>NC_047094.1:115676780-116926780 GCF_902459505.1 Geotrypetes seraphini
CCCCCCTTACTTTGTTTACGAAGTCTGGCCAGAGGAATGCCTACCCCTTCCGGCTAGTAGGCCCACCTTTTCAAAATGGTGGGCCTTCACCTCCCTGGTGCATCCTGGGATGCGCCAGGGAGAAGCCTAGGACTCTGATTGGTCAAGGTTACTTAAGGCCCCTTCTATGGGAGGGGCCTTAAGCAACCTGGGCCAATCAGAGCCTTAAGCCCCTCCCCAGTGCATCCAGTGGGGGCCTAAGACTCTGATTGGTCCAGGTTGCTAAGGCTCCTGGGCCAATGAGCCTTAGGCCCCTCCATAGATATGATAGGGAGGGGCCTAAGACCCATCCCATAGGAGGAGCCATAAGCAACCTGGGCCAATCGAAGCCTTAGGCCCCTCCCTGGTGCATTCTGGGATACACTGGGGGAGGGGAAGGCCCACCATGTTGAAGAGGTGGGCTTGCTGGCCGGAGGAGGCATGCATCCCTCTGACCGAACTTCATAAACAAGATAAGGGGGGGTCATTCAAGGCATGGGGGCATGATGGTAGCAGCAGGAGGGAGTAGGCTTCCCTTCCATTGCCAGGGGGTATCAGAGGGCTGGCAGGAGTTGTTGCATGGCGACAGGAGAGAGTGGGCATCTCTCCCATTGCCGGGGGGGGGGTGTCAGGGGTTGTTGCATAGTGGTGAGAGGCCTTATCAACCTGGGCCAGAACCTTAGGCCCCTCCCTGGATGCACTGGGGAGGGGCCTATGGCTCTGATTGCCCAGATGCCTAAGGCTCCTCCCATAGGAGGGACCTTAAGCAACTTTGGCCAATCAGAGCCCTAGACCCCTCCCGGGTGCATCCCAGTATGCACCAGGGAGGGGGAGGCCCATCATTTTGAAGAAGTGGGCCTGCTGAGCAGAGGGGGTAGGCATCCCTCCAGCCTGACTTCGTAACCAAAGGGGGCACAGGGGGTTATCGGAGGCATGATGGCAGTGGGGGAGGGAATGGGAATCTCTCTCCTGCTGCCAGGGGGTTGCTTGACATTGGCTGTGGGAAGGAGTAGGCATGTATCCCTCTTTCCGATCTTTGATTTGGGGGGGGGGGGGGTTGTGCATTTATTCTCCTGCTGTCGGGGGGGGGGGCTGGAAGGGGGGAGAGAAAGTGGGCATCTCTTCTGCTTCCGATGAAGGGATGTCGGGGGGGTGGGTGTTGCATGGCGTTGGCAGAGGGAGTAGGCATTCATCCCGCCTGCCGATCTTCGATTTGAGTAGTTTTTTGGTGCATTTATTCTGCGCATGTGCCAATCGCTATTGCCAGCAATTGGCACATGCACTTTAGTGAACCTCATTTGCATGCATAGTTTTTTAAAGAATGATTCACCTTTTTGAAATTGCTACAGGAATATCCACAACAGCTGCCTGTCAGATTTTACTACAAACATTTGAAAATCTTCCTCTCAGTGCCCTCAGAATGGGTTCCAAAGTGATGGCCTGGGTCAGGAGCAGGTAGAATGGAAGGTGACAAAGGATAGTGGTCAATGAAGAGCACTTTGAGGAAAGGGATGTTACCAGTGGTGTGCCATAAGGTTTGGCTCTTGATCCTATTTTGAACATTTTTGTAAGCCTTATTGCTTAAAGGCTGTCTGATAATATTTGCATCTTTGTGGATGATATCAAAATCGGCAATAGAGTAGACACCCCTGATGGTGTGGATAATCTGAGGAAGGATCTAGCAAAGCTTGAAGAATGGTCTGGAATTTAGAAGCTAATATTTAATGCTAAGAAATACAAGATCATGTATTTGGGCTGCAAAAATCCAGGGTATGGTACAGGTTAGAGGTGTGAAGAAATTAACATAGAAATATGATCGAAACATAAAAAAATGACGGCAGATAAAGGCCAAATGGCCCATCCAGTGGTGTCCCTAGGGGGTGGGGGGAGATCCGCCCCAGGTGCACGTCCCAAGGGGGTGCACAGGAGAGAGCTGGACGGGGGACCTGCGGAGTTAAATACATCTCAAGCTGCGAGGCTCGTCTTCTGTTCCTACCTGCCCTGCCGCTCACATATAGCCGATCGGAAGTCTTCCCCGATGTCAGTGCTGACGTCGGAGGGAGGACTTAAGCAAAGTCTGCCCTCCGACATCAGTGCTGACATCGGAGAATACTTCCGGTCGGCTATTTGTGCGTGGCAGGGCAGGCAGGAAACAGAAGACAAGCCTCGCGGCTCGAGCTCTGTTTTGCTGAGAAAGTTGCAAAGATGGGCTGGGAGGCAAACGCGGAACACAAAAGGGGGGAGGGAGTGCATTTTGGACACAAGGCATGAACTTGGGAGAGAGGAAGGGAGGGAAAGAGATGCTGAGATGGGGGTTGGAATGGGTTTTTGGACACAGAAGGCATGGACTTGGGAGGGAAAGAGATGCTGAGGTGGGGGAGGGAATGGGTTTTTGGACACAGAAGGCATGGACTTGGGAGAGAGGAAGGGAGGGAAAGAGATGCTGAGGTGGGGGAGGGAATGTGTTTTTGGACACAGAAGGCAAGGACTTGGGAGAGAGGGAGGGAGGGAAAGAGATGGTTGTGTACACGGGGAATAGAAGAAAGGAGAATTTTTGGTCATAGGGAGGGAGTGAGGTACAGATAGTGGCATACCAGGGTGGGGAGGGGGAGGGGCGGTCCGCCCCGGGTTTACGTCCCAAGGGGGTGAAAGCTGGCCACCCTCCAGTGTTCTCCCTAGGTCGGCAAACTGCGGCCCCCTTAGCCACTTGAGTGCCACTGCTGCCATCGGGAACAGGCTGGCGCCGTGTTCTCCCTGCTTTTCCCTGTAGGGCCGACCAACTCTCGCCACCCACGTCAATTCTGACATCGGAGAGGATGTTCTGGGCCAGCCAATCGCTGCCTGGCTGGCCTAGAACGTCCTCTCCAACATTAGAATTGACGTCAGGTGGCGAGAGTTGGTCAACCCCACGGGGAAGAGAAGCAGGGCGAACTCGGCGCCGGCCTGTTCCCGATGGTGGCAGTGGCAGCCTATTTCCCAGTGGCAGTGGCAGCATTTTCCCAATGGTGGTGGCATAGGGGAGGGCAGGGAGAAAGAAAGAAAGGGGGGGACAGGGAGCCAGAAAGAAAGAAAGGGGGCAGGGTGAAACAAAGAAAGAAATGGGGCAAAGAGAGAGAAAAACAGAGAAAACAAAGAAAGGGGGTATGGAGAGAGAGAAAAAGAAAGAAGGGGCAGGGTGAAACAAAGAAAAAGTTTGGGGAGGGAATGAGGTCTGGAGGAGAGGAAGCATACAGGAGGCTGAAAGAAGGGAAGAAATATTGGATGCATAGTCAGAAGAATAAAGTGCAACCAGAGACTGATGAAATTACCAAAGGTAGGAAAAATGATTTTATTTTCAGTTTAGTGATCAAAATGTGTCTGCTTTGAGAATTTATATATGGTGTCTATATTTTGCACTATGGCCCCCTTTTACTAAACCACAATAGAGTTTTTTAGCGCAGGGAGCCTATGAGCGTTGAGAGCAGCGTGGGGCATTCAGCGCAGCTCCCTGTGCTAAAAACCGCTATCGCATTTTAGTAAAAAGGGAGTGGGAATATTTGTCTATTTTTGTATAGTTGTTACTGAGGTGATATTGCATAAAGTCATCTGCCTTGAAAACCCGCAGAATATAAATGATAATTAACATTTTCTCTGCGTACAGCGTGCTTTGTGTTTTTAACATTTTATTGTTGGTAGATCATTTTGACTTGGCCACAAAGGTAAGGGGGAGGGAGGGAGGGAGGGAGGGGAGCTGCTGAAAGACATCTAGTAATCCTTGCAGGATTGACTGTGCAGGGAATTATTTTTGTAAAATCATGTTTTGTTATGTGACTGGCATTATTTAGACTTTAATTTCTATGAATGAATAGAATGAAAATGATATAAATTACTTACTTGTTTTTATGTGCATGCGCTGAAGGAAAGTGGAGAGACAGTGGGCTGAGGACGCTGAAGGGAAATGGGGAAGAGAGAGTGGGGAGAAGACGCTGATTTATAAATTGACAATTGTACAGAATATTGTTTCTTTTTATACTTTAATATAAACAATTCAAGGCTTGTGTGGATGGAATCAGGTGGTTTGGGGGGATGGGGACCGAGCTTACGGGGTTAGTGTAATAAAATGGTATTTTTTTATTTCTCATTATTTGTTTTATTTTTATTTGTTAATTTGTAAAGTGGTGATTGTTATGTATCAGTTTTTTCAAATTTACATCTACTGTCTTTATATTTTGCACTGTATTAGAGGACATGTGTTACTGTTTTTGTGGTGTTGCATTGTATCCAGGGTCTGGTTTCTTGGCGGTTCAGTTTAACTTTTGTCTACATATTTCTATTTTTAGTTTGTGATTATTCCATTTTGGGCGAGGGTGTATCTCTGTTCTGTGTGTATGAAAAGAACATAGTTTTCAGTTGGCATTGACTACAGGATCAATTGACTATGCGGGATCTGGCTTGTTTAGTTTTACAATGTATGTGTTGGTGTTCTAGTGCTCACTGCAGTGTTTAAATGCTGCCTTTTCCTAGGTACACTCTTGTTGATATGTGGATTGTTACTAAAAATCATATTTTTCATATAGATGGGGGAGGGGGTGTCAAAAAATGATGGGCCCCGGGTGCCACATACCCTAGGTACTCCACTGGGCCCATTCACAACATCTACTACCTCCTCCTCTCCATAAGAGGTCCCATGTGCCTGTCTCACACTTTCTTGAGTGAAAGCAGCGCTTTTAACCATTGAGCTACCACTCTTTTGTCTCAGCCTACTATGACATTATAGCTAAACTCCTTTTCCCTTAGCACTTCACTAAGATATGATATGACAAGGGAGCCAGAGACATTGGAGCAAAAGTTGCTGTAGGTCAGTGAGGAAAGGCACTCTACCAATCCTCCGGGCTTTGAGGGTTCAAATCCCAGCCTGTATTTTACTTGTGGCATATCTACCTTCCAGGTGCACTTTGATGATGCTTTCCACTTCTTATAGGAGTTGAATATAACATTACTGTACAACTTTGCTGTGTAGCAGAAAAAGAAACGTTTCCCCCTTCCATGCTAAGAATTTGAGTTCAACTCATCTTATATTTCTCCTTTTAAACATGGCATACTTTGTTAGTTTTTATCATGGTAAAGTATACATTTCTGAAATGGTGAAGAAACAATAATATACAACTGCAGTGTTTTTTCTCCTAGCAGAATTAACTGCCTATAAGAAGCGGTATAAGCAAATCCAAACTGCTATAAGCACAAGAAAGCATTTCTAGGTCAACACGGTAATGCTCCTGTTCCGAGCTCTGACCTCTGAAACTCCCCGGTTCGACTCCCACCTTTGCTCATTTTAATAAGGTCCTAGTTTTTTCCTATTAGCTCTTATAATAGGGTCTACATGGTGGACTTTGCCATTTGTAAGGTGCACATTTCCCTTTCCAGGCAAACCTATTTTCAACTTACCATGGCTCGGACATCCTAAGCAGTGATGAGAGGAAACCTTTCCTCTGACAGCAAGATGACATTTGTGGATCGCCTGGTTAATGTGCTCTCATCACTGCTTAGGATGTCCGAGCCATGGTAAAGAGTTACCAGGTGTCCTGGCTGAGAAATGAATATAAACTATTTGCTAACCTTACTCAAGACTTGAACCCCCTGATGTATGGAAGATGAAAAGCAATGCCTTAAGGCATAGAGCTATAGAGGTAACTTTGTTTAGAACATAGAGCTTCGTATCAAAGCTTAGAGATGTGAAGGAAATGACTACAACGTCACTACAGCTGTATGTGGCAAAACGACATCCAATGCACATCCAATTAAATTTGAATCCTAACGGTTCCTATGACGTCAGCCGCTAATTAGGCGTGCATAGTATATAGAGAGCTTTGGCACAGCCATTTTTCCTATGTAGGACCCCCTCATGTGAGTTGGTGTTTGTGGTGTTCCGTTTCCTCAATGATGAAACTTTGTGCTATGACTTGGCTGTTCTCCTTTATACTCCCTTCTGCCTTTGACACTCCTCCCCACCCCCATTATCTGTATTTCTTTAGTTTATGGATTTTTCTGGGTGTTGGTGTGAAGGATTGTTGAGGACTTAGGTTTGTGTTAAGTGTGGAGGGGAATCAATTGTTAGGGAAAAGAAGGGGCCAGGCCAGGTTACACACAGATGCCCACACCCACCACTCTCCCTGCTTTCATAATGTCATGGTCTGCCCCACCTCCATTTTCCATATCTGCAACTCTCCATGCAAGAAATTCGATTTCCGTTTTGGAGCCATGTTGTAAGGTCAAGACATCTTTTCAGGCTACTTGTAGAACACGTTCAAACACACCCCCATAGGACAGCCAATGAGGTGTGATGGGCGTGGTTAGGAAGCGGGACAAGCAACCACGCCCGAACGGCGCCCAATAGGCATTGGGAAAGTTTTCCCGCCCTACTGACGTCAGACGCTACATAGGCGTGCATGGGTATAAGAAGGTCCAGGTGAGTAGTGTTTCCTTTCTATTCTGTCCTATTGCTTATGCAAATGTTTGAGACTTTACTCTGTCTTAGTCTTTTACATTTTTTTCCTATCTCTGCCTCCCATTTCTCTCTATTCCACAGAGCCATTAACAAGCTACATGTCATTCTAATATGTTCTTTTATCTTTTCTAGAAGCAGCTCAGATAGTAAGTCCAGGTGAGAATGATATTTTGTAAGCTACTTAGGTGTCCTTATGATAGAACTAAAGAAACCAACCAGAAAAACTGACTTCTCTTTATGGGCTTTCATTGTGTGCTATTGTTTATAATAGTTATTTTATTTCTGATATCTCCTACTCTCCATTCCACAGGGCTGACAAAAATGACTGAGAAGACTGATAAAGACCATGCTGGTAGAAATTTTGCTGGTAGAAAAATGGATATGTAAGTAAAATGGATGTGTTTACACATCTGAGAGGGTTTACTCATAGAGCTAAAGTTAATTCTTTGTAGAATCAAATTACAGGCAAGTTAAAATCAGGTGAGGAATGGTTCTGTGTACTAACTCATTGATAAAAATAGGTCGGGTGTGTTGGGGGGGGGGGAAACACTGCCATTCAGTGGACATCCAATCAGTGTACATGGTTCAGGTGGAAAACTCCTAATGAGTGCCTAATGGCTGCCATTTTTAATAAGGAGTCTAAAGGTATGTTAGCAGCTCTGTTACTTCTAGGTGTGTGTTCTGCTACAACTTCAGTGTTTAATTTTGGAGACATAGGTCTTTGTTAACAGTTTCTCTCTATTCTTCATTTCAGGTTAACTCTGCTCATCACCTATGTGTTTGCCAGAGAGAGGCCAGACGAGCAGCTCAGCACACCAGCTTGCACCTAGCCAAACAGTTGTAGGTGAGAATGATATATGGTAACCTTTATTTGCTTACTCTACTATTCTTCACTTGAGTCACTCTTCTGATGAGTGAAATAAATGTTTCACACTTCTATTGTTCTCTTCACTCAGGTATCCTTGATGACTTTCAGGAACAATAGTAAATTGATAATGTTGGCCTCATAGAACACCATGGCACGCATTCCTGCTGTTATATGCACACAAACTTTTTGTTTTCAGTTAGTCTATTCCCTCACATGAGTTCTAAACAGTAGCAGTGGAGGATTACAGGTGATATTAACCCACACCATCAGCGAGTTAAGGCTATTGCTTTAACAACTCTACCAAGGTGACATCTAAGCAGCTCAACATAAATGAGGTTAACACATTGCTTCAGGGAAGGGAGGACAGATATGGACCTTGGGGGTTGAACCCCCTGTTTGTGAACCTTGTGTAAACCAGCTTCTCCTCTTTTCTGTTTTCAGGTGTCTTAGACAGGCAACTGCAGTATTGTCAGATGGAGTTTTGTATTACTGAGAGCAGTGCAGCTGTGAGCATCTTTGTGGTTTCCACACCTGCTTTAACCAAAATAGTGCAGCTCAAGAACCAGGAGGATAGATTGAGGTATCTGGCCTTTACTTCCATCACCTTCCGTGAAAGGAAGAAAAACCCACATGTCTCATTTGGATTCTCCTGGTGTGGAGCCAACTCTTAGTAGCAGTAACCCTATTCCTTAACAACAAATCTACCACAGTGACTTATATTCTCTTCCTTATGTAGCCATTTACTTTGGAACGGGGACTGGCTTACTTTGCACATCATAGCTGAGATGTCGTCATCTACCTACAGTTGCATATACCCTTGCATTCACTTACTTTTTTCCTAGATTCTGCAATGATTTGACATCAAAGTGGCTAGCAGGTAATAGAATGAATGACAGACCCCAATAAAGATTGTCAAACTTTCTATATGTCACCTTGTTGTTATATTGAAAAGGGCCCATTCAGCAGTCCCTCCTGAACCCCTATCTACCTTGGACTCTGTCCACTAAACTGCTGATGCTACAAGGTTAAAACCACACAGGAAAGTTTAAACTATAACCAAATTTTTTATTAAAATATAAACTTTTTAAAACTTAAAACTTTTTTTTTAAATAACTATTTACATACACATAACACAGGGAAAGAGGGTGGGTGCCCCCCAAGAGCAGCTTGAGCTACCTCAGGCGAGGGGGGCGGAAGAGGTGCAGTCATTGAGAGGGTGTATGGCTGCTGGCACCATGCCCTCTTTCGGCTACCAGCCGCAAGAGAGCATGTTCCATCCTCTCCACACACCCTCTCAATACCTGCACCTCCTCCAAGATGGCAGAGTAGGCCTCCATCTCCCTACCCGCCCCCTCCTAAGGCTGGTCAGGCTGCTCCTGGGGGGGAACAGCAAGGAAAGGGGGTGGGATGGGAACAGGAAGGGCAGGAGAGTGAGGGGAAGGGCTATGGGTGGGGGAAGGGGAAGGTCCAACAGGGGATGGTGGTGGTGGTCCTGGAGGTAGTGGTGGGGCAGGCAGTGGGGGTCCAGGGGGCAGTGGTGGGGCAGGCGGTGTGGGTGGTCCTGAGGGCTGCCAGGCCTCTTCCTCCTCCTCCTCCTCCATCTCCTCCGCTGAGGACCAGGGTGGGGCTCCCTCCATTATTTGCGGGGCCTCCTGAGGGGGTGCCTGCGCTGCTGCTTGACAAGAGAGAAATAGGATACAGTCAGATATGTCCACAACACTTTTGAACATGACATTCTTTACTACGTTATTTTCTTCAAATGCTAATAACAGGATGCAAAGCACCTACTCCACTGTAAACATCAAAATGTAGCGTAAGTAAGTGAGGCAAGTAGAACACCATAACGCCATTGTGACATGATATCACAATAGCAGCTTTACTGCAGATTTTATGATTAAGAATGGTTTACAGTTACTCAAGCGTTTTCATCTATTTATTCTGGTAGGCTGATCACAAAGAAACACACGCTGGACTCATTACTCACCAGCTTCAGTGCGCAATTCTTCCCTCACCCCCTCAAGGAAGGCCCGCTCCTGGCGCCTCAGCAGCCGCCTCCTTTTCCTGAGATCCTCAACCTGGATAATAGAAAGAACAGAGAGGGAGGGATATGATGAGTGCCATCTAGCACTGTGGCATAACATGTTTACTTAAGTATTGACCTCTATAAGCACATAAAAATGGAGTATACTGCCCTCCAAGAGCCCCTATCCGCTTTGCTGCCTGCCTCCACCCCCTTCTGCCACATGTTTTACATGAATGTATTCACGTACTCCAGCATTTTCCCCTTTCTCTGCTGGAGGCATCGCTATCTCTCTACTGTACCTGGGACAGTGGGGGGGGGGGGGGGGGTTTGAGGTGACAAGGGCAGCATCACAAGGAGGAGTGTGGGATTGAACTCACAACCCCAGGGTGCTGAGGCTGTAGCCTATCAGCACTGCCCCACATTACAGCATGTCCTGGTGAGCTTACAGTCATGCAGCAGGGGCAATAAAATAGTTTGGTCAGAAGGAGCAGCGTGGCTTGAAACCACTGACGTCAGGGTACTGACGCTGTCACTTTAAACGTCATGCCACTATCTCCCTAGACCAGCAGATTGATACAGGAAAGGTGAAGGTATTTGTTTTCCTTTGGCAAAGTTGATTTCAAGATGTTTCTATTACAAATGCGAAGCTTGTGACCCAAAAATTAGTTGTGTGCATGTTGTGAATGGAATAGATGCCTTCTAGGAGCTGAATTTGTCATTTGAAATCCTACTACTGCTCCTTTGGGATGTGCTTTAATTTCAGTATTCAATGTAAAAGATTTATTATGCACAATTGTAGTTTTTAAAAGGAATCAAGATTTACCCACAAAAACATGACAATTTGATTGAGACAGGTTTCTATCATCATTACATTTGACATGATTATTTGTGAGGGCCTGACTTGGAATACTTACTTCCCTGGGACATGAGGCTCTTCTGTTATACCGCCGGGTCAGGCGGGTCCAGGAGTTCCTGAACTGCAGGTATGACCTGCGATGGCCTGCCACTCTAAAATAGTGGTGCTCATGTACCAAGAAGAGCCTGGCCAGCAGCCTGGAGTCCTCAGTAGAGAAATTTGGCTGTCTCCTGGCAGCCATTTTAGGAGAAATAACTGCGTATGAAGAACGGGTGATTCTATGACATCACAACGCAAAAAAACGCGATGACGTTTTTGTGCCGCTTGGGCGTGCTTGCAGCAGCCGCTCTGCGCTACATCTACACTGTTGATTACATCCTAAACCACGCCGATATCGCTGTTATACAAAAAAGTATAGCAGAACGCTTAGAAGCTTACCATGTAAACCTAATGAAACTTCACCTCCCCCAAACACAATGACAAGTTTAGCTTAGCTATGCATGTTTGGGTGGGTGGAAAAAAAAATAATATTATGTCTTTGGTAACCTTAGTCAGGACTTGAACCCCTGACCTTTGGAAGATACATACAGTGCTTTTAAGCACTGAGCTACATTGGGGATTTGGGAATGGGAGTCTCCAGAAATGGCTTTACATACAAGCTATGACATCAGACGCTACTTTATGGTTAGGGTTAGGGCTAGAGTTAAGTAGCTCAGTAGCTCAGTGAATAAAACGCGCTGTACCAATCATCCATAGGTTGTGAGTTCAACTCCCAGTTTGTCTTTTACTTGATTATAACATGAGGGGTTTATGCTGCAGGAGTGTGTTGTTGGGGTGTTGCAGGGGTGTCTAGGATGACAGAGAATAGTCATTTGCGTTTTCAACAACGCATTTGAATTTCTTAAGACAAAACCTTAGTGAGCCGGGGGAGGGAGGTCACCGCAGCCTCGCGCCTCAGATGAAAAGGTTCATTTTTTAGGGACCGTGTAAGCTGATCTGGGACAGTCTTCAGCAACTCGGAGCCCTCCTCCCGGCTGGGCAGAAGGAGGAGGCTTTGGCGGTGGTGGTTTTGGTGGTGAGTGAGGGCGGGAGGGGGGATTCACCTGGCTGCTGCATCTGCACTCCTGCTGGCCACAGCCCTACTGATCACAGAGCAGAGATCACAGAAGCACGCAGGTATGTGTGCATGCATGGCTAGGGTTTTATTATATAGAATATACACCTATCGCATCTCATTTTCATCATAAACACATTAGCGAGACTATACACAATACATTACAAAGTTGAGCTTGGGTTTGATAAAATAAACAGCATAATTTTGACTCTGTATTACATTTATTGAACCATACTTAAGAATATGGGTGTTGCATCCGTGACAACAGTGCTTTACACCATTGAGCTACCAGTCTTTTGCCTCAACTGACTGTGATATGATAGCTAAATAGAGTATACTTTAGCACATCACTAAGGTATGCTATGACAGGGGAACCAGAGACACAGGTGTAGGTCAGTGAGTAAAAGCACTATATCGATCATCTGTAGGTTGTGAGTTCAACTCCCAGCTTGTCTTTTACTTGTGGCATATCTACCTTCCAGGTGCACCTTGATGATGTCACAATGAGATCAGCATTGTGCTGCTTGCTACTTCCTCTTCCTGTGAACTGGAAGCCACATTCAGGTCTAATCTGTGCTTTGATTCTGTTTCTAAGTTGGGCCAGTGTAAGTTATGGGATTTAGCTTTGTTGTGAAGAATGAGCTGATTGTTGCAATGTTTTAAGACCAGGAGAGTGTTCTTTCGAGCAAGATATCACTTCTAAACTATCCTCTCTGAAATAATGTCTCTGGGAAATCGAGAGAAAGCTTATTGGATGACTTAGGGTGCCTTTCCTGCCAGTCTTTGTGGAACTTAAACAAAGTTTATATGGTGTTCAAAGTCCTATCCTTTCCACGTCTAATAGGAGGTGAGTATGACATTTCTGTACAGCTTTCTGTGTAGCATACATCTACCGGTTCCCACCTTCCATACTGATAATGTAAGTTCAACACCCACTCGGTACGTTTCATCTTCTAGTTCTCCTTTGAAACGTAACGTACAGTTTACCATTAATACAAGGAAAAAAAATATAATTCTGATATCCTAGAGGAAAAAGATACAACACAGAAGTGTTCTCTGCTAGATTAACTAATATATAGTTTACAAAATGGTATACTGTGTTTTAGTTATCTTTTTCATCATCCTATACTTACAATGCTGAATGTGTGATAATAAAGAGTATAAATAAAGTATAATTAAAAAAAAAAAAAAAAAACCGTACCCACGTCTATCACGGGTCCATTGGAGACGTCTTAATGACGTTTCAGAAACCTGCGTCTATTTTGCGCGACGAGGTTGTAGGGACGTCTACCGCACGCCTAAGTACCGGTTAATTGGCACTACCGTTTCCCGGACGTCTAAAGCACGCCTAAGTTAGACGTACTAATAGAGAATTTACCCCCCTTGTGTTTTGCCTCATAGTTTTGAGTGCTTGTTTTGAGGTCTGCGAAGCTGAAGCATTTTTCCTTTTTTGTTCAATGCAACCAGTGAACATAATAAAACCTTTGTTTGATTATTCTGCTATCCTGGATTTTGAGGTGTGAGTTTCTTTTCTCTTGCCTGTTTTTCTTTTGGTAATGTCAGGGAATCTGATATTATACCTTAGGCAGACGCCTAAGGAGGCCTGAAGGGTACCCTGGTTAATAGGGTACACGTATGGACAAGGACAGTCACAGCGTTCCAGCTCGCTGCCGTGAACAGGAGCGGGGTAGGTGTGACAGTGTGTATATGTGTATGTGTGTGTGTGTATGTGTGTGTGTGTGTATATGTGTGTGTGTGTGTATGTATCTTGTGACAGGGAAGCCCCTGTCACTGGTTTAAACCAGACCAGCAAAGCAAGCATACCTATGAAGGTTACAGAAAATGTATCAAGGGGCTTCCCTGCCACAAGATACATATATATATATATATATATATATATATATATATATATATATATATATATATATATATATATATATATATATATATATATATATATATATATATATATATATATCTTGTGACAGGGAAGCCCCTTGATATACTTCCACAGTCTATTAGGGAGCATGCATTAAACTATTATCTGTGGATAATTATTCTCTTTTACCATGATAGTAAATTGTACCTATTCAGCGAATTCTGTGTGTATGTCCCTCTGTACTTCTATAATGAGGCTGCAATATTTGCTCAGCTCCCTTCCCAGCATGGAAAACTACAGAATCAAGTTCATCTTGTTCTGCACTAAGCTTGACATGTTACCCTAGTTTCACACACAACCTTTTAATGTTAAACCAGAAAAATGCTAGCCCAGCAACCTTGCTCCAGTCATCTGGATCTGTACAAGAAGTAA
Organism: Geotrypetes seraphini; assembly: GCF_902459505.1. Taxonomy (NCBI): domain Eukaryota; kingdom Metazoa; phylum Chordata; class Amphibia; order Gymnophiona; family Dermophiidae; genus Geotrypetes; species Geotrypetes seraphini. Next base: position 115,690,455 of record NC_047094.1, read on the forward strand.
CAGCGGCAGTTGTTCAGGCTTTGGAGCCTCGATTCGTAGCTGTTGTGAAAGCTTTGGAGCCCCATTTTACCCAGCTGTCAGGCCAGATTTCAGACGTGGAATTTCTCTTATCGGAAATTACCCACCGCACTGGTGAACTGGAGATTCGTGTAGCAGAAGTTGAAGACACGGCGACAACAACTTCAGAATCTGTGTTAACCCTGCAGGAGCAGCTTCAATTACACTAAACTTGAAGATCTAGAAAATTGCTCCCGTAGGGATAATATTTGCTTTGTTGGCCTTCCAGAGACTATTTCAGACTCTCGTCTACTGACTCAGCTTGAAGACTGGCTACATGCAGAACTGCCATTTCCCTCTGGTATTGGCCCTATCCAACTTGAAAGATCACACCAGTTAGGTCGTAGTCTTGAAAATCAACAGCACCCTCGGGTGATAATTGCAAAAGTGCTTAACTATGCACATAAAGTGGCCCTCTTTCAAAAATACCGGCAACATCGAGATTCGCTTTTCTTTGAGGGGAACAATATCTGTTTGTTTCAAGATTATGCCTCTTTGTCTGACAAATGTCAGCAGTTTTCACAGATCTGCACTGATTTAGTACAGTGTAAAATACACTTTATACTGGCATATCCTGCGACACTGAATATCTTCACTAATACTGGATGGCGGGCTTTTGAATTTGCTTCAATGGTTGATGATTATTTGAGTTTTCTGCCTTCACCCCAGGATGCTTCGGGACCTTGAAGCACAATTTCTTTAACCTAGTTGACAGTTATTTTAATTATTATTTACATTAGGTTAGCTTTTTACTGATGGTTGGTGAAGAATAAGCTGTCCTTATTTGAATGGCTGGAGTTTTCTTTAAATGAATGGTCTCTCGAGAGCGTTTATATTGGATGTTAATAAGTGATTATGTCAGACTTTTCTCTGTGTTGTGGGAATTCTTAATAGATGGGTGTGATGGGGAATTTTTTGTGGTTGATAGAGGGCGACTTGGTTTTGGGTAATGCTTCTTGATTATGTGTGAGAACTGTCTATGATTTTGTATTAGTCTCTTTTAAGCTTGTTTGCCTTGGAGGACCAAATGCCTGTGTGTCAATTTGGTGGTTCTTTTTGGGCTGGCTGTACATTTATTTTCTTCAATTTTTATTTACTTGATCCCCTGCTTGGTTGCTGGATTTTTTTTTTTTCCACTGGTTGGCAATTGATCTTACCTGCTTCAGTGTATTTTGAAAATGTATTTTTGTTGATGGGATACTTTTGTGTGCTGGTTTGAATGAGTGATTGATTGTGTGTAGGTAGTAGTTGTGAGTAGTAATTATAGCAGTTAAACCTGGATGGATGGGGCCTGGAGACAGGTCACATTAAACGTAGATCATTATTCCATCAAGAACATTTTTCAGTGTTGGTACAATCCACTGTGCTTGCCCAGCTAGACTACTGTGATTCAGTTTATCTGGGCTTTAAGCAGGGCAGTCTAAAACAACTTCAGTTAATACAAAATACAGCAGCTAAGCTTATTTTCGGGAAACAAAAGTACGATCATGTTTCTCCTCCATTGAATAAGCTTCACTGGCTTCCAGTCCACTGTAGGATCTAATTTAAATGTGCATACATAATCTTCAAGCTTCTCTATGGAATATTTGACCCTTTAGTCCCCTTATATTAGAATACCTTTAGATCTTATCATTTGAGGAATACACAGAGATATAAGCTATCTTTCCCCTCCTTTAAGGGAATTCAATCTGCTGGGAAGCTTAGTCAATCTCTTGTCTTCAAGCAGGTAGAGATTTGGAATGGACTTCCTGACTCTATTAGACCAATAGGCACAGAGGAGCCAGGCAGACACAGAGGACAAAGCAGGCACAAAGGACACACAACCAGGCGGACACTGAGGACATAACCAGACGAACACAAAAGACACAGCAGGCACAGAAGACATAACCAGGCACAGAGGACATAACCAAGTGAACACAGAAGACACAGCAGGCACAGAAGACATCCACAGGAGACCGGCAAGCGGGCAGCAATGGAAGCATCAGACAGAAGCAGGATGTTGAGTACCCAGTTTCCTGCACTGTCTGCCTTCTGGGAGGCGGTCTTACATATGTGCTCAATGCGGAGAATTGGAAAGCCTGAAGAAGCAACTCAGACTCCTGGAGGGAAGAGACAGATGGAGCTGCAAGCAGTCAACGCATGGATGCGATGCTGGTGTGAGGAAGAAGGATTCCACTTCGTGCACAACTAGACGATGTTCTGGGGGAAGAGCAAGCTATTCAGGAAGGATGGTCTCCACCTCAGCAGAGACGGAACGAGGCTACTTGCAAGCAACATCAAGAGAGAAGTTTTTAAACTAGGAAGAAGGGGAAAGCCGACAGTCGACCGAGAGAGAGAGTCGATGGTTCGGAAACCAGTATACTCGGAGGATACCGTGCAGGAAGATGGAGGGGAAGACTCACCAGTTCGCAGACAAGACAGACCAAAAGGGACACAAGAGGGAAGGACATGCAAGAAGGAAACAGGCTGCAAACTCAAGTGTATGTACACGAACGCAAGGAGCCTTAGAAATAATATGGGTGAATTAGAAGCTGTGGCACAAAAGGATAACGTTGACATCATCGGCATCACGGAAACATGGTGGACTGATAAAAATGTCTCGGACCACAGTGCTACCAGGATACAAACTATACTGCAGAGACAGAGTGACTCATAAAGGAGGAGGCATTGCCATATACGTTAAAGAGGGAATTGAATCTACTGGAGAGAACATGCCACAACAGATGGATAAGTTAGAGGCTCTATGGGTCAATATTCTGGGAGCAAATGGACCAGAAATGAGGATAGGCATTTACTACCGACCCCCAGAGCAGTCTGAAGAACTGATGAAGAAATAACGGATGAGATTAAAGGCAATGCAGTTATCATGGGCGACTTCAACTATCTAGGGATAGCATGGAACCTAGGCACCTCCAGCTGCGCTAGAGACCAAGTTCCTGGAAACTGTAGGCGATTGCTTCCTGGAACAACTTGTCAAGGAAAATACAAGAGGAAATGCAATTCTGGACCTAATTCTAAATGGACTGCGAGGACCGGCACAAGATGTAGAAGTAGAAGGGACACTGGGAAACAGCGATCACAATACGATATGCTTCAACCTGGAAATAGGGGCGAAACATCGGTCCAGAACGACGGCCACAGCGCTAAACTTCCGAAAAGAGAATTACGAAGGGATGAGATGCATAGTGGGAAAGAAGATTAAGAAGAAGATAAACATTGTAAAGACGCTAGAGCAAGCTTGGTCTCTTTAAGGATATGGTCTCCAAGGTGCAAAATCTATATATACCGCGTATCAAGAAGGGATCAAAGAGGAAAAAGAATAAAGAACCAGCGTGGCTCACTGTAGAGGTAAAGGAAGCAATCAGAGACAAAAAACCTTGTGTAAGGAATGGAAAAGATAAAAAACTGACGAAAACTGGAATAAGCACAAACAACATCAATGCAGGTGCCATAAGGCGGTAAAAGGGGCCAAAAGAGACTACAAGGAAAAAATAGCCAAGGAGGCAAAAAACTTCAAGTCATTCTTTCGATATATTAAAGGGAAATGACCCACGAAGGTAGCGGTGGGACCGTTGGATGGCCAAGGAATAAAGGAAGCGCTAAAAGACAAAGTAATCACCAACAGATTGAACACGTTTTTTTGCGTTTGTATTTACCGAAGAGGATATACACAGCATACTGGAACCCATATGCTGAAAGTGAAAACAGGAAACTGACAGGGTTAACGGTCAGTCTAGAAGAGGAATGCAGGCAGACTGATAGGCTTAAGAGCGATAAATCCCCGGGACTGGATGGCATCCATCCGAGGGTCATCAAGGAACTGAAAGGGACCATAGCTGAACTGCTTCAACTAATAGCCAATATGTCGATCGAATCGGGAAAGATTCCAGAGGACTGGAAGGTGGCAAATGTTACGCCGATCTTCAAAAAAGGTTTGAGGGGAGACCCAGGAAACTACAGACCGGTACCGGGAAATATGGTAGAGGCGCTGATAAAGGACCACATCATTGATCACCTTGACAGTCACGGTCTGAGGAGGACCAGCCAGCACGGTTTCAGCAAAGGCAGATCTTGTTTGACGAACTTGCTGCACTTCGAGGGAGTAAACAGGAGTAAACAGGCAGATAGACAAGGGCGACCCGGTCGACATTGTATATCTAGACTTTCAGAAGGCGTTCGACAAGGTTCCACATGAACGACTACTTCGGAAAATTGCGAGCCATGGAATCGAGGGTGAAATACTCGCATGGATTAAAAACTGGCTGTACCATAGGAAACAGAGAGTGGGGGTAAATGGACAATACTCGGACTGGAAGAGCTTCACCAGTGGGATGCCGTAGGGCTCAGTGCTTATACTGCTCAACATCTGTATAAATGATCTGGACATAGGTACGATGAGCGAGGTAATTAAATTTGCGGACGATACAAAGTTATTCAGAGTAGTGAAGATGCAGGGGGATTGTGAAGATTTGCAACATGACATAATCAGGCTCGAGGAATGGGCATCGACATGGCAGATGAGGTTCAACGTGTAAAGTGATGCATGTCGGTAAGAAAAATCTTATACACGAATACAGGATGTCCGTTGCAGTACTCGGAGAGATCCCCCAGGAAAGAGACAAGTCAATGAAGCCATCCACACAATGCAGGGCGGCAGTGAATAGGGCGAACAGAATGCTAGGGATGATTAAGAAGGGGATCACAAACAGATAGGAGAAGGTTATCATGTCACTGTACCGGGCCATGGTACGCCCCCACCTGGAATACTGCATCCAGCACTTTTCGCCGTACATGAAGAAGGACACAGTACTACTCAAAAGGGTCCAGAGATGAGTGACTAAAATGGTTAAGGGGCTGGAGGAGTTGCCATACAATGAGAGATTAGAGAAACTGGGCCTCTTCTCCCTCTTCTTCTAACCTGAAATGTAGAAAGTCAGTTTGATCGACTATTGCGTGGTTTTCTCTGGGTGGGGGGCCGTCCTCGTCTCCCTTTGAGTCAAGTAGCCTTGCCTGTTGATAGAGGAGGTTTAGGTTTATTGTCTCTGAGACGCTATGTTGAGGCATGTCATATGTGCTATATTCATGAGTGGTTTCTATCCACGTCTCATTTCTCTTGGACATCTGTAGAGTTACAATTATGGAAACCTCGTCATTTTAGTTATCTTTTGCATGCATCCTGACTTAAGGCTGCTGTCCTGGGGAACCCTTATTATTTTTTCCTTACTCCTCTTCATTTGACTTGGCTTCAACTCTGTACTCAGATAAATATTGATTTTTGAACTGCGCCTCTTTTGCCAGTTAATGGGAATCGTTCTTTTTTTACCAGGAATGACCTCTGCTAGTTTTTTAACCAATAGGAGAGGAACTATAACTTATTTATATCAACTATTAAATTATGATGGTAAATTATAGTCTTATTCTAAGCTACGAACAGAAAAAGGTTGGACTAGTTTAGATATATTCTCTTATCTTCAGTTTAAATATTATGTAAATTCTCTACTTTCATCAGCTTTACTTCCTACAATTTCTGAATATTCATTGGAAGCTCAGCTCATGGTGCCTCTTAAATATTTTCGTCATTCCATGTTGACTTTTTCCCCTGTTTTGGATTATGCCAAAGTAGCCCAGGCTTGGAAAGCTGAATTACCGGTACATAGTAATTTACAGGGATCTCGAATTCAGCACTTTATCCAAATACTTCATGGTTTGTTTCCGGATATTACTTATTTTGAAATAGGGTATAAATTTCATTGTCAAATGTATATAGCACCTTGGCGCGCATATAGAGCAACACTCGTCCCTGTTGGCTCTTGCCCAAAGTGTGGTCATCCTAGGATTACCCTGTCCCACATGTTCTGGATTTGTTCTAAGGCAAATTACTTTTGGTCTGTTGTTTTTTCTAAGGTTAGTGGAATGTAGAACATCAACTGGTACTATAATAGCTATAGTCTATTCTGGCTTTTTGATCTTTCTCATCCTATACCTCGAGGACTAAAAGGCTTCCTTTGTCGAGTGATTTTGGTAGGCCTGGAGGTTATACTATCCCTTTGGATAGGATCTCTGAGTACCTGAATATGGTCAATGGCGATCACATACGATTCATTTATGCAATTGTCTGAGTGGGAAACTAAACAGGTACGGGTGTTGCTTACAATTTGGCAACCTTTTTTAGACACTTTAACTCCCCATACTCAGTCACGTATTCCTTGGTCATCCCTGATATATATATTTTTGGTTATTCTTTTATATTGTAGTTCAGAGATGGATGGGATGGGAGGGGGAGGTTTTGGTTGTGTGGGATTGTTTCTTATATAATTGTTTTATCTAATTGTATTTTAAGATTTATTTTCTTGAATGACTAATTTACCTAATTTGATTGTAATTTTATCTTTAAAAGTTAACAAAAATGATTTTTTTTTAAAAAAAAGGATCTCTGATGGGGGGGGGGGCATTGCAGGGCAACAACGCAACATAGACACATGGGGAAGAGGGAAAGGAAGAAACATAGACATATCTATTATCCCACTATAGCAACCTGTCAGACATGGGCCAGCAGGTGTGCTCAGGTAGTGCAGAGACTGGACTTCACTATGTGTTCAGGAGGCCAGAGTGGAGGGGAATAGAGTAGGCAGCTGCCAGGATGCTCCAGCAACAGGGAGAAAGTGGGTGGCCATCTTTGAGCACCTCAACCAAGTCTACCATGGCAACAGGGATATCATGGAGGGCCAGGGGAAACTGTGCTTGCAGCAGCCCACACCCTACCCCAGTTATAAATGGAGGGCCCTGAAATTGGGAAGAGGGTACCACTGCTCTACCTCACAGAAGAGGGAAAACAGACAAAGGGAGAGGGAGGAGGCCCAAGACAGATAAAGTGAAAGGAAAGAAGTGCAGGAGGGCCACCTGGAGAAGAAAAACAGGAATGGAGGCGAACTGTGGAAGGTTAGAGAGATGGCCAGCACAAACATCCCTCACCTTTTCTCTGTACAGATGATGTGAACTTGAGGGCAATGGCAGAAACAGGTTCTGGAGGGGGCCCAGAACATACAAAGGGGGAGGGCACAGGGAGGAGGCACAGGGAAGAGGTACAGGGATCAAGAACCACAGTTTCCCTTGTGGCCAGTGGCTGTCACATCTGCTGTCCAGAAACCAGGTACTGCAACAGAGCCAGTACTAAAGGAAATACAATTTGTTTTTATTTCTTCACGGTTGCATTTCATGCAAAGTCTGGCTCCTTGGGGGTTCTTGTTTAGCTTTTGTGTATTTCTAATTTATTGTGTAAGACTTGCTTGACCCCATTTGATCGTGATTGGCGTGTGTTTGTTATCTTTTACCCAGTTTGCTTTATACCTTAACCACCATGGACCCCTGAGGAAGGCGTGTCATCTGAAACACGGACCGTGTCGGGTCCCTTGGTTGGCTATAAGGTTGTATATGTTACTGCATTTACTAATAAACAACGCCTGCATCTTGTACATTGTCTGCAGTCTGTTTGTTGTTTTCTGGTTGCTGTTGTTTACTGCAGACTACGTTGGATTTTCTTTCTCCCTTTTGTGCTTTCTAATTTATAGTTCCATATTCTGTTTGGTGACCATGTACATCTCGGATGGAGGGAAGGTATTCTGCTAGTTTTTAGTTTCTGCTTAGGGAACTGTAGTAGTCCAACTTCTAATCTGTGCCTTCCTATTTACTATTGTTCTAGGACACAGGGTAATATTTGCACTGCTGTCTTTTCACAGCTACCCTTGATGCAGTTTATGTTCTGGGAGTTACTGCTACTATTTTATAGTAGATTTGCTGTATAGCTATGACATGTAGGATATTTTTTTTACATGATTTTGTTTAGCACAGTCTGTGTCTGTATATGGCCGATTGGTAGAGGATGGGCTGGGGAGGGCTTCAACGGCTGGGATGGTGTAGAATGGACTGGAGTGAGCTTTGATGGAGACTTCAGTAGTTGGAACCTAAGAACAGTACCGGGCAGAGCTTTGGATTCTTGCCCAGAAATAGCTAAGAAGGAGAAAAAAACCAACAAATTTTTAGATTGAATCAGGTTTGGCAGACTGGATGGACCATTCGGGTCTTTATCTGCCGTCAACTACTATGTTACTAAGTTACATGCATGCATAGGTAAATATTCATAAGTGAACACAATAATTCTGAAACATGTACACAAATTATAATACTGTGATAGACTAGGAAGAAACTGGGTTACTAAGGGCTAGATTCACTAAGCAAACTGACCATGTACTGATCAGTTAGAGATCTCTTTGCGACTCGATTTCCCTCTGATCCGTGCTTCAAATGGGGGGAAACAGCATTCAAATGTAGGCAGGCAGCGATTCACTAAAAAAAACCAAACAAAAAAACAAACCTGGAACACCGATTGGGCTGGCCGATCAACAAAAAAGTGACTGCTGGGGACCAGTCGTCCACGTCATTTCTGACTGCATCTCCTGCTCTGTGCCCCAGATTCTCCTGCTCTCTCTGCCCTGACTTTGCAGCTCTGTGCCCTGGACTCTCCTCTCTGCCCCGGCCTTCCCCTGCAGTGCAAGCCTGTGGGTTTAAAGCGGGTTAAACCACAAGCTAACTGGGCTGGCTAAAAAGTTTTAAAAAGTTAAAAAAAAGAAAAAGGTCACTGCTCTTTAAGCATGTGCAGACCATCTACAGATGATCTGTGCATGCATCGGGATTGCTACAGAGTGATCCGAGCGGTCGGTTGGGGACGTGATTCCAATTGCCCTCATTTGCATGAGGGCGATTTGTGAATCAGCCCCCTGGACACGGATCGGATCTGATCTGATCTGTGCCCTTAGTGAATCTAGGCCTAAGAGCAAAGAACACAGCTAGTAATTTCACTGACTAAGCACCAAGCCCTGTGAACTCCCCAAGTATGGAAGAATGCTGTGAAACTATTTAACTAAACCCAGACATATAGGCAGGCCTACTCACCATTTACAAGGAGGGGCGTCTCCAACTTGATACTTCCTTCTCCTGGCAGAGAGCCACAGCCTTCTCCATCGTGGGTTGTCAGACTAAGTACAACCCTTTTATCAGTCCTGAGCAGGACGCATGTCAGTTCACTTACAGCTGTCAGTCCTCTCATGACTACAGTTTCACACACTAGTATAGGAAGCCATGAAGGGACTGTTCTCTAAAACCTGGTTTCACAGCAGCACAGAATATCAGTCTAACAGACATGCTTCTTCTTCTAGCTATCTTAGTCTCTTCAAACCAACCAGCCTCCTCTCCTGGACCCACTTGAAGTTACCCTCAGGAGAGAATGAACTAGCCCTCGAAGAAGCCTTATGAGTATGCTGTCACCTTAGCCAGTACTCGCATAAGAACATAAAAGCATAAGTACCACCAGTCAAAAGAAGTTGAGGAGGCAGCTCTACCGCCCCAGTTTACAGAGTGCGCAGCTGAGACAAACAGGTGCAAGAGACAAAGGACACCGCTGAAACATCCTTAATGCCTAAAGCAGCTGCATCAAAAAGCCTCTGGAGGACAACATTCACCCAGTGGTCTTGCATATCTTTAAGCACCACACCACCTGCACTGGGAAAAGAGGTTCATATAATCACCTGCACAACAAAAAAATCTACCCTAGGCTGACCAAGAAGCTTCTGGCACTCCTGTGCCAGTGGATAAAGCAAGACATGGTCCACACTATCTTAAGAGCTCCTTCAAGGGAGACATACTGCTCTGAGATTAAAATGATCATATCAGGGTGCCAGGGAAAGGTGTAAGACTGAAAGTGCACTCCACAAATCCAGGAGGAAAAGTGGACAGAGCTAGCTGAGTAACCAAATTCAACTCCTGCAGAGTCTCAGACATAAGATCCAGCAAAACCGCTCCTAAGGACTCCGAAGAGCCAGAATACAGTTCCTGGTCTCCCTTGCCTGGAAACGCAGTGCTGGAGAATAAAGGGCCAGCGAGTTGGTCGTCATCTGAAGGATCACCCAGATCAGGATCAGGCAGTGCTGGAACAGTGGCGGACTGAAAAGACGACATGCTCATAGAAGCAACGCTGCTTAGAGGACTATGCAGGGGAAGAACGCCTGCTGTGAAACTCATTCCACAAATATGTCAAAGTCTGAGAAGGCCCCCGGCTCCTGGGGCACAGAGTCGCTGTGAAATTGCCCCAGGTACATTAGATAGAGTGGGAGCCCACCGGGACAGTTAGGGAAAAATGCTTGAGTACCTGAATAATTTGTAATCCGCATAGAATTGTAGGATATGCGGAATAGTTAAAAAAAAAAAAGACTGAAGAATGCGGTCTAAGTCTGCGGAGGGACCACAGCCATGCGCATGAAACATTAGCCATGCCGAGCCCCAAAAACAAATTGGCCACGCCGCTGGGTTAGCCAAGTGTTTAGTCACCTGCTTAATTAGGGGAAAGGCTACACGCTGCCATCACTCCTGGCTGTGCCACGTGACAAGTGGTGCAAAAATGCTCTAAAGGCGCCTAATTTGTACAATATTGGCAAGAAGTCACATTAAGAGAGCCCAAGGACTCCATCCCATCAAGTTTTGAGGCAAAAATTGCAGTTTTGGAGAGGCAGGGAGCTTTTGAAGAAAAGGATAGCTAAAAATCCAAGATGGTCACTGCTAAGAAATTTGCACCAAAATCAAGATATTCTTCACATAAAGCAAACAGCAAAATATGCGATTTTAGGATTTTTCATGTGGGAGGAACACAGGGGGACATGCAGAAACCTTCAAAATTATGAAATTCAGACCCCCCCCTCCAGCCTTTATTCACTGTGACCTGTGCTGGAAATGTGCTGCAGCCTACCACAGCTCTCTTATAATATCTGGAATCAGAGAACCACTGCCTTATGCTGGGAATGCCTCCTTGATAGTAATCTTTAGGCTGCTAGTCAGACTCCATGCCTGCTGCACCTCCACCCCTGTGGACCGATGGATGCACTCAGGAACAGGTGGAGGCATGGAAAGCAGCCGGCACCCTGCGAGACACCGCTGAGTTTCCTAGGTATGCTCAACAGCCTGCGCCAAACTTCATCCGGCAGTAGGAGAAGTGGGGATGGCCCAAACTCCTTAGAAACAGATGCAGGCTGACTGACAGGTACCACCAGGCAAAGCTGAAAAATCGTTCCAAGTACAAGAAATCACAAAAAAGGAATGAAAAACACCAAATAAAATAATAAAAAGGAGGGAGCAGAACAAACTCACACTCCTGCTAGCATGCATAGAAGGGAAAAACTGCAGGTGGAGCTAGAGAGCACACTGAAGTAGAGCAGAGTCACAGACAAAATCCAGATTGGATTTCTTCTGCATATGGCACATGGCCATTGGGACACAACCCACTTGTCTAGAATGTCTCACCTATTGCACTGGAAAAGGGTTTACATAATAAAGTAGAACAGGGTATAGTAATGTAGAGCATGACAGTACATTTTACATCATGACATGATTGGTCAAATACATAGGGGAACATGATAGTAGTCAAAAAGCATGGCAATATTTAATAGGATATAACAGGACAAGACCTCATACAGCATGGGGTGGTGATGTTATGAGTTTGATATGACATTGCAGTAACATTTTTTAAGGATTGTACATTATCTTCTAATGTTAATTTAAGTTTATCATCATAAGATCCAGTGAGCAATTAGGTCCCCATGGGCGGATGCCTAGCTTCATGAAGAGGGAGGTGCTGTGTCTAACAGAGCTGTTCTCTGAAATTACATTACATTACATTAGTGACTTCTATTCCGCCTGTACCTTGTAGTTCTGGGCGGATTACAACAGAAGAAAACTGGACATTTCCAGGAAAAATTACACACTAGGGGCTGGTTACATAGTTGAGTCTTAGAGGAGAGGTTACAAGATAGGTAGCGAGCAGAGGATAAATTACAATATGAGTAGAAATCAAGAGACAACTGGCCGGTTATAAAATTATAACAATTTAGGGGCTGGTTTCGTAGTTGAAACTTTGTGGAGAAAATGCAAGATGAGTATCAATTTGAGGGGGAGTTATTTTGAGGGCAGGGGAAGGGCATGGGGAGAGTTAGGATAGCTGGATGTGCTTTTTGAATAGCCAGGTTTTGATTTCCTTTCAAAATGATTTGTAGTCGCTTGTTGCTGTCAGCAAATTAGTGATGGAGCGGTCTAGTTTTGCTGCCTGCGTCGCTAGTAGGTTGTCATACATCTTCATGCATTGAGTACCTTTGAGTGGGGGGTAAGAAAATGGGGTCAGAGTTCTCCTTTGTCTTGTTGTAAGGTTCCAGTTTAGGCAATTGTTTAGATAGGTGGGGGCTGTACCGTTTATTGCTTTCAATAATAGACAGTATAATTTGAATTGAAGTCGTGCTTGTATAGGTAGCCAATGTGAGTCTAGGTAGGCATCGGTGATGTGGTCAAATTTTCCAAGTGAATAGATCAGTCTGAGGGCTGTGTTCTGTACAGTCTAATTGTTTTATCAAGTTGTGGGGCATGGTAGATAGAGGATATTACAGTAGTCCACTAGACCTAGGACTAGGGATTGGACTATGAGCTCTTTGTCGAAGAATTTACGTAGATTGCGCATAGTTAGAAATGCTTTTTGGGTGGTCTTGCTGATTTGGATCTGCATTGTGCAGCATCTATCTATCGTCACTCCTAGGAATTTGAGCGCGGACTGTATAGGGTATTTGGTGACATTTATTTCCAATTCTGTTATGGATGGAGTTTTGTCCTTTTCAAGCAATAGAAAGTTTGTTTTGTCCGGGTTCAGCTTCAATTTGTGGTCTATCATCCATTTTTCCACTACTTCAAGTATTTTTTCAGATTGTCTATTGAAGTGGGAACTGGAGCGTCGAAGGAGAGGAGTATGGTTATGCCATCTGCGTAGCTGAATGATATTACGTCTAGGTTTTCTAGAGTGGTACCAAGGGAGGATATGAAGAGGTTGAAGAGCATGGGCGACAGTGGTGACCCTTGTGGTACTCCGCAGGGGTTGGACCAGGGGTCTGATTTAAGATCATTTGTCTTTACTCTGTATGTTCTTGATTTAAGGAATCCTTGGAACCAGTTGTAAACCCCTCCTGAAATCCCTATGGCTTCTAGTATCTGAAGTAGTATGGTGTGGTCTACCAGGTCAAAAGCTGCAGAGAGATCGAGTTGAATTATCAGCATCCTTCTTCCTTTGCTAAGGTGCTGTCGGGCTGTGTCTAATAGAGATAATAGTAGTGTCTCTGTACTATGGTTGGTTCTGAACCCTGATTGTGAGGGGTGAAGTAGGTTGTGCTCTTTTAGGTAGTTGGTGAGATATTGAGCAACTTGACCTTCTATTAGTTTAACGTATTATGGTATTGAGGCGATGGGTCTATAGTTTGAGGGCTATCTGTTGGGCCTTTGTGATCTTTTAATATTGGGGTGATTATGATTAAAGAATGGCACAGTGGTTGTTACCCGTGGCTAGCCGTTCTACTCCAATTCGACCTCTCTGCAGCCTTCGACGTTGTCCACCATGACATTTTAATCCTCCTACTCTCCGAGATAGGCATCAGCTCCACGGTCCTGGACTGGTTCTCGAATTTCTTACGTTCTCGCTCCTACATCGTCACCAAGAATGGTACCTCATCTTCCCCGTGGAAACCAACATGTGGAGTCCCACAAGGCTCCCCCCTATCCCCTATCCTCTTCAACATTTATATGTCCTCCCTGAACCTCCTACACCTTTCCCCCCTAGAAATTCTCTACACTTACGCTGACGATATCCTGATCCTCCTCGAGACCGACGCAAACCTCACCAATCTCGCAGCAAACATCTCTTCATGCATAACCAAACTTCAATCCTGGGCTCTTGCTGTACAAATGAAACTAAATGAATCCAAAACCAAACTACTCTGGCTTGGCCCCAAACTTGATCAATTACCCACCTCCATCCCACTGCCCACAGGCACCTCTCTACAACTAGAGTTCTCTAGCAAAGTTCTGGGCATCACCATAGATTCCTCGCTATCCTTCAACGACCACCTCAACTCCCTGATAAAAACATGCTTTCACAGCCTTCACATGCTGAGGAAAGTGAGGTCCTGCTTCCACCAAAAACACTTTGCCGTGCTCGTACAGTCCATCATCCTCTCCAGATTGGACTATTGCAATTCCATCTACCTTGGCTTAACAAAGAAAAGCCTCCACAGACTCCAACTGATCCAGAACACCGCGGCCAAACTTATCTTCTCAAAAAACAAATTTGACCATGCCTCTCCACTCCTGTCCAAGCTACACTGGCTTCCTGTCATCTCCAGGGTCCATTTTAAATGTGCCTGCTTAACCTTCAAGATGCTCCACGGCATCCTTCCACCTCTTATTCCTCTATCCTGGAATTCCTCAAATCCACTCTCCACCAGATCCACGCAAAAATTAAAACTATCCTTCCCCTCCTCAAAGGGTATCTCCCTCGTCGGTAAACTCGGGTCCTCCCTCCACTTCAGAATCGCTCAGCTCTGGAACAGTCTCCCTTCCCCTCTCCGCAACTTGAGCCCCCTTCTACCATTCCGTAAGCTTCTGAAGACTTGGCTCTTCTCCAAAACGTAACCCGTCCCCTCCCCATTATTATCACACTTAACCTCTCTCTTACTTACTTTTATAAACCCACTGGAGTTCCGTTGCTTCCTAACCATGTAAACCGTGTCGAGCTCCACCAGTTGGAGATGATGCGGTATATAAACCCAAGATTTAGATTAGATTAGATTAGATTAGCCGCGAATAGCCACGGGTAACCTGCCAAAACGGGGAAAGAAAAATAGTAGTCGCTGCGGGGACGGGGACAAGGCCATTCACCGCCCCGTAGAGCGGTGAATTGTCTTGTCTCCGCAGTGAGGCATCAAGGATCGCGCGGTCCAGCAGCCCCCACCCACCTGATCGCAGCATTTAGCCAGCTCCCTCCCTCCACCTCACCTTATATGCTGTTTGCCGGCTTTCTTTTTCCCGAGCCGCACACGTTCAAAAAGGCGCGGCTGCGCGAGTTGATCAATCTTCTCCTCTGACGCAACCGGAAACAGGAAGTTGCAGGAGAGGAGAAGATTACTCGTGCAGCCGCGCGTGCGGCTCAGGAAAAAGAAAGCTGGAAAACTCGGCATATAAGGTGAGGTGGAGGAAGGGAGCTGGCTAAATGCTGCGATCGGGCGGGTAGGGGCTGCTGGACCATGCGATCGCGTGTGTTCCCAGCTCACACTAGGAAGGTGGGAATGAAAGGGAAAAAGATTCTGAGCCAAGGGGATGAAGAGGGAAAGAAAGAAACCCACAGCAGGAAAGAAAGGGGAGGACAGCCAGGTGAGCCAGATGCTGGAAGCAGGGGGGGAAGAAAGAGGGAGAGAAGCTAGATGGGGTTGAAAAGAAGAGACACACTGGTATGGAAGAGGAAGATAGGGGAAATCTGGACACAGGAAGGTAACAGAAAGAGGGGAAATTATGTGCATGGGGCATAGGGACAGAGACATAAAGGGGACATGCCATGGGGATGGTATATGGACACGGGGGGGGGCAATGCCAGATATATAGGGGAGATATTAGAAATGGGGAAAATAGGAACACAGAAGCGAGATCGTTTGTGGGGATGGGACAGGGACCGAGCTCGCAGGCTCCAGCGACTTGCACAAATTACATTGTAACGTGCCACGAAAATAAGAAGGAGGGAGGTAGATAGATAAGCCACGCAAGAGGAGCTGAAGGGTAGTAGAAAGGAACAGATGGTGAAGGAGGGAGGGAAGGGTGGTGGTAGAAAGGAATAGAACAGACATTGAAAGAGGGTAGAGTGGAACAGACCCTGAAGGGAAATGTGGAAAACAGAGTGGGGAGAAGACGCTGGAAGGGAAGAAGACAGATGCCAGACTATGGGGGAGCGGAGGGAAGAAGATGGGTGCTAGACCAATTGGGGGGGGGGGTGAAGGGAGAGGCACAGTAACAGCAAATGGAAAACGCAGAGAGAAGACACACAGTGGAAGGAAGGAATTGAATGAGAAGATGTGGAAAACAGAAACCAGACAACAAAGGTAGAAAAAAAATTCTATTTATTTATTTATTTTTTGCTTTAGGATAAAGTAGTATATTAGTTGTGCTGATAAAAAATTATAAACAAAGCCCTGCCAGCTGAATATCTCTTTCTCTAGTTCAGCAGCCAGAACTTTGATTTATAAGAAAGGAATAAGCTAAATATTGCAGTACTAAGGCTTATATGGATGCTGCGGGGATGGGGACGGGGCGGTGAATGGGATGTCAGTGACGGTGACGGGGCGGTGAAGGGAATGGCAGTGAAGGGGCCGGTGGGCCGGGGACGGGGCGGTGACGGGGAAACATTTTTTCCCCATGTCATTCTTTAATTATGATCTCTCCTAGGTCTTGTGGGAAATGACCTTCCGTGAGTGTGGTTTGTATCCATTGCATGAGGCTGGCTCTAAATTTGGGGGAGGCGTTTGTTAGCAGATATGAGGGACAGTTGTTCAGGTCGCATGATGATTGGCTGTATTTTTTGTAAAGTCGGTTCATGTCAGTCCATTGTACTACTGGGAAGTTGGTCCTGTCCGCTGCGATTGCTTCTCCTGTTGTAGTGTATATTATTATCTCGTCAAGGTGGGTTGGTGTGTTATTGAAGGTGGACCTGATTTTAGTGATCTTGCTGTTATAATGGTCTGCTAGTTGGGTGGCTGTTGGTGGGTGGTTTCCTTGTGCGGCTAGGAGTGGCTTGGTGTCAGTGAGGCTTTTTACTAGTTTGAAAAGTTTTTTTTATGTCTGGATATCTGGTGTATGGGGGTGTTGGGTCATGTATGCAGCAATATCAAGTTGGTGGCCTTTTTCGTGTGTGGGTTGAGGGTTAAGAATTTGGTAGGAAAGTGCTTTGAGGTATGAGAGAATTCCATCAACTTGTTTGGAGGTGTGGTCTTCAAGATGGAGGTTTATGTCTCCAAGGAGTAGATTGTGTGTTGAGGTTAAGGAGTTCTGGAAAATGAAGTCTTCGAATTCGTGTTTTGTGGTGTTCCATTTTCCTGGTGATATGTAGCAGAGTAGGCAGGTCATGGTGCCTTTGAGTGAGTCATCGGATAGTTGGCAGGCTAGAAGGTCCAAGTGGAGGGTGGAGTATTTGTCTAGGACTTTTATGTTAAGGTTGTTTTTTACTAGGATGGCTAGTCCTCCCCCACGCTTTTTTTCTCGGCATACTATCTCTAGTTTGTATTAGAGGTCTGCACGGGAACGGGGATCGCGGGGATCCCGCGAGTTCCCCCCCCTGGCCCACAGGATTCCCACGGGGTCGCCCCCTGGCCCACGGGATTCCCACGGGGATGCCCCCCTGACCCAAGGGACTCCCAAGGGGATGAAAACAGCCTACCTAAATTCTGGCGATGCAGGCATGCAGCTTACAAGTCCGGCGTCGCGGCGGGAAATAGCCATGCTGAGCAGTGAGCTCAGCATGTACACAGATGAAAGCCTTGCTTGCTGAGTGGTCCGGCGGCCCCACCCCGCCGTGCCGCCGGATCAATCAGCAAGCAAGGCTTTCATCTGTGTACGTGCTGAGCTCACTGCTCAGCATGGTTATTTCCTGCCGCGACGCCGGACTTGTAAGCTGCATGCCTGCATCGCCAGAATGTAGGTAGGCTGTTTTCATCCCCGTGGGAGTCTCTCTCGTGCGCTATGGCTCTAAGTCAGGGGTGCCCAACATGTTGATTGCGTTTGACCAGTAGCTCAGGAAGGCAACGTGAGTCGATCGCAGAGCCCATCCCGGGCTCCGTGATAGACTCTTGTTGCCGTCCCGATCTACCGGGCCTATCAGCCTTCCTCTCCCCGACGTCAAAGGCGCCGACGCGGGCATTAGGCTGTTTTTGTCATTTCGGGTGGGGGGTGGCAGCAGCAGCAGCAGCAGCCTGAAAAAGAAATCATCCTGGCCGGGGTCGGTGTCATGCTCCGGAGCTTGTACAGCCTTCCTATCTCCCTCTCCCTTCTACCTGCTTCCGGCCACACCCCCTGCTCTGCGGCTCCTTTCGGCAACTCAGCAGCAGCAATCGACACAAGCTTCTGACGTCGGGGCCTGCCCTCTGTGAGTCCCGCTTGTTTCAACTTCCTTTTTCCACAAAAGAGGGACTCGTAGAGGGAAGGCCTCGATGTCGGCAGCTTGTCTTGATCACCGCTGCTGACGAGTTGCTGAAGAGAGCCGCGGAGCAGGGGGGTGTTGCCAGGTGCAGGTAGAAGGGAGAGGGCCAGATGCAGGACTCGTGGGTGAGGGAGCAGAAGAGAGAGAGAAAGAGAGAGGGGAGGGAAACAAAAGGAAATATTTCATACTGGGCTGGGCTGGAGTGGAGGGAGGGTGGAAAGATTCTGGCTACCGGGTGCAGTAACAAAGGAAAAGGGGGGAAAGCTGAAAATGGAGATAGTGACACAAAGAAGAGAAAGGGTAAGCAGGACCTACTGAATAAGGATAGAGATACAGAGGGGACATGAAGAGGAGGTGAAATAGAGACATAGAAGTAATGCTGAAAAAGTGTGTGTGGGGGGGAGATAAAGACATTGAAAGGGCAAATGGTGAACATGGGGTAAAGACAAGGACAGAGACAAATGAAGATTCTGAAAAAGTGATGAGATAGGGATATAGGTGAGATGGACACAAAGAAGGGTAATGCTGGAAAATAGGTGGAATGGTAATTCTGACAAACACAGAAGGGAAATGCTGGATCAAGGAGAGATGGGGCTCAACCTGGATGGAATGAGGAGAAATGCCTTGTTGGCCCGGAACTTCCTCTCCTACGTCAGAATTGACGTTAGGGAGCGGAATGCTGGTCAGCATGACGCTTCTGCAGGGAAAGCTTGGGACAGCGGTGGCTGGGGGCTATTCCCCGATGGCGGTGGCAGCAAACTGAGTGGCTTGGGGGAGGGCACGGAGAAAGAAAGAAAGGAGGGAGACAGAAAGAAAAAGTTGGGGGAGAGAATGAGGTCTGGAGGAGAGGAAACATACAGGAGGCTGAAAGAAAGGAAGAAAGATTGGATGCACAGTCAGAAGAAGAAAGTGCAACCAGAGACTCATGAAATCACCAAACAACAAAGGTAGGAAAAATGATTTTATTTTCAATTTAGTAGTCAAAATGTGCCTGTTTTGAGAATTTATATCTGCTGTCTATATTTTGCACTATGGCTCCCTTTTACTAAACCGCAATATCGTTTTTGAAAAGTGTGAACAGAATGCTAGGAATGATAAAGAAGGGGATCACGAACAGATTGGAGAAGGTTATCATGCCGCTGTACCAGGCCATGGTGCGCCCTCACCTGAAGTACTGCATCCAGAACTGGTCGCCATACATGATGAAAGACACAATACTACTCAAAAGGGTCCAGAGAAGAGCGACTAAAATGGTTAAGGGGCTGGAGGAGTTGCCGTACAATGAGAGATTAGAGAAACTGGGCCTCTTCTCCCTTGAAAAGAGGAGACAGAAGGGACATGATCGAAACATTCAAAATACTGAAGGGACTAGACTTAGCAGATAAAGACAGATTGTTCACCTTTTCCAAGATAGGGAGAACGAGAGGGCACTCTCTAAAGTTGAAAGGGGATAGATTCCGTACAAACGTAAGGAAAGCACAGTTACTTACCGTAACAGGTGTTATCCAGGGACAGCAGGCAGATATTCTTGACTGATGGGTGACGGCACCGACGGAGCCCCGGTACGGACAATTTTAGAGTGATTGCACTCTAAGAACTTTAGAAAGTTCTAGCTCGGCCGCACCGCGCACGCGCGAGTGCCTTCCCGCCCGACAGAGGCGCGCGGTCCCTCAGTTAGTATAAGCCAGCTAAGAAGCCAACCCGGGGAGGTGGGTGGGACGCTGTCCCTGGATAACACCTGTTACGGTAAGTAACTGTGCTTTATCCCAGGACAAGCAGGCAGCATATTCTTGACTGATGGGTGACCTCCAAGCTAACAAAAAGAGGGATGGAGGGAAGGTTGGCCATTAAGAAAACAAATTTTGCAAAACAGATTGGCCGAAGTGTCCATCCCGTCTGGAGAAAGCATCCAGACAATAATGAGATGTAAAAGTGTGAACTGAGGACCAAGTAGCAGCCTTGCAGATTTCCTCAATAGGAGTGGAACGGAGGAAAGCTACAGATGCTGCCATTGCTCTGACTCTATGGGCCGTGACAGAACCTTCCAGTGTCAGTCCGGTCTGAGCATAACAGAATGAAATGCACGCTGCCAGCCAATTAGACAACGTACGTTTAGAAACGGGACGTCCCAATTTATTTGGATCAAAGGACAGAAAAAGTTGAGGAACTGATCTGTGGGGTTTCGTACGCTCTAGATAATAAGCCAGAGCCCTTTTACAATCCAAAGTATGTAGAGCTTGTTCTCCAGAATGAGAATGAGGTTTTGGAAAGAAAACAGGTAGAACAATGGATTGGTTGAGATGGAATTCAGAGACAACCTTAGGGAGAAACTTTGGATGTGTACGCAGAACCACCTTGTCATGGTGAAAAACCGTAAAGGGTGGATCTGCGACCAGTGCATGAAGCTCACTGACCCTCCTGGCAGAGGTAAGGGCAATAAGGAAAAGCACTTTCCAAGTGAGAAACTTGAAAGGAGAGGTAGCCAAAGGTTCAAATGGAGGCTTCATTAAGGCAGAAAGAACCACATTGAGATCCCAGATAACAGGAGGGGCTTTAAGAGGTGGTTTCACATTGAAAAGCCCACGCATGAACCTGGACACCAGGGGATGAGCTGAGAGAAGTTTTCCATGGACTGGCTCATGAAAAGCTGAAATGGCACTGAGGTGGACTCTGATGGAAGAAGACTTAAGGCCAGAGTCAGACAAAGAGAGCAAATAGTCCAACAACGTCTCCACTGCCAGGGAAGTGGGATCAAGATGATGAAGAAAACACCAGGAGGAAAATCTCGTCCACTTCTGATGGTAACATTGCAGAGTGGTTGGTTTCCTGGAGGCATCCAGAATGGAACGAACAGGCTGAGATAAAAGAGTATCATGAGATGTCAGCCCGAGAGATACCAAGCTGTCAGGTGCAGAGACTGGAGGTTGGGATGTAGAAGGGTTTCCTGCTGTTGTGTAAGCAGAGAAGGAAACAGAGGAAGAAGAAAAGGTTCCCTGGAACTGAGTTGAAGTAGAAGGGAGAACCAATGTTGCCTGGGCCACCTCGGAGCAATCAGAATCATGGTGGCTCGTTCCCTCTTGAGCTTGAATAAGGTTCTCAACATTAGAGGCAGAGGAGGGAAGGCGTACAGGAACAGATTCGACCAGTCGAGGAGAAAAGCATCCGCTGCCAGACGGTGAGGAGAGTAAAGTCTGGAGCAGAATAGGGGCAGCTGGTGATTGTGAGGAGCTGCAAAGAGGTCTATCTGAGGAGTGCCCCATTGAGTGAAGATAGACTGCAGAGTTACAGGATCGAGTGTCCACTCGTGAGGCTGTAGAATTCTGCTGAGTTTGTCCGCTAAAGAATTCTGTGCTCCCTGAATGTAGATAGCTTTCAGGAAGAGATGGTGATCTATGGCCCAATTCCAGATCTTTTGGGCTTCTTGGCATAAAAGGCGAGAGCCTGTCCCACCCTGTTTGTTGATGTAGTACATCGCAACTTGATTGTCTGTGCACAACAGGAGGACCTGAGGAAAGAGAAGATGTTGGAAGGCCTTGAGGGCATAAAACATCGCTCTGAGTTCCAGGAAATTGATTTGATGCTTCTTTTCCTGGGCTGTCCAAAGACCTTGAGTCTGGAACTCGTTCAAGTGAGCTCCCCATGCATAAAGAGAGGCGTCGGTGGTGATGACCAGTTGATGAGGGGGCTGATGGAACAGAAGACCTCTGGATAGATTTGAGGATACCAACCACCATTGAAGAGACTGACGAAGAGATGATGTCACAGATATGTGTCGTGAGCAAGGATCCGTCGCTTGGGACCACTGAGTAGCAAGGGTCCATTGAGGAGTGCGCAGGTGAAGACGTGCGAGGGGTGTGACATGAACTGTGGAAGCCATGTGACCCAAGAGAATCATCATTCGCTTTGCTGAGATGGAAATCTGTTGAAGCACCTGCTGACAGAGAGAAAGAAGAGTTTGAAGACGGTTGGACGGTAGGAACGCTCTCATGAGGGTTGTGTCCAAGATAGCTCCTATGAATTGAAGCCTCTGAGTGGGGATGAGATGAGATTTGGGTAAATTGATCTCGAACCCTAGAATTTGAAGAAACCTGATGGTCTGGTTGGTGGCTTGGAGCACTGTCTGAGAAGAATTGGTCTTTATCAACCAATCGTCTAGGTAAGGAAACACCTGAAGGTGGTGGGAGCGTAGAAAAGCAGCTACCACAATCAGACATTTGGTAAACACTCTTGGAGAGGAGGCAAGGCCGAAGGGTAGCACCTTGTATTGGTAATGACAACGATTGACCATGAAGCGGAGGTATTGTCTGGAAGCCAGATTGACTGGTATGTGAGTGTATGCTTCTTTGAGATCGAGGGAACATAGCCAGTCGCCTTGATTCAGTAGAGGATAAAGAGTGGCTAGAGAGAGCATTTTGAACTTTTCTTTGACCAGATATTTGTTGAGATCGCGGAGATCTAGAATGGGTCTGAGATCTCCTGTTTTTTTGGGGACCAAAAAGTAACGGGAGTAGAATCCCTGTCCTTTTTGATCTAGAGGGACCTCCTCTATGGCATTTAGAATGAGAAGGGATTGAACCTCCTGGAGAAGAAGAAGAGACTGAGGTGTGTGCAAAGCAGACTCTTTTGGTTGACTTGGAGGAGGTAGAGATTGGAAGTTGAGAGAGTAGCCGTGTTGAATGATATTCAGGACCCACTGATCTGACGTGATAAGTTCCCAACGGCTTATGAAATAAGAAAGGCGTCCTCCTATAGGCTGTGGAATTTGGGTAGAAGGAGCAAGACTGGCTATGTTTTGGAGAACCAAGTCAAAAGGGCTGAGTGGACTTTTGAGCAGGTGTAGGTTTTACCTGCTGCTGCTGCTGAGGTTGTCTACCAGCTGGACGTTGTTGCCTCTGACGTCTCGGCTGTTGTGCAGTTTGAGGCAGAGGGCGAGCCACAAATCTACGCTGGTAGGATGACTGTGGACGAAAAGGCCTGGATGGAGGAGGCTTTTTAGGCTTCAGAAGTGTGTCCCATCTGGTCTCATGAGCGGACAATTTTTGAGTTGTGGAGTCCATGGAATCTCCAAACAGCTCATCCCCTAAGCAAGGTGTATTGGCTAGCCTATCTTGGTGGTTAACGTCCAGTTCTGAAACACGAAGCCAGGCTAGCCGTCGCATGGCCACTGACATGGCTGTGGCCCTGGAGGTCAGCTCGAAAGTATCATATATGGATCTTACCATGAATTTTCGGAGCTGCAACAGAGATGAACAAGTCTGGTGAAAAGTAGGCTTTTTCCGATCAGGAAGATATTTCTCAAAAGCAGTGAGATTTTGGATTAACTGCTTAAGGTAAAAAGAGAAATGGAAAGCATAATTTCCTGATCGATTAGCTAACATAGCGTTTTGGTATAGCCTTTTACCAAACTTGTCCATAGATTTGCCTTCTCTGCCAGGAGGGACTGAGGCATAAACACTAGCCCCTTTGGACTTTTTTAAGGTGGACTCAACCAAAAGGGACTCATGAGGTAGTTGGGGCTTGTCAAACCCAGGGATAGGAATGACTTTATACAATGAGTCTAATTTTCTGGGAGCTCCAGGAATAGTCAGAGGAGTTTCCAGATTTTTATAAAACGTCTCTCTCAGAATATCATGGAGAGGTAATTTAAGATATTCCTTTGGGGGCTGGTCAAAGTCCAAGGCATCCAAAAAAGCCTTGGATTTCTTTGACTCAGCCTCCAAAGGAATGGAGAGAGAGTCACACATTTCCTTCAAAAAGGAAGAAAAGGAAGACACTTCTGGTTTAGAGGAGGCTCCTAAAACAGACGGGTCCTCATCACCAGAAGAGCATTCTCCCTCCGAAAGAAGAGGATCCTCTGAGTCACCCCATAAGTCAGGGTCTCGAACCTGATAACTCCGGTCTCGAGACTCTGGAGTAGAAGGCTCTAAATGCCGGGACTTGTGAAGAGACTTCCCCGACCTGCCTGATTCGGTACCGGGAGATGCTACGGTACGCACCGGAGCCGAAGTCTGTACAGCTTGATGGTGAGCTCTCGGCTCCGGCGCTAGAATCGGCATGGAGACAGAGGAAACCGACTGTACCGGTACCGATAGAGTGGGCGTCGATAAAATAGGACGGTCCACTATCGGTACCGGTGGCTCAGACTGGACTGGTACCGGTATGGTCGATGCCAGGACTGAAGGTAAGAGGTGCTGTAGCTGTTCTTTAAGTTGCGCCCTCAGAACAGTAGCTATACGCTCCTCAAGGGAAGGCACCGGTACCGTCTTTTTCTTTAAAGGTACCTGCGGTGCCGCTCTACGCTCCGAGGATGAGGACCCCGATGTCGAGGGGCTCACCTCTATTGGAGCGGAGCGCTTCCGTGAGCGCCTCGAGGTCGGCAGGATTGGGCTCGCTGCCACTGAGACCGGAGGACGTTCTAACGGGGAAGGCTTCTTAGCCGGCTTACCTGGAGCCGACACCGCCGCGGTATCGCGTGGTGTCGAAGATGTGGGTGCCGACTGCACCGGTGCCGATGTCTGTACCGGTGTAGAATCAGACATTTCGGCACCAAACAATAATTTTTGTTGAATCTCACGATTCTTAAGAGTTCTCTTTTTCAAAGTTGCACAGCGGGTGCAGGTGGACGCTCGATGGTCGGGACCAAGACACTGAAGGCACCAATTATGAGGATCAGTCAGTGAAATTGGCCGTGCACACCGCTGGCACTTTTTGAAGCCGGGTTGGGGGGGCATGAATGTAAAAACGGCTTCAGCCAAATCGAAGGCCGAGGCCTCGATGGTGGCTATAGGCCCCGCTGGGGCAAAACCGAAAATAATGGAAAAACAATAAAGAAACAATTTTTTTTTTTTTTTAGAAAATAATAAAAAAAGGAAAGGAAATATTATCTCCTTAACCAGTTTTCGCGAGCGGGAATTCACGAAAGATTCTCTCACAACGGCCGTTGAGAGAGACGCGTCTTCTTAGCTCCGCGGAAACTAAGAAACTGAGGGACCGCGCGCCTCTGTCGGGCGGGAAGGCACTCGCGCGTGCGCGGTGCGGCCGAGCTAGAACTTTCTAAAGTTCTTAGAGTGCAATCACTCTAAAATTGTCCGTACCGGGGCTCCGTCGGTGCCGTCACCCATCAGTCAAGAATATGCTGCCTGCTTGTCCTGGGATAATTTCTTCTTCACCCAGAGAGTGGTAGAAAACTGGAACGCTTTTCCGGAGTCTGTTATAGGGGAAAACACCCTCCAGGGATTCAAGACAAAGTTGGACAAGTTCCTGCTAAACTGGAACATATGCAGGTGAGGCTGGACTCATTTAGAGCACTGTTTTTTGACCTCGGGGACGCCGTGTGAGCGGACTGCTGAGCACAATGGACCACTGTCCTGACCCAACAACGGCAATTCTTATGTTCTTTGCGACCCAATTTCCCTCTGACCCGATTCACTAACCTGTGTATTGATCTGATTCCAATTCGTGCATGCAAATGAGGGGAATCAGCATGCAAAGCAGTAAGGATGTGATTCACAAAACTTCTTCTGGCACACCGACTGATTGGCCGATCACAAAATAGCGACTCTTCTCTGTCCCAATTCTCCAGCTCTGGCCGCCCTGCTCTCTGCCCAGATTCTCTTGCTCTGGCCGCCCTGCTCAGCCCCGACTCGCCTGCCTTTCCCCGCAGTGCGAGCCTGTAGTTTTAACCCGCAGGTTAAAACCACAGGCTCGCACTGCAGTGAAGGGCGGCAGAGAGCAGGTGAGTCGGGGCCAGTAAAAAAAAAAAAAAAAAAAGACAGTAAACACATGCGAAGATCAGCTACAGGCAAAGTAGATGGTCTGAGCATGCGTCGGAATCGCTACCTAGCGATCCGTGTCGGCGGATGGGGGCGTGCCTCCGATTGCTCCCATTAGAATATTCTTGTTTGCAGATCATGGTCACGATCGAGTAGGTTAGTGAATCTAGCCCTATGTTCTTAGACATCCTACATTCGCATAATACCCTCTACTTCCTTCAGCAGTTGATCCTACTCTAAGTGAAAGTTTCAGCACTCATGGTTTTCAAAGCCTGCAGGCCATCTGTACTAAATTTCACTCCTCGGCTGACATGCAAGTTTTGAAAATGCTTATGGAAGTTTCGGGTTTGGAAGTGGAAGCTGAATTTTGTCAGAAGCGCCCCTCCCCCCTTTTTCAAACCCCAGAGTGGGTGTGATTTTATTCTTCTCTTTTCCTACCTTCCCCCAAAACATCTCCCAGGGAGATGATGCAAGATTTTTATTACTTGATCAAAAGCTGCCAAAGAAACCCCAGTTTATTTTCCTACCCAGATTATCCAGCACTAAAGCTTCTTTTACAGGCAAATGCTCTGATTGTAGAAATCTCCTACCTCCTGTACATGAAGAGTTAAAAGTTTCCTAGGATAGGACACAGCATACATCACAGGTGAAATGTCAAGGAGAGCTAGAAACCTCAAACCATAAGAATGCATCAGGCTCGAAATCCAGTGAGTAAATCAGATGAGAAAGCAGGGCCCTGAGTTTTGTCAAATTCCACTGACGTTCTCATTTGCAGTGGAAAACTGGAGCTATTGAATTCCAGTCCTATCAGCCAAACCTCTTCTCCAGAACCAAATATAGAAGACACGCCATTGGTAGACACTGATAAATAATACTGCAGCTAGTATTTGCAAAGCTTCCTTCTGTTGGCAACTGTCCACAGTTGATTAAAACCTGTCATTCATTCACAAGAACCTTTCCAAGTGTTGACAACAGCATCCAGCAAAGGCAAAGCAAGTTTCATAAAACAGAGCCTTAGAGCTAGATGTAAAGCTCAGAGAATATCAGGTCAACTATGTAACAGCTTGAGCCGGATTCTCAAAATTCACCGGTAAAGTCCGAGAGGTCACTGTAGTGGCCGTAAATCTGACGATTCAGAAAAGACAAGAGATTCTCAAAGCACCTCACATGCAAATGAGGTTCGCGGAGGGTCGCCTGCATGAGAGCAGTTGCTGGTGATAGCGATCTGCACATGTGCAGAATAGTTCACAGAATGAGGCATAAATGTGTACATGTGCCTTATTGTAGTGCAATATGGGCAGATAAGTACATAAGCATTTGTCTCTGCCGAGTCAGACCATAGGTCCATCACACCCAGCAGTCCGCTCCCGCGGTGGCCCCCCAGGTCAATGACCTGTAGTGATCTATTACTCTACTACTCTATTACTTTACAGCCTTCTGTAACATAGGCATGGGTGGATAGGAGGGGCAGAAAACTACAGCAAATGCTATGTTGTGTAAATTAGGAATGCCAGTGCTATTGAATAGAGGGGAAGGGAGGGGAGGGTCGATCATCAGTTTTCAATGAGTGCGTGCATAAGATATGCCAGTGCTATTGAATAGAGGGGAAGGGAGGGGAGGGTCGATCATCAGTTTTCAATGAGTGTGTGCATAAGATATGCCAGTGCTATTGAATAGAGGGGAAGGGAGGGGAGGGTCGATCATCAGTTTTCAATGAGTGCGTGCATAAGATGCGCCATTAATATACACACTAGAGATATGCTTCTAATTCACATGCTAGACATGCATGCTTTTGAAATTTTTTGCCCATTACTATAATTTATGTTAATAGTGTGTTTTCTTTTAATTTTTATCATGAGCTACAGCCAGATACACGCACCTGAGACATGCTTTTCACAGTACCGGCACCCCTGGATCAGTCAATAATTTGGGGTTGTTAAAACCTGGTGCTTCATTTGGAGAATCACCCGGCGAAGGCAGAGAATCGCCCGGAGTGCTCATTTTTATATTAATGACCATGTACATTTGCATGGCAGAGTTGGAGGTTGCTAGGATGCTCAGAAAAGACTACAGTGAGCTGTTATAAGAATCAGGAGGTAAAATACTAGCACACTAAACCTGCTAGAACTGGTTTAGTGACCTTTGTTAAAGGCACAGTGAGTTTTGAGAATCCAGCCACTTGACACTTTACTATTGAGCTATCTACATTGAGCTCTGGCACTACACCTCAAAGTCACTGTGCAATATTCACTATGCCAGTTCTATGACCAACAAAAACAGCTCTGCCATTGCACCCCAATCCTGTCCTTTATTATTCCTTCTATTTCAATGTTTAGGCCAGGGGTTTTCAACTCAGTTCTTGGGGCACAAACAGCTTGTTAGATTTCCAGGATATCTGTGATGAATATGTATAAGAAATTTGCATTTAGTACATCCACTGTATGCAAATCGAGCTCATATATATTAATTGTGAGTTTCCTGAAAACCTTATTGCTCTGACAACATGGTAAAAAATACCATGCTGGGAGTAATTTTCTTCTACAGAGGTATGCACAAACAGCATGCAAATCATATGCATGCACTTTGTGCAAAGGTGCCCCGTAAAAGAGGGGAAGAACTGTGCCTTGTGCCTGCTCGGAAGAGCAATCGCTAGGCACACCTTCTGCTTGTAGCTGCCATTCTCCTCCTCTGTTCAGCTGAGGGTGGCTCTGGAACCACAATCAGCTGAGAATCAGGGAGCCACAATCAGGTGAGAGTGATGGCTGCCGACTTAGCTCATTCAGAACTTCCCCTGCCAGTTCTGGAGCCCCAGCTGATCAGGGATTCCCCTGCTGGCTCTAGAGTAGTGGCAGCCTAGTGGTTAGGGCTGCAGCTTCAGCACCCTGAGGTTGCAGGTTCAAGCCAAGCACTGCTCTTTGTGACCCTGGGCAAGTCACTTAACACTCTATTGCCCCAGGTAAATTAGTCAGACTGTGAACCCACCTGGACAGATAGGGAGAAATACTTGAGTACAATACAATACAATTTTTATTTGTATACCGCCAATACCTACATGAAGTTCACTGCAGTTTACATAAGTAATTATGGTGATACAAATTAAAAACTAGTGACACAATATTTAGAAATTATTAGTATAACACATTCATGAAATAGGTCTTTAGGTCTTTTTGGAAACATTTAAAATTAGATTGCTGGTTAATATTAGTTGGTAATGTTTTCTACAATTCTGCAGCTTGATATGCCCATGTGGAGTTAAAAGTTCTATTGTATCTAATGATACAGTTATTTGTAGATGCCTTTCTCTAGAAATAATTTTCTTTTCTGGTAGAACTGATGAATCATTTTGTACTCATGATTCTTAAGGTTTGTTTGTATGTTTATTTTATCATGTTTTTGTTTTAAAACTATGTACGTAAACGATGTAAACCGTTTAAACATAGTAACATAGTAGATGATAGCAGATAAAGACGCGAATGGTCCATCCAGTCTGCCCAACCTGATTCAATTTAAATTTTTAATTTTTTTTCTTAGCTATTTCTAGGCAAGAATCCAAAGCTCTACCCGGTACTGTGCTTCGGTTCCAACTACCGAAATCTCCGTTAAAACCTACTCTAGCCCATCTACACCCTCCCAGCCACTGAAGCCCTCTCCAGCCCATCCCCCATCTAACGGCCATACACAAACATAGACCGTGCAATTCTGCCCAGTACTGGCCTTAGTTCAATATTTAATATTTTTTTCTGATTCTAGATCCTCTGTGTTCATCCCACAGTTCTTTGAACTCAGTTACAGTTTTACTCTCCACCACCTCTCTCGGGAGCGCATTCCAGGCATCCACCACCCTCTCCGTAAAGTAGAACTTCCTAACATTGCTCTTGAATCTACCACCCCTCAACCTCAAATTATGTCCTCTGGTTTTACCATTTTCCTTTCTCTGGAAAAGATTTTGTTCTACGTTAATACCCTTCAAGTATTTGAACGTCTGAATCATATCTCCCCTGTCCCTCCTTTCCTCTAGGGTATACATATTCAGGGCTTCCAGTCTCTCCTCATACGTCTTCTGGCGCTAGACTCCTATCATTTTTGTCACCCTCCTCTGTACTGCCTCAAGTCTTCTTATGTCCTTCGCCAGATACAGTCTCCAAAACTGAACACAATACTCCAAGTGGGGCCTCACCAATGACCTGTACAGGGGCATCAACACCTTCTTCCTTCTACTGGCTATGCCTCTCTTTATACAGCCCAGCATCCTTCTGGCAGCAGCCACTGCCTTGTCACACTGTTTTTTCGCCTTTAGATCTTCGGACTCTATCACCCCAAGGTCCCTCTCCCCGTCCGTGCATATCAGCTTCTCACCTCCCAGCATATATGGTTCCTTCCGATTATTAATCCCCAAATGCATTACTCTGCATTTCTTTGCATTGAATTTTAGTTGCCAGGCATTAGACCATTCCTCTAACTTTTGCAGATCCTTTTTCATATTTTCCACTCCCTCTTCGGTGTCTACTCTGTTACAAATCTTGGTATCATCTGCAAAAAGGCAAACTTTTCCTTCTAACCCTTCAGCAATGTCACTCACAAACATATAGAACAGGATCGGCCCCAGCATCAAAACCTGAGGGACTCAGGGAGCCTTCTTGCACCTGGAGGATACCATC
The DNA here is from genome assembly GCF_902459505.1 of Geotrypetes seraphini. Taxonomy (NCBI): domain Eukaryota; kingdom Metazoa; phylum Chordata; class Amphibia; order Gymnophiona; family Dermophiidae; genus Geotrypetes; species Geotrypetes seraphini. Next base: position 115,721,033 of record NC_047094.1, read on the forward strand.
GGAGGGGATTTGGAGCTGGTTCCTGGCCTCCTGCAGCAGCGGTTTGGCTTTACTTTTCCCTCGCTGACAGGCACTTACAGAGACGGACCCCCTGACATCACCGGGTCTGTCTCCCACGATTTAAAACCAAGCTGCCGCTGTGGTTGCGGCTGCAGGGTGTGGCTGAAGGGGCGTGCCCGAAGGGGCATGCCAGGCCCCTTGGGAGCCACGAGGAGCCCGGGAGCTGGAAGCTGGTTGGTAATATAAAAGTCTTCATATAACTTTCACATATTTTTATGTTCTTATATTTGTTTAGAATATGGGGAAAGAAAGATAAAACCTAAAAGTTCTACACCAGTGGTATCGGGTCCAATGGATAGACATTTATCATTATTTTCTGATAACCTACCAGTGGCACCACCAAATGTAGATTCCTCCTTGTCAGGAGCCTCAATAAGTCCACTCAATCGTACTCCTCCCCTTCATCCGGTACCCAGTGATAGTGGGAATATAACACCCAGTGGCGTACCTAGGGTATGTGGCACCCGGGGCCCATCATTTTTTGACACCCCCCCCCCCATTTTTGCAATAACCATGAAATGGAATAAATGGTCAGAATAGAAACAGGCAGTGAAAATTTTCTTTTATTGAACCTCATTTATGTAACCATTATTCCAAACATAACATAACATAAATTATGTCTGAATTGTCATGACATCAGAAGTACATATGGAGTAGTTGCAGGTGATGCTTGGGACAGTTCTGATTATGTTAGTTTGGTTTTATGTGTTTTTTGAATAGAAGGGTTTTTATTTCTTTTTTTAAGGTTTTGTAGTTTGTGGTCGAGGTCAATAGGTTGTAGAGTTGGGGGTCAAGTGTTGCAGCTCGAATGGCTAGGAGGTTGTCGAACAGTTTTTTTCTTTTGACGTTTTTGGTTGGAGGGTGTGTGAATGGTGCGTGAGTTCTCCTATGTCTGTTTGAAGTGGATTGAATTATTTAGCTGAAGAAATTAGTTACCCCCTCATCCCACACACATTAATTCTCTTCCATTTTTGTTCCCATTATAAAAAACACTGATAAGTTCCCAGAAAAAAAATACATTAAAATAAGAAGTGAAAACAAAGGCCCCTACAGATGAGAACATAACATAAGATTAGCCTAACTGGGTCAGACCAATGGTCCATCATGCCCAGTAGCCCATTCTCATGGTAGCCAATCCAGGACACTAATACCTGGTCAAAACCCAAAGAGTAGCAACATTCCATGCTACCGATCCAGGGCAAGCAGACACTTTCCCCATGTCTTAATAACAGATTATGGACTTTTCCTCCAGGAATTTGTCCAATCTTTCTTAAAACCAGCTACACTATCTGCTTTTACCATAACTTCTGGCCACTTCATTTTTAAGCTTAGATCTTTCCTTCCAAACAGAGACCTTGCTAGATGTCAAATACAGCACAAGGTAACTTCACATGGACTTAACTGTGCAGGAAATGAATCTCCTCATACACCCACCATATAGTGCAAAAATGTGCAAAGGTCTGTTTTTTTCTTTCGATCACTACATAGCCTAATGCCACACAAGCAGCGCTGTTACAAACATATTCTGAAGGTCAATGCTAAGGTTGACAAAGTTTCCTTCCTTGGACCAGAAGGAGATACTGACAAACCACTGGAAGAGATTCTAAAACAACTACCCAGAAATAACACCCAAAGACCCACTCAGTGTGTGAACCAGTTGAGTGGAGTGGACTAACTGGGGGTGGAAATGGGCCCAGAGTTTGCTCAGCAGAATTTCCCAGACTACCTCTTCCTCTCAACACACTGACATGCTACCACCACCACCAACACTAGGAACACCTCACCGAGTATGCCAGCAATGCTTATAAACTTTATAAAACACATTATTATATTTTCTTATAAAGCATATATTTTAACTGAACTCAGCCTTGCCATTCACAAAAATAGAAAAGTTCCCATTTCAAGCTGTCTCATGTACACTTTTCAAATCTAACATATTGTAATCACAAAACAGAAAATAAAATTATTTTTTCTACCTTTTGTTCTCTGATCAATATTCAAATCTTGTTGGTCCCAGGCTCTTGTTGTCTTGCTTGCCAGGGTCTCCTTTCTCCGTGCTAACCATCCGTCTGCCATCTCTGTTCTCCCCTTCCGTTTCCCTTCCCTCTCCCGGAGATCTGGCATCTTTCCTTTTTTTTGTCTCCATCCACAGATTCACCTTTTCTCAACTCCCCACCACCCCAGGATCCACCATCTCTCCCTTTCTGTTCCCAACTATCCTCCTATCCAGTATCTCTATCCCCCCTCCACACCATCCCCTGTTTCCAAGTTCTCTCCCTTTCTGTTCCTTCCCTCCCTAAATCCCATTATGCACCATCTCTCTCCCACTCCTCTGTTTTTAGACCCATTATTTCTAACCCCCAAAGTCTGGCATATGCACGTATCTTTGAACCCCCCCCTTCCCTCTCTCCCTCTGTGTACTTTTACACCAGGACCCCCCTCCCCCAAAGGTCTGTCCCCCCTCCGAAGGGCTACACCCCACCCCTGAAGACCTGCACCCCCCCGAAGGACTTTACCTCCCACCCGAAGGTCTGTCCCCCTCTGAAGGCCTAAACCCCACCCCTGAAGGCCTGCACCCTCCCTGAAGGATTGTACCCCCCACCCGAAGGTCTGTCCCCCCCTGAAGGCCTGCACCCCCCCCGAAGGCCTGCACCCACCCCGAAGGCCTGCACCCACCCCGAAGGCCTGCACCCACCCCGAAGGCCTGCACCCCCGAAGGCCTGTCCCCCCCCCTTGAAGGCCTGCCTGCCTGTCCCCCCCTTGAAGGCCTGTCCCCTCCCTTGAAGGCCTGCACCCCCTTGAAGGTCTGCACCCCCCCCGAAGGCCTGCACCCCCCCGAAGGCCTGTCTCCCCACTTGAAGGCCTGCCTGCCTGTCCCCCCCTTGAAGGCCTGCACCCCCTTGAAAGTCGGCACCCCCCCTGAAGGCATGCACCCCCCTTGAAGGCCTGTCCCCCCTTGAAGGCCTGTCCCCCCCCTTGTAGGCCTGCACCCCCTTGTAGGCCTGTCCCCCCCTTGAAGGCCTGCCTGCCTGTCCCCCCCTTGAAGGCCTGCACCCCCTTGAAGGTCTGCACCCCCCCCCGAAGACCTGCACCCCCCCTTGAAGGCCTGCCTGCCTGCCTGTCACCCCCCTCCCCCTTGAAAGTCTGCCTGCCCGCCCGCCCGCCCCACCCTGAAGGCCTGATGCCCCGACCCACCCCGAAGGACCATTCGCCCCCCTGGCCTCCCCGCACTCCCTATGAAGCAGCCGCAGCAGGATCGCGACGTCAGCTATCTTTGCGCTGCTTAGGAGCTGCTTCCTGCGCCGCGGTCCCGCCCCCTCCTCTGACGTCAGAGGAGGGACGGGTCCGCGGCGCAGGAAGCAGCGCCCAAGCAGCTGAGGGATTGCTGACTTCGCGATCCTGCTGCGGGCTGCTTCATAGGTGTGCTGGAAGGTCAGTGGGGCGAGCGGTCCTTCGGGCGTGGGGGGGGACTGAGCGGCAAGGTCGGGAACACCCCCTCAGGGCTGGTACCCGGGGCGGCCCGCCCCCCCCGCCCCCCCCTAGGTACGCCACTGATAACACCCACTATGTCCGAAGCTCAACTAGTTTCATCTACCCATTTAAGTAAATTAGTATATGCTGAAATACCTAAACCATTGATATTTACTGGTGGTGTGGAAGAAAACACACGAACAGAGGAAACACAGGATATTACATGAAAAGATTTATGGTTAGGTATATCCAGAGTTGAAGGGTTTCTCAGGACAACGATGAAGCAAATGGGAGATTATTCTCAGTCAGTTTCTTCTAAATTTGAAAATGTGGATGCTAACCTAAGTTGTTTGGATAAACGTTTAAATGTGGTAGGAAATCAATGTAATAATTTACAAGCTGTCTCTTTATCAGCTGTTAAAGATTCAACAGTAATACACTCTAAAATTGAATCTATCGAGAACATGAATAGAGTGAAAAATCTACACTTGGTCAATTTTCCAGTAACTCATTTATTGTCACCTGAGATTTTATTAAGGAAATTCTTTAAAGTAGTACTGGGAATGACCAATGCTGAGAATTTTCCAATAAATAATTATTATTATATTTCTCCAAAAAACTTAAATCTGCCCAGGAGGTGGACCATCTGACCACACCAGAGGTAAATTTGACTGAATTCTTAGAAGATACTCAGGATGTGATTCAGACTCGGTCCACCCTGGTAATAACATGCATGAGCGAGATGGATAAAATGTTGATAATGCGACTTTATTTTAAAAACGGGTTAATGAAATTTTGTGGGGATTTGGTTAGGATCTTTCCGGATGTATCCAGAACCACACAGTTGAGGAGGAAAGAATTTTTGAAATTGAAGGAAAGAGTGTTAGCACTGGATGCATCCTTTTACCTGAAATTTCCCTGTAAGTGTATGATTAAACTACAAGATATTGAATATTCTTTTTGGGATCCAATACAACTACAACAATTCTTAATTGCAAGAGAAAATAAATAGAAATGAGATTTGTTTCACCTTACTGAGAAATATGAGGAGAATTAATATAATAGTATCCCAGTTTAAGGATTGACTCAGGGTTCATTAATATGAACCAAGAATCATTATCCTTTATATTTCTTGAACTTTATTTTATTAGAAATAGCAAGATATACTCCCCATTAATGTGGGCTTGAAAGGAGCTTTGTATGTATGATTTGATTATGTATTGTTTTATGTGATTTTCCTTTTCTTTTGAATTCGTTGGATATTGTAAAGTATTCAAAATTATAAATAAATAAAAAAAACAAACAAAACCCTGAGGGACTCCACTACTCACCTTTCCTTCCTCCGAGCGACTTCCATTAACCACCACCCTCTGGCGTCTGTCCGACAGCCAGTTTCTAACCCAGCTCGCCACTTTGGGTCCTAGCTTCAGCTCTTCAAGTTTGTTCAACAGTCTCCTATGAGGAACTGTATCAAAGGCTTTGCTGAAGTCTAAATAAATTAGATCTAGCATATGTCCTTGATCCAGCTCTTTGGTCACCCAATCAAAAAATTCAATCAGGTTCGTTTGGCACGATTTACCTGTTGTAAAGCCATGTTGCCTCGGATACTGTAACCCATTAGATTAAAGGAAGTACACTATCCTTTCTTTCAGCAACACTTCCATTATTTTTCCAACAACTGAAGTGAGGCTCATCGGCCTGTAGTTTCCTGCTTCGTCCCTGTGACCACTTTTGTGAATAGGGACCACATCCGCTCTCCTCCAATCCCCAGGAACCACTCCCGTCTCCAGAGATTTGTTGAACAAGTCTTTAATAGGACTCACCAGAACCTCTCTGAGCTCCCATAGTATCCTGGGATGGATCCCATCTGATCCCATTGCTTTGTCCACCTTCAGTTTTTCAAGTTGCTCTTAAACACTCTCCTCTGTGATCGGCGCAGAATCCACTCCATTTTCTCGTGTAACTATGTCAGACAATCTCGGTCCTTCTCCAGGATTTTCTTCTGTGAACACAGAACAGAAGTATTTGTTTAGCACATTTGCTTTTTCCTCATCACTCTCCACATATCGGTTCCCAGCATCTTTTAGTTTAGCAATTCCATTTTCATCTTCCTCCTTTCACTAATATATTTGAAGAAAATTTTGTCTCCCTTTTTTACATTTTTAGCCATTTGTTCTTCCGCCTGTGCTTTCACCAGTCCTATCTCTCTCTTGGCTTCTTTCAGTTTCACCCTGTAGTCCTCTTCTTGGGGGTTTTTCTATTTCACGAACGCCAACTCTTTCGCCTTTATTTTCTCCGCCACTAGTTTGGTGAACCATATCGGCTTCCTTTTTCTCTTGTTTTTATTGATTTTCTTCACATAAAGTTCTGTAGCCAATTTTATCGCTCCTTTCAGCTTTGACTACTATCTTTCCACTTCTCTTATGTCCTCCCATCCTAACAGCTCTTTCTTCAGGTACTCTCCCATTGCATTAAAGTCTGTACGTTTGAAATCTAGGACTTTAAGTATCGTGCGGCCGCGCTCCACTTTAGCCGTTATATCAAACCAAACCGTTTGATGATCGCTACTTCCCAGGTGAGCACCCACTCTAACATTAGAGATACTCTTTCCATTTGTGAAGACCAAATCGCTTTTTCCCTCGTGGGTTCCATCACCATTTGTCTGAGCAGAGCCTCTTGAAAGGCATCTACAATCTCCCTACTTCTTTCCGATTCCACAGACGGAACGTTCCAGTCCGCATACGGCAGGTTGAAATCTCTCAATAGCAGAACCTCCTCTTCCCTTCCAAACTTTTGGATATACACAATCAGATCCTTATCAATTTGCTGTGATTGAGTCGGAGGTCTGTAGACTACACCCACGTAGATAGAAGTTCCATCTTCTCGTTACAGAGCGATCTATATCGCTTCTTCCTCTCCCCAGGTCCCTTGCATTTCGGTCGCTTGGATATCGATCTTTACATAGAGAGCTTCTCCTCCACCTTTTTTATCATCTCTGTCCTTCCTAAAAAGATTATATCCTGGTATGTTTGCATCCCATCCATGTGATTCACTGAACCATGTCTCTGTGATGGCGACAATATCTAGATCTGCCTCTAACATCAGAGCTTGCAGATCATGAACTTTGTTGCTTAGACTGCGAGCATTTGTGGTCATCGCTTTCCAGCGGTAAAGCACAGTTACTTACCGTAACAGGTGTCATCCAGGGACAGCAGGCAGCTATTCTCACATATGGGTGACGTCATCCGACGGAGCCCTGATGCGGACGCCTCACAAGCAGACTTGCTTGAAGAAACTAGAAGTTTCGAGTCGCCCAACACCACGCATGCGTGAGTGCCTTCCCACCCAGCACAGGGCGGGTCTCTTCAGTTCAGATAGCTAGCAGAGAAGCCAACCAGGGGAGGTGGGTGGGTTGTGAGAATAGCTGCCTGCTGTCCCTGGATAACACCTGTTACGGTAAGTAACTGCTTTATCCCAAGACAAGCAGGCAGGTATTCTCGCATATGGGTGACCTCCAAGCTAACCAGAATGGGATGGTGGGAGTGTTGGCAAATTAGGAGAATAAATTTTGTAATACTGTTTGGCCAAACTGTTCATCCCGTCTGGAGAAAGTATCCAGACAATAGTGAGAAGTGAAGGTATGAACTGAGGACCAAGTAGCAGCTTTGCAAATTTCCTCAATAGGTGTAAATCTGAGGAAAGCTACAGAAGATGCCATTGCTCTGACTTTATGGGCTTTATGGACTTTATGTGAAGTGGTAATCCAGCCTGGGCATAGCAGAAAGAGATACAAACCGCCATCCAGTTGGAGATGGTGCGTTTAGAAATAGGATGTACCAACTTATTTGGATCGAAGGAGACAAAAAGTTGAGGAGCAGTTCTGTGTGGTTTGGTGTGTGCCAAGTAGAAGGCCAAAGCACATTTACAGTCCAGAGTATGAAGAGCTGATTCTCCAGGGTGAGAATGAGGCTTTGGAAAAAACACTGGAAGCACGATGGATTGGTTGAGATGAAATTCTGAGACCACTTTAGGTAGGAATTTCGGATGAGTACAAAGAACCACCTTGTCATGATTGAACACAGTGAATGGTGGGTCAGTAAATAAAGCTTCCAGATCACTAATTCGACGAGCAGAAGTGAGAGCAATGAGAAAGACCACTTTCCAAGTGAGATACTTCAGATGAGCCTTGTCAATTGGTTCAAATGGAGGTTTCATGAGTTGAGAAAGGACAACATTGAGGTCCCAAACCACAGGAGGTGGTTTCAGAGGAGGTTTGACATTGAAAAGTCTTTTCATGAATCTGGAAACCACCGAATGAGTAGAGAGGGGTTTCCCTTCAATAGGCTGATGAAAAGCTGCAATTGCACTGAGATGGACTCGTATAGATGTAGACTTGAGGTCAGAATCGGATAAGTGCAAAAGATAGTCCAAAACAGAAGATAAGGAGGAATGCTGAGGCTCCTTATGATGAGAAAAACACCATATAGAAATCTAGTCCATTTTTGGTGATAGCATTGTCTAGTTGTAAGCTTTCTAGAAGGTTCTAAAACGTCTCTTACAGATTGAGAAAACTGAAGAGTTATGTTGAAAGGAACCAGGCTGTCAGGTGTAGAGACTGCAGGTTGGGATGAAGCAGAGATCCTCGACTCTGTGTAAGCAGAGAAGGAAAAACTGGTAGAAGGTATGGCTCCCTGCTGCTGAGTTGAAGTAGAAAGGAGTACCATAGTTGTCTCGGCCTCCGAGGAGCGATTAGAATCATGATCGGTCTTCAATTTGACCAGAGTCTTGAGAATGAGAGGGAATAGAAACATAGAAACATAGAAGATGACAGCAGATAAGGGCCATAGCCCATCAGGTCTGCCCACTCTACTGACCCACCCCCAAGTCTACTATCCTAGGGATCCCACTCCTGGTGACAGGTTCCCTTGGCTTAACCCTCTAAGGGATCCTACATGGGCATCCCATTTGCTCTTAAATTCTTGCACGCTGTTTGCCTCGATCACCTGTACCGGGAGCTCGTTCCAAGGATCAACCACTCTCTCGGTGAAGAAATATTTCCTGGTGTCGCCATGAAATTTCCCGCCCCTGAGTTTGAGCAGATGCCCTCTTGTGGCTGAGGGTCCTTTGAGAAAGAGAATCTCTTCTTCCATCTCGATACAGCCGGTAATATACTTAAACGTCCCGATCATGTCTCCTCTCTCCCTACGTTCCTTGAGTGAGTACAGCCGCAAATTTTTCAGCCTTTCCTCATACGATAGATCCTTGAGCCCCAAGACCATCCTGGTGACCATCCGTTGCACCGACTCTACTCTCAGCACATCTTTTCGGTAGTGTGGCCTCCAGAATTGCACACAGTATTCCAAATAAGGTCTCACCATGGTTCTGTATAATGGCATTATGACTTCAGGCTTCCGGCTGACGAAACTCCTGCGGATGCAACCTAACAACTGTCTTGCCTTAGATGAAGCCTACTCCACATGATCAGCAGTTTTCATGTCTGCGCTGATGATCACTCCCAAGTCTCGTTCTGTTGAAGTTCTAGCTAAGGTCTCACCATTCAAGGTGTAAGTTCTACACGGATTTCTGCTGCTGAGGTGCATGATCTTGCATTTCTTAGCTTGAAGCCCAGCTGCCAGGTCGAGGACCAAAGCTCCAACAAATGTAGGTCCTATGTCATACTATCGGGTGAACTGCCGTCTCTCACTATATTGCATAGTTTGGCGTCGTCAGTGAATAATGTTATCTTACCTTGAAGCCCCTGAGTTAGGTCCCCTATGAATATGTTGAAAAGGAGTGGGCCCAAGACTGAGCCCTGCGGTACTCCACTGGTCATCTCCGATGTTTTAGAGAGGGTACCGTTAACTACCACCCTCTGAAGTCTGCCACTCAGCCAGTCATTGACCCATGTAGTTAGTGTTTCTCCCAGCCCCATTGATTTCATCTTGCTCAACAGCCTGCGATGCGGGACACTATCGAAAGCTTTGCTGAAGTCTAGGTATACGACGTCCACGGATTCTCCCAAATCTAGCTATTTTGTTACCCAGTCAAAGAAGCTGATGAGATTGGATTGGCAGGACCTACCCGTGGTAAATCTGTGTTGACTGGGATCCCGTAGATTCTCCTCATCCAAGATTGCATCTAATTTACGTTTGATTAGTGTTTCCATGAGTTTGCATACTATTGATGCGAGACTCACCGTTCTGTAGTTTGCAGCCTCTTCCCTACAACCCTTTTTGTGCAGTGGAACGACGTTAGCTGTTTTCCAGTCTATGGGGACTCTCCCCAAACTTAGGGAGAGATTGAAGAGTCCTGATAGCGGTTCTGCCAGGACATCACGCAGCTCACTGAGCACCCTGGGGTGTAGATTGTCCGGTCCCATGGCTTTGAGTCTTGCCAGTTCGTATTAGACGTCGCCAGGCGTGAACTCGAAATTCTGAAACGGGTCTTCCACGCTGGGCCTTGCCTGCAACTGCGGACCGTGCCCCGGTGCATCGCAGGTGAAGACCGAGCAGAAGTATTCATTCAGTAGTTCTACTTTATCGGAATCTGATTCTGCGCAGTTCCCATCTGGTTTTCTAAGGCGTACTATCCCATCTGTGTTCTTTTTCCTATCACTAATATACCTGAAGAAGGATTTGTCCCCTTTCTTCATGTTCTTTGCCAGAGTTTCTTCCACTCGAAGTTTGGCCTCCCTGACTGCCGTTTTGACCGCTGCAGACCTCGCCCTATGTTCTAGTTTAGCTTCCGTAGTCTCCGTTCGTTTGTAGGAAATAAATGCTTTTTTCTTCTTCTTGACGAGGTGCAAGATTTCTGCAGAGTACCATTGGGGTTTGTTGTTTCTCCGCCGTTTGTTTACTGATTTAATGTAGAGGCTTGTCGCTTCATGTATGGTAGATTTCAGGGATGACCACATAGCTTCCACATCATCGGTCGTAGCTTGGTTCTGCAGTGTCCGGTGGACGAAATCTCCCATGCGTTCGAAGTCAGTGCCTCGGAAGTTGAGTACTTTTGTTTTCGTGTTTGATCTAGGGAAACCTTTCCTGAGGTAGAACCATACCATGTTGTGGTCGTTGGAGGCTAGTGTATCTCCTACTGAGACCTTCGAGATGCTATCCCCGTTGGTGAGTACCAGGTCCAGGATCGCCTGGGCCCTAGTGGGTTCCAATACCATTTGTTTGAGACGTGCTCCCTTTATAGATGTTAACAGTCTCCTGCTGCCGCTGGTTGTTGCTGAGTATGAGTTCCAATCTGTGTCAGGCATATTGAAGTCCCCTAGCAGAACAGCGTCTCCCCATAGAGTGATATTCTCTATGTCTTCAATTAATTCGGAGTCTTTGTCTTCCAGTTGTCTTGGAGGTCTATATACTACACCAAGATACAGGCATTTTTCCCTGCCTCTGGCCAGGTTCACCAAGAGGGATTCCCCGGTGTACTTGACATCTGTTATTCTGGTAGTTTTGATGTCTTCTTTAATGTATAGTGCCACCCCTCCCCCTAACTTTCCCTCTCTGTCCTGACGAAATAAGTTGTATTCTGGTATAGCCATATCCCACCCATGAGAATCTGTGAACCAAGTTTCGGATATTGCCACCATGTCAAGGTCGTCATTCATTATTTCGGTCTCTAATTCTAGAATCTTATTGCCTAAACTGTGTGCATTAACATACATAGCCCTCCATACCCCGTGGAGGAAATGCGTAGAGGAAAAGATTCGTCCATTCCAGAAGAAAAGCATCTGCCTCGAGGCGGTGAGGAGAGTATATCCTGGAGCAGAACTAAGGCAGTTTAAAATTGTGGGGAGCTGCAAAGAGGTCTATTTGAGGCATTCCCCCACTGTGAGAAAATGTGATGAAGAGGGGAGGAATGGAGAGTCCATTCGTGAGGTTGCAGGAGACGACTCAAGTTGTCTGCCAAGCAATTCTGTGCCCCTTGAATGTAGACAGCTTTGAGGAAGGTGTTGTGATGGATTGCCCAGTCCCAAACTTCCAGAGCTTCTTGACAAAGGGAGGCAGACCCTGTCAAGAAGCTGTTTGTTGATATAATACATGGGCGACTTGGTTGTCCGTCCGAACGAGGACTACTGTGTCGTGAAGCAGATGTTGCAAAGCATGGAGAGCTTTGAGGATCACTCTGAGTTCCAACTGATTGACATGACACTGACGATCCGTACTGGTCCAGAGGCCTTGAGTGTGGAGACCATCGAGATGAGCGCCCCAAGCGTAGGTGGAAGAGTCTGTCGTGAGAACCTTTGGAAGAAGGGGCGTTTGAAAAAGCAAGCCTCTGGAAATATTGGAAGAGAGCATCCACCAACAGAGAGACTTCTTCAAAGAAGGAGTGTCTGTGATGTGTCGAGAAAGAGAATCGCAAACCTGCGTCCATTGAGATGCCAGGGTCCACTTAGGAATTCTGAGGTGAAGTCTGGCAAAAGGAGTCATGTGTACTGTGGAGGCCATGTGACCCAGAAGCACCATCATGTGTCTCGCTGAGATGGAAGAGCGGGAAGACACTATGACAGAGTTGAAAAAGAGCTTCCAGACGTTGTTGTGAAAGGAATGCTCTGAGTTGGACAGTGTCCAGAACAGCTCCAATGAATTGTAGATTCTGAGAGGGCTGAAGTTGAGCTTTTGGAAAGTTGATTTCGAATCCCAAGCTTTGTAGGAACCAGGTAGTCCTTTGGGTCTCTACAATAACCCCTTGAGATGTGGAATCTTTGATAAGCCAGTCGTCTAGATAGGGAAATACCTGAAGACCATGATTCCGTAAGAGCTGCTGCTACCACTACCAGGCACTTGATGAACACTCTGGGAGACGAGGCCAGGCCGAAGGGTAGAACTCTGTATTGGTAATGCAGATTCCCCACCCAAAATCTGAGGTATTGACGGGAGGCCAGATGGATGTAGGCCTCCTTGAGATCCAGAGAGCATAACCAATCGTTCTGCTCAAGAAGAGGATAAAGAGATGCCAGGGACAACATTCCAAATTTTTCTTTGAGTAGAAATTTGTTGACAGCCCTGAGATTCAGAATGGGTCGCAGATCGCCCATCTTCTTCGGAACAAGGAAGTAATGGGAGTAAAACCCCCTGTTCTGCTGTTCCAAGGGAACTGGTTCGATGGCATGGAGATGAAGCAGAGATTAAGCTTCCTGAAGAAGAAGGGCAGTCTGGGATGGATTGGAAGGATACTCTCTTGGAGGAAGCTCTGGAGGAACCTGAGTGAAATGAAGAGAGTATCCTTCCCTGATGATGGTAAGCACCCAAAGGTTGGATGTAATTATTATCCATCTGTTGTAAAAATGATGGAGACGACCTCCTATAGGGGGAAAAGGAGACAGAGACAGAACGGTGGAGGTTATGCTCTGGTGTAAACAGTCAAAACGGCTTAGAAACCTTAGGTGCAGAAGAAGGTTGGGATTTCTGTTGCTTCTGAGGTGGCTGTTTTTTCAGAGAAGGGCGAGTATAAGGAGCCGGCTTTGGAGCAAAACGCCTTTGATAGATGACAGCAGGGCATGCAGGCTTAGCAGGAGCTGGCTTTGGTTTAGGTCTAGAAAAAACAAGGAAGGCAACCAAGTCACATCAAGGTCTGCGAGGGGGAAGCTCAAAGTGCCTAACTTGGCTCACAACTTACAAACCAAATATAGTGTAACATGTCAAAAAACATGACACATTATATGATGTTATAGGGCGCTCTCAGTGTGAACCCTCAGTGATAGGAGCACAGCTCCGACACTTCACTTCTGGGTCAAGGCAATAAGCCTCCACCCGCACACCATCATCGAGCGCCCTGTGTGTGCAAAAATCAAACCAATCAACAATCAAAGTGAGTAAATGAAACTCAACACAAACAACCTGAGCGACCCCACACAGACCCTGCCTGCCAGTGTGTTGTTGTTGGTTTGGTTTAGGTCTGACAATTAAAGCAAATGATTTTTCATGGTCAGATAATTTTTTAGTGGCTGCCTCGATGGACTCGTCAGAGGTCATTGCCTTGACAAGGAACGTTAGCCAGGCGATCTTGAAGGTTAGGGTCCATGTCAATGGTACGAAGCCATGCAAGATGATGCATAGCCACAGAGCAAGCAGACACTCGGGCAGATAACTCAAAGGCATCGTAAGATGATTGCAGGAGATGGAGACGTAACTGAGAAAAAGAAGCAATGACTTCTTGAAACTCAAAATGCATGTGATTATCCATATAAGTCAAAAACTTCGGCAGAAGAGAAAGAAGAAATTCAAAATAAGTAATGAAATAAAAATTATAATTAAGGACTCTAGAGGACATCATAGCATTCTGGTAGATGCTACGTCCAATTTTGTCCATAGTTTTCCCCTCCCTTCCAGGAGGGACTGTGGCATAGACCTTGGAAGGATGGGATCTCTCCAAGGAAGATTCAACTAGCAGGGACTAATGAGATAACTATGAGTCGTCAAATCCCTTGTGATGCACCGTCTTATACCTCGAGTCCAATTTTCCAGGAGCTGCTGGTATGGAAAAGGGAGTCTCCATGCATCGAGCAAAAGTCTAGTCCTAAAGCTTGTGAAGTGGAAGCTTGAGACACTCTGCCGGAGGCTGAGGAAGATGCATTACTTCGAGATATTCCTTAGAAATATTTAGAGCCAGTGTCCAATTATACATCCAAGTCTACAGGCATCTGTCGGAGGAAAGATGAAAAAGATAGATGATCCGGCGATGCCTTGTCTCGAGAAGGACTCGAAGACGTCGAGGCAGCACGTGTCGAAGAAGCTTCGGCATGGAAAAAAGTCTGGTAGGAACCTGGTGACTTGGATGAGGCAATCAAGACCGGAATATCCTCAAGGTCCGGCATTGGAGACCTCGAATGAGGAGTCAGCGGTCTGGTCAAGGTTGGAGTAGAGCAAGGCTTTGAGGAAGATGGTATATCCTGCAAAAGAATGATGCCTGGAAGAAGGCCTCGAATGATGGTGAGAAATGTGTCTAGAACCAGATCTCGAGGATCGAGGAGATTTCGCCTCAGAGACGGGAGCAGCTGATGCCAATGTATGAATAGGACTAGAGGCTGTAGATCGAAGCTTCAGAGGCTTGGAGGAGGAATCTCGATGCACTCGCAAAGACTCTGTTCCTTGCTTAGAGTGTGAGGAATCCTGTCGATGCACTCGCAAAGAATCTACTCCTTGCCTTTCGTGCTTAGGTGGCAGACCAGACACTCGCAGAGACTCTGCTCCCTGCAAAGAGTGTGACTCCGACTGGGACATAGGAAGTGGTTCGACCTTGCGGGAGTCTGCTGAATGCCCAGGCAGGATAATAGGAAGCAGTTTAGGACCCATAATAGTAAGGTACTGAAGAAACTGCTTCTCCAATATGGTCTGGAAAGAACTTGGCAAGATGGGATCCCCGTCTGAAACCGGACCACCTGCCTTGGCTTGAGGTTACGTCGAGGCAGTGTGAGTGTGCTTCAACTTAGTAGTCTTAGACACTTTAATCACCACCGGTGGAACCGACTACTCAGCTATCTGACGTGAGGAAACAGGGGACGTCGAAGCAAGAGCCGCTGCAAACGATGAAGGTTTGATGAGGCTTGAGGTAGAAGCAGGAGATGTGGAAGGAGGCTCGATGGAAGTCAAGGCCGAAGACGCCTTTGAAGTCGAGGAATCAGTTGAAGACCCCATCTCAAAGAGCTTGTCCACCTGAATGCAACGAGGCTGAAGTGTTTGGCAAGGCAGGCATGACCTGGGATGATGTGAAGGCCCACGGCACTTGAGGCAGCGTCTATGAGGGTCTGTAATCGAGATCGCGCGCCGACACTTGCTACACTTCTTAAAGCCTGTAGCAGGCCAGGACATAGGCCGAAAAATAGCCGCTGCAAAGTCGAAGCTCGTGGGCTGTGGCCAAGCGGCCTGTCCCAGAGAACGAACGGAAGATGAAAAGTTTTTTTTTTATCTAGATAAAACAAAATAAAACAGCGATTTGTGAAGAAAATACACCAACCGCGGTTGAGAGAAGGCAAAAGTGAACGAAGTTGAATGCAGAGAGTCAAAGACGGACTTCTCGGCTCCGCAGAAAACTAAGAACCGAGGAGACGTGCCCTGTGCTGGGCAGGAAGGAACTCGCGCATGCGCGATGCGGGCGACTCGAAACTTCTATAGTTTCTTCAAGCAAGTCTGCTTGTGAGGCGTCCGCATTGGGGCTCCGTCGGATGACATCACCCATATGTGAGAATACCTGCCTGCTTGTCCTGGGATAATCTCCTTTTTTGTATGGATTTTTGTTTCGTTTCACTTTCCGTTACAATACTAAGAAATGAGTTTCTGATATTGTTTATGTTGCAATCTTTACTACTATCACATCTTTTCTTTTGCCGGGGGTAGTCTCTATAATTGTCCTTCATATATACACTACCCTCACCTTCTAGTTTAAATGCCTAGAAACATATTGTCTAAATTTCTCTGCAAGGTTTCTTTTTCCTGCTGTTGTAATATGTAGCCCATCAGTGCAATATAGCTTCTTGTCCTTCCATGTATTTCCCCATCCTCCTATGTACCTGAAGCCTTCTTGATGACACCAGGCTTTGAGCCATCTATTAAAGTCCTCTGTGTTTTTCACTCTTTGCTCTCCCTTTCCATATGCAGGCAGTATTTCAGAAAAAGCTAACAAAACCTTTACAAAAGGTTTCACGCCCTCACCAAGCTCCCGAAAAGCTTTCTGTGCTGCAAGTGTGGAGTTGTTGGCCAGGTCATTTGTTCCCAGATGGATAACAACATCAGTGTTAAAATCCTTAGTTTCTTCCTTAATTATAGTCTGTACTTGCCTGGAACTCATGGTAGCTGAGGATCCTGGAAGACATTTCACAATTTTGGTCTCCTCGCCTTGTGTTCCAAGGTTAATGCCTCTGATGATGGAATCCTCCAACAGTAATAGTTTTCTGTTTTTGGCTTTTTTATTTGTGCTTAGGGTGCGCTTGTTCTCTTGAGTTACCTTCATTGGTTCCAGTCCCACCTCCCTTTTGTTTTCTTGAGTATCGCAGTGCACTAGTGGAGCAAAGGAATTCTGTAGAGGTAATATTAGTGAAGGTGGATGTTTCTGTGTTACATGTCGCAGTCTTCCTGAGCCTACTGTGACCCATTTATTTCTGGGCTGTTTTATTCTTTGAGGTAGAGGTGGTAAGTTGGTATGATTTTGTGGAGCGATTGCAGCTGCTTTAATTGTATTCATTGTTTAGTTGTAAACGGTATAGAAATTTTTTAAATAAATAAATAATGTTCCTGACTATATACTGAAAAGTATCATTGTTTCTTAGGTTCAAAGATGGATTATTAGAAAATTTAACGAGATGTGGCATATAATCAGGAGTTTCTACAAACTGTATTTTAAATAGAATACAATATAATTTATAAAGTATTCTGCCTTCTATAGGAAGCCAGTGTAATTCATGTAAATAAGGTGTAATCTTAGCACATTTTTCAATCTGAAGATTAATCTAATGGCTGTATTCTGTAGTATTTGGAGTTTTTTAAAATTATAAATTTAGGGCAATCTAAAAAGGTGACATTGAAATAGTCCAGTTGAGAAAAAACTAAAGATTGTATTAATAGGCGGAATTTATAATTATCTAAGTACTTTCTAATCCTTCTAAGTTTTTCAGAAAAGACCAAAATACTTTTTTATTAACAAGTTGACCTGAGGTAATAGTGAAAGGTTGTGATCAAACTGAACTCCTAATATTCTTATTTTAGCCAGTGGATAATCCATCTTATTTATGGTTAATACTTTAGTTTCACAATTCATATTAGGATGATTTAATAAACAATTTAGTTTTATCCTTATTCAATTTAAGTTCATGACTCAACATCCAATTCTCTATCAACTTTATGCAATAATTTAGTTTGTTTATTAAAATCTTTATATTCCGCATATACAGCCAAAAAAGGATCAAAGCGGTTTACAATATAACAATCAACTTTATGAAAAGAACTCCATTTAAATAGGATAGAAAAAGAAATTAACATTTCTAATACATAGTACCCTAATACATCCAAATTAACAAATGAAACTAAAAAAATTAATACAAATTAAAAATTATAAAAATATATATATGCAGATTGCAGTCCCGAATTCAGCTCATCAATTTAAAAAGGTCATTTGAAAAAAAATGTGCCTTTAAATGTCTTAAAATTTTGAAATGATTCTTCCTTTCTCAATTCCACAGGCAAGTTGTTCCATAATATTGGGACTAAATAAAAAAATGCACAATTTCTAGTCGAGGCAAGATGAACCTTTGAAATATGGGGAACAACTTCTTTGTTATCATTCAAAGATCTTAATAAACGCCTAGGCGCATAAAAAAACCAGGTTAGAAAGTTATGATGGTTGTAACTCATACAATGCTCTGTGCTGACACCAAAATCTTAAATTTGATCATTTAATTCCATTGGTAACCAATGAAATTTCAAATACAAAGGAGTTACATGATCACAAAAATGTGCACAGTCTAACAAGCAAAACGCAGCATTTTGTATTGTTTGTAAGCGTTTTAATTGCCCTGCATATACTAAATTGCCATAATCCAATTTAGATAGGACAAAAGCATGAATTAAAGTATGTAACGATTTCTCATCCAGAAAATCTCAAATAGCTCTAAGTTGTCGTAATGCTCCAAATCCTTTAGCAACTATGAATGAGACCTGCTCTTCAAAATTCAAATGACAATCAATTATAATTCCCAGATACTTAAAGCTATTTACCATCTTTATACGATAAAGCCGCGTGGAGGAGGCGAACACAGGCGGCAGCTGAGGCAGGAGAGGTAGCTGCAGGAGTCGGAGGCAGAGGGAGCAGAGACCGGAGGAGGCAGGAGAAAGCAGGGACTGTTGGTGGCGAGGAGCGGGTAGCGAGAGTAAGCTCCGCCCACCCGCACCGCGTCACCAGCGCCCGGACTCCCCCTTAACAGGAAGGAGCCGCGGCGTGAGGGGCACAGAAGCCGCGTGGAGGAGGCGAACACAGGCGGCAGCTGAGGCAGGAGAGGTAGCTGCGGGAGTCGGAGGCAGAGGGAGCAGAGACCGGAGGAGGCAGGAGAAAGCAGGGACTGTTGGTGGCGAGGAGCGGGTAGCGAGAGTAAGCTCCGCCCACCCGCACCGCGTCACCAGCGTCGTCAGCGCCCGGACTCCCCCTTAACAGGAAGGAGCCGCGGCGTGAGGGGCACAGAAGCCGCGTGGAGGAGGCGAACACAGGTGGCAGCTGAGGCAGGAGAGGTAGCTGCGGGAGTCGGAGGCAGAGAGAGCAGAGACCGGAGGAGGCAGGAGAAAGCAGGGACTGTTGGTGGCGAGGAGCGGGTAGCGAGAGTAAGCTCCTCCCACCCGCACCGCATCACCAGCGTCGTCAGCGCCCAGACTCCCCCTTAAAAGGGGGGGAGCCAACGACGCACAGCCGTTTGGCACGTGGCGAAAGGCGCTCGCCTTAGCGAGAGCGCCTTTGCGAGAGCGCCTTTGCGAAGGAGCCTTGTGAAGGAGCCAGGAGACCAGGCCACCAGCAGATTAAACTAGAAAGTAAGACACCAGTACTTCTCTCTTAAATTCTTTCTTCTTTTTCTCTTCCCAGCAGGGACCGCCTTTGCACACTTCACACCAAGAGACTAGAAAGAGAAATGGAAGCAGCAGGAATCCAGAGAAGCTTTCCGGTGTACTGCACGGAGTGTCATATGTATGACTACCTCCCCTTGGGAAGGCAGGCATACATATGCGGTCGGTGTCAGGAACTGGAAAGCCTGAAGAAGGAGGTCGGTAGACTGCAGGTCAGGGTCCAGGAGCTGGAGGGACTCCGCATCTCGGAAGAACCGTGGACAGCTGAGGACCCCACAAGAGAGAGCCACATTGAGGAGCAAGTACGGGAGCTCGAGAGATTCATCGAGGAGGCCTACAGGAGCGTGGAGAACCAGGATCATCAACAGTGCAGACAGGAACCAACAGACGGAAGACAGGAGCCGCCAGACACCAGGGGAGGAGGACCTCATGAAAGCATCGAGCAGACAGAGGAGACAAGGATTCACCAGAACCCTGAGGGAGAAGCATCGAGCCTCATCAAGGATACAGACTTGAGACCAGAGAGGAAGCTGAGGAAGGGGAAATCTGCAATCGTGGTGGGAGACTCAATCCTGAGAGAAGTGGACAGTCACATAGCAGGAGGGAGAGAGGTCCGGCTGGTGACATGTCTCCCAGGTGCAAGGACGAAGGACATCACCGACAGAATCGAAAGGATCATGAAAGGAACTGAAACAGAAGAGACAGCGGTGATAAACCACGTTGGAACAAACGACATCAACAGCAGAAATTACAGCAGGACTACACTAACTGAACATTTCAAGATCCTGGGGAAGAAACTGAAGCTGAGGACGAACAGGATAGCATTCTCAGAGATCCTGCCAGTACCGAGGGCAGATGTGAAGAGGCAGACTGAGCTACAAGCAATGAACGCATGGCTGAGGAGATGGTGTGAAGAGGAAGGCTTCCACTTTGTGAAGAACTGGACGACTTTTGGGGGGAAGAACAAGCTCTACAGGAGGGACAGACTACACCTGAGCACGGCGGGAACAAGACTGCTGGCAAACAACATCAAGGAAGAAATAGAAATGGCTTTAAACTGAGAAAATGGGGAAAGCTGAACATCGACCAGACGTCGACATTTCGGAAAACAGTATCAAATGAAGATGCTGAGTGGGAACAATGCTGGGAAGAAACAAATGGCACACCACAGGGGTCCAAAGGTCAAGCGGAACCAGAGAACAAAACGAAGAGCATACAGCAGGAGTTGGGGGGAACAGGTGAATTTGAGGAAACAGGCTGAGGACGGGAAAGACAAGACATTGAGAGAAGAAGAACAAAATGGAATTCAGGGGCTGGAAGCCCGCAAGGTGGACAGCAAGAGGAAAAATTCACAAGGCAGAACGAGAAAGGGAAAAAACCAGGACTTAAACTGTTTATATGCTAATGCAAGGAGTCTAAGGGCCAAAATGGGAGAACTGGAAGTCACAGCTAAAAATGAGGACCTGGACATTATAGGAATTACAGAAACATGGTGGACTGAGGAGAGGACAACAAATGGGACGTAGTATTACCCGGGTACAATCTCTATAGGAGAGACAGGACCCACAAGAAGGGCAGAGGAATAGCACTAAATATAAAGGACACCATTCACTCGACCAGATTGGATACGGCAGCAAGGGTGGAAGAACTGGAATCATTATGGGTTAAATTACCAGGAAGAAATGGAGCTGACATAAAATTGGGACTGTACTATCGCCCGCCTGGGCGAACGGAAGCAAACGACAAAGAACTGGAAGCAGAATTGAGGAGAGAATGCAAAAGCGGAAGTGTACTGGTGATGGGGGATTTCAACTACCCCGGGATAGACTGGAGCATTGGGAACTCAAGCTGTGCAAGGGAAACAGAATTCCTGGAGGCTGTGGGAGACTGCTTCATGGAACAGCTTGTTAAAGAATCAACGCGAGGAAATGCCACTCTCGACCTAATCCTAAATGGACTAGGGGGACCTGCAAAGGAAGTGGCAGTTGTAGGACAACTAGGAAATAGTGATAACAACATGATCCGGTACAAACTAGAGGTAGGAGCATCCAAAGTGAAAAGAAATGCAGCGACGACGCTCAACTTCAGGAAAGGGGACTATGAAGCTATGAGAGCAGTGGTGAAAAAGAAACTCAAAAATCGCTCAAAATGGATGGAAACCGTAGAGAAAGCATGGTCCATATTCAAGGACACGGTGCTGGAAGCACAAAACCTGTACATTCCCAGGTTTAGGAAAGGGTGCAAAAAAAATCGAACAAAAGACCCGGTATGGATAACGACAGAAGTAAAGAGGGCGATAGGAGATAAAAGAAAATTGTTCCGAAAATGGAAAAAGGACCAAACCGAGGAAAACCGGAAAGAACACAAAAATTACCAGAAAGAATGTCACCGAGTGGTTAGGAAAGCAAAGAGAGAATACGAGGAGAAGCTGGCTGAGAAATCCAGAGACTTCAAATCGTTCTTCAGATATGTCAAGGGGAAACAACTGGCGAGGGAGGAATTTGGACCGTTGGATGATGGAGACAGAAAGGGGGTGGTAAAAGAGGAAAAAGAGGTAGCCGACAGGTTAAACAAGTTCTTCTCGTCGGTCTTCACGAGCGAGGACACATCGAATGTACCAGAACCAGAAGAGATCATAAGTGGAGATCAAGAGGAAAAACTGGTGCATATAGAGATAATTTATTTTGAGGC
Source organism: Geotrypetes seraphini (assembly GCF_902459505.1). Classification (NCBI taxonomy): domain Eukaryota; kingdom Metazoa; phylum Chordata; class Amphibia; order Gymnophiona; family Dermophiidae; genus Geotrypetes; species Geotrypetes seraphini. Next base: position 115,742,803 of record NC_047094.1, read on the forward strand.
AAAAACATTCCCAGGTTTAGGAAAGGGTGCAAAAAAAATCGAACAAAAGACCCGGTATGGATAACGACAGAAGTAAAGAGGGCGATAGGAGATAAAAGAAAAAGAAAAGAAAAGAAAAAGAAATAGAGATAAGCCATGAGGAGGTCCTCAAACAGATAGACAGACTAAAAAGCGACAAATCACCGGGCCCGGACGGAATCCACCCAAGGGTTCTAAAAGAGCTAAGGAACGAAATAGCGGAAACTCTCCGACAAATTTGCAACTTGTCCTTGAAAACTGGGGAGATCCCGGAGGACTGGAAAATAGCAAATATCACACCTATCTTTAAAAAGGGATCGAGGGGTGACCCGGGGAACTACAGGCCAGTAAGCCTGACTTAAGTCCCAGGCAAGATGATGGAGGCACTAATAAAGGACACCATCTGCGAACACATAGAAAAAAATGGACAACTAAAAGTGAGCCAGCACGGCTTCTGCAAGGGAAGATCGTGCCAAACGAACCTACTGCACTTTTTTGAAGGGATAAACAGCCAGATGGACAAAGGAGAACCCATAGACATCATCTATCTCGACTTCCAAAAGGCCTTTGACACGGTGCCCCATGAGCGGCTTCTTAGGAAGCTGTGGAGCCACAGGGTGGAAGGGGATGTACACAGATGGATTAAACACTGGTTGGCAGACAGAAAGCAACGGGTCGGAGTGAAGGGACACTACTCGGACTGGCGGAAGGTCACGAGCGGTGTTCCCCAGGGGTCGGTGCTCGGACCGCTGTTGTTCAATGTATTCATAAACGACCTAGAAGCAGGGACGAAGTGTGAAGTTATAAAATTTGCGGATGATACCAAACTCTGCAGCAGGGTTAGAACCACGGAAGAATGTGAAGACCTACAAAGGGACCTAAACAAACTGGAGGAGTGGGCAAGCAAATGGCAAATGCGCTTTAATATAGAGAAATGCAAGGTCATGCATTTAGGAAAAAAACCCCCGATGTTCAGCTACAAAATGGGGGGGTCAGTGCTAGGGGATAGTAATCTTGAAAAAGACTTGGGTGTACTGGTAGATACTACAATGAAACCAACGGCACAATGTGCAGCGGCCTCCAAGAAAGCAAACAGAATGTTGGGTATTATTAAGAAGGGCATTACGACCAGGAAGAAGGAAGTTATCATGCCGCTGTATCGTGCGATGTTTCGTCCGCATCTGGAGTACTGTGTCCAGTATTGGTCACCGTACCTCAAGAAGGACATGGCGATACTTGAAAGGGTCCAGAGAAGAACGACAAAAATGATAACAGGTATGGAAAACCTTTCATACACAGACAGGTTGAGAAGGCTGGGGCTCTTCTCCCTTGAAAAGAGGAGACTCAGAGGTGACATGATAGAGACTTTCAAGATCATGAAGGGCATAGAGAGGGTGGAAAGGGACAGATTCTTCAGATTATTGGGAACCACAAGCACCAGGGGGCACTCAGAGAAGCTGAAAGGGGACAATTTTAGAACCAGTTCTAGGAAGTTCTTCTTTACACAGAGGGTGGTGGACACCTGGAATGCGCTTCCGGAGGTTGTGATAGGACAGAGTACACTACGGGGTTTAAGGAAGGTTTGGATAAATTCCTGAACGATAGGGGGATTGAAGGATACAAATAGGGGTAAAGATAGGTTTTAGACAGAGTATAGATAGAAGGATAAAAGGGATTAGAGAAGGATCACATTACAGGTCATGGGCCTGATGGGCCGCCGCGGGTGCGGACTGCTGGGCACGATGGACCTCGTGTCTGACCCAGCGGAGGCAACTTCTTATGTTCTTAATGAAAGATCTAGTTGTGGTGTTACCTTATCTTCTGATAAGGCATGCTACTGTTTTTGACATATTTAATACTAATTTATGTTCACTCAAACCTTCAATCTTTTTAAGACTATCTAAAATAGGACATAAATCTAATGTTAAAAGAGATAATCTGTAGACCAATAGAATGTCATCTTTATAGATATATGTACTAATTCCTAGTTCCTGAATTCGTCTTGCAAGAGGACTCAAAAATATGTTAATTTAATATGATATGAGCAGGAAAAAGGAATGAGAACAGTAATATCATCTGCATATATTGTCGCGCAGCCGGAACTGGGTCCTGAGGCAGGTACCCTGGCTGAGCGCAATTTACAGTTCTGGCGTGCCCTCAAAAGGTGAAAGCCCTCCTGGGAAAATAATGTTCAGGGAAGATAATGATCAGAATGGCAAAAAAGTTCCCAAATGCAATAAGGCCACAGTCCATCCACTGTTCAAATAAAGAAGGCTTTATTTGGTAGTTAAGCCAATGTTCAAACATGTATCCAAAACAAAACTATCCTTAGTTCAGAGGTCTGGCTACTTCAGTTCCTTGTAAATCAGGGTCTCAGTCTCTGCTTGCAGGCGACTACAAAATTATCCAAAATAAAGACAAAACCCCCCCAAACAGTTCACCTGTTCTGGCTGGCCACACCCTTGCCTCCGGGTAAGTCCAGGAATTTCCTTACTGGCTTCTTTCAAGTAAAAAAAAAACCATCCAAAATTGGTAAGTATTCCACAGTCTAATCACTCACGTTTCCCTACCGGACTCACTGTGCCTGCCATAATATAGTGTCACCGGCAACCTCAGGGCAATGGGTCCTGGGATGCCGGGACAAGGAAAAACTCTTGTGCGCCACTGCGGGTGGCACAAAGGAAAGAAGTGAAGCATTCAGAGTACGAAACATCGCCACACCAGGTAAGTAATTCTTCATGCAAACTTGGGTTTATTCTTCCAACCAGAATAATACACAAAAATTCATCGGAATGTTCATTGTATCAGAATGGTCCCAAAAAAATATCAATCCAGAAAACAATATATAAGCAAACAGTCTCTAAGGAGATATTGACAAAAGTTAGTTTCAAATGTAAACAGCAAAAATCTTCCTTACAGCAAGGCTGGTTCCATCTTCAATTCACAGTCCATAAACTCATGAAAAAGAAACAAAAAACCCCCAAAAGCCTGATAACTTCAGCACAGGTCAGTGCAACTGTGCTGACTTTTCCAGCAGCTGATGTGCTGGCCCGGCAGTGTGCTCAATGTGGTAATAACTTGCCAACAATAGGCCCTCAATCCCACCACATTGAACACGGGGCAAACCCCACTGCCTGTATCTGGAACAGGGAAACGGCAAACTTTAAAAAAAAAACAAAAAACAACAAAATAAGTCCTTTACAGCTCTCATAAGCGCTCCACCACGCTTCAGCTCTGTCCAGATCATCAAACACTTGAAAGCAACTTAGATAAGCATGGCTTCAGGTACTCACACACGCAGCTTCAGTTACTTACTTACTTTCTAACCCTGCTGCAGAGTTTGGTGTCATCAGCAAATTTGATAACCTCACATTTCGTCCCCGTCTCCAGGTCGTTAATAAATATATTGAACAGGAGAGATCCCAGCACCGACCCCTGCGGAACTCCGCTCGTGACCCATTGCCAATCTGAGTATTGGCCCTTGACTCCAACCCTCTGTTTCCTGCCCGCTAGCCAGTGTTTGATCCATCAGTAGATATCCCCTTGCACCCCGTGGTTCCACAGTTTTTTAAGTAGCCGTTCGTGAGGTACCTTGTCGAAGGCTTTTTGGAAGTCAAGGTAAATGATGTCTATGGATTCACCCTTATCCATCTGACTGTTTATTCCCTCAAAGAAGTACAGCAAGTTCGTGAGGCACGACCTTCCCTTGCAGAAGCCATGCTGGCTCGCCTTCAGTTGTCCATTGTTTTCTATGTGTTCTCAGATTGTGTCCTTTACCATTGCTTCCATCATCTTTCCAGGAACCGAGGTCAAGCTCACAGGCCTGTAGTTTCCCGGGTCACCCCTTGATCCCTTCTTAAAGATGGGCGTGACATTTGCTATTTTCCAGTCCTCTGGGATCTCCCCAGTTTTTAGGGAGAGGTTACATATTTGGCGAAGTGTCTCTGCTATTTCGTTTCTCAGTTCTTTTAGTACCCTTGGGTGGATGCCATCCGGGCCTGGTGATTTGTCACTCTTTAGTCTGTCTATCTGTCTGTGGACATCCTCTATGCTTACTTCTAGTTGTACCAGCCTTTCGTTGTGTTCTCCGTTTATAATCACCTCGGGTTCTGGGATATTGGATGTGTCCTCTCTGGTGAAGACCGACGAGAAGAATTTGTTTAGCCTTTCAGCTATCTCTTTTTCCTCCTTTATCGCTCCTTTCCTGTCTCCGTCGTCCAGTGGTCCCACTTCCTCTCTGGCTGGTTGTTTCCCTTTCACATACCTGAAGAAGGGTTTGAAGTTTCTTGCTTCTCCTGCCAGTCTTTCCTCATATTCTCTCTTTGCTTTCTTGACCTCTTGATGGCATTCTTTCTGGTGTCTTTTGTGCTCTTCCTGGTTTTCCTTTGTTGGATCCTTTTTCCATTTCTTGAAGGATGATTTCTTGTTGCTTATCGCCTTTTTAACTGCAGTAGTTATCCATGCTGGGTTTCTAGTTCGATTTTTTTTGCACCCTTTCCTAAACCTTGGGACGTACAGATCTTGCACCTCGAGCACTGTGCCTTTAAGCAGTGTCCAGGCTTCCTTTATGGTCTTCACTTTCCCTGAGCTGTTGCTGAGCTTTTTTCCTACCATTTTCCTCATGTCTTTGTAGTTTCCTTTTCTGAAGTTGAGTGCTGTCGTTGTGGTTCTTTTCACCTTTGATGTTCCCATGTTTAATTTGTACTGGATCATGTTGTGATCGCTGTTCCCTAATGGTGCTATTACCACCACTTCCTTTGCGGGTCCTTCTAGCCCGTTGAGGATTAGGTCTAGAGTGGCATCCCCTCGTGTTGGTTCCGTGACCAGCTGCTCCATGAAACAGTCCCTTATTGCCTCTAGGAATTTAGTTTCTCTCGTGCAATTTGAAAGCCCAATGTCCCAGTCTATTCTCGGATAGTTGAAATTCCCCATAACCACCACCCTTCCACTTTTGCACACCTGCCTCAGTTCGGCCTCCAGGTCCAGGTCGTTTGCTTCTGGCTGTCCTGGTGGGCGATAGTACAGTCCCAATTTGATGTCAGCTCCTTCCCCTCCTGTGAGCTTAACCCATAGTGACTCCAGACTGTCTGCCCTTATTGTTGTTTCTGTTCTGGATGAAGGAATGGAGTCCTTTATATACAGTGCTATTCCTCCCCCCTTCTTCTGTGCCCTGTCCCTCCTGTAGAGTTTGTACCCTGGCAGGGCCACATCCCATTTGTTGTCCTCTGACCACCATGTCTCTGTGATTCCTATTATGTCTAGGTCCTTATTTCTGGCTATAACTTCTAGCTCCCCCATTTTAGTCCTTAGGCTCCTAGCATTTGTATATAGGCAATTTAAGTCCCAGTTTGTTACCTTTTCTTTTGGATCTACTCTTGATTTGATGCCCTTGCTGGTCTCACGGTCTGCCTCCTCACGGTCTGCCTCCTGTGGTGTGTCTATCCTGTCCTCTGCCCGCTTCTTTGTTCTTTGATAGCCCTCTGGTTCCAGCTGTTTCCTCCTTGTCTTGCTCTTTTGCTCTGATTTCCTCTCGGGTCCCTGTACTGCATCTTTGGGTTTATGTCCATAAAGTGTCCATTTTGTCTCTAGTCCACTATCGCCCTTTCCTGTTTCAGTATCCTTGTTCGATACTGTGGTCCGATGTGTCGAGGTCAGATCGACTGTCGGCTTTCCCCTTGTTATCAGTTTAAAGTCATGTCTATGCAGGTCTGGAAGTTTCGTGCCAGCATCCTCGTCCCAGCCGTGCTCAAATGCAGTCCGTCTCTCCTGTAGAGCTTGTTTTTCCCCAGGAAGGTTGACCAGTTCCGTACAAAGAGGAAACCCTCCTCATCACACCATCGCCTCAGCCATCCATTTGTTGCTTGCAGCTCGGTCTGCCTCCTCGCATCTGCCCTTGGTACTGGCAGAATCTCTGAAAAGGCTATCTTCCCTGTCCTCAGCTTCAGCTTCCTCCCCAGGATCTTAAACTGCTCGGTCAGTGTAGTCATGTTGAAATTTCTTCTGCTGACGTCATTGGTTCCGACGTGGATTATCACTGCTGTTTCCTCTGTCTCAGCTCCCTCCATAATTCTCTCGATTTTGTCGGAGATGTCCTTTGTCCTCGCCCCAGGGAGACATGTCACTAGGCGATCCGCTCTGCCTCCTGCTATGTGACTGTCCACCTCTCTCAGGATTGAGTCTCCCACCACGATAGCAGATTTTCCTCTCCTCAGCTTCCTCCTGGGTCTCAGGTCTGTGTCGATGATTGGGTCCTCCAATCCTTCTTTCTCCTGATTGGTTTCTCCGCAAGGTTCCTTTCCCTCGGCTCCTGGTGGGTCCTGGAGGCTCCTGTCTGGTCCTGTCCTCCATCCGTTTGTTCCCTTCTGAAGAGCGGGTGATCCTGTGTTTCTACCATCCTGCAGGCCTCCTCGATGAATCTTTCGAGCTCTCTGACCTGTTCGTTGATGTGGTTTTCTCTGTTGGTGTCCTCAGTTGGTTCACATTCCCTTGGTTCCTCTATGGAGCGGAGTCCCTCTAGCTCTTGTATTTTGATCTGCAGTCTCCCGACCTCCTTCCTTAGGCTAGCCAGTTCCTGACATCGACTGCACATGTAGGCCTGCCTCCCAGAAGGGAGGTATTCATACATGTGACAGTCAATGCAGTATACTGGAAAGCTTCGCTGGCCTTCTGCTGCCTCCATTTTTCCTTCCTTTTGATTTAAAGTTGTGAGCTGGAGTGTGCCCGACATGCAGCTAGGTGGAGAAGTAGAGAGAGAAGAAATAATGAGTATAGAAGAAAGGATAGATTTAAAAAAAATTTTTTTTTTTATGATTTAATTAGGAAGATTGAAGGTTGAAAATTGAAGTTGCTGCTGCGCAGCCGGGACTCCTGGCTCCTTCTCTTGGCTCCTTTGCAAAGGCGCCCTCGCTAAGGCGAGCGCCTTTGCCGCTCGCCTTTGCCGCTCGCCGAACGGCTTCCGTGAAGCTTCCAAGACATCCCTCACAGCTTGCGAAAACTGGAGAGGAGTTATGTTGAGAGGAACCAAGCTGTCAAGTGGAGAGACTGCAGGTTGGGCTGAAGCAGGGATCCCTGCTGCTGTGTAAGCAGCGATGGAAACACTGGTAGAAGGAAGGGCTCCCTGCTGCTGAGTTGAAGTAGAAGGGAGTACCAAGGTTGCCTAGGCCACCGAGGAGCAATCAGAATCATGGTGGCATGGTCGGACCTTTGTGGCACTCCGGATGAGTTGCTCCAGGTGTCAGAGTGTTCATTGTTAAAGCGTACCTGGTAAGAACGGATGTGAGGAAGCCACGAAACCAGTTTAGTACCTCAGCTCTGATACCAATGGCGTCTAAGCATTGCATCATTTTCTCATGGTCTACCAAGTCGAATGCAGAGCTCATGTCGAATTGCATGATCAGGGCGTTGAGGCCCTTACTAAATAATAGGCGCAGATAGTCTAGGATTGCAGTGATTACTGTCTCCGTACTGAATAGGGTTCTAAAGCCGGATTGAGTTTCATGCAGGAGAGAGAATTGATTAAGGTAGTCCATTAGTTGGGTGTGTACTAGTCCTTCCATGATTTTTACAATGAATGGGATAGATGCTATTGGTCTGTAGTTTGTTATTAGCGCTGAGGATTCTTTTCTATTTTTTGGGATGGGGGTTATTATTATGTGGCCGTTGTTAGTGAGGAAAGTCCCATTTTTTAGGTTGTGGGTTAGGTAGTGTAATAGTGATATTTTGAATTCTGGTGGTGCCGCTTTCATAATCTCCTGAGGGCACGTATCTAGGATGCAGTGAGATTTAGAGTATTTGTTGTAGAGTTTGGTGTGGGTATTCCATTCTGGATCTAGAAAGGAACTCCAGATCATGTCTGTAGGTATTTCATTGTCATGTGAGTTAGCTATTTGGTAGTTGCTGGGGATGATTGTTACATCGTTATTGCTTATACAGTTATTTTTTAGGTTTTTAATTTTGGAATCAAAATATAGAGCTAGGTCCTTCGCGGTGGGTAACTTCGTGTTGTGCTCAGGTGTGGTGTAGTGGGTGGTGTCAAATAGGTTTGTGACTATGTTGAATAACTCTTTTGTATTGATTCCTTGTGAACCTTTGCATGATAAGTTAATTTTGGTGGAGTAGAACGCTTTGTGTTTGTCTTTTATCAGTTGTTTGTAGGTTTTTATGTAGGCTCTCCATTTGTTGCGGTCTGTCAGTTCGCCTGTTTTATTCCAAATCCTTTCTAGTCGCCTAGCTGTTTGTTTCGTTTTTAATAGTTCAGTGTCGAACCATTTGTTGTATTTGTTTGCGTTGCTTTTGCTTTTATGTATGGGGGCGATTTTATCTAGGATGGAAGTACTGGTTTTATTCCAATGGTCCCAGAAGTCTATTCCTTCCTCTGTTACTGTCTGCGGTTCGTATTCTGACCAGTATTCTTCTGGATTAATATAACCTCTTGTTTGATGTTCTTTTTTTATCATCAGACGTGTTTTAGATTTTCAGTGTGACCAGATCAGCTTAAAATAATAGGTGAAGTGGTCGGACCAGATGTCGTGATGCCAGGTGCCTTCAGTCAGAGAGATGATTGGATCAAGGTTTTCCTTTGTGGACATGGCAACTAGATCTAAATGATGGCCTTTTTCGTGAGTTTGTGTGGTTACGGGTATGTTGTAGTTGAGTAGAGTTAGGAAGTTTTTAAGCTCTATTGCGTCTGTGTTGTTCTCTTCGTCTAGGTGTAAATTTATGTCCCCTGTGATGATGTTGTAGTTAGGGCTGATAGAATTGTGCAGGATAAATTCGCAGAAGTCTTCTTTGGCTTTGGGCCAGCTTTTTGGCGGGATGTAGAATAGTATGCTGGATAAGGATTCTTCTAGCTGGGTATTATTGATTTTACAGGCTAGGATTTCTAGGTTGTCGGTCATTTTAGAATCTAGAAGTTCGAACTCGAATCCTTCTTTAAGGATTATGGCTAATCCTCCTCCTTTATTTCCTGTGCAGTTTTAACGTAAGGATTTTGAAATTGTTTGGTAGAAGATCAGACGTAATAGGATCATCTTCAGATAGTAACCAAGTTTCAGTTAGAAAGAGGCAGGCTATTTGTTTGCTGGTGATCCAGTCATTTATGAGGAATGCCTTGTTTCTAACAGATCTGGTATTAAGATATGCACATGGGATGGAGGTGGTTGCAGCATTTACTGTCGAGTTAGTGGTTTTGATGGTTTTTATTTCCCTTGTTCTTTTTTTAAGGGTATGGTGGTGTCTTTTTTTATATGAGATTACATTAATATGATTTGTAGTGTCTTCTTGCAGGTTGGTGATGTAGGGGAAGGATAAAACAGGGTGGTGGATGGATTGTAATTGAGGGTAGAGAGAGTGAACATCTTTGATGTTACCGCTTATTAGGTAGATCAGTAGGATTAATAGGAGATTCATGATTGGGAGGTAGATTGAGTATTCCTGAAGTCCTGAGGCAGGGGAAGGTTTTGTTTCCCTAGAATTTTTTTTTTTTTTGTGACCCGGGAGAGGAAGGTGCTCAAGGAGACCTGGCTGGCTGATCCAGGTGGGATTAGTTCTTAGGAGGTCCAGGTAGTAGCGACTAATAATTGGGCATGTTTCTAATATTCCTGCGACTGATTAATGTGTCACTTGCAGTTGACTCTTGTGGTTGATCAGATGCTACTAATACATTCGACTAACATATGCAACTAACTTGTTGTACATGCATCTAACAATTATATATGCGCTTAACAGTTACTTTATGCCTAATAGTTATACATGCGACTAATAGTTGTTCATGCAGTTAACAGTTGTAAATGTGATTAACAGTTGAACATGCAATTAACAGTCTCTGATAGTTAAGAATGTGGCTAACAGTTATTCATGTGGTTAACAGATTTAATTTAATTTAAGCCTTAAGTTTATATACCGCATCATCTCCACAAAAGTGGAGCTCGACACGGTTTACAAATCTTAAATATAGGAGGAGAGAGGAGAAAGATTTACAAGAGCATTTGAAAAGAGGAGAAGAAACAAAGAGAAAAGATGTTAAGATGAATTAAATAAGGAATGGGTACTTTGAAATTCCCTTACTGTCCCGAAGGCTCACAATCTAACTAAAGTACCAAAGACAAGCAAAATTAGTAAATATTATTAAGAAAATAAAGATAGCGGAAATGAGATACAAAACATCCTAACAAGAATACTTAGAGCTCTCAATATTTAAAACTATTGAAAAACAAAAATGTACATGCCAAGATAATAAAGTAATAAAAAGAAACTAATTAAATAAAATTAATTAAAAGAAAAGCTAAGCAAAATAAATAAAATAAAATAAGGTAAAAAGAAATAGATATAATATATAAATAGGACAAAAGTTCAGGAAGGGCTTGATTTTATTTCCCTCAGTCATCAATGAGTATCGTCTCTAGAGCTTTAGCTGTTTCAAATGGGCAACCGCCATCATCGAGCTTTGTACATCAGCCCTGGGATCATTCTTCAAAGCAGAAGAAGCATTTTCCGACCCTCTGGACTGCTGTTCATCAAATTCAATAGCTTACAGATCTTCCAGCTTCGATTCTCTGCTTTCCGGACAGGACAGAGCAGTTCACTCAGCCCCCGAAGACATCGCAACACACGAACGATGATCCAGTCAGCTGTGGGACATCCGACGCTGCAACACTCCGGCATGACAAAATGGCCATTCTCCAGACCTCCCATCCTGTAGTCACAGAGCCGGGGCTGGGTGCCGGTCTGCTGCTTGCAGACGGCGCAGTGGCTGCAGAGCGGAAAGCTGCCCCGGGTCCAGTGGTGCTGCTGCTGCTGGTGGTGGCCGCGGGGCCGCTCGCCTCCCTGCACGATCTCCTTGCATGCGAAGCGGCGCTCAGCGCGGCGCAGGCAGTCCTCGTCGGCGCACACGCCGCAGCAGCTGCAGAAGGCGCCCTGCAGAATGTGCTGCTCGCAGACGCTGCAGTAGGTCGGCCGGCCGAACAGGTCCGTGAAGCGCCACCAGTGGCGGCTCTGGCGGAAGAAGCTCTGCCTCAGCAGCTGCCGGCGCAAGCGCCGCCAGCCGCAGCAGAGCATGAAGAAGACGGGCGCGGCGACGGCCAGCAGCGTCCACAGGGCCAGGCGCCGCCAGCTGCCCTTGGAAGCGGGGCCAGCGGGCGCGCCCTCGTCCATCTCCGGCTCTAGCGCACCTTGGCTGCCCGAGCGCTGCGACTGGGGCGCCTCAGGCCCGCCTTTTTCATGTGGGGCTGGGGGAACCGCGGCGGACCCCCAGCCTTCCTCGGACGGCGCATTCCGGGGGGCGGCGAGCCGACTGCCGAATCCCCAGCAGATGGAGGGTATGTGAATCTAACAATTATACTTGGTTGCTAGGCGGATCTTTAGGAGGGCCTATAGGGAGTCCTAGTTCAAGTGACTAATAATTGCGCGTGTATATAGCAACTATTCATGCAGCTTAACAGTTAAGCTTGCCTCTGACAGTTAATTATGTCTCTAATGGTTGTTTATGCTACTAGTGTTTAATTAGACACCTAACAGTTATAAATGTATGGAAGAACTGGCAATTATAATTTGGCCTTAAAGAGGGAAACTTAGCTGACAGTCTGTAGTAGATGACGCTTCTCCAGGACGCTTCACAGAGACGCGTGCTAAGGCACACACGCCTTTGCCGTGCACCTTAGTCGCGTGCCGAATGGCGGCGCACCGTTGACGAGGCGGTCTATTCAGCAACCCCGCTGGTTCGGGGAAGGGGCAGCGCGGTGCTCGTGTGGCTTTCTAGGGCTGGTTCACGAAGAAATGGCTGGTCCTGTGCAGTCCCGTCGGGAGGGGGGAGGGGCGGAGAGCGCTCCCACACCGGCAAGCCTCCCTGCCTGCTCCTGGGTCCAGCGATTTGGCCAAAGTGAGATTCAAACAAAAAACAAGAAATAAACAGAAACTAACAGAAAAACGGGTGCTGAGAGACTTCCTGAGCCTTCCAACTGGCTCAGTGTAGTCTTGTCGGGTGGGGGGAGGGGCGGAGTGCGCTCCCACACCGGCAAGCCTCCCTGCCTGCTCCTGGGTCCAGCGATGTGGCCAAAGTGAGATTCAAACAAAAAACAAGAAATAAACAGAAACTAACAGAAAAACGGGTGCTGGGAGACTTCCTGAGCCTTCCAACTGGCTCAGTATAGTCTCGTCGGGAGGAGGGAGGGGCAGAGTGCACTCCCACGCCTGCAAGCCTCCCTGCCTGCTCTTGGGTCCAGTGATGTGGCCAAAATGTGGACTAGATGGGCCGTGGCCCTTATCTGCCGTCTATTTCTATGTTTCTATGATTTTGGAAGGTGTTCAGGCCCGAGACACAGAACACAGCGTCGATGAGGGTCCGTTAGCGAAATCGCGCGCTGGCACTTGTCACACTTTTTAAAACCGGTGATAGGCCGGGACATAGGCCAAAAAAGCTCCGCCGCAAGATTGAAGCCGCGGGGCTGCGGCCACGTGGCCTGCCCGGTCGAATGGAACGATGAAATTTTTTTTTTTCATAAAACACGACGAAAATCAGTGATTAGGATCAAATAAAACCAAAACCGCGGACTTAGAAGGCACAAGTGAAGAAAACTTCGCGCAGAGAGTCGAAGACTGACTTCTCAGCTCCGCGGAAAAGTAAGAACTGAGGAGACGCGCACAGGTCTGGGCGGGAAGACAATCGCGCATGTGCAGTGCGGGCGACTCGAAACTTCGAGTTTTTCTTCAAAGAAGCGTCCGCATCGGGGCTCCGTTGGATCACGTCACCCATTAGTGAGAATACCTGCCTGCTTGTCCTGGGATAAGACCATGGTTCCTGAGCGCTGCGGCCACCACAACTAGACACTTGGTGAAGACTCTGGGTGACGAGGCCAGGCCGAAAAGGAGCACTCGGTATTGAAGATGAAGATGTCCCACCCGAAATCTGAGGTACTGACGGGAGGCTGGATGGATGGGAACATGAGTGTAGGCCTCCTTGAAATCCAGAGAGCATAACCAGTCGTTCTGCTCGAGGAGGGGATACAGAGATGCCAGGGTCAATATGCGAAACTTTTCTTTGACCAGATATTTGTTGAGCACCCTGAGATCCAAAATAGGATGCAGATCGCCTGTCTTCTTCGGAACAAGAAAGTACCGGGAGTAAAACCCCTTGTTCTGTTGAGCCAAAGGAACTGGCTCGACAGCCCGGAGCTGCAACAAAGCCTGAGCTTCCTGAAGAAGAAGGGCGGTCTGGGTCAAGTTGGAAGGATACTCTCTTGGAGGATATTCCGGAGGAACTTGATGGAACTGAAGAGAGTATCCCTCCCTTACGATGGAAAGGACCCAGAAGTCGGTGGTAATAGTCGTCCGTCGATGGTAAAAATGATGGAGATGACCTCCTTTCAGGGGAAAAACAGGAAAGGGCAGAACGACGGACGTTATGCTCTCCATGAGACAGTCAAAAAGGCTGAGGAGCCTTGGGGACAGCAGACGGCTGAGGCTTCTGGGGCTGCTTCTGCAAATGCTGCCTCTTAACAGGCTGATGGATGGCAGGAGCTTGTTTGGGTGGGAAACGCCGCTGGTATATCAAAGGTGGGCGAGAAGGACCAGGCTTGGGCTTTGGACGAAGGATAGACTGAAAGGATTTCTCATGGTACTAGAGCTTCTTGGTTACCGCCTCAATGGACTCGTTGAAGAGGTCGGTACCAACACATGGGACATTGGCAAGCCTGTCCTGTAGATTGGGGTCCATGTCGATGGTCCTGAGCTACGCCAGGCGTCGCATGGCTACCGAGCAAGCAGTTGCCCGAGCAGATAATTCAAAGGCATCGCAGGAGGATTGCATCATCTGTAACCTGAGTTGGGACAACGAAGCCAGAACCTCCTGATACTCAAACTATGCTCTGGAATCCAAATAGGGCATAAACTTGTGTAGGACAGACAGGAAAAATTCAAAATATGTTATGAAATGAAAGTTATAATTAAGAACTCGGGATGTCATCATTGAGTTCTGATAAATGCGCCTGCCAAACCTGTCCATCGTCTTGCCCTCCCTGCCAGGTAGAACAGTGGCATATACCTGGGAGGGGTGAGACCGCTTCATTGAGGACTCCACCAAGAGGGATTGATGGGAGAGTTGGGCCCCATCAAACCCCTTATGGTGAACCGTGCGGTACCTGGCATCCAACTTCCCCGGGACAGCTGGGATGGAATAGGGTGTCTCGAGACAGCGAACAAAGGTCTGATCCAGCAACTTATGAAGAGGAAGCTTAAGGGATTCAGCAGGTGGTTGAGGGAAATGCATTGTCTCCAGATACTCCTTCAAAAATTTGGACCCAGTGTCCAGCTGAATGTCCAAATCAGCAGCCATCTGTCGAAAAAAGGAGGAGAAAGACAGATGATGGTGAGAGATCCTTGTAGCAATGTGAGTCAGGCAGGTTGCGACTCGGGCCTAGATTGCCATAGATATTTTAGGCATAGAGAGGTAGATAAGTCGTCAGCATAGAGATGGTACTAGGTACCAAGGGAGGAAGTGTAGATGAGCTTGATGGACCTTTGCTCTGTCCCATTATGGCAATTCTTATGTTCTTATAGAAGCAAAATGAAATGTTTTGGAGAAGTTTGAGAACTTAGAAAAAAATTGGAAAAACCTAAGATGGCAACCGCTGGTGAATTTGTGTGCTAAAAACAGCTTAAAATCACCTCAAAAAACAAGATTTTAGGGGAGGGTGACCAAGGCCATAGCTTTAGAAATAGTTAAAAACAGCTTTTGAAGATACCCCGCCCCTACACAATTTTTCCCCACAGGCTGTCGCAGCTTTACTCACAGACCATGTGCTGGGGAAATAGTGCTGCTGCTGCTTGCTTCAGCTCCTCTCAGGTGTAGCTGTTCTAGGAAAGGCACTCTGCTTCCAGTCACTTAGCCACTTTGCTGGGATATTCAGGCTGCCAGTTGGACTTCCACAGACTGAACTTCAACCTCTTCCCGACCTCACACGGAAAAGGGGGGGGGGAGATGAAACGCAGCCAGCACCGTGAACACCCTCAAGGAACAATATTAGCTACTAAATAGCCTGCTCTCCAGCTCCGGACCAAGTTAAAGGGGCGAGCAAATAGCAGGGGAATGGACCACTAATCTTCAGCAGGCTGGCTAATACAGGTCCCTGAACAAAAGATCTGCTAGCTGGAGATATAAATCTGCTCCTCTCACGCAAGCAGGGTAGGCCCTTGTCAAAAGGGATCTCTGATTTCACAAAAAAGACCGTGACTAGAGCAAAAAAAAAAAAAAAAACAACCAACATAAAACTATCGCAAAATAAAAAAAGAAATGAACTTAGCAGATCAGAAGACACTTTTCATGTTCACCTGCAGAAAGAGAAACTGGAGGGGGAAGCAGAATCCTGGGAGAAGAAGGTTTCAAAAGCTGTGACTGACATCTTTCTGCAGTATGCCTAAGGTTCAGCATACCATTCCTATTGCACTGGAAATCTGTTTTACTACTTGGGATCTAGCTAGGTACTTGAGACCTAAGTTGGTCACTGTTGAAAACAGGATACTGGGCTTGATGGACAGTTCTTAGACCTATTTAACTAATAAGGAAAAATATATAATGGATACACCCATCATAACACTTATGTATCAGAAACCACAGCTAGCGTGCTAGTGTTTTTAGCGCTGGCTGTAGTGGTAACAGCTTGGATGCTCATAGGAATTCAAGCGTGGCTTTGTAAAGGAGAGGGTAAATAAAGGCACTAGCATTTAGTTTTCAACATATTCAAAATATTAAAAATTTTAACAAGTTATAAAAAAGAGACTGCTAGATTCCATTAGGAACAGATTTAATGCTTTATTAATGTCCTATTAAGAAGGTTACAAGATAAATACTTTCAGCTGTGCAGAGGAGCCACACAATTTTATTTATTCTTGAGTCTCAAAACTTCATGGTGACAGCAGTACACCATGTGACTTGACTACAGATGTTTTGTTTTACAGTTAAGAGTCACACTATATCCAAAAGAGCAAGGAAATTCCTTCTCCTTAGCATAAAGAATATACGCTGTATGAAAACACCTTTTACAAAGAGTCCAAAGGGAGGAAAAACTTATCGTCCAAGAGATGAGAACATGCACCAGTCATTTAGATTCAGCTTTAACACTGAAATCTGTCTGAAAAATTAGGAGATTTGGGAATGGTCAGAGGCACTTCACTGCCCTTCACCTCAACACCCTTGTATTTACGTACCGGTTGTGCCTTATGAACCTAGAAAGAGAAGAAAGACCATATCAGTTTGAGAATTCATCTCATATACACACAGTCCAAGTTTGAGGTTACTTCATTGGCTTCCTGTTTACTGGCAAATTCAATTTAAGTGTACCAATGTAATTTTTAAAATTTTACATGGAATTTTTTCACCTTTATTACATCTATCATTTAACTCTCTTCAGTTTCACACTACCAGGAATACACATACATTTAAATTGCTCTTCCCTTCTGTTAAAGGGATTAAAACCCTAAATAAATTCTCACATTCCTTATCCTATTCCTTGGTAAAAGTTTGGAACGGTCTTTCCTCGATTATCAGAACATCATTATCTCTATCACTTTTTAGGAAAAATCTGAAAACTTATCTCTTTCAGAGATTCTTAACTGAGGACTGATCTAATTAATTGAAAATTTTTCTATTACCTTCACTATTGTTTTATATTATATTCTTTTAAATCTTTGTTAACCGGCTCGAGTCCTTGCTGGAATGATCCGGTATATAAGATGGAAATTAAAGTAGATTAGATATGTAAGGGTAGCATGAAATTACAAATTTGATTCCTCACTGTATGGGAAACAAAAACATGTTATTTCACATACAGCTAAGGAGAGTACAGCAGTGCCTTTTGTTCATTATATAAAGAGATTATGTCCTTATCTTGGTAATATATTTTCCAGTAAATAGGTGTGTCATATTATACAGAAGGAATCCACTCATGATTTTTTTCTGTGACCCTCCTACTTCACTAGCAGCTCTGCTGTCACCTGCAGTTAGTACCCAAGCATGCAAGAACTCCATTAAAATCAGGTGAAGTAAGGACAAAAATGGGAAATTTCTCAAACAAATCAACTGTTCTGCTCAAACATAACACTTGAACAATCAATGAACAAGGAACAGCCAACAGAAGCATTAAAGGAACTCATGTAGTACCCTTGTAGTGACTATAAACATATTATACAGAATTCTTCAGGGTCCAAAGGGCTGACTGGCATCCAAGATACAAACTTGAAGAATAAATAGAATGAGACAGTAGACAGGCGCATGAAGGACAGAGCGGGGGCCCAGAATGACAAACCTATCTACTTGAAAAAATATTAACAAGATAAGAACAATCTCTTTTTCCAGTGCAATAGGTGTGTCATTCTGGACAAGCGGGATATATAAAAGCAGTCCCAGAAATATGGGGCGGGCTGACTGCGTCAACCCTTAATACGGAGGACCCAAAGGCAGAGTTCTCTCTTGCCGCAATACCCACCCTGTAAAACTTTGCCAATGTGTGTAGAATGGAACAAATCGCAGCTCTATAAATCTCTACAAATTGCAGCTCTACAAATCTCTGCCTATGACGAGGCTACACTTCCAGTTGAATGGGCTTTAACAGAAACACGAAATGGCCTTAAGGATCCATCTGGAAATCGTGGTCTTAGAAGCAGGTGCACCTTGCTTAGTTGAATCAGTCAGCACAAACATATGGTCAGAGAAGCTAAAGTCATTGTCGACTTCCAGATAAATAAAGAAGTACTATTCCGATGTCCAACTTCTTCAAAATGCAGTCCTGTTTCTTAGAACCCGTAGGTTGGAATACAGGTAAGTGGACTTCACTTTTCTGCCAAAACTACCTTCAATAGAAAAGAAGGGCCAGAGCGCAGGGAAATTCCAGTCTCTAAGATTTTAAGGAAAGGCTCTCTACAATTGAGCTCCAAAACTCATCATGCTGAGGTCGTCGCTACCTGAAAAACTGTCTCTAGCATCAAGTCCAAGAGGGACGCTTCTTCCAGTGGCTCAAACGGCGAGTCCTCGCAGAACCACATTAAGGTCCCAAGAAGAAAACAGTGGCTTGATCAGTGGTCTGATGTGAAGAGCACCCTTCAGAAATCCTGTGATATCTGGATGAGATACCAGCGTTGGTCTAAGATCCCAAGCTCTAAAAACAAGAGAGCCCAGCGACTCGAGCAAAGCCAGTGAGGACCTTGTTAAGGATAGCTTGGAGAAAGACTAACAATACCGAAACTGGAGCTGAACACAGCTCCACTAGTTCTTGGATGCACCATTGCTTTAGCGTAAGCAGACACTGTAGACTTGAGAAGGGTGGCGATGACCTTTGCACTCAAGAGTCATGCCATAAAAGCAAAGTTATTGGGATCCTCCATGCATATTGGATCCTGCAAAAGGAGGTCTGGATGCACCTGCAACTGGAGGCCGTGGTATCAGATCTCCATACCACTGCCTGTGAGGCCAATCTAGTGCCACCAGAATAGCTCTTCCCTGATGAGTTGCAATCCATTGAAGGACACAGCGTATCATGGGCAAGGGAGACGTACAAAAGGATGCGTTGAGGCCATGGCTGGACCAGAGCATCTAGACCAGGGCTGCCCAAGTCCGGTCCTCGAGATCTACTGGCAGGCCAGGTTTTCAGGATATCCACAATTTACATGCATGAGAGAGATTTGCATATCAAGAAGGCAGTGCAGGCAAATCTCTCTCATGCATATTCATTGTGGATATCCTGAAAACCTGACCTGCCAGTAGATTTCAGGGACCGGACTTGGGTAGCCCTGATCTAGACTAAGGGTGTCAAACCCAGGCCTGCGGACCAAATTTGGCCCGCAGGGTAATTAAATTTGGCCCATGAGAAAATACCCTGTTCCTTCCCTCCCTCCATCTCATTGTCCACCTGCATGTTTTCTCCCTTCTTTCTAGTGTCCTCCGGCTTCCTTCAAAGCAGCCTACAGAGGATTACCAGTTGGCTTTAGTGATCCTAGCAGGCTGCCATAGCCTCCGCAGTGCGTTAACTCTGCTGCAGTCCAGTATGTCAGAGGAGGAGTGGGAACGCAGCAGAGGGAACTTAAGAATTGCCGCTGCTGGGTCAGACCAGTGGACCATGCCCAGCAGTGAGCTCCTGTGGTGGCCCTTAGATCAAAGACCAGTGCCCTAATTGAGTCTAGCCTTACCTGCGTACATTCTTGTTCAGCAGGAACTTGTCTAACTTTGCCTTGAATCCCCAGAGGGAGGTTTCCCCTATAACAGCCTCTGGAAGAGCGTTCCATATTTCTACCACTCTCTGGGTGAAGAAGAACTTCTTTACGTTTGAATGGAATCTATCCCCTTTTAACTTTAGAGAGCGCCCTCTCATTCTCTCTACCTTGGAGAGGGTGAACAACCTGTCTTTATCTACTAAGTCTATTCCCTTCATTATCTTGAATGTTTCGATCATGTCCCCTCTCAGTCTCCTCTTTTCAAGGGAGAAGAGGCCCAGTTTCTCTAATCTCTCACTGTACGGCAACTCCTCCAGCCCCTTAACCATTTTAGTCGCTCTTCTCTGGACCTTTTTGAGTAGTACAATGTCCTTCTTCATGTATGGCAACCAGTGCAGGATGCAGTACTCCAGGTGGGGGCGTACCATGGCCCAGTACAGCGGCATAACCTTCTCCGAGCATTCTGTTCGCCCTTTTTGCTGCGGACGGCTTCATTAACTTATCTAGCAGTACTCCCAAGTCTCTTTCCTGAGGGGGTCTCTCTGAGTACTGCACCAGACATCCTGTATTTGTGTATAAGATTTTTGTTACCGACATGCATCACCCTCATTTGCCATGCCGTGGCCCATTCCTCGAGCGTGTTTATGTCATGTTGCAGGTCTTCACAATCCTTTGCAAAACTTGCTGCAGAGCCGGGGGGAGGGGGGAGAGAACCCTGGTGTAGAAGTACACGGAGGGAAGGAAGGAGGGTCCAAAGAGATGTGCATATGCCAGACTGAGGATGGGAGAAACGGAAGAAATAATGGGTCCAAAAACAGAAAGGGAGGGAGATGGTGGACAACGGGATGGAGGGAACAGAAAGGGAGAGAAGTTGGACACAAGGGATGGTGTGGAGGGGGGATAGAGATACTGGATAGGAGGGTAGTTGAGAAGAGAAAGGGAGGTGGTGGAGAAAGAGGGAGAGATGCTGTATGAAAGGGTAGTTGAGAAAAGGAGAGATGATGGATCTGGGAATGGTGGGGTCCATCGCTGCAGCTATGGGGATGGAGATGAAAAAAAGGAAATATGCCAGACCTCCGGGGGAGGACAGAGATGGTTAGCACAGAGAAAGACGGCAACGACAAATGGGCAGGAGGCCCTGGCAAGCGAGTTATCAGAAGACAACCAAGAGCCAGGGACCAACATGATTAGAATAATGATCAGACAACAAAAGGTAGAAAAAAATAATTTTATTTTCTGTTTTGCGATTACAATATGTAAGATTTGAAATGTGTATCATGCCAGAGCTGGTGTTAGACAGCAAGCATTAACTAGGACCTAAAAGAAAGAGGAAGTCTTTTTATTTATTTTGTTTACATCACAGAGCCGGCGTGGGGTTGGAGAGGTTGTAACCCTATACTTCTAAGACTAAGGGGTCCTGTTATTAAGGTACGCATTTAGCGTGTGCTAATCTTTAGTGCATGCTAAATTGGTTAACATACCTTAATAAAAGGACCCTAAGTATCTTAATAAAAAATCTGCCACATGACTTAACCTATGTTTTTGATTTTGTCTCCTTATATGATTGAGTTTGACACCCCTGATCTAGACCCTCACTTCCAGGCTCAAATCTTCGACTGAAGAATCTGTCTGCTTTCTTATTATTTGCTGTCACCATGATGTCAAAGCATCCACTCGCCGAGATTCAAGATCTGTCTGCTGAGGAAGTCGACTTGAACATTGTCCATACCTACAAGATGCACTGCCAATAGTGCCTGAAGATGATTCTCTGCCCACTGGAAGAACATACGGGCTTCCAGAATAAAGATGCACTCTTGGTGCCTCCCTGGTGATTGATATGAGCCGCTGCTGTAACATTGTTGGAGAAGACTCTGACCGCTTGACCTTTGAGAGTCTTCTGCAATCTCACCAGAGCCAACTGAATGGCATGCAGTTCTAGACTGCTTAAAGACCATTTCTTCTGAGAGGGTGTCTAATGCCCCTGAATCAGACGACAGTTGAAATGGGCTTCCCATCCAACCAGGAAGCAATCTGCAGAGGCATGCCCTTGGAGAGGGACTGAGGATGGAGCTACCAATGCATGCTGGCTCGAGTCTCCAATGTCAAAGGCAGACATTTCTGCAATGCATCCTCCTGCTGAGACAAGTGAGAAAGTAACGCATTTTAGAGAGGATGCATGTGGGCTCTCGCCTAAGGCTCCACATCTATTGTGGCCTCCAAGGATCCCAGGACTTGTAAATAGTCCCATGCTAACTGAGCTGACTTGTCCAAGAGACAAGAAATCTGAGAGCATAGCTTCTGTCTGCATGCCTCTGGAAGATAGACTCGTCTGGCAGCCATGCCAAACAAGACTCCCAGGTACTCCAGGGATTGAGTCAGCGTCAAAATGCTCTTTTGGTAATTTATAATCCAACCCAGGTCCTCCAGGACTCGGATCACATAATCAACTGTATGCTGACCCTCAGACAACAAGGAGGCTCTGATCAGCCAGTCATTCCAGGTAGGGATTTACCTGCAGTTCCATCTTGCGCAGGTGAAGGTGTGAGGAGTCAACGCCAGACCAAAGGGTAGAGCTGAAAATTGATGATTTTCCAGAACAAGAAATCTGAGAAACTTTCTGTGGTCTGGGAAAATAAGAATATGCAGGTAGGCCTCCGTCAGAAATAGAGAGGCTAGGAACTCTCCTGGGGTCACTGCAGCTATGACAGATCGAACTGTCTCCATGCAAAAGAGCAGAAATTTGAGCGCTGTATTTACATAAGGTCCAGAATGAGTGTCCAATCGGAGTCTTTCTTTGACACGATAAATAACAATAATAATTTTATTTTTTATATACCGCCTTAGCACATAGTTCTAGGCAGTTCACATACAGTACTAAAATTATACAATCAGTGAATAAAATAAATCATTCTAAAAGTATATGGAGTATCTCCCTGAACCCGAGTCTTCAGGCGGCACAGGATCTATGGCTAAAATAATGAGCAACATTCTCACAGTGGCTTGCACTTTGATCGCCTTTTCTGGGCAAACTGTGGAAGAGTCCACAAACCAATCCATTAGAGGCCATGCAAATTTCAGCTTGTTTCCAAGTTTATTAAAATTTTTTATAAAATGCCAATCATAACTTCTAAGCGTTTTACAATTTAAAAAATAAGGGAAACAATCAAGAGTCAAATTAAAATAATACTGACAAAACAATTGGAATGCCTTCAATGGAGTTCTTTTTTTATATTTATTTTATTTTACTTTTATTATATTCTGTAAACCGCTTGGACCAGTGAAATGAACGAGCGGTATAACAAGATTAATAAACCATAAACCGTACAGACATAACGTACAATAAAACAAGAGGAAGAAGGGGAGAGCAACAATATTTAAAAGAAAAGAAGACATTGAAGGTAAAACCAAGGGGGAAGGGGAGAAATCAGGGTTTAAGTAGATCAGAGCGATCTGACAGGATCAGCTTTCGTAAGCATCTTTGAAGAGGAAGCATTTTAAACTTCCCTTGAATTATCTAGATTACTTTCTGCCCTTATGAGTTGGTAGGGCGTTCCAGATTGTGGGAGCAGTAACGGCGACTGACATGGCCTGATGAGTACTGATTATCTTTATGGAGGGCATGTGGAGAAGATGTTGAGTAGTGGATCTTAGTGTTCTAGGTGGGTCGTATGGGATGAGATGCTTGTAGATAAAAGCAGGTTCCTTAGTATTTTGGGCTTTGAAGGAGAGAATGGCGATTTTATAAGTAATTCTGTGTGGTATAGGCAGCCAATGAGCATTTTTAACAGAGGAGTTATATGGTCAAATTTCTTCATGTTTGTGGTAATTTTTATAGCGGTGTTTTGGATTATTTGAAGATGCCTGATGTCTTTTTGGCATATACCTTTGTATAATGAGTTGTAGTAGACTAGCTTAGAAATAAGAGTGGATCAAAATGTTAAGGGATTGAGGGTCCAAAATGTTGGCTAATGATCTAATCATTCTAAGTTTAAAAAAACAATTTTTAACAGCACTGATTTGAAGCCGGTAAGATAATTTACTGTTGATTATAACTCCCAGGATTTTGACTGAATTAACTGAGACAACTGGAAAGCGTTCAATGGAGATAGGAGATGCAAGATGAATATTGTCTTTCCAGGGGAAGAAAAGGCATTGAGTTTTGGGTATAATAAGTGACCCTATAACCACTAAATTT
This sequence comes from Geotrypetes seraphini, assembly GCF_902459505.1. NCBI lineage: Eukaryota > Metazoa > Chordata > Amphibia > Gymnophiona > Dermophiidae > Geotrypetes > Geotrypetes seraphini. The sequence goes on from NC_047094.1 coordinate 115,766,210, forward strand.
ATCTAATTTTGAATTGATGATGTTGATATTTGTGGGGTCAAAAACATCGATGGGATGGATGATCTGTATGTCATCTGCTTAGGCAAAAGCAGAGAGGCCAATAGATTGACATAATGTTAGTAAAGGTGCCAGATAAAATGTTAAAGAGAAGGGGGGACAGAATAGATCCCTGAGGGATACCAAAGTTGTTTTGGAAGATGAAGATAAGGAATTGTTGAACGAGACAGTGAAAGTGCAGTTAGAAAAGTATGAATTGAACCAATCGAAAATTTCTTTGGAGAAGCCCACCATAGCTAGTCTTTGAAGTAGAAGTTGATGGTCCATAGTAGGGGTGCCCAAAAAGGTCGATCGCGATCGACCAGTAGATCACAAGGGCAACACAAGTCGATCGCAGACACCCTCTGGGATAAACTCGTGTTGCCTTTGCGTTCTCCCTGCTTCCCCAATGCCGCAAAAGCCAGGCGTGTGTAGCCACTGCACAAGCGCTGGGCCCACATGCCTTCCCCCCGTCAATTCTGATGTCGGAGAGGAAGTTCTGGACCAGCCAATTGCTGCCTGGCTGACTTGGAACTTCCTCTCCGATGTCAGAATTGATGTCGGGGAGGGGGGGAGGCTTATGGGCCCGGCGCTTGTGCAGTGGCTGCACAGGCTTGGCTTGGCTTTTGCGGCGTTTGGGGGGCAGGGAGACAGACAGAAAGGGGAACAAGGAGAGAGAAAGAAAGACAGAAAGAAAGAGTTTTTTAGTTATTCCCAAAGCCACTAATATAAAATGCCGCTGAGGCTCTGAAATACCAGCCTCCACCAGAACTCATACTACAACATTGGGTAGGAGATGTGCGTCCCATAGTCCAACAGTGGCGAGCTCACCTGTCTCAGATGGCGAGTTGAGAACGACAGCATAGAAAGGGGGCAACCAGTTGGAAATCTGTAGCTTACCTGGATTGCTGGAGTTCTTTTTAGACCGGGTTGGAGTCTTGGGATGCACAGGTGGGAAGGAGGGGGGAGGTCCCTTTCTCTATTCAAAAATTGGACTTTGCCTGGGAGATGCTTATATAGATGCTATGCCTGTTTTTGTTGTCTCTTGTTTTGAGACAGTGTAATATGCTGTTCTCTTTTCTGGGTGACATTTTCTTCTGTGCATTGTTCCTTTAATAAAAACATTAAAAAAAAAGAAAGAAAGAAAGAGGGCCAGGGAGAGAGAGAGAAAGAAAGAAAGGGAAGGGGAAGGGAGAGAGGAAGAAAAAGTTGGGGGACAGAATGGAATGTGTCGGGTGGCAGGGAGAAAGGAAGAAAAAGTTGGACTCATGGAGGGACAGAGAGAAATGTTGGGTGGGGAATGGAGTGCGGTCTGGAGGAGAGGAAGAATGCAGGAGGCAGAAAGAAGGGAAAAAATATTGGATGCACAGTCAGAAGGAAGTACAACCAGAGACTCATGAAATCATCAGACAACAAAGGTAGGAAAAATGATTTTATTTTCAATTTAGTGATCAAAATGTGTCCATTTTGAGAATTTATATCCGATGTCTATATTTTGCACTATGGCTCCCTTTTACTAGCGTTTTTTAGGGAAGGGAGCCTATGAGCGTCAGGAGCAGCGCAGCTCCCTGTGCTAAAAAACGCTATTGCGGTTTAGTAAAAGGGTAGGGTGTATATTTGTCTATTTTTGTATATTTGTTACTGAAGTGAAATTGCATATTTTAAAGTCATCTGTAACTTGCAAGCCAAAAAAGTGTGGGCACCCCTGGTCTATTGTGTCGAAGGCCACAGAAAGATCCAAGGAGACAAGAATAACTGATTTATGCTGGTCCATGAAGTATTGTATGGTAGTTGTTAAGCTTAGTAAAGCATGTTCCATGGAATTATTTTGCAAAACCTGGTTTGACTGGGGTGAAGGATTTGAGTTTTATCTATGAAATTGGAAATTTGATTAAATACGATTTTTTTCTGTTAATTTCGCCAGGAATGGAAACATAGCTATTGGCCTATAATCAGAGCATTCTTGTGTACTTTCTTTGCTATTTTTAATTGTAGGGTAAATGACAGAGTGTTTCCAGGCATCAGACATCGTAGCTGTGGAAAGTCTATTATTAATTAGCTTCAGAATATATGGACCAAAGATTGAAATATACTGGATATTTATTAAAGAGGGGAGAGAGAAACTTAAACAGGTAGAGCCAAGAAGATTTTGGTTAGTGTCCAATGGGTAGTGGGTGGTACCATATATATTCTTGATATTTTTCTAATGTTGCTGATTTTTTCTTGGAAAAAATTTGCTAAATTTTGAGCTGAGGGTATAGGAGTGTGTATTGTAGTTTGTTTCTGTTTGAATTGAGCGAGTTTTTTAAGAATGGAGAAAAGGGCAGATAAGTTTCTTGCTTTTGCGATGCATTTTTTGTAATATTTTTTTCTTTTCCAAATTAATAGATTGTAGAATTTTGAGTGCTCCTTGTATTTACTAATGTTAAATGGTGTAGTTCAAGCGCTATTTGCGTTCTAGTGATCACAATTGGTGTTTAAGAAGCAGCATCACAGAGTTAAACCAAGCTATATGATGGGAGGGCTGGTAATGGGTGAAAGTAGCCAAGAGAAGGACTTAGGGGTACTGGTGAACAAAACAATGAAGCCATCGGCACAGTGCGCAGTGGCCACTAAGAAAGCGAACAGAAAGCTAGATATTATCAAGAAAGGTATTACAACCAGAACGAAGGACATTATCCTGCCGTTGTTTCGGGCGATGGTGCGCTCGCATCTGGAGAAATGCGTCCAATATTGGTCGCCGTACATTAAGAAGGATATGGCGATGCTCGAGAGGGTTCAAAAAAGAGCAACACACTTGATAATGGGTATGGAAAACCTTTCATACACTGAAGATTGGAGAAGCTAGGGCTCTTTTCCCTAAAAAAACGGAGACTTAGAGGGGACATGTAGAGAATATCTGCCTGCTGTCCCTGGATAACACCTGTTATGGTAAGTAACTGCTTTCTTGGTTGACTCCTTTGATCTTTCAAATGTTTTCGTATACTGCTTTTAGAAGGATTTTAAAAACATATTTGTTTGATAAATTTATTATATAATTGTTATGTTTAATATGTATGTTTCACTGATTGTCCAGTTCTTCTTCTTTGTGAACCGCCCGGATCTTTTGTGGGTGGGCGGTATACAAGAATAAAGTTGTTGTTGTTACTAAAATGGTATGTGGTCTTCATCATAAGGGATAAAGATCATATCAAGTATGTGACCTTTGGAGTGGGTAGGGTCAGAAATCAGAGGAGAGAAATTGAGATCGTGTAGATAGTCAATAATACCTGAGTGTAGGTAGAGCTGAGGTCAACAAAGTGGATATTGAAATCAACCAATATTATAGGATATTGGGACTGAGTAGCAAAGTCGAATATTATAGATTGGACTTGGGCGATGCTATTTTGACTGATAGGTGATAGAATATACAGCAGTAATAGATCTATTACTGGATCAACACTAATTTTGAGTTGAATAGCCTTCAATGGTCGTTTTTACCAGTAGAGAATCGATACTCACGTGAAGTGAGGATTTGAAGACTATGGCCAAAATACCTCCCTTTTTTCTAGAGAGATGATTGAATGAGTAAGAGTAACTAGGGGGACTCGCAAAAGTTAGGTAAGCCTCTTCATCATCCTTCAGCCAGGTTTCTACAATGCAGAGGATGTCAAGAGAGTTAGGAAGAAATAGGTCTTTAATAATATGATGTTTATTGTGCATTGATCTTGAGTTGATTAGGCCTATATCTAAAGATTTTAGAGCTGAACGAGAGCTAGAAAAGTGAGAGGGAGAATGAAGCATTCTAACTTGGATATCAATCGAGGGGGGTGGAAAATGGCTAGATTTTTTGATTGAGCTGGCCTATGTCCCCAGTGGACTGGGATCCACGAAGACTGGGAATCCAATGAAGAATGGGAGGAGGATAATATGTAGGGGAAGCAGAAGAGAAATAGAGTGCGGGAATTAGAGAAAATTTTGTAATAGTGCTGCAGTGAACTGCTTGATAAAGGCTGAGAAAAGAAGTAGAAAAGTAAAGCAAAATGAGCAGCAAGGAGGCAGAAAGCAGCTGATTGGGGCCAAAGCAGCTTTGACTCTCAAAGCCACTGTCTTGAAAAGTCTCTTAAGAACTACATCCTGCATGTCTTTGAGCACCATGCTGCCTTCGCTCAGAAGGGAGGTGGCTTAGTAACCTGGGCAACCAAGGAATCCACTTTAGGCTGACTAAAAAGTGGCTGACACTCTTGTGCCATAGGATACAGCGCTACTTTGAGAGACCCCTCTGGAGATTCCCACTGCTCCAAGATCAAAATGTTAATATCTGGATGCCAGGGAAATGCCGAGGACTGAACCTTCTACCTCCTCTTTTATGTGCGGAGTGAAGGAGTTGGCTGAGTGGCTAAATTTAACTCACACAGAGCCTCAGAAATAAGATCCAGTAAGGGAGCAGACTTAAATAAATGCAGAACCATAGGATTGTCCCCAGCTTCCACAGCCAAATTATGATCTAAACAGCCAGTGTATGTTCCCAGGTCCTCTAACACGAGAGGAGCATCCGCAGAAAACAAAGGATCAGCAAAATTATCCTCATCATCTCCCAAGTCCTGAACAGTGGCAGACTGAAGACGACGTGCTCTAGGAAGAAAAAGGGAAAGCAGAACAGAAACAATCCTTACAGCTTGTGTGCTGAAGGGAAAAACTGCAGGTGGCAGTAGAACTCCCAATGAAGTCAGGAGGAGCACAGAATAAAATCCGGAGTTGATTCCTTCTGCATATGGCTGAGATGGACTGGCGAGAAGACACCGACTGGCAGAGATGAAGCAGAGCATCCCGGCGCTGAGGAGAAAGGCATGCTCTGAGTTGTAAAGTATCCAGAACCGCCCCGATGAAGGGAAGGGACTGGGTCGGTTGCAGATGAGATTTGGGGAAGTTGATCTCGAACCCCAGACTCTGCAGGAACCAAATAGTCATTTGGGTCGCCGAGATGACCCCTGGAGCCGAGGCAGCTTTGATGTGCCAGTCGTCGAGGTAAGGAAACACCTGAAGACCATTGTTCCGGAGTGCAGCAGCCACCACTACCAGACACTTGGTGAAAACTCTGGGAGACGAGGACAGGCCGAAAGGAAGCACTCGATACTGCAGATGCAGATGTCCCACCCGAAATCTGAGGAATTTGCGAGAGGCCGGATGAATTGGAATGTGAGTGTAGGCCTCTTTTAGATCCAGAGAGCATAACCAGTCGTTCTGCTCGAGGAGGGGGTAGAGAGAAGCAAGGGTCAGCATGCGAAATCTCTCCTTGACCAGGAACTTGTTGAGCACCCTGAGGTCCAGAATAGGATGCAGGTCGCCCGTCTTCTTCGGAACAAGGAAGTACCGGGAGTAAAACCCTCGGTTGTATTGGTCCACAGGGACCGGCTCAACGGCCCGAAGCCGGAGCAAAGCCTGAGCTTCCTGAAGAAGAAGGGCGGTCTGGGTCAAGTTGGAAGAATACTCTCTTGGAGGATGGTCCGGGGGGACCCGATGGAATTGAAGAGAGTATCCCTCCCTGATGATGGTAAGGACCCAAAGGTCGGTGGTAATAGCCATCCATCGATGGTAAAAATGATGGAGGCGACCCCCAATTGGAAAAACAGGGGATAGCAGAGCGGTGTTGGTTATGCTCCCGACAAAAGAGTCAAAAAGGCTGAGGAGCCTTGGGGACAGCAGAAGGCTGAGGTTTTTGTTGAGACTTCTGCGGCGGCTGTCTCTTCACTGGTTGCCTCGCAGCAGGAGCCTGCCTGGGAGTGTAACGCCGCTGGTAGATCAAGGGCGGTCGAGAAGGTCGAGACTGAGCAGGCTTAGGCTTCGGACGAAGGATGGATTGAAAGGACTTCTCATGGTCCGACAGCTTCTTCGTCACGGTCTCAATAGACTCGTCAAACAAATCAGCACCTGCACACGGGACATTGGCAAGTCTGTCCTGGAGGTTCGGGTCCATGTCAATGGTTCGAAGCCACGCCGAGCGACGCATGGCCACGGAACAGGCGGCCGCCCGTGCCGAAAGCTCAAATGCATCATAAGAGGACTGCCTCAACTGAAGACGTAGCTGAGACAGCGAGGCGACGACCTCCTCGAATTCAAACCGAGCTTGAGATTCGATGTAAGGCACAAACTTCCGAAGCACAGGGAGGAAGAGCTCCAGATAAGTGGCAAAATGGAAGGTGTAGTTGAGAACTCGGGAAGCCATCATCGAGTTCTTGTAGATGCGCCTGCCGAACTTATCCATGGTCCTCCCCTCTCTGCCCGGAGGCACCGAGGCATAGACGGGACGGATGAGATCTTTTAAGGGAGGACTCGACCAACAGTGATTGATGGGAGAGCTGGGAGCCCTCAAACCCCTTATGATGAACCGTGCGGTACCTGGCACCCAGTTTGCCAGGAACGGCAGGAATGGAATACGGTGTTTCAAAACATTGTATGAAGGTTTGGTCGAGGAGCTTGTGCAGAGGCAGGCGAACAGACTCAGCCGGAGGATGAGGCAGATGCATGGTATCCAAGTACTCCTTGGAGTAACGGGAACCCGAGTCCAAGGTGATGTCCAGATCATCCGCCATCTGCCGCAGAAAAGATGAAAAAGACAGCTGGTCCGCTAAGACGGGACGTCGGGACGGACTTGCAGAAGTCGAAGCCTCCTGATCCAAGGAAGCATGGGATCGACAAGGAGAGAAAGGTCCATAGGCATCCTCGAACTCCGGGCCCAGAGGAGGGGAGATATCCGAAGATGAATACCCCACACGAGGAAGCTTCTTCTGAGGCGAGATCAATGAAGTGGTGAGGATGTTTGAGGAGTATGGTGGGTCTGGAATATCTGGATGTGAAGCAATAATATGAACACCCCTGACGCAGTGATTTGACGCGAAACGGAGGGTTCCCCGTTGGGTGTAAGGACTGCCTGGCCTGGATTTGGAGGCCATTAGCGGCTAAGTTATTTTTTTCTTGCTTTTGCTATGGATGTTATGAGCTGGACTATACTGCCTTTTGTTACATTCACCCACTGACTTTCATCTGTATTAGGCGTGCCGTTTGATACCACCTGGCAGGCTACTTTAGTTGCCTTGTTATCTTGGACTATTTTTCAGCATTTACACATAAACAGCTTTTGTAGGAGTGGAGTTTTTTTGGCCAGATGAAGCTGAACTGAGGCCTTTTTCTCCACTTCTTTTCTTTTTCCTTTTCTCTTTGGGGAGTGTGAATGTTGTGGGATGTAAGTAAGGCCTTGTAGTGTTGCTGGGTGTGTGTATCGTTTGTCCGTGTGGGGCTTGTTTTTGAGTGAATAAGGGACAAATTTTTTCCCCATGTCATTCTCTACCTGAAATGTTTTCAGGGTATTACGAATGGCCCGTAATTTTAACAGGTTGATATGAAGTGCCTTTTCTCGAGCAAACCACAGTCCCTGAGTCCAGAGGCTGTCCAGGTGAGAACCCCATGCACACGTGGAGGCATTTGTTGTGAGTACTTTCTGATGTAGAGGGATGTGGAAATAGTAAAACTTAGGAGAGATTTGTTGGATTCAATCGCCACTGAAGAGTTTGAAGAAGCGAGGTGACTCTGATCCATTGGGATAAGGAATCTTTGGCCTGAGAGCACTGAGATGCCAGGCTCCACTGAGCTGATCTGAGATGAAGTTGAGCAAAGGGAACTACATGAACTGTGAATGCCATGTGACTCATCAGATTCATCATATTTCTTGCTGAGATGTTTTGTAGAGAGGACACATGACTGCAAAGGTGAAGTAAGGTGTGTTGTCTTTGCTGGGGTAGGAAAGCTCATAGAAGAGTCCTATTGAGCACGGCTCAAATGATTCCAACACTTGAGTGGGTTGAAGATAAGACTTTGGAAAATTTACTTTGAACCCTAGAAGCTGGAGAAAAGCTATGGTCACTTGTATAGCTGAGTGCACTGCTTGAGGCAAAGCAGCTTTTACCAACCAATAGTCTAGATAAGGAAACACTTGAAACCGTTGAAGTGTAGGGATGCTGCTACCACTACTAGGCACTTTGTGAATATCTTTGGAGATGAATCGAGGCTGAATGGTATAACTTTGTACCAGGGGTGTCAAACTCAGGCCCGCGGGCCAAATAGTTAGATTTGGCCCACGATTTGGCCCTCTGTTCCTTCCCTCACTCCATCCCGGCTTCTCGGTCTCACCTTCAAAGCAGCCTGCAGAACCTAGCAAGCTGCCGATGGCCTCCGCAGCACGTTCCCTCTGCCATAGTCCTGTACATCAGAGGAGGGGCAGGACCATGGCAGAGGGAATGTGCTGTGGAGGCCATCGGCAGCCTGCTAGGTTTGCTACAGCTGACAGCCGATCCTCTCCAGGCTGCCTTGAAGGTGAGACCGGGAAGCCAGAGGACACTAGAAAGAAGGCAGGCCCTGGTGTAGAAGTACACACAGGGAGGGAAGGAGGGGTCCAAACAGACATGCATATGCTGGACTGAGGATGGGGGAGGGGGGACGGTAGGGGAAAAAATAATTGGTCTAAAAACAGAGGAGAGGGAGAGAGATGGTGGACAATGGGATGGAGGGAGGGAAGGAACAGAAAGGGAGAGAAGTTGGACCCAAGGGATGGTGTGTAGGGGTAGGGGATAGAGATAATGGATAGGAGGGAAAAGGAGAGATGGTGGAGAAGCAGGGAGAGATGCCGGATGAAAGGGTAGCTGAAAAAAGGAGAGATTGTGGATCTGGGGATGGTGGGGTCCACCTCTACAGCTGCAGGGATGGAGATGAAAAAAAAGGAAAGATGCCAGACCTCTGGGGGAGGGAAGGGAAACAGAAGGGGAGGACAGAGATGGAAGATGGGTGGTTAGCACAGAGAAAGAAGAAAACAACAAATGGGCAGGAGACCCTGGCATGCGAGTTATCAAAAGACAACAAGAGCCTGGGACCAACATAATTTGAATAATGACCAGACAACAAAAGGTAGAAATATAATTTTATTTTCTGTTTTGTGATAATATGTCACATTTGAAATGTGTATCCTGCCAGAGCTGGTGTTTAGCAAGCGTGAGCTAGGACCTAAAAAAGAGAGGAAAAGTCTTTTTTATTTTTTTTGTTTACATCACAGAGCCAGTGTGGGGTTGTAGAGATTGCAACCCTATACTTCTACTAAGACTAAGGAGTCCTTTTATTAACGTGTGTATTTAGTGCACGCTAAATCGGTTAGAGTACCTTAATAAAAGAATCCCTAAGTATCTTAATAAAAAATTCAGCCTGCGACTTAACCTATGTTTTAGATTTCGGCCCCTTATGTGATTGAGTTCAACACCCCTGATCTACATGAAAACGAAGAAACTTTCTGTGGTCTGGATGGATGAGAATGTATGTGTAGGCCTCTTTGAGGTCTAAAGATCACAGCCAATCACGTCATTCTAGAAGTGGGTATAGAGTCCTCAGTTAAGGAGATCGATGATGGCGTCGAGGCTTGGCATACATCGAGGGACTCGATGCAGAAGATGCCTGTGATGCTTGTTGTGAAGAGAATGGCTTCTTAGCAGGTTTACCAGATGCAGGAACGATGTCCGATGTTGAGGGAGGCATCGATCCTGCTACCGATGGCATCAATTTGTCACCAGCTTCTCTTACTGGAATGCTTCGAGACTTAAGAGAGTGATTTTGCAAAGTAGAACAGCGGATGCAAATGTCTATTCAATGCTCTGGTCCCAGACACTGAATGCACCAGCTGTGTGGGTCAGTGATGGAGATGGGCCATGGGCAACGAGAGCACTTTTTGAACCCGCTAGAAAGCCCTGACATGTGAGGAAAAATCTCAGTGACAAAGTAAAAAAATGCAATGGTTGCACCCCGAGAAGGAAAACTAGTGAGAAAAAAAGGCCTGAAGACCTGATTGAGGAGACAGAAAAGAACAAGGAAATTAATTATTTTTTTTTTGGAACGGAAGAAAAAATACTTAAAAGAAAAGAAAAATCAAGCCAAAAGTCTAAAAGTATGTTGACTGGTAAGGCAACTCGATTTGGATAGAGTCCAAAAAACAACTTCTTTGCTTTGCGGAAAACGAAGAACTGAGGAACTGCGAGCCAACATCGGGTGGGAAGGCACTCACACATGCGGGCAGTCTTGAAGCTTCTTAAAAAGTTTAAAGTGACAGTACACTTTTAGCACTGTCCGTACTGGGCTCCAAGGGTGACATCACCCATATGTGAGAATATGCTGCCTGCTTGTCCAAGGATAATATACAGTAATATGCTGTACCAAAAAGGTAGCTCCTCTTTCAAAGTCTCCTCAATAGTATCATTGACCAAGCTTAGTAGCATATGAAGATTTGTAATCCCAATTGGGAATAACAAAGATCAAAAATTGTCTTAATATTAAATAATCTTTTCATACCAGTTCATGTCGGAGTCTAGCTGTCTCTTCCTTCTCTTTCTCCTCCCTCTGAACTCTCTCTTCTTCCTCTTGCATCATCTTCTGATTTTCTCTCTCAGCAATCTTCTTTTCAAACACCATGCGTTCTCTGGCTCGTTTTTCTGTGGCAAGTTCAAAGCTCTCCGGAACTATGGAACCAGAAAGGTTCTCTAAGTTAAAAAACAGATAAGAATATTGGTGCAACTACAAGTAGTTCAAAATACACACTGTAGTTAGCGTCCTATCTTTGCCCAAAATCAATAACCTACCAGAGGAAGATGCAGTATTATAGAGGAAGATAAAGTATTATTAGTGTGGGACCTTGTAATCAATGCTTGAATGTTTGGGTGCTTGTCTGCTCTTTATAATGTTGACTGCACAAGTATGTTGTTTGATCTTCACTATTAATTCAATGTTGTTACTATAGTTCCTCAGAAATTTGTTATACACTGCTTTGGTTTGCCTGGAATCAAAGGCACTAAGTATTATTAAACATATTGCTCTGTGACAAGTGTTCTCAACCCAGTCAGGCCAATATTAAGATGGACTTGGGCAGCATAAGATCTCTTTTGCTCTTTAGGGATCTTGCCAAAGTACTTGTAGCCTGGAATGACCATTGTTGAAAACAGGATGCTGGGCTTGATGGACTTTTAGTCTGTCCCAGTATGGCACCTCTTATGTCTTTGGTTTTCAGGATATCAACAATGAATATACATAACTGGCTAGGACTGCCCCAAAGACTGGGTTGAGAACGAAAGATTAGGTTACTTACCTCTGCTAATCTTCTTTCTTGTAAATATCCTCTGGAATCATTTACTTTTTCCAGCCTGGAAACTGTAGGGAACTAGAAACAAACTTGTAGCCTCTCCCTTTGTGGTCATCTCCTGTAACTTATCCCTGGATATCCAGTCAGTTCCCAAGCCAGGAAGAGCTATATCACAAAACAGGAAACAAAATAAAAGAGAGAGAGGGGGGAGCGGGGGACTCCCTGCTACATATCAAATCTGCTCTTGAATAACAATTGTAAACAAATAGAGCCCTAAGGCCAAACTTTGTATAACAATAAATTTGAATAGAAAACAAATTGAAACCAGCCTAAATGTGGATAAAGGAGACACAGCCTGAGGTCAGAAGGGGCAACCACCAAGGGACCCGCAAACTTTACATAAGGGAACAAGAATGGAATTCTTAGAGAGGCTAGTCAAGGACAGAAACCCAGCATACCAGTTACTGGTTAGGTGACCTGCGAATCGGACAGACAAGCCTGGGCAGGTGTGTAGATTCCAGAGGATATTTACAAGAAAGATTAGCAGAGGTAAATAACTTAATCTTTTATTTTTGTACAATAACCTCTGAAATCTACACCATAAGGATGTATCAAAGCAGTCCCAGCACATCGGGGGGGGGGGGGGCGCAATGAGCTTGCTGCAAGGACTGAAACCCCAAAAGCTGCATCATGCTTCACTGCCACATCAAGCTGGTACAAGTTTGTGAAAGTATGCAGAGGACCAAGTGACTGACCTACAAATCTCCTCGGGAGAAACAACTGTCGATTCAGCCCAAGAGGAAGCCATTCCTCTGGTAGAATGAGGCTTCTTCCTCGCTGATACATAGGCAGCTGCAATCGCCGTACGGATCCACTGATAGATGGTAGCCTTAGAGGCAGGCCTCCCCCACCGGATAGGGCCGCCAGCACAAAAAGATAGTCCGAAAGACAGAAGTCATTCGTGGCCGCCAGGTATCTCAGAAGGAGATGCCTCATATCCAGAGACCGCAAGACCCGGTGGAGCCCGATGGAATAAAGACAGGCAGCCAAACTTCCTGATTGACATGAAACGCCAAAACCACTTTCGGAAGGAAGGTACCATCCTCAAGAGGGCTGCACAATCCGTGATACAAAGAAAGGGATCTCTGCATGAAAGTGCTTGTAGCTCTATTTCATAATAAAGTTGTTTTGAATTTTTCCCCCCATATCATTTCTTGACAGAGAAGTTTTGATTTTTTTCCCCTGAATCAGGCATTTTGGGCTGGATTCTGTAACTGGTGCCTATGTCGGTGGCCACCTAAAAAGCGGCCACCGATTGTGTGTCAATTACTCAACAGTGCTGGTTACAGAATCGCGCTTAAATTCAGCCAAGATAGGTGGCTAAAATGTAGGCCCAGAAAACCCTGGCTTACAGATCAGCCACTTACCTGTGCTGCTGTGGGATCCTAAAGTCAAGCCGCAGCAGCTGTTAAGCTGATTGCAGCAGGGGAAGTTATCCCCAATCAGCTGAGCCAGCAGTGCTCTCCAAAGCCATGGCTTCAAAGAGTACTGTCTGCTCAGCTGATCGGGGGAGAAATACCCCTGCCACAATCAGTTGAGTGGCAGGGGACCCCCTTTGACATTGGCAAGAGGGGTGCCCACATGCTCCGGCCTGCAGGCCCCACGCCCCCCCTGGTATCTTTTGCTGTAAGGCCAACCAGCAGGCCCAATTCTTCACAACGGCAGGCCTTCCTTTTCCTGGTGCATTCTGGGATGCACTGGGGAATGGCCTAAGGCCCTGATTGGTCCAGATGCTTAGGGTCCTTTCCATAGGAGGGGCTTTAGGCATCTGGGCCAATCGGAATCTCAAGCCTGCATTCTGGGATGCATTGGGAGTGACCTAAGACTCCGATTGGCCAGATACATAAGGCCCATAGTGAGGGTCATCGGTTCAGAGGAGGGGGAGCTTGCAGGCAGGAGGGAGTGGGCATCCCTCCTGCCTATCGTAGTTGGAAGAGGGTGTTTCAGGGGTTCCGGCAGGAGGGAGTAGGCATCCCTCCTGTCTTGGGACTTCAAAGGGTTCCAGCAGCAGGGAGTGGGCATCACTCTTGCCAATGTCAGGGGATGGGGTCCCCAGCTGCTCAGCTTATTACAGCAGAATTATTCTTCCCCCCCTCCCCAATCAGCTGAGCCAGTTGGGGATAACTATAGCTACTGTGGCCTGACTTTAGGATCCCGTGGCGGCATAGATAGGTGGCTGAAATATAGGCCAGGTTTTTCCGGGCCTACATTTTGGCCACCTATTTTGCTGTGAATTGCAGCTAGGTAGCCGCTTTAGCCCACCTAATACTACTTCCAGCATTGGCTAGGCCTACTTTGGCATTCCACAGCCTAAAGCGGCTACCTAGCCACGATGCTAACTGCCTTTTATTTAGGTATCAGTAGGCACTTAAACACTGCCGATTTTTATTCGTTTGTTCGGTTTTCTATACCGTGCTCCTAGGGGAGCTCAGAAGGTTTACATGAATTTATTCAGGTACTCAAGCATTTTTTTAAGAACATAAAAATTGCCTTACTGGGTCAGACCAATGATTCATCAAGGCCAGTAGGTGACAGAAATGTGTGAGCAATGGAATCCTTTACATATATCTTGGTGGGGGAGAGTACAAACTGTTAAAATGATGATTTTACCTGTAGTTTGTTACCAAATGGGCATGATACCAATTTTTTTTCAGGGGTCTTTTTATAAAAAATTGAATAGGATTTTAACAAAATTTATTTGGCTCGGTAAAATTCCTATAGTATCTTTGCAAAGAACAATTGTGGAGGGAGGGGTAAATTTTCCAAATTTTTATAGGTACCATCAGGCCTATATTCTGCGTCAAGGTATGTATTGGATCCTCCCAGAGCCCATTGAAAATATACCAGATTAGTTCTGGTTAGAATGGAGACTCATGTTTCCTTTACGTCTGAGTCATGTTATCAGTATTCAAATGCCAAGGTTATATAAGGAACACAAAATATTTGTTGATACCTGGAAAACTTTAAGGTATATAAGTAATCTAACTCCTATTCCAATAAATAAATCAACAACTCAAACAATTTGGCTAAACCCCAAGGTTGGTGGCTAAACCATCAAGGTTGGTGGCTTTAAAATTATCTGGAAACATTGGATGATGGCTGGAATTCGTACTTTAGAAGATGTAATGAACAAAGGTAAACTGCTTGAGTTTTCACAATTGCAAAATAAATTTGGTTTAAATAAATCACAATATTTCAGATGGTTGCAATTGAAGCAGGCCATTCAGGTGGGGTTCCCTGAATGGAAAAATCTTAATAATTATCATAGTATGGAATTTTTATGTTTTCATATAGATTCCATGGGTCACCAGGCCACAATGTGGTATAAATTGATATCTGGATTTGTAAAAAAAAAAAAAAAAAAAAAAATGGTCTAAGAGACATTTGGAGCATTGAGATTAAGCATCAGATTAGTGCATCTCAATGGCCACGACTTTGGTCTTGGAGGTTAAGGTGTACAGTATCAGCATCTATGAGACAAACATGTTTTTTTCTTTTACATAGAGCCTTTTTGACCCCTGTTCGTTTACATAGAATTGATAGCTCTAAGTCTAATAGATGCTGGCACTGTCATCTAGAAGCGGGGACATTAGATCATCTTTTATTTTATTGTCCATTCATATTATTATTTTGGAAATCAATTTGGCCTCAAATAAATAGGATGTTGGAAAATCCGGTAGCCTTGACATATGATACGATTTTATTTCGTACCCCAATGAGAACTCGGAGTCAAATCTCGTCAAATAATAACAAACTTTTATTTATATTGACTGGAGTAGCAGTTCAACAAATAACATACAATTGGAAGAATTATGACAGATTAAATTACAACTTTTGGTGGAATTCAGTTTGCCATATATATAAGATGGAGCGTACATTTGCAACACAAAAAGGATATATTGATAAATTTAAGAAGATTTGGGGACCACTAACAGATTTTTGCAATGATTGATATAAATTTTCCCATAATAAGATACTTGATAAAGGGGGGGTGGGTGGGTAGGTTTATTCTCTTTATCACAAAATATAAATAAATAATCATAATATTTGTTATATTGTATGCAACTATCAAAATAAGGGGAGGGAAAGGGATTATAATTGAATAATAGTTGATATAATTATTAAATATTATATGATGTCTAAAATTATAGTAAGGACTATATAATGATATGTTGTATTTACAGTAAGTTATGGAAATATCAAGTGTATACTTAATGCAATTGTATGAATTTTTATGATACACTTGTTGTTATATGAAAAATGAATAAAATTAAAAAATTAAAAAAAGGCCAGTAGCCCATTCTCCTTAGTACCTGGCCAAAATCAAAGGAGTAGCAACATTCCATGATACCAATCCAGGGCAAGCAGTGGCTTTCCCCCATGTCTTTCTCAATAACAGACTATGGACGTTTCCTCCAGGAAATTGTCCAAATCCTTCTTAAAACCAGCTATGTTATCTGCTCTTACCACATCCTATGGCAATGCGTTCCATAGCTTAACTATTATTTGAGTGAAAAAATAGTTCCTCCTGTTGGTTTTAAAAGTATCTCCTTGTAACTTCGACTGTCCCCTAATCTTTGCAGTTTTTGATGGAGTGAAAAATCGATCGACTTGTACCCGTTTTCCACTCAGGATTTTGTAGACTTCAATCATTTCTTCCTTCAGCCATTTCTTTGCCAAGATGAAGAGCCCTAACCTTTTTAGTCTTTCCTCATATGAGAGGCGTTCCATCCCCTTTATCATCTTGGTCGCTTTTCTTTGAACCTTTTCTAGTGCCACTACAGTACTCCCCCAAAATTCACGGGGTTCCGTTCAGGAATCCCTACGAATTTCAAAAAACCGCAAATGCAGTTTTTTTGCATGTCAAAAGGCAGGAGAGGGCAGCTGGAGCTCTGGCTGGTGAAGAAAATCACTTGCAGTCTTCTCCAACCGCCTCTTCCTGTAGTGAAGTGGGGCTATACCAATCAGGAGCTACTTTGACATGCAGCTCCTGATTGGTGTAGCCTGAATTTGCTACAGGAAGAGGTGGTTGGAGCAGACCGTGAATCCACAGTTCGCGGGAGAACACTGTATAACTTTCTTGAGATAAGGAGACCAGAATTGAATGCAATATTCCAGATGAGGTCGCACCATGGAGTGATACAGGGGCATTATAACATTCTTAGTCTTGTTAACCATCCCTTTTTTTTAATAATTCCTAGCACAGTGGTATAAATTGTTATCTGGATTTATGAATAAAAAACCAAAAAATGGTCTTAGAGACATTTGGAGCATTGAGATTAAGCATCAAATTTCTGCATCTCAATGGCCACGAATTTGGTCTTGGAGAATGAGATGTACAGTGTCTGTGTCTATGAGACAAACTTGGTTCTTTTTGTTACATAGAGCATTTTGGACCCCAGTTAGATTACAAAAGTTGGATAGCTCTAAGTCTAATAGATGCTGGCATTGTAATCTGGAAGCAGGGACTCTAGATCATTTACTTTATTTTTGTCCCTGTATTATGGCCTTTTGGAAATCAATTTGATCTCAAATTTATTGTTTATTAGAAAACCATGTAGCTCTATCATATGATACAATTCTATTTGGGACATCTATGAGAATAAAAAGTCAAATTTCATCAAGTAATAATAAACTTTTGTTAATAATGACAGGAGTCGCCATTCAACATATCACCAGAAATTGGAAAAATTATACTAGGCTTAATTACACCTTCTGGTGGAATTCGTTGTGCCATATATTCAAAATGGAAAGAACAATTGCCATGCAAAAAGGGAATTATAACAATTTTAAAAAGATTTGGGGGCCATTGATAACATATTGTAATAATTAGACACCTTTTTACACGAAAAGTATATTTATAATAAGGGGAAAGGGGGGATTTATTGTTATATTATTGGTCTTCGTATTTTTGATTATAACACTTGTATGATATACTTGATTTATAATATTTGTGGAAAGGGAGGACCAAGACCAGGACCCTTAATACCCCTTCATTAACCTCCTCCTCTCCCCCAATGAACCCCCCCCCTGACTCCCCCCTCTCCCCCTTACTTCTCTTCGCTGTTCGCAACTCTGATCAATCTTGTACGGAACCACTTGTAACTCTGTTTAATTAATGTGAACCGCCTAGAACTCATCTGGGTATGGCGGTATACAAAAATAAAGTTATTATTATTATTATTATAAAACTCTATGGGCAGAAGTGACCACTACAAGAAAAATGGTCTTAATAGTAAGATCCATCAGAGAGATCTGATCCAGAGGCTCATAAGGCGGACAAGCCAGCCAGTGGAGAACCAGGTTCAAATTCCATGTTGGGCAAGGCAGCCGCAAAGGAGGCCACAGCCTCCTCGCCCCCTGCAAGAAACAAGCAACGTCCGGGTGAGACACAAGTGTACCCTTGAGAGAAATGGGACCTAAGCAAGAAAGACTCGCAATCTGAATAGGAGCGAAGAGGCCGCGAGGCCCTTCGGCAGGCCCGCCTGCAAGAAATCCAGGACCTGCACCACAGAAGGAGCTGAGGAATCCACCTGAACCCACTCACACCAAGCCTGAAAGCACCTCCAGGCTTTCACATAGGCAGACACAGTGGATTTCTGCTTAATCTGCAGGAGCGTAGCGATGACCGTAGACGAATAGCCCCTAATTGTCAAAGCTGCATTCTCAAGAGTCAAGCCGAAAGACCAAAGTGGTCCAGATCTTATAGCGCTATGGGGCCCTGCGTGAGCAGTCTCAGATGACAAGGAAGTTGAAGGCTCATCTCTGTACTCAATCGCACAAGGTCTGCGTACCACAGTCTTTTGGGCCAGTCCAGGGCCACCAGGATCACCTGGCCACGTGAGAGGTCACTCGGCGAAGAACTCGCCCTATCATAGGCCAAGGGGGGAAAAACAGAGGATCTCTCCCTGGGGCCAAGGCAGTACCAGGGCATTCAATCTGTCTGCCTTTTGATTCCTGGCAGATGCCATCAGGTCAAAGGAAAGACGTCCCCACTGCCGGATTATGGCTTTGAACCTATCCTGGACAGGGACCATTTCCACGGGTCCAGAATCTGCTGACTTAGAAAGTCTGCCTGAATGTTGTCAACGCCTGCCACATGGGCCACTGACAGAGCCACCAGATGCCTTTCCAACCAGGAAAAGAGCATCCGAGCTTCCAGGCTCAGCAAGGGACTCTTTGTGCCACCCAGGTGGTTGACATAGGCTACCGCTGTCGCATTCTCGTAGAACACTCGAACAGCTTGCAGATGGAGACACTTTTGAAAGCGTAACAAGGCCAGCCGGATCACTCGCAACTCCAGGTGATTGTTTTATCATCTGCTCTCCAAAGCAGACCACCGGCCCTAAGCTGGGACCACTGCCCCCCAGCTGGTTAGACTCGTATCTGTACTCAGAGTCACCCAGTCCAAGACTCTCAGAGGAAGTCCTCTGTTTAGATGCACCGAATTCAACCACCAGAGCATACTGCTGCGGGCTTCCACTGTCCAAGGAAGCGGCGTACCTAGCGGATCCCTATGGGAATTCCACCGAGCCAACAGTGACTGCTGAAGAGGCCCATGGAATCATGTCTATGGTCGCAACCATGAGACCCAGGACCTACAGATACTGCTATGCTGACTGAGCCAGGACTGCCTACAGAGCCTGAATGGAACTCCGTAACTTGAGCTTCCTGGGATCTGGAAGGAACATCTGGTTCCTTCTTCATGTTGATCTGGCTCTTCTTCATGTTGATCACCCAGCCAAAATGCTCCAGCAGGTGCATCACTTGATGAACTGCCCTGCGGCCCTCCGCTAGAGAGGGGACTCTAATAATCCAGTCATCCAGATATGGATGGACTAGGACACCCTGCAAGCACAGGTGAGAAGCTACTACCACCATGATCTTGGTGAAGGTTCTGGGGGTGCCGAGGCAAGGCCGAAGGGTAGAGCCACAAATTGGAAGCGCAGGCTCCTCCAGTGTTCCTGAAAGATTGGAATATGTAAGTACGCTTCCATGAGATCCAAGGAGGCCAAGAACTCCCCGGGTGCCACTGCCGCTATAACCAAGTGCACCGTTTCCATCTGGAAATATGGAAATCGCAGGAATGCATTCATCACCTTCTGATCCAGAATAGGTCTAAACTAAACTAAAACTTAGCTTTATATACTGGGTCATCAACCAGAGGAAGCTCGACTCGGTTAACAATAATTAATAAAGGAATACTAAAGGGAAAACAACAGGAAGTTACGAAGGATTAATTTTCAAAGTGTTTAGCAAATAAAAAAGTTTTTAAAGGATTTGCGAAAGAATTAAAAAGGACTAGGGCTTCTCAGAATTAAAGGGAGTTCATTAGTAGAGGCACTGCTTATGTTCTTATTCCATAGTTGAGACAATTTAAAAGCCAAAAAAATTGCTAAAGTTCTTTTCTGGAAGGGAGGGAGAGTTTGAATTGTTGAATACCTCTTGCTTAGGAAAATCTGTAAACGTTCCATCGCAGAGGAACAAGAGAAGTAAAAATACCATGTAAAATTTTGAAAGTGATGCATGCACATTTAAATTGAATCCTGAAATAAACTGGGAGCCAGTGAAGTCTCAAAAGCAAAGGAGTCACATGGTCAAATTAGCATTTTTCAAAAATCAACTTCGCAGCGGTATTCTGAATCAGTTGTAATCTTTGAAGGCAGATCTTTGTGATGCTGAAATATATAGCATTACAATAATCTAGCTGGGATAATATGATTGATTGAACCAGAACAGAAAAATGTTGTTGATGGAAAAGAGATCTAACCTTCCACAGCAATCATAAACTGAAAAGCATTTCTTAACCAGAGAATTTATTTGATCCTTAAAAGTAAGAGAGGAGTCGAAAAAGACTGCCAATCAGTACAAAGATATCATCGGCATAGGTGAAAAGCGTTTCCCAAACTGATAACTTATAAGTATTCAATGTACCGTATTTTCACGCATATAACGCGCGCGTTATACACGGTTTTTACAAACCGTGCATAACCTTGCCCATTATACGCGTGAGCGCGTTGTACAAATTTTTTTTACATAGCTCTCCCCCCCCCGACGTCCGATTCACCCCCTGCAGGACCGCTCGCACCCCCACCCCGAAGGACCGCTCGCACGCACTCCCACCCGCACCCCCACCTTGAAGGACCACTTGCACTCCCACAGCCTCCCGACCCCCCCCCATCATGTAGAAGCTCCTACCGGTGTCCTGCTGTTTCCTCTTGGCGGTCCCGGCCCTTCTGTGAGCCCTGCGCCTGCGCTGCTTCTTCCGGCGGTCCCGCCCTTTCTCTGACGTCAAGCCCTCTTGCCCCACTGACTCCTCGACTCCCCGACATGATCGGGGCAAGAGGGAGCTCAAGTCCTCTTGCCCCAGCCAAACGCGGCACCCCCGACACGATCGGGGCAAGAGGGAGCTCAAGCCCTCTTGCCCCCCCGACTCCCCGACACGATCGGGGCAAAAGGGAGCCCAAGCCCTCTTGCCCTGCCGACTCCCCAACAATATCGGGCAAGGAGGGAGCCCAAGTCCTCCTGGCCCTGGCGACCCCCCCCCCCCGCTAGTTGTTCGGGCCAGGAGGGAGCCCAAACTATCCTGGCCACGGTGACCCCCTACGCCCACCCCGCACTACATTACGAGCAGGAGGGATCCCATGCCCTCCTGCCCTTGATGCAAACCCCCCTCCCCCCAACGACCGCCCCCCCAAGAACCTCCGACCGTCCCCCCAGATGACCCGCGACCCCCCTGGCCGACCCCCACCCCCCTTCCCCGTAACCTTTGTGTAGTTGGCCGGACAGGCGGGAGCCAAACCCGCCTGTCCGGCAGGCAGCCAACGACGGAATGAGGCCGGATTGGCCCATCCGTCCCAAAGCTCTGCCTACTGGTGGGGCCTAAGGCACCTGGGCCAATCAGAATAGGCCCGGGAGCCTTAGGTCCCTCCTGGGGGCGGGGCCTGAGGCACATGGGCCCAACCCGACCATGTGCCCAAGGCCCCGCCCCCAGGCGGGACCTAAGGCTCCCGGGCCTATTCTGATTGGCCCAGGCGCCTTAGGCCCCACCAGTAGGCGGAGCTTTAGGACGGATGGGCCAATCCGGCCTCATTCCGTCGTTGGCTGCCTGCCGGACAGGCGGGTTTGGCTCCCGTCTGTCCGGCCAACTACACAAAGGTACGGGGAAGGGGGTGGGGGTGTCGTGGGGGTCGGCCAGGGGGGTTGCGGGTCGGCTGGGGGGCGTTCGGAGGTTCTTGGGGGGGCGGCCGTTGGGGGAGGGGGGTTTGCGTCGAGGGCAGGAGGGCCTGGGATCTCTCCTGCCTGTAATGTAGTGCGGGGTGGGGGTAGGGGGGGTCGCCGTGACCAGGAGGGTTTGGGCTAACTCCTGGCCCGAACAACTAGCGGGGGGGGGGGGGGGGGTCGCCAGAGCCAGGAGGGCTTGGGATCCCTCCTGGCCCGATATTGTCGGGGAGTTGGGGAGTCGGCGGGGCAAGAGGGCTTGGGCTCCCTTTTGCCCCGATCGTGTCGGGGAGTCGGCGGGGCAAGAGGGCTTGACGTCAGAGAAAGGGCGGGACCGCTGGAAGAAGCAGCGCAGGGCTCACAGAAGGGCCGGGACCGCCAAGAGGAAGCAGCAGGACACCGGTAGGAGCTTCTACATGATTTGGGGGGGGGGGGTTCGGGAGGCTGTGGGGGTGCGAGCGGTCCTTCAGGGTGGGGGTGCGGGTGGGAGTGCGTGCGAGTGGTCCTTCGGGGTGGGGTTGCGGGTGCGTGCGAGCGGTCCTGCGGGGTGGGGGTGCGAGCAGGCCTGCCGGGGGGGGGGTGAATCGGACATCGGGGGGGGAGCATCAGGCTTTCAGGATGGGGACAGGACTTCAAGGGGGAGAGGAGAGTCGGAGCGGGCGAAAGGAGAGTCGGGGCGGGCGAAAGGAGAGTCGGTCAGAATGCGCGGTATACGGGTGTGCGCGGTTTACAAAATTTTTTTAACATATATTTCGGTTTCCCGCACGCTATACCCGTGTGCGCGTTTTACACGGGTGCACGTTATCTACGTGAAAATACGGTAGTCATATAAAGATTAAACAGAATTGGGGAAAGCGGAGAACTCTGGGGAATCCCATAAGGAGGCCACCAGGAATTGGAAATATCACCTTCAATGTTAACAGAATAAGAACGAGACAATAGAAATTTAGAAAACCAATCAAGAACAACCTAATTGAGACAAATGTCTGAAAGCAAATAAAGCAAAATGTCATGATTTACCACATCAAATGCCGCAGATAAATTGAATTGAAGCAAAATTGAACATTTGTTTTGTAATCGTAATTGTTGAATTTTTGAAAGGAGAGCTATCAATAAGGTTTCAGTGCTAAAATTAGAACAGAATCCATATTGAAATGGTTGAAGTAATGAGAATTTCTCTAGATAATTGGTAAGTTGACCAGCTACAATTGATTCTAACATTTTTGTCAACAAAGGTATGTTAGCAATTGGTCGATAATGAGAAGGAATGGTAGGATCTAAATCTACTTTTTTTAGGAGACGAATAAGTGTTATTTGACCCATAGATTGCAAGAAGTATCCATTTTCCAATGAATAATTCAATAAAGTAGTCAGCCACCTTAGAGCTTGAGAAGGAATATTAAGAAAAAGATATGATGGAAAAGGGTCCAGAGAGCATTTACATTTTCTCATCTTTTCACACAGTTTGGAGACTAGGATTGAAAGAGCACCAGTAACAATCAACTGGTATCTCCATTTTAAGATTTTTTTGAATGTGTGGAAAAATCTCCAATATCTCCTATAGGAAAAGATTGCCTAATAGGATAAATTTTATCTTGAAAAAAACGAGCTAGAACATCAGCAGAAGGAGATATAGATTGATCATATTTAGAATCGGAGTTGGTCAAAGAGCGCCAGAGTTTAAAAATAATGCTGCTCTTATTATCAGACTTAGCTATTTTATATCCGTAATAAGTTTTTCTCGCTTTCCTAAGTTCAAAATTATATTTTCTAATTGTGCATCTCCAATTTGATTTATCTGTGTCTGAGTAAGACTTTTTCCATTTCTTTTCTAACTTCCTACAATTTTGTTTTAGGGTTCTATGAATGGGTAGGAACCACGGTGCATTCCGAGTGTAGGAAATAGTTTTGGTAATTACTGGTGCTAAAGACCGATAGGCGCATTCTGTAGAAGATCTTCAATTATGCCAACTATCTTCAATAGAGAATTCCCTAGGAGAACCAGGGAGAGAGACTAGAACTTGGGACAAAAAGATTCCGGGCGGATTTTCTTTCTAAATGTAATGGTTCTTTTCTGTAAAAATTGCGTCGAGATATGAGACATATAAATAGGAAGTGAAAATTTGCCAAGATAATGATCAGTCTAAGAGACTTGCTGCCAGAGAATGGCATCAATAGAAGTCTGTTGGGTGGTATGGTCTAAAAAACTAACAATATCCAATGTGTGACCTTTTTCATGGGTAGGGGTAATGAAAAGCCCAATGATTGGAGAAAAGAAATGAAATCGGAGACATTCTTATTATTAATATCAAGATGCAAATTTATGTCCCCTAACACTAGTAATCTAAGAAATTTAATTAAAGCGTTTGCAATCGTATCAGAAATGAGTAGATGATCTATTCCAGGGAATTGGGGGTCGATATAAAAGAAGGATACTCAAAGGGTGTGAGGAAAACTCATCCTTAACAGATGCAAGCAGAAACTCTAAGGGCTTCTTTTACGAAGCTGCGCTAGCGTTTTTAGCACACGATTAGTGCACGCTAGCTGAAAAACTACCGCCTTCTTAAAAGGAGGCGGTAGTGGCTAGCGCGCACTAAAACCGCTAGCACACCTTTGTAAAAGGAGCCCTAAGTCTGGGCTACTAGCCTTTTCAAGTAGTTGAACATTAAAAATTGATTTATAAATTAAAGCAAGTCCGCCACACTTTTATTATTTCTCAACGACAGTAGACTCCTAAAACCCTGGGGACAAATATCATTTTGGGTAAATGTGTCGTCCTGATAAATCCAGGATTCAGTGATGCACATTAAACCTGGATCTAAATCAGTTAACAGGTCTTTGATGATCTACCGTTTGCTACAAACAGACCTGGCATTACAATAAAGGACTGGAACCGGAGTAAGGGAATCTAGAAAAACCTTTTGGTCATTATTATTTGGCAAAGTAGACTTCAGAGTTATTAAGTTTCTGGGGGAGGTCATTTTCTTATAGGAGGGTTTTCTATTACCTAAAATAACAGGGATTTTCTTACCCAAACAGGAACAATCTACTAAGATTGATTCAAGCGAGTCTAAAGGTGATAGACCTACTAAGTGTACATTAGTGCTGTCCGATTTGAATCGATTCACCAATTCACTTTGGGTTAATTGATTCGATTAATTAAAAAAAATAAAATAAAATAAAATCGGCCTTGCTGATTTGGTGGGGTCAGTCAGAAAGTGCATAAGGCTATGCAAGTCATCTTCAATGCAAGACCCGCGCACCAGTCCAGAGCTCTATTCCACCTCCTCACCCCCCGTGGGATCTGGTACTTATTTACCTTGCTAGTTCTCCAACAGCACTGCACGTGTTCACCGTCGGGGCCGCAAGCAGCGTTACAAACACGCTGCCTTTGTGAGCCCCGGAAGCTTTTCCTTTGTTATAGTGTCTGACCATAGAGAAGGCTGCCTTTCGAGTGTTAGGGCGGAGTTTGGTTTCCTGGTACAGTTTACGTGCTGTGGAAGTCAGAATTTGTGTGCTATGCAGAGTGAGGAACAGGTTCGGGTAGGGCAGAACAGCGGCTAATGGAGAGATCAGTGTTCCACCGACAACTGTCATGGGGTAGGAATAGATGAAAGACTTCCCATGTTGTGAATCTTTGAGAGAATTCTTGCCTATGAAGGAACAGGAAACTCTAGCTGAGTGATAGGCTTCCGGGGCCACTGAAGAAATCGTGTTTGCTTCACTCGCGCTGCCCGCACAACCCCAAGAGTGAAAGTGCAGCGAGCAAGTAAAGGATCCCGCAGGGAATGGGAGAATAAAGTTCTGGATGTGTGAGCAGGCCCAGATGAGTGGGACAGGCTGGAGGGAGAGAGATTGACCTGTGGGGAGCTAGTCAGAGAAACTGCTGGAGTTTGGTTGGGTGAAATGTTAAAAAGAGACAGCAAGAGAAACTAGGGAGAACAGGATGGGGACAAAGAGCAGAGTACTGGGTAAAAATCTGGATCTCGTGCTTCCTTGAAAATGTTGAAGGATCCGACTGGGGGAGAGAAGGTGGACAATGGGATTTAGAGAGGGAAGGAATAGAAAGGGAGAGAAGTTGGACAGAAGGGATGGTGTGGAGAGGGGTTGGGGGATAGAGATACTGGATAGGAGGGTAGTTGAGAAGAAAAAGGGAGAGCTGGTGGACCTTGGGGTGGTGGGGAAGGAGGGAGATATGCTGGATGAAAGGGTAGTTGAGAAAAGGTGGATCTAGGGATGGGGGGTCCATCGTTGCAGCTGCAGGGTGGAGATGAAAAAAGGAAAGATGCTATACCTCCAGGGGAGGACAGAAATGGATGGTTATCACGGAGAAAGAAGGAAACGACAAAAGGGCAGGAGACCCTCGCAAGTGAGTTATCAGAAGACAACCAGAGCCTGGGACCAACATGATTTCAATAATAACCAGACAACAAAAGGTAGAAAAAATAATTTTATTTTCTGTTTTGTGATTACAATATATCAGATTTGAACCGTGAATGTGAGCTAGGATTTAACTGAGAGGAAAGGTTTTTTTTGTTTGTTTATACCACAATGCCAGTGTGGGTAGGAGAGGGCAAAACGGGTGAAAAGGCTAAAAAAGGGGTAAAGAGGCTATAAAATGAACCCACCAGGATGTCTGGAAAAAAATACCCAACTGGGCAGGAAAATCGAATAGAAAAATTGATTCAATAGGCTGAATCGAATCGAAATATTTTTTCCTGGGAGGGGGGGGGGGTGCCACATGATGCAGCTGACTAAGATGTGGGTGAGCTAAGCTCAGGGATGAACCGTTCCTAGCGGGGTGTGTGGCGCCCCCATTTGAGACCCTTGGGGGGCATTTCAGCCTGGCATGCCGGTAAGTTCACCCGCGGCCCTAAGGACAAGCCACGCTCACCGCAGCCCAAGATGGCGGAAGCCGCAGCCTCCTTCACGGTTCCTGCTGGAGAGTGGATACACAAAATCACCAAGTCGGTGACGGCGGCACTGGTAGATAGCCTAAACAAGCTTCAGTCCGTGGTGGATGAGCTTAATGAAAAGTTTGACTCACAAGGCAGGCGAAGTTGTACAGCGAATCTCTGCCCAAGAAGACCACGGCACACAACAGGAGAGTGCCCTTATCACGCTGCAACATGAGGTGCAGGATCTCCAGGCCAAGATCGAACACCAAGAGAATAGAACCCGCTGAAACAACTTGAGGCTCATCGGCCTCTCAAAGTTTATTGGGACGCAGACCTTTACCAAATCTTCAGCCAGTGGTTGCCGCAGAAACTGGGGCTTCCGCAGAAGGCATCTAAGTATGCAAGAAAGCACATGACATGAAGATAGTTTCCCGCGGTTATCCGCGGTGACGGGAACTGTGATGAATTTTGTCACCGTGTCATTCTCTACTCGAGACAACTTCTGTTAGCACGGGACTCCCCTGTTGGACACTATTGAGTATCTGGGTTGCTGGTTTGTTTGTTTCATGATAGGTTGGGGGTTATACTACTGTTCAGGTCGGGGGAGATTGGGAGTTCAGCAGGGGGGGGTATGGGGAGGCTGCATGGTCCACTGCCTTGACTGGGACGAGGAAAGTATGAGTGCTTGTTATAAAGTTTTGGGAAAGGTAGGGTGAGGGGAGGCAATTGGGGGGTATGGGTTTGAATGGTTGTGTGAATGTGAGGGGGCTGGGGGTAAAGGGCCTTTTTGCTTGAGACTGATGAGGGTATGTACCATTCACTCTGCAGCACATGGTATCTATTTTATTGCTGGGGAGCTTGGCTGGGAGGCTCCGTGCCAGCGATTGGGAATGCAGGCGCCTATCTTGTCTTTTCTCTTTTTCTTTGGGGATGGCTGAATTGATTGTGATATCCCTTGATGGAATTAGGTCGCCAGTTAAACGTACCAAAATACTGAATAGCCTCAAAAAAGTGCAGGCAGACATTGCTTATATCCAAGAAACTCACTTGACTCAAATTGAGCATTCAAAATTACAAAGACGATGGGTGGGGGATGTTTACTCCTTGACCTTCATGGGCGCAAAAGGGGAGTGGCTGTGTTGATTCACAAGAAATTACCATTTCATTTCCATAAACAGATCCAAGACAAGGAGGGCAGATTTATTGTTGTCTTGGAGGAACTGTGAGGGTGTAAACTGATGCTCTGCAATATATATGCACCCAATATTTACTGCCATAAATTCTTTTCTATTGTACTCACTCACCTTTCAGGGTATTCTGACTATAAGCTGGTGATTGGGGGTGATTTTAACATCACCGCGGACCCCTTTATAGACTGCTGTCCCCCCAAGAAAAGACCCAAGGACTTTGATAATAAGGGGGGTCAACTTTTTCCTTCACAATCTTGATTTGCTGGACGCTTGGAGAACGTTACACCCTTCAGATAAGGAGTATACGTTTTTTTTCCCATGTGCACAAGGTGCACACTCGTTTGGACTATATTCTAGTCGCAAAAACCTTGTTTCCCTCTATTTGTGAGGCACTGATTTTGGAGCCTACCATATCTGACCATGCGATGGTGAAGATCTCCCTTTCATTTCTGACCTCTGCCAGCTGCAGATCCTGGTACTTTCCCCCCTACCTGTACAATGACCCGGAATTTTGGGTATTTTTGAGATCTAAATGGCTTGAGTATTGCTCTGACAATGCACTCCCTAAAGTAGATCCAGTAATATTCTGGTATGCCTCAAAGGCAGTCCTTAGGGGTCATATTATTGCTTATGTGGCCAGGCAGCGGAATGAGTGGGACGGAAAGGTGCTTGAGTTAACTGTGGAACTAGTGTCTTTATGGAAACAGCATGCCCATACTGTGGCAACGGGGGGCACAAATGAGTCTCTGGGACCACGATACTTGTCTCAAATGCAAATGTCACACTGGTACCTATGTACACTTCTTCCTAGAATGCTCCTCTCTCCACGCTTGGAAGGGGGTTTTGCAGACATTGGACAATGTTTTGGGTCGGGAAGTAGATTGGGATTATGGGGCTTTACTTCTAGGAACCCAGGGCTCATTAATTGACCAAGGGCTCTCCCTATCTCAGTGGTGGTTCTTATACATATCCATTTTGCTGTTTAAGAAAATGATCCTGACCTGCTGGGTTTCTGAGTATGCACCCCTTATACAGCAATGGGAGGCGTGTATGCGCGAGCTGGCCAGTTTTGAGACCAGGGTGTATGGGGTTTCCCTACATCCAGATAAAAAAGCTATGTAGCTCTTTGGACTTCTTTTCTTGTTAGCCCATCAGACAGAGGCAGGGAGGTACTTCTTGACCAGTGCCCGATCCCTCAACTCAACAGCCCTTGGGGGGGAGGGGGCCGGGGGGGAGTGAGTGAGTGTGTTGTATGAATGTTGGATAGGTCCCCCTCGGGTGGGAGTTAGATGTTTGGGGGCTAGCATGTATGCCTGGGTTCGTCTTTCATAAAAAATGGAGTGTGAAGAACATCACATTCTCTTTTGCTTGCCTGGAGGCTATGCTATTAGTCTGTACTTCTTATTCATTATTGTTAGCACGGTTCGGCATTGCTGATGCCTTTTGACCTGCTTGTAATTTACAGTGTGGCCTTACTCTACTGTATTGGTCTTTTGTATGCATTTTCTTTACCACTGTCAATAAACAGTTATGACAAAAATATATATATATATTTTTTTCCTGAATCGGGCAGCACTAGTGTACATTACCAGCATTCAAACAGAGTAGGAAACCAACAAGCCAAAGTATAAAGTCCATATTAAAACAGATAAATAAAAACAATATAATCAGATAAAAATAATCCATCTAAAAAAGCTTAAGAAGTAAAAGTGGCAAAATAACGTAAGAATGATCAGATTAAGATACTCAGGAATTAAAAACAGGCAAAATAGCATAAGCATACCAACAGATAATCATATCAAACAACAATCTTCGGAGCCTTTCTTTGGCACGATGAAGTATATAGAGTATCTCTGAGCCTAAGTCTTCTTTTGGAACCGGCTTTATTGCTGTCAGATCCAGCTGTCTGCGAACAGTGGCCCGCACGTGCCAGGCTTTCTCTGGATGTCCCGTGAGAGAAGCCAGGAAGAAATCCGACAGAGGTTGGTAAAACTCCAGCTTGAGACCCTCTCTGAGCACTTCGAGAACCCACTGGTCTGAACTCACCCTCTGCCATTCTGGTAGGAAGGCTGAAAGCCGCCCGCCGACCTGAGGGAGAGGCGCCAGAGGCCTAGTGTCAGAACTGCTTCTTAGAAGGGGAAGGAGGACGTTTGTTGGAGGACTGTTGTCGGGCAGGGCCTCCAAAACGAGGTCTAGATGGTGCTCCGAAGCGCTGTCCGGTCGCCTGGGGCGCGGCGTACTGATGAGGACCCCTGTAGGGACGAAAATTCAGCTGTCCCAAACCCCATGCTTGGCGATGCTTCAAATTGGGAAGCAACCTTGGGCTTCCGGTCCTGAACACTGGCCATAAGATCATCCAGACCCTGGCCAAACAAGAGCAAATCTTTAAAAAGCAACCTGCTCAGCATACCCTTAGAAGAAGAGTCACCGGACCATTGGCGAATCCACAGCATTCGCCGTGCCAACACTGAATAAGCCGCCAGATAATTCACTCCGGAAATGAGGAAGTCTAGGTCCCGAAGGACAACCTCCTTGGGATCTTGGCGCAGTTTGGTGTAACTCACATGGAAAACAAAGAAGGTGGCTGCTCACTCCCGTTGCCGCAGAATTGAAAAGGCGCTTGAGGACAAAATCCACTCACCTGTCTTGAATATCCTTCAGGACAACCCCTCCATCCGAGGGTAAGGAAGTGCGCTTAGTGATTTGCGCCACAGCCGAATCTACTTTCGGTGGAGCCAAACGTTTGGTGAATTCCAGGGCCATGGGATACAAATGCGTCATGGCCCTAGCACATTTAAGGGGACCCTCCAGGGACTCCCAGACCTCTGAAAGAATCCTAGCCAAATCCAGAAAGGAAGTGGAGAGCGGACGCTGATCACTCATGATGGAACATTATGTCTGCTTCTGCTGGTCTGAATTCAGATTCAGTGTCCTTTGGGACTCAGAAATAAGGTCAGGCAAGCGGCTAGTCTTAAATAGCCTGTGCACAGCCAGGTCATCCCCAAGATCTTGGGACCTGCTGGCAGGGAGATCCCGAGATCCGCTAAATTAGCCACATCAGTGGATGCTTCTGAAACCATCTACGACAGCAAAGGGACAGAAACAACGGTAGAAGTTATGGTGGGAGCTGCCCTTCTGCCCTCCGGTGTCCCTGAAATAGAACACAGAGACCTGCTGGAATCCAGTGGAGGGGCAGACCCCATCTGCTGCAATTGATTTTGAGTGGAAGGAGCTGGCGCAGTCTTTTTAACCAGAAAGGCCTGATACATATTTATAAATTCAGGTGGGAAAAATTCACTGGCAGCAAGAGCCGCTCTGCGTGCCTCAGTTAGAGTGCTTAGCAGATTTATAAAACTTCCCCCCAGAACTGCGCTTGCGTTTCGCAGAAGCGCCCTCTGCACCCTTTGTGAATGCACCAGACGCTTCATTCACATCTCCTGTCAAAATGGTGGAATGCAGGCCTCTCTGGAGGAGGTGAGTGTGGAATTTGCGCACACTTCGCCCCCTCGCAGGTTGCAGTGCATGGCTGTGAATCCAGCAGCTATCTTCCGCAGTTATGGCAAGAATCCATGCCATCCTGTCCTGAGGAGGCCATCTGTGACATTTGGAGTGAAAACGAAGCTCCTAAGGTCAAAAAAATATACTTTTTAAAGAAAATCCAAGATGGCCACCGTGGGTGTCAATTTTGCTCTAAAACGACCTGGGGAAAATCACAGGAAACCCGGGAAAACGGTGATTTTACAGGGGGGGGTGTGTGCATTTGTTGGGGGGTGGGGGGTTAGGGCATGCAGGGAAACCACCCCAAAACCC
Source organism: Geotrypetes seraphini (assembly GCF_902459505.1). NCBI lineage: Eukaryota > Metazoa > Chordata > Amphibia > Gymnophiona > Dermophiidae > Geotrypetes > Geotrypetes seraphini. The sequence continues at coordinate 115,797,571 of NC_047094.1, forward strand.
CTTTTTAAGACCCCCCCCAAAATCGCCAAACCAGCATGCACACAGACACTTACAGAGACAGGAGCTGCACAAAACAGAATGGCAGGCAAGCTTGATACGGAGCATGCAAGGAGATCAGTACCTCAGGAGCTGAGAAAAACTGGATTTCAGGTCTTCTGACCGCCTCACCTTCCCTGCCACCTCAGTGTCTACAAGGACCTCCCAGGGTAATTAGGGAAGACACACAGTCCAGCCCCGATCACACCTCCACAGGACCGCGTAGCCTGCGCTCCAATCCCATAGCGGACGAACCCAGGGTGAGATGGCTCTCAATCCCGGAGTCCAAACTGACCAGCAGGCTGTCCAGGGGGCTTACTGCATTTCTGCTAACAGGTAACCCCCTAGAAGCAGACTTTTCCACAAAATCTGCAATCTCCCGCCAAAAGATTTCCCTGCAGGGTGAACCACAGCACCACAGCAAGACCTGCGCCAAGAATAAATCACCTGATTAGAACTTTAATAAAAAAAATAAAGCATGAGCAGAAAAGATAGACCCTACAGCTCAAGCTGTAGGAAACGTAACTGGATATCCAAGGGTAAGTTACAGGAGATGACCACAGATGAGAGGGGCTAAAAGTTTGTTTCAAGTTCCCTACAGTTTTCAGGCTACAAAAGGTAAATGACTCTATGGTGTAGATTCCAGAGGTTATTGTATAAGAATACTGTTCTATGGTGAAATTTGATCTTACCTGTGAATTTCTTCCCAGACCAGTCTAGGTAGCTTAGTTGCTTACCTATAATGGGAGTTCTCTGTAGACAGAAGAATCAATTAAGCACACTTGTGATAGGGGATGGGGCTTGATATTCTGTCCTTCTGTGGTTACAATCAAAGCAGTTTACATAGGTACTTATTTTGTACTTGGGGCAAAGTCAAAAGGACCTATAGTGGGGACCAAACCCAGTTCTCAAGTTTCTCATGTCGCTGCACTAACCTTTAGGCTATTCCTCTACTAGTCGTGATGTTAGGAGAATCCCAAGTAGTTATCTTTGCCATGTGCAAGGCTTCTCATATTTTTATCTCCCTCTTTTCATTGGGTAGCCATCAGAGGATTCAATTCAAGAGGGGTCTGCAGGCAGGTTTATGTCTGCTGATTCTGTTGTCTGTAGAAAACCACCATTACAGGTAAGCAATTACCTACATTTGTGATGACTCGAGTAGAGGGATGCACCCCAGATCTGTTGTTGGTTGTAAAGGCAACTCAGGAGAAATTTGATTTATTGGCTTTATATACCTCCTAGTACAAAGTTTAAAAGCGGTCTACAAAATATATACTGTATATCTATGTAAAGAGATTCTGTCCTAACTTTGATAATATCTTTTCCAGTTGATAAGTGCGTCATCCTAGACAAGTGGGTTACCTCCTCATGGCCGAGAGCCATAGAAGGAATACATTCTGAATTTTTTTTTCTCTGTCCCTAGCTCTACTGCCACCTGCAGTTAATACTCAAGCATTGAAGAGCTCCAAGGACATGTGAACTAGGGACAAAAATGGGAAATTTAATTTAAAAAAAGAAATCAACTGTTCTGCTTAAATAAATTAACACTTGAACACTGAACCAACGAGAAACAGCCAACAGAAGCATCCCTATAGATGCTAAACATATTATACTGTATTCATCAGGGCCCAAAGGGAGCCAACAGAAGCATCCCTATAGATGCTAAACATATTATACTGTATTCATCAGGGCCCAAAGGGCAGACTGGCATCCAATAAATCACTTGGAGAAGCATAAACAGAATGAGACAGTGCACAGGCGCAGGAAGGACAGGGTGGGAGTCTAGAATGAAACACATATCTACTGGAAACAATATTATCAAGGTAAGGACATGATCTCTTTTTCCAGTGCAATAGATGTGTCATTCTAGACAAGCGGGATGTACCAAATTTATTTAATTTGTTTTCTATCCTGTTCTTCCCAATAACCTCAAAACAGGTTACAGATTAACATACATAGAATACAGTTGATGTATTTACTAACAATATGTTCATCTGAATTTGATACAGAGGATCATCTAGTCCCAATATACATTCCTTCTTGATTGTACTTAAGAGTAAGGTTCCTCATATAGCACTAGACAAGGGATTAGGTGAAGAGATAGGTTTTTATTGTTTTCCTAAAATTCAGGAGTCCTTTGATGGATTTGATCTGTGGGGGTAGTTGATTCCAATAGCTTGGTAAAAATTGGGAGTAAGATCGTCTTCTGGCGTTTTGTAGAAGGAGGGCACGACCAGGAGCTGTGTTGAGGCATATTTCCTCCTGGGAGCGGAGTGGCCTGTTTGGCACGTATTGAGGAGTTTAGTTGCAATGTTGTCCAAGGATTTGTGCACTAGTATCAAGCCTTTAAAGATGCAGCATTTAGCTATGGGTAGCCAGTGAGCAGACTCGAGAGCCTAAGAGACATGGTCGTAGGTGCAAGGATTCTTCAGGAGTCCGATTGCTGCATTTTGTACAAGTTGGAGACGCTGTATATTCTTTGATGTGAGGCTGTTAAACAGCATATTGCAGTAGTCCATGCAGGATAGAATGAAGGCATTTAGAAGTTGGGTGAAGTTTGATTCAGAGAAATAATTATTTATTTTTCATAGTTGTCTTAGGTAGTGGAATGAGGAGATCACCTGAGAGATGTGATTGGAAAGTGTTAAGTTGGAGTCGAGGAGTATTCCTAAGCTGCGTACTTGGTCCTTTATAGTTATGATAGTTGAGTCCTAGAGCAGAGTGGGCCAAGTGTGGGTGCATTGTTTTTTGCACTAGTTAATAGTTACTTACTTTGTTTATTAATTATAACTATAGGAATATTAAAACAAGTTTCAAATGAGTTTCTTATTGGCTCTGAGCATTAAAAGCATTTCAAAATGCTTGTCGGTTAAACTGTTCCTGCGTGGTGTAAGAATCTGTCCATTGATGCTTAAGAGTCTCTCCACTGGTGCGCTTGATGCAAGGCTTGTATTCTTCAAAATAAACACTTCTTTCACAGTTGGATAGTGCTGGAGACTAGATATATCACGTCCAGCATCATTCAAGAGGAGGTCTTGTTCTGACTGCGCTGTCCTCTATTTGATTCATAAAACAGAAGAAGCTGGCATCTTCACTGGGAGCTGGTGCTGCACTAGGAGTTGTGTTGGCAACGTCAGACTGAGCCTGCATTGCTTACAACAACTAGTATTTGGCATGAGCTCTGGCAGCATCTGACTGGATCCAGCACAGCTTGAATTGAGGATGGATCAAAGCGCTTAATAATTTCATTAGAGCATCAATAAGTGGGTTGGCAAATTTGAGCAAAGGCCTGATGGAGATAAGATGTGCATGAAGGGAAGAAATCGTTGGTAGAAGAACTCCCATGAAATACTGGTCTTCAGTCTGCATTGTGTCCAGTGCCATAGCAATCGGTTTCATCATCTTAATATACTCTGCCATGAAAGTTACTTCATTTGAACGAAAAGCTGATAGGGAAAGCTTCTCACAGATGTTTACTAAGCACAATTTCAGACTTCTTCTCCATAATAGAATATACCTTGCCAACAGCATAATAGAATGAATTCTATCTAGTAACATTTGGCATGTGGTTTCCGAAGTATCATACACTATTTTGGCTGCCTATGGACTTTAACTGCATTTGTTCTAGAGGGCACTGCATTTCGCCAAGGTTCTACTGTTTAACTTCTTGTAATTTGCATCTTCATTGGCCCCTTCTGAATCAGACACAGCAATCAAGTTCATTGTGTGGGTACTACAACTATCGTGAGATGGAAGTGCATACTCTGTTGCTTCTGCATCTGTTTGGTTGTCTACGATGTCTGCAATGTTTGTGAAGGTCACCTCTCTGTTATCGATTTGTGAGAACACAACTTGTGTTGGTTCTACGACCGTTGTTTCTGTCTCTGAGAATGCCTTAAAGTTTGATCCATTGTAACTGTGCAGAGAACTTTGCCAATAATATGAAATTTAGAGTGGATCTTCGAGTGTGGATACAATCAGGTCAAAAGCATGTTCACAAGCGTGAACATGCCAATGCTGCAGACTTTCGTTCTATGTGCTGATCTCGATCCAGTGTACAGTAACTCCAAAAAAAGCTTCTGTTGTGGGAGGTCCATGTGTCAGCTGTTGTGCAGACTTCAGTCACAACTGACAGCTTATTGAGAACGTTGCCTGTCATCTTATGAAACTGGCCCTCAACATGTTCAGTAAGAGCCTTATGAGTCAATACAGTTTTGCCTGGTTGAAGACCAGTGACCAACTGAATGAATTCTGGTGACTTGACCACTGAGAAGGCTTGCATGTCCCCAATAACAAAATTTGTGATAAGATCATTGTCTCTTTTCTGTGATATAATGATGTTCTCTTTACTGCTCCATAAAGCAGCCACAATTTGCTCTTTCTTTGACAGGGATTCTGGTGCATCTGATGAACAGCAGCTTGCTATCTCTTCATGAGCAGCTGGGTGAACATTTTTGCCGGTGCTTCTTAAGATTTGCTGTAATATTGATTACAGAGTTGTAGATCTGCTTACAAGCAGTTAGACAAAATCTGCAACGTACACAAATATTTCTGCTGTCTGACCCTACTAGCATAAAAATTCAGTGAAGACTGAACACTCAAATGAGCATGCAATGTGATTAAATATTTTCTCTATTGTAGGCTTACTAAGGATTAGGCCACAGCCAGCATTCATCCCCTCAAGGATCTCCCGGAGAGTCCCAGTTTCCCAGGATTCTGACAAGGTGCTTTTCCAGTCCACAGGTCACTGCCTCCTTTTTATCTCTGGGTGAGAATATCTTATGTCCACAGTAGTCCTTCTTGAAAACTCTCTTTTGGAAGAAGGGGGTTCTCTCCCAGTGTTAAGGACTCTTCGCCACTTCAAAGACCCTTTTTATTACTAACTAGTCTTTAAGCCCGTTACATTGACGGGTGCTAGAAAGCACAGTTACTTACCGTAACAGGTGTTATCCAGGGACAGCAGGCAGCTATTCTCACATATGGGTGACGTCATCCGAAGGAGCCCCGATTCGGACGCCTCACAAGCAGACTTGCTTGAAGAAACTAGAAGTTTCGAGTCACCCGCACAGCGCAAGCGCGAGTGCCTTCCCGCCCAGCACAGGGTGCGTCTTCTCAGTTCAGATAGCTAGCAGAGAAGCCAACCAGGGGAGGTGGGTGGGTTGTGAGAATAGCTGCCTGCTGTCCCTGGATAACACCTGTTACGGTAAGTAACTGTGCTTTATCCCAGGACAAGCAGGCAGGTATTCTCACATATGGGTGACCTCCAAGCTAACCAGAATGGGATGGTGGGAGTGTTGGCAACTTAGGAGAATAAATTTTGTAATACTGTTTGGCCAAACTGTCCATCTCGTCTGGAGAAAGTATCCAAACAATAGTGAGAAGTGAAGGAATGAACCGATGACCAAGTAGCAGCCTTGCAAATTTCCTCAATAGGTGTAGATCTGAGGAAAGCTACAGAAGCTGCCATTGCTCTGACTTTATGGGCTGTGACTTTACTGTGAAGGGGTAATCCAGCCTGGGCATAGCAGAAAGAGATACAAGCCGCCATCCAGTTGGAAATGGTGCGTTTAGAAATTGGATGTCCCAACTTATTTGGATCAAAGGAGACAAAAAGTTGAGGAGCAGTTCTATGTGGTTTGGTGTGTTCCAAGTAGAAGGCCAAAGCACGTTTACAGTCCAAAGTATGAAGAGCTGATTCTCCAGGGTGAGAATGAAGCTTTGGAAAAAACACTGGAAGTACGATGGATTGGTTGAGATGAAATTCTGAGACTACTTTAGGTAGGAATTTCGGATGAGTACGAAGAACCACCTTGTCATGATGGAACACAGTGAATGGTGGATCAGTAATTAAAGCTTGTAGCTCACTGACTTGTTGAGCAGAAGTGAGGGCAATGAGAAATACCACTTTCCAAGTGAGATACTTCAAATGAGCCTTATTAATTGGTTCAAAGGGAGGCTTCATGAATTGAGAAAGGACAACATTGAGGTCCCAAACCACAGGAGGTGGTTTGAGAGGAGGTTTGACATTGAAAAGTCCTTTCATGAATCTGGAAACCACCGGATGAGCAGAGAGGGGTTTCCCTTCAATAGGCTGATGAAAAGCCGCAATTTCACTAAGATGGACTTGTATGGATGTAGACTTGAGGCCAGAGGTGGATAAGTGCAAAAGATAGTCCAAAACAGAAGATAAGGAGGAATGTTGAGGCTCCTTATGATGAGTAAAACACCATGTAGAAAATCCAGTCCATTTCTGTTGATAGCATTGTCTAGTTGTAAGCTTTCTAGAAGTTTCTAAAATGTCCCTAACAGATTTAGAAAACTGAAGATGAGTTACGTTGAGAGGTACCAGGCTGTCAGGTGTAGAGACTGCAGATTGGGATGAAGCAGAGATCCTTGACTCTGTGTAAGCAGAGAAGGAAAAACTGGTAGAAGGTATGGCTCCCTGCTGCTGAGTTGAGGTAGAAGGGAGTACCATGGTTGTCTCGGCCACCGAGGAGCGATTAGAATCATGGTGACATGATCGTTCTTCAATTTGACCAGAGTCTTGAGAATAAGAGAAAATGGAGGAAATGCGTAGAGGAAAAGATTTGTCCATTCCAGAAGAAAAGCATCTGCCTCGAGGCGATGAGGAGAGTATATCCTGGAGCAGAACCGAGGCAGTTTGTAGTTGTGGGGAGCTGCAAAGAGGTCTATCTGAGGAGTTCCCCACTGTGAGAAAATGTGATGAAGAGATGAGGAATGGAGAGTCCATTCGTGAGGTTGCAAGAGACGACTCAAGTTGTCCGCCAAGCAATTCCGAGCTCCTTGAATGTAGACAGCTTTGAGGAAGGTGTTGTGACGGCTTGCCCAGTCCCAAACCTCCAGAGCTTCTTGACAAAGGGAGGCAGATCCTGTCTCTCCCTGTTTGTTGACATAATACATGGCAACCTGGTTGTCCGTGCGGACGAGAACTACTGTGTCGTGAAGGAGATGTTGAAAAGTATGGAGAGCTTTGAGGATCGCTCTGAGTTCCAACTGATTGATATGACACTGACGATCCGTACTGGTCCAGAGGCCTTGAGTACGGAGACCATCGAGATGAGCGCCCCAAGCGTAGGTTGATGAGTCTATCGTGAAGACCTTCTGATGAGGGGAGTTTGCAAAAGCAAGTCTCTGGAAAGATTGGAAGAGAGCATCCACCAGTGGAGAGACTTCTTCAAAGGAGTGACTGAGATGTGTCGAGAAAGAGGATCGCAAACCTGTGTCCACTGGCCAGGCCGAAGGGTAGAACTCTGTATTGGTAATGCACATTCCCCACCCGAAATCTGAGATATTGACGGGAGGCCGGATGGATGGGAATATGAGTGTAGGCCTCCTTGAGATTCAGAGAGCATAACCAGTCGTTCTGCTCGAGGAGGGGTTAAAGGGATACCAGGGACAACATTCAAAACTTTTCTCTGACTAGAAATTTGTTGAGAGCCCTGAGATCCAAAATGGGTCGCAGATCGCCCGTCTTCTTCAGAACAAGGAAGTAACGGTAGTAAAACCCCCTATTCTGCTGTTCCAAGGGAACTGGTTCGATGGCATGGAGACGAAACAGAGCTTGAGCTTGCTGAAGAAGAAGGGTGGTCTGGGAGGGGTTGGAAGGATACTCTCTTGGAGGAAGGTCTGGTGGAACCTGAGTGAAATGAAGAGAGAAACCTTCCCTGATGATGCTAAGCACCCAGAGGTCGGATGTAATTAGTGTCCATCGGTTGTAAAAATGATGGAGACGACCTCCTATGGGGGAAAAGGAGACAGAGACAGAACGGTGGAGGTTATGCTCTGGTGTAAACAGTCAAAAAGGCTGAGAAGCCTTAGGTGCAGCAGAAGGTTGGGATTTCTGTTGCTTCTGAGGTGGCTGTTTTTTCAAGGAGGTCAAGTATAAGGAGCCGGCTTTGGAGCAAAACGCCTTTGATAGATGACAGCAGAGCATGCAGGCTTGGCAGGAGCTGGCCTTGGTTTAGGGTTTGCATGGTCAGATAATTTTTTAGTGGCTGCCTCGATTGACTCGTCAAAGAGGTTGTTGCCTTGACAAGGAACATTAGCCAAGCAGTCTTGAAGATTAGGGTCCATGTCAATGGTATGAAGCCAGGCAAGACGACGCATGGCCACAGAGCAAGCAGCCGCTCGGGCAGATAACTCAAAGGCATCGTAAGATGATTGCAGGAGATGGAGACATAACTGAAAAAAAGAAGCAATGACTTCTTGAAACTCAAAATGCATGTGGCTATCCATATAGGTCAAAAACTTCGGCAGAAGGGAAAGAAGAAACTCAAAATAAGTAATTAAATAAAAATTATAATTGAGGACTTTAGAGGACATCATAGCATGTTGGTACATGTGACGTCCAAATTTGTCCATAGTTTTCCCTTCCCTTCCAGGTGGGACTGTAGCATAAACCGTGGAAGGATGGGATCTTTTCAAGGAAGATTCAAAAAGCAGGGATTGAGGAGATAACCGAGTTGTCAAATCCCTTGCGATGCACAGTTTTATACCCTGAGTCCAATTTTACTGGAACTGCCAGTATGGAAAAGGGAGTCTCCATGCATCGAGCAAAAGTCTGGTCCATAAGCTTATGAAGTAGAAGCTTGAGAGACTCTGCTGGAGGCTGAGGAAGATGCATGACTTCGAGATATTCCTTAGAATATTTGGAGCCTGTGTCCAATTTGACGTCCAACTCTACAGCCATCTGTCGGAGGAAAGAAGAGAAAGAGAGCTGATCCTGTGATGCCTTGTCTTGAGAAGGACTCGAGGACGTCGAGACAGCATGCGTTGAAGAAGAAGCTTCGGCAGGGAAAAAATTGTCATAGGAACCCGTTGACTTGGGCGAGGCAATCGAGGCTGGAATATCCTCGAGATCCGGCATTGGAGACCTCGAACGAGGAGTCGGAGGTCTAGTCGAGATAGGAGTAGAGTGAGGCTTCGAGGAAGATGGTTTATCCTGCAAAGAATAATGCTTGGAAGAATGCCTCGATGAAGATCTCGAATGAGGGTGAGAATTGTGTCTAGAACCAGATTTCGAGAAACGAGGAGACTTCGCCTTGGAAATGGAAGCAGCCGATGCCAATGTATGTATAGGATTAGAGGCTGTAGATCGAAGCTTCAGAGGCTTGGAAGAGGAACCTCGATGCACTTGCAAAGACTCTGCTCCTTGCTGAGAGTGTGAGGAATCCTGTCGATGCACTCGCAAAGAATCCACTCCTTGCTTTTCATGCTTGGATGGCAGACCAGACACTCGCAGAGACTCTGCTCCCTGCAAAGAGTGTGGTTCCAACTGGGGCATAGGCGGCTCAACCTCACGGAAGGCTGCTGAATGCCCAGGCAGGATAATAGGAAGCAGTTTAGGACCCATAATGGTAAGGTACTGAAGAAACTGATTCTCTAAAATGGTCTGAAAAGAAGCCGGCAAGGTGGGATCCGCGTCTGAAACCGACCATTGTAACCAGTACTGTGGTCCGACCGGGACTCTACAGCACCACCAGTGGTTACAAGAACGAATAGCACTAGCGTGTGACACGGCCTGGAGTCACCCTGCAGGCCTGGACTGACACCCCAATCAGAAAATAAAGTCAAAAATCCTCCCAAAAAGGTTGAAATGAAAATGCTTCACTTTTATTATTTGCCAAGCATAAAAGTCAGGGTATTATGAGTCCAAACAAAGAAGGTAAGGAGATAACAAAACTTTCATAAGTCCAAACTCAAAAGAAAGCGAACAAAACAGTTCAGCAAAATAAAGTACCAACTGCTTTCTTCCTATTTTCCTCCATTTATCCTCCCCTGAGGATTGGCTCACTTCAGAGGTTAATGCAGCCTGCTCCCCAAGCAGGTTTGTACAGTTAATCAACGAAAATAGAGTTCAGGGCACTGGCCTCACTATACACAGTGCTCAAAAATAAAGCCTCTGGCAGCCCTTCATTATACTAAGTAATAGAAACTCGGATGTGTGAAAAACAATAATATTCTAATTTACACTTTCACAAAAGTAAATGAATGTCATAAATCAATGTAGGCAGTGGTGCTTTAGTTCCAGGAGATGTGTGTTTCATAAAACAGAGGAAAAAGCCTCAGGCAAATGCCCTCCCACCACCACAATGGTGGAAAAAGGTGGTAGGGTGGTAATCTTCATTGGCAGAAAACCTCCATTGCACTCCCTGTTAAATAAACTGTAAGCAGGGCTGTCTATGCAATCGATAGATGAAAAAATTATTCAACTTATCTCTGATCGGTACACCGACGATGGCCAGCGTTTCACCAACTTGCTGCCTCAGGGTGCAAAAATCCGATCAACTAGGGCCAGAAAAAGAAGATTAAATCAAAATCTGGACTTATGCATAACTTCAAAACATATTTAAAGAAGCCACTTAGACATACCTTTAAACCGGGACGCACAAACCGTCTCCTCTGATCAAAAAGATGGCTACATCAAGACTGTACGGGGTTAAAAAGCTCCCGGGAGGTGACGTCAAAAACCCGGAAGTGGTTGTTCAGTAAGAATGCTGACTAAGCTGTCTATTCCGTGAAAAGTAAAACAAATGCAGTGAGAGTTCAAAACCACTTATAAAGAACTGCCACCTTTTTCCACCATTGTGGTGGTGGGAGGGCATTTGCCTGAGGCTTTTTCCTCCGTTTTATGAAACACACATCTCCTGGAACTAAAGCAGCACTGCCTACATTGATTTATGACATTCATTTACTTTTGTGAAAGAGCCCTTCATTATACTGCCAGGCAAAGGAGATTGCCTCAGGTTTGCTTTAATTTAGCTAATACATAGCCTACAAAATTCCCTCCCAGGTAACTGCAAACCTCTCCCTACTGAAAGACACTTCCAGCTTTGGAAAAACAAAACACTGAGCTTAAAGCAACTAGCTCCAAAATCAAAACAGCGCAAAAGCAAACAGTCTCTTCAAACAAACAGAGCTCAAAAACACACTCACACAGTATCAGGATTAGTGCTTGCAGCTAGTGCATAAACTAACCTCTATGGCTTCTTCACAAGGGCTCATTTCTTCTGGCAGGTAGTCCAATTCCATCGGAATTCAAGCTCTGATACTGCTTCATCCAGAATGTCTCCAGCCTCCTGCACCTCCATAGGTGAGGCTGGTTCGCTCCTGTTTGGCCCAGGGAGGATCTCAGGGAGAAAAGGTTGGAACCTTCTCCCTAGCCTGCCTGTCTGTTTGCTCTCTGCTGCTGGTTTATGTATCCTAGGGGCACGCCCTATCCTAGCTGACTCAGCAGGCAACAAGTTAACTCTTGGGCTCCTCTTGTGGTGACCTGAATACTGCTGATCTAGTAGGTTCTTGGTGATTTCAGGCTCCCCCTGGTGGCCAGCCTGAAAATCATTCAGATCCACTCTAGGACAACCTTTATACACTCCTTACCGGGTTTTACTATGTGTCTTGGCTGGAACCTTGGCAGGCACAATGCCTGGCTGGTTATACCACCTGCCTTGGCTGAAGGTTCCTTTGAGGCAGTGCGAGTGTGCTTCGACTTAGTAGTCTTAGACACTTTAATCACCACCGGTGGAACCTACTGCTGAGCTATCTGACCTGAGGAAACAGGGGAAGATACAGCAGACGATGTCGAAGCAAGAGCCGCTGCAAACGATGAAGGTTTGATGAGGCTCGAGGTGGAAGCAGGAGGTGCCAGAAGGAGGCTCGAGGGAAGTCGAGGCCGAAGACACCATCGAAGCCGAGGGATCAGTCGAAGACTCCATCTCGAAGAGCTTATCCACCAGGATGAAACAACGCTTGAAAGCACGAGGCTGAAGTGTTTGGCAAGGCAGGCACGATGTAGGATGATGTTTAGGCCCAAGGCACTTGAGGCAGCGTCTATGAGGGTCCATGAGAGAGATTGCGCGCCGACACTTGCTACACTTCTTAAAGCCTGTAGAATGCCGGGACATAGGCCAAAAAACTGCCGCTGCAAGATCGAAGCCCGGGAGCTGCGGCAGAGCGGACCGTCCCGGAGAACGTACGGAAGTTGAAAAAAATTTTTTTTTACTAATAAAACTAAATAAAACTTAAATAAAACAGTGATTCATGAGAAAAATAAACCAACCGCGGTTGAGAGAAGGCAAAAGAGAACAAAGTTGAACGCAAAGAGTCAAAGACAGACTTCTCGGCTCCGCGGAAAACTAAGAACTGAGGAGACGTGCCCTGTGCTGGGCAGGAAGGCACTCGCGCGGGCGACTCGAAACTTCTAGTTTCTTCAAGCAAGTCTGCTTGTGAGGTGTCCGCATCGGGGCTCCGTCGGATGACGTCACCCATATGTGAGAATACCTGCCTGCTTGTCCTGGGATAATAGATGTATCTGTCTGGCTTTCTTTCTGTCTCTCTCCTTGGCCGCTTTCTGTCTGTCTTTCTTCCTGTCTCTCTCTGTCTCCTTGGCTGCTTTCTGTCTGTCTGTCTTTCTGTCTCTCTCTCTCTCTCCTTGGCTGCTGTCTGTCTTTCTGGCCGCTGTCTGTCTGTCATTCTTTCTGTGTCTCTCCCTGCCCCCTGTCTGTCTTTCTTTCTCTCTCTCCTTGGTCGCTGTCTTGTCTTTTTTTCTTTGTCTCTACTTGACAGCTGTCTGTCTTTCTTTCTGTCTGTCTCTCTGGCCCCCTGTCTGTCTTTCTTACTGTCTCTCTCCCTGGCTTCCTGCCTGTCTACTTTCTTTCTGTCTCTCTCCCTGGTCCCGTGCCTGCCTGTCTCTCTGTGGCCCCCTTCTGTCTTCCCCCCCAGAGCAAAGCATGATTGCTGTCTGCCCCCCAGCACACCCCTCCCTCCAAAGCAGCCCCCTTTCCTCTCCCCCTCCACTTTCTTAAGCAGTAGCAGAATTTTTACCAGCATGGGACACCTCGCAGCACCCGCATGACACCCTCCTGCCGTTGGTCTAGGCACCAGCTATCAGTAGACAAACCGCCACTGCGGCTCAAATCACTGTACATTGTAGCCACACTGTAGCCCAAGACCGGGACTCTACAGCACACCCAGTGGCTAAGCAAAAGAAGAACACCAGTGTGTGACCCGGTCTGGAGTCACCCTGCAGGAGTGGACTGACACAAAAAACAGGAACAAAAGTCAACACCACACCATTGTTGTTTGAATGAAAATATTTAAATTTTACTTTCCAAAAACATAGAAGTCAGGATGACTCAAACAAAGAAAATAGTGTCCAATGCAAAAATTCAATCAAAGTCAAAAACTCAAAAGAAAGAAAAATAAACAGTTCAGAAAAAGTTCCACTTTTCTCTTTCTTTCAGACTCAGTCAATAATGCACTTGAGGTATTACTCTCTTCAGAGCTTCCTGCCCTTAGTGCCTGCACAGCCTGCTCCCAAGCAGGTTGTAATGGAAAGAAAAATATAGTTCTCTTCTCTGTTGTATACAATTCAGTTTCCAAACTGAAGCCTCCAGCAGCTTTTATAGTACTGCTGGGACACGGAGAGTGCCCTAGGTTTGCCTTGAAAAAGCTTTTCAAACAGCTTTTAAAATTCCCTCCCTGGGTGATAGCAAACCTCTCCCCCAAAACAGAAAGGCACTTTCAGCTTCTTAAATGTCAAATAAAGACAGAGTGCAAAAACAGTTCACAAACCAAACTCACAGTTTCCAGCCTAATGCTTGCATCTGGTGGTTAAGCCTACTTCCATCGGTTCAGGTAAGTTCACCAACTCCTCCGGCAGTTGTGCTTGAAATTCCATAGGTATTTCCTCATCAGGCAAGGACAGATACAGTGCCTCACCAGCCTCTTCCACTTCCATCGCTCCTGCTTGGCCCAGGGAGGTCCTCAGGGAAGAAATACCTTAACTTTCTCCCTAACCTGCCTGTCTGCCAGCTCTAATGCAGGGGCACACCCTAATCTGACTGAGTCAGCATGGAACTGGGCAGCTCTAGAGCTCCCCTGAATACTGACTGCCTAGAGCAGGGGTGTCAAAGTCCCTCCTCGAGGGCCGGAATCCAGTCGGGTTTTCTGGATTTCCCCAATGAATATGCATTGAAAGCAGTGCATGCAAATAGATCTCATGCAGATTCATTGGGGAAATCCTGAAAACCCGACTGGATTCTGGCCCTCGAGGACCGACTTTGACACCTGTGGCCTAGAGATTTCTTAGTTATTTCTGGCTCCCCCTGGTGGACAGCCGGGAAATCACTGTGAACAGGGCCAGGTCAGATCTTGTACATTCCCTTCCTGGGTTTCTTATTCACTTTCCCGTCTGCCTTCACTGGGACCATGGCAGGCACTGTGCCTGACTGGCCACAACATGCTGCAAGCCGGCGCACGCACAGCAAGCTGGCGCAAGCACCTCAAGCCGCCACATGCGCTACAAATATAATATGGCCACGGAGGCACACATCACTGCGGCAGGGATCACGGCATCGTACGTGCACATGCGCACTTAGGGTTTCTGATCTTGCATCTCTGTTCTTCCTCAGGGTCTCTCCCCTTCTGACTCTTCAGTCTGCACCTCCCGCAGTCCAACATCTGCCCCCTCTCAATCAAAGCGCTTCGTGTCACCACCAAAAACAGGCACTGTGTGAGATTTTCTGTCCATATTCCAGATCCATACAGGCTCCCTAGCCCTGGAGGACCCAGAGGAAGTGAGGCCCGAAACTCCCGTCCCTCGTGTGCTGTGCCACACAATACATGGACATTCCTCCACCAGCAAAGCGGAGCAATCCACACATGAATTTAAGTCTATGGTGGTGGAGAAATCCATCCCTGGCAATTTTAATCAAAATCAAGGAGTTGTGAGGTAGAAAAATAAAGTTCAAAAATAGATTGCTAAAAATCCAAGATGGCTGCCGCCAGGAAATTTGCATCTAAAATGCCTCGTGGAGACTGAACTAAAGGTCAAAACGGTGATTTAGGGTTTGGGGGGGGGGGTGAGGAGACCCAACTCCTATCTCCAGAAAGTTTTGAAAACAACTTTTTCAGACCCCCCCCCCCCAATTCTCCCATAAGAAGCAATGGGACTGTACTTGCAGTCTCTAAAATGTCTGCCTGTCAGTGCAGCCGAAGGGAAAGAAACTTCTGCCTTAAATTTTGCTTTTAACTGAAAATCTTCAGGCTGCCAGCTGCCAGTTGTACAGACCCCGACTGAGACCTCCATCCCCACAGAACCTCCTCACATGACCGAGGCGGGAAAATGCAGTCTGTGCCCTGATACCCCAAGGGCACAAACAATCTGTGCGTAAACCACTGACAAGGTCAAGGGGTAAGCGCACACTGAGGGGGACGGACCTCAAACTCCAAAAGTGGCACATAGACTGGCTCCACAAATCCACCCAAAGCTTGCCATATTGAGCAGCAGTCAGGTTCTATGGAACTGAGTCCTTTCCCAAGCAGATAATCCCTCCAAAGGGGTCTCAAGGCACCAAAGCCACTGAAAAAATAATGAACTTTAGCAAAAAAATAAAAAAAGTAGCAGAGCAGATCAGAAAGACTTCTGCACGGCTGACTTGTAGAAATGAAAAACTACAGGGGGCTCTACGTTCCTCTGTTAAGTGGAAGGAGCAGTGTAGAGAAAAGTCTGGATTTCTGCAAGATTTGGTTCGCAGGTAGAGGTGAAACACCTTTAGTATGGATTCCAGAAGGGATGTAACAGAATAATGTTATCCAGTTTGTTAGCCTCCTTAATTTCGGATAACATTTCTGTGTCTGTCTGTTCATCCTGGTCAGGCAGATGGTAGTACCCTCCATTCACTATCCTTTTCCCCTTTACACATGGAATGTCAACCCACAGGGACTCCAGAGTGTGTTTTTGTTCCTCTTGAATTTTTAGCCTATTTGATGCAAGACTCTCATTAGCATATAATGCTACATCTCCACCAATTTGATCTCTTCCACTGCCAATTCCTGACTTTGTTCCTTTCATCTAACTACCCCCTATGCCTGGAATAAATTACCCGAGTTTGTCCGTAAAGCCCCTTCCCTTGTTTAAAAGCAGATTGAAAACCGATCTTTTTGATATAGCTTTCAATCCTTAACCCTACTCCTCTGCCCTCCAACCGAGCCCGCTGATTGACCGTTCTCCTTGACTGTATCCGTATCATTCTGTTTGTCTGTCTCGCCTGTTTAGATTGTAAGCTCTTTCGAGCAGGGACTGTTTTCTTATTATTTGTGATTCTGTGCAGCGCTGTGTGCATCTAGTAGCACTATAGAAATAATTAAAAATACCATTATCACCATGATATAATTTCTACCCTGCTATATCTTCCTTCCAAGTCTCAGAAATGCCTATTAGATCTATCTTTTCATTTACTGCAATATATTCTAACTCTCCCATTTTGTTTCTTAGGCTTCTAGCATTTGCATACAGATATTTTAAAACAATGTTTGTCATTTCTATTTACAACTTTCTCTGCAGTTGACATGGATAACTTGCAATCTTTAAAATCTATCTGCTCTGCATTTAAGAACACATGGTCTACTATGGTCTCTTGCACTTTCACCAACGGGATGTCCAAACTTCCCTGTTTTGGTGATATCTTTTAAAGACATCTTGTTCCGAACCATGTACTTTTGAATGACTGTCGGCCTTCCTCCAGTTTCTAGTTTAAAAGCTGCTCTATGATGCCAGCAGCCTGGTTCTACCATGATTAAGGTGGAGGCCATCGTTGTGGAACCCACTTGTGGAATAGGAACCCCTTCCTAAGAATATTGCCCCTGACATATCTAAAACCCTCCTCCCTGCACTATCACCTCATTCACACATTAAGGTTACAGAGCTCTGCCTGTCTCTTGGGTCCTGCGCGTGAAATGGGGAGCACTTATTAAAATAGTACACAGGAAATTCTATATGTTAGCTTCCTACAAAAGAGCCTAAATTTGGCTTCCAGAACTTCCCTAACACATTTCCCTATCTCTTTGGAACCCACATGCACCAAGACAGCAGGCTCCTCCTCAGCACTGTCTAAAATCTTATTTAGGCAATGCGTGAGGTCCACCACCTTTGCACAAAACAGGTAAGTGACTAAGCGATCCTAATGCACACCAGTCACTTAGCTATCTACATGCTAAATGACTGAAATTTCCCACTACAACAGTTGTCCTAACTCTTCCGTCCTGGGCAGAAGCCCTTGGAGACAGATCCTCAGTGCACAAGGATGAACCCCTCACCTGCCAGTGTCTGATTCTCTTTACTTGGCACAAAGGGCTCCTGGTGAGTAACTGTGTTTGGACGAGCCTTGAAACAAGCTGCTTCCTTCTGCTGTTTCAACTCTTCTTTAATCTAGGAAAAAACATTTAGTCAGACCTGGGGAGTTCTGGGGAGGAGGCAAGAACACTCAAAAAATATTCAAATTCCAACACAGAATCAGCACAAGTAACTAAACCTAATAGCTATTTTCAAGCTGTTTAAGGCTGTCAACTGGATTCAGATTTGCAGGACAGAGTTGATCCAGAGCATGCTGAGAATTGTAGTTCTGAGAAAATTAGAGAGCCATGGGATAGGAAGCAATGTTCTGCTGTATTGGAGAGAAAATAAAGGGCAGGTTTAAATGGACATTTTCTCAATGAAGAAAGGGAAAATAATGTAGTGCCCCAGGGGACTTGTACTGGGATTGGTGCTATCAAAAGATTAGGCTTCTTACCTCTGCTAATCCTTTTTCTTGTAAATCTACTCTGGAGGCTGAACACTAGGGACTTGCATCCTTTCCAACCTTGGCTTCAGGGTTCAAAATCAAATTTTGTCTCCTCCCTTTGAGGATACCTCCCTGGATACTTCCCATGTTTCTCAGTTGGTAGCAAAACCAGGTAGATCTAGCAGAAACAGGGAACACAAGAGAGAGAGGGGTGCGGTGACTCCCCGCTACAAGTCAATTCAGCTCATGATAAACAAACATATAACCAACAAATGCCAATAAGGCCAAAATTTGTCAAACAATAAACTTGAACATTTATAAACTGCAAAACAGAAACTTTTCGCTAAAGGAGACACAGCCTGAAGACCAGAAGGAGCACCACCCAGGGACCCCCCCTAACCATAAATAAAA
Source organism: Geotrypetes seraphini (assembly GCF_902459505.1). Lineage (NCBI taxonomy): Eukaryota > Metazoa > Chordata > Amphibia > Gymnophiona > Dermophiidae > Geotrypetes > Geotrypetes seraphini. The sequence goes on from NC_047094.1 coordinate 115,815,600, forward strand.
GGACACTTGTGATTCTTAGTGAGGCTGGTCAAAGACAGAAAATCCAGCTTACCAGTTACTGAATAGACGACCTGTGAATCGGACAAAATAGGCGGGCAGGTGTTAAGCCTCCAGAGGAGATTTACAAGAAAAAAGATTAATAGAGGTAAGAAACCTAATCTTTCGTTCTTGTACAATCCCTATGGAGGCTGAACACTAGGGACATATCAAAGCAGTTCCAACTCTCAGGGGGGGGGGGGGGCCTGATGAGCCCGCCGCTAGAATGGAAGCACCAAAATCTGTATCACGTTTAGTCGCCACATCAAGTTGGTAAAACTTGATAAAGGTATGAAGAGGCCCAAGTGGCCACCCTACAAATCTCCTCAGGCGAAACCACATGAGATTCTGCCCATGAGGAAGCCACTTCTCTGGTAGAGTGAGCCTTCACCCCAAGTGGAGGCTTCTTCCCGGCTGACACATAGGCAGCGAAAATGGCCACATGTATCCATCTCAAAATGGTAGCCTTGGATGCAGGTCAACCATGGCAAGCGGGGCCTGCCAAATCTAAAAGATGGTCCGAGAGACGGAAGTCATTCATGGCCTTCAAGAGATGTTGCACATCTAAAGACTGCAAAATACAGTCCTTAGACTTGGATCTTGATGGAACAAAGGCAGGTAGCTGAACTTCCTGGTTGACATGGAATGAGGAAACCACTTTCGGGAAATAGGAAGGCAGTATTCTCAAAACCACTGCAGGCATACGTACTTTAAAAGATGTAATAATAAATGGATCACTGCTTAGTTTTTCACAATTGCAACAAAAATTTGGATTAGACAAAACACAATATTTTAAATGGATGCAATTGAAGCAGGCTATTCAGGAAGGGTTCCCTGAATGGAAGAATCTTAATACTCAATATAGTTTGCCAATCCTTTGTTTTCAAGCAGATTTTCTAGGACACCAAGCTGCAAAATGGTATAAGATTATATATGAATTTTCAAACAAAAAAAAGAGAACAGGACTTAGGGACATTTGGAGTATTGAGATAGGACAGACAATTTCTGCATCTCAATGGCAAAAATTTTGGTCCTGGAGAATACATACTACAAGGTCAGCATCTATGAGTCAAACATGGATGTTTTTATTACATAGAGTTTTATGGACCCCTACGAGATTACAGAAATTAGATAGTAGTAGATCTAATAGATGCTGGCATTGTAAGATAGAAGTGGGGACATTAGATCATTTATTATTCTTTTGTCCCTGTATTAATTCCTTTTGGAAATTAATTTGGCCCCAAATTAATAAATTATTAGAAAATCATGTTGGACTATCATATGATACAATATTATTTGGAACAACAATGAGAACACAGAGTCCGATATCAGCTAACAATAATAAACTTTTATTAATTTTAACAGGGGTCGCCATTCAGCAAATTACTCAGAACTGGAAAGATTACACTAAATTAAATTACACTTTCTGGTGGAATTCAATTTGTCATATATATAAAATGGAAAAAGTAATGGCATTACAACAAGGTTATATTAAAAAATTTAATAAAATATGGGGACCATTGACAAATTATTCTACTGATCAGATATCATAACACATGTATAGAACATATAGAGGGGGTAGGGAGGGAAAAATATTGTAATAATAGTATGATATAAAATTTTGATAAAGGGTTTCTTTAATTTACAATGTAAGAACATTTATTGATAATTTCAAGTGTTTTTTCATAATTGAATGTAATACATGTATTTCACTTGATGTAAGAATTTAAAAAGAATAAAAATTATTTATTAAAAAAAAAAAAAAAAAAAAACCACTGCAGACTCTGTGATGCGAAGAAAAAGATCTCTGTACGACAGAACCTGAAACTCTGACACTCTCCATGCAGAACTGACCGTAACGAGGATATGTAAGATCTTTCAGAGAGATCTGATCCAGAGGTTCATAGGGTGGATGAGCCAGATATCGAAGAACCAGATTCAGGTTCCACATGGGACAGGGCAGTCACAAGGGAGGCCTCAGGAAGAAGTGGACAACGTCCGGGTGATACGCCATAGAACCCCTGAGAGAAGAGGGACCCAAACATGACAGTCCCACAATCTGGACACAGAGAGAAGAAACCGCAAGACTCTTCCAGAGGCCAGCCTGCAGGAAGTCCAGAGCATGTACCATTGACAGTGCCAAAGGGTCCACTTGAACCCCTGCACATCAAGCCTGAAAACATCTCCAGGCTTTCGCATAGGCCGACACAGTTAATTTCCTCTTGCTCTGAAAGAGTGTAGTAACGACTGCAGAAGAGTAGCCCCTAGCTGTCAAGGCCGCGTGTTCAAGCATCAGGCCGTAAGACCAAACCGGTTGGGATCTTGAAGTGCTATTGGGGCCTGCATGAGCAGCCTCCGATGGCAAGGAAGGCGCAGACCCCTTTCCAAGTTCAACCGCACTAGATATGTGTACCAAGGTCTTCTGGGCCAGTCCAGGGCCACTAGGATTACTGGACCGTCGTGAGAGGCCACCCGGCGCAGAACGCACCCTTATCATATGCCACGAGGGAAAGACATACAGAAGTTCCCCTTCGGGCCAAGGTTGAACCAGAGCGTTGAGCCCTTCGCTGCTGACCTCATACCGGCGGCTGAAGAACCTGTCTGACTTCTGGTTCCCTGAGGATGCCATCAGATTAAGGTGGGACGAACCCACCGGTGCACTATGCATTCGAACGCTAGTCTGGACAGGGACCACTTTCCCAGGTCAAGAATCTGACGACTTAGGAAGTCTGCCTGTACATTGTCTACTCCGGCCACATGAGCTGCAGACAAGGCCATCAGATGCCTCTCCGTCCAGGCAAAGAGCTTCTGAGCCTCCAAGCTCAGCAAGGGACTCCTCGTTCAGAGTATCTGGGTTCAACCACCACAGCATATTGCTGCGCACTGCTGCCACCAACCAAGGCAAATTCACCCCCCTGGGCATCTTGCTGAGGATTCCACTGAGTCAGAATTGACAACTGGAGAGGATGGAGGTAAGCTCTTGACATGTAATCATATCTATGGTCGCCACCATGAGCCCCAAGACCTGCAGATACTGCTAGGCCATCAGGGTTGGAACCGCTAACATGTCCCAAATGGTACTCTGGAGCTTGAGCTTCCTGGATTCCGGCAGGAACACCTGGTTCCAGCCCGTGTGAACTGGACTTCCAGGTACTCCAAGTCCTGCATCGGCTCAAGAAGGCTCTTCTTGAGATTGATCACCCAGCCGAGACTCTCCAGCAAATGCACCACCTGGAGAACTGCCTTGCGGCCTTCCTCCAGCGAGGGAGCTCTGATCAGCCAGTCATCGAGGTATGGATATATCAGCACACCCAGCGAGCACAGATGGGACGCTACCACCACCATGACTTTGGTGAAGGATAAGGGCGCTGACACCAACCTGAAGGGCAGCGCCGCAAACTGGAAGTGTCTCTCGAGTATGTGAAATCTCAGGGAACCTCCTGTGATCTGGAAAAATCGGGATGTGGAGGAATGCTTCTGTGAGATCCAAGGAAGCCAAACTTTCCACAGGCGCCACTGCTGCCACAACAGAACGCACCATTTCCATCCAGAAATGCATTACTCGCAGGAAGGTGTTCACTGCCTTCAAGTCCAGAAGAGGTCTGCAATCTTTGGAGTCTTTTTTTGGCCCAAGTCTCTCTTTGGAACAGGCTCTATGGCCACCAGATCTAGTAACCTGCACACCGTAGCTTGCAACTTGCTGGCTCTGTCCAGATTTCCCAAAGGGAAGACGGGAAGAAGTCTGTTATCTTTTCTCAACTACCCTTTCATCAAGCATCTCTCCCTCCTTCCCTATCACCCCAGGGTCTACCATCTCTCCCTTTCTCTTCCCAACTACCCTCTTATCCAGTATCTCTGTCCCCCCTTCACACCATCCCTTGTATCCAACTTCTCTCCCTTTCTGTTTCTTCCCTCCCTAAATCCATTGTCCATCATCTCTCTCCCTCTCCTCTATTTTTAGACCCATTATTTCTTCCCTCCCAGTCCGGCATATGCACGTCTCTTTGAACCCCCCTCCCCTTCCTCCGTGTACTTCTACACCAGGGCCCCCCTCCCCTGAAGGGCTGTCCCCCTTGAAGGCCTGTCTCCCCCCCCCTTAAAAGCCTGCATCCCACCCCTGAAGGTCTGTGCCACCATCCCTGAAGGCCTGCCCCCCCTTTAAGCCTTGCACCCCCCAAAGGCCTGCCTGTCCCCCCTGAAGGCCTGTCCCACCCCAACCCCCCTAAAGGACTGCTCACCTCCCCGGAAGGCCTGTGTGTTTCCATTGGCCTCCCACTGGTGTCCGGCTTCCCCCCTGGCCTCCTCCCACCGTTTACCTTAAAGGAGCAGCCTGCAGAGAAGATCACAGTGCTAGCGATCTTTGCAAACTGCTTCGGAGCTGTTTCCTCGCCGTGGTCCCGCCCCTCCTCTGACATCAGAGGCAGGATCGCGGCAGAGGAAACAGTTCTAAAGCAGATTGCAAAGATCGCTAGCACCGCGATCTTCTCTGCAGGCTGCTCCTATAAGGTAAACGGTGCGGGGAGGCCAGGGGGGGAAGCGGAAGGCCAGGGGGGAAGCCGGATGCCAGGGGGAGAACCGTATGCCGGGGGGGGGGGGGGGGGGAGCCGGACACCAGCACTTTCCGACTGACCCTCCCTCTCGCCCTCTAAAGCAGGTGTGACAGTGGCCAGCCAGCAAGAGCAGCGCTGCCGCTCCTGCTTTAGGGGGCAAGGGTCAGCCGAATTGGGAAGCTGATTTTTTTTGTTTGTTTTAAATCAATTCGAATCGATTCACCTGAAGTGAATTGGTGAACCGATTCAAATCGTGAATCGGGCAGCACTAGTTCACACCCCTCACAGGCCACGATGCACGTGATGCACGGCTGCGAATATGTCAGCCATTTGCCACATTTATGACATGAATACATGCCATCCTGTCCTGAGGAGGCTCTAAGTGAAGTTTGGAGCAAAAAAGAAGCTTCTAAGTCCAAAAAATACACGTTTAAAAACTTATGAAAATCCAAGATGGCCACTGTAGGTGCTGATTTTGCCCTAAAACGGCCCGGGAAAATCATAGGGTGCCCGGAAAAATGGCAATTTTACAGGTGTGTGTGGGGGGGGGGGGGGGGGGGGGGGAGACGGACGGGACCAGGGCATGCAAGGAAATCACCCAAATCCCTGATTTTAGCACCCCTCCAAAATCGCCAAACTTGGCACACAGACACTAGAGAGACATGTGCTGTAATACTGATCAATGGCAAGCCAGCAATACACAGTGCAAGCAAAGGAGATCAGTACCTCAGGAACTGAGAAAACTGGATTTCAGGTCTTCTGACTGCCTCACCTTCCCTGTCACCTCAGATAATGACCACCAGGACCCCTTCAGGGAAATTAGGGAAGATAGGCGGTCCGGTTCTGATCCCGGCATACCTCCACGGAACTAAGCAGCCTGCGTTCTACCCCTTAACGGACAAACCCGGGGTAAGATGGCTCCCGATTCTGGAGACCCGATCCAATCTGCAGGTTGTCTAGAGGGCTTACTAAAGTTTCAGCTAACAGAGCACCCTCCAGAAGCAGACAATATTTAATTAAGAAGAATCACTCCCACAGAGTGAATCCACAGCACTTGGGCAATACCTGCAGTACAGAACAAATTAAGATTAGAAATTGAAAAATAAATCACAAGCAGGAACAAACTGAAAATCCCTGCAGGAACAAACTGAAAATCATTAGAAGTATCCAGGGAGGTATCCTCAGAGGGAGGAGACAAAATTTGATTTTTAGCCCTGCAGCCAAGCCTCGAAAGGATGCAAGACCCTAATGTTCAGCCTCCAGAGGGATTGTACAAGAATTAACATTTATGGTAAAATATGTTTATTAATTTTCAAAGTGCATAAAAAAACATCTGTAACAAAATACAACAGGATACTTACAATTGTGCACTGATACAAACCCTCCCTCCTAACCTCCATCCCCCCTAAAGAAAACCCACACACAAAGATCCCTGAGCACATTGAAATAAGAAAAAGCAGATTACGAATTCAAAAGTCTACTCTGGGCCATAAGAGTAAGGGTAAACCAAAATCGCTCCCAAATCAAAGTAAATCTGTGGCCTGGTCCCGTGTCAATATCTATGTTCCAATGAAGCATGTATGATCATTAGTGATCTCCATTGACTATAAGTTGGGGCATTACTGGTCAGCCATTGAGTTAGTATAGCCTTCTTGCCTAGCAGCATTGCTCGTGCCACAAAAGCTGAAAGGCCTTTAGGTTTAGGAGAAGCAATGTCATAGAATCCAAATAATGCTCTGGGGGTCGGGATCCACCACCAACCCCAGAGAGAGGTAATATAGGATCCCAAACGATTCCAGAAGTGAAGAATACAAGGGCAAGACCAAAACATATGTCCCAAGGATGCGTGCGCATGTGTACATTTAGGACATTGATGAAGCTGAGTGATGCCCATCCGGTAAGCTCGTATGGGCGATATGTAGAGGCATAAAATAAGCTTTAACTGCATTTCCAAATGCTAAATGTTAAGAGGATACCGTTCTCAAATTTTTTACAACTTGCTGCATCTGATGGGAGGTAATAACACACTGTAGATCCTCAGCCCAGGTTAATTCTAAAACATCAACGTTGGGGCCAGGTTGACTGTCACGAATGCCCACTTGATGAAGATGAAGATGAATCAGTTGTTGTGCAGACAAACTGAACATTTAAGAGAGAGTCTCATGGCAGATGTCCGTTAAATGGCAAGTAGGCAAAGATCGGACATAATGACGGGCTTGAAAGTATGCAAAAGTATCAATATCAGAAAGTCTAAATATACGATGTAAAGAAGCAAAAGAAGCAAGTCTACCTTCTTCTGCATACTTCTGAAAAATATAATGTAACCCCAAATCGGCCCATCTCTTAAAAGATAGAGATTGTATACCCAGCAAAAAGTCCCCATTCCCTTGAAGTGGGAAAAAGGGAGAGATTTTAGGGGATATTTGCAGACAACGGCACACCCAGCGCCACATTCGCCTAGCAGGGGCAAAAATAGGATATCGTGCCACCACAAGATGGAGGACCGGGACTGTCGCATGTAATAAATAACTTATATGATAAGGGGATAACAAGGACATTTCTATGTCGGTGGCAGAAAAATAAGAGGTACCCCGAAACCAATCAGTAATATGTCTCATTTGACATGCCTTCGCATACCACTGAATATTCAATAATCCATATCGCCCCCGTTCTCTGGAAAGGCAAAGCCTATTAAAAGTCATACGCGGTCTTTTGCCTCCCCAAAGAAATTGCTGCAGCCCTCTAGTTAGTTGGACCCGATGGGTATGAGACAATAAGAGGGGAAGTACCTGAAATCGGTATAGCCATTTTGGAAACAGCACCATATTGTCCAAGGCTACTCGGCCCGCCACCGATAGGGGAAAAACTTGCCAAGTTTGAAGCAATTCAATGTATCCCCTAATAACGAGGCCACATTGCAAGCATATAAAGTGGAAAGGTCATGAGGTAACCACACTCCAAGATACTTGAGGGAGAACCGGGCCCAAGCAAACGGAAAATCACCCACCCAGGTATCTTGTATAGTAGAGGGAATAGCCAAAACTGTAGATTTTTTATAATTAAGCGTAAAACCTGAGTAAAATTGAAACTCCTCTAATGAATGCTACAGATGAGTGATGGAACACTGCTGTGGCTGAGTCAAAGTAAAAACCAAATCATCCACGAAAGCCAATGCTTTAACCATCCGATTCGAAAAAGCAACTCCCACTATGTCTGGGTCTTTAAATATGGTACGTAAAAACGGCTCCAAATAAAGCAGAAAAAGGAGTGGGGATAAAGGACATCCATGTCTCGTTCCCCTGCCAATTGAAAAAGTGGCTGTTGTAAAATCATTGACCAAAAGCCGAGCCATCGGGCCCCTATATAAAGTTTTGACTGCTGTTGCAAACCAACCAATTACACCTAGATAATCCAATATCTCAAATAAATAAGTCCAATCCCCCTGGTCAAACGCTCGGGCCGCATCCAAACTAACTAACACCACAGGTATATTCTGAGACTGGGTATGGGCCATAGTCAATAGTACCCTATGAACATTCTGTACCGCCTGCCTGCCTTTAACAAAACCCACCTGTTCTGGTCCTATAAGTCTAGGAATGAGATTAGAAAGTCTATCTGCCAATATCTTTGTTAATATTTTGATGTCAACATTAAGTAACGATATAGGGTGGTAAGCTTCAGGAGACGTGGCATCCTTACCCGGATTTAAAATAAGCATTATGAGGGCTTCGTTGGCTTCCGCTGGAAAGCTCCCCCCCCTCCCGCTTTAAACTGTTCAAAATAATCTCGGAGAGGGTGACTGATCTGGGAAGACAGCAGTTTGTAATATTCGGCAGGAAAACCATCTGGTCCAGGGGCAGAATAATTCCTCTGAATCTGGATCACTTTCTGTAATTCTCTAAGGGTTAGTGGTGCATTAAGAGTCTCAACATCTAATTCAGTTAACTTAGGTAGACCAGAATACTCCAAGTAATCCCTCAGAAGTGGACCCCCACCTCGGTCTCTTTGTTCATAAAATTCCTGAAAATAGTCTAAGAATATAATTGCTATCTGATCCGTTTTGTGATGTATAGTCCCCCTATCATTCTGAAGACCAAAAAACAAACCGCTGTCCTCTCGCTCTTTTGGTCAAATACGCTAATAATTTCCCCGAGCGGTTACCATAGCGGTGGTATTTAAACCTCTGATAAAATAACATCTTCATCGTACGGTCATGTATATAAGAGTTAAGTGTTGTCTCTATAGTTAGTAAGTTTTCCTTAGCCATCGGGGTTGGTCTAGCTGTATATTGACGTTTTGCCACTGCCAATTCTCGTTCCAGACATATGATTCCCCTAGACAACGAACGATTTCGAGCTATAACATAGGCAATACAATCCCCGCGTAAGACTACTTTAGCTGTGTGCCAAAATAGTTCTGGTTCAGTTGACCGTTAAATTCCAAAAAATTTTCCCACTTTTGGGGGCCAGGCTGCCAGATGAGGCACCTCTACAAAAAAATGGGGAGGTGGAGGAAGGTGGGGGGAGGGACCCAACACGAGACCTGCCTGGTTTAACATCCCCGAAGTCAGACGGATCTCCAAACAGAACCCGTCCAAGCTCTATCCAGCACAAAAAGGGGAACCCAGGAGTCCAAAGACAAAGTTCCAACAGGACTAAGAGGGGAGCTGATCTAGTCTTACCAGCTGCTATGGAGACTGAGACTGACTGGATTGCTAGGGGGGGAAGCTAGCCTGATATACAAGTTTGTGCTTAGTCTCCACCTGCTGGTAGCAGTGAGGCATATAACCCATTTGTAAGGACTATACAGGTCTACCAAGCAATACAGAATTACTATTTTCCTCATTGCTATAATGCTGCAGCTTTACCATTTCATGAACAATTAATGGATAAACAAAGCCTCACCTGTTCTTTCCAGCGCTGGGTCTTGACAGCTCCTCGCTCATCTATCTGTAATTTAAAAGGTTCCTGCTGTGTTATAATCTTCACCTTCTTTTCTGGCAGGCTAATATGCTCAAAATCAGGCAAAGGAAAAGCTTTGAACTTTGGTACCTGATAGAAATAAAAAAAGAAAGATACAAGCCAAGTCATATCAATTCTGTCAATAAATATATCCCAGATTTTAAAAAGATATTTCATTCACAGGCAGAAAGATATATCAAACTGGATATGCAAGTTACCAAAATCTTTATATATCAGAAGAAAACAAAGATTTTACCTCCTAGCATCCTCTACAAAACTCAGTATATATAATTTTCTTCTAAACACACATCATCCCCACCTCAGTTCAATCATTCTCCCTCCTTTTATGGCTTAGCAGTTCCCACCTCTTTTTTCTTTAGAGCTTCCATCATTTTCTGCTTTTGTAGTTGCCTTTCTTTGTCTCTGGTGTCAAAGGAGAATGGGCAAAGTTCCACATGTCTGTTCTCTGGAGCTCTTGGTCTGAAGGGCACTCCATAGTGTGGCATTGGGTTTGCTTTTATAGTTGGTACTTCTTCTGCCTAAGAGGAGGAATCCAATAAGTCCATTAAACTAAATTAGCAAGTCAAGATATTTAACCACAAAAGGCATTGCAAAGATGAAAATAATATAGTATAAAACCTAATTCTAGTTCAGTTGCCATCTGGACAATTCCCACTGACCAACTGTCACCTGGAAAATTATCATTTAGGTCAACTCGCACCCATGATAGACATTTACATGACCAAACATACATAAAGCATACTTTACTTGTAAGGAAAAACAATATCACCATTAAAGCTTAATAGCAAATACCATAAAACTGATTTGTATAAAAATTTAAGTCATTTTATAAAAATTTGACAAAGATACTTAAAAGCAAGTTTATGAGCTGTACCTCAAAGGGAATTCTCTGAGATTTGACTGCTACTCTTATGAATGGAGCTTTATGCACTGAGACTGCTCTAAAAAGACATTTTTAGAGAATGAGTTATGAAGGCAACCATGGAGGGTTCAACTATAACTTCTAAAATGGTTCATCTGAAAATACCCTTCACACTATAAATATTTTAAAAGATTTAATGAGGCGGCCTTTCAGCTTGCCATGAAACAAGCCTGAATCATTTGTTTTTGCTGTCTAGAAATAAAAGGCCATGCTCCACCCTCCAAGTCCTCAAGGAAGGAGTTAAATCTGCTCTGTTGCATCAGGCAACATAATCATAAAACAATCATCAGGAGGGGATAAAAATAATAGAGTATTAATGTTTAAGGTGATCATATGTCCCGTTTTGAACGGGACAGTCCCGTTTTCAGATCCCCTGTCCCGTTGTCCTCACACACAGCTTCGGGACGCCAAAATGTCCCGTTTTCAGGGACAGTGTTCCGAAGATGTGCGCGAGGACAACGGGACAGGCGATCACTTCCTGTCCCTCCCTGCCACTGCTGCTCCTCTGCTTACCTCCCTGCCGCTAATCGCACCCAGAAGCCTTCTTCCTGACATCAATTCTGACGTCGGACAGGACGTTCCGGGACAGCCAGGCAGCGATTGGCTGGCCCGGAACGTCCTCTCTGACATCAGAATTAACGTCAGGAAGAAGGCTTCTGGAAGTGATTAGCGGCAGGGAGGTAAGCAGAGGAGCAGCAGCGGTGGACCAGGGGGAAGTTAAAAATCGGGCCTGGAGGCAGGCTTTTTTTTTTTCCGCAGTAGGGAGGGAAGGAGATAGGCAGGCAGGCAGGCTCTGGGGGAGGCAGGCAGGCAGGCTGGCTCTGGGGGAGGCAGGCAGGCTGGCTCTGGGAGGGGGTGGGACAATGGCAATGAGGGGGACATAGGAAGGAGGGATGAAGGAAGGAGAGAAAGAGGCAGAGAAGGGGGGGGTTGTAAGTAGAAGAAAGACTAGAGAGATAAAGGCCTGGACCAAAGGGGAAAGACAGGAGGCAGACTCAGGACTTTGGGAGGTGCACACAGAGGGGGAGAGCCCCTGAGGAAGTGTAGAGAGAGGCAAGATCATAACAGAGGAGGGAGAGAGAGGGAGACCTTGAACAAAGGTACAAAGGAGAACTGACATTGGATCTGGGGGCACTAAGGACATAAGGAGGCACTGGGGGCACTAAGGACATAGGAAGGAAGGAGGGAGGGAATAGAAAGGGACAATTGTTGGGCCTGAGTGCAGAAAGAAATGAAAGAAAGGATGTACAGCCAGAAGGAAACGCAACCAGAGACTCATGAAATCACCAGACAGCAGAGGTAGGAAAAATGATTTTATTTTCAATTTAGTGATCAAAATGTGTCAGTTTTGAGAATTTATATCTGCTATCTATATTTTGCACTATATAGTCAAACCTTGGTTTGCGAGTAACCCGGTTTGTGAGTGTTTTGCAAGACGAGCAAAACATTCTCGCAAACCGAGTGTTGACTCGATTTGCGAGCACCCCCCGATAACCGGCATCGCTTCACCCCGCTCGCAAAGGGCCCCCTCCCGCTCGAATCGCAAACCCCCTCCCCCCGCGAGAACAGGAACCCCCCCGCAGCCCACAAGTGCCGGTGCCGCTTAAAGATCTTCTTCCCAGTCTCTGCCGGCTTTGAGCATGCATCTGCGCATGCTCAAGCCCTTCTAATTCTCCCTCTCGCCGACAATCTGAAGAGACGTTCTCTACGTCCCGGTTAAAAGTTTGATCGGACTCTGTTACACCCTGAGGCAGCAAGTTAGTGAAACGCTGGCCATCGTTGGTGTACCGATCAACAGAGATAAGTTGAATTTCATCTATCAACTCTGCATAGACAGCCCTGCTTATAGTTTATACATTAGGGAGTGCAATGGAGGTTTTTTGCCAGTGAGGTTACCACCCAACCACCTTTATCCACCATTGTGGTGGTGGGAGGGCATTTGTCTGAGGCTTTTTCCTCCATTTTTGAAATATACACCCCTTTGAACTGAAGCAGTACTGTCTACACTTATTTATGACATCATCATTTCTTGTGAAAGTGTGGTGTATTATATCACATTATTAATGTTATACATTTGTTGTGCTTGGTTTGTAATACCCATATTTGTGATTCATTTGTTGCACAATTGTAGCTGAAAAATCAATAAAGATTTATTTAAAAAGAACCCAAAAAAACCAACAAATGACTATGCATCTTCTACCTGACAGTTAATTTGCTTTCTATGTTTCTCTGGTAATGGACTTTTTCTGTTCAAATCTTTGTTTGCTAATATTTTTCCCATTTTTATTTACACAAAACCCTTTAGTTCAGCAAAAAAAAAAATTGCTTTTGGCCAGTTTTTGGTATAACTGCTGTAGTAAAGGAGAGCAAAAAAAATTAGGGCAGAGAGATCACTCCCACCTTCCATCCAGTCAAGAACCAAGAGGCCCCCTCCAGTTACAAAATGCCTCAGAGAATCAGCCTCCTCCTCCAACCCACAGGTCTCTACCAAATAGTAGCCATTAAACTATTACAAAACAAAGGGGTATTTCCAGAACTCCCCATTTGATCACATAAGACACTGATTTTGAAAATATGTTCCTTTTCTCCATCTAGCAGCGCATGGAGTGCGCATTTGCTTTGGGGCTTAAGTTTGCTCTCATTGTTTATACCAGTTATACGTTTTATTACTACTACTATTTATTTCTATAGTGTTGCCAGATGCACGCAGCACTACACATTATATTAACCATGAAAAGACAATCATTGCTTGATAGAGCTTACAGTCTAATCAGACAAACAGGACAATTGGGGTAGGGAATTGCAGAGGGAGTAACAAAATAGACGTGGGTACTTTACAAGTGGGCTGGAGTTAAGAGTTAAAAGCAGTATTGAAAAAGTGGGCTTTGAGCCTGGATTTCAATAGTGCAGAGACTGAGCTTGATGTACCAACTCATGTATCAACTCAGGCAGTCTATTTCAGGCATACAGGGGAGCAAGATAGAAGGAACAGAGTCTGGAGTTGGCAGTAGAGGAAAAAGGTACAGGTAGGAGGGACTTACTCAACAAGCGTAGTTCCTGGGGGGAGGGGAGAAGAGATACTGAGGAGTTGCAGAGTGAATACACTTGTTAAGTAAACAAGAGGAATATGCATGGACAGGGACCCAATGAAGTGACTTGAGGAGTGGGGTAACGTGAGCATAGCGACATTGGTGAAATATAAGCAATGCAGTAGAATTCTAAACAGATTGAAGTGAGAGATATGGCTCAGGGGAAGACCTTTAAGAAGCAGGCTAGAGGTGATGAATGTGTGAATAAGGGGTTTTGGTAGCTAGATAAGACAGGAAAGGTTGGATTTTGGAGATATTATACAGAAAGAATGACAGGCTTTAGAGGTCTGTTGGGTTTGTTCAGAGACTGCAGGCTGACGAAACAGGGAGGATAAGTGTTATCCACAGCAATAGAGAATGGGAGAAGAGGAGAAGTGGGTTTAAGAGGAAAGATAAGAAGCTCAGTCTTGACCATGTTTAGTTTTAAATGGTGGCAAGACATCCAGGCAGGCTGAAACTCAGACCTGGATTTCTGTGGAAATGTCAGGTATAGAGATATAAATCTGAGTCTCCACTATAGAGGTGATACTGAAGAGCACCACGGGAATAAGTGTAGATGGAAAAAAATAAGAGGTTTCAACTTGAGACATCCAAGACTGAGTACCTGGGATACACTGACTGATAATGGGATAACGGCAGAGGAGGATCCAGTAGAGCATACACTAAAGGTGCAATGGAAAAGATAAAAAACAAAAACAAAAAACAAGAAAGAACAGAGCCTTGAAACACAAGTGACGACAGCGTATCAACTAGAGAGTTGCGTGGGGACAGAAATCCCACCCGTCCCCACCAAAGCCTGACCCCATCCCCACCCGTCCCCGTGAGGACTCCCACCCGTCCCCGCGAGGACTCCCTCCGTCCCCACCCATCCCCGTGAGGAATCCCCTACGTCCCCGCCCGTCCCTATAAACTTCAGAAATAGTTATTTCAGTTAATTATGCTACTGAATTAAAGACTCTGGTAGAAACCCATTTAAAAATAAGCAAAAAGACTATTAATTTGGAAATATTAATTGGGAAGAATACATACTTTGTAAACGGGTTTCTACCAGAGCCTCTAATGTTTATAAATTTTTATCAACACAACTAATATACTACTTTATCCTGAAGCAAAAAAAAAAAAAGAATTTTTTTTCCTACCTTTGTTGCCTGGTTTCTGCTTTCCTCATGTTCTCATTCAATTCCTTCCATCCACTGTCTCTCTTCTCTCTGCGTCTTCCATTTGCTCCGTTACTGTGCCTCTCCCTTTCTCCCCCCTTCCAAATTGGTCTGTCACCCATCTTCTTCTATCCGTTCCCCCCATAGTCTGACATCTGTCTTCTTCTCTGCCAGCGTCTTCTCCCCACTCTCTCTTCCCCATTTCCTTTCAGCGTCCTTCTCCCCCATCTTCCCCATGTCCTGTCAGCATCCTTCTCCCCCCTCTGTCTTCCACATGTGCTTTCAGTGTCCTTCTCCCCCCTGTCTTCCCCATGTCCTTTCAGCGTCCTTCTCCCCCCTCCCGTCTTCCCCATGTCCTTTCAGCATCCTTCTCCACCCCTTTGTCTTCCCCATGTCCTTTCAGCGTCCTTCTCCCCCTTCTGTCTTCCCATGTCCTTTCAGCATCCTTCCCCACCCCTTTGTCTTCCCCAGTGCTTTCAGCGTCCTTCTCTCCCCTCAGTTTTACCCATTTCCCTTAAGCGTCTTTTCTTATCCACTCCACCTTTCCTCCCTTTCTCCCTCCCTGCCCCTTACCTTTGTGGCACTTCCCCACCCGACCGACAACAGAACAGGCCCGGTCGGACAAACCTCCCTTCCCTGTAGCCGCGGATCTAAATTACCTTCTTACAGCAGCTGGAGTATTGAAGCTGCTGTAAGAAGGTAATTTAGATTCGCGGCTACAGGGCAGAGAGGTTTGTCGACCGGGCCTGTTGTCAATCAGTCGGAGGAAGCGCCACAAAGATAAGGGGACTTGACTGGCTGTGCACACTCCCCCCCATGGCTGCACCCGGGGCGGACCGCCCCCCCCCCCCCCTTTGGTACGCCACTGCCCTCTCCCTACCTGCCCTGCCGCACACAGCCGACCGGAAGTTTTCCAGACGTCAGCGCTGGTTTGCTTAAGCCCTCCCTCCAACGTCAGTGCTGACATCAGGGAAGACTTCCGATTGGCTATGTGTGCTGCAGCAGGGCAGGCAGAAAATGGAAGACGAGGCCTCGCAGCACGACAGGTAGGAAAAGCATTGAACCCCGCGGAATCCCCGAGACCCTAGGGGGCATCCCCACGGGATCCCCGTGACCCGAAGGGGGACCCGCGGGTCACGTGGGATTCCCGTCGTCCCCATTCAGCTCTCTAGTATGAACGAGTAGGTGGTGGTCAACAGTGTCAAAAGCACCAGAAAGATGAGGATAGAACAGAAAAAGCAGAAAGATGAGGATAGAACAGAGGCCTTTGGATCTGGCCTGGAACAGGTCATTGGAGACTTTAGCAAGGGCAGTTATTGCAAAGAGAGCAGAAGACCAATTGAAACGGGTCAAAAATAGCTTGAGATGAAAGAAAATTAAGACAATGGCGGTTAACAGCATGTTCAAGTAGCTTGGATAAAAAATGGAGGAGGAAGATGGGGGCAATAGTTGTAAGGGCAAGTAGAGTTCAGTGAAGGTTTTCTAAGGAGTGGACTAAAATGATTAAGAGCGACTAAAATGATTAAGGGGCTGGAGGAGTTGCCGTACAGTGAAAGATTAGAGACTGAGGAGACAGAGGGGCATGATCAAAACATTCAAGATAATGAAGGGAATAGACTTAGTAGATAAAGACAGGATGTTCACCCTCTCCAAGGTAGAGAGAACGAGAGGGCACTCTCTAAAGTTAAAAGGGGATAGATTCTGTACAAACATAAGGAAGTTCTTCACCCAGAGTGGTAGAAAACTGGAACGCTCTTCCGGAGGCTGATATAGGGGAAAACACCCTTCAGAGATTCAAGACAAAGTTAGACAACCAGAACATACGCAGGTAAGTCTAAGTTAGGCCACTGGTCTTTGACCTAAGGGCTGCCACAGGAGCGAACTGCAGGGTACGATGGACCACTGGTCTGACCCAGCAGCAATTCTTATGTTCTTGAAGGCATCAGAAACAGTTGCAGTGGACAGTAAAAAATTGAGGATATGACAAATAGGTGAGATTACAGTAGGCGAGAGATGACAGTAGGCGAGAGAGTGCTAAGTAGACATTTCAGAATAGGGTCAGTTTGGAGGTGGAAAGAAAATAAAGAAATTATGTACTTACCCTGGTAAGCTATTTTCCAGTACATAGGTGAGACATTCTAAACCAGGGGTATCAAACTCATCACATTAAGGGGCCGAAATCCAAAGCACAGGCTAAGTCGTGGGCCAGACCCCGCCCAATCTCTGCCCCAGACCCCACCCCCATAATAATACAAATTATAACACCATTTTCTCCATTCATTTTTCATATATACACACACACAATATAATCTTATTAACACATAATGGTAATGATTAACCACAAAATTAAACTACACAAAGCACACTATATACTTCTTAACATTCATTCCTACCAGAACACAGATAACCCTTATGCAAATACGGGACCAAAAACTAAAAGTACTAATATAAAAAAAAAAACACCCTAAGATTCAAGATTCTGCATGCAGTACAACACCCAGAGAAAAAGAAACTAATGTACATTACATTACATTACATTAGTGATTTCTATTCCGCTTGTGCCTTGCGGTTCTAAGCGGATTACAAGTTAGAAGACTGGACATTTCCAGTAGCATTGCAGTACATATAATCAAGAATGCGTTAAGTTACAATTGTTGTTCTGGACTTTTCCAGGATAAATTGGTAGTAGATAGTAGATAGTGATATGTTGTTTAGACGAATAGAGATAATATTGTCCGGATTCTGTTGTTTAGACGAGTAGAGATAATACTGTCCGGATTCGGGTGTTGCTGGTGGTGGTGTTTGGGTAGTCATGAGAGCATTTTCTAATACTTTTGTGAGGTTATGATGATGGGAAGTGTTTTTTGAAGAGATGAGTTTTGATTTCTTTTCGGAATGCTTTAATGTCTATTGATTTGGTCAGTAGATTGGTGATGGTAGTATCGATCTTTGCTGCCTGTGTCGCTAAAAGGCTGTCATATAGTTTCTTTCGTCGTGTTCCTTTGAGAGGGGGGTGAGTGAATAGGCTCCTCCCTCCTTATTTGCGATTTTTAGTGTGCTGGCCCCTCCCCCCAAAATTCAGTGCCGGAGAATGTGGTGAAATCAGTTAGCTTAGTGGGGTTTAAAAAAGGTTTGGATAGTTTCCTAAAAGAGAAGTCCATAGGCCATTATTGAGAAGGCTTAGGGAAATCCACTGCTTATTCCTACAATAAGCAGCATATAATCTGTTTTACTACTTGGGATCTAGAGAGAGAAAGAGAGCCAACGGTAGGGAGATAAGAGCAGGGAGCAGAGAAAGAGAAGAAAAGCAGAGAGAAATCCACCCCCACCGAGTCATCATCCGAGATCCCCCTTAAAAGGAGAGAAGCCAAAGGCACACAGCCGTTCGGCGCACGGCAAAGGCGCTCGCCTTAGCGAGAGCGCCTTTGCGAAGGAGCCGGAAAACTAGGACTCCCAGCAGAGCAACACCAGCAAACACACACAAAACAGGAAGGCAGCTACAAGCCCTAGTCTTTAGCTAGCTAGGCAACAGAGCACACTTACTAACACACCTAGAGGGGAAGCAAGCACTCACTAGCACTAACACAGTAACACTAGCAGACTCACAACATACGGGAAGACAAATACCAGGAAGCCAGAAAACGTCCAGCTGACAGAGACAGAAGGTTCACAACTGATTCGCTCAGACAACGCAGAAGAGGAGCAAGAAAGCCAGAAAGCACAGTTACTTACCATAACAGGTGTTATCCAGGGACAGCAGGCAGCTATTCTCACAAGTGGGTGACGTGATCCAACAGAGCCCCGATGCGGATGCCTCACAAGCAGACTTGCTTGAAGAAACTCGAAGTTTCGAGTCGCTCGTACCGCGCATGCGCGAGTGCCTTCCCACCCAGCAAAGGGTGCGTCTCCTTAGCTCAGATAGCTAGCAGAGAAGCAAACCCGGGGAGGAGGGTGGGATGTGAGAATAACTGCCTGCTGTCCCTGGATAACACATGTTACGGGTAAGTAACTGTGCTTTATCCCAGGACAAGCAGGCAAGTATTCTCACAAGTGGGTGACTTCCAAGCTAACCAAAATGGGATGGTGGGAGAGTTGGCAACTTAGGAGAATAAATTTTGCAACACTGTTTGGCCAAACTGTCCATCCCGTCTGGAGAAAGTATCCAGACAATAATGAGAAGTGAAGGTATGAACCGAGGACCAAGTGGCAGCCTTACAAATTTCCTCAATAGGTGTAGATCTGAGGAAAGCCACAGAAGCTGCCATTGCTCTGACCTTATGGGCTGTGACTTTACTGTGAAAGGGTAATCCAGCCTGGACATAGCAGAAAGAGATACAAGCCACCATCCAGTTGGAGATGGTGCATTTAGAAATTGGATGTCCCAACTTATTCGGATCGAAGGAGACAAAAAGTTGAGGAGCAGTTCTATGTGGTTTGGTGCGTTCCAAGTAGAAGGCCAAAGCACGTTTACAGTCCAGAGTAAGAAGAGCTGATTCTCCAGGGTGAGAATGAGGCTTTGGAAAAAACACTGGAAGTACAATGGATTGGTTGAGATGAAACTCCGAGACTACTTTAGGAAGGAATTTCGGATGAGTGCGGAGAACCACTATATCATGATGGAACACTGTAAAAGGTGGATCTGCAACCAACGCTTGAAGCTCATTGACTCGTCGAGCAGAAGTGAGGCCAATGAGAAACACCACTTTCCAAGTGAGATACTTCAGATGAACCTTGTCCATTGGTTCAAATGGAGGTTTCAACAGTTGAGCAAGAACAACATTGAGGTCCCAAACCACCGGAGGCGGTTTCAGAGGAGGTTTGACATTGAAAAGTCCTTTCATGAATCTGGAAACCACAGGATAAGCAGAGACAGGTTTCCCTTCAATAGGCTGATGGAAAGCAGCAATTGCACTAAGATGGACTCGGATCGAAGTAGACTTAAGACCAGACTGAGAAAGGTGCAACAGATAGTCCTAAACTGAAGATAAGGAGGAAAATGGAGGTTCCTTATGATAAGAAAAACACCAAGTAGAAAATCTAGTCCATTTTTGGCGATAGCATTGTCTAGTAGTAGGCTTCCTAGAAGCTTCCAAAACATCCCTCACAGACTGAAAAAACTGCAGATGAGCTATGTTGAGAGAAACCAAGCTGTCAGGTTGGGATGAAGCAGAGATCCCTGATGCTGCATAAGCAGAGAGGGAAAAACTGGTAGAAGGTAGGGCTCCCTGCTGCTGAGTTGAAGTAGAAGGGAGTACCAGGGTTGTCTGGGCCACCGAGGAGCAACCAGAATCATAATGGAGTGGTCGGACTTCAGCTTGACCAGCGTCTTTTGAATGAGAGGAAACGGAGGAAATGCATATAGAAAGAGATTCGTCCAATCCAGAAGAAAAGCATCTGCCTCGAGGCGATGAGGAGTGTAGATCCTGGAGCAGAACTGAGGCAGCTTGAAGTTGTGGCGGGCTGCAAAGAGATCTATCTGAGGCGTTCCCCACTGAGAGAAGATGTGATGCAGGGGCGTGGAATGGAGAGTCCATTCGTGATGCTGTAGAAGACAACTCAAGTTGTCCGCTAAGGCATTGTCCGCCCCCTGAATGTAGACAGCTTTGAGGAAGGTGTTGTGGCGAATTGCCCAATCCCAAACTTTCAGAGGTTCCTGACAGAGGGAGGCAGATCTGTGCCTCCCTGCTTGATGACATAATACATGGCGACTTGATTGTCCGTGCGAATGAGGACTACACGGTCATGAAGCAGATGCTGAAAAGCATTGAGAGCATTGAAAATCGCCCTGAGTTCCAGCAGATTGATGTGGCACTGACGATCCGTACAGGTCCAATAGCCTTGAGTACGGAGACCATCTAGATGAGCCCCCCCAAGCGTAAGTTGAAGAATCGGTCGTGAGAACCTTCTGATGAGGGGGTGTGTGAAAAAGTAAGCCTCTGGATAGATTGGAAGAGAGCATTCACCAGCGAAGAGACTGTGTCACAGCAGGAGTGACCAGGATGTGTCGAGTCAGAGGGTCGGAAACCTGCGTCCATTAAGATGCCAGGGTCCACTGAGGTATTCTGAGGTGAAGTCTGGCAAAAGGAGTCACGTGTACTGTAGAAGCCATGTGACCCAGAAGAACCATCATGTGTCTCGCCGAGATGGACGGGCGAGAGGAGACAGAATGACAAAGACGGAGAAGAGCTTCCAGACATTGTTGAGGAAGGAACGCTCTGAGTTGGCAGTATCCAGAACAGCTTCGATGAATGGAAGAGTCTGAGAAGAT
The DNA here is from genome assembly GCF_902459505.1 of Geotrypetes seraphini. NCBI lineage: Eukaryota > Metazoa > Chordata > Amphibia > Gymnophiona > Dermophiidae > Geotrypetes > Geotrypetes seraphini. The sequence goes on from NC_047094.1 coordinate 115,836,604, forward strand.
TTCGGAAAGTTGATTTTGAACCCCAGACTCTGCAGGAACCAGATAGTCCGTTGGGTCGCTAGGACGACTCCCTGAGACATGGAATCCTTGATGAGCCAGTCGTCCAGGTAGGGAAACACCTGCAGACTATGGTTCCTGAGCGCAGCGGCCACCACCACCAGGCACTCTGGGCGATGAGGCCAGGCCGAAAAGCAGCACTCTGTATTGAAAATGAAGATTACCCGAAATCTGAGGTATGGATGGGAGGCCGGATGGATGGGAATGTGTGTGTAGGCTTCCTTGAGATCCAGAGAGCATAACCAGTCGTTCTGCTCGAGGAGGGGATACAGGGATGCTAGGGTCAACATGCAAAACTTTTCTCTGACCAGAAATTTGTTGAGTACCCTGAGATCCAAAACGCAGATCGTCCGTCTTCTTTTGAACAAGGAAGTACCGGGAGTAAAAACCCTTGTTCTGTTGAGCCAAAGGAACTGGCTCGATAGCTCGGAGCTGAAGCAAAGCTTGAGCTTCCTGAAGAAGAAGGGCGGTCTGGGCAAAGTTGGAAGGATACTCTCTTGGAGGATGTTCCAGTGGAACTTGATGGAACTGAAGAGAGTATCCCTGCCTAACGATGGAAAGGACCCAGAGGTCAATGGTAACAGTCATCCATCGGTGGTAAAAATGATGGAGACGATCTCCGATAGGGGGAAAAACGGGAAATGGCAGAACGACTGAGGTTATGCTTTGTATCAGACAGTCAAAAATGCTGAGGAGCCATGGGCACAGCAGGAGGCTGCTGCTTCTGAGCTCAAAGGCATCACAGGAGAACTGAAGAAACTGCAGCCGAAGTTGGGACAAGGATGCAAGGACTTCTTGGTACTCAACATGCGCACGAGAATCCAAATAAGGCATGAACTTTTGAAGGATGGAGAGAAAAAACTCAAAATAGGTGAGGAAATGAAAATTATAATTGAGGACTCTAGAGGTCATCATAGAGTTTTGGAAGATGCGACGACCAAATCCATCCATCGTTTTGCCCTCTCTGCCCGGAGAACAGTGGCATACACCTAGGAAGGGTGAGATCTTTTTAAAGAAGATTCAACCAGAAGGGATTGGTGAGACAACTGAGCAACGTCAAACCCCTTGTGATGAACAATCCTGTATCTGGAATCCAATTTGCCTGGAACTGCTGGAATGGAATAAGGAGTTTCCAGACAGCGGACAAAGGTTTGATCCAAAAGCTTGTGAAGAGGAAGCTTGAGGGATTCAGCAGGAGGTTGAGGAAGATGCATGGTCTTGAGATACTCCTTGGAAAACTTGGATCCAGTGTCAAGTTGAATATTCAAACCAGCAGCCATCTTGACGTAGGAAAGATGAAAAAAGACAGCTGATCCCGCTAAAGCCTGGCCTCGAGAGGGACTCGAGGATGTCGAAGCAGCGTGCTCCAATGAAGAAGGAGATCTGGATGGAGAAAAAGAACCCATCGGGTCTTCGAGGTCCGGAAGCAGAAGGGTCGAAGTAGCCGGTGGGGAATATTGAAGAAAAGGCAGCTTCCGATGAGGCGAGGCATGCCTGGATGAATGCTTCGAAGAATGCCTCGATCGATGATGTGAGATGTGCCTCGAAGTAGGTCTCAACAAACGAGGCAAGTGTGTCCCCGCCGAAGCCTCCAGCGAATGGATAGGGCTGGAGGCTGTGGAACGAAGCAGAAGAGGCTGGGTGGAAGAACCTCGAGGCACTTGCAAAGACTCTGCTCCTTGCATCGAGTGTACGGGTTCCAATGGAGGCATGGGCAAAGACTGCTCCTTGCGATTCATGCCGAGATGTCAGACCAGACACTCGCAGAGACTCTGCTCCCTGTAGAGAGTGTGCATATGACTGAGGCACAGGAGGCGGCTCGACCTCTGCGGGAGACCTCCCAATGCCCAGGCTAGCTTTGTGAGAGAAGCTTCGGCCCCATGGTAGTAAAGCACAGTTACTTACCGTAACAGGTGTTATCCAGGGACAGCAGGCAGATATTCTTGACTGATGGGTGACGGCACCGGTACGGACAATTTTAGAGTGATTGCACTCTAAGAACTTAGAAAGTTCTAGCTAGGCCGCACCGCGCGTGCGCGAGTGCCTTCCCGCCCGACGAAGGCACGCGGTCCCCAGTTAGTATAAGCCAGCTAAGAAGCCAACCCAGGGAGGTGGGAGAGACGCAAGAATATCTGCCTGCTGTCCCTGGATAACACTTGTTACGGTAAGTAACTGTGCTTTATCCCAGGACAAGCAGGCAGCATATTCTTGACTGATGGGTGACCTCCAAGCTAACAAAAAGAGGGATGGAGGGAAGGTTGGCCATTAGGAAAATAAATTTTGTAAAACAGATTGGTCGAAGTGTCCATCCCGTCTGGAGAATGCATCCAGACAATAGTGAGATGTAAATGTATGAACTGAGGACCAAGTAGCAGCCTTGCAGATTTCCTCAATGGAAGTGGAGCGGAGGAAAGCTACAGAAGCTGCCATAGCTCTAACTTTGTGGCCCGTGACAGAACCTTCCAGTGTCAGGCCCGACTAAGCATAACAGAATGAAAAACGCAAGCAGCAAGCCAATTGGATAGAGTGCGTTTAGATACAGGATGACCCAACTTGTTAGGATCAAAGGACAAAAACAGTTGAGGAGATGATCTGTGAGGTTTAGTGCGTTCAAGATAGTAAGCCAAAGCACGTTTACAGTCCAAGTTATGCAAAGCCTGTTCACCTGAATGAGAATGAGGCTTCGGAAAAAACACAGGAAGGACAATGGACTGGTTAAGGTGAAAGTCAGACACAACCTTAGGGAGAAACTTAAGGTGTGTACGGAGAACCACCTTATCATGGTGAAAAACAGTGAAAGGTGGATCGGCCACTAGTGCATGTAACTCACTGACCCTCCTGGCAGAAGTGAGAGCTATAAGGAAGACCACTTTCCAAGTGAGAAATTTGAAATGTGCTATGGCCAAAGGTTCAAAAGGAGGCTTCATTAAAGCGGAAAGAACCACATTGAGATCCCAGACCACAGGAGGGGGCTTGAGAGGTGGTTTCACATTGAAAAGGCCCCTCATGAACCTGGAAACCAAAGGATGAGCAGAGATGGGTTTTCCATGAATTGGCTCATGAAAGGCAGCAATGGCACCGAGATGAGCTCTGATAGAAGTAGATTTGAGACCAGAGTCAGACAAGGAAAGAAGATAGTCCAACACCAGTCCCACTGCTAGAGACATGGGATTATGGTGATGTAAGAGGCACCAGGAAGAAAACCGAGACCACTTCTGCTGATAACACTGAAGAGTGGCCGATTTCCTGGAAGCATCAATGATAGAACGGACAGGCCGAGAAAGGAGTGAGTGAGCCGAAGTCAGCCCGAGAGATACCAAGCTGTCAGGTGCAGAGACTGTAAGTTGGGATGCAACAGGGACTGTTGATGCTGAGTAAGCAGAGAAGGAAACAGTGGAAGAAGTATGGGTTCCCTGGAACTGAGTTGAAGTAGAAGGGAGAACCAATGTTGCCTGGGCCACCGTGGAACGATGAGAATCATGGTGGCTTGTTCCCTCCTGAGCTTGAACAATGTCCGCAGCATGAGCGGTAGAGGGGGAAATGCATATAGGAAGAGATTGGTCCAATCCAGGAGAAATGCAGCGGGTGCCAGACGGTGAGGGGAGTAGAGTTTGGAGCAAAACAGGGGCAGTTGATTGTGAGGAGCTGCAAAAAGGTCCACTTGAGGAGTGCCCCATTGAGTGAAAATGGACTGGAGAGTTAAGGAGTCGAGAGTCCATTCGTGAGGTTGGAGAATTCTGCTGAGATTGTCTGCTAAGGAATTCTGCTCCCCCTGAATGTAGACAGCTTTCAGGAATAAATGACGAGCTGTCGCCCAAGACCAAATCCGTTGAGCTTCCTGACAAAACAGTCCGTCCCTCCCTGTTTGTTGATGTAGTACATTGCAACTTGATTGTCTGTGCAAATGAGTAGTACTTGAGGAAAGAGAAGATGTTGAAATGCCTTGAGGGCATAAAACATTGCTCGGAGTTCCAGGAAATTGATGTGGTGTTTCTTTTCCTGGGCAGTCCAAAATCCATGAGTTTGGAATTCGTTCAAGTGAGCTACCCAGGCATAAGGGGATGTGTCTGTGGTGATCACGAGATGATGAGGAGGTAGATGGAACAGTAGACCTCTGGATAGATTGTCAACCACCAAAGAAGCGACTGTCGAAGAGACGAGGTCACAGATATGTGTTGTGAGCAAGGATCCGTCGCTTGAGACCACTGGGTTGCTAGGGTCCATTGAGGAGTACGCAGGTGGAGACGTGCGAAGGGGGTGACATGTACAGTCGAAGCCATGTGCCCCAAGAGCTCCATCATGTGATTCGCAGAGATGGTAATCTGTTGAAACACCTGCCGACAGAGATGAAGGATGGTCTGAAGGCGGTTGGATGGAAGAAACGCCCTCATCAGAACAGTGTCCAGAATGGCTCCAATGAATTGAAGCCGCTGGGTCGGAATGAGGTGTGACTTGGGTAGATTGATTTCGAAACCCAACAGTTGAAGGAAATGAATGGTCTGGTTGGTGGCAAGCAGAACTGCATGAGGAGAATGAGCCTTATCAGCCAGTTGTCCAAATAAGGGAAGACTTGAAAATTGTGAGAGCGGAGATAGGCTGCTACCACAATCAGACACTTGGTGAATACCCTGGGAGAGGAGGCCAGACCGAAGGGTAGCACCTTGTACTGATAATGAGTTTGATTAATGAGAAAGCGTAGATATTGCCTGGACGTCAGATGGATAGGAATATGTGTGTAGGCCTCTTTGAGATCGAGGGATCATAGCCAGTCGCCCTGAGAGAGAAGAGGATAAAGGGTGGCAAGAGAGAGCATTTTGAACTTCTCCTTGATCAAACATTTGTTGAGATCTCTGAGATCTAATATAGGCCTGAGGTCTCCGGTCTTTTTGGGGACTAGAAAGTACCTGGAGTAAAATCCCTGACCTCGCTGATCTGGAGGAACTTCTTCGATAGCATTGAGAAGAAGGAGGGATTGAAGCTCTTGAGCGAGAAGAAGGGACTGAGACTTGTTGGAAGCAGACTCTTTTGGGAGGCCTAACGGTAGAGGAGTCTGAAAGTTGAGGGAGTAGCCGTGGGCGATAATAGATTACCTCCCATCGAGCCAGAAAAATGATGAGGCGACCTCCGATAGGCTGTGGAAGAGGACATGAGGGAGGAAGACTGGCAATGCCCTGGAGAAGAGAGTCAAAAGGGCTGAGTTGGTTTAGGCTGAGCAACAGGCTTTATTGCAGGTGGCTGTTGTTGGCGAGCCTATTGGTGCTGTTGCTGCCGCTGCCTCCGAGGCTGAGGAGGATGAGGCTGAATTGGCCGAGCAGAGAAACTGCGTTGGTACGACGTCTGCTGCCTAAAAGGATGAGTAGGAGGGGGTTTCTTTTTGTTTTTCAATAAGGTATCCCACCTCGTCTCATGAGCCGAAAGTTTCTGGGTAGTGGTATCCAGAGATTCTCCAAACAGCTCATCACCTAGGCAGGGAGCATTGGCAAGGCAGTCCTGGTGGTTAACATCAAGTTCTGAGACGCGAAGCCATGCTAATCGTCTCATAGCAACAGTCATTACAGTAGCTCGGGAGGTTAGTTCAAATGTGTCATAGATGGAACGGACCATAAACTTCCTGAGCTGCAAGAGACTGGCAGTACATTGCTGAAAAGCAGAAAGTTTGCGGTCTGGAATATATTTCTGAAAAGTGGCCATCTGCTGTATAAGATGTTTCAGGTAAAACGAGAAGTGGAATGCATAGTTACCTGAACGGTTGGCCAACATAGCATTCTGGTAAAGTCGTTTACCAAATTTGTCCATAGCTTTGCCTTCTCTGCCAGGAGGGACAGAAGCATACACACTGGAGCCTGCAGATTTTTTTAGGGTTGACTCCACCAGCAAAAATTCATGTGGAAGCTGAGGTTGTCAAACTCTGGAATAGGAATAACTTTATAAAGTGATTCCAATTTTCTTGGAGCTCCTGGGATGGTAAGAGGATTCTCCAGATTTTTGTAAAAGGTTTCCCTTAAAATATCATGAAGGGGTAATTTCAAAAATTCTTTGGGAGGTTGGTCAAAGTCCAAAGCATCCAGGAATGCCTTGGACTTTTTAGAATCAGACTCTAATGGGAGAGAAAGGGTGTCTGACATCTCCCTAAGAAATTTAGTGAAGGAAGAGTGTTCTGGCTTGCTAGCAGGATCTTGCACCGATGGGTCAGCCTCATCCGATGAAAAATCCTCCTCGGTACCGAGGGGATCTTCGGAATCATCACATAAATCAGGGTCGCGTACCGATGGAAGACGGCCCTGAGATAGAGGAGTAGAGGATTCGGTATGTCTGGTTTTGCGTACCGATTTGCCGGAACGCATCGACACCGTACCTGGTGACTGTAACGCGGTACGGGTGTCAGAGAGCGGTACCGGATCACAGACTGAGTAAACAGCTCGACGAAGAGACTTTGGCTCTGCTAACAAGATAGGCATAGACATCGTAGAGGCAGATTTAAGCGGTGCCGATAACGTCGATGCCGACAAAATAGGCTGGTTGACGAGCGGTACCGTAGGCTCAGTAGGTACCGGCACTGGAAAGTTCGGAGTTAGCAGAGCCGGAAGCAGGTGTTGTAATTGCTCCTTAAGCTGGACCTGGAGGTTGGATGCTATGCGCTCATCCAGAGACGGACCCGATGGCACCTGTACCGCTTTTTTCTTGCTCGGTACCTGTGGTGCAGCTCGACGCTCAGGCGAAGTCGATGCCGATGAAGAGGCAGTCACTTCTATAGGAGCAGAGGGTTTGCGGGGCCAGCACACAATCTGCAGGACTTGGCTCACTGCATGTTCGACTGGCAGGCCAAGAACTGTAGGGGATGGCTTCTTAGCCGGCTTACCTGTGGGGTGCGACACCGAAGATGTATCTTGCGGTGTCGAAACCACCGGTGCCGACTTGGAAGAAGTTGCCGATGCCGGTGGAACTTCCATAGTGGCACCGAAAAGAAGCTGCTGCTGAATTTGGCGATTCTTCAAAGTTCTCTTTTGAAGAGAACCACAGCGGGTGCACGTCGCAGCCCTATGGTCCGGACCCAAGCACTGAAGGCACCACTTGTGCGGGTCGGATAAAGAAATAGGGCGTGCACACCGCTGACACTTTTTAAAACCCGGTGAAGGGGGCATGAAGGGAAAAACGGCAGTAGCAAAATCGAAGCCCGAGGCTTCGATGGTGCCAACAGGCCCCGCCAGGGCCGACCGAAAAAAGTCAAAAAAAATAGACTTTTTTTTAAAAGAAAATAATAAAAAAACGAGAATGTGAAGAGTTTCACGAGGAAAAATATGCGAGCGGGAAGGCGAAAAAAGCCGTTGGAAAACGCGCATCTTCTTAGCTCCGCGGAAACTAAGAAACTGGGGACCGCGCGCCTTCGTCGGGCGGGAAGGCGCACGCACGGTGCGGCCTAGCTAGAACTTTCTAAGTTCTAAGAGTGCAATCACTCTAAAATTGTCCGTACCGGGGCTCCGTCGGTGCCGTCACACATCAGTCAAGAATATGCTGCCTGCTTGTCCTTGGAAAAAGAGCTGAATGAATTGCTTCTCTAATAAGGTCTGGAACGAAGCCGGCAAGGATGGATCCGCGTCTCCAACAGGACCACCTGCACGGGCTTCGATCTCCCTCGAGGCAATGTGAGAGTGCTTGGACTTAGAAGCCTTGGGCACTTTAAGCACTACCGGGGGAATGGGCTGCTGTGCTACCTGACCTGAAGAGATAGAGGAAGTCACTGCAGCAGGTGTCAAAGACATAGCCGGTACAAACGAGGCAGGATTGATGAGGCTTGGAGCAGAAGATGTGGAAGCCTGGGGAGCATCGGATGATGTCGAGAGCGAAGCACCCTTCGAGGACGAAAGCTCCTTCGAGGACTCCATGCTGAAAAGCTGCTCCCACAGGATGCAACTATGCTTAAAGGCACAGGACTTAAGTGTTGAGCAAGGCCGGCACGATTTCAGTAGATGTTGAGGCCCGAGACACCGAAGACAGCGTCAATGAGGGTCAGTCAGGGAAATCGCGCACTGGCATTTGGAACACTATTTAAAGCCGGTTGCAGGCCGGGACATATGCCGAAAAAGCTCTGCCGCAAAATGGACGGAATAAATTTTTTTTTTTTTTAAAACAAGAAAAGAACAACAAAAATCAGCGATTCTGAGAAAAAGAACCCAAAACCGTGGACTAAAGAAGGCACAAGTGAAAAACACTTCACACAGAGAGTCGAAGACGGACTTCTCGGCTCCGCGGAAAAGTAAGAACTGAGGAGACACGCCCTGTGCTGGGCGGGAAGGCACTCGTACATACGCAGTGCGGGCAACTCAAAACTTCGAGTTTCTTCAAGCAAGTCTGCTTGAGGGGCGTCCGCATTGGGGCTCCGTTGGATCACGTCACCCACTTGTGAGAGAATACCTGCCTGCTTGTCCTGGGATAAGATGAGCTTCCCAGTCTTCTGCACTGGCTGCAACATGTATGACTACCTCCCTTCGGTGATTCAGGCATACATTTGCAGTCGTTGCATGGAGCTGGATAGCCTGAAAAGGAAGGTCCAGCTGCTAGAAGAGACAGTACTGGGACTAAAAGAACTCCTCAACTTTGAACAAGAAATCCACAAACAAAAGAAGCTTCTAGTGGAGTACAGTCCAAACGACGAGGTTAAGAAGCTAGAGAGATACATCAAGGAAGCTCACCAACAGCATGTGGAGAACTGTACCCGAACAACCCAGGAAGAAGGCTTGGACGAGAGAAGAGAAGAAATTCTGGAAGAACGGAAGCAGAGATAAGGGGCGATCGCACACCAGGAGTAAGAGGGAGACTGCATGGGGACGTCCCCCCACCCAAAGAACAGAAAACAACCTCAGGAGTACCACAGGAGGGAGAAGATTGGTCCTATACCATGGATGTTTACCTACGACCCCCAAGGAAACCCCGAATAAAGAAGATGGGGATCATTGTGGGAGACTCCATCGTACGTCATGTGGACAGCCACACCGCAGGAGGGAGAGAGGATAGAATCGTCACCTGCCTGCCTGGAGCAAGAGTGAAGAATGTGGCCAACAGGATCTCCAGGATCATAGACAGCGCTGGGGAAGAGGACACTGCTGTGTTGTGAGCGGATGGAAGTATGACAGGGAAGAGATGAAGGGAAAGCTCCTCTCACTCGGAAGAAAATTGAAGATCAGGGAGGTGAAGGTGGCCTTCTCCAAGATCCTCCTGGTACCAAGAGCGGATGCAAAGAGACAAGGGGAATTGCAAGCAATCAACGCCTGGATGAGACAATGGTATGAAGAGGAAGGCTTTGACTTTGTGCGCAACTGGACGGCGTTCTGGGGAAAAAACAAGTACTACAGAAAAGACGGACTGCAGCTCAACAAGGAAGGAGTAACAGTACTGGCAGGCAACATGAAAAGGGCCATAGAGAAGGCTTTAAACTAAAGGACAGGGGAAAGCCGACAGTCTATCACCAGTCGATGGCCCGGGTGACAGGATGCCCTGTAGAATGAATTATGGACAACTACTCAGACATGGGAGGGGTGGACCACAAAGCAAATGAGGAAGACAACACAGCAGCAGAAAAGGATACTGTGGAAGAAACAGTAGATACTGCTAAGCTTAAAAAGTCCAAGAAGGTAACACAAAGGGAACTCAAATGTATGTATATGAATACTAGAAGTTTGGGAAACAAAATGGGAGAGTTAGAAGCAATAGCAAAAAGCAACGAACTGGAAATCATTGGCATAACAGAAACATGGTAGAATGACGAAAACAAATGGGACACAGTACTACAGGGACACAAACTGTACAGAAAAGATAGTGGGGCAGAAAGGTGGAGGTATTGCCCTATATGTTCGGGAAGGATTAGAATCTGTGAGAGAGACTATGGCGGAAGAGAAAGAGAAGCTGGAAAACCTCTGGATCAGGATTCCCAGATACAACGATAATGACATAAACATTGGCCTTTACTACCGACCGCCGGGACAGAGAGAAGAGACAGACTCGGAAATGATAGAGGGAATTAAACAAGAATGTAAGACAGGTAATGTCATAATCTTGGGGGATTTCAATTTCCCAGGGATAGACTGGGACCTGGGAACCTCCAGCTGTGGGAAGGAGGCAAAGTTCCTGGAAGTGCTAGGGGCTGCTTCCTGGAACAGATGGTAGAACCGACGAGAGGAAACGTCACCTTGGCATTATGGGTCCGGCAAAGGAAGTAGAAGACACGGTCCCGCTGGTGATGAGCGATCACAATATGATCAACTTCAAACTTGATGTCGGGAAAGGTATCAAAACCTCAACCACGACTTTAAACTTTAAAAAGGGAAGATAAGACAGCATGAGAGCCATGGTGAAAAAACGGATCAAGAAAAAGATGGGCAAAGTCATAACGGTGGAACAGGTATGGTCCCTACTGAAAAATACTATCACAGAAGCACAAAGCCTCTACATTCCGCGGATGTCCAAAGTAAAGAAAACCAAAGGCAAAAGAGAGCCGGCATGGCTTACCAAAGAGCTGAAGGAAGCCATAAATGAAAAGGACTCCTTTAAGACGTGGAAACGCATGAAAACATCCGAAGCTTGGAACACATAGAGATGATCAGAAAAAAATGTCACAATGCGGTGAGGGTTGCCAAAAAGGTCTACGAGGAGAAAATAGCGCGAGAGGCCAAAAATTTCAAGCCCTTTTTTATATACGTAAAAGGGAAAAAACCTGCACGGGAGGCGGTGAGACCACTGGACGACCTGGGAGGAAAGGGTGCGTCTAGGATGAAAAACAAATTGCAGACAGACTGAATTCCTTCTTTGCATCAGTCTTTACAAAGGAAGACACCTCAACAATACCTGACACAGTGAAAGTGTTCAAGGGAGTCGTACAGGACAGCCTCATCACAGTAGAAGTGGACTTGGACCAGATTGACAAACTTAAGTGATAAATCTCCTGGACCGGACGGAATTCATCCGAGAGTCCTAAAAGAACTGAAATTTGAAATCGGATAACTATTGCAAAAAACTTGCCAACTTGTCAATCAAAACAGGACAGATACCAGACGATTGGAAGATAGCAAACATCACACCAATATTTAAAAAAGGATCGAGAGGCGTGCCAGGCAACTACAGACCTGTGAGTCTCACGTCTGTTCCTGAAAAGATGGTTGAAGCGTTGATCAAAGATAGCATAGTCCGGCACCTAGACACACATGACCTGATGAGAGCCAGTCAACATGGGTTCAGGAAAGGGAAATCATGTTTGACGAACCTATTCCAATTTTTTGAAACAGTGAACAGACAAATTGATAGTGGAGAACCGGTGGATATTGTATACTTGGACTTTCAGAAAGCGTTCAACAAGGTTCCACATATAAGACTTCTCAGGAAATTACAAGGCCATGGAATAGAGGGAGATATATTAAGATGGATAAGCAAATGGCTAGAGAACAGAAAACAGAGAGTAGGCATAAATGGGAAGTTCTCAGAATGGGAAAAAGTGACTAGCAGTGTACCCCAGGGCTCGGTACTTGGACCCATCTTATTTAATATTTTCATAAATGACTAGGAAGAAGGAACATCCAGTGAAATCAAGTTTTCAGACGACACAAAGCTATGCCAGGCAATCATATCGCAGAAGGACAGCGAGGAACTCCAGAGCGAATTGAATCAATTGGAGAAGTGGGCAGATAAATGGCAGATGAATTTTAATGTGGAAAAATGCAAAGTGATGCATTTAGGCAGAAAAAATGAAGATCACAAGTATAGTATGTCAGGTGTAACTCTGGGAAAGACCGAACTGGAAAAGGACCTGGGTATACTGATAGATAGGACCCTGAAACCGTTGGCGCAATGTGCGTCAGCGGCGAAGAAAGCAAATAGAATGCTAGGCATGATAAAGAAGGGAATTACGAGTAGATCAGAGAAAGTTATAATACCGCTCTACAGAGCCATGGTCAGATCGCACCTGGAATACTGCGTCCAGCATTGGTCTCCATACCTAAAGAAGGATATATAAAACTGCTAGAGAGGGTGCAGAGACAAGCAACGAAGCTAGTGAAAGGTATGGAGAACCTGGACTACGAAGAATGACTTAGGAGACTGGGGTTGTTCTCCCTTGAGAAGAGGAGACTGTGAGGGGATCTGATCGAGACTTTCAAAATACTGAAAGGATTCGACAAAATGGAGCAGGGAAAGCAGTTATTTACAATGTCCAATGTGACACGGACAAGAGGACATAGACTGAAGCTGAGAGGGGGGGGGGCAGGTCTAGGACGAATATCAGGAAGTTCTGTTTCACGCAACGAGTGGTGGACACCTGGAATGCTCTCCCAGAGGAAGTAATTGCAGAATCCACCGTTCTAGGATTTAAGGGTAAACTAGATGCACATTTCCTTAAGAGTGGCATAGAGTGATACGGGTAAGGGTAAATTAGATGCACATCTCCCTTGAGAAGCATATAGTGATATGGGGACTAAAACTATGCCAGGGTAGACCTGGTGGGGCCTCCGCGTGTGCGGATCACTGGACTTGATGGACCCAGGATCTGATCCGGAGATGGCAATTCTTATGTTCTTATGACCTGGGTTGGCCACTGTTGGAAACTGGGCTTCATGGACTTTTGGTCTGTCCCAGTATGGCAATTCTTATGTTCTTATCTGTGATATCTGAGGAAAAGAAGGGACCTTGCAGGTAAAACTACAGATTCAATTATTTACAGTTTACATAATCACTTATTTAGCTTGAGTTAAATTCCAGGTTTTATGTGCTTAGCATAATTCATTGATTGATGACAGCACAGTCCTGCTCATCTGCAGAAGAATGTTTGCTGAAAAACATTTAAAACTAAAAGTGACAAAATCTGTCCTTACCTTCTCTTCATCTTGATGCAGAACACGGATTCTGTTAGTTAGTGTAAAGGACGGAGATTTTGGAACTGTAATGGGAAGAGCCTTCTTCTCTGGAACACCCTGCCAGATCGAGATAAAAGCATTAGCCTACAAAAAGTGAACAGTCACCTAAATTCCTCACATTCCACACAGTTGTTACAGGCACTGGATTAATTCCAATCCCATAGAAAGGTAGAAGCTCTAAAATTCTTCTATTTTTTAACACCAGACACCTTTTTTAGCTTAGCATTTCATCATCATCTCACCCCTAACGTGAAGCAATCTGTCTCACTACAACATTTCAGGTACATATCAAGAGTTCAAATCAGGTCAAAACATTGCCCAACATGTTTCAGTGCCTTGGCACTTGTATCAGGGGTGTCAATTGTTCATTAAATCTTGAGCCTAATCTACATATAACGAAAGGTTAGGTTCTTACCTCTGCTAATCTTCTTTCTTGTAAATCAACCCTTTATGCTGGCGACAGATGGATGTTATGTATCTTGGCCAGCCAAGATCTATAGGAACTTCACTTGATAGAAATTTCAGTTCCACCCCCTGCTCTCATCTACTGGAGCATGCTCCCTGGACATCAGTTAGTTTTCAAGCAGCCAGGCATCTCTAAAAGAGAATAAGAAACAAAAGAGGGAAACGGGGAACTCCCTGCCAAACATTCAAAACAGCAACAATGCAAATTGGAAAATAGATTATGCAACATTAAAACCTGAAACATAAAACAGGGTTAAAGGTAGAAAAAGCCTGTACAGTCAGAAGGGGGTGATAACCCTGGAACCTCTCTAACCAAACTCCATAGTTAAACAGATGACATTCTTAGGAAGGCAGGTCTGAGAATGAAATCCAGCTTACCAGTAAACGGCCAAGCGATCTGCTAATCGGACAGAAATAGGGCGGGTCCCCAGCATAAATGGTGGATTTACAACAAAGAAGATTAGCAGAGTTAAGAACCTAATCTTTCGTTCTTGTACAATTCCCCTTTATGCTGGGGACAGATGGGACGTAACAGAGCAGTCCCTAAACATCAAAGGTGGACCAGGGACCGATGAGCTCATTGCCAATACTGAAGCCCAAAAAGCAGCATCCTGCTTGGCCGCCACATCAATCCAACTTGGTAAACTTGCTAAAGGCATGCAGGGAAGACCATGTAGTCACCCTGCAAATCTCTGCCGGTGAAAATGCTGTAGATTCTGCCCAAGACATACATCTCATGGAATGAGCCTGGACCCCATCAAAGGGAAGGAGGAAGGGGGCATTTTCACAGCCATCACATAGGCATCAGAAATAGCTGCACAAATCTATTTAGAAATGGTAGCCTTAGAGGCAGGCCTTCCCTGACGAGCAGCACCCAAGAGAACGAAAAGATGTTCCAAGAGGCAAAACTTATTGGTGACCTCCAAATAACGCAGAAGGAGGCAGCGAATATCCATGGACCGCAAATCCGATCCCTGGAACCCAAGGGTATGAATGTCGGAAGACAAACTTCTTGATTCAAATGGAAGACAGAAACCACCTTCAGGAGGTTGCAAGAACACTGCAGAATCCGTGATCCGCAGGAAAGGGCCTGAAGCTCCGAGACCTTATGGGCAGATGTAACCACAACCAGGAAAACAGTCTTAATGGTTAGATCCTTCAACGAGGCCTGTTCAAGGGGTTCATATGGTGGACAAGCCAGCGAGTGAAAAACCAGATTCATATTCCACGTTGGGCATGGGAGGCACAAAAGAGGCCTAAGCTGAATCGCTTTTCTCAAGAAACAGACATCTGTGCTAGGGAGCCTCTGAGCAATACAGGATCCAAACAAGAAAGACCCGTGATCTGCACCCTGAGGGAAGACAAAGCCAGACCCTTTTTCAGGCCATCCTATAGAAAAACCAGAACCTGAACCATCCGAGGGATCGACCTGGGGACTTGAACACCAAACCTGGTAACACCTCTATGCTTTTGCATAAGCCACAACCGTGGACTTTCGCTTGCCATGCAGTAACAGAGCAACAACTGCGGTCGAGTAGCCACTGGCTGTCAAGGCCACGCGCTCAAGAGCCATGCCATAATACCAAAGTGGTCCGAATCCTGCAGAGTGATTGATCGCTGAGTAAAAAGACGATGGTGGCAGAGAAGTCGAAGTCCCTGACCAGCCATGGTCTCCCTTGGCCAATCTGGAGCCAAGATCACTGGGCCCTCGTATTCTGCAATGCAATGCAAAATGCATCCTATCATGGGCTACGGAGGAAAGACATAGAGGAGACTGCCCCGAGGCCACGACTGCATCAGAGCGTCCAGGCCTTCACTGCCAGCCTCCCGCCGACGACTATAAAACCTGTCCTTCCTGTTCTTGGCGGTTGCCATGAGGTCGAACACTGGATGATCCCACTGATGCAATTGTAAAAAATAAAATTGTGGAACACGTAGACAAACATGATTTAATGGGACAGAGTCAGTATGGGTTCAGCTGAGGGAGACCTTGCCTGATCAATTTGCTTGACTTTTTTGAAGGTGTAGATAAAAGTGAGCCAGTTGATGTAGTGTATCTGAATTTTCAGAAAGCTTTTGATAAAATTCCTCATGTGAGGATCTTGAGAAAATTAAAGACTCATGGGATAGGTGGAAAAGTTCAGTTGTGGATTAGGAATTGCTAGGCGACGTACCAAAAGCAATGGTAGCATGCAGGGATAGACAGAAAAGCCTGCCCCCAAAACCAAGGTCCCAAAAGTGGCATCAAATCGAGCTGCCCTATCCACTTGGTAAAACAGTGTAAAGGTATGAAGCGAGGACCAAGAAGCGACCCTGCAAATTTCCTTGGGATGAATCGCATGATACTCTGCCCATGACACAGCAACGCTTCTAGTCAAGTGGGCTTTAAGAGAAACTGGAAGCTGCTTGCAGAATGCGATGAAAGTCACGGAAATAGCCATTCGAATCCATCGAGCAATCAAGGACTTGGATGCCAGCCGACCACAGCGAGGCGCAGCAATCAGAACAAAAAAGGAGATCAGACAGCCTGAAATCATTAGTTCTCTCCAAATAGTGGAGCAAGACCCCTCCCTACATCCAATTTGCGCATGATCCGATCCTTTTGCTCCGAGCCTATGGAATGAAATGCAAACGAACCTCCTGATTGACATGAAAGGGGAACCCACCTTCATTAGAAAGGACGGTACAGAAAGAGTTCCCTGAACAAAAGAGCCTGAAGATCCAAAAAATGCCATGCCAAGACAATGGTGACCAGAAAGACAGACTTGATCATGAGATCCAAAAAAGTAGCATCCTTCAGTGGCTCAAATTGGTCTTCCCCAAAGCCCTGAAGAATAATGTTAAGATCCCACAAAGGGAAAAGAAGACGTAAGGAAGGTCGGAAACGAAGTGCCCCTCTCATAAACCTGGACACATCTGGAAGAGCAGAACATGAACCAGCACTTTTGCATGCTCTAAAGCACAAATGTCTGCAACTGGAACATGAAGTGAGGCCACCTCTAACTCTTCTGTAGGTCCACCTGAAGAAAGCCAGGACCACGAAATGGGAGCCCTCACAGGCTCCACCTGGTCTGTAGCACACAACTGCTGGAAAGCCTTCCAGGCTGTGGCATAAGAAGCCATAGTTTGAGTGTAAAAGAGTCAAACTAAGCTGCATCAAGGCTGAGCACTCAAGAGCCATGTCTTAAGATCAAAGCGCCATGGGTTCTCCATGGGCACTGGCCTCCGAAAGAGAAGGTAGCGATGAAGAGGAAGCTGAATTGTCTCATCCCGAAGATGGATGAGATCCACATAAAACGTGAAACAAGGTCAATCTGGAGCTACTACAATCACAAGGCCAGGATGCATAGCTATCTGGCGGATAACCCAACTGACCAGAGGCCACAGAGGGAACATGTACAGGAGCTCGTGAGCTGGCCAGTGCTGAACCAAGGCATCCATCCCTAGGCTCTCGTACTGTGTTCGTCAACTGAAAAAGCGCCTGTCCTTCAAGTTCTCTGTTGAAGCCATCAAGTCCATCAGGGGCTGACCCCAGTGCTGTACAATCAGAAGGAACGCCTTTCACGAAAGGTGTCACTCTACTGGGTCCAGGACCCATCAGCTGAGGAAGTCTGCCTTGATATTGATGACTCAGGCAAAAGGGCCTGCCCAGAAGTACTTCCGCCCAGCGGTACAGCATGTGAGCCTCCTGGCCCAGGAAGGCACTTCTTGTGCTCCCTTGATGATTTATATACACCACCGCTGATGATTTATGTACACTGGAATACTCGCATTGCTTTCCCTTCCAGAACTGTCTGAAGAGCGAGTAGTGCTAGCTGAATTGCCCGAAGCTCCAGATGATTGATCGACCAATATTTTGGATGAGGAGTCCACTGCCCCTGAATAGAGCGATTCCCTCAGTGAGAAACCCAACAGGCTGGAATCCGTCATAAGAGTCATCCACTCAGAAATCCAAAGAAGCCAGCCCTTGAAGTCACCATCTCACGCTGCTGTGAGCTAGCACCGTACAGAGGAGCGGCATCTGAAGGGGATGATGCTGCGGAGACCACCGAGAAATGAGGCACTCCTATAAAGGGCGCATATGTGCTCTGGCCTGGGGGACTACCTCCTAGATTGCCATTGACACCAGAACCTGCAGATAATGCCAGGCCATAGGAGACAGATGGTTCAAGAGATCTCAGATATGTTCAAGTTTCTGTCCGAGTACCTCAGGAAGAAATACAAGACCCTTTCTGGAGTTGAATAGAATGCCCAGATACTCCAGGGACTGGGAGGGCATCAAGCAGCTCTTCCTGAAATTGACAGTGCCTGCAGCAGAGACCCCCATCTCCACCACACTTTCACATTCCTGACAAGACAGATTCCGGATCAACCAGTTGTCCAAGAAAGGATGCACCTGGATACCCTGCCAGTGGAAAAAAGCTGCCACAACTACCATCACCATGGAGAAAGTGTGGGGCACCATCACAAGGCCAAAGGGTAGAGCTGCAAACTGGAAATGCTATTGCAGAACATGGAAAACACAGAAAACTGTGATGCTCCAGGTAGATCAGAATATGGAGGTAAATCTCTGTTAAGATCCAAGGACGCTAGAAACTCTCCTGGAGAGACAGCAGCTATCACTGTCTGCTATGTTTCCATGCGTAAATGAGGAATCTGCAAAAAGCGATTGACTGACTTTAGATCTAAAACGGGTCTCCAATCCTCTGAGCCTTTCTGTAGTACAATGTCAATTCGTGTTCTGAAACAGTTCCATCACTTCGATGTCCAAGAGATGTTGCAGAGTAACGGGGACCCTGGACTCCTTTTCTGGTAGACCTGCTGGAGTCCAGGAGGCAGGCAAAAGAGGATTGCCTTGTGCCCCTCCTGAATGATAGCTAGCACTTATTGATCTGATGAAAGTCGAGTTCACTCCTGATAAAACTAAGAAGTCGGCCTCTGATATGAGGAAGCCCCGCCTGACCCCTGGCAGCATCAGGGATTTTTAGGCACAGCCACTGCACAGGAACCTGAGACCTGAGGGTGCCTGGAATTAGAACTCTTGTAATGGGGGCATAGCACTGGGGATATCTCTGGGAGGAAGAACCTGCAGATCCATGACACCTAAGGGAGGAACGAAAAGCACTACAATCCCCTCACGATGTCAGGTGAAACTTGTTCATAGGGAGAGACTTAGGGTAGCGCTTGGCAACATCAGGGATTAGGTCATCTAGACCTTTACCAAAAAGAAGCTAGTCCTTGAAAGGAAGTCTGCTTAAATTAGCCTTTGAGGCACTGTCACCAGCCCAAAGATGGATCCAAAGAGTCTGGTGAATAGACACTGTCCAGACGCACTCAGTCTGCACTAGAAACCTGTGACAAGGTCAGTAAGCAAGCAAACTCCCAGAGGAATGGACCCCGAGTTTAGGAAGGGTGAAACATGGCAGGGTGGAACATGGTTCCATAGATCCACCAGTTTCTCTGTGAAGCAGAAGTCCGGCACTGCAGGACTGCGTCCTTTCCTCCAACAGGGGACTCATAAAGGTGCCTCAAGGCACTGAAGCCATCAAGAAAGTAAACTTTAAGTGAAAAATACCCAAGAAAAGAAGCAGAGCAACTGCAAAAGACTTCTGCATGGATTGCTTGCAGAAATTGTAACTGGATATGTTTTTTACCTCTCAGGCTAATAGGGTGGAGCATATGCTATGTAACATTGTAAGTAACAGTGATTTATCCGACAATATGACGCAGGACCTGCTTTTATTGGAACAATGGTCCTTGACCTGGCAGCTGAGCTTCAACGCTAAAAAATGCAAGGTCATGCACCTTGGCAACAATAATCCGTGCAGAACGTACACATTGAATGGTGAGACCTTGGCTAGAACTGCAGCAGAACGAGATTTAGGGATGATCATTAGTGAAGACATGAAAACTGCCAATCAAGTGGAGAAGGCTTTATCCAAGGCTAGACAAATGCTGGGTTGCATCCATAGAAGTTTTGTTAGCTGGAAGCCCGAGGTCCTAATGCCATTGTACAGAACCATGGTGAGACCTCATCTGGAGTACTGTGTACAATTCAGGAGGCCACATTACCGTAAAGATGTGCTGAGAGTTGAGTCGGTTCAGCGAATGGCCACCAGGATGGTCTCGGGGCTCAAGGATCTCTCGTACAAGGAAAGGCTGAACAAATTGCGGCTATACTCTCTCGAAGAATGCAGGGAGAGAGGAGACATTTAAGTATATCACTGGTCGTCTCGAGGTGGAAGATTATATTTTCTTTCTTAAAGGGCCCTCGGCCACAAGAGGGCATCCGCTGAAAATCAGAGGCGGAAAATTTCATGGCGACACCAGGAAGTATTTCTTTACCGAAAGAGTGGTTAATCATTGGAATGATCTTCCATTGCAGGTGGTTGAGGCCAACAGCGTGCCAGATTTTAAGAATAAATGGGATGTCCATGTCGGATCTCTAAGAGGGTAGAGTTAAGGGGATGGGTCATCAGAACACGATCTCTGAGAGGGTTAAGGGGGAGAGTCAATAGAGTGGGCAGAATTGATGGGCTATGGCCCTTTTCTGCCGTCATTTTTCTGTGTTTCTATGCTCAGAAAAGTGTTGGATTTCTGCAGCACTCAGATTGCGGGTTGGGATTGAACACCTAGCATATGGAATCCAGAAGGGATGTTAACAGAAACAGAGATTATTTTGTCGGGTCCTGTTCAAGTCTTCAATCCTATCTTCCAGAGCTGCCAGGCGTTGAAGATATTTTTGTTGTGCAATTTCCACGACACTCACTCAGTTACTTTTCTACAACATATAAGTGAGGCAAAGGACCAAGGCCCAAGCCCACATCATCTAATTTATCCTGCAGTTGGGCAAGTTTGGCATCAATGGGGAGTGGATGCTTTTCCAATAGTTTTTAACGCTATGGTCACCTCCGATGTGATTTCAGCAACCCAGGCGGAGCCCACAGAGGAGCTCGTGGAACTATGAGGTGCCGCCATTTTCTCTTCAGTACCACGGGCCCAATTGCGGTCCTTCTTTGTCCCCTTTGCGGCCATAGCCCATAGTGGCATTGAAAGTGTTCTAAAAAGCAGTGGAAGATTACGTGCACAAAGTCTAAATTGTAGTGGAAAAGAAAGGCGCCCAAACAATTGAGAAAACCAGGGATCTTGAGAGGGCGGCAGGAGACGTTCCAAACAGCGTCCTCTCCCGAGAATGGCGTCACGTGATCCCCATAAATTCTTTTAATTACAATTTGGTTTGGGCAGCTTCTGTTTGTCAAATCTCTGCAATACTGGTAAGCCATTTTAGCTTAGATAAGCTAATTAGTGTTTAATACTGCTTCAAAATGCTCTGTTTGCTATCAATGAGTAGTGCAATGTGCTCTATTTCTTCTAGGGTTCTTTTCTTTTGTCTTTGGTTTGTTACTTTTATTATATGTTATATTTTATTAATTGTTATTATGTTGTTTCTATAGATATTATTTAGATATAGATCAGACTCAAGATTTAATGAATCATTTCCACCCCTGACACGGCGCTGAAACATGTTGGGCAATGTTCTGAACTCTTTTGAAGTCTGGATATATCTACCTGGGATCACCTGATTCTTGTTAATAAGAGACTATTTAGAGCCTTTATCATCTTGTTGTTGCAGGGTTTTGTTTTGTTTTTTGCCTCTATTTCTATAGCTACTCACCACAACATTTTCCAAGATTTTGGTTGGACATGGTCTGGAATGGAAGACAAATCTCTCTTCTTCCTCAACCACTTTTTCTGCACGTTCTTGAATCCTTTTCTCTATTTCAAAATCAAAGCCAACTGGTTTAGTAGGACTTTTAACAGTGGGTTTCTTGGGTAAGATTGGCCCTGCTTCTAGAATCCTGAGATCTAGTTCCTGAGCTCTGAATTTGTACCTGCAGAAGGAGGGGAAAAAAAAAAAAAAAATCAATGACAGGGATCAGGCGGCCAATAAAACATGCCATTTAAATTCTTAACCTGAAGCCAGCCAATTGCTTTGAGAAATTAAAAGGAAGCACAAATCCATGTGTCGCTAACATTCTAGACATTTTCCCTATAGATCAGCAGTAACACAATCTTAATTACTGTTGCAGTTTCTCCAGCTCTTCAGCTTCCAACTCAGCTGTACTTTTGCATGTAACAGGGCGTTGACGGCATCTAGTCTGTAGTTGAGGAGTTTTTGGATTTGTTAGTTTGAGTTTTCCATGCTTGACTAGAGATGGCCCTGCAACAAGAATCAAGGAAAGCAAGTAAGTCTTTTTTCACCATCCACAAATTAACCTAAAATGAATCACAAACCAAGCTGTGTTCTAATCACAATAGAGTCTTTGTGCTTACAGATGGGTATTATAGAGTTAAAGACTAGTTCTGGTGAAAGCTAGTGCTAATGTTCATTGGACCCAGATTATTGACAATGTTATATAGGTGCCTTCAAATGCCTCAAGCTACAAAGGTAAGCTATAATTGACACAAGGCACTGAGAGAATATGTTGAGCAAAGAGCATTGTGCAGATGCTGTAAGAAAGTTTTGAAAATCCCAGCTCCTTTAGTTGCAGAAACTGAGTATCATCATGTGTAGGGATTAAGTTCTTAGGAGTTTTACCTTCCATCTCCCTCTGCTTGCTTCTTAAGTGGTATCGAGGTGGAGTACGCTTGTAGAAAGCCTCAACTTTCTGAGCTGTGGATATGAACTCGCTATATCCAGTATCCTCATGTTCCCTCTTCCCTTGTGATAAGTTGAAGGGTTTGGGTTTGGTATGACCTCCTTTTGGAATTCGTGCCTGTAGATTATTTAAAAAACAAAACAAAAAACAAACCAGAATGAAAGTAATTATAAAAGTCTGGTATTTTCAAAAGAACAGGCATTATTCCAGAACAGCAAGATGAAGCACCAGTTTCAGGTCCCTCAGACAAAATGAGACTATGCAAGCACTAAGTTAACCCCCTTATGCACCTCTTCGGTCTCTGAGATCACCATTAACTTACCCTTACCTCCCAGAAAAAAACTTAGCCCAAGTGCTATATGCCTACGTACTCTCTAGACTAGACTACTGCAACTCCCTATTCAATGGCATCGCTGCAAGAGATCTAAAACGCTTCCAAACAATCCAGAACTCAGCAATTTGACTCCTATACAACCTCAACTACCATAACCCCATTACTCCAGCACTCTATGCAGCTCACTGATTACCAGTCAAAAAGTGATGCATCTTCAAAGCCCTGGTCATGACATACAAGAGATTCTACCAAAAAACCCCAGCCTACACAGCATTCAAGCTATGCCTATACACCGCTAACTGCCCCCTCTGCTCCAAAGCAGAACAAAGACTCAGCATTCCAGCAGGGAGATCCCTCCAAATGAGTACGGTGTATAAACGATCCTACAGCCATTTCCTACCTCAGCTATGGAACCGACTGCTCACACAGATCAGGTCACTAGAATCATTAATGACCTTCCGCAGAGCAGTAAAGACCTCCCTCTTCCGCCAGACGGGCCATTAAAAACTGCCTCCTCAATATGCTTCTCTTTGATATAACCAGTCTGGTCTCTAGAATAAGCTCTGTTATTGTCTATTGTAACTTATTTGTAGTCTGTCTTCAAACGATTGTGAATGTCTACTTGAAAACCGTTCTGAGCTTCTGAGAGAATGGGATAGAAATCGAAGTAAATAAATAAGTAGTCTGCCTATACACCTCAAAAAGCAGGTGAAAAAGGGGCGTGGCTTAACGCGAGCACGGATGGAGGTGTGATCGTGAAGCTCCTCAACACCCAGGCAACGAAATATAAAAAAAATTTTTCCTTCTGAATAATTATATAAAAAATATATATAAAGGAAGCTGAACAAAAGATAAAGAATGAAATCCTAATTTGCTGTAGTAGAGGTGAGATATGAGCTGACGAGAATCGGAAAGGCAGAGAGCCGTTTGTGTTTTCGGCGGTTACATGAGACTTGCAGCGCTGAGACCGCGAGGTGTATGTGGGTGAATGGCGAGATTGGTGGGGAAATTTTGAGGGAGTTTTGTGTCCCGATCGGATACAAGAGATCCCATAAGGAAAAAAAGAAAAAGAAAAAATAGATTGCCCTGATGACGCTGAAAGGGGGGATTGATTGAAGAAAACTGAGAGAAAGGAATACCGGCGTTTTCTCTCAGTGATTGAACACCGAGACGCTGAAGACAAGGAAAAAATATCATCTTACTAAATAAACAAAATACTGAATTGAAATTGCTTTTCTCTGACAAAGCTGCGATTGGGCTTGTGTGAGAGGAGACAGAGGAAGGGGTTAACGGAACTTTTGAAAAAAGCTGAAGCGGCAAGACATCGAGGCAGTTGAGAGACGCTGTGAGTGAACAGAAAACAGTTGCTTCAAGTTTGTCAAAAAAAAAAGGGAAGAGAATTAGATGAAGTGTTGCTCTCCTCGGTCAGGGCTGCGATTGGGCTTGTGAGAGGAGAATTAAAAGAAAGGACTACCAAACAATTTTTTTTTATTCAGCGCTGAAGCGGGGTGTCATTAAAAAAGAGTGACTGACAGAGGTAATGAATTAAATCTGTAGAAGAACCCGACAAGTCTGAGAAAAATTTAAGGAAGGAAATGCTGTTGGACTGAATATCCCCCTCTTTCATTGAAACAGTGAAGGGGCTTAAGGGAAAAGAACCATAAAAAAGGATTACTGGTTCTTTTTTTTTATTTTTTCACATCAATAGAACTGGAAACAAATAACTGACACTTACTTCAAAGAACCTTTTTGCCAATATTAAAGTGATAAAGACATTAAAAAAGGAGTATTTAAGATTGAGACAGATAACTGAGAAAGAGAAAAGGAAAAAAGGCAAAAAAGGAAAAGAAAATTTCTACTATAAAAGATAGAACCAAACTTTGGAAGAAAAGGGATTAAAAACATAAGAATACCAAACCTAAAACTAAGAGACTAAATTTAAGAAATAAGAATAACCAAGAAAAAGAAAACAACAATATGGCAAGCACCAGACAAAACAAAAATGAGGCTGGTACATCTGCAAAAAGACAGAAACAAGACCAAATAACACCAAGCAAGATACCACTTCCTATTGAAGAACCAGACATATTAAGCAAAGCAGAAGTCATGGAAGAACTAAAACAAATCAAACAAATGCTTAAGCAAACTATAACTAATATGTCTGAAATGAAAGAAGAAATTTTAAATATTCATAGACAAATGGAAGTTAATAACAAAAGAACAACTGAATTAGAATCAAAAATGGAAGTTATAGAATGTGAATCAAAAAGATGTAAAAACGACAGCCTGGAATTAAATAAATTAAAAGATCAACTGGAAGATTATGAGAATAGAGGAAGAAGGAAAAACATTAAATTATTTGGAATACAAGAAAATTTAGAGGGAAAAAATACTATCCTTTTCCTTGAAAATTTAATTCCAAAAATACTACAATTAGACTTGAAACAACCAATTGAAATAGAAAGGGCGCATAGAATCCCAATTAAAAATTTAGAAAACAAAGACAGACCAAGACCAATAATTTTCAAAATGCTGAGATACCAACAGGCACTAGAAATACTAAATGCTGCAAAAAAAGATAAAAACCTAAATTATAAAGGATCAAGAATATGGTTTTTACCAGACTTTGCCAAAAACACAGCAAATAAAAGAAAGAGACTATTGGACATGAGACCTTTACTAAAAGAAAAAGGATTTAAATATGGTCTATATTATCCAGCGAAAATGAGAGTATCATCAGGAGACAAATCCTTATATTTTGAGGATCCCGAAAAACTAAAAGATTTTCTTTCTAAACCAGAACCTATGATATTTTAACATAAAACATTAAGATGGTTTTGATGTCTCTATGAAGAAATATAAAAATATGAAATATATGAAGAAAAGAAGGAAAATGATTACATATATGTTTAAAATAAATTATATGTTAAAATCATAATACTAAGGAAATATAAATTAAAAATTGTTTAATGGATAATGATACATTAATGAAATGTTATGGAAAAATGATTAAAGATATAAAGGATTGATATAGATAGATAGAAGGGAAATTTATTTGAATATTGAATATTGATTGCCTGGGGAGAGGAGAATATTCGGGTTACATTTCCAATGTGTATCCTTAAGCAACCGATGTATTGGGTGGGAAAGGGAGGGAAAAGGAGAATATTTACTAGAATGATTAAGGGAAAAATAAATAAGGGATTAGATACATTAGGGATAAATATGTGTGTCGTGAAAAAAATTTTTAAAATTTTAAATATAAAAGAAGAGGGGAAGAAAAATATAATGAAAAGTATTAAAATGTATAATGTCTTTTAAAATATATTCGATTAATGTCAATGGCCTGAATCATGTAATTAAAAAGAAAAAAGTATTAACATTTTTAAAAAAGCAAAATGCGGATATTTACTGTCTGCAAGAGACCCATCTTAATATGAAAGAATCACAGAAATTATCAGGTGGATGGATAAAGGAATGTTATTTTGCTCCAGCAGTGGGTAAAAAAGCAGGGGTTGCAATTCTTATAAATAAAAAATGTAAGGCCAAGATTAAAGTAAAAAGTTCAGATCCACATGGAAGATGGATACATATTGATATAAGTATGGGAAATGATACCCTGACGTTGTTCAATATATATGCCCCTAATTCGAATCAATCAGAATTTTTCAAAAAGCTACAGAATATGTTACTACCACTGGCTGCTTCTAATTTAGTGGTGGCTGGAGATTTTAATGCTGTAATGGATCCATTATTGGATAAAAAACCAGGTAAAAATATTAAATCTTTAGGTCTAGATAATTTGGTTCAATCATGTGATTTGAAAGATATATGGCGTATTCTTCATTTTAATGATCAGGAATATTCATTTTGTTCACAGGTTCATAAATCATTTTCAAGAATTGATTATATTTTTGTCTCGACAAATAAAGTGCAACAGGTGATTAAAGCCTACATTGATCCTATTATTATTTCAGATCATGCGGGAGTATGGATAGAATTACAATTAGATCAATTAGAAAATGATAGACCTCTTTGGAGATTTGATAATGCATTGCTTGTGGACGACAAATTCTTGGAAAATTTTAAAACACAAATTAACGAATTCTTTCAAATAAATTTAGTGGAAGATACATCTATAGAGAATGTATGGGATGCATTTAAAGCAACTATGAGGGGTAATATTATATCATATTCAGCTTTTATTAGGAAACAGATTAAAAAACAATATATAGAATTAGAAAAAGAAATAAAAATATTAGAAGCTAAATTGATAAGTAAATGGGAATATGAAGTTTTACAAGCTCTTTTGAAAACAAAAGGTAAATATAATGAATTAACTTCAAAAATGATAAGAAAAGATTTGTTTTCCAAGCAAACAATGTATTATGGAAATTCTAATAAGGCAGGGAAATTATTGGCAAATTATCTTAAGGTAAAAAAAAGGAGAACTAATATTAATGGAATAAAAGATGATAATGGTATAATAACAAATCAAACAAATATAATATTAAAACAATTTTTAAAATTCTATAAAGACCTATATTCTTCCGAACCTTATTTGGAGAGACAAAAAGACGGAAAAAATTTTTTAGATTTAATTAATGGACCTAAGGTTCCTGATCATATAAAACGGAGTTTAGATGAACCTATATCATTAAAAGAATTAGAAACAGCATTGAGATCTCTTAGAGTTGGATCCGCTCCAGGTGGTGATGGTTATACAGTAGAATTTTATAAAACATTTCAAAATATACTTTCCCCACATTTATTAAATTTATATCAGACACAACTTATAAAAGGTAATATTAAAGGTACTATGGCTGAATCAATAATAATTGTTTTGCCTAAGCCAAATAAAGATCCTACTTTGGTTTCAAATTACAGGCCTATATCTTTGATAAATGTTGATAATAAACTTTTGGCGAAAATTTTGGCTTTGAGATTAGCCAAAGCTCTCCCACATATTATAGATATGCATCAAACGGGTTTCGTTGCTAAAAGACACTCCTCCAATAACTCTAGATTATTATTTCACATGCTAAACTTATCAAAAAAAATGGATGAACCGGCTTTTACAGTTTCATTAGATGCTGAAAAGGCATTTGATAGAGTAGAATGGAATTTTATGTATCAGGCTTTAGAATGGTTTGGTATAGGTTCTGGATTTATACAAATGGTAAAAACTTTGTATAGCTTCCCAATTGCAAGACTAAATATTAATAATAAAATATCTGATGGTTTTCAATTGCAGAGGGGAGTTAGACAAGGCTGTCCTTTATCTCCTTTGTTATTTGATGTTATATTAGAACCCTTATTGTTAGCAATGCAGCAAACGAAGGAGATACAAGGTATCCCATATTCAGATATGGAATATAAAATTTCGGCTTATGCTGATGATATTTTGCTTTATTTGAGAAATCCAGAGTCTACCTTATCTTCTTTATTAGAATTAATTGATAAGTTTGGCAAATTTTCAGGTTATAAAATTAATTGGAATAAAACTGAAATTATACCCTTGAATGTTTATTGTGTAAAAGGATTATTTGATACTTTTCCATTCATATGGAAAGAAGAAGGATTTAAATATCTTGGCATTCAAGTTAAAAATACAATTGAAGATACTGTAAAAGAAAATGAAAAATATATAATAAAAAAAGTTACGGAGTTGTGTGAACAATGGAACCCATTACATATTTCTTGGTGGGGAAGAATTCAAACTATTAAAATGATGATATTACCTGTAGTTTGCTACCAAATGAGTATGATACCTATTTATTTTCAGGGGTCCTTTTATAAAAAGCTTAATAGAATTTTAACAAAATTTCTTTGGCTTGGTAAAACACCTAGAATAGCTTTAGTAACTTTGCAAAAATCAATTAAGGAGGGTGGGGTAAATTTTCCAAATTTCTATAGGTACCATCAAGCCTATATTCTACGTCAGGGTATGTATTGGATCCTCCCAGAACTTATAGATAATGCACCAGATTGGTTATATTTGGAATGGCGCCTTATGTTTCCCCTAAATTTAGTTCATTTACCAAGTATTAATATACCTAAAAGATACAGAGAAAATAAAATAATAATGGATACTTGGAAAACATTGAGATTTATTGATAAATTAACACCCATCCCAATATATAAATCAACTAATCAATCCATATGGATAAACTCCAAGATCAAAATTGGCGGAGCTCAAATCCTTTGGAAGAACTGGATTATTGCAGGAATTAGATCTCTAGATGATATTATTTCAGAAGGTAAACTGCTGGATTTTTCACAATTGCAACATAGATTTGGTCTTAATAAAACACAAAGTTTTAAATGGTTGCAATTGAAGCAGGCCATTCAGGTTGGGTTCCCTGAATGGAAATCATTAAACAATCAATATAGTTTAAAGTTCTTATGCTTTAAAGCAGACTTCCTAGGACATCAAGCCGCATTGTGGTATAAATTAATATCTGGATATTTGAATAAAAAACCAAAAAATGGTCTAAGAGACATTTGGAGCATTGAGATTGGACATCAAATTAATGCATCTCAATGGCCACTAATTTGGTCTTGGAGAATGAGATGTACAGTGTCGGCATCTATGAGACAAACATGGTTCTTTTTATTACATAGAGCTTTTTGGACCCCTACTCGATTGCAAAAACTAGACAGTTCTAAGTCTAATAGATGCTGGCACTGTAATCTAGAACCAGGGACATTAGATCATTTATTATATCATTGTCCTTATATTAAAATTTTTTGGAATTCAATTTGGCCACAAATTAATAAATTAATGGAAAATCATATTGCAATATCATATGATACAATTTTATTTGGAACAATGATGAGAAAAAAAAGTCAAATTTCACCAGAAAATAATAAGCTTTTATTAATTATGACAGGGGTTGCCATTCAACATATAACTAACAATTGGAAAAATTACAACAACCTAAATTACACATTTTGGTGGAATACAATATGTCATATTTTTAAAATGGAAAGAACAATAGCAATACAAAGGGGGACATATATTAAATTTATAAAAATATGGGGGCCATTGACAAAATACTGTAATGAATAAATAATATGATGTTTCTTCTTCTTTTCTTCTTTTAGGGATCTTTTTTATGACACACATAGAGGGGGGGTAAGAAAAATCAATGTATATATAGTATGTTATAATATATTATACAAAATGTAACGTATGAATAAATGGTAATAAAAGGGTGGGGGGAGGGAAATGGGACAAAATTTGTTTAGATTATATTATATTAGATATAAAAAAATTATTGAATATTTATCAATTGTATTCTAATATGTTGTATACTTTTTATAAAAATTTGAAAATTAAAATATTATATTAAAGTAATAAAAGGGAGGGGGGAGGGGGAGGGGGAAAATCAAATTTAGATATATAATGTATTAGATATAAAAGTGATAATATGCATTTATCAATTGTATTTTATTATTATGTACACTTCATGTAAAATTAGAAAATAAAAAATAATGAAGAAAAAAAAAAAAAAAAAGCAGGTGAAAGCCTGGCTTCTTTCTCAAGCCACCCTACATCAAAGCTAGCTTATCACACCCCTTGTAGCCGAGATCAGTTCAGCATACCTTATTTAAGAAACTTGTTTGTATTTTTTAACCATTTGTATTTCGCTGATTATCCAAGCCCTCTTCTGTGTAAACCGCCTAGAAATCATTTGGTTATGGCGTTATAGAAGAAGTTATGTTATGTTATGCTATTTAATTGTACATAAGAACTGCCATACTGAGTCAGATCAACTGTCCATCTAACCTAGTATCCTATTTCCAAGAAGCCAATCCAGGTCACAAATACCTGGCAAAACCCCCCAAATAGTAGCAACATTTCATGTTATGATCCTAGGGCAAATCAGTGGCATCCCCCATGTCTATTTCAATAGCAGACTATGGATTTTTCCTCCATGGAGAGACAAGAGAAGACAGAAAGGACAGTGATCGCGGAGAGGGGGGGAGGGGGGACTCCATCATCAGACAAGTCGATAACCACATAGCGGGAGGAAGACAGAATCGGCTGGTGACCTGCCTACCCGGAGCCGAGATAGAAGATATAGTGAGCCACATTGACAGGATCATCAACAATGTGGAAGAGGAAGATACGGCGGTGGTGATCCACGTGGGAACAAACAACGTGAGCAACAGGAACTACAGCAGAGAAGGACTGAAGGACCAGTTCCAGATGCTAGGAGGGAAGCAGAAGACCAGAACACTGAGCGTAGCATTCTCAGACATCCTTCTGGTACCCAGGCCCGAAGAGAAGAGGCAGACAAAGCTGCAAGCAGTCAACACGTGGATAAGGCGCTGGTGTGAGGAAGAAGGATTCCACTTTGTGCGCTAAAGGACGATGTTCTGGTGATGGACGACGTTCTAGGGGAAGAGCAAGCTATACAGGAAGGATGGACTCCACCTCAATGGAGACGGAACGAGGCTACTTGCAAGCAACATCAAGAGAGAAATTGAGAAGTCTGTAGAGGAAGACGGGGAAAGCTGACAGGTATACGGTATACCCAGAGGATATCGTACAGGAAGATAGCGGGGAAGACTCACCGGATCATAGGCAAAACACAAATCCTGACAAATCGAAAGGGACACAAGAGGGAAGGAAATGCAAGAAAATAATAGGCCACAAATTTGTATTTGTGGGGGATAGGGACAGGGCCGGATCGCAAATGGAGAAAAACCGCAAATATTTTCATATCTGGCTTTGACCCACCCTCGCCTCCCCCCTGGCATCCTGGCCTTATCTGGTAGTCTAGCAGGCTTTTGGGGCAGAAGCGATCTTTCTACGCTCCTGCCCCATGCAGATCGCCAATAGGAAATGACTGCCGTGAGTTCCCGTAGTCTCTCGAGACTACGGCGGGAGCTCATGGCAGACATTCCCTATTGGCAATCTGCACGGGCAGGAGCGTAGGAAGATTGCTCCTGCCCCGAAAACCTGCTAGACCACCAGGTAAGGCCGGGATGCCGGGAGGAAGGCTGGAGAGAGGTGGGACTGGGTAACAAAACAGCTAGACTTGGGAAAATCCGTGGACGTCATATACCCAGACTTCAGCAAAGCTTTCGATAGTGTCCCACATCGCAGGCTGTTGAGCAAGATGAAATCAATGGGGCTGGGAGAAACACTATCTACATGGGTCAATGACTGGCTGAGTGGCAGACTTCAGAGGGTAGTAGTTAACGGTACCCTCTCTAAAACATCGGAGGTGACCAGTGGAGTACCGCAGGGCTCAGTCTTGGGCCCGCTCCTTTTCAACATATTCATAGGGGACCTAACTCATGGGTTTCAAGGTAAGATAACGTTATTCGCTGACGACGCCAAACTATGCAATATAGTGAGAGACGGCAATTCACCCGATAGTATGACACAGGACCTACATTTGTTGGAGCTTTGGTCCTCGACCTGGCAGCTGGGCTTCAACGCTAAGAAATGCAAGATCATGCACCTCGGAAGCAGAAATCCGTGCAGAACTTACAACTTGAATTGTGAGACCTTAGCTAGAACTTCAACAGAACGAGACTTGGGAGTGATCATCAGCTCAGACATGAAAACTGCTGATCATGTGGAGAAGGCTTCATCTAAGGCAAGACAGTTGTTAGGTTGCATCCGCAGGAGTTTCGTCAGCCGGAAGCCTGAAGTCATGCCATTATACAGAACCATGGTGAGACCTCATTTGGAATACTGTGTGCAATTCTGGAGGCCACACTACCGAAAAGATGTGCTGAGAGTAGAGTTGGTGCAACGGATGGCCACCAGGATGGTCTCGGGGCTCAAGGATCTATCGTACGAGGAAAGGCTGAAAAATTTGCGGCTGTACTCACTCGAGGATCGTAGGGAGAGAGGAGATATGATCGAGACGTTTAAGTACCATATTTTCGCGGATATAACGCGCGCATTATACGCGTTTTTACGTACCGCGCATACCCTTCGCGCGTTATATGCCTGAGCGCGGTATACAAAATTTTTTTTACATATTTCACACCCCGCCCGACGCCCGATTCATCATCCGGAAGGACGCTCGCACCCCCACCGCTCGCACCCCCACCCCGAAGGACCGCCGACTCCCCGACAATATCGGGCCAGGAGGGAGCCCAAACCCTCCTGGCCACGGCGACCCCCTACCCCCACCTCGCACTACATTACGGGCAGGAGGGATCCTAGGCCCTCCTGCCCTCGACGCAAACCCCCCTCCCCCCAACGGCCGCCCCCCCCAAGAACCTCCGACCACCCCCCCAGCCGACCCGCGATCCCCCTAGCGACCCCCACGACCCCCCCACCCCCCTTCCCCGTACCTTTGGTAGTTGGCCGGACAGACGGGAGCCAAACCCGCCTGTCCGGCAGGCAGCCAACGAAGGAATGAGGCCGGATTGGCCCATCCATCCTAAAGCTCCGCCTACTGGTGGGGCCTAAGGCGCGTGGGCCAATCAGAATAGGCCCTGGAGCCTTAGGTCCCACCTGGGGGCGCGGCCTGAGGCACATGGGCCCAACCCGACCATGTGCCTCAGGCCACGCCCCCAGGTGTGACCTAAGGCTCCAGGGCCTATTCTGATTGGCCCACACGCCTTAGGCCCCACCAGTAGGCGGAGCTTTAGGATGGATGGGCCAATCCGGCCTCATTCCTTCGTTGGCTGCCTGCCGGACAGGTGGGTTTGGCTCCCGTCTGTCCAGCCAACTACCAAAGGTACGGGGAAGGGGGGTGGGGGGGTCGTGGGGGTCGCCAGGGGGATCGCGGGTCGGCTGGGGGGGCGGTCGGAGGTTCTTGGGGGGGCGGTCGTTGGGGGGGAGGAGGGTTTGCGTCGAGGGCAGGAGGGCCTGGGATCCCTCCTGCCCGTAATGTAGTGCGGGGTGGGGTTAGGGGGTCGCCGTCGCCAGGAGGATTTGGGCTCCCTCCTGGCCCGATATTGTCGGGGAGTCGGCGGTCCTTCGGGGTGGGGGTGCGAGTGGTCCTGCCGAGGGGGGAGAAGAATCGGACGTCGAGGGGGGGCATCAGGCTTTCAGGATGGGGACAGACCTTCAAGGGGGGACAGGACTTCAAGGGGGGACAGGCAGACCTTCAAGGGGGACAGGCAGACCTTCAAGGGGGACAGGCAGACCTTCAAGGGGGGACAGGACTTCAAGGGGGACAGGCAGACCTTCAAGGGGGGACAGGACTTCAAGGGGGGACAGGACTTCAAGGGGGACAGGCAGACCGAAGGGAGTGAAAAAGCTATAAAATAAACCCACTAGCGTGTCAATGTGTTGAGAGGAAGAGGTGGTCTGGGAAATTCTGCTGAGAAAACTCCGGGTCGGGACAGCGCATGGAGAGGCGGGGCAGTGCACGGAAAGTCAGGGCGGGTGAACGGTGAGTCGGGGCAACCAGAGGAGAATCGGGGAGGGCGAAAGGAGAGTCGGGGTGGCCAGAGGAGAGTCGGGCAGCATGCACGGTATACCCATGAGCGCTGTATACAAAAGTTTCCGTACATACAAGTGTGGTTTCTGCGCGCTATACCCGTGTGCGCGTTTTACACGGGTGCGCGTTATATCCGCGAAAATACGGTATATTACCGGCCGTATCGAGATGGAAGAAGAGATTCTCTTTCTCAAAGGACCCTCAGCCACAAGAGGGCATCCGCTCAAACTCAGGGATGGGAAATTTCATGGCGACACCAGGAAATATTTCTTCACCGAGAGAGTGGTTGATCCTTGGAATGAGCTCCCGATGCAGGTGATCGAGGCAAACAGCGTGCAAGAATTTAAGAGCAAATGGGATGCCCATGTGGGATCCCTTAGAGGGTTAAGCCAAAGGAACCTGTCACCACGAGTGGGATCCCTAGGATAGTAGACTTGGGGGTGGGTCAGTAGAGTGGGCAGACCTGATAGGCTATGACCCTTATCTGCCGTCATCTTCTATGTTTCTATGAACGTGATAAAACATGGTTTCCCCCAAACCCTCCCCCCAAAAAAAAATATTACAAATTTGTGAAACCACGAGTGTGGAAACCGCGAAAAGGGAGGGGGAAGTGTATACGAACGCAAGGAGCCTAAGGAATAAGATGAGGGAATTGGAAGCTATGGCACAAAAAGATAACCTTGACATCAACGGCATCATGGAAACATGGTGGAACGAGGAAAACATCTGGGACACTGTGCTACCAGGATACAAGCTATACTGCAGAGACAGAGTAGGTCAAAAGGTGGGGGTATTGCCCTATACATCAAAGAGGGAATCGAGTCTACCGAAGAGAACACACCTGAAATGAGAAATAAGGTAGAGTCTCTATGGGCCAAAATTCTGGGAATAAATGGAATGGAAACGAAGATCGGCATCTACTTCCAACCCCCAGGGCAGTCAGAAGAAACTGATGGAGAAATGACGGACGAGATTAAATGACACTGCAAGAGAAGCAACGCAAGGGGCGACTTCAATTATCCGGGGATAGACTGGAACCTAGGCACCTCCGGCTGCAACAGGGAGATCAAGTTCCTGGATGCTATAGGCAATTGCTTCCTGGAACATCTCGTTAAGGAAAAAAACGATAGGAAATGCAATTCTGGACTTAAATTCTAAACGGACTGCGAGGACCAGCGTAAAGGCGTAGAAGTAGAAAGGACGCTGGAAAGCAGTGATCACAATATGATCCGCTTCGACCTGGACACAGGAGCAATACATCGATCCAGAATGACGGCCACGGCACTGAACTTCCGAAAAGGAAATTATGAAGAGATGAGACTCATGGTGGGAAAGAAGATTAAGAAGAGAATAAGCACTGTAAAATCGCTAGAACAAGCATGGTCCCTTTTTAAGGACAGTCATCGAAGAGGAAAGTCTATATATACCACATACCAACAAATGATCCAAGAGGAAAAAGAACAAGGAACTGGCGTGGTTCACTGTAGCGTTGAAGGAAGCGATCAGAGACAAGAAGACTGTTTAAAGAATGGAAAAGGTCAAAAATGGACGAAAACTGTAAAAAGCACAACCATCAAAGTAAGTGCCATAAGGCGGTAAGAGGGGCAAAAAAAGACTACGAGGAAAAAATAGCCAAGGAGGCAAAAAACTTGAAGCCGCTCTTTCGATATATTAAGGGGAAACAACCTGCGAAGGAAGCGGTGGGGCCTTTGGATGACAATGGAATAAAGGGAGTGCTAAAAAAGGATAAAGCCATCGCCGACAAACTAAACATTTTTTTGCATCTGTATTTACCGAAGAGGATATACACAACATACTGGAAACCAAAAGGCTATACGCAGGAAACGAAGACGGGAAATTGACAGGGCTGACGGTATGTCTAGTAGAGGTATGCAGGCAGATTGATAGGCGTAAAAACGATAAATCCCCAGGACCAGATGGAATTCATACGAGGGTAATCAAGGAACTGAAAGGGGCTATAGCTGAACTGCTCCAACTAATACCCAATCTGTTGATCAAATCGGGAAGGATTCCGGAAAACTGGAAAGTGGCGAATGTTACGCCGATCTTCAAGAACAGTTCGAGGAGAAAACTGGGAAACTACAGACTGGTGAGTCTGACCTCGGTACTGCGAAAGATAGTAAAGGCGCTGACAGAGGACCGAATCGTTGATCACCTAAACCAAGGGTAGACAATTCCGGTCCTCAAGAGCCAGAGCCAGGTCAGGTTTTCAGGATATCCACAATAAATATGCATGAGATAGATTTGCATCTCAAAGAGGCAGTGCATGCAAATCCATCTCATACATATTCATTGTGGATATCCTGAAAACCTGACCTGGCTCCGGCTCTCGAGGACAGGAACTGACTACCCCTTACCTAGAAGGACACAATCTGATGAGGACCAGCCAGCACAGCTTCAGCAAAGGAAGATCTTGCTTGACGAACTTGCTGCTCTTCTTTGAGGGAGTAAACAAGCAGATAGACAAGGGTGACCCAGTCGACATTGTATATCTGGATTTTCAGAAGGTATTTGACAAGGTCCCACGTGAACGACTACTTCGAAAATTGCGAGTCATGGAATCGAGGGTAAAATACTCACGTGGATTAAAAACTGGTTGGCAGATAGGAAACAAAGAGTAGGGTAAATGGACAATATTTGGACTGGAAAAGCGTTACGAGTACAGTGCCGCAGGGTTCGATACTTGGACCCGTGTTGTTCAACATATTTATAAACGACCTGGAAATTGGAAAGCCGAGCGAGGTGATTAAATTTGCAGACGATACAAAGTTATTCAGAGTAGTGAGGACGCAAAAAGATTGCGAAGACCTGCAATGTGACAAACACACTCAAGAAATGAGCCGCGACATCTTAATGTGGATAAGTGTAAGGTGATGCATGACGGTAACAAAAATCTTATACACAAATACAGAATGTCCGATGCAGTACTTGGAGAGACCCCCCAGGAAAGAGACTTGGGAGTACCGGTCGACAAGTCAATGAAGCCATCTGCGCAATGTGTGTCGGCGGCAAAAAGGGTGAACAGAATGCTAAGAATGATTAAGAAGGGGGATCACAAACAGATCAGAGAAGGTTATCATGCCGCTGTACTGGACCATGGTACGCCCCCACCTGGAATACTGCATCCAGCACTGGTCGCTGTACATGAAGAAGGACAAGGTACTACTTGAGAAGGTCCAGAGAAGAGTGAATAAAATGATTAAAGGACTGGAGGAGTTGCCGTACACAGAGATAAGAGAAGCTGGATCTCTTCTCCCTTAAAAAGAGGAGACAGAGGAGACATGATCGAAACATTCAAGATAATGAAGGGAATAGACTTAGTAGATAAAGACAGATTGTTAACCCTCTCCAAAGTAGAGAGAACGAGAGGGCACTCTGTAAAGTTAAAAGGGGATAGATTCTGTATAAACATAAGGAAGTTCTTCTTCACCCAGAGTAGTAGAAAATTGGAACACTCTTCCAGAGGATGTTATAAGGGAAAACACCCTCCAGGGATTCAACATAAAGTTAGACAAGTTCCTGCTGAACCAGAACGTACACAAGTAAGGCTAGACTCAGGGCACTGGTCTTTGAACTAAGGGCCACCGCATGAGCGGAATGTTGGGCACAATGGACCAGCAGCGGCAATTCTTATGTTAAACCCATCTACATTATCCACTGCTACCAGATCCTCAGGAAATGCATTCCAGAGTTTAACTATTCTCTGAGTGAAAAAATATTTCCTCTATTCGATTTTAAAGTATTTCCCTATAACTTCAAGAGTCCCCTAGTCTGCAATTTCTGATAAAGTAAAAAATAAATTCACTTTTACCCGGTTCTATACCACTAAGGATTTTGTAGACTCCAATCATATCTCGCCTCAGAGATCTCTTTTCTAAGCTGAAGAGCCTAACCTCTTAAGTCTTTCCTCATATGAGAGAAGCTCGATCCCCTTTAATCATCTTGGTTGATCGAAAGATTAGGTTACTTACCTCTGCTAATCTTCTTTCTTGTAAATAGATTCTGGAATCTTCACCAGCGGGTTTATGTATCCTCTCTAGCTCTGAGCTGCAGGTACTCCAAACCTTCATCCTGTCACGTGCCTTAGAATTCCAGTCTGTACACAAGTCAGATAGACTTAAGAAAAACAGGAAACACCAGAAAGGAAAGAGAGGGGTGCGGAGACTCCCCACTACATGCCATTTCTGCACAGGAGACACAAATCAAAACAATTAGTGTCAAAAGACCAAACTATGCATAACTTTAAATTGGAACAATGTTAAAGAACAGTATAACATTGAAAAAGAAACACAGACTGAGGGTGTAGATGGGGTTATCACCCCAGGATCCCTCTAACACCCCAACCCTACATAGAAAGGACTAGAAGGGAGTCTCAGGGAGGCTGGTCAAGACAGACATCCACTTACCAGGTACTGTCAGGTGATCTGCAAATCGGACAGAAGAGATGAGCGGGTGTGAAGGTTCTAGAGTCTATTAACAAGAAAAAAATTAGCAGAGGTAAGTAACCTAATCTTTTCTTCTTGTACAATAAACTGGAATCTTCACCAGCGGGACGTATCAAAGCAATCCCAACACATCAGGGGGGGGGGGGGGGGACATGAGCCTGCCGCCAGGACCAAAGCAGCATCTTGCTTAGCCGCCATATCAAATTGGTTAAGCTTGGCTAAGGCATGAATCAAGGCCCAAGTGGCTGCTCTGCAAATCTCCTCAGGAGAAACAGTGCAAGATATGGCTCAAGAGGAAGCCATCCCTCGGATAGAGAGCCCTTACTCCAAGGGGAGGCCTCTTCCCCACTGGCACATAAGCAGCGGAAATGGTTGCATGCATCCATTTAGAGATGAAAACCCTGGAAGCAGGCCAGCCCCTGCGAGTCAGACACGCCAGGACAAACAGACGGTCTGAAAGACATAAGTTATTGGAGGTTCCCAGGTTTCTCAGAAGGAGACACTGGACATCCAGAGACTGCAACACCTGGGCCTTGGAGCCCGACAGAGCGAAGGCGAGCAACCGAACTTCTTGACTGACAAGGAACAGGGAAACCACCTTCAGGGGAAAGAAAGATATTTGACCGTAAGAAAACCGCAGAATCTGAGATGCAGAGAAAGGATCTCGGCATGAAAAAGCCTGAAACACCAACCCTCTACGTGCAGATGGGACCGCTACAAGAAACACAGTCCTGATAGTAAGATGTCAGAGAGAACATGGCTCCGTTGTCAGCCCAAAGGGCAGAGCTGCAAATTAACAATGCTGACTGAGTACAGGAAACTGCAGTAACCTCCTGTGCTCCTGAAAAATCAAGATGAGGAGGTAAGCTTCTATGAGATCCAGGGAAGCCAAGAATTCCCCAGGTGCTACCGCCACCAAAACTGAATGCACTGTTGCCATCCGTAAACAGTGTACGTGCAGAAAGGTATTCACGGTCTCGAGGTCCGGAACAGGCTTCCAATCTTTGGAGCCTTTCGTTGGAATGATGAAGAATATCGAGTTATCTCCCTGAACCCAAGTCTTCATGTGGAATCGGTTCCATCGTTGCCAGATCTAGCAATCCCTGAACCATGGCCCACCCACGCTGGGCTTGCTCCGGATTTCCCGTGGGCGAGAACAGAAAGAAATCCAATGGAAGAAAAAACTTAAAGCGGAGACCCTGTCTGAGCATGTCGAGGACCCACTGGTCCGAAATCACCCTCCACCACACCGTGCGGTTAGTGATTGTGCCACAGCCAAAACCTCCTTCAGCAAAGCTATACTCTTGGAGAATTCCAGGTCCATGGGACGCATGCGCGCTATGATCCCGGCACATTTAAGGGGACCCTTCTGGAACTCCCAAGTCACTAAAGGCATCCCATCCCAGTCTGGAATGTCCTGAAAGGAAGCTAGTAGCGGACGCAGATCACTCATGGAGAAACATTCTGCCAGCAGCTGGTGGTCCGCTATCAGGTTCAGGAACCTGAGGACTGAGAAAGGAGTGCAAGACACTGATC
The DNA here is from genome assembly GCF_902459505.1 of Geotrypetes seraphini. NCBI lineage: Eukaryota > Metazoa > Chordata > Amphibia > Gymnophiona > Dermophiidae > Geotrypetes > Geotrypetes seraphini. Next base: position 115,876,441 of record NC_047094.1, read on the forward strand.
CGAACGGAAGAACCTCGCACAGCCGGGACAACCTTAAGTACTGGGGACCCACTGTGGGATCACGAAGATCAGCCAGAAAAGTCACATAGGTGGATGCTGTAGAAAAAACCTGTGACAGCAAAGGGGCAGAAGCGATGGCGTCACTAAAAGGAAACACAAAGACATGCTGGAATCCAGAGGGACAGCAGATCCCATCTGCAGCACTGGATTCCAACGGGGAAGAAGCAGGCACAGCCTTTTTCAACCAGAAGAGCCTGACACATTATCTGACACTTGCAGGCAGGAAATATGCACCAGCAGCAAAAGCCATGCTGCGTAACGCAGTATTAGTGCTCTTAGCCAAAGAATAAGACTTTTTCCCCCAAAGCTGCACTTGCATTTCGCTGAAGCGCATGTCCCACCCTTTTGAGGGGGACTGGATGCGCCAAAAGCGTCTCCAGTAGAAGGAGGCAAAATGGGACTCTCCAAATGAGGAATCTGCGCACGTCACATACCCACATGGGCTGCAGCGCACGTGAATTGCGGCTGAGATTCCACCAGCCATCCACCATAATGGAGGCATGAATCCATGCCATCCTGTCCTGAGGTGGACATCTGTGTAGTTTGGAGCAAAAACAAAGCTTTTAAGGGCAAAAAATATACTTTTAAGTGTTTTAAAGAAAATCCAAGATGGCCGCCGCAGGTGCTGATTTTGCCCTAAAACGGCTCTGGAAAATCACAGGGAACCTGGAAAAACAGTGATTTTTTTGATCTTACAGGTGGTGGGGGGGGGGGCCTAGGGAATGCAGGGAAACCACCCAAAAACCCCTTTCCAGGACACCCCCAAATCGCCAAATTTGTGGGTACTAAGACACACACAGAGACATGTGCTGCAATAGAAATCAATGGCAGCCAGCTAACACAAAGCAAGCAGAGATCATACCTCAGGAGCTGATTAAAAAAAACTGTATTTCAGATCTTCTGACTGCTTCACCTTCCCAGTTACCCTAGACAGGGACTCTTAAGATCTCACCGGAAAATTAGGGAAGACCCGCGGTCCGGTTCTGACCCCAGCATACCTCCATGGAACCGTGCAGCCTGCGCTCTACCCTTTAGCAGACGAACCTAGGGTGAGGTGGCTCCCGATCCCAGAGACCCGATCTGACCTGCAGGCTGTCTGAGGGGTTCACTGCAGATCTGCTAACAGTGCCCCCCACAGAAGCAGACGATGTATAAATACCAAATTCTGTGATCTCTTGCCAAAGTATATCCCTGAAGGGTGAATCCACAGCACAAGGGCAAAACCTGCGCCAAAAGACGAATTAAAAGAACTAGAAATGTAAAATTAAGCATGAGCAGAAAAGAGCAAACCAGCAGTCAGAGCTGAAGGAACAGACACCTAAGGCACCTGACAGGATGTATACACCTAGGGAGGGGCTGATGGTTTGTTTTGGAGAACCTGCAGCTCAGAGCTAGAGAGGATACATAAACCCACTGGTGAAGATTCCAGAGTTTATTGTACAAGAACGTCTTCGAACCTTTTCTAATTCCACTATATCTTTTTTTTAAATATGGCAACCAGAAATGAACACAATACTTAAGGAAGGTCGCACCATGGAGCGATAACCGAGGAATTACAATACTCAGACTTACTTACCATCCATTTTCTATTAATTATAAGCATCTTGTTTGCTTTTTGGGCCACTGCCACACATCTGGGGGGGGTGGAGGGGAGGGGTGGAAGGTTTCAGCATATTGTCTACGATGACACTTATTCTTGGGCAATGACCCCTAAAATGGATCCCTAGCATCTACTAACTATGATTTGGATTATTCTTCCCAAAGTGCATCACTTTGCAATTGTCCACATTAAATTTCATCTGCCATTTGGATGCCCAGTCTTCCAATTTTCTAAGGTCTTCCTGCAATTTTTCACAATCCATATGCGTTTTAACAACTTTGAACCATTTAGTGTCGTCTGCAAATTTAATCACCTCGCTTGATCCAATTTCCAGATCATTTATAAATGAGAAGAGAGAAAGAGGGAAGAGGACATTCTCTTTCTGAGAGGAGAAGAGTAAAAGACATATCTTTGAGTAAGTATACATTATTTTGCTCTGAGCTTTGATAGGTTTGGGGAGAAAAGCTCAATTGTAGGTTCCCTTCTAAAGACAGTTTAGATCTTAAAAGAACAAACTTTACTTAGCTAGTCTCCATAGGATAACAGCCTTTTATACTTCTACAGTTTTCTAAGTTTGAACCTGCTGATAGAGATTGTTTCTGGCAAAGACGGGTCTGGCTTAGAGAGCTGCACGGGAACGGGGATGACGGGAATCCCGCGGGTCACGGGGATCCCGTGGGTCACGGGGATCCCGTGGGGGACGCCCCCTAGGGTCGCGGGGATCCCGTGGGGACGCCTCCGAGGGTCGCAGGGTTCCTGCGGGGTTGGATCGCAGTGCACTCGAGCCGCGAGGGTAGTCTCCTTCTCCTTACCTGCCCTGTCGCAGCATACAGCCGAACGGAAATCTTCCCGATGTCAGCGCTGACGTCGGAGGGAGGGCTTAAGCAAAGCCCTCCCTTCCTCCGACGTCAGTGCTGACATCAGGAAGACTTCCAGTCGGCTGTGTGCGGCAGGGCAGGTAGAGAGAAGGCAATGGTGTACGAAAGAGGGGGGAGGGGGTGGTCCGCCCCGGAGAATGTGCACAGCCGGTCAGGTCCCCCGATCGACCAACAGGCCGGCCGACAAATCTCCCTGCCCTGTAGCCGCGAATCTAAATTACCTCTTACAGCAGCTTCACTACTCCAGCTGCTGTAAGAAGGTAATTTAGATTCGCAGCTACAGGACAGGGAGATTTGTCCGACCGGGCCTGTTCTGTTGTCGGTCGGGTGCAAAAGCGCCACAAAGGTGGAGGCAGGGAGGGAGGAAAGGTGGAGTGGAGAAGAAAAGACGCTTAAGGGGGGAGAAGGCCGCTGAAAGCACTGGGGAAGACAAAGGGGTGGAAAAGAACGCTGAAAGGACATGGGGTAAATGGGAGGAAGGGGGGGGAAGGACCCTGAAAGCACTGGGGAAGACAAAGGGGTGGAGAATGCCACTGAAAGGACATGGGAAAAACAGGGGTGGAGAAGGCCGCTGAAAGGACATGGGGAAGACAGAGCGGGGAGAAGGCCGCTGAAAGGACATGGGGAAGACAGAGGGGGGAGAAGGACGCTGAAAGGACATGGGGAAGGCAGAGGGGGGAGAAGGATGCTGCCTGACAGGACATGGGGAAGATGGTGGGGGAGAAGGACACTGAAAGGAAATGGGGAAGAGGGAATGGGAAGAAGACGCTGGCAGGGAAGAAGACAGAGGTGCCAGACTATGGGGGAAGCGGAGGGAAAAAGATGGGTGCCAGACCAATTTGGGAGGGGGGAGAAAGGGAGAGGCACAGTAACAGAGCAAATGGAAGACACAGAGAGAAGAGAGGCAGTGGATGGAAGGAATTGAAGGAGAACATGAAGAAAGCAGAAACCAGGCAATAAAGGTAGGAAAACAATTCTTTTTTTTTTTTTGCTTAAGGATAAAGTAGTATATTAGTTATGATGATAAAAATTTATAAACATTAGAGGCTCTGGTAGAAACCCGTTTACAAAGTATGTATTCTTCCCAATTAATATTTCTAAATTAATAAAGTCTTTTTGCTTATTTTTAAATGGGTTTCTACCAGAGCCTTTAATTCAGTAGCATAATTAAATGAAATAACTATTTCTGTAGTTTATAGGGACAGGCGGGGATGTAGAGGATTCTTCGCGGGGACGGAGGGGATTCCTCGCGGGGACGGGTGGGGATGGGTGGGATTTCTGTCCCCGCAGAACTCTCTAGTCTGGCTTAGTCTCCATTCCCTCCCACCCTCCCCTCACCTGCCCACCCCTAGCTCATTTCTATACTTAGGGCTAGATTCACTAAACCTACCGATCAAGTCCCGAGCACAACCCAATTTACTAACCTTCCTCCCGCACCCGATCCGCACAAATGAGGAAGAATAGCATGCAAATGTAGGCAGGCAGCGATTCACTTAAAAAAAAAAAACAAAATACCAACTAGGTTGGCCTATCCTAAAAGATAGGACCAAGTAGCCACTGTTGTAGAGTGGCTACTTGGTCCTATCTTCATACTTTTACACAGTTTTACTGAGTGGATGGCAGGGCGCGTTCCGATGCTTTTTTCAGGACCTTGGTTATGAGAGCAGGCTCTTCTGTCCCTCCTTTGCTACCGTGGCTTTTGTACGTCACCTATCATATGGAGTCTGGAAGGGATGTAACAGAATGGAAGATTAAGTTATTACCTTTGATAATCATCTGTTAGTTCCTGGAGGATTCCATACGACCCACCTTCTCTGTATACTTTCAAGTTGTTTGGTGTAGCCTGCTCCTTTCTTACTTGGTTACTCTCCTTACATTTGGGTTATTCCATGTCAAGTGATCAAGGGCTCCCTGCATGACCATCACGGAGTTTGATAAAACTTTATGCACAAAGTCCCACATGTATCAAACGAACTTTGGTAAAGTTTTAGTTTCACCTGTGGAATATTCGTGGAGATATAGCCATTTGTTTGACCCCATACTGCAATGACATACAGTACGACAGTGACATTCTGACAACTTTGAGACACAATATCTCACGAGCTATGTTTCCAAAAAAACTGAAACTTAGCTACCCTGCACAACTTTTGGAGCTCTATTCAGTGCTACCAATAATAATTTTTGTCGAGCACTGAGTGAATGGCTGAATTACAGTAAACTTGGCCGAAAAAATTAGTGCTCCAAAAAAAGTCAAAGTCTGATATTACTTAGCTCCTACAATAATTGAGTAATAAATGCGAAATTTGGCGCATGTCTCAGTACAACGTTGTTTTCAAAAGTACAATTTCAACCTCCAAGCTCTTTCCATTAGTTTACAAATTAAGTGTAAAGTTGCTAATTTGTGTAAAAAGGCCAAAAATAGGGTATTTTCAGCCTGCTTTTACAGAAAAATACCTTTCAGAAACTCTTTCAAATCAGTCTCATTAGAAAGAGCATATTTCAAACCCCCTAGAAAAGTGGAGGTGAAGTAGCCGGTGGTGAATACTGAAGAAAAGGCTGCTTCCGATGAGGCGAGGCGTGCCTGGATGAATACCTCGAAGAATGCCTCGATCGATAGTGCGAACTATGCCTGGAAGCAGGCCTCGATAGACGAGGCGAGTGTGTCTTTGCTGAGGCCCCCAGAGAGTGGATGGGGCTGGAAGCAGTGGATCGAAGCAGAGGAGGATGGCTGGAAGCACCTCGAGGCACTCGCAAAGACTCGAGCCCTTGCATCGAGTGGATAGGTTCCAATGGAGGCACACGCAAAGAATCTACTCCTTGTATCGAGTGAATCGATTCCAATGGAGGCATGGGCAAAGACTCTGCTCCTTGCGATGCTTGCATCGATGCCAGACCAGACACTTGCAGGAGACTCTGCTCCCTGTTGAGAGTGTGCGTACTGCTGAGGCACCGGAGGCGGCTCAACCTCACGGGAGACCTCCGCGTGCCTAGGCTGGATTTGAGAGAGAAGCTTCGGCCCTATCGTGGTAAAGAGCTGGATGAATTGCTTCTCAAGCAAGGTCTGGAACGAAGCTGGCAAGGATGGATCTGCGTCTCCAACGGGACCACCTGCACGGGCTTCGTGCTCCCTCGAGGAAGTGTGAGAGTGCTTGGACTTAGAAGCCTTGGGCACTTTGAGCACTACCGGGGGAATGAGCTGCTGCGCAATCTGACCTGAGGAGACAGAGGAAGGCACCGCAGCCTGCGTCGAAGCCTGAGCCGGGACAAACGAAGCAGGTTTGATGAGGCTCGGAGCAGAAGATGTGGAAGCCTGGGGAGCCTCGGGAGAGGCCGATGGAGAAGGGCCCTTCAATGACGAAAGCTCCCTCGAAGACTCCATGCTGAACACCGACTCCCACAAGATGCAACGACGCTTGAAAGCACGGGCTTTAAGTGTTGAGCAAGGCCGGCACGATTTCGGGAGGTGTTGAGGCCCGAGACACCGAAGACAGCGTCAAGGAGGGTCCGTCAGTGAAATCGCACGCTGGCACTTGGAACATTTTTTAAAACTGGTAGCAGGCCGGGACATAGGGCGGAAAAGCTCCGCCGCTAGATTGAAGCCGCGGGGCTGTGGCCACGTGGTCTCCCCGGCCAAACGGTTGGAAGAAATGGGTTTTTTTGATAAACAATAAAACACGACGAAAATCAGCGATTATGAGAAATTAAACCCAAAACCGCGGACTTAGAAGGCACAAGTGAAGAAAAACCGCGCAGAGAGTCGAAGACAGACTTCTCGGCTCCGCTGAAAAGTAAGAACCGAGGAGACGTGCCCTGTGCTGGGCGGGAAGGCACACGCGCATGCGCGGAGCGGGCGACTCGAAACTTCGAGTTTCTTCAAGTAAGACTGCTTGAGAGGCGTCCGCATCAGGACTCCATTGAATCACGTCACCCATTAGTGAGAATTCCTGCCTGCTTGTCCTGGGATAACAGATTGATCACCATATGTACAGCTTCCTGAGTGGCTTAGTGGTTAGGGCTGCAGCCTAAGAACCGCAAGGTTGCAGGTTCAAGCCCAGCACTGTTCCTTATGATCCTGGGCAAGTCACTTAACACTCTATTGCCAGATTTTCAGACTACTGGGACAAATAGGGAGAAATACTTGAGAACCTGAATAAGAACATAAGAATAGCCTTACTGGGTCAAACCAATGGTCCATCAAGCGCAGTAGCCCGTTCTCATGGTGGCCAATCCAGATCACTTGTACCTATCCAAAACCCAAAGAGTAACGACATTCAATGCTACCGATCCAAGGCAAGCAGAGGCTTCCCCCATGTCTTAACAGACTATGGACTTTTCATCAAGGAATTTATCCAAATTTTTCTTAAAATGAGCTAAGCTATCTGCTTTTACAACAACCTCTTGCAACGCGTTCCAGAGCTTAATTATTCTAAGTGCAAAAATATTTTCTCCTATTGGTTTTAAAAGTATTTCCCTGCAATTTTATAAAGTGTCCCCTAGTCTTTGTAATTTTAGACGGAGTGAAAAATTGATCCACTTGTACCCATTCTACTCCACTCAGGATTTTGTAGACTTCAATCAGAGCTCCCCTCAGCCTTCTTTTCCAAGCTGAAGAGCCCTAACCCAATATCATCTTGGCTGCTCTTCTTTGAACCTTTTCTAGCACCGCTATATTTTTCTTGAGATAAGGAGACCAGAAATGAACGAAATACTCCAGGTGAAGTTGCACCACGGAGTGATACAAAGCATTATAATATCCTTAGTCTTGTTAACCATCCTTTTTTAATAATTCCTAGTATCTTGTTTGCTTTTTTGGTCACCGCCACACATTGGGCGGAAGATTTCATCTTATTGTCTACAATGACGCCCAGATCCCTTTCTCGGTCGCTAACCCCCAAGATGGACTATAGCATCTGGTAACTGTGATTTGGGTTATTCTTCCCAATATGCATCACTTTGCATTTGTCCACATTAAATTTTATCTGCCACTTCGACGCCCAGAATATAAACTGCTTAGGCTATAAGCAGTATATAAGTTTTAAAATAAATTCATTAGCGCTATCTCAAAACCTGACAGGCTGGTGGTCCTCCAAGACAGGGTTTGAAATTACTGCTCTAGGGGAATCAAATTTGTGATCATGAAATAACTGAAGGGAAGAACAGAATCTGCTAATTAGAAATGATAATGCTTCATTCCTTTGCTTTGCCTTTTCCAGTTATAGACTGTTTGGTAGCCTCCAGTCAAGTTGCAAGCTCATGTGTGAAAACAGCCAGTCATTACTCTCCTCCTCCCTCCCACCCCCCCACATACTCATCTTACCGGAGAAGCTGGATGTTTACGAAGCTCTGTTATAAAGTCTCTCTCTCTGTACTGCTCACTTGGTTGATTTTCACCATGACGCTTAATTCTCTCTTCTGTTCGGAAGTGAAAATCTATTGGCTTAATGAGCTGATTAGATGAATTTATAACTGGTTGACCTTGGGAAAGGGGGGAAGAAAGAAAAAACAAACAAGCCTTCAATAGAAACCTTAACTGACCTAGAGAAGTAAGATCTATCAACCAGGATTACTAGCTCTATTTCCAAACCCAAAAGACCATTGCAGTAACACTTCAACTCTTGAACAAAAGGTGATTAAGTTCTTACCTAGCTAATATATTTTCTAGTAGACAGGTATGTCATTCTGGACGAGCAGGTAATAACCCAGTGCTTGTGAGCCATGCAGGAGGAACCCACTCAAGTTTCTAAATCCCTCTCCCTTCACCAAAGAGCTAAGCTGCCCTTTCAGTTTATAAGAACATAAGAATTGTCGCTGCTGGTTCAGACCAGTGGTCCATCGTGCCCAGCAGTCCACTCACGCGGTGGCCCTTAGGTCAAAGACTAGTGTCCTAACTGAGACTAACCTTACCTGCGTACGTTCTGGTTCAGAAGAACTTGTCTAACTTTGTCTTGAATCCCTGGAGGGTGTTTTCCCCTATAACAGCTTAAGGAAGAGCGTTCCAGTTTTCCACAACTTTCTAGGTAAAGAAGAACTTCCTTATGTTTGTACGGAATCTATCCCCTTTTAATTTTAGAGAGTGCCCTCTTGTTCTCTACCATGGAGAGGGTGAACATCCTGTCCATATCTACTAAGTCTATTCCCTTCATTAGCTTAAATGTTTCGATTATGTCCACCTCTCAGTCTCCTCTTTTCAAGGGAGAAGAGGCCCAGTTTCTCCAATCTCTCACTCTACGGCAACTCCTCCACCCCTTAACCATTTTAGTCACTCTTCTCTGGACCCTTTCGAGTAGTACTCTGTCCTTCATGTATGGCGACCAGTGCTGGACGCAGTATTCCAGGTAGGGGCGTACCATGGCCCGGTACAGCGGCATGATAACCTTCTCCGATCTGTTCATGATCCCCTTCTTAATCATTCCTGGGGGGTTTCTCCAAGTATTGCACCGGACATCCTGTAAGATTTTTGTTACCGATATGCATCACCTTACACTTATCCACGTTAAACCTCATTTGCATTGTCGCAGCACATTTCTCGAGTGTGTTTATTGTAAGGATTGTTAGTGGCCCCCACAATGTATGGTTGGTGGGGTTACGTGAGAGGCGCCCTTACAAACGCCAGGTCCCAGGTTCAGTTCCCTCACAGAAGATTCACCAGGAGTAGAATCCAATAAGAAACACAGTCAGAGGTGATTGCATAAAGAATGTATTATAGAAATAGGCTTACAGAAAAGCAATATTTATAAGCATTACAATTAAGTAGAAAGCAAAGCAGTTTCCCTGCCTTACAGAGTTCAGAGGCAAAGAGACAGAGAGTCTGAAGTTCTAAGGAGAGCCAGAGAGAGAGAGAGAGAAAGGGGGATGGGGTGATGGTCTAAGTTTCGGGTTCCATAGATAAAGAGAAGAATAGACAGAGAAAGAGAGAGCTATGTGTGTTGCAAAAAGGAGGCTTTTATAGCTTGGAAGCTTATTCTAAATATAGAATCTATTGAGCTTCAATAGAAGTTAAACTTCCCCCCTCCTTCGTAGACAGGAGAAAAATAGGCTGTAGTCATATATGTATTTCCAGTATGTCTCTTGACAATAGTTTCTGATTAACTTTAGTTATCTGTGCACCTGGACCCATTGTCCTAAGCACCCTCTTAATCAGACATTAACACCTTTTAGCTAATCATGATTTAATCAGGGCTACTTGAAACAGTCTTCCTGGATGCTTTCTGTGAATAAGCATTCAGGATCTATTTGCATCTATATTCCAGAGTGAGATTGATATAATTTCCCATAGGCCTTCGCTGACATTAGTTATGCCAACTGAAAATGCTGATTGCTAGCAATAGCTATGCTGACATTTATGTCACGTTGCAGGTCTCTGAATAGCTTCGTATCGTCTGCAAATTTAATCACCTTGCATGTCGTACCAATTTCCAAGTCTTTTATGAATATATTGAAGAGCATGGGCACTGAAACCTGCAGCACTCCACTCGTGACGCTTTTCCAGTCCGAGTATTGTCAATTTGTCCCCACCCTCTGTTTCCTATTCGCCAACAAGTTTGTAATCCACGTGAGTATTTCACCCTCGATTCCATGGCTCGCAATTTTTCAAAGTAGTCATTCATGCGGGATCTTGTGAAACACCTTCTAAAAATACAGATATACAATGTCGACCGGGTCACACTTGTCTATCTGACTATTTACTCCCTTGAAGAGGTGCAGCAAGTTTTTCAAGCAAGATCTTCCTTTGCTGGTACTCATTAGATTGTGACTCAAGGTGATCAATGATGCGGTCCTTTATTAGCAGCACCTCTACCATCTTTCCCGGTACCGAGGTCAGACTCATATTTCTAACTGAAACATAGATGATCTCCGATACAGACGTTATAATGGAAGAAATGTTACCGCAGGGTTACAAAATCATTCCACTAACTAGAAGTTGGAAAAAAGGGGGAGGTCTAGCAATAATCTTAAAAGAATTCTTTGATTATAACAGGATAGATTTTAAAACTACAGCAAGAATTGGAAATCCTAACTTGTAAGATCACTAATACTGAACTGGAAGAACCATTAGTTGTAACACTATTTTATATCACCCCCCCCCCCCCAAAAAAAAAAAATGGACAAGAGCCAAAGAAGAAAAAGAAGAATTCTTTGAATTCCTCACGGCAAACACCATAAGAGAACCGTATAATCTGCTGTTGGGCGACATAAACATACACCTAGAACAAGAGGAAAAACCAGAGGTGATTAAAATTGACACGTTTCTAATTACCCTCAGCTTTACAATACCAGATACAGAGGAAACATGAAAAGGGACACCAATTAGATATAGTTACTTTTTCCCACAAAGACATCCCAGAACCAAAAATACAATATTGTACAGGAACATGGGAGAAATGCATATGGTCCGATCATTATATTTGCAATTTTGATTTACGCTGGCAAAAGAAACAATCATTTGCAAAACATACAAGCAAAAACAAAGAAAAAAAAAGTCACTAGCAGAGGCATCATAAATCCAACCGAATTCTGGGCACATTATGAACTATATCCCCAAATTGAGGAAGAACAGGACTTCCCCACTAAATGGGGAGAGTTCAGCAAAGAAGTGTTAAACCAAATAGCACCTATACAAACATACGTAAGGAAAGAGAGGGTATCGAAAGAGTGGTTTGATGCTGAACTACTAGTTCTTAAACAGGAACTCAGAAAACTAGAAAGAACATGGCTCAAAACAGACAAAGAGGAAGATAAAAATAAATGGAAACAAAAAATGAAAAAATACAAAATCCGAATAAAAGAGAAACGTTCTAAACACTACGCACAAAAAATAGGAACTGAGTGGACTCAACTGGTAAACAGACAACACAGATTCTGAAAAAGAATAACCGCATTCCATCGGTCGACACCCTTGCAAGCTACTTCAACAAAAAATTTTAGACTTAAGAGCAACAATACCTTTACCCACATCTGATTTCGAATTCCAATTCAGGGCGCAGGAAAGGTTACCCAGAGTGGACATGCACTGGAATCATTTTGAGCCCCCTAATTGGCATCAATTCCTCGCTCTATTTAACAAATACTCCAAATCAAACTGCTTGCTAGACGAATGCTCATCTAAGATCATGAAAGTAGCAGTACCGAGTTCAAAAAAGACTTATTTAACTGGATAACTACTACTCTCATTAGTGGGACATACCATGAGGAAATAGGACACATCCTGATCACACCCACTTCTAAAGACCAAAATAACTCAATCGCACTGAAGTCCAATTACAGACCTATAGCGAGTATCCCCCTATTCACCAAGCTAATGGAAGGATTGGTCAACCTGGAACTAGTGAATCACCTAGATAAATTTAACCTCCTAAACGAACACCAATCAGGTTTCAGAAAAGGTTTCAGCATAGAGACTGTCTTAGTGTTAATCCTCAACCATTTATACGGACTCTTTAGTAGAGGTACCAGTGCTCTGATCTTACAACTAGATTTTAGCAGTGCATTTGACCTAGTGGATCATGAAATAATGCTACACTGCCTAGACGCAATGGGGCTCACGGGAAGAGTTTGGAACTGGTTTCAGGGTTTTTTTAACCAAAAGATCATATCAAGTGATCTGCAATGGGAAGTACTCCAACTCTTGGAAAAACCCTTCGGGAGTACCGCAAGGCTCCCCACTATCACCCACCTTATTTAACATTTACATTACTTCTCTAGGACACCTATTACAAAAGCTAAATCTAAAATACTACATATATGCTGATGATATCTCTATTTTAATTCCCCTAAATAACATGACCAACAAAACTCTAAAACACATTTCCTATATCATGACTGAAATTGAACAATGGGCTATCAACTTTAAATTGAAATTAAACACTGATAAGACAAAAATGTTCTTGGCTAGCCCAAAGGACAAAATCACTGTAACATCAATACACCTAAACGGTCAAGATCACCCAATATCAAAAACTATAAAAATATTAGGAGTCACTTTAGACACCCACTTGTCTATAGCCGAACACACTAACATGGTGGTAAAAAAGTATTTCTTTGCACTGTGGAAATTGAAAACCATATTTCGACCTGTCTTTCAGACTACTGGTGCAGTCATTGATTCAATCCACCCTGGACTACTGCAACATCATTTACGTGGGCATAAAAAAACTGTGAAAAAATTAAGAATAGTGCAAAACACAGCCGTCCGCTTAATATTCAGACTGAAAAAAGTGAACATATTAGCACCTACTACAAACTGCTACACTGGTTGCCAATGGAAGCACGAATAATATTCAAATTCTCATGCTTCTGCTTTAAAATGGAGTGGGGAATGGCCCCTACCTATCTCCTACCACATTTCGAGCTGCACATCCCTACAAGGACAACCATAAATCGCTATATTTTTACCTATCCAAAGATCACTGATTGCAAATACAGGACCTTTCTGGATAGAACCTTTAAGTTCCAAGCTAGCAAACAGCAGACCTGGCTGGGCAATTACATTAGCAGAGCCGGGTCGACCTATGGCGAATTTCGGAAAGAAATTAAGACAGCACTGTTCGATAGATTTATCTCCTAGTTAGATACCACTTCAAAAACTTATTAACAATATGTCGATACCTTGTATTCTCACTAATTGTACTTTGTTCCCACTGACTGTTCAGTGACATCTTCGCCAACTGTATTTTGGAATTCGCTGACTGTCCAGTCCGCCTCACTGCAACATGTTGATATTGTGTTCTCACAAATTGTATTCTGCAATCACTGACTGTTCTGCGACATCTTCCCTTCTTGTACTCTGTAATTCGCTGATTGTCCAGCTCTCTTCACTGTAAATCGCCTAGAAGTCACAAGATTGTGTCAGTATAGAAAAATAAAGTTATTATTATTATTATTAGTTTCCCGAATCTCCCCTCAAACCTTTCTTGAAGATTGGCGTAACATTTGCCACTTTCCAGACTTCCGGAATCCTTCCTGATTTGATCGACAGAATGGTTTTTAGTTGGAGCAGTTCAGTTATAGCCCCTTTCAGTTCCTTGATTACCCTCGGATGGATGCCATCCGGTCCTGGGGATTTCTCATTTTTACGCCTATCAATCTGCCTGCATACCTCTTCTAAACTGACAGTCAACCCTGCCAGTTTCCCGTCTTTGTTTCCTGCGTATAGCCTGTCAGCTTACATTATGTTGTGTATATCCTCTTCTGTAAATAAAGACGAAAAAAATATGTTCAGTTTGTCGACGATGGCTTTATCCTCCCCTTTAGCACTCCCTTTATTCCATAGTCATCCAAAGGCCCCACCGATTCCTTTATGGGATGTTTCCCCTTAATATATCGAAAGAACGGCTTGAAGTTTTTTGCCTCCTTGGCTATTTTTCCTCGTAATCTCTTTTGGCCCCTCTTACCGCCTTATGGCACCTGCTTTGATGTTGTTTGTGCTTTTTCCAATTTTCATCCGTTTTTGACATTTTCCATTTCTTAAAAAAGTCTTCTTGTCTCTGATCACTTCCTTCACTGCTACAGTGATCCACACCGGTTCCTTGTTATTTTTCCTCTTGGATACCTTGTTGATATGTGGTATATAGATAGATTTTGTGCCTCAGTGACTGTGTCCTTAAAAAGGGACCATGCTTGCTCTAGTGTTTTTACAGTGCTTATCCTCTTCTTAATATTCTTCCCCACCATGAATCTCATCCCTTCGTAATTCCTCTTTTAGAAGTTCAGTGCAATGGCCGTCGTTCTGCATCGATGTTTTGCCCCTATGTCCAGGATGAAGTGGGTCATATTGTGATCACTGCTTCCCAGCGTTCCTTCTACTTCTACACCTTGCGTCGGTCCTCATAGTCCATTTAGAATTAAGTCCAGAATTAAATTTCCTCTTGTATTTTCCTTGACAAGTTGTTTCAGGAAGCAATCGCCTACAGCATCCAGGAACTTGGTCTCTCTACTGCAGCTGGAGATGCCTAGGTTTCAGTCTATCCCCGGATAATTGAAGTCGCCCATGATAACTGTGTTGTCTCCCTTGCAGTTGCGTTTAATCTCGACCGTCATTTCTCCATCAGTTTCTTCGGACTGCCCTGGGGGTTGGTAGAAGATGCCGATCTTCATTTCCGTTCCATTTGGTAGCGGTATTTTGGCCCGTAGAGACTCTACCTTATTTTTCGTTTCCGGCGTGTTCTCTCCAATAGACTCAATTCCCTCTTTGTTGTATAGGACAATACCCCCACTTTTTTGACCTACTCTGTCTCTGCAGTATAGCTTGTATCCTGGTAGCACAGTGTCCCAGACGTTTTCCTCGTTCCACCATGTTTCCGTGATGACGATGATGTCAAGGTTATCTTTTGTGCCATAGCTTCCAATTCCCCCATCTTGTTTCTTAGGCTTCTTGCGTTCATATACATATTCTTCAGTTTGCTGCCTGTTACTTTCTTGCATTTCCTTCCCTCTTGCGTCCCTTTCTGTATTGCCTATGATCCGGTGAGTCTTCCCCGCTATCTTCCTACATGGGATCCTCTGGATATACTTTTTCCCGAACCATCGACTTTTGGTTGACTGTCGGCTTTCCCCTTCTTCCTAGTTAAAAAACTTCTCAATTTCTCTTGATGTTGCTTGCAAGTAGCCTTGTTCCGTCTACGCTGAGGTGGAGTCCATCCTTCCTGCATAACTTGCTCTTCCCCCAGAACGTCATCCAGTTGTGCACGAAGTGGAATCTTTCTTCCTCACACCAGTGCCTCATCCATGCATTGACTGCTTGCAGCTCCATCTGCCTCTTCTCATCGGCCCTGGGTACCAGCAGGATCTCTGAGAATGCTACTCTCAGCGTTCTGGTCTTCAGCTTTCCTCCTAGAATCCGGAACTGGTCCTTCAGTCCTTCTCTGCTATAGTTCCTGTTGCTCACGTTGTTTGTCCCCACGTGGATCACCATCACCGTACCTTCCTCTTCCATGCTGTCGATGCAGCTCACTATATCTTCTATCTTGGCTCCTGGTAGGCAGGTCACCAGCTGATCTTGTCTTCCTCCCGCTATGTGGTTTTCGACTTGTCTGATGATAGTCCACCACGACGATCACTATCCTCTCTATCTTCTCTTACCTCTCTAGCCGCAGGTCCGTGTCCCTGGTGAATAGCCATTTCTCCAGCTGTAGGTTCGTGTCCTCTGAGCACTTCCATCTTCTCTCATCCTGGCATTGGTTTGCACCGGACTAGTCTTCCTGTGGGTTCCGTCCTCTGTTTCCGGTTTTGCTGCTGCATCACCTATTTCTTCCCTGTGGTTGTCCTCCAGGTGGTCCTCACTCACTGTAGGTGTATCTTGGCAGCTGCACTGTTGTTGGTGATTTTCCATGGCCTCTCTGTATGCCTGCTCGATGAACTTCTCCAACTCCCTGACTTCTTCCTCAACTGTTTCCTCTGTCATGAAGTTTTCTTCCTCTCTGTCCTCCTCTTCCACTGTTCGAAGTGCTTCTAGTTCCAGTATTCTGCCCTCCAGGACTGACTTGCTTCTTTAGGCCCCCCCAGTTCCTCGCATCGAATGCATACATAAAACCGCCTCCCAGAGGGGAGGTAGTCATACATATGGCAAACGGTGCAAAAACTGGAGTAGCTCAACATCCTGCTTCTGTCTGCTGCATCCATTGCTGTCTGCTTGCCGGTCTGTCATCTGAAGTGGCTTCTCCTTATGTAGGAATCTGTGTAGCGTCCTTGGTGTTACTGTGAAGTCCTTTCCTTGATTTTAAACCTGCTACCCTTGTTGCTTGTGTGTCCTCTGTGTCTGCTGTGTGATTGCCCTCTGTTACTACTGTGTTTATCTACTGCTTGTCTGTCCTGTTGCCCTTGTGGTACTTGCCTGTGTAGATGTCCTTTCCCTAGTGTTTCTTCTTTGCAGTGCTCATCCCTTAACCCTTTCAGGACCAAGGGACATATTTGTCCCATAACTTTAAAATCCTATAAGTTTTGATTGGGATAGTCTACAGTTCTAAATTTGATATGTACGGATTCCATATGATACTGCCTTTATGTAAACAAACTGGTTCCGACATTCATTCATTAGCGTCGTTGCCAGATTGACGAGAAGATTCACTTGCCACACTGTCCATAAGCCAGAAGTGTGATTTAAAAAAAAAAAAATAATGATATTTCACAAAAAAAATCAATTTTTTGGCATCTGCAAGCCCTTTTTACCATAAAAATGTCGTCAAAACCACAAAAATTGGCCTACGATCCTTATGGTCCTGAAAGGGTTAAGGCCCTTTACAAAGGCGCTCTCGCTAAAGTGAGCGCCTTTAACGTTCGCCTTCCACGTGTGCCGAACAGCTGAGCGCCATTGACCCCTCCCCTTTTAAGGGGGAGCTCTGGTGGATGATGTCGGGAGGGTGGGCGGAGCTACCTCTCACCAATGCCACTTGCTCTCTCCTGCCTTCTCTTCCTCCTTCCTCCCCACTCCTGTTCTCTTCTCTGCTTTTCTTTCCTTCTCCTTTCTTGCCTCCTACTTGCCTGCCCAAGCCTGTTTGTCCCAAAACAGGCGATAGTCCCGTTCTGCACTGAAATCATCATAAACAGGTTAAACATTCAACAATCAAATCAAACATTTAAATAGAACAAGTATAAACCCCAAAAGTGTTGCAGTAATAGTATAGGCTATAGACCTTGAAAGCCTGACTAGCATGCATATGGATTCAAACTTTCTGACACAGATTGTAAGCAGGTGCAGACCACAAATGACAGGGCGGGGCTCCAGAATGACACAACTATCAGAAAAGATATTAGTAAGATAGGAACCTCTGATCATTCATTTTTAGTAGTTCAGTTTTATTTTTATGTATAATTCTAAAGTTGCATATGTATGTCTTGTGTTACCCGCTTAGAATTGTAGGATAAGCAGGATGTCAATTGTTTAAATAAACAAACAAATAAATTTGTCTTTCTAGTGCAATAGGAGTGCGGGATGTACAAAAGCATTCACAGAAATCTAGGATGGGACCACTGCACCGGCCCATAAAAATGAGGACCCACAGGTGGAGTCTCTCCTTTGCCGCAATATCTACTCTGCAAAAATTTAAGTAGAATGGACCAAGTAACTGCCCTACAAATCTCCTTGGGGGAGACTGCCTGAGTTTCTGCCCATGAAGCAGCCACGTTTCTAGTCGAATGGAAAATTAGGTTCTTACCTTTGGTAATCTTCTTTCTGTTAGGCCCCAGAAGATTCCATACTGTATGTCTTTCGTCAGCTTCAGCCACACACATCTATGCTGTAACCAGACCCTCATTCCTGCTATATATCTGATTGGGAAACTATGGAAAACCTTCCAGCACAAATTGAGAATCTCCTCTAAAATGGAGACAATCACCTCTGCACAATACAGCAAAATCCAAAGGAAAAAAGCAGAGTGTGCCTGATCTTCAAAACTCTCTTTACCCAGCCAACAGGAGCAGAATGTACTTCTTAGAGTAGGAAACACAATGGGCATAATGGTGTCATACAATATCATCCCCGACCTAGACACAAGAGTGGCAAAACATCGTGAATCCTCATTGCAGAAGTCAACCTAAAATTCTCCTCATTCTGGGTGTGCAGTGACTTTAATCTACATGAAGATGACCCTGAATGCTAAAAAGTCCAACAAATAGTCCAACAACTGGAAGGTATAAGATTACACCAAACAGTGAAGGAGAAAACTCACACTAAAGGACACACATTAGATGTATTATTCGGCAGAGAGGAAGATATAAAGGACTTCAACCCCACATCTATGAAAGTGTTAGGGACAGACCACCACTTAATATGCTTCAAGATAAGACAACCAAAAAGTAGGAAACAATCAAAAACCTCCAAGAACGAGACCAAAAATAGGGAGAGGATTCAGTACTGGAATCAACTACCTCCTAACTTCAAATCCCTTAATGGACTTTTGAGCTTTAGAAAAGCAATAAAAACCAACCTCTTCACCTGACTCCTCAGGACAAGCTAGCATTCAGACTGTTACTTCAAAACCACTGTATTCCAATAGATGTTCAACTGACTCTTTCCCTGTGTACACACTATATGTCTCCCTGTGCATGCTTCAGGCTCCAAGTGTCTGCCAACTTACGGTACCCTATTACCTTAAGTCTTCTGTCCCTTGTTAATTGTAATATGTCTTATTGCTACCATGTAACCCATCCTGGGCTCCTTAGGGAGAACGGGATATAAATTGAATTAAATAAACAAACAGCATCAAATTCAAAAACAAACTGGAGATGCACCTCAGAGAAGTAAAACCCGAGATCAGAGACCTTACAGAACGGGTGAGACTATGGGATGAGGCACTGGACTGTAGTCTAGAGCAGTGTTTTTCAACCGCTGTTCCGCGGCACACTAGTGTGCCGCGAGATGTTGCCTGGTGTGCCGTACGGTCAGGGCTGCCATCAGGGCAGTACCACCAGTCCTGCATTAAGGGGCCCGGGCTCCCCCAGGGTCCTAGGCCACAGTCTAGGGAGAGGGGCGGTCCGCCCCACGTGGACAGGAGAGAGCTGGACGGGGGACCCGCAGAGTTCAATACATCTCGAGCCGCGAGGCTCGTCTTCTGTTCCTGCCTGCCCTGCAGCTAACATATAGCCGATCGCAAGCGTTCCCCGATGTCAGCGCTGACGTCGGAGGGAGGACTTAAGCGGTACCTGGTGTCCAGTTTACTCGGGACAGCAAGGATGGAGTAAGGTGTCTCGAGGCATCGAGCGAAGGTCTGGTCCAGAAGCTTGTGCAATGGAAGCTTAAGGGACTCAGCGGGTGGTTGAGGGAGGCGCATAGTCTCCAGGTATTCCTTTGAGAATTTGGAACCCGTGTCCAATGGTATGTCCATGTCCTCAGCCATCTGTCGGAGGAACGAGGAGAAGGACAGTTGATCTGCCGTTGCCTGGCTCCGTGATGGGCTCGATGAGGTCAAAGCTTCCGGGTACGCTGGGGACAGGGATAGAGATGGTGAGAAAGATCCCATTGTGTCTTCGAGTTCTGGCATCGTTGGAGGTGAATAGTCTAGGTATGCCTGTTTCCGCCAAGGCGAAGCGTGCTTGGATGAATGTCTCGAGGAATGCCTCGATTGGTGTCGAGAGGTTGGCCTCGATTGACGGGATGAGGCAGGCTTCGTTGAGGCCCCCAGGTAGTGGATGGGGCTGGAAGCGGTCGATCGAAGCAGGGGTTGCTGCCGTAGGGGCTCGAACCCCGTCGGGGTGATCAGTTCCAATGGAGGCATTCGCAAAGACTCTGCTCCTTGCATCGAGTGAATCGGCTCCAATGGAGGCACTCGCAAAGACTCTGTTCCTTGCATCGAGTGTATCGGCTCCAAAGGTGGCATGGGCAAAGACTCTGCGCCTTGCGATGCATGCATTGTTGCCAGACCAGACACTCACAGAGACTCTGCTCCCTGTTGAGAGTGTGTTCCCCACTGAGGCACTGGAGGCGGCTCGACCTCGCAGGAGGCCTCCGCGTGCCCAGGCTGGGTTTGGGAAAGAAGCCGAGGCCCCAACGTGGTAAAAAGCTCGATGAAGTGCTTCTGTAGCATGGTCTGGAATGAGGCCGGCAAGGATGGATCCGCATCTGAAATGGGACCACCTGCGCGGGCCTCGCATTCCCTTGGAGCAGCATGTGAGTGCTTGGACTTCGAGGCCTTGGGCACTTTCAACACGACTGGGGGAATGGGCTGCTGGGCTACCTGACATGAGGAGGTTGAGGAAGGCATCGCAGCACCACATCAAGGTCCCAGACCGGTAACAGATGCTTAACATGCAGCACCTGTCAAAAAACGAGCAATAACTGGATACAACGTTAACTAGAACTGACTATCCAAAGATCTAGCAACTGGCGCACCGTAGTGTGAACCTTGCCGGCCCTGTCCGGACTGCCCTCAGGAGAAGACATGAAGAAGTCTGCTGGTGGCTAGAAGAAATGCAGTCGAAGACCTTCCCCGAGTACCTCTAGAACCTAATGGTCCAAGGTTATCTTCAGCTGTTCCAGAAGGAAGGCAGGCAGTTGCCCTTCGATTTGGGGAGGCCTCGCCATAGCACTGGTGTCAATTTTCTTTTGGAAGGGACCGAAGGTCAAGAGTTGGAAGGCTGTGGACGCGATGTACCTCCAAAGTGAGGTCTGTAGGAGGGGGCAAAAATTTGGCCGTCCTGACCGCCTGGGCGGACGAGATTTAGGGCCAGGAAGCACTTTATGCTTACAATCCTGCACACTTGCCATAAGGTCATCCAAACCCTGGCTAAATATGAGTGAACCCTTGAATGGCAGCTTGCTCAGAGTAGCCTTGGATGAAGAATCACCCAACCACTGGCAAATAACATTCTCCTAGCAGAAAATGAATAAGCTCCCAGCATAGCAAAAACCTTCAAAATATCATAGTGGCGTCTGCCAAAAATTCACTCCAGAGACCAGGAAATTGAGATCCTGAAGGACAACCTCCTCAGGATCCTGACGAAGTTTAGTATGACAAGCCTGGGCCACAAAAGAAGTGGCCGCTGCAGTTCGCATCCCCATCACAGCAGAATCAAAAAGACGATTCATGACAAAATCCAGTCTATGGTCCCTGACAGTGTTCCCTCTAAGGTGAGCGCATGAGCGATCGCTCACTATTTTCAGTGGCGTCGCTCATACACTTTCCCCTGTTGCTCACTCGAGGGCGAGCGGAAGTGAGAGGAAGCGGCGGCGGCCTGTATTTTAAGTGGAAACATGCAGCGGCGGCTCCTCTCAAGATCCTCGACTGCATCAGACTTCCGACGCAGGTGGGGATTCGTGAGAGGAGCCGCTGCCATGTCTTAAGTGTCATACCAAGGGGGGGGGGGGGGGCGGTCTACCCTGGCTGTGCACCCGCCCTATGGCTGCAGTCAGAGAGGAAGTTCGAGCTAGCCAATCGCTGCCTGGCTGGGCGGAACTTCCTCTCCGACGGCAGAATTGACGTCGGGGGATTGCTGGTTGGCCCGACGGTGGGAAGCAGAGAGAGCTTGGGGCAGCCGTGGCGGTGGCTTTGGGGCCTGTTTCTCCCGATGGTGGCAGCATAAATTTGGTCTTAATAAAACACAATATTTTAAATGGTTGCAATTGAAGCAATCTATTCAGGAAGAGTTCCCTGAATGGAAAAACCTTGCTAAATATCACAGTTTGGAATTCTTATGTTTCCAGATGGACTCAATAGGTCATAAAGCCGCACAGTGGTATAAATTAATATCCGGATATATAAATAAAAAACCAAAAAATGGTCTTAGAGACATTTGGAGCATTGAGATAAAAGCACCAAATTAGTGCATCTCAATGGCCACGACTTTGGTCTTGGAGGCTAAAATGTACACAGGCACAGCCCGCTTTCTCATGAAAGCCTGATACATCATATCCACAAATTCTGGTGGAAAATAGTCCCCAGCAGCCAAGGCCGATCTGCGGGACTCCAATTTGGAGTGTTTTGAAGACTTATGAGAGTTATCCCCGGAACTGCGCTTGCATTTCACGGAAACGTCCTCCTCACCCAACTTTGGCTTCCCGGATGCTGAAATCGCATCCCCGGTGGAATCAGATGTAATTAGAACCTCCTCAGAGGAGGATAGAGTGGCATGCATGCACGATTCACGCCCCTCGCGGGCAGCAGCGCATGTAACACATGGCTGCAAATCCGCAAGCCATCTGCCACATTTAAGGCATTAATCCATGACATCCTGTCCTGAGGTGTCCATCTGTGAAGTTTGGAGCAAAAACGAAGCTTCTAAGTCCAAAAAAATAGTTTAAAAACTTTAAAGAAAATCCCAGATGGCCTCCGTGGGTGCCAATTTTAACAAAAAAAAAGGCCATTAAAAACACAGGAAAATGCAAAAAATGGCGAAATTAGGATTTTACAGGTGGGAGGGACCAGGGCATGCAGGGAACCCCCCCCAAAACCACGATTTGAGGACCCCCCAAAAATCGGCAAACTCTGACTCACAGACACCAGAGATTTGTGCTGCAATGAAAGTCTATGGCAGCCTGCAACACACAGTACAAGCAAGGAGATCAGTACTGCTGAATAAACTAGATTTTTTTGAGGACCCCCCCAAAATCGGCAAACTCTGACTCAGACACCAGAGACATGTGCTGCAATGAAAGTCTATGGCAGCCTGCAACACACAGTACACGCAAGGAGATCAGTACTGTTGAATAAACTAGATTTTTTTCAGGTATTCTGACCGCCTCACCTTCCCTGCCACCTCAGATCACGACCACCAAGACCCCTCAGGGAATCAGGGAAGATAAGCGACGTGGTTCTGATCCCAGCATACCTCATCAGAACTGCAGCAGCCTGCGCTCTACCCCTTTGCGGACGAACCAGGGGAGAGATGGCTCCCAAACCTGGAGACCCGATCCAATCTTCAGGCTGTCCAGAGGGCTTACTGCAGTTTCAAGCTTACAGAGCACCCTCCGGAAGCAGACAAAATTTAAGATGTCTGCAATCTTCCGCCGAAAGATCACTCGCACAGAGTTGATTCGCAGCACGTGGGTAAACCCGCAAAAAAAATAATCAACCAAAAAACTGGGAAGTGAAAACAATCACGAGAAGAATTAACTGATATGATACCATGCAATGAAGCTGCAGGAACAAACTGGGCATGTCAGGAAGCTCCCGGGCAGGTAGCCCAAAGAGGAGGGATCATCTTTTAGTTGATGTGCAGCTGAAGCTAACAGAGAAACAAGATCCCATCTGTTCAGCTTCCAGAGAGATTGTACAAGAAATCCCATTGTTCACCATCTCTCTCCCAGTCAGATCCTTCATCATTTTCAAGGAAGCACGAGATCCAGATTTTTACTCAGTTTCTGTTCTTTGTTCCGGTCCTGTTCTCACTAGTTTCTCTTGATGTCTCTTTTTAACATTTCTTCTTCCAACCAAACTCCAGCATTTTCTCTGACTAGCTCCAGTCCCCATAGGCCAATCTCTCTCCCTCCAGCCTGTCCCACTCATCTGGGCCCGTTCACACGTCCAGAACTCTATTCTCCCATCCCCTGCGAGATCCTTTACTTGCTCGCTGAACTTTCACTCGGGGTCGTGCGGGCAACGCAAGTGAAGCAAACATGATGCCTTCAGCGGCCCCGGAAGCTAATCACTCAGCTATAGTTTCCTGTCCCTGCATAGGTGAGAATACTCTCACAGATGCACAACACGGGAAGTCTTTCATCCATTCCGACCCCATGATAGTTGTCGGTGGAACACTATCTCTCTATTAGTCGCTGTTCCACCCTACCCAAACCTGCTCCTCGGTCTTCACAGCAAATTCCAACTTCCACAGCGCGTAAACTGTGCCAGGAAACCAAACCCTACCCTAACACTCGAAAGGCAGCCTTCTCTATGGTCAGGCGCTGTAACAGAAGAAAAGCTTCCAGGGCTCGCGAAGGCAGCATGTTTGTAACGCTGCCCGCGGCCCCTACAGTGAACATGTGCAGTGCTGTTGGAAAGCTAGCAGGGTAAATAGGTACTGGAACCCGTGGGGGGTGGGGTGGAATAGAACTCTGGACAAGTGCATTGAAGACGACTGGCAAAGCCTCATGCACTTTATGACTGACCCCCACCGAATCGGCAAGGTCGATTTTTTTTTTGAATGAATCTATTCAAATCGATTCACCCAAACTGAATCGATTTGAATCGCGAATCAAGCAGCACTAGTCTAGAATGTCTCACCTATTGCACTGGAAATACATTTGCATATACAGGAGCTCTTCTATATTCAAATTCTTAAGCACATCCATTGTAAAAATGATGATAAACTGTCTGGATGTGCAGTCACTAGGATAGGTTTGAGAAGTCCTGCCCTATTTAGTATGTGCTTTACTTCATTCTCATTGTACAATTTGGTCATCCATTGATAAAATGTGCACAATCCAAGACTAACCTGCACCAGCAATGACAGCTTTCAATGAAGACTCATTTCTTCTGCGCTGTTCTGCCACCTCCTGCTGCAGTTGCTTTATCTTCTCCAGTTCCTGTTCCTCTGTGCTCTTAGGTTTATTAGCCATGTTCTTTCTCCTGAGAAACCAAAACTCATCAGTAGGGACACAAGAGATCTATAATCTACCACAATGATTCTCAAATCTATCCCGGGGACCCCCAGCAAGTCGGGTTTTCAGGACATCCATAATGAATATTCATAACTGAGATTTGCATGCACTGCCTCCAATGAATTCAAATCTCTCATATAAATATTCATTAGGGATCTCCTGAAATTGCAAACTGCTGAGGGGTCCCCTCAAAACAGGTTTGAGAACCACTAATCTACCAAAACCGCTTTCTGCCAACACTCATAGCAACCTATTCAGTAATTGGTTGTTTGTCGCTTATCCCTTATAGCTGAGCTTAAAGATGTAACACAACAAAATGAGGACCCCATGTTAAGAGAGCAAGGCAAAGGAAATGAGTGCAACTAACAAGCTAATAGGAATATGCATTACAAAGTACTTATGTTTCTCCCTAAGACTTCACAAAAAAACAAGTTGAGAATAGAAAAATAGAAAAAAAAACAACATCCTACAGGTAGGTGAATGTGAATATAGGTTCATAGTGCTAGATCCCAGTCCTGAATCCAATTTTATTTATCAAACTTATAGTCCATGTATCCCAGAAACATAAGCAAGTTACAATAAAACACACGTAAAAAGTAAAGCTCAAATGACCAGGAAGAAACTACTGGGAAGAAAGGAGAAATTAAGTTCTTACATGCTAATTTACTTTCTTTTAGCTTCTCCAGACCGGTAGAGGTAAATCTCATCATGACCAGCAGGTGGAGACTGAAACAAAACTGTGGAATAGCACAAAAGAGATACCTTCCCCTATTCCTATCAGTCTGCCAAATAGCCAAGCAGAACTAAGAACTGGAAACAGAAATAAACAATACTCCGAACAGGAGTAATAACTAACATACCAAAATGCTGTTGGAAAATGCAGAGTTGAGATACCAGAAAGAAAATGTCCCTACAGCTCGCCAGCTAAGCCAGCCGAGCCACAGCCGCTGTTCTTCAATTCTCCCCGGCCATAGAAAAATACTAGAACCTGCAGCAAAAAAACAAAAACTGCCTGTGCAACAGCCACAACAACACAAGAATAGACAGGGTGGGGACCTCTACCGGTCTGGAGAAGCTAAAAGAAAATAAATTAGCAGGTAAGAACCTAATTTATCCTTCTTTAGCACTCTCCAGACCGGTAGAGGTTAATCTTACAAGTGAAACATACCAACACAGTCTCCATCATGGGTGGGACCCCCGAAGGGCCAACACCAGAACACGTTCACCGAACACCGTGTCCTGATGTGCCTGAACGTCTACCCGGTAGTGTCTGACAAATGAATGCAAGGAAGACCAAACTGCAGCCTTACAAATGTCCACTGCAGGCACAAGCGAAGACTCAGCCCAAAAAGCTGCCTGACCCCTAGTGGAATGAGCTTTGAGAAATTCTGGACAGGCTTCTTCTTCAGAAGATAAGCAGAAGCAATAGTCTCCTTGATCCAGCGTGCAATAGTAGCCTTAGAAGCACCATCTCTTTGACGAGGACCCGCTAGAAGCACTTTACAGAATATCAGGCACCACAGCAGTCCGGGCGTCCGACACTGAGAGGCGTCCTTGGAGACTCCATAAAAGACTGAGGGGTGCCGCGGAACGCAGCTGCGTGACCGAAGGGAAAGGCAAAGATAGTTTCATCTTTGCCTTTACTAGGGCCATTGGATCGCCATTTCCAGTCTTTAACACCACCAATGTTGGGAAACAGGACAGTTCCATCTCCTTATACTGCATCTCTCTCCTCGGGCATACCGTCCCCACCTCTTCAACCAGTAATGAATTCTATGGGGAGCTCTGTATCTGCTCCCGAAGAGGAGACAGCTTCACCTCCAGAATCAATTATTATACCAAATGTAAGTACGTACATACAACAAACAAATATATCTTCTCAGAGAAGGAAAACTAACTCCGGTCAATATGGTGATAGAGTCAAGTCAAGACTCTATACCTAAGGACAAGGTTATTTCTCTTAATGATGTCTGGCTGGTTGTGAATAGGATCGAGTCCTCAACGAGCACCGTTGTTAATCTTTGCCAATTCTCATCTAATATAACAGTTAAAGTAAATGAACAACAAACTCTGTTATCTTCACTTACATCTCGATTAGATAAAGTGGATAACTCTGTAGAAGTTTTGCAAAAAACTGCTATTTCTAATATCAAAGATAATTTATCTTTACATAATCAAATGGAAAAGATGGAGAATTTGGCAAGAGTAAAAAATCTTAGAATATTACATTTTCCTATATAACTTAGCACCTTTGGAACTCCTGAAGATGTATATGAGAGATGTTTTAAAATATATTCAGCTGGAATCATTCATACCTGATAACTTATTACATCCCCAGGAGTACCAAGGAAACTGGTGAGGAAGGAGAACTGGATAAGATTGTGTTTCCAGATAGTTTAAATATTTCCCAGTTTCTAGAATCTTCTAAGGATTTGATTACCTAACAAGCAACTTTGTTGGTGATATTTAAAACAGAAATTGAAAAACAACTTATACTTAAATTGTATTTTTTGAATAAACAAGCATTGTTTTGTGGACAACAATTAATGATTTTTCCTGATGTATCCAGGAAGACACAACTTAGGAGGCAACTGTTTCTACAGCTTAAACCTAAAGTTATAGCTGTGGGAGCTACTTTTTTCTTAAAATTCCCTTGCAAATGTATTGTAAACTATAAAGCTGATAAATTTGTCTTTGTAGATCCGTCACAATTGGAGAATTTCTTGATTGATAAGGGTATACTGAAAATTTCAGATACTAATGTAAGTGCTGAAGAAAGTTAAGGACATAATGGATTTGGTCATTTTGCCTGTCAAGGATGAGTGTAAATGTTTTTTTTATAATTTTTATTGTACTTAAGGTTGTACTGAGTGGCCCTTGTTAATGTGGACTTGGCATAAGTCTTAATTAGAATTTTAAGTTGTTTCTTTGAACTGTTTTCCTTTTGCTTTTCCTGATTTTTGTTATTGACGTAACAAATATTAATAAAAATGTGAAGAAAAAAAAAAAAAGAATTTTGGTCTGTCTGTCCTTGACTATTGTAATATCGTCTATCCTACATCATTTAAGAAAAATTTACAACGTATTCAATTAGTACAAAATACGGCAGTACACTTAATTTTTGGCCTGAACAAATATGATCACATTAATCCATTTTATCGACAATTACATTGGTTGCCTTTTGAGGTACGTATTCTTTTTAAATTTGGTTGTCTTTGTTTTATGTTTAAATAATTTTTTATTAGAGCATTAAACAAACCAATCCAATATTCTATATAACAAACAAAGCTCAGCCTTTTACTATATCCCCACCCTCCCCTGTCCGGAGTCCTATGAGAGCTAGTACACATATCCTATATAATAAAAGGCTAACTCGCGCATGCGCACTCCTATTTGTGTGCTTCCATGATCTGTAGTTCCGTGGCCGCATGAGTGCGCATGCGTGAGTCCCCAGCCTTCTTCCCAGCCTACCTTGGCCGTCAGTAGCGGTGGCTCATCTCCTGTGGGGACCTGATGTGTCCTGTGTCCATCCATGGCTGCGGCTTGAGGCGTTTGCGCCAGTTAGGTGCATCGGCGACAGGAGCGGCACTGGCGGCGGAAGGCGGGCTCATGGTCCTGTCGCCGCTGCCGCTCCTGTTCACAGCACGTCGCCGACTCCCCCCTTCCCGTAACAACCGCTACCGCTCCTGTTCAAAGCGGCCTGCTGAGGTTCGCGGCCGGCTGTAACGAACCTCGCAGGCCGCTCTCCACATGGTAGCACGTTCCCTCTGACGCAATCGCGTCAAAGGGAACATGCTACCGAGTTGGAGAGCAGCCTGCGAGGTTCGTTACAGCCGGCCGCGAACCTCAGCAGGCCGCTTTGAACAGGAGGATCAGCCACCACGGGGATCGTGAGAAGAGCCGCCAAAAAAAAACCTTCAGCCTGCTGCAGGCCAGCACGCGGGAAGGGAAGGGGAGGGGCTGAACGGAGCAGGGCAGCTCACGGTAAGAGAAGGGAATGGGGGGTGGGGGAAATGATTCTACTGCTTCAGCAGGGACCTGGAGGGTAGGGAAATACCGCTGCTGCTTCTGCAAAGGAAAGTGGTGGGGGGGGAGAGAGAGAAGGGAATGGGGGGTGGGGGAAAATGCTACTACTACTTCACAGGGACCTGGAGGGGAAGGGAAATACCGCTGCTGCTTATGCAAAGGAAAGTGGTGGTGGGGGGGGGGGAGAGAAGGGAATGGGGGGTGGGTGGGGGAAAATGCTGCTACTACTTCACAGGGATCTGGAGGGGAAGGGAAATATCACTGCTGCTTCTGCAAAGGAAAGTGGGTTGGGAGAAGAGAAGGGAATGGGGGGTGGGTGGGGGAAAATACTGCTACTACTTCACAGGGATCTGGAGGGGAAGGGAAATATCACTGCTGCTTCTGCAAAGGAAAGGGGGGGGGGAGGGAGAGAGACAGACAGAAATAAAGACAGACAGGGGACCAGAGAGAGACAGAAAGAAAGACAGACAGACAAAGGGTGCCAGGGAGAGAGAGAAAAAAATTGCAGGAGGGAGAGAGACAGAAAGAAAGGAAGAGACAGGAGCAGGGAGAGAGACATACATAAAGAAAGACAGCCAGCCATATATTCTAGCACCCGTTAATGTAACGGGCTTAAACACTAGTACAAACATAATTAGAGAGATATTCAATAATTCAAAATACGACTTCTGGCCACAGGTGTCATAGTGTTCAAAAAAGGTTCCCAGATAGCCATAAATTGGAGACCATGTATTGAAGAAAGGTCCAGGATACTCAGACATTCCCAGGATAACAAGGTAATCATCTGAGATCTCCACAAAGGAAGCATGGGAACTGTGGGCTCTAACCAAAGTAACAAAATACATTTGAGAGCAGACAAGATTGACCATCGCAGGAAAACTCTAGTGCCTGGTTGTCTAGGATGATGGGAGTGTAAGACCCCAAAAAGCAGTTCTGGTGAGGGACATACTGTCATCTTCCAAATTTGTCCAATAAAGGTAAATAAACTAGACCAAAACACCTGTACAGCCGGGCAAGACCAAAACATATGGCCAAGAGTAGCTTCATGGTATCCACATGTCACGCAGCAGGAAGAAGAGCGTAACTTAGCTCGATATGCCCACTTAGGAGAGATAAATAATCGAAATAGCAGTTTATATTGCATTTCAAAAAATATATATATATTTCCTTAAAGAAGGCAATCGAGTTACAGCAGTTAAAATAGTATCATCGATCAGTGTAACATTAAGATCCTGTGCCCAGGCGATCTGGTATTTAGTATAATTAGGCAAGGGGGTCTCATCTTTCAAGTAACGATGGTGAAATTTAAGAGGCACCAACATTTGAGCATCTAGCGTATAGGCTGTAGACAATAATTCACGTCTAGAAGTGTCCAAGTTGGATCGCTTGAGGGAATTCACATAATGATGGATTTGCAAATATGAAAACCAATCTCTGTCAGTCAAATCATATTCTCTGCATAGCTGGGCAAAGGATTTAATGGTACCATCTCGAAGGACTAAGTGGAGCAAATATATCAACCCTTTAGATTCCCAATAGGTAAACCGCGAAACCCCCATTCCAGGTGTAAATTGTCTGTTAAAGCAAATAGGCAAGAAGGGGGACTCGCGGTGACTACAAGCATGGAATTTACATATCCATGCCCAAACTCTTCTCAAAGGCATACCAAACACCTTTAGTCCAGGATGAGGATATGTGATGTAGATATGCACTAAAATGATCTCCCAAAAAACAAGTGAGTTCTATAGGGGTATTAGAAAAATCAAGACGTTTCCCCTAAAATAGTCGTTGATATGGCGCATACCACAACTAATAGTTAGATGACGGAGATTAAGTAATCCAAGACCCTCTTTAGAGAGTGGACGCACCATCTGATGGTAAGAATTGTGCCCGGCGGCCCCTCCAAAGAAAGTATTGAAGAGAACGGATGTACTTGGTCTCGTCTCGAATCAAAAAATATAAAGGAAGAGTTTGAAAGACATATATCCAAGAGGGGATCACAATCATGTTAAGTAATGCGATTCTTCCCATAATAGAAAGAGGGAAGGTGTGCCACATACGTAACTTCACAGACAGAGATCGGAAAAGAGGATCTATGTTGATGGCGTATAGGGTAGAAAGATCTAGTGGAATCAAGACTCCCAAATATTTAAGGTGAGTATCAGCCCATTGTACTGGAAAAGCGCCTACCCATTGATTACGAAGATAGGAGTGAGAGGGCATGGCCATCGATTTGTCAAGATTGATAACCAGACCCGAATAGAACCCATATTCCGCTATTAGATCCAAAGCTATCGGGAAAGAACATGCAGGGTTCATTAATATAAGCATTAGGTCGTCTGCGAAGGCCAATGTTTTAAGTTCCTGATCCACTATTTGTAACCCTTCTACCTCTACAAAATTGCGCAAAGTACATAAAAGTGGTTCTAATGTAAGGATAAATAATAGTGGGGAGAGCGGGCAACCCTGGCGAGTTCCTCGACAAATAGGAAATTTCTCACAGGGGATTCCATTGACCAATAGAGAGGCCATAGGATTAGCGTACAAGGAAGAAAGAACGTGGCGAAAAAATCCAGAAACTCCAATATAGTCCAATGTTTGATTCATATAAGACCAAGAGACATTATCAAATGCTTTGGCCGCATCCAGGCTCACAAATAAAGTTGGAAGCGCTGCTTGCTGAGCATGCGCTAAAGCAAGTAAAATCTTGCGTACATTTAACACTGATAGACGTCCTGGGACAAAGCCAACTTGGTCTTTGTGGATTAACAAAGGAATATAGGGAAATAGTCTGTTTACTAATATTCGAGAAAAAAGCTTAAGGTCTACATTAAGTAAAGAAATAGGCCGATAAGAGCCTGGGAGATCTGTAGCCTTATCAGGTTTGAGTAAAAGAATTATAGATGCTTCATTGGCAAATCGAGGAAATGAGCCACTTCGCACAGCCTCATTAAAATAAGACAACAGAGGACCACAAAGCGATGACTCTAAGATACGATAAAATTCACCTGAAAAGCCATCAGGGCCAGGAGCAGTGCCAGTTTAGTAGCCCTAATAGCCTTCTGTATCTCTAATGCTTGTAGTGGACAGTTAAGCTGTAATACTGCCTCTTTCGAGAGACGCAGCATCCCTGAGGAATCTAAATAATCATTAACCAGTTCGGGTGACAAAGAAGAACCTGCAACATATTGAGATGCAAAATAGTTTTTCAAAACATTAATTATATCTACGGTGCGAGAAACAATTGTGCCTCCAGGAGAACGTATAGCTAATATGGGTTTCCTACCTTTGTGCATATCCACCAATCTAGCCAACAACTGGTTTGTTACCAAATCTTGAAAAATGATATTTATGATAGGAGGCCCACCGTTGCATCTTGGAATGGAGCAGGGTAGAGGGTAGCCTGTGTGGATAAATATTTTTCTTTAGTAACCTCTGAAGGCTTCGCCACATAGATGCGTTTGGCAGCGTGTAGTGCCTTCAATAATAGCTTTATTTAGTCTACGTAATCTGGTACTAGTATAAGCTATAATATGTCCCCGAAGGACCGATTTGGCAGCGTCCCAAAATAAAAGGGGGTCATCTGAATGCTGGATATTATTTGAAACATAGTCTTCCCATTGGGCCAAAAGAAATTTTTTAAAGTCAAGATCTTGGGCCAAAAAAACAGGGAACCTCCAATGCCCTGAACAGAAAGGAAGGGCCTCTAGTTGAATATCAATCCAAACTGGAGCATGGTCAGAAATATGGATATGGCCAATTCCCGCCTCTCTAACCTGCGAAAACAAAGAGGAAGACAACAAAACATAATCGAGACGAGAACAAGAACCATGAGCACAAGATAAATGCGTGTAATCTCGTACTTCCAGGTGGAGGAGCCACCAAGGATCAACCAACTCAAGATTTGAGCAAAAAATTTTAAGTATTGAACCTCGTTGTCCAATAGAGGTAACAGGACAGGAAGATCTATCCAACTCAGGTTCCATCACTAAGTTGATATCTCCTACCAAAAGTAGAGGAGTGCCAGAAAAGCAAAACACAACGCAATCAGGCGTTGAAAAAAGGGAAATGGAGAAGAATTTGGTCCATATATCACTAGCAAAAGATAATAAGTATCCCCCACCTGGAGACGTAACAGCAAATATCTACCTTCTGTGTCTTTGTCTAAAATTTGAACACCTAAAGAGGAAGACCTGCAAAGTAAAACTGCCACACCACCATGACGGCCTATAGGGGAAGAGAAAAATACTTCTCCTAACCATGATCTTTTCAACTTGAGGTGTTCCTCGTCTGTCAGTCTGGTCTCTTGGAGGCAAGCAATATCTGCTTTAGTGCGTTGTAGGGAGGTAAGAATTTTTTGTCACTTAACTGGTGTAGTAATACCTCCTACATTCCAGGAGACCAGCTTAAGAGGTGAACCCATAGCTTGAACAAGGAGTAATTTTCCAATTAAAACTAATACAAAAATGCCCCAGGAGCCCAGCCTCCCCCAGAGCTATGCATCTACTAAGTACATCTCTCCATGTTCCTATACTTACAAAATATTTCAATAACCAAAACATAAACTTTAAAGAAAAATTTTCTTGGGACTCCAGATCTACCCTCATTAACCAACCTCACCTCCAAACCTCCCAACCCCACTCCATCCCCAAACTCCCCTCCCAAAACCCTCCCCGAACCCCCCAAGAACAAACCCAATACCAGGCCCACAGAATAATGGATCCCAGAAGAACACAAAATGCAAGGGCTCCCTCCGACACCCTGAGATACAAACAATAAGTTATACAAATCAAAATGCACCAAGAAAAAAGGGTGGTTTCAACAACACCATTTCCAATAAAGATTGTTGCAGCATTTAAGTCAGACGTTAGCAAGTAAACCTATATGGTCATTCAAGATCTCAAAGTTATAAAGAAATATCTATAAATTCCTTGGCCGCTTCCACAGTATCAAAGGATTTCCAGGCTCTATTTAAATATATATTAAGAACAGCAGGATATATAAACAGGAACCTGATCTCTTTCTCCGCCAATGCCCCACATAGGGGCTGAAATTTACGCCTCCTCTCCTGCAGGGCGACAGAATAATCCTGGAAAATCTGAATCTGTGTGTCTTCATATTTAAAGGAGTCGCGACGGAGGCGATATTGTTTCAGGATTTCTACTTTGTGAAGATAGTTATGCAGTTTAGCTACTACTACTCGAGGTCTCTGGCAATCTGGTGCTGGGCGGCCCAAACGGTGCACTCGTTCAAAGCGAAGTGAACCTAAGCCTGGTGGAAAGGGAAATTCAGCCGCCAACCAATCTTTAAAGGTAGATCCCAGCTGCTGGTCTGTAATAGATTCTGGAACACCAACAAATCGAAGGTTATCCCTCCTTGATCTGTTCTCCAGGTCATCTATTTTTTCCTAATTTTCTGCCAATCGTTTCTCTAACTTGACAAGTTTTGCAGTATAACCCTGAGTAGAATCTTCTACCCCAGAAACCCTAGTTTCTAATTCTGTAGTGCGTGCCACTGTTTCCCCCAACAGGGTTTCCATACGGGAGAGTTGAGTCGAAAGTTTGTCCAGTGGGGAAGCTAATACGGCAGTAACTACAGCTGCAAGTTGACGCATCTGACCCTCGGTAAACTCTGAAGGCTGTGCTGCACCTAAATCTGCCATTTTTTCTTCAGCTTGTCTCGCGTCTTGGCGATCGTGCGGTTCGTCATAGCTCCTCCAGATCTGGAAACAAACTGATCCATACGCTGCCGTTAATAGACACCATTCGGTGTGTTGAAATCAATTCGCGGAGGTAAGTCAGGCAGGGAATCAGAGCGAGGCCCGGGAGCTGAAAGGCATGCGACCTCGCTCCTCACCGCATCACCGTTGTCTTTGTTTTAAATCTCTTTATAGTTTGGCTCCGGGATATCTAGCCTCTCAATGTAATTTTTAGACCTCATCAAAAAACACTCGTAATAAGTTAATGTTCATGTATCCTTCAGTTAAGAACTGTCGTTACAATAAATTTTTTAATAGGACATTTGCCTTTCAGCTAGGCAAACTGAACTCTTGGTTAAGCCCGTTTATCTGTCAAACAGATTCTTATAAAGTTTCTAAAAAATTTTAAACACACACTTGTTTGATAAATTTGTTAAATAACTATGTAATTTTCTTCTTGTCATTCATTTTTATTAACCTGTTGTACCTTTCACTGACTGTACAGTTCTTCTTTGTTGTTAACCTCCTGGAACTTTGTGGTTGGGCGGTATACAAGAATAAATTTATTATTATTATTCCATAGTTTTGTTTCAGTCTCCACCTGCTGGTCATGATGAGATATATACCACTTGTAAGATTAACCTATACTGGTCTGGAGAGTGCTAAAGAAATACCCTTAATTTATTTTCAAAATCCATTTGTCATTTTTGTGTCATAGGCTACAACTTGCTGAAAATTTGTAACTTCCTTTCTACTGAGCATACTGACCAAGAGGTCACTATAATGTATTTCCCCGACTCCCACCTCTCAAAAACAAGGATAATTTGAATTAACTTTGCCCCCTCTAGAGAAACCTTACTGATTGCAGATGGGAAGATTAGGTTCTTGCCTCAATCATCTTTTTTCTAATAGAAAGGCATATGAGTCTTGAACCAGTGTGTTAGTCTCCTATACTTGTGAGTTTGTAGAAGGCATCTACCTTTTTCTCTCAGCTCTGCATCTTTAATTTCTGGGCTGTGCCCATTTCCTCAGTTTATATCAAAGCACTTGACAATTCCAGATGTTGTCTGTTATTAAATAACAGTATCAAACTACAGACTCTTCTGAAAGGAAATAAAAACCATGTTATTTACAAAATGGCCAGATATTTCTTATGGTAATCCACCTTGAACTTAGAGAATTGCGCGGGGACAGAAATCCCACCCGTCCACACCAAAATCCCACCCGTCCCCACCCGTCCCCGCGAGGAATCCCCTCTGTCACCACCCTTCCCTAAAAACTTCAGAAATAGTTATTTTATTTAATTATGCTACTGAATTAAAGGCTCTGGTAGAGACCCATTTACAAATAAGCAAAGAGACTTTATTAATTTGGAAATATTAATTGGGAAGAATACATACTTTGTAAATGGGTTTCTACCAGAACCTCTAATGTAAATATAAAATATACTCAGCTGATGAGAACCCACAAACTGTCAGCTGAGGACTTCCTTTGCAGTTGGCCGGGGGTCCCTTTTGGCAAGCTTGGCAGGCAGCAGTAGCGTCCCCGAGTCACAGATGCTGGCACCTCAGTGGCTCATGGATGCTGCCAGCGACTACTGCGCATGGTGGAGGGGAGTTCTGGCCATCTCTAGAGGAGGTCCTCTGCTGGCGGTGCTTGGGGATCCCCACCAGTCACAGCAAGGGTCAACAAGTACTTCAACACTGTAGAAATAAAACCAGAAATGCATTTCCTTTTCTTTTGAACACAAAACAAAGACATCTGCCATATACATTTCCCAAATATTTTAGTCATTAAATTCCATTTTTTATCTTTGTTGTCTGGAGACTTATTTTTCCATAAAGTTGGTCCCAGTTTCTTTTTTCCGCTTTCCCATCTTCTGTAAATTCTTCTGTTGCTGTCCATTGGTTCCCCTACCATGGTCCAGCATTTATCTCTTTCTCATCTTTTGTGCCTGCCCACCAGCCCCATGCCCAACATTTCTCCTTCTATCACCCCTCTCCAGCACTATGCCACATCTCTCCCTCCATTCCCTTCACCACTGTCCAATATTCCTCCCTCTTGCATCCCTTTCAATCTGTCCCATTGTTCCCTTGCCACATTTCACACTCATCTTTTTCTTCCCTATCATATTCTGTACCTTCCTCCCTATGTCCAAAAATTCTCCTCTTTCTTCCATTTGCCGTATGTACACAACCTTCTCTCTTTCCCGCTCATTGAAACACCCACACCTAATTCTCTCTTTCTATTCCCTCCCCCACCTCAGCATCTCTTTCCCTCCCTTCCTCTCTCCCCAGTTCATGACTTCTGTGTCCAAAAATGCACTCCCTTTCACCACTTCATTCGAGTCCAGATAACAGCAGGGGTTGGAAGCAGCCTGCAGCAAGCCATATGTAGCCGACCCAGAAGTCTTCCCCCGAAGTCAGAGCCGACATCGGAGGGAAGGCTTTGCATCAGTCTGGCGGCGGCTGAGATGTCTGGTGGGAGGGGGTAGATACTGGATGTAGGAGGTGAGAGGAGACAGACTGTAGATAGAAATGGGGAGGGATCAGACACAATGGATGAAAGGGGAAAGATAAGACAAGCTGGAATGCCTGGGGAGAGAGAAAAAGACAGATGATGGATGTAAAGAAAAGGAGAGGGGAGGAAGACATTGAATGGAAAGGAGGAGAAGGGGAGGATATGGATGGAAGGGAGGAAAGAGAAAGATGGAGCAGACACTGAATAGAAGGGGGAGAAAGAGAAATGAAGCAGATGCTGGACTGAAAGGGGGGAAAGATGGGCAGATGCTGGATGGAAGGGGGAGAAAGAAGGGTGGATAATGGATGGGATGACAGAGGGGGCAGAAAGGAGGAAGAGAGGAGACAGATCAGATGCTGGGCAGAAGCAGCAGACAGAGGGGCAGATGCTGGATGGAAAGAGGGGGAGGGGCAGATGCTGGATGGAAAGGGACCTCAGGTCAGCATCTGAATGGCCGTGCAAGTCTACATGGGTCCAAATGGTGCCACACACTGCTAGACCCCCCCCCCCCAGTCCATTGTGCTTTCTAGAAGCCAGTATTGTGGTGCAGCCTGGTCCCTGCTAGGTTTTCTCCCCCTAGAATGGGACAGACTGTGCTTTTGCCGGCAGAGGCAGAGTGGTGAGCCTGCACGATGGCGCAAACTAGCCCCCCTCCCCACCCCACCCCACCCCACAAGTGTCCTCCACCCAGAACAGGACCGAATCTGGGTTCCCAGTGGCTGAGCAGTGAGCCTACCAAGGCATCCCCTACCGAGAATGGAACCAACTCTGCATTCCCGGCCTTTGTATGAGGGAGGTCTGGTGCCCCAGAGTAAGAAGACTTAGAGCCATAGAGCACGAGACTCCCACGGGGATGAAAACAGCCTACCTAAATTCTGGCGATGCAGGCATGCAGCTTACAAGTCCGGCGTTGCGGCGGGAAATAGCCATGCTGAGCAGTGAGCTCAGCACGTACACAGATGAAAGCCTTGCTTGCTGATTGGTCTGGCGGCCCCGCCCCGCCGTGCCACCAGACCAATCAGCAAGCAAGGCTTTCATCTGTGTACGTGCTGAGCTCACTGCTCAGCATGGCTATTTCCTGCCGCGACGCCGGACTTTTAAGCTGCATGCCTGCATCGCCAGAATTTAGGTAGGCTGTTTTCATCCCCGTGGGAGTACTGTGGGCCAGGGGGCGTCCCCGTGGGAGTCCCGTGGGCTGGGGGGGGACCCGCAGGTTCCCCATGATCCCCGTTCCCGTGCAGACCTCTACTTGAACTGAAAAGATAAGGCAGAAAAGAACATGTAATGTAAGAGACGACATAAGGAGGTGGGAAACAGGGTACTCCCCAACCAACTAATTCTGTTCTGATCTGCAACAAGTCAAAGGCAACAAATCAATGCCAACATAATTATAACTGAAAACAAGATGGAAATGAATAAGCCACCTAAGTGCAACCACCACCAACACTTATGTAGCTATCAATCCTCTTACTTTTTTCACTGGAACAAAGAGATCAATCAGTACTCTTTGGATCTATCTAACAGACACCAACATCAGGAAATACATACATATCTGAGCTAGCAAGCAGACTAATTGAAATCTAACAGAGTGGGCCTTCAAGACTCATATACCTTTCTACTAGAAAGAAGATTATTGAAGAAAAAAACCCAATCTTCTCTTCTAGTGCAAAAGGCATACGAGTCTTGAACCAGTAGGATACCAAAGCAGTCCCCTGAGCCTACAGCGGGGCAGATGAGCTTGCAGTGAGCACCATGAACTCAAAAGCGGCATCCTTTTGTGCTGGCATGTCCACTCTGTAAAGTACTGTGAAAGTATGAAGGGTGAACCATGTAGCTGCCCTATGAATTTCCATGGGCAACACAGCCCGGGACTCTGCCCCAGAAGCCGCCACCATCCCTTCTAGAGCATGTTTTCCCAACAAACGCTGAAGCAATAGCTGTGTGAATCCATCTCGCCTTGGTAGTCTCAGGAGACTCACCTTCTCAGGTTCCACTGCTGCTGGTGACAAACAAGTTAGGAGGAGCTGATTTTCTTCTGGAGTTTATTTGGTTGCTTTACAGAGCCTAGCAAGCAGATGGTCCATTGGAGGGGGCCTTCCTGGAAAGGTGCAAGCCTTAGAGGTTGATATAACCATACAAAAGTAGGGCAGATTACCACAAAAAGATGATCTGAGACACAAAATTAATTTGTCACCGCAAGGTAATGGAGAAGAACTCTCCTAATATCCAGCAATGCCAAAATTTTGTCTTTTTTAAAAATCCGTGGGATGAAATGCGGGAAGTCGGATTTCCTGATCTATGTGGAAAGCAGAAACCACTTTTGGCAGAAAGAGACCATGAAGAGGGAGACCCCTGCCTCCATTAATCTGAGGAAAGGCTCTCTGCATGACAAAGCTTGTAACTCTGAAACCCTTCTTGCTGAAGTGATTGCTACTAGAAAAAGCATCTTAACGGTAAGATCAATCAGAGTCTTCTCTCACAAAGGCTCATACAGAGCCTTACTGAGGGCCTGCAAAACAAAGTTAAAATTCCACATCAGGAGCAAGTGTCACAGAGGAGGACACAGCTGCAATGCTTCTTTCCAAAATCTGGCGACATCTGGATGAGAGGCCAACAAAATCTTTTCTACTCGAGACCCATAACACAAGAGTTCTGCTACTTGTACTTTAAGGGAGCCAGTGGCCAAACCGTTCGAGACCATCCTGAAGAAACGCTAGGACCATAGGCATTGGAGTCTTCTCTGGAGGATATTCTCCTTAGAATATCCACACAAACATTTTCCAAGACGTAGCATAGACAGTATCACTAATTTCTTAGATCTGAAGAAGGAAGCTATCAACACCACCGAGTTGCCCTTTCGTGCTAAGGCTGCATGCTCAACAGCCATGCTGTAAGCCCAAAGCATTCCAGAACCTCTAGGGCAAAAGGACCCTACGAGAGCAGAATCAGATGCAGTGGCAGTTAAGACCTGTTGTCAAAGAGGGATAGCCTAGGATTGTAACTTGTGCGCCCAGGAATCCCACTCTATCAGGGAGTCAGTTAAGAAACCAGTGCCCAAGAAGCTAAAAGGGAAATGGGTTTCAACCAGGCATAGCCAGCTCTGGACAGTAGCCCTAAGTTACTTTGAGCTGCACTAGCTCTGCAGGAAAGTATACT
The DNA here is from genome assembly GCF_902459505.1 of Geotrypetes seraphini. Taxonomy (NCBI): domain Eukaryota; kingdom Metazoa; phylum Chordata; class Amphibia; order Gymnophiona; family Dermophiidae; genus Geotrypetes; species Geotrypetes seraphini. The sequence continues at coordinate 115,916,403 of NC_047094.1, forward strand.
GGAAACTGCCTCATGTACACTACTCCTTTATCCAGTGATATCATTGTAAAGGTATGATCCTCAGCCTTCCTATTCAGGCATAAACCCCTGTTTGGAATTCTCTGGCAGGATAAGACAATTCATACACACTCATATATTATTGATGTATCAGAAGCCAAGCCTCTCAATCCACTGAAGCACACAAAAGTAGGATAGCTAGAAATGCAAGATATTTGCTAACCCCAAACGTGGATTAATATGTTATGGTTGAAATAAAGAGTGGGATGGGGGGGACGGAGTAGAATAGCAAAGTAGTAGCCCAAACTTCATTCTGCCATAGAAGAGCAGCTAAATGCCTCTTCCAACATACATCACTTTTTGCTTTTTCCTGGGAGGATGTAATTCAGTACTTCCAGATGAGACTGTGTGTCTTTCCGCCCGGATCTTTGCAAGCTTTTTGTTTCTCTCTTGTCCAGACAGCCTCTTGGATGCCCTGAAAGAGAGCGAGTAAGTTTGCTAAACATTTTTCCAAGATTACCTAAAATAAGCTTCATTGCTTCAAAGAGTGTGCGCCACACAATAAGTCAAGCAGATGAGCCTAGTTTTACCTCACTGGCTGCATTACAGTAGCAGAGATCCCAGGAGCAGAACCTGTTTTGGAGGTGGCCCGCCACATTTCCAATGAACAGAATATGTTGGATGACGACTCCATCTTTGTCTTGTTGATCTCAACATTCTCATCTATAAAAGAAGTCAGATAGCCATGCAACTTAAATGACATTTTAAAAATGTAATAAAAGACAAAAAAAAAGCAGCTAGACATGAAGATGGGAGAAATAATGGAGAGAAAAGAATTATTCTCAAGTACAGTGATTGTCTCTCTTGTTTCCAAATAAAAAAAAAGCCTTGTCAAAAAATCATTCCATGCCACAGCCTGGAGCATTACAGGACAAAGCATCTGCTGCCCTGGGCAATGAAGCAGAGAATTGGGATCCATCTGGTTGTTATAAGCACCCAGACATGTGACTAAAATGAACTTGGCTCACCTATGTACACTCTCTTTTCCAACCCAACATCCCCTCTTTTCAAAAGTCTTTCTATCCAGATCTTCTTCCCTAATGTATACTCTCCCCCAATCCTCTCTCTCAGCTAGTCAACATTTGTACAGCTCTCTAACAAGTGAACCTCCATCACCCTGTCCCCACCCAGTACCTCTAAGCCACCTCTCACCTTCCCAAGTGGTTTGCTGTCAGTACCACCTTTGGTATCGCATGGCTCTCAGAGACTGAGTCAGTGTTTATGAACTCCTTCACTGTGAGCCTGATGAGAGCAGCAAATGAGTTTTGATGGTTAAAGTTCATTTAATATCACTCAATGCCTGAACACACTGCTAGCACCAAGTCTCTTGGCATGATGGAGGAAGTCTCCTGCTCTTTGGTTTTACCTTAATTCAATAAATGGAAACATGAGATTTGATTTTTTTAATTTAAACTTTTAGGTGTACTGTTCGCCCCAGAAATTTTTGCTAGCCAAGTGACATAAGAGTAGCCAGGTGGGGGAAGAGAAGTACTGCACATTATTAATAATAACAACTTTATTTTTATATACCACAATACCACAAACAGTTCAGAGCTGTTTACAGGATTGGTTTCCATTAAGTTAATGGTTAATAAAATCAGCCGGGTGGTATACCTATTCAAAATATCCTACAGAGAACATGGAGGAGCAAAATAAATGATCACAGATTGTCAGTGGTTGTTTGTTAGCTAAAATGATCTCACTTTTTTTACAATATTTATTGATTCATGACAACCTACCCGACTTCATCACTGGTATTACAATAGCTTCTGGAAGATTATTCTTAGAAAGTAGTATCCTGCTTCTCTTGGACACCACCTCTGTGTCCCGAGATGGAGGGACATTCTCCAAGTCTGACATATGATCTACCAGAAAAGAGAAAATCATTAAAAGTGGTATAGGTCAAAATCAATGCCACCAGCTATAAACTGCTATCATCGAAGCACTTTGCGTTTGCTAAACTAGCAAGATCAAAATGTGGAAAGTAGTATGCCTTGTTTCATACTGAATGAATTCCAAATGAAAGCAGAAGCACAACCGAAGAGATTTAAGTGTCCCATGTCCAAACAGGTTTAAGGGAACCCATGCAGGAAGACGACGACTGCTTCTGATATTGCAAAGATACTTTACCTGTAGCAGGTGTTCTCTGAGGAGGGCAGACATATAATTCTCTCATATGAGTAATGTCATCTACAGAACCCAGTATGGACACTACCATGTGCACTGTCACTTTAAATCTTTAGGCAATGCCCATACCAAGCACATGCCAGTGCCTTCCTGCCCAACGTTGACTCAAAGGACCAAAAGTTCAATAACAAAGCTAAAAACAGCCAACTAGGGCAGGCAGGCGGATTCTGAGAATATGTGTCCACTGTCCTTGGAGAACACCTGCTACAGGTAAGTATCTTTGCTTTCTCTTGAGGACATATAGGTATAATATTCTCACATGTGGGACTCCCACACTGCCATGATCACAATTCTGGACAAGGATAATGGCTTCAATGAAAAATTGCATTATTCGCCGATGACGCCAAACTATGCAACATAGTAGGCAACAGCTCAGTGCCCGACTGCATGACGAAGAACCTACACTTACTGGAACATTGGTCCGCAACTTGGCAACTAAGTTTTAATGCCAAAAAGTGTAAGGTCATGCACCTTGGCAACAGAAATCTATGCAGAACTTACACCCTAAATGGTGTGACCTTAGCAAGAACCACTGCAGAAAAGGACTTGGGAATCATTAGCGAAGACATGAGTCTGCCAACCAAGTAGAGAAAGCTTCATCCAAGGCTAGACAAATGATGGGTTGTATCCAAAGAAGTTTCGTCAGCCGGAAGACCAAAGTTATAATGCCGTTGTACAGATCCTTGGTGAGACCTCATCTGGAATATTGTGTACAATTCCGGAGACCGCATTATCAAAAAGATGTGCAGAGAATGGAGTCGGTTCAGCGAATGGCCACCAGGATGGTCTCAGGACCCAAGGATCTCCCGAATGAGGAAAGTTGCAGCTATACTCACTTGAGGAGCGTAGAGAGAGGGAGGATATGATTGAGACATTCAAATGTGTCACGGGTCGTATTGAGGTGGAAGAGGATATTTTTTTTCTTAAGAGACCTACAGCAACAAGAGGACATCCATTGAAACTCAGGGGTGGGAGATTTCATGGTGACACCAGGAAGTACTTCTTCACCGAGAGGGTGGTTGATCATCGGAATAGTCTTCCACTGCAGGTAATCCAGGCCAGCAGCACGCTGGACTTCATGAGAAAATGGGATAAGCATATGGGATCACTTCAGGGAAGAATTTAGGGGGTAGGTCATTAGAGTGGGCAGACTTTTTGGGCCGTGGCCCTTTTCTGCCGTCACCTTCTATGTTTCTATGAACCTGGTGAAACCCAAGACAGTTGGTAGTGAGGAAGTAAAATATTTTGCAGAATCACTTGTCCAAACCAAACTCTTCTAGAGTTTTGTTCCAAACAGTAGTAAGAAGTGAAGATATGGATTGAGGACCAAATATCCACTGTACAAGTGTTGTCAACGGATAGAGAGAAAATGAGCTAATGAAACAGCCAGAGCTCAGACATCTTGGGCTCAGCCTGAGTACATACGAAGCAAATACAGTCCACTAGCCAAGTGGAGATGGTTTTCATGATAACAGGAGATCTGAATGCTAGGGTCAAAAGCTATAAAAAGCTGGGAGGATCCTCTATGAGGTTTGGTCCAGTCCAGGTAGTATGTCATAACTGTAGGGGTGTTTCCTTATTCACACCTGAAGGTTAGGCCTCTCTGACATCATAAAGCCTGATCCATTGTCCGTAAGAAATCTTTCCAGCATGAACCATGAATGCAAGAAGACAAAGAAGAAAACATCTTTGCTGTTTATGCCTGATGCATTCTGGGTATGTACCAGAATTGTATTCTAGTCAAGAACATCCAACTATGCCTACATGCTCAGCCTGTGTGAATATTGGGGGAGGCATTGCTCTTGTGCTGTTCTTATTTAACGAAGGCACCTCTGTTTCATAGCCTGTGCGAGACTCTATACAGAAAGGCTATTCATCTAAGTTATATTTCTGGACTGGTCCGGAGAGGTCATCTGATGAACCAAGTGGAATGTGCCTAATTATTAATTATTCTGTGCTAAGATGTGAGGGAGCTTGCATCGTATCACAGGGATTCTCTGCACATCTTCTATAATAATTAAGGCCTAAAAAATGTTATCTCTTGTGACTCCCTGCCTGAGAGAGAGAACCGGACTTTTATACATCTGGATTCCATCACATAAAGGAAACCTTTGCTGCCAACCTAATTTACAGCTGTTCCGGTGACTAACGGACTCTAGTTCCTGTACCAAGAAAATTCTTATCTTCAGTGCTGAATAGAAGACGTCTTCCCTTTCACCTGATTCTGTGCTATGGCCTAATTGGATGGTGAGAATAAGGAATTATATGTCTTTTCAGCTGGGTTAGAGAGAGAATTCTATTGTCTGAGACAAGGACATGAAGTATCTGTGGTGATAAGCTATATTTTAGTTGCTGCTAATCAGGAGTTATTATTATAAGGAATTATTTAGTGTGTGTAAGAATTAGTATATTCACTCATTTACTTAGGAATTATTGTGTAATAATTATGTACTGAGTTTCATATATGGAGACCAGCACAGGAAACAGAGGAAGGAGCCTGCTTCTTTAGATAGACGGTTTGATCCACTCGTCTTCCGAGCTGGCGGGGGCTATGTGGCTGTTGTCTGCTGACAGTGGCTGGTGAACTGGCTGTCGGTTGATGTTTATTTTTTTTCCAGCCTGGTACAGTTCTCTCCCACTCTGAAAACTTTATCTGACTGCTAGTTGAAAATCAGCACAGATACTGATGAGTAGAATAGTGAAGCTGAAGCCTGAACTAGATAGACACCGGAGCCGCACCGAAGCCAAAGGCAGGCAGCAGAATCAGCGGCTGGGACTTGGAAGCACTGCTCTGCCCCACCCCTGATCCAGCAGGGGATAGCGGTGAGCACAAGGAGACGCTGAGACCACACGGAAACCAGCAGCAGACAGCAGAAGTAGCGGCGGGGTACTTGAGAGCACGGCTCCGCCCCTCCCCCGATCCAGCAGGGGATAATGGTGAGCACAAGGAGACGCCGGGGCTGCACCGAAGCCAGCGGCAGACAGCAGAAGCAGCGGCGGGGACCTAGGAGCACAGCTCCGCCCCTCCCCCGATCCAGCAGGGTTCTATACCATACTAGATATGTTAGGTACAATAAGCTTCGCATCTTGCACCACCATAAGAACCACACTTAAGTTATACACAAGCAATCCTTCTGATACTCCTGCTCCTAACAGACTGGAAAACAACTGCACACAACATATATCCAATACCCATCATAGTATACTCCAGAGGAATTACCCAGCCAAACTGGCATAAGAACATAAGAAGTTGCCTCCACTGGGTCAGACCAGAGGTCCATCTCACCCAGCGGTCCGCTCCCGCGGTGGCCCATCAGGTCCGTGACCTGTGAAGTGGTTTCTGACCACTTCTATAACCTACCTCTAGTTCTATCTGTACCCCTCAATCCCCTTATCCTCCAGGAACCTATCCAAACCTTCCTTGAACCCCTGTATAGTGCTCTGGCCTATCACATCCTCTGGAAATGCGTTCCATGCGTCCACCACCCACTGGGTAAAAAAGAACTTCCTAGCATTTGTTCTTTCAATTTCCCCGAGTGACCCCTAGTGGTTGTGGGTCCCCAGTTTGAAGAATCTGTCCTTATTCACTTTCTCTATGCCCTTTAGGATTTTGAAGGTTTCTATTATGTCCCCTCTAAGTCTCCTCTTTTCCAGGGAGAACAGCCCCAGCATTTTTAACCTGTCAGCGTATGCAAAATTTTCCATACCTCTTATCAGTTTAGTCGCTCTTCTCTGGACTCCCTTGAGTACCACCATGTCCTTCTTGAGGTACGGCGACCAGTACTGGACACAGTACTCCAGGTGCGGGCGCACCATTGCGCAATACAGCGGCATGATGACTTCCTTTGTCCTGGTTGTGATACCCTTTTTGATGATGCCCAGCATTCTGTTTGCTTTCTTTGAGGCTGTCGCACACTGTGCCGATGGTTTCAATGTTGTGTCCACCATCACCCCCAGGTCTCTTTCAAGGTTGCTCACCCTTAGCAATATTCCCCCCATTTTGTAGCTGAACATCGGGTTCTTTTTCCCTACATGCATGACCTTGCACTTCTCTACGTTAAAACTCATTTGCCACTTTTTTGCCCATTCTTCCAGTCTCGTTAGGTCCCTTTGCAGGTCTTCACAGTCTTCCGTGTTTCTAACCCTGCTGCAGAGTTTGGTGTCATCAGCAAATTTGATAACCTCACATTTCATCCCCGTCTCCAGGTCGTTAATAAATATATTGAACAGGAGAGATCCCAGCACCGACCCCTGCGGAACTCCGCTCGTGACCCATTGCCAGTCTGTGTATTGGCCCTTTACTCCAACCCTCTGTTTCCTGCCTGCCAACCAGTGTTTGATCCATCGGTAGATTTCCCCTTGCACCCCGTGGTTCCACAGCTTTTTAAGTAGCCGTTCGTGAGATACCTTGTCAAAGGCTTTTTGGAAGTCAAGGTAGATGATGTCTATGGATTCCCCCTTATCCATCTGGCTGTTTATTCCCTCAAAGAAGTATAGCAGTTCGTGAGGCATGACCTTCCCTTGTAGAAGCCATGCTGGCTCGCCTTCAGTTGTGATTTGTTTTCTATGTGTTCGCAGATTGTGTCCTTAACCAGTGCTTCCATCATCTTTCCCGGAACCTAGGTCAAGCTCACAGGCCTGTAGTTTCCCGGGTCACCCCTTGATCCCTTCTTAAAGATGGGTGTGACATTTGCTATTTTCCAGTCCTCTGGTATCTCCCCAGTTTTTAAGGAGAGGTTACATATTTGGCAAAGTGTTTCTGCTATTTCGTTTCTCAGTTCTTTTAGTACCCTTGGGTGAATGCCGTCAGGGCCCGGTGATTTGTCGCTCTTCAGCCTGTCTATCTGTCTGAGGACATCCTCTTTGCTTACCTCTAGTTGTACCAGCCTTTCATCATGGTCTCCGGTTATAATCTCCTCGGGTTCTGGGATATTGGATGTGTCCTCTCTGGTGAAGACTGACGAGAAGAATTTGTTTAACCTGTCAGCTATCTCTTTTTCCTCCTTTAATCACTCCTTTCCTGTCTCCGTCGTCCAGTGGTCCCACTTCCTCTCTGGCTGGCTGTTTCCCTTTCACATACCTGAAGAAGGGTTTGAAGTTTCTTGCTTCTCCTGCCAGTTTTTCCTCATATTCTCTCTTTGCTTTCTTGACCTCTCGATGGCATTCTTTCTGGTGTCTTTTGTGCTCTTTCTGGTTCTCCTTTGTTGGTTCCTTTTTCCATTTTCTGAAGGATGATTTCTTGTCACTTTTTTAACTGCATTTGTTATCCATGCTGGGTTTCTAGCTCAATTTTCCTTTTTGCACCCTTTCCTAAACCTTGGGACGTACAGGTCTTGTGCCTCGAGCACTGCGCCTTTAAGCAGTGTCCAGGCTTCCTCTACGGTCTTCATCTTCCCTGAGCTGTTGCTGAGCTTTTTTCCCACCTTTTTCCTCATGTCCTTGTAGTTTCCTTTTTTGAAGTTGAGTACTGTCGTAGTGGTTCTTTTCACCTTTGATGTTCCTATGTTCAATTTGTACTGGATCATGTTGTGGTCGCTGTTTCCTAATGGTACTAGTACCACCACTTCCTTTGCGGGTCCCTCTAGCCCGTTGAGGATTAGGTCTAGAGTGGAATCCCCTCGCGTTGGTTCCATGACCAGCTGCTCCATGAAACAGTCCCTTATCGCATCTCATATTAAATAGAAACACATACTATCAGCCCTTCACATATCAACCCTTCCCAAAATTAACAACTAGAAAACCAACAAATCCATACAATACTACCCCACCAAAGATCACTCATATACCTGAAAACAACGAGCAACTTACCAATAGAATACATCCCTCTTAAATGCGTCTATATGAACATCACAGCCATTGGCCCTAAAACAGAACACATGAAAAACTGGATAGAAGAAGATAACCTTGATTCCTCACAGAGACCTGGCTCACCTCTGATATAGACACCAGAATAACTGAAATCTGTCCTAAAAGCCACAAAATGACACTGGTATACAGAGAAAATAAGAAAGGAGGAGGAATTGCCATCATAGCCAGAGACACATTAAACATACACCTACTAGACAAAATAAGAGACCAATACATGGATTTACTTGCCTGTCAACTCTCAAGCACATCACTTAAAGGAACACTCACATGCATACTATGCTACGTAACCCCAAGTAACTGGAGAACAGCCAAGCCAATATTTGAAGAATTTATCTATTGAAACTCCCTAGCAACTACCTACAACCTCCTTCTAGGAAACCTCAACCTTCACCTTGAAAACCATTCCTGCAAAAATGCTGAAACAGTACTAGCATACCTAGAAGCCCTAACATATAAAATCTTAGATCCTCAAACTACACATGAAAAAGGACACCAGCTGGACATCGTAGCATACATGTCCCAACAAACCTCACACCCAGAAATTCAAACCTTAAACGGAAAATGGAACCGTTCCCTTTGGTCTGATCAATTGGTCTTGTAACAAATACACTACCTTCCTCTCACGCAAACATATAGATCCCTCAGAATTCTGGACAAAAACAGACACCATAATCCAACACTACACATCTAAAAATGGAATCTGCTAAGTAGAACCACACTAGACGAACTAGCCCCAGAAAAACCTAAAACCAAAATTCACAGAAAATCAAACCAATGGTTCGACAATGAACTACTCCCAACTCAAAAGACAATGTAGACAACTGGAAAGAAAATGGAGAAAAAGCGACCAAGAATCCACAAAAACAGCATGGATAGCAACAAACCAAAAGTACAAACAAAAACTGAAAGAAAAAAGAAGGGCATACTACTCGAAACAAATTGGAGATGGACCCCAAGACTCAAAAAAGCTATTCCAGCTACTAAAAGTCCTCACAAACACAACACCATACATAGAGAACAACAATTTGCCCTCACCTACAGCCACCCTCTTAGCTACCTACTTCAAAAACAAAATCGCAAATATCACAGCCTCTTTCAACGGAACACCCTCACACAGAGACATCATTTCCACCAACAGAAAAAGACTCAGTCGCAGCAGATAGAACCTGGTCCCATTTCTCACCTATAGAATGGGCAGAGTTCAATAATCTTTATAATAAATACAGCCATGCAGCCTGTGACCTCAACCATTGACCCCCATACCTACTGAAAAACTCAAGCATATTATTCCGCTCCCTACTTCTACAATGGATATACTCATCACTACTAGAGGGTTATTTCCCACAACTTAGTGAAATCATAATAACTCCGATATTAAAGGACCCTAAAGGAGCAAAAGACCAACCATCCAATTACAGACCCATTGCCTCAATCAATTGTACATCAAACTGATGGAAGGTCTTGTAGCAAAAAATTTAGCCTCTTACCTAGAGAATCACAACATATTCCACCCCACACAATCGGGATCCAGAGCCAAATACAGTACGGAGACACTACTAGGAACACTAATGGACACTGCAAGACATCACCTATGTACAGGCAAGAAAATCCTGCCGATACAACTAGACCTTTCTGCTGCCTTCGACTTGGTAGACCATGACATGCTTCTACAAACTCTCGATTCAACAGGAATCTCAGGCAAAGTACTTGCATGGTTCAAAGGATTCCTACAATCAATAACTTAAGAGTTAAAACAATGCAAGAAAAATCAGAACCATGTAACACAAGTATAGAAAGCTAACCAGGTAATAAGTATAAAAACCCAACCAGGTCGTGCATGTGCAAGACCGGAGGGTTAGGACTTCGATGGGAAGATAGGACTTCAATGAGAAACCAAGGTGGCAAGGGAGCCCCTTCTGGTGATTCAGACAGGTCGTGACCTGTTTGGGCCGCCGCGGGAGCGGACTGCCGGGCAGGATGGACCTATGGTCTGACCCGGCGGAGGCACTGCTTATGTTCCAACCCCTGCGGAGTTCCCCAAGGATCACCCCTATCACCTACATTATTCAATATATACATAGCCTCCCTCAGCTACTACCTAGATAATCATGGCATAATTTCATACAGCTACGCAGATGACATCACTATTCTCCTACCCTTCGACCAACCAGAACCCGTCATGACAAGCACAATACACAAAACTCTCGATTCAGTTGCAATTTGGGTGACAGAGCACAAATTAAAACTTAACCCTGACAAAACAAAATTTCATCCTACTAGAAAAACAACAAAACTCCAACATTAACTAATCTTGTAATAAACTCGATCTCATACCCAATACAACCTACACTAAAATTGCTAGGAGTCACAATTGACAGAGGCTGCACCATGCAACCCCAAATTAACAAAATAATAAAGGCATTGTTCATGACCATAAGAAATCTAAGAAAAATCCCAACATTCTTCGAAAAGAAGCAATTTCTACTATTGGTACACAATCTCTTATCCTTGGGATGATAGACTACTGCAACATATTATACCTACCTTGTCCTGCGACCATGATGAAGCAATTGCAGACAATACAGAATACAGCCCTGAGACTTGTCTATTTCCTAAAAAAATATGACCATATCACAGAGGCATACCATGACTCACACTGGCTTCCAATAGAAGCGAGAGTGCACTTCAAATTCTACTGCTTACTTTACAAGGCTCTCAACAGAGAAAGCCCAACCTACTGGAATAACTGACTAAATCAATCCTCCTCAACCAGACACAGAAGATCCCACTCACTATTCACTCACCCATCATCCAAAGATGTCAAACTAAAAAAACTTTATGATAACCTAATAGCCTCCAAAGCAGCTAAACTGGACAGACAAATCACCACTCTGTTATCTTCGTCTACAGACTACAAAGCCTTCAGGAGAGATATTAAAACCATACTCTTCAAAAAACACATAAAACCTATCCAGCACAACCAATCCCAACCCAATATCCAACACTCTATTTACCCTTAGATCTCTCTAATACTCTTATCTACCAAACTTTATCTAAAACCCATAATTTCACCCTATTCTTATCTCCTAAAAACCTCCACTTCCCTTTGGTAACTCTTTACCCAACATATATTACCTTAAAAATTCTATGTCATCGCTTATTCTATTCCTTCAAATTTTGAATGTAATTTTTGTTTTAGTTTGGATGTAATCCGCCTTGAACCGTAAGGTAATGGCGGAATAGAAATAACTAATGTAATGTAATGTAATGTATTCGGATATGTTGTGAATAATAATTACTTTATTTACTGCTGGCTTATGAATTATATTTTAATATTTCTAATTAAGTATTTCTCATAGCCTGGGTCTCTGTGTCGTGTAAGTAGGCAAAGCTTGCTGGACCTGGATGAGATATTATGGTCTTCCCTAGAAAATTAAGACAGGCACGTAACTTATTTATGTAACTAATTAGTACAACCATAAATCTTACTACATAACATATCTGCAGTCCAAGATGTAAAGACCTGCCTCTCCAGGCTATGTATCCTGCTTTGGAAAGAAAACAGGCAGAACTATGGATTGGATGAATAGTCCATCCAGTCTGCCCAAATCCAAGAGAAGGAGCAGAGCGTGCACTAATAAGACTGTTTTGGAGCACTTGCATATTTTATTTGCTATTAATAAAGAGGATTTTGAAGACCAGTCACGCTCTGCTCCTCTTGGATTTGGATTATTTTTGTCCAGAGTTGACTGTCTCCTTTGTGGTTGTCCATCCAGTCTGCCCAACTGATTTAAATTGTCCTTTTTCCTAGATATTTCTGGCCCAAAAACCCAGAACTCTGCCCAATACTGTGCTTAGGTTCCACCTACTGAAATCTCCATCAAAGCTCACTCCAGCCCAACTAAACCATCCCAATCAAAGCCCTTCCCAGCCAATCCTCAATCAAATGGCTTTATACGGGCATAGACCATGCAAGTCTACCCAGTACTGTCCTTAGTTCTTCAATATATACCATTATTTTCTGATTACAGATCCTCTGTGTTCATCCCACGCTTTTTTGAACTCTTGTCACCAAGGAATTCTGAGACAAATTTTGGTAGGAATTTTGGATGAGCTCAAAGCACTACACTGTCAATGTAGAATCTTGTGTAGGGAGGATACACACAACAAACCGTTTAAAGTTCACTCACATGGGGAGATCACATGATGCTGTGAGCTGGGAAGCAGCACCTCGCGCTGGCTCCAGAGCCCTGTTCCCCCTTTCATCATACAACGGAGGATCGGTGTGTGAACTTCGCTTGCCTTTTCAGCGCATTTCTTTGTTGGTACATGGACAAATATTTATCGACTTTGCAACCAGCTTTGACCTCAAAAACCACTAAAAAAGAGCGAGAGAAGAGTAAGCCCGGAGAGGACAAAATGGCAGAGGTGCCTCGTGCAGCTAACCCGGCATTTACTACCGAAATGCGAGTAGAACTTCAACAGGCAGTCTTGCAAGCTTTGGGTCCTTGTATGGAGCACATCTCTTCCCAACTTACCAAACTTGAATCGCTCCTGGAGGACAACTCTACTCGTAACAGAATTGGAGAATCGGGTCTCCATGGTGGAGGACGAGGCCACTTCTATGGCGTCGGATGCTGCTACACTCACGACTCAATTACGCACTTGCCAAGAAAAACTTAAAGATCTCGAGAACAGATCGCGCCGGGGCAATTTGAGATTTATTGGACTGCCGGAGACTATCGCTTACTCCATGCTTCTTTCCGTAGTGTAATCTTGGTTGGCCAGTGAGTTGCTGATGCCTATCTCTTTGGGCCCCGCACACTTTGTGCGGGTACATCGCGTGGGATCCCGCTCTGGGACAGATCAACGACCAAGGGTGGTGATCGGTAAATTGCATAATTACCGGCACAAGGTAGAATTGCTTCGGGCTTACCGCACAAAGAGAGACTCGCTGCATTAGGATTCTACTCCATTGCGAATTGGCCAGGATTATTCAGCAGCTTTAATGGACAAAAGACGGGCGTTTCATCCTCTCTGTGCTAAACTCGTTGAACAGAAATGTCGCTTTATGTTTCTTTATCCAGCAGTGTTGAAAATTCACTACAATGGCAAGTGGCATGTCTTTGACTCAGCGACTCTGGCAAGAGAGTTTATTAATACTTTGTAGCCCTCTTCCTCGCTTCCAACCTGACTGTTCCTGCTTTATTTGATTTCTACAAAAGTTGATTATGCGGTGATTCATTGCTTGTTATATATTCAAGGTTCACATGGTTTTTTCTTTCCTTGTTTACTAGCTCACCTTAGGGGAAGGGACTCTGAAGGCGTCTTTCTCGTGCTCTCTTCTCCCATTACCTGGTTGGTTTTGGAATATTTTTGTATTTGGTGGGATGGGTAGGGGTGGATTAAGGAATGGAGCGGGGGAGGGGATTGGGGATGTATTTTTTCTATATTCCAGTGTGTCTTTCTCTATTGCCTTTTTGTTTTTTCTCATACTTTTGTAGTGGGGATTCTAAAATTTTGTTTCCTGGGCGAAGGCTGGGCGCTCGGGGAGTCTTTTACAGTGGGTATGTTGGTGGGTGCTTATTGTCTCACTCGTGAGTGGTAGGACTTTTCGAATACTGTCCTGGAATGTGGGTGGCATCACATCTCCTGTAAAGAGATCTAAATTATTCCAACGTATCCAAAATCATGCTGCGGATTTGGCATGCCTGCAGGAAACCCGACTTACGGATGCAGAACATGCCAAATTACAGAGGGGGTGGGTGGGCAAGTAATTTCAGCTTCTTCATCTAATAAGAAAGCAGGCTTAGCCATATTAATATGGAAGGGGTTCCCAGGCAGGGTGGAACGTTTATATGGTGACAATGATGGGAGAATTCTTTTGTGCAAACTTACAATGTCTGGTCAATCTTATTTTCTCATGGAAGTGTATGCACCTAACCAATATGATCATAAATTTTTTTCCTCCCTGGTAAGTCTGAGTCTTCGGGACCACACATCTACACTGATATTACTGGGAGATTTCAATCAGGTGTTAGACCAAGATTTAGATAGGACGGGCCCCGGTTCGTCCCATCACTCTAACACACTTAGGGGTATCCCTTTTCTTTGCGATACCGACAAGAGATTTTACCCATCAATCGAGAGCACATCACACTTTTTCCAGAATAGATTATACATTGCTTTCATCGTCTAACTTCTCCCAGGTACATTCTGCAGAGTTGAGTCCTCTCTCTACCAGATCATTTTCCCATTTGGGTGGATCTTTTACATGGTGATGGATTTCCTACCGAAGGGTCCTGGAGATTTCCCTATTTACTTAATTCAGATTTTACTCGGTATCTTACTTCAAAGTGGGAAGATTATGTTACTTTTAATTCTCAGCATAAGGATACCCCATTATTATTTTGGGAGGCGGCCAAGTCCGTTATTAGGGGAGACATTATTTCCTACGTTGTGGCCCAGAGAAAGCGACTCTCGCAGGGGATTTTATGTTTGGAACAGGATTATAGAACGCTGAAGTGGGCGCATATTTCATGTCCTTCTGCTCAGTCACGGGAGGCCTTGATAGCGGCACAAGTAGCCCTGAACACTCTTCTATATGAGCGTACACAGCGTTATCTTTAGTACTCTAGATTTCATTACTATAAATTTGGAAATAAATCTGGGAGATTACTGGCGACCTTGACTAGGCCTAGGTGACCCAATCGTTATATCCCTCACCTCCTCCTTGATTCGGGAGTGGAGGTGACTACTACACCTGCTATTACAGATAGTTTTCACAAATATTACGGTGCTTTCTACTCTGCCAAGGGAAATTTAGAGGGTCCTGAGGCCAGTGATTATTTGGCTGATGCGGGGGTACCACGGTTATCTTCTCCTCATCGAATACACTTGAATCGGCCTATACAGAGAAAGGAGCTTCAAAGGGTGGCTAAGCAACTCAAGAACTGTACTTCTCCGGGTCCGGATGGCTTTTCCCTAGAGTTTTACAAAATATTATTTCCTTCCCTGGGTGGTCCTTTAGTGGACTATTACACGGCGGCTCTGGCGGAGGGTGGGTTCCCGACGGGAGCGAACCATGCACACATAACTTTAATCCCAAAACCAGGAAAACCGGAGGCTGATATTGAATCTTATCGTCCGATATATCTCTTATTAACATGGATATTAAGATTCTGGACAAAATTTTGGCCAACCCACTGGCGTTATTATTGCTGAAATTGATTGTCCTGGAACAGGTTGATTTCGTGCAACATCGTCATTCAGTCCTGAATGTCCGCAGATTGTTAACTGCTGTGCAGGGAGTGAAGGACACTGCCATTAAGGGGATTTTGGTTGGCCTAGATGTGGCTAAGGCCTTCGATCAAGTTAATTGGCAATATCTTTTTCAGGTGCTCACTTATATGGGCTTTGATGGTTGGTATTATGGGATGATCCGTTTATTATATAAAGCACAAAAAAAAAAGCACAAAAAAATAAACCCTTCTCTTTCCTCTGTTAAATCTTATTTCCTCTTCCTCTTCATAGGAAAAAGGGTAAGACTTTGTTAACTCAAATTAAATCCTGGTGCCTGTGGCTCAGGGTGACTAAAGTAGGGAAAATCCTGTGTTTTAGGGTAGCACTGATAGAACCTGCATTTTTGTTTAAAATACTGTGTTTTAGGTGGTATAGAGCCTATATTTCTGTCTTACTAGTATTCAGCCATTGTTTTCTGCTGATTAGGTGGAGAAGGGAGGGGCTCTGTTTTACTTCTAAGGTTAATTGCATTATCTTTGGGACATTGCTGTGAACAAGGCTGCCCTGGAACTTCAATAAGATAAGTTGCTCTATATTTCATATTCTGCTCTTTTCACTGGTTTTCAACATTATATCTGCTTAATTTCTCTTCTCATCCCTGTTTCTTACTAAAAAAAAAAAAGCACAAAAAAAAATAAACCCTTCTCTTTCCTCTGTTAAATCTTATTTCCTCTTTCCCTTTCCCTTCATAGGAATAAGGGTAAGACTTATAGTCCCACCAACCCCAGGGACCACTATTCATATATAGAGACCCATATAATCAGGACTACTCAAAACAAGTCACTTCACAACCAATCAAGATGACCTTTATTCTATGCAATCACTGTGGTGCTTTAATTCCAAGACATACTATTTGGAGGCTTAAGGCTTGCCCCATCTGTCTTCAACTTGCCAGTATTAAGGAGGAGCTCTGCAAACTTAAACAGGAATTGAATACAATTAAAGCAGCTTCCATCACTCCACAAAATCATACCAACTTACCACCTCTACTTCAAAGAATAAAAAAGCCCAGGAATAAATGGGTCACAGTAGGCTCAGAAAGACTGCGACATGTAACACAGAAACATCCACCTTCACTAATATTACCTCTACAGAATTCCTTCGCTCCACTAGTGCACTGCGATATTCAAGAAAACAGAAGGGAGGTGGGACTGGAACCAATGAAGGTAACTCAAGAGAACAAGCACACCCTAAGTACAAATAAAAAAGCCAAAAACAGAAAACTATTACTGTTGGGGGATTCCATCATCAGAGGCATTAACCTTGGAACACAGGGCAAGGAGACCAAAATAGTGAAATGTCTTCCAGGATCCTCAGCTACCAGGAGTTCCAGGCAAATATTACATTACATTAGAGATTTCTATTCCGCCTGTGCCTTTCGGTTCTAAGCGGATTACAAAATTGGAAGAGAACTGGACATTTCCAGGAAGTTTACATATCAGGAATATAACATGTTTACATATCAGGTTTAAATCACAGGTAAGGGTAGCAATACATTCAAGTTAGGGAGATTATTACATAGCGTTGAGGAAGAAATATTGGTTACAGATGGAGGTTGCTTACATGGCGTTGAGGGATGTTGTAGGAATGATGAATATGAAGGAGTAAGTGTGTGTGACTATACTGACTATAATTAAGGAAGAAACTAAGGATTTTAACACTGATGTTGTTATCCATCTGGGAACAAATGACCTGGCCAACAACTCCACACTTGCAGCACAGAAAGCTTTTCGGGAGCTTGGTGAGGGCGTGAAACCTTTTGTAAAGACTTTAGCTTTTTCTGAAATACTGCCTGCATATGGAAAGGGTGAGCAAAGAGTGAAAAACACAGAGGACTTTAATAGATGACTCAGAGCCTGGTGTCATCAAGAAGGCTTCAGGTACATAGGAGGATGGGGAAATACATGGAAGGACAAGAAGCTATATTGCACTGATGGGCTACATATTACTACAGCAGGAAAAAGAAACCTTGCAGAGAAATTTAGACAATATTTTTCTAGGCATTTAAACTAGAAGGTGGGGGTGGTGTATGTACGAAGGACAATTATAGAGATCACCCCCGGCAAAAGAAAAGATGTGATAGTAGTAAAGGCTGCAACATAGGCAATATCAGCAACTCATTTCTTAGTATTGCAACGGAAAGAGGAATGACACAAAAATCCATACGAAAAAGGAGATTATCGCTGAAAAATAGCTGGAAAGCGATGACCACAAATGCTCGCAGTCCAAGCAACAAAGTTCATGATCTGCAAGCCCTGATGTTAGAGGCAGATCTAGATATTGTTGCTATCACAGAGACATGGTTCAGTGAATCACATGGATGGGATGCAAACATACCAGGATATAATCTTTTTAGGAAGGACAGAGATGGTCATAAAGGTGGAGGAATAGCTCTCTATGTAAAGATCAATATCCAAGCGACCGAAATGCAAGGGACCTGGGGAGAGGAAGAAGCGATATGGATTGCTCTGAAAAAAGAGAAGATGGAACTTCTATCTATGTGGGTGTAGTCTACAGACCTCCGACTCAATCGCAGCAAATAAATGTACGGACTTTAATGCAATGGGAAAGTACCTGAAGAAAGAGCTGTTAGGATGGGAGGACATAAGAGAAATGGAAAGACAGTGGTCTAAGCTGAAAGGAGCGATAAAAATGGCTACGGACCTTTATGTGAAGAAAATCAATAAAAACAAGCCGATATGGTTCTCCAACCTAGTGGCTGAGAAAATAAAGGTGAAAGAGTTGGCGTTCATGAAATATAAAAAAACCCAAGAAGAGGAGAGCAGAAAGGACTACAGGGTGAAACTGAAAGAAGCCAAGAGAGAGATACGTTTGGCAAAGGCACAGGCGGAAGAACAAATGGCTAAAAATGTAAAAAAGGGAGATAAAAATTTTTTCAGATATATTAGTGAAAGGAGGAAGATAAAAAATGGAATTGCTAGGCTAAAAGATGCTGGGAACAAATATGTGGAGAGTGATGAGGAGAAAGCAAATGTGCTAAACAAATACTTCTGTTCTGTGTTCACAGAAGAAAATCCTGGAGAAGGACCGAGATTGTCTGACAAAGTTACATGAGAAAATGGAGTAGATTCTGCGCCGTTCATGGAGGAGGGTGTTTATGAGCAACTTGAAAAACTGAAGGTGGACAAAGCGATGGGACCAGACGGGATCCATCCCAGGATACTAAGGGAGCTCAGAGAGGTTCTGGCGAGTCCTATTAAAGACTTGTTCAAAAAATCTCTGGAGACGGGAGTGATTCCTGGGGATTGGAGGAAAGCGGATGTGGTCCCTATTCATAAAAGTGGTCACAGGGATGAAGCAGGAAACTACAGGCCAGTGAGCCTCACTTCAGTTGTTGAAAAATAATGGAAGTGTTGCTGAAAGAAAGGATAGTGTACTTCCTTGAATCTAATGGGTTACAGGATCCGAGGCAACATGGCTTTACAAAAGGTAAATCGTGCCAAACGAACCTGATTGAATTTTTTGATTGGGTGACCAGAGAGCTGGATCGAGGACATATGCTAGATGTAATTTACTTGGATTTCAGCAAAGCCTTTAATACAGTTCCTCATAGGAGGCTGTTGAACAAACTTGAAAGGCTGAAGTTAGGACCCAAAGTGGTGAACTGGGTCAGAAACTGGCTGTCGGTCAGACGCCAGAGGGTGATGGTTAATGGAAGTCACTCGAAGGAAGGAAAGGTGACTAGTGGAGTCCCTCAGGGTTCGGTGCTGGGGCCAATCCTGTTCAATATGCTTGTGAGTGACATTGCTGAAGGGTTAGAAGGAAAAGTGTGCCTTTTTGCAGATGATACCAAGATTTGTAACAGAGTAGACACCGAAGAGGGAGTGGAAAATATGAAAAAGGATCTGCAAAAGTTAGAGGAATGGTCTAATGCCTGGCAACTAAAATTCAATGCAAAGAAATGCAGAGTAATGCATTTGGGGATTAATAATAGGAAGGAACCGTATATGCTGAGAGGAGAGAAGCTGATATGCACAGACGGGAAGAGGGACCTTGGGGTTATAGTGTCCGAAGATCTAAAGGCGAAAAAACAGTGTGACGAGGCAGTGGCTGCTGCCAGAAGGATGCTGGGCTGTATAAAGAGAGGCATAGTCAGTAGAAGGAAGAAGGTATTGACGCCACTGTACAGGTCATTGGTGAGGCCCCACTTGGAGTATTGTGTTCAGTTTTGGAGACCGTATCTGGCGAAAGACGTAAGAAGACTTGAGGCGGTCCAGAGGAGGGCGACGAAAATGATAGGAGGCTTGCGCCAGAAGACGTATGAGGAGAGACTGGAAGCCCTGAATATGTATACCCTAGAGGAAAGGAGAGACAGGGGAGATATGATTCAGATGTTCAAATACTTGAAGGGTATTAATGTAGAACAAAATCTTTTCCAGAGAAAGGAAAATGGTAAAACCAGAGGACATAATTTGAGGTTGAGGGGTGGTAGATTCAGGGGCAATGTTAGGAAATTCTACTTTACGGAGAGGGTAGTGGATGCCTGGAATGCGCTCCCGAGAGAGGTGGTGGAGAGTAAAACTGTGACTGAGTTAAAAGAAGCGTGGGATGAACACAGAAGATTTAGAATCAGAAAATAATATTAAATATTGAACTAGGCCAGTTACTGGGCAGACTTGCACGGTCTGTGTATGGCCGTTTGGTGGAGGATGGGCAGGGGAGGGCTTCAATGGCTGGGAGGGTGTAAATGGGCTGGAGTAAGTCTTAACAGAGATTTCGGCAGTTGGAAACCAAGCACAGTACCGGGTAAAGCTTTGGATTCTTGCCCAGAAATAGATAAGAAGAAAAAATTAAAAAAAAAAAAAAAAAAATTAAATTGAATCAGGTTGGGCAGACTGGATGGACCATTCGGGTCTTTATCTGCCGTCATCTACTATGTTACTATGACCCTACAGCATGCATTTTAGTTAATGGCACCCATACACCTCCATTTCAGATCCAGAGAGGTACTAGACAGGGAAGTCCATTGTCACCTCTTCTCTTTCTTCTTTACTTAGATCCCTTTTTACGTATGCTTCTACTTGATGATGAGATGCAGGGCTTACCCGAGGGGGCATCCCAATTGCGATTGCTGGCCTTTGCAGATGATCTTTTATTAACTTTAGGAGACCCGCAGAGATCCCTTACCCGAGCATTAACTTTACTGGATGAATATAGTATATACTCTGGCCTGGTATTAAATAACCAAAAATCGATAGTCTTGCCTTTATCTCCGGAGATTCCGAATGATTGGAAGGGTGCTTTTCCACTTACTTGGGCCCCAGGCTATTGACTTCTTTTGGCATCCTTATCTCTCCTGATCTTGCTCAATTGTACTCTTTAAATATTACTCCCCTCTTGATGGCCACTAAACAAAAGTTGCAAACTTGGGGGGTATTCCCACTTTCCTTGATGGGAAGATTGCTTTATATAACACCAGGACCCCTTAGTATATGAGCATCTTGTTAAGGTACGTGCGGAACTTTCTTTATTGCAGATGGAGGAGTACGAGTTCTTGAGGTTGCGCTTGCGTCAAACAGTTTATGAGTATAACAACACACCTGGATCTCGCTTGGCTAGGCTTATTAAACTGAAGCAGGCGAGAGCGGCTATTACAACGATAAGGAATTCTTTGGGTACGGTGCATCGTACTGATTCGGCTATTAGCTTGGTTTTCCTTAAATATTATTCTGATTTGTATTGGACTTCGATGGGGCGAGATCCCACTGCTATTGAGGGGTACCTCTCTGAGTTGCGGCTCCCTCGACTTTCGGACACGGATAGAGATTTGCTTAATGAACCTATTGAATTAGGAGAAGTCTTGGGAGTCATTGCTAATTTGAAGTTGGGTAAATCGCCTGGCCTGGATGGGTATACTAATCAGTTTTATAAACTTTTTCGTGAGGTTCTTGCTCCGTTGTTGGTTCGGGTAGCGAATGGGGTACGGGGTGGTTCCCCGTTGCCCTCCACTATGGGGGAGGCCGGGATTTCGATCCTACTTAAACTGGGCAGAGATCCTACTGGGTGTGGGTCGTATCAGCCGATTTCGTTATTGAATACTGATGCAAAAATTTTAGCGAAGGTTTTAGCTCTTCGTTTGGGACGGGTACTGCCCTCTCTGGTGCATTTGGATCAATCTGGTTTTGTTCAAAAGCGGCAGGTTTGCGATAATATTAGACGAACGTTACATCTCCTGTGGGCCGCACAGCGGACTTCTGCTAAAATTGCCTTTTTGGCGATTGATGTAGAGAAGGCTTTCGATCAAGTTGAGTGGGAGTTTTTATGGCAGGTGATGACTCGGATGGGGTTGGGCTCTTTCTTTTTGGCCTGGATGCAAGCCTTTTATAGGGCTCCTAGGGCCACTGTGCGTATTAATGGGGTTTATAGCGAGTTTTTTTCCATAGCAAGAGGCACTCGACAGGGTTGCCCTTTGTCTCCTCTGTTGTTTGCTCTCTCTATGGAACCCCTGGCCATTCGTATTCAGGAACATGGAGATTTATTGGGTGTGACGGGTGGTGATATTGAACAGTGTTTAGCGATGTTTGCTGATGATGTGTTATTGTACGTCTGGGACCCGGAGGCCTCATTGCCATTTCTGGTTGATATTTTTTTGGAGTATGGGCAGGTTTCGGGGTTTACGGTGAATATGGATAAATCTGAATTGTTGAGTGTTAATTTGGGGGCGGAGGATCAACGTCGTTTGGCTGTCCGGTTTCCTTTTCGCTGGGCTCCTGGGGTTATCCGCTATTTGGGGATTCGTTTACCTGCCGATTTATCCCAATTGTACACAGTTAACTATGCACGGATTATTCACCAAATCCGGACTGATATTCAACGCTGGAATGGGTTTTGGTTGTCCTGGTGGGGTCACATTGCAGTTTTAAAAATGAATGTCTTACCCCGCTTGCTTTTTCTTTTCCAAACGTTACCGATTTATGTCCCCTATCTGGTTTTACATACTTTGTTTTTTCGTTTTATTTGGCAGGGGAGATCTCGTATTTCTAGTGCTGCTTTGTGGGCGGACAGGGCCAGAGGGGGGCGTGCGGTGCCGAATTTGTTTTGGTACTATCGGGCCGCTCAACTACGGCTCTTACTAGATTGGGAGATTGCAGACTCTAAGTTGGCGGTGCGCATGGAACAACATTTTGTGAAACGCCCTTGTTTGAAACATTGGCTTTGGTCCTCTTCCATTGGTGTTAGGAAATTGGCGGTTCCGGGGAATCCGTTTCTGGAACATCTTTTGAAAGTGTGGTGTGATACTCGAAGGCGTTGGGGGGCCGGGGTAGTCCCATCAATTTTTGTGCGGTGCGGGAGGAGCCCATGTTCCTGGCCGGAAGGGAGAGTTCTGTTTTTGTGCGGTGGGAACAATTAGGGTTATATACCTTTCGAGATGTGCTTCAGAAGGGGGTCCTGGTGTCTTTTGAAACCTTCCGGATTAGTGCTACCTTGCCCAGAGGAGATTTTCTGGCCTATTCTCAAATACGTCATTTTCTTCTTTCTCAGGAGTGGGATCGGGGGCCCATTCAATCTATCGATCCTTTTGCTCACATGTGGTTCACTCTTAGGAACCTTCCTAAACCTATCTCTATTCTTTACCAATACATTCGGGGCTCTTTTTCTTTTCCGGCTCTCTACCAGCGGGCTTGGGAGGTGGATTTGAATTGTACCTTTTCTGTTGAGGAGTGGGCTCTGATTACTACGGAAGTAGGCAAGGCCTCCTCTTGTGCACTTATTAAAGAAAATGCCTATAAAGTGGTCATCAGGTGGTATTATACACCGGAACGTCTCCACCGTATGTTTTCTGGTGTTTCGGCTTTGTGTTGGAGATGTGGGTTGGCCTTGGGGACCTTTTTGCATATTGCAGTGGGACTGTCCTGTTCTACAGCCTTACTGGAGGAAGGTGGTGGGATGTTTATCACAACTGTTACAAATTTTATTGCCCTTTTCTCCACAGGGATGTTTGTTAGGCCTTTATAATGTATGTTTATATTCCTGGCAAACTAAGCTTCGACGCTGGGGTCTGGCGGCAGCTAAATGCTTGATTGCTGCTCATTGGAAAAAGGGACTGGCACCTACTCAATTGGATTGGACTTTAAAGCTTCAGTTTATATATCAAATGGAACTGTCTATTGCAAAGCGTCATGGTTACTATTACACATACCCGGACTTGGACACGAATACTTGAAAAAATCGAATCTTTATTTTGAGCTTCTTTCTGTGGGGGGGGTGGATTGTGGATGGGGGGACTCTCATGAAGAAACAGGGAGTCCCTCTTTGATGGAGGTGGAGCTGGGGGGGGAACTGTGGAGTTCTGGTTATTGATGAATATCGGGGGCTTGTTTGTATTGTTGGGGGTGCTTTATGAGAATTGTAGATCTTTTGTTGTGGTCTTTGTACGCTTGCTTTTAATTCTGTTGTCCCTGATATTTATATTCTGGTTTGTATATTTTCAAAAATTTTCAATAAACATTTATTGATAATAAAAAAAAAGAATTATAAAATTGATGTCTAATGCTGAGGCATTAGAAATAATGCCTCAGCAATACAATTTTCAGAAGTTCTATTTGCTCATGGTAAGGGAGAAGAGAGACTGCTAGTGATGGTGAGGGGACTGATAGAAGATATGAAAGAAGGGTGGTAGAAAGGAGGATAAAGGATGGAAGGATAAAGGTAGAAAGGATGGTAAAGGAGGAAGGGAAGGGTGGTGGTGGAAAGGAATAGAACAGACATTGAAAGAGGATAGAGAGGAACAGACCCTGAAGGGAAATGTGGAAGGCAGAGTGGGGAGAAGTCGCTGGAAGGGAAGAAGACAGATGCCAGACTATGGGGGAGCGGAGGGAAGAAGATGGGTGCTAGACCAATTGTGGGAGGGGGTGAAGGGAGAGGCACAGTAACAGCAAATAGAAGACACACAGTGGATGGAAGGAATTGAATGAGAAGATGTGGAAAGCAGTATATTAGTTGTGTTGATAAAAATTTATAAACAAAACCCTGCCAGCTGAACATCTCTTTCTCTAGTTCAGCAGCCAGAACTTTGATTTATAAGAAAGGAATAAGCTAAATATTGCAGTACTAAGGCTTATATGGATGCTGCAGGGACGGTGACGGGGCGGTGAAAGGGAACGGCAGTGATGGGGCGGTGCAGAGGATGATGGCCGGGGACGGTGCAGAGAGGGGACATATTTTTTTACCCTTTTCATTCTCTAGTACGAACGTAAAGAAGTTCTTCACCCAGAGAGTGGTGGAAAACTGGAACGCTCTTCCGGAGGCTGTCGTAGGGGAAATACCCTCCAGGGATTCAAGACAGAAGTTAGACAAGTTCCTGCTGAACAAGAACGTGCGTTGGTAAGGCTAGTCTCAGTTAGGGCACTGGTCTTTGATCAGAGGGCCGCCGCGTGAGCGGACTTCTGGGCATGATGGACTGCTGGTCTGACCCAGCAGCGGCAATTTTATGTTCTTCCAAAGCTAGTTTTTCCCCTCAAAACTTGTTGGGATAGAGTTCTAGGACTGTTCTACCCCAAATGTACACCAAGATTGCACAAAATTTGCTCCTCAGAAGCATAATTACGCCATGTGCTGTGTGGCATGGACCGGAGAGGTGGGAGTGGCCAGTTTAAAAACTCTCCTCTGCATAATATGATGTTAAAAAAGGGCAGCCATCTGTTTTCAGGGCTTGGAAACAGTGATCGTTTTGCATATATGGACCCAGACGCACCACAGCTCAAGAAGCGCAAAGTAGTATCATCAAAGGGTGACTCAATGTTCTCTGATCCGTAGGTCTTCTCCGACTTTTGAAATTTTTATGGAACGCTTTGCTTGAGAGCCGTACTTCCCTTGCACAGTCCCACTGCGCCTCAAACTTTTCTCTTTGTGGCATAGTCTCACAAGGCACGCCATCTTCAGTCTTCTGCTGTTCAGGACTTGGGAGACCTTTCTCCAGGAAATACGGATGATGATGCTCAGTTTGCTGACCCCCTAATTTTAGGGGATACTCCTCCCATGGCAAGGGACCCAGGACCATATACTGCCTCTTTATATTGTTCTTTGGCTTTAGATACAGGAGATGATCCCGCAGTTCTGCGTTTGTCTTTTGCTTTGCCGGACCTTATTTTGGTATCTCTGTAGGAGTTGGATTAGTCACTCAGCAGGCTCGTACTACTTCCTCTTCCCTTATATGTGAAGTGAGTGTTCAGTCCTGTTTACTAATATTGACATCTTGGTTTTGGAGCAGTTAAATTTTTCCATTGGGGTCTCTCAAAGTAGCAAGAGCCATGTCCTGTCTGTATCCTCTGGTTCAGGAATGTCAGCAGATTTTCAGTCAGCCTAAAGTAGATTCGTTGGTTCCTCAGGGTACGTAGTGCTCCTCCCTTCCAAGCAAAGGCAGCGTGGTGCTTAAGGACATTCAGGACCGCTGAGTGGATTTAGTTGTCAGGAGAGTTTGAGGTGGTGGCTTTGCAATTCTCAGCTGCCTCGGGAGTGTTCTTTGTCATGCGCCCTTGTCTATCCAAATTGTACACTTTTGAGTATGATGAACCTCCTCCTCAGCTTTTTATTTGGTGTGAATTAAGTAGCTGACACCCTTTATGATATTACTTATGTCCCGGTTAATGCATCAGCTTATTTGATTTTTGCTCGTAGAATGCTCTGGATCAGTCAATGGGTCAGTGATTCCCTCTAAAGCTGCTCTTTCCAATCTCCCTTTTAAGGGAGAACTATTATTTGGTAAAGGCTTGGATAATTTCATGAATTGTGTGGTGGACCATTTCCCCAAGACTCTGCCTGATAATAGACCCAGAACCTCTAGAGGCTCAGGGAACTTTACTTTTTGTAGCTCCAGGCGATCTTGACAGTATTCCAGTTCCACATCATTGAGATTCTCCTAGGGCAACAGGCAGAGCTTCTCCATATCCAGGCATAACCAGACCTCCGCATCCTGTGTTGCTCCTGTGGTTACGCGGATGGTTCAGAGAGATGAACTTCAGATTCCTGGACCACAGAGAAGCACTTCAAGGTCTGCAGTGATCAAACGGGCTACACCTGACCAGAAAGGAGAAGAACGTCTTTGGACGTCTGGCCTGCCTGCTTCGAAGGGCTTTAAATTAGGTGAGCTGGAGGAGGGGACCCACTCTCATCCTAGTAGGGTAAATAATCACTCCATCTTTGAGTCTAAGGGTAAGTATTTGTGTCAAAGACAAAAATGAGGGGGGACAAACTAACTTGCGACAAACTAACTTGGGTTGAAGACAATAATGAGGGGGACAAACTAACTCGAATGGGAAAATCTCCATGCAGACCGGACAAATATAGAGAATAGACGGCTAGGTACTTTAACGCACGTAGTTTGGGCAATAAAATTCTGGAATTGGAAACAGAAATGAGAAATGCCGACCTAGATGTGGTGGCGATAACAGAAACCTGGTTCTCAGAGTCCCATGGATGGGATATGGCTATACCAGGATATAACTTCCTCCGCTGAAACAGAGAAGGCAAAACCGGAGGAGGGGTAGCACTAAACATCAGAGAGGACATCAAAGTTGCCAGGATAATAGACGTCAAGTATATGGGGGGAATCCCTCTGGGTGAACCTTGCTAGGGGCAATAACAAATGCTTGTATCTTGGTGTTGTGTACAGACCTCCAAAACAACAAGACAACATAGACAAAGAATTAATCAAAGACATCGAAAACATCACTCTGCGTGGAGACACTATGCTGTTGGGGGACTTCAATATGCCTGATGTAGACTGGAACATACTTACCGCTACAACCAGCGGCAGCAGAAGGTTACTAGCCTCCATACAGGGAGCATGCCTCAAACAGATTGTATTGGAGCCCACCATGGATCAGGCGATTCTGGACCTGTTACTCACCAATGGAGACAGTGTCACAGAGGTTTCGGTAGGAGATGCTTTAACCTCCAGTGAAGCGGTGCAGCATTCGGAAGCTCTTTTAAAGATCTTCAAGCAAGTCTGCTTTCGAGGCTGTCCGCTGCGGGGCTCCGTCGGTAACGTCACCCATGTGTGAGAATATGCTGCCTGCTTGTCCTGGGATAATGTTATGATCAAGAGTAGTAGGGCTATGACTATTTGTTTCTGTTTTATTGTTTTCATTTTTTGTGGAGTTGGAAGGTGAGGATTGGGTGGAACGAGCTGTGTTTCTTTTGGTGTTTTCACTGGTGATTTTTGTGGTAGGGCGAGGATTATTTTGTTGTAGGGGGTCTTTTTGGTAGTTTGGTGTCAAAGGGCCGCCCAGATGGTCCGCTGGCAGGATGTGTCCTATTTTTTAGGTGGCCCTCAAACAGGGTTGAAGAGGTGCAGGAGCTCAGTAGTGGGTGGAGTAGCGTCGTCCAGAGGGAGAAGGGGCCAGATGGAAGGAACCTTCCTCCTTCCTCGGCCTTTCTGTTCTCTGGAAAAAAACCTTTTGGCGGCTCTTAAGTAGGGCTGAAGATGAGCAGGAACTCTGCAGTTGGCGGAGCCAAGCCCGATCCTCGCGTCTGGAGCAGCGTCGAGTAGAAGAGCAGGATGGAGGGAACCTTCCTCTGCCTTGCTGTTCTCTGTAAAGACCCATTGGCGGCCTCTAATAACTCTGTAGTGGGCGGAGCCCGATCTTCGCATCTGGGGTGGCGTCGGGCGGGGAAAGGAGGAACAAGATGGAGGGAACCTGGCTCCTTCCTCTGCCATGCTGTTTTCTGGTAGGAAAAAAAAAGACCTTTCGGAGTCCCTCAAATAGGACTGAAGAGAAGCAGGAACTCTGCAGTGGATGGAGCCAAGCCCAATCCTTGTGTATGGAGCGGCGTCAGGTGGAGCAAAGATGGACAGAATGGAAGGAACCTTCCTCTGCCTTGCTGTTTTCTGGAAAAAAAAAACCTTTCAGCGGCCCTCAAATAGGGCTGAAGAAGAGCGGGAATTCTTTAGTGGGTGGAGCCAAGATCAAAGCCCTTTCAAGGGCTGGCAGGAAATGGCTGCTCAGGGACGAAAGGGGACGGGGCTTCCCACAGGAGAAAAAATAGAACCTTGCTGTTCTGGTGCAGTGAAGGGGGATTGCTGATCTCCCTTCGCCTCACTGTGCTGAAATAAGCTTGTCACGCTCTTGATCAAAGCCCTTTCAAGTTGTATCTTGGATGCCAGTCATCTCTTTGGGTCCTGAAGATTATGTATCAAATGTTTATAGTGCATTAAGGGGTACTACCTGAGCTCCTTTGATGCTTCTGTTGTCTGTTTTTTGTTCATTGAGTGTTCAAGTGTCATTATGTTTGAGCAGAACAGTTGATTTGTTTGGGAAATTCCTGTTTTTGTCCTTCACATAATTATGATGGAACTCCTCTTTGCTTGCTTCAGGTGGCAGTTGAGCTCTCAGTGAAGTAGGAGACACAGAAAAAATGCGGAGTGGATTCTCTCTGCATATAGCTCGCTGTCATGGGGAGATAACCCTTTTGTCCAGAATGACACACCTATCTACTGGAAGAAATATTATCTAGGTAAGGACATAATCTCTTTATAAACTGTTCCTCTGCAGGAGAGAGGCTGGGATTCTACTGAAGGTATTTCCTGGTACCAAAAAGACCAGTTGCCTTCAACCAATTCTAGAATTCCATGGCCTCAACAAATACTTTTGAAGGGCACATGGTCTCTCTGGGAACCTTTCTACCTCTTCTCTAAAAAGGTGATTGGCTTTGCTCTCTAGATCTCAGAAGCCTACACTCCTATATCCACCCTGCCTGCTCAAAGAAAGCATCATGGCTTTTGCATTGGACCTACCATTTTCAATACAAAGTCTTGCCCTTCAGACTGGCTTTGGCCCCTTGGGTCTTCATGAAATGGCTAATGGTTGTGGTGGTAGCCTTCGCACATGAGTGTTTCATGTATTTCCTTCCTTTGCCCTGGCTACCAAGCCTTGGCCTGCTCCTGCACTGTAAAGAAGGGAGGTGGCGTAGTTGCAATTATCAAAACAAGTGCCTCACCTAAACTATTAGACTCTATCACCCTCCCCACACGAGAATGCCTAGCCTTCACCATGGGCCCCAACAGTGAAGTCACTTTCATCCTGCTATACAGGGCGCCCCGCTCCCCATCCGAGGTCCTCCTTGACTTCATCACCAATCTTTTCATATCCTACAAGTGCGTAACCATCTTAGGAAACTTCAATTTCCCGGACTATCCCAATAGCTCTGGAATGAGCGCCGACTTCCTATCAACCTTAACTGATTTAGGATTCCACCAAGCAATCGCTGCTGTGACCCACACAGCTGGCAACACCCTGGACCTAGTCTTCACTCACAGGGACCAAATCACAGTCCCTCCTGAGCTTACCCCACTACACCAGTCCCATGGTCAGACCATCACCTCATCCAACTCCGCCTTCTGCCCATGGCCACCTCCTCCAAACCACGGGGCTCCACCCTAAACAAACTCAGAATCTAAACACTGTCAATCCTCTAGCCATGTCCACTGGAATCCAGGACCTCAGTAAAACCTTCAACCAAAATCTCCACTCCATTGACCTGGCCACCTCTACCTGGCACACACCTTACATTGATGCTGTTTGTGCTTGTTCCAGTTTTTGTCTGTTTTTGATCTTTTCCATTCCTTAAACGAGGCTTTTTTGTCTCTGATCGCTTCCTTTACCTCTACAATGAGCCACGCTGGTTCTTTTATCTTTTTCCACTTTGATCCCTTGTTGATACGCGGTATATATAGATTTTGTGCCTCGGTAACCGTATCCTTAAACAGAGACCAAGCTTGCTCTAGCGTCTTTACACCCCTCTTCTTAATCTTCTTCCCTACCATGCATCTCATTCCTTCGTAATTCCCATTTTGGAAGTTTAGCACCGTGGCCGTCGTTCTGGACCGATGTTTTGCCCCTATGTCCAGGTTGAAGCGGATCGTATTGTGATCGCTGTTTCCCAGTGCATGGAACTTTTCAAAATGAGATTGCTAAACATCTACATCACAGTTTTCACACCTACAATCATTAACTTTGGCGATTTGGGGATTTTTGCTGCAATTGTTTTTCTGGTGAAAGCTGCGGGTGGTGGTGGCTGGCTCCTCACATGATCCGTGGCTGTGCTGGAAGTATTTATTTTATGGCTGTCAGCATCAGCACCTGTGCTGGAAGTGTTCCCTTCCTTCTGTGCCTCCCAGCAAGTATTTATTTTCTGGCCGGCTCCCGTGCTGCAGTCATCTGCGTATGGCTTCGGCTCCTCACGCGCGATTCACAACTGATGCGGAAGCCTTCTCTCTGATGTTGTGATGTCAGAGGGAACGCTTCTGACACAGCCACAGATCAC
The DNA here is from genome assembly GCF_902459505.1 of Geotrypetes seraphini. Taxonomy (NCBI): domain Eukaryota; kingdom Metazoa; phylum Chordata; class Amphibia; order Gymnophiona; family Dermophiidae; genus Geotrypetes; species Geotrypetes seraphini. The sequence continues at coordinate 115,947,102 of NC_047094.1, forward strand.
GCACGAGGGGCTGATGCTGCCCGCAGACAACTGCAACAAGGGAGCCAGCCAGAAAACTACCCGCCAGAGGGAGGGAGAAGCTGGGCCCCACAAAACTCCTTGTTGAGCCACATGCAGCCCATGGGCCGCAGGTTGGACACCCCTGGAGTCCCTGGGCAGGGAAGAGGATTGGTGCGTGACTTCAATGCGGAGCACCCGGCTAAAACATGCTAGGGAGAACACTGCAGTACTGTCTTTCCATGTTCAAACATTAATTCTTTGAATGGAGCTTCTCTGAAGAGCTCCTGCAGGTGCAGATTGCTGACTCATGGCATCCAGTGCATCCATACTGCTTGACAGATACCAGCCCCTCTTTGCCATGAACAAGCTTGGTTACTTCTGCTGCAAGGCATTTCTGAGGCCCTCACTTCTCTGGCTCTTTCTTGTGCATGTCCATGATGTGCACAATTTCCGGAAGAGGCAAAAAAGTGAAAAGTTTCAAAAGTCTTTCTACACAAAAGTCCTGTTGTCAGACAAAGAACTAGTAGAATTCAAATGGAGAGGTTTTCTCTTGGTTCAACCACACTGCATTGCCAGATTTTCCTAGCTTGTCTCCAGCAGAACTAGTGATGAGGGGCAGAGTGGTGCCATAGACAGCTTGCCTTGTTACCCTCTGGATGAACTCATAGCCTGTCATTATGTTGCCCAGCTAGTCAAAGCTACCAATCTGGATCCGGCAGTCATAGTGCTAGTGCAAGTAGTAGAAGTCATAGGCCTGGAACATCTGAAAGACAAACTCAACTAGGCTCATGCCCTCGGGGCTCTGTAGGCGAGACTGCACACCATGCCGGCTCAGCAGCATGCCCATGCAAAAATGGCGACCAGCGAGGCCAGAAACTCCACGGCTCTATGCTCCTCATACCAGGCAGAGTTCAGGATACTCAGGCTGCCACGCACCTTTTCCCCCCACAAAAGCTCCCCGTTGGCGCACACATGCCACAAACTCTCACGCAGCATGCGCACTTTCTGCACCAGTTGCTCAAGCAAAAGTGGCTCATGTACGCCTATCTGTCCGCTGGGCCCCGCCGATGAACGCAATGGCATGGTGGTCTGCGTGCTGAAAGCGCAGGAGCACAAGTATAGCTGGCAAGTGGCCCACGTGTAAGGAGTCAGCTGTGGGATTGAAGCCACAGTACACCGTCTGTGCGCCGCTGCGCAATAGGAAAAAAAAAAAAAAAAAAAGTCAGGCTGAGGCAGGAGTCAAACGTTGAACTTCCGGTGGCTCTTCAGGCTGTGCCCGAGAAATCCCCAAGCCGGTGAGATAATTTTTTTAAAAAAAATATTTGAGCAGCGGCGGCAGCAGCAGCAGGATTTGCGACTGAGATGACAGCCGGGCAGTCATCTAAATTAGCCAGGTGGAGCACCCAGCTAAAAGGCTCTCAGGAGAACACTGCATACCACTGGTAACATCCCTTTCCTCAGAGCGATCTAAGTGATTAGTCACATCTTAGAGCATATCACACTGCTAACAATACATTCTAGCTAACAGCCACAGAATGAGACTACCTATAGATCTCTCCCTTTATGCAGCACAGTGTTTATACAAGATCTCCACTTAATTCCCTCCTACACCCCACCTTTCACTGTAATAATATAAACTGGGATACTATAGCATGAAGAGTTCTAATAAGCTAAACTGGGAGAAGGATGAAATAGCCCTTAAGATCGTGCAAAGTTAACATACCAAACCAGGAATCTGCATGTTCATCATCCTCTTCGTTCATGGAACCAAAATTTATAAAGGTGGTTGGTGCATCGTAGGAATATACCTCTTCTGGTTGAGACATCATTGCCACCTATTTCCACACAATCTTTTCTGTGTACCAAGACTTTGTGCCTTAGTTCTAAAAAGAATGAATATAAAAAAAAGCAATCAGATTAAAAAATGGATCATTTATATTCTCCACCTAAGTAAAATGTATCCCCCCAATCACAGGCATGGAGCTAATCATATAACTAATGCTCTAGAACAGGGTTGCCCAATTCCGGTCCTCGAGATCTACTGGGAGGCCAGGTTTTCAGGATATCCACAATGAATATGAATGAGAGAAATTTGCCCTCTTGGTATGCAAATCTCTCTCATGTATGTTCATTGTAGATATCCTAAAAACCTGCCAATAGATCTTGAGGACCGAAACTCGGCGGCCCTGCTCTAGAAAATTCATCTTCATAACTAATGAACTGGACATTCAAAACAGCTAAAACCAAAAAAAACTCTGTGGAGTGACGATGTTCCCAAATGGACTTTATTTGAAAGTATCAAAGTTCCAAAGGTACACTAAAATCATCCACATAAAATAATTCCATCCACATAAAAGTAAATCATCCACATAAGAGCCTTAAAGGACCTAGTCCGCTAGGGATACAGGATCCAACACGGTCCGCCTTTCGACAAAAAGTCTTCAGGGGTCCTATAAATAACGAGGGGTACATTAAGAATGCATGTAAGTTATGAATAGTAGTGGTGATAAAATGTGAAACTGTGAATGATATCTGACATGCAAAGAGTATGAAAGATATGTAATAAAGGACACAGTGATGTAAATGGCACTAATAAAAATGAGTTGGTGAAAAAGGTGATAAATGTCATAAAAATGTGAAAACAGAAAATATTTGGATCTATGCAAAATGCAGAGTGAAGTGAAAAACTTAATTGTATTATAAAAATGGTGGACGTGCAAAGACCATGCTAAACAAATGATCAGTGAATACTTGTGTTTAAACAAGCTAGAAAGACACAAAGGGAACTATATAGGACAAAAAAACGAATGAGGAATACATACCCTGGGGGTCCTATAAAGGTGAGTACACGGGAAACTAAAATAATATTGAATTAAAAATTTCAGAAGTTAAAACCATATATAAAACTCTATTCTACTTCCAAGTTTAAGATTAAACATATTAGCAAAGCCATATAGAATGTTTTTAAAAAAGCCATGTAGAATATTTTAAAACAGATACAGATGATAGAAAAAAGGGGGCCACGCAGTAAAAAAGAGGGGGTGAGATCTTCCAATAAAGAGGCTAAATTGAAAACCTAATTGAAAAACTAACAGGTCAAAAGCTATACAAGTTAGCATACCCAGTAAGCTGTGATTAAAAGAAAAACGGTGAGAAGAAGCCACAGAAGTGATAGTAGGGGGATGGGCTCAGAAAACAGCTAAAATTTTACCACCTTCTTTTTATACAGGAGAAAAAGTTTACCTGCTAATTTCCTCTTTTTTAGACCCTCCAAACTGGCACAGACATATGGGTTATGCCAGGGGTCTCCAAAGTCCCTCCTTGAGAGCCGAATCCAGTCGGGTTTTCAGGATTGCCCCAAAGAATATGCATGAGATCTATGTGCATGCACTGCTTTCGATGCATATTCATTGGAGAAATCCTGAAAACCCGACTGGATTCGATCCTCAAGGAGGGACTTTGGAGACCCCTGGGTTATGCACTCCTACAAGCAGATGGGCAAGATGTGCAGATGTGCAGTCCGCCTAGAACCAATACTACTACTGCTTTTTTTTTTTCTATAGCACTACCAGAAGCACGCTGTGCTGTACATTAATCACACAAGAAACAGTCCTTGCTCAAAAGAGTTTACAGTCTTTCAATGGTCAAGCAGAAACCCCTCCCCCGCCGAGACCACCACCAAAAATATCATTCGTGCATATAATACCTCTCAGTGCTCAAAGTCCCCAGGCTAATCCAGAAAACTATGCAATGCTCCTGTGTTACGAGTCTAAACTTCTCTCCTTTTTTTCTCCCAAACATAACCAAGTACATGAACTAAAAATCTGCATTCCAAACCCTCAACTGCAAGCTCAATGACTTAACAGCCATTACAAACGACAGAGTGCTGATACATGAAGGGTGGGCTCCCTGCCAGTCTGGAAAAACACTGGATGCTTTTGAGCCTTGCTCTTTGATAACACTTTTTATAGTTATGTCCAAAATTAAATTATCTTCTAGTTTGCTGGCTCCTGCTCCTAAAAATTCATGAAAGTTGGACAAGCATGATTTGTTACCAGTATTATTGCAAATGGTAAATCAAAGCCTAGCATTAGAACAGGTTCCACAAAGATTCCATTATTCGCCCTATATTAAATCAGTAAAGCTGGATTCTACCCTGGTACAAAATTATAGGCCTGTTTGTACTTTAGGTTTATCCACCAATATGGTGGAACAGATTGTACATAAACATCTAGTGATTCATTGAAGACAAACGTTTTACATCCATGGCAAGCAGGATTTTGTCAACAGCATAGTACATAAACAATTGCGAGTTGAAACAAATGAGATATTGGACACAAGTAATTATTATTTTGGGAGTTTTCCTGGATTTGGCATCAGCATTCGATCTAATAGACCAGTGTTTCTCAACACGTGGTACACATACCCATGCAGTTATGCAGCCTGGCTGCCACCGGGGATCTCACCCTGCCCACCCGCCTGCTAAAGCCACTGACCCCTCCCTCCCTCCCTGCCTGTCTGCCAGCCTGCTGTACCACCCCCAACCCGTTGGAGCCAGACTGACTCCCTCCTCCCCCATTAGCAGTCCGGTGCAGGGACGCAGGCAGCGACTTGCACACTGCATAGCTGACCCGGAACCTTCTCTCCGACGTCAGAGGGAAAGCTTGTGGGCCACCCACGTGCAGCGTGTGAATTCCTGCATGCACCGTCCCTGCACGGAGTTGCTGCTGGGGGATGATGGAGCAAGTCCGGCGACGAAGTAACAGGATCGGCTTCAGGGATGGGAGGAGGGGGGGTGTAGCGGGCCGCCAGGCAGACAGGGAGGGAGGGATCCACGGCAGCGGCTTCAGTAGTGGGTGGGCAGGGATCCTCGGCATCGCCTGCGGCTTCTGTGGACGGATCGGCTTCAAGGAAGGGGAGTGCAGGTGGGTGGGGTAGGCAGGGATCCCCAGCGGTGCCTGCAGCTTCTGTGGACGGGTCAGCTTTGGGGGAGGAAATGGGGGGGTTGGGCAGGCAGGGATCCCCAGCATGTAACTTTAATTTTGAAAAAAAAGCTTGAAGGCAGAGAGGGGGCACGAACTCAACACAGAAGGAAGGGGCATGAATATTGGAGACAGAAAGGAGGAAATAAAGGAAGAATTGATGGACATGAGTGTGTGTGAGTGAGAGATGGTGCACATGGGGAAAGGAAGAAGGAAAAATTATGTTCTTACCTGTTAATTTTCTTTCCTTTAGACACAGCAGATGAATCCAGAGACCAATGGGAGAGCACACATCTACCAGCAGGCGGAGATAGAGAAACTGATTAACAAGTGGTCCTATTGGCAGGCACTCCTCCTGTATCTCTAGTATAGCTCTTTGCCCAAGCATCCGTAACCATTAATAGGCATAGCATGTAAAAAAACTTCTTTCCCATAACAAATCCCAAAAGGCAATAATACAGAATACAACCATCAATAATAACAAACTTCGAAAGTTGGAAAAGAAAAAACTGACAGACAATATCCAGAAAGGTTGGGGCTCTGGATTCATCTGCTGTGTCTAAAGGAAAGAAAATTAACAGATAAGAAAATAATTTTTCCTTCCTTAGCAACAGCAGCAGATAAATCCAGAGACCAATGGGATGTAGCAAAGCAATCCTCAATCTGGGTGGAAAGCAAACGCCACCTTGGCAACAACCAAAGCACTAAACGCATCTACTGCATGCGCCCCCACATCCAACCAGTAATGCAGGGGTGTCAAAGTCCCTCCTCAAGGGCCGGAATCCAGTCGGGTTTTCAGGATTTCCCCAATGAATATGCCTGAGATCTATTTGCATGCACTGCTTTCAATACATATTCATTGGGGAAATCCTGAAAACCCGACTGGATTGTGGCCCTTGAGGACCGACTTTGATACTTGTGCAGTAATGCCTGAGCTTCCTGAAGAAGCAGGGCGGTCTGGGTCAAGTTGAAAGGATACTCTCTTGGAGGGTGGTCCGGAGGGACCCAATGGAACTGAAGAGAGTACCCTTCCCTGATGATGGTAAGGATCCAAAGGTCGGCGGTGAAAGCCTCCCATCGATGATAAAAATGATGTAGGCGACCCCCAATGGGGAAAACAGGGGATGGCAGAAGGAGGTTGGTTATGCTCCCTAAGAGAGAGTCAAAAAGGCTGAGGAGCCTTGGGGACAGTAGAAGGCTGAGGCTTTTGTTGAGCCTTCTGTGGAGGCTGTCTCTTCGCTGGTTGTCTCGCAGCCGGAGCCTGCCTTGGTGTATAACGCCGTTGATAGATCAAAGGCGGCCTAGAAGGTCGAGACTGCGTCGGCTTAGGCTTGGGCCGAAGAATGGACTGAAAAGATTTCTCATGGTCAGATAGTTTCTTCGTCACGGTCTCGATGGATTCGTCAAATAAATCAGCTCCTGCACAAGGAACGTTGGCAAGCCTGTCCTGGAGGTTCAGGTCCATGTCAATGGTCCGAAGCCATGCCAATCGACGCATAGCTACGGAACAGGCGGCAGCTCGTGCCGAAAGCTCGAAGGCATCGTAGGAGGATTGCATCAATTGGAGGGGAAGCTGGGACAGCGAGGCAACCACTTCCTCAAATTCGAAGCAAGCCCGAGACTCGATGTAGGGTGTAAACTTCCGAAGCACAGGCAGGAAGAACTCCAAATAAGTGGCAAAATGAAAAGTATAATTGAGAACTCTGGAAGCAATCATTGAGTTCTGGTATATGCGCCTCCCAAACTTATCCATGGTTCTGCCCTCGCGGCCTGGAGGCACCGAGGCATACACCTGGGACGGATGAGACCTTTTGAGGGAGGATTCGACCAACAAGGATTGATGAGAGAGTTGAGAGCCCTCGAATCCCTTGTGATGAACCATGCGGTACCTGGCATCCAACTTGCCAGGAACAGCAGGAATAGAGTACGGCGTTTCAAAACACCTCATGAACGTTTGGTCGAGGAGTTTGTGCAGAGGAAAACGACGAGACTCCGCAGGAGGATGAGGCAAATGCATGGTGTCGAGGAACTCCTTGGAGTACCGAGAACCGGAGTCCAAGGTAATGTCCAGGTCATCCGCCATCTGCCGGATGAAGGACGAAAAAGATAACTGGTCCACCAGCACAGGCCTACGAGACGGACTGGACGAAGTCGAGGCCTCGGGATCCATAGAGACCTGCGATCGACAGGGTGAATATGAGCCACAGGGATCCCGGAGGAGGAGACACATCCGACGATGAATACACCATATAAGGCAACTTCTTCTGCAGGGAGACTGTAGAGTGCCGAGAGGAGTGCCTCGAAGAATGCCTGGACCGATGCCCCTCCCGATGCCTGGAAGAGGGGATCTAGAGCGATGATGTTTAGAATGGTCCCCAGAAGCCTCCAACGAGTAGATGGGACTCGAGGCGGTAGAGCGCAGAGGCGGGAGATTCGACGCCTCTCGAGACGCAGTCCAGGCCTGATAAGGAGTGCGGAAGAACTCTTCCTGTTTGCGATGCCCAGGGCTTCGATTACTCGAAGAAGGATTCCACACCTCTTCGTCCAGAGGCTTAATGGGCTCTAAAGGGGGCATGTCACTAAAAGAGGCCCGCCTCGAGGGACCGGCCGCCAAGCGCTGCCCCTCCTCGCCGAGCAGCGAGAGCGAACGGCGAGGAGGAGGCGGAACCGGCTGGTCACCCTGGATCGTGGCCAGCAACTTAGGTCCCATGGTGGTCATGAGCTCGACAAACTGAGCCTCCAAAAGGGACCGCAACGAAGCCGACAAGGAGGGAGCCGCACCTAAAGTGGGACCTCCTGAACGGTCTTCGTGCTCCTTCGTGGTCGAGTGCTTTTGCTTGGAAGCCTTTGGCACTTTGAGAACCACCGGAGGAATGGGAGGAGGAGGTACCTGATCCGAGGAGATGGAGGAAGGCAGGCGGAGCCGAAGCCGGGACAAAGGAAGCCGGCTTCAGGAGACTCGATGCAGCAGAAGCGGCGGGAGGCTTCACCGGTGCAGACGAAGCGCTGGACGAAGTCGAAGCTGAGGGTTCCTTAGCAGCTTCCATCTTGAACATCGACTCCCACAAAAAACAGCGACGCTTAAACGCACGTGCTGTGAGAGTGGAACAAGGCCGGCACGATTTCAGGAAATGTTCTGGACCAAGACACTGCAGGCAGCGTCGATGCGGGTCCGTCAACGAAATCGCGCGCTGGCACTTGCTACACTTTTTAAAACCGGTAATTGGCCGGGACATAGGCCGAAAAAGCTCCGCCGCAAGATCGAAGGAGTGGGGCCTGAGCCACGCGGCCGACCCGGTCGAATCACCGGAAGAAATTTTTTTTTTTTTTAAAATAAGAAACCAAATGAAGAAAACACACGATAAAGAGAAAATAAACTCAAAACCGCAGCGATTAAGAAGGCAAAAATACGGGTTCAATTGGCGCAGAATTGAAGTAAAACTTCTCAGCTCCGCGGAAAGAAAAGAACTGAGGAGACACGCCCAGACTATCGGGAGGGAAGGCACTGGCGCATGCGCGGTACGGGCATCTCTAAACTTCTGAGTTTCTGCAAGCAAGTATGCTTCTGAGACGTCCGTATCGGGGCTCTGTCGGATGACATCACCCACTAGTGAGAATACCTGCCTGCTTGTCCTGGGATAAAAGAAAGTTAAGAAAGCTGAAAGGGAAAAATCAATACGTTGGAGACAAGCTTAAGGAGGAAATGGAACAAGAGAGAAGAAAAAAATGAAAAATCAGACACTGGAAAGAGAATTAGTTGAAGATAGACAAAAAGCAGAAAGAGAAACTGGGACCAAGCTGATGGAAAAGCACAGTTACTTATCATAATAGGTGTTATCCAAGGACAGCAGGCAGCTATTCTCCCATATGGGTGACATCATCCGACGGAACCCGGATGCGGATGCCTCACAAGGAGACTTGCTTGAAGAAACTCGAAGTTGAGTTGCCCGCACCACGCATGCGCGAGTGCCTTCCCACCCAGTGCAGGGCGCGTCTCATCAGTTCAGATAGCTAGCAGAGAAGCCAACCAGGGGAGGTGGGTGGGTTGTGAGACTAGTTGCCTGCTGTCCCTGGATAACACCTATTACGGTAAGTAACTGTGCTTTATCCCAGGACAAGCAGGCAGGTATTCTCACATATGGGTGACCTCCAAGCTAACCAGAATGGGATGGTGGGAGCGTTGGCAATTTAGGAGAATAAATTTTGCAATACTATTTGGCCAAACTGTCCATCCCGTCTGGAGAAAGTATCCAGACAATAGTGAGAAGTGCAGGTATGAATAGAGGACCAAGTACCAGCCTTACAAATTTCCTCAATAGGTGTAGATCTAAGGAAAGCAACTGAAGCGGATTTTATGGGCTGTGACTTTACTGTGAAGGGGAAATCCAGCCTGGGAATAGCAGAAAGAGATACAAGCCGCCATCTAGTTGGAGATGGTACACTTAGAAACAGGATGTCCCAACTTATTTGGATCGAAGGAGACAAAAAGTTGAGGAGCAGTTCGGTGTGGCTTGGTGTGCTCCAGATAGAAAGCCAAAGCACGTTTGCAGTCCAGAGAATGAAGGTCTGATTCTCCAGGATGAGAATGAGGCTTTGGAAAAAAACACTGGAAGAACGATGGATTGGTTGAGATCAAATTCTGAGACCACTTTAGGTAGGATTTCGGATGAGTACGAAGAACCACCTTGTCATGATGGAACACAGTGAATGGTGGGTCAGTAACTAAAGCTTGCAGCTCACTGACTCATCAAGCAGAAGTGAGGGCAATAAGAAACACAACCTTCCAAGTGAAATACTTCAGATAAGCCTTATCAATTGGTTCAAATGGAGGCTTCATGAGTTGAGTAAGGACAACATTGAGGTCCCAAACCACAGGAGGCGGTTTAACATTGAAAAGTCCTTTCATGAACCTGGAAACCACTGGATGGTCAGAGAGGGGTTTCCCCGTCAATAGGCTGATGAAAAGCCGCAATTGAACTGAGATGGACTCTTATAGATGTGGACTTGAGGTCAGAATTGGATAAGTGCAAAAGATAGTCCAAAATAGAAGATAAGGAGGAATGCTGATGCTCCTTATGATGAGAAAAACACCATGTAGAAAATCTAGTCCATTTTTGGAGATAGCATTGTCTAGTTGTAAGCTTTCTAGAAGCTTCTAAAATGCGCTCTTACAGATTGAGAAAACTGAAGAGGGGTTATGTTGAGAGGTACCAGGCTGTCAGATGTAGAGACTGCAGGTTGGGATGAAGCAGAGATCCTTGACTCTGTGTAAGCAGAGAAGGAAAAACTGGTAGAAGGTATGGCTCCCTCCTGCTGAGTTGAAGTAGAAGGGAGTACCATGGTTGTCTCGGCCACCGAGGAGCGATTAGAATCATGGTGGCATGATCGTTCTTCAATTTGACCAGAGTCTTGAGAATGAGAGGGAATGGAGGAAATGCATAGAGGAAAAGATTCGTCCATTCCAGATGAAAAGCATCTGCCTCGAGGCAGTGAGGAGAGTATATCCTGGAGCAGAACTGAGGCAGTTTGTAGTTGTGGGGAGCTGCGAAGAGGTCTATCTGTGGCGTTCCCCACTATGAAAAATGTGATGAAGGGACGAGGAATGGAGAGTCCATTCGTGAGGTTGCAGGAGATGACTCAAGTTGTCCGCCAAGCAATTCTTTGCCCCTTGAATGTAGACAGCTTTGAGGAAGGTGTTGTGACGGATTGCCCATTCCCAAACCTCCAGAGCTTCTTGACAAAGGGAGGCAGATCCTGTCCCCCCCTGTTTGTTGACATAATACATGGCGACTTAATTGTCCATGTGAACGAGGACTATTGTGTCGTGAAGGAGATGTTGAAAAGCATGGAGAGCTTTGAGGATCGCTCTGAGTTCCAACTGATTGATATGACACTGACGATCCGTACTAGTCCAGAGGCCCGAGTACGGAGACCATTGAGATGAGCGCCCCAAGCGTAGGTCGAAGAGTCTGTCGTGAGGACCTTGAGGGGGCGGTTGAAAAAGCAAGCTTCTGGAAAGATTGGAAGAAAGCATCCACCAACGGAGACTGCTTCAAAGAAAGGGTGACTGATGTGTCGAGAAAGAGGATCGCGAACCTGCATGCATTGAGATGCCAGGGTCCACTGAAGAATTCTGAGGTGAAGTCTGGCAAAAGGAGTCACGTGTACTGTGGAGGCCATGTGACCCAGAAGCACCATCATGTGTCTCGTTGAGATGGAAGAGCGGGAAGACACTGTGTGACAGAGTTGAAGAAGAGCTTCCAGACGTTGTTGTGGAAGGAATGCTCTGAGTTGGACAGTGTCCAGAACAGCTCCAATGAATTGTAGATTCTTAGAGGGCTGAAGTTGAGATTTGGAAAAGTTGATTTCGAATCCCAAACTTTGCAGGAATCAGGTAGTCAGCTGGGTCGCTACAATAACCCTTTGAGATGTGGAATCTTTGATGAGCCAGTCGTCGAGGTAAGGAAATACCTGAAGACCATGATTTCTTAGAGCTGCTGCTACCACTACCAGGCACTTGGTGAACACTCTGGGAGACGAAGCCAGGCCAAAGGGTAGAACTCAATTGATATGCAGATTTCCCACCCGGGAGGCCGGATGACGGGAGGCCAGATGAATGGGAATGTGAGTGTAGGCCTCCTTGAGATCCAGAGAGCATAACCAGTCATTCTGCTCGAGAAGGGGATAAAGGGACAACATTCAAAACTTTTGACTAGAAATTTGTTGAGAGCCCCGAGATCCAGAATGGGTCACAGATCGCCCGTCTTCTTCGGCACAAGGAAGTAACAGGAGTAAACCCCGCTGTTCTGCTGTTCCAAGGGAACTGGTTCGATGGCATGAAGATGAAGCAGAGCTTGAGCTTCCTGAAGAAGAAGGGCGATCTGGGATGGATTGGAAGGATACTCTCTTGGAGGAAAGCTCTGGTGGAACCTGAGTGAAATGGAGATAGTATCCTTCTATGATGATGGTAAGTACCCAGAGGTCGGATGTAATTAACGTCCATCGGTTGTAAAAATGATGGAGACGACCTCCGATAGGGGGAAAAAAAGAGACAGAGACAGAACGGTGGAGGTTATGCTCTGTTGTAAACAGTCAAAAAGGCTGAGAAGCCTTAGGTGCAGCAGAAGGTTGGGATTTCTGTTGCTTTTGAGGTTGCTGTTTTTTCAAAGGAGGGCGAGTATAAGGAGCCGGCTTTGGAGCAAAACGCCTTTGATAGATAACAGCAGGGTGTGCAGGCTTGACAGGAGCTGGCTTTGGTTTAGGTCTGACGATTGAAGCAAAAAATTTTTCATGGTCAGAAAATTTCTTGGTGGCTGCCTTGATGGATTCATCAAAGAGGTCATTGCCTTGACGAGGAAGGTTAGCTAAGCGGTCCTGTAGGTTAGAGTCCATGTCAATGGTACAAAGCCATGCAAAACGACGCATAGCAACAGAGCAAGCAGCTGCTCGGGCAGATACTCAAAGGCATCATAAGATGATTGCAGGAGATGGAGACGTAACCGAGAGAAAGAAGCAATGACTTCTTGAAACTCAAAATGCATGTGGTTATCCATATAAGCCAAAAACTTCGGTAGAAGAGAAAGTAGAAATTCAAAATAAGTGATGAAATAAAAATAATTGAGGACTTTAGAGGACATCATAGCATTCTGATAGATGTGACGTCCAAATTTGTCCATAGTCTTCCCCTCCCTTTCAGGAGGGACTGTGGCATAGACCTTGGAAGGATGGGATCTCTTCAAGGAATCAACTAGCAGAGATTGATGAGATAACTGTGAGTTGTCAAATCCCTTGCGATACACAGTCTTATACCTCGAGTCCAATTTTCCTGGAACTGCTGGTATGGAAAAGGGAGTCTCCATGTATCGAGCAAAGTCTGGTCCAAAAGCTTATGAAGTGGAAGCTTGAGATATTCTGCCGGAGGCTGAGGAAGACGCATGACTTCTAGATATTCCTTAGGATATTTGGAGCCAGTATCCAATTGTACATCCAAGTCTACAGCCATCTGTCGCAGGAAAGACGAGAAAGATAGCTGATCTGGCAATGCTTTGCTTCGAGAAGGACTCGAGGATGTCGAGGCAGCTTGTGTCAACGAAGAAGCTTTGGCATGGACGAGGCAATCGAGACCGGAATATCCTCGAGGTCCGTCATCGGAGACCTCGAATGAGGAGTCGATGGTCTGGTCGAGGTTGGAGTAGAACGAGGCTTCGAGGAAGATGGTTTATCCTGCGAAGAACGATGCCTGGAAGAATGCCTCGATGAAGGCCTCGAACGGTGGTGAGAACTGTGTCTGGAACCAGATCTCGAGGATCGAGGAGATTTCGCCTCTGAGACGTAAGCAGCCAATGCCGATGTATGAATAGGAGTAGAGGCTGTAGATTGAAGCTCCAGAGGCTTGGAGGAGGATCCTCGATGCACTCGCAAAGACTCTGCTCCTTGCTGAGAGTGTGAGGATTCTCGTCTATGCACTTGCAAAGAATCTGCTCCTTGCTTTTCGTGCTTGGATGGCAGGCCAGGCACTCGCAGAGACTCTGCTCCCTGCAAAGAGTGTGGAATTTCCGACTGGGACATAGGAAGCAGCTCGACCTCGCGGGAGTCTGCTGAATGCTCAGGCAGGGTAAGAGGAAGCAGTTTAGGACCCATAATAGTAAGGTACTGAAGAAACTGCTTCTCTAATATGGGCTGGAAAGAAGCCTGCAAGGATGGATCCGCGTCTGAAACCGGACCACCTGCCTTGACTGGAGGTTCCTTCGAGGCAGTGTGAGTATGCTTCGACTTAGTAGTCTTGGACACTTTAATCACCACTGGTGGAATAAACTGCTGAATTATCTGACCTGAGGAAACAGGGGAAGATACAGCAGATGATGTCGAAGCAAGAGCCGCTGCAAAAGATGAGGCTCGAAGTAGAAGCAGGAGGCGCGGAAGGAGGCTCGATGGAAGTCGAACCCGAAGACGCCTTCAAAGTCGAGCGATCAGTCAAAGACTCCATCTTGAAAAGCTTGTCCACTAGAATGCAACGACGCTATAAAGCACGAGGCTGACGTGTTTGGCAAGGCAGGCACGACCTAGGATGATTTTTCTGCCCAAGGCACTTGAGGCATTGTCCGCGAGAGAGATCGCGCGCTGACACTTGCTACACCTCTTAAAGCCTGTAACAGGCCGGGACATAGGAAGAAAAATAGCCGCCGCAAAGTCGAAGCTTGCGGGCTGCCGCCGAACGGCCTGTCCCGGAAAACGAACGGAAGACAAAAAAAAATTTATTTTTTTTTTTAACTAAAAGAGAAACAAAATAAAACAGCGATTCATGAAGAAAACAACACCAACCGCGGTTAAGAGAAGGCAAAAGTGAACGAAGTTGAATGCAGAGAGTCAAAGACAGACTTCTCGGCTCCGCAGAAAACTAAGGAGACGCGTCCTGTGCTGGGCGGGAAGGCACTCGCGCATGCGCGGTGCGGGCGACTCAAAACTTCGAGTTTCTTCAAGCAAGTCTGCTTGTGAGGCGTCCGCATCTGGGCTCAGTCGGATGACGTCGCCCATATGTGAGAATACCTGCCTGCTTGTCCTGGGATATAACAAAATATCCAGACAAGGTAGAAAAAATTGTTTTATTTGTTAACTGGAATATGTTAGACTGGGCTCAGTCGGATGACGTCGCCCATATGTGAGAATACCTGCCTGCTTGTCCTGGGATATAACAAAATATCCAGACAAGGTAGAAAAAATTGTTTTATTTGTTAACTGGAATATGTTAGCTTTGGGATATAATAAATTTCAAAGTGCCTAATTTCTAAGTGATCTTTTTTTCAGATAATACCTTTCTAAGTTCCTCTATGGTCTTCAGTTCCATCCAACCACCAGCCAAAGTATTTGAAGGCTTGTTTCTCTTTCTGGCTTTTATCATCAGACCTTAGTTTATTTAAAGTGCCTGTGCTCTATATTCTATGTTTTGTGCAAATCGATAAACTTTTTATACAACTTTAAAACTTTTGTACTTAGCTTTAGCTATTTCTTCATTCTTTTTTTAAACCTCGGGAAGGACCTTAAGGTTCAACCAGTTTCACCCAAAGGCTTTTTCAAGAACGGGTCTCCCCTTTTATTTTGCTCTACAGCTTCCCGACGTGTGTTCTTCTATGTAAAGAACACATGACCGCTACAACAAACAATCTGGCCACGGGCGATTGAGGCAAAATCCGCCTCCGCTGCCCTGCGCAGGAAAAGCAATCAGCACTGCCGGCATCTTCTATAGAGGAATGGAGAGAGCCTAGCTCCCCAACAAAAGTGTCAAGGAAGCAGCTGAAAAATGCTCCACTGAGCTCGTGCCGGCTCCTTCTGCTGCCGCCCCCCCCAACCTTGCTGCCAAAAAGAAGAAAAACTTACCCACACTGAACAAGGTACGGCCAACCGAAGGAGTCTTAACAAGTCTCCTGCCACGAGAGATCCTAAGCCTCTCGAAGGAGAAACAGCTGCCTTTTTTTTTTTTTTTTTACGTGGTGCGCCCTCACCTGGAGAGCTGCGTACAGCACTGGTCGCTGTATATGAAGAAGGACATGGCACTACTTGAGAGGGTCCAGAGAAGAGCAACTAAGATGGTTCAGGGGTTGGAGGAGTTGCCGTACAGCGAAAGATTAGAGAAACTGAGCCTCTTCTCCCTTGAACAGAGGAGATTGAGAGGGGACATGATCGAAACATTTAAGGTACTGAAGGGGATAGACTTAGTAGACAAGGACAGGTTGTTCACCCTCACCAAGGTAGGGAGAACGAGAGGGCACTCTTTAAAGTTGAAAGGGGATAGATTCCGTACAAACGTAAGGAAGTTCTTCTTCAACTAGAAAGTGGTGGAAAACTGGAACGTTCTCCCGGAGGCTGTCATAGGGTAAAACACCCTCCAGGGATTCAAAACAAAGTTAGACAAGTTCCTACTGAATAAGGACATACGCTGGTAGGGCTAGTCTCAATTAAGACGTTGGTCTTTGACCAAAAGGGCCACCGCTTGAGCAGACTGCTGGGCATGATGGACCACTGGTCTGACCCAGCAGTGGCATTTTTTATGTTCTTATGTAAAAGTAGAAGCAGAGAAGGCTCTATGTCCAATAGAAAAGGGGATCTGCGGTGAGGTGTTACCAGAAGAGGGTGAGGTAGGGAGCTTGGGGGGCCCAGGTGTAACCTCCAAAGCTGGCAGCATTCTGCAAGACACCCCTCTTTACAAATAGCCAAGCCTGGCTCGAAATCCACCCTCAGAATCCAGAAGCTATGAGGAACACATCCATCAGCCTGCTAGAGATAGAATATACTAGTTGGCCAGGAGGCTGTGCATCCAATAAGGCTGAGGACAACTCAATTCTCTATCGCCACCTGCTTGTTGATGGACGTAATCCCACTAATCTCTGGATTCATCTGCTGTTGATGACAAAGAAGATTTGTTGATGAAAATAATAAAACAATAATGCAAACCTTAGGAGTAAAGTATTCCCAGGCACATCCAATAAGGCTGAGGACAACTCAGTTCTCTATCGCCACCTGCTGGTTGATGGACGTAATCCCACTAATCTCTGGATTCATCTGCTGTTGATGACAAAGAAGATTTGTTGATGAAAATAATAAAACAATAATGCAAACCTTAGGAGTAAATTATTCCCAGGCACATCACACCAGTGACTATCTTCAGAAGTTAATGGAGGATGTTCTAGAAGATTTTGAAATTAAAAAGGAACAGATTCTATGTATTGTGACAGATGCTTCTAATAGGTTCAGCACAACTGAGAAAATGAAGAAAGTGATAGGATTAGAGGAAGACAGTTCTGCAAGTATTGGAGAAAGTGAAAGCGAAGAGAATACAGTGGAACCTTGGTTTACGAGCATAATTCATTCTAGAAGTATGCTCGTAAACCAAATTACTCGTAAATCAAAGCGAGTTGCTTGATTGGTTTCCCCACCCCCACCCCCGAGGCCATCAGTGCTGCTCCACCTCACCCCACCTCCCAAAAAGACCCCCCTACCCCCAAGGCTACTGGCGTGCTTTTGAACCCCCCCCCCCAAAAAAAAATCCGGCATCCCCCCCTGCACACCAGCACTGTCCACCTGCCTGACCGCACACAAGCCCTTACCCCAATGTGACACCAGCATGCAAAACCAACTCACAGGATGTGCCGGTGCCTGAAGATCCTGTCTCTTGCCTGGGCTGAGCCTTGAGCATCAAGTTTTCTTTATTTTTGATATACCATTTATCATACAGGTATCTAAACAGTTTACAATATGTAGTAAAAGTTAAAAAAAGAATAAAAACTTGGCAAAACTAAAAAAAATGGGAAACATTTATGCATGAACGTACATGATACATTAGGAAAGGATGGGAAGGAAAAGGTAATAAATTCATCAAGATGAAAATAAAAATAAGAGGAAAATGGGAGGGGGGAAGTACAATTAGGCTGGGGAGGTCACTTCTAAAAAAAGCCTTTTGGTTGCCTTAAGAATTCTGTAAAGGATAATTGAATTTCAAGGGAAAGAGTATTTACAAGGTAAAGGCGTCTTTAAACAGGAACGTTTTAAGTTTGGATTTGAATTTATCTAAAGAGTTTTCTAAATGAAGATCACTGGGGAGATCATTCCACAGTGTGGGAGCTGTGACAGAGAAAATGGATTTGCGTGCGGTGTCGTAAAAGTTGTCTTAATGGAGGAATAGTGAGCAGGTTTTGATTACCGTATTTTCGCGGATATAACGCGCACCCGTGTAAAACGCGCACACGGGTATAGCGCGCAGAAATCACGATGATATGTACAAAAACTTTTGTATACCGCGCTCACGGGTATACCGCGCATGATGCCCGACGCTCCTTTCGCCCGCCCTGACTTTCCGTGCGCTGTCCCGACTCTCCGTTCACCCCCCCATGACTTCCGTGCACTGCCCTGACTTTCCGTGCGCTGTCCCGACTCTCCGTTCACCCCCCCTGACTTCCGTGCACTGCCCTGACTTTCCGTGCGCTGTCCCGACTCTCCGTTCACCCCCCCTGACTTTCCGTGCACTGTCCCCCCTTGAAGTCCTGTCCCCCCTTGAAGGTCTGTCCCCATCCTGAAAGCCTGATGCCCCCCCCCGACGTCCGATACATCCCCCCCCCCCCGGCAGGACCACTCGCACCCTCACCCCGAAGGACCGCCGACTCCCCAACAATATCGGGCCAGGAGGGAGCCCAAACCCTCCTGGCCACGGCGACCCCCTAACCCCACCCCGCACTACATTACGGGCAGGAGGGATCCCAGGCCCTCCTGCCCTCGACGCAAACCCCCCCCCCCCAACGACCGCCCCCCCCCACGAACCCCCGCCCGTCCCCCAGCCGACCCGCGACCCCCCTGGCCGACCCCCACGACACCCCCACCCGCCTTCCCCGTACCTTTGTGTAGTTGAGCCAGAAGGGAGCCCAAACCCTCCTGGCCACGGCGACCCCCTAACCCACCCCGCACTACATTACGGGCAGGAGGGATCCCAGGCCCTCCTGCCCTCGACGCAAACCCCCCCCCCCCCCCCAACGACCGCCCCCCCCCAAGAACCTCCGACCGCCCCCCCCAGCCGACCCGCGACCCCCCTGGCCGACCCCCACGACCCCCCCACCCCCCTTCCCCGGACCTTTGGTAGTTGGCCGGACAGACGGGAGCCAAACCCGCCTGTCCGGCAGGCAGCCAACGAAGGAATGAGGCCGGATTGGCCCATCCGTCCTAAAGCTCCGCCTACTGGTGGGGCCTAAGGCGCGTGGGCCAATCAGAATAGGCCCTGGAGCCTTAGGTCCCACCTGGGGGCGCGGCCTGAGGCACATGGGCCCAACCCGACCATGTGTCTCAGGCCGCGCCCCCAGGTGGGACCTAAGGCTCCAGGGCCTATTCTGATTGGCCCACGCGCCTTAGGCCCCACCAGTAGGCGGAGCTTTAGGACGGATGGGCCAATCCGGCCTCATTCCTTCGTTGGCTGCCTGCCGGACAGGCGGGTTTGGCTCCCGTCTGTCCGGCCAACTAGCAAAGGTACGGGAAAGGGGGTTGGGGGGGTCGCGGGTCGGCTGGGGGGGCGGTCGGAGGTTCTTGGGGGGGGCGGTCGTTGGGGGGGGGGGAGGGGGGTTTGCGTCGAGGGCAGGAGGGCCTGGGATCCCTCCTGCCCGTAATGTAGTGCGGGGTGGGGTTAGGGGGTCGCCGTGGCCAGGAGGGTTTGGGCTCCCTTCTGGCCCGATATTGTCGGGAAGTCGGCGGTCCTTCGGGGTGGGGGTGCGAGTGGTCCTGCCGGGGGGGGGATGTATCGGACGTTGGGGAGTCGGCCGGGCAAGAGGGCTTGGGCTCCCTCTTGCTCCGATCGTGGATGCGGGTGCGGGTGGGAGCGCGTGCGAGCGGTCGTTCGGGGTGGGGGTGCGAGCGGTCCTGCTGGGGGGGTGAATCGGGCGTCAGGCGGGGTGGGAACTATGTTTAAAAACTTTTGTATACCGCGCTCAGGCATATAACGCGCGAGGGGTATGCGCGGTAGGTAAAAATGCGTATAACGCACGCGTTATATCCGCGAAAATACGGTACTAGATTGGAGAGTTCTGCAAGATGCATATGGAATTTAAAAAGTTTATTAATGAAGGCTGGTGGATGTGTGTTTTTTGTTTTAAAAGCAAGAAGGAAAAATTATGTTCTTACCTGTTAATTTTATTTCCTTTAGATGCAGCAGATGAATCCAGAGACCAATGGGATAGCACACATCTACCAGCAGGCGGAGATAGAGAAACTGATTAACAGGTGGTCCTATTGGCTGGCGCTGGCACTCCTCCTGTATAGCTCCTTGCCCAAGCATCCATAACCATCAATAGCCATAGCATATAAAAAACTTCTTTCCCATAACAAATCTCAAAAGGAAATAATACAGAATACAACCATCAATAATAAAACTTCGAAGGTTGAAAAAGAAAAAACCGACAGACAATATCCAGAAAGGGTGGGGCTCTGGATTCATCTGCTGCGTCTAAGGGAAAGAAAATTAACAGGTAAGAACATAATTTTTCCTTCCTTAGTAACAGCATCAGATGACTCCAAAGACCAATGGGATGTAGCAAAGCAATCCTCAATCTGGGTGGGAAGCAAACGCTCTCTCCGCAACAACCTAAGCACTAAATGCATCCACCACATGCACCCCTGCATCCAACCGGTAATGCTGAGATAAAGCACTCTTGGAAGACCAAATAGCCACGAGACCAAATTCCTCCAAGGAAAAATCCTTTGGACTGAGTCCAAGAAGTAGCCATCGCTCTGGCTGAATGGTCATGAAATTTTTTTGCCACCCGCTTCCCTGCCATCAAGCAAGCGTAAAGAATGTCTTCCTGGACCCATCGAGCAATGGAGGCTTTGGACGCCGCCATACGTTTGAGGTGTCCCTTGAAGAATACAAAAAGGTGATCTAAACAACTAAAAGTCGTTAGCAACCTAGCTCGCGGAGAATGCTACGCACTTTCAAAAACTGCAGTAAATAAAAGCATGTCTCTTCATTTTTCCTCCCAGAAAGAAGGAAGGAAAAGTAAGTGTCATAAAAGAAAGGATGACACCTCCTTAGAAAGAAATTGTGATACCCGTCCGAACTGACACCCTAGATTTTGTAAATCAGAAATAGGAATCCCCGCCGAACAAGGCCTGCAACTCAGAAAACCACCAAGCTGAAGCCATGGCCACAAGAAACCCCATTCAACAGCACAGCCCTTTAGAGTCTCAAAAGACAAGGATGAAATGAAGCCTTTAGTACACTGTGAAGAAGTACCTTAAGATTGTACTCCGGACAGGGCTTTCTAAGAGGTGTACAAATATACCATACTCCCGTTTAGGAACTGAACTACATGAAGCTGAGAAGTAAGCGAAGAACAATATACCTAGCCCTTGTAACAAGCTAAGAATGGCACTTGAAGCTGAAGGGAATTGAACGCTAAGCCCTTGGCAATACACTTTTGCCAAAAAAAGAACTCTGGAAGGGTGCAAATGTTGAGAAGTACCCAAGAAAGGAAAAACCTCCAAAAGGAAGCAGAAACCACAGGTGAAGAAGTCTATCGCCTGGATAAGAGAAGAAACAACCTGCTTCGCATAACCCTTACACGTCAGCCATGACTTTTCAAAAGCTAGGTCGCAATACCAAAGTAGTACGAATATCCATGTTGATATGTCCCTAAGTGAGCAAATCCAGAGATACCAGGAAACTCAACAGTCCGGCTGTCTAAAGACTTATCAGATCCACATAGCAAGGATGGCACAGCCAATCCAGAGATTCTACAAATACTGTGCCATGAAAGCGAGCTTGAGATGGCAAATCCAAGCCATCATCAGCCAGGGGAAAACACTGAAAACCAGAGGACATAATTTGAGGTTGAGGGTTGGTAGATTCAAAGGCAATGTTAGGAAATTCTACTTTACGGAGAGGGTGGTGGATGCCTGGAATGCGCTCCTGAGAGAGGTGGTGGAGAGAAACTGTGACTGAGTTCAAAGAAGCGTGGGATGAACACAGAGGATCTAGAATCAGAAAATATTAAATATTGAACTAAGGTCAGTACTGGGCAGACTTGCACTGTCTGTGTATGACCGTTTGGTGGAGGATTGGCTAGGAGGGTGTAGATGGGCTGGAGTAGGTTTTAACAGAGATTTCGGCAGTTGAAACCCAAGCACAGTGCTTTGGATTCTTGCCCAGAAATAGCTAAGAAAAAAATTAAAAATTTAAATTGAATCAGGTTGGGCAGACTGGATGGACCATTTGGATCTTTATCTGCTGTCATCTACTATGTTATGTTACATTATAGCGTCTTCTCCCTCATGAGAAAGCCTAAAGAGTCATTGGAAGAATTCAAGATCCCCTCAGAATGAAGTGCAAAAGGTCAGGGAACGGCAGGATGAGAACTGCAGGATCTGTAAGAAGAAAGAAATTCTCCTAGGAAAAATCAAGTTTCGCAATGTAAAGAGGAGTATACTGGAACCATGAAAACAGTACTAACTCCATGCAACATGAGCTAAATATGTATATCCTTTAAAATGAATACGTACTAGACGCAATCAAGATGCTGCATCTACCGCCCCATGGAAAACAACAGCATCCTAACAGGTATCAGACAAAGCTCACATCGCTAATGAGAGCCTCAGGGATGAGGATAACCGCCAAATAGCGCGCACTCCTCTGCGGGTTTGATAGAATAGGTAACTGGTTCCTGGTTAGAAGGAGCTGAACAGCCTTTCCTGTCTGGTCGGGGGGGGGGGGGGGGTCCATCTAGCATGTGCCATGAGAAGATGGCGACAGGAGAAACCAGCGTGATAAGCATGGAAATCTGAAGTCCAGGCCCTCTCAGAAATAGAGAAAGAGAGTCCTGGACGCAGGAAGATGCGAAGTGTCATTATGCCCATAGAGACAGCCCGAACTTGGAAACTGTTAGTACTACCTTTAGGCATATATATCCTATGCTACTACTAGACACATGCAGAGCAGCACAGAGGCCCAAATAAGAAGGACAGTTACCAACAGACAAAGGCTCAATCTGCAGGGACCCCAAGAGAGACAATGAGATACCCGTGTAAAATATGGGGCACTATCTTACTGCTGATATCACTGTGCCGCGAGTTGCCTTATGTCGATCCAGTCCGGTGACAAACCGAGTCTGGGTGACCTAGCACAGGTCAGAGTCTCTCTGGTAATCCCCTTGAGTGCTAACCCTAGAGTCCGATTAAACTAGCAGTTTCCTTCAAGGGAATACAGCAGGAACACAAACAAGACATAAATCTGCCCAAGCTTGTCCCAAAGCTGGTGAAACACGTTCAACTTGGCTGAACCGGAAAGGAAAAAAGCCGCGGCATACCCTGAACAAAGTCAGCTGGAAATAAACTACTGGAACGCTGCAGCTCTCCTGCCATCGCCGGAGACCCAAGGGCACGCCTGATTCTCGCTGACATGTGGCCGCTGCATCAACGCTCCTAGAAACATAGTCGGATTCAAGCCCCGCAAAATTTACCCTGCCGCGGCCTGTATAGAAAGAAAATCAGACTCGGGGAATAACCAGAAGAACGGTGCGGTGCTTCCCACAGTGCTGGAAAAACATGTCCCATCTTGTGCGTGCTGCTATAAACCGGCACCTGCACAATCAACTGCACATGGCCATGACAAACACCGACGAAAGAGAGCCTCAGAATAAACAGGACTACTACTGCTGCACTGAAACCCAACAAGGAGAACAAGTGCGAGAATGAAATCGAACCGCTATTGCCGCACTGTAATCAACATGGAAATGAAGCACGTGCATGCAAAGGGCGGGAAAGTCCCGGTTCCCTCAACGGATTTCTAGTCATAAAACTTAGCCTCATAAAATATCCATTCCTTAAACATACGTTGACCGAACCCACAGTACTAAGACTCCCAAACAGAACCTGAAGTTTAAACAACAGTAAAAAACACATACATACTCGCAAGCTTGTTGTTAGGGCCGGTTAAAGCCAGTAAGAGCTGGTTGTGCAGCACTAACAGGGCAGAATGTAGCAACTGTGGTCTCCTTTATTTTATTTTATTTAAACAGAGAAGGGAAAGAAGAAAAAACTGAGACCCAGTCAGACCCTCTAGCAATGGAGGGAGGGTGAGGCAGGGACCTGGGGGGGCTCAGGTGTAACCCCTAAAGCCGGCACCATTCAGCCAGACACTGAAGAGAAAATCTCAACAGGAGAAATAGCATTGCCAGCTCACTGAAGAGAAACCTCAACAGGGGAAAATAAAGTTCCAGTCACAGCCAGAAAGCACAGTTACTTACCGTAACAGGTGTTATCCAGGGACAGCAGGCAGATATTCTCACATGTGGGTGACGTCATCTACGGAGCCCCAGCGCGGACAGCTTTTCAAGCAAACTTGATTGAAGTTTCAAGTTTGCTACACTGCACCACGCATGTGCATGCCTTCTTGCCCACTAGAGGGCACATCCCACCTCGTGGTCCTCAGTTCCATAACTAGCAAAGAAGCCATCCTCGGGGAGGCGGGCGGGTTGTGAGAATATCTGCCTGCTGTCCCTGGATAACACCTGTTACGGTAAGTAACTGTGCTTTATCCCAGGACAAGCAGGCAGCATATTCTCACATGTGGATGACCTCCAAGCCAACCAAAAAAGGGCAGGTGGGAGGATGGCCATTTAGGAAAACAGATTACGTAACACCGACTGGCCAAACCGGCCGTCGCTTCTGGACAAAGTGTCCAGACAATAGTGGGAGGTGAACGTATGAACCGAAGACCAAGTGGCAGCTTTACATATGTCCTCCATAGGAGTAGATCGGAGGAAAGCAACCGAAGCTGCCATCGCCCGGACCTTATGCCCCGTGACGCGACCCAGGAGCGTAAGACCAGCCTGAGCGTAGCAAAAAGAAATACAAGCAGCCAACCAGTTGGACAAGGTGCGCTTGGAAACAGGATGTCCTAAACGATTAGGATCAAAGGACAAAAACAATTGAGGAACCTTCCTATGAGACCTGGTACGTTGGAGATAAAATGCCAACACCCTCTTACAGTCAAGCGTGTGGAGCGCCGTCTCGCCAGGATGGGAGTGGGGCTTAGGAAAGAACACAGGAAGGACAATGGACTGATTGAGGTGGAAATCAGACACAACTTTAGGTAAAAATTTTGGATGGGTGCGAAGGACCACCTTGTCATGATGGAACACCGTGAAAGGCGGGTCCGCAACCAAAGCTTGCAACTCACTAATCCGTCGAGCAGATGTGAGGGCAATCAGAAATACCACCTTCCAAGTAAGGAATTTCAGGAGAGACTTGTCGATAGGCTCAAAGGGAGGTTTCATCAGTTGAGCTAAGACAACATTCAAATCCCAAACGACGGGAGGAGGCTTCAGAGGGGGACAAACATTGATCAGACCCTTCATGAAACGTGTCACCAGAGGATGAAGCGAAAGAGAACGTCCGTCCAAGTGCCGATGGAAAGCAGAAATGGCACTGAGATGTACCCGGACAGATGTCGTCTTCAGGCCGGAATTAGACAAATGTAACAAATAGTCCAGTACCGAAGACACCGGGACCGATCCCGGATCCAGATGACGCGAAGAACACCAGGAGGAAAACCTGGTCCACTTCTGGGAATAACAAAGCCTGGTCGAGACCTTGCGCGAGGCTTCCAAAACTTCCTGCACCGACCGTGAAACCGGGACCGAAGTCAAGGGGAAAGGAACCAAGCGGTCAGGTGTAATGACTGAAGATTGGGATGTAACAGCGAACCCCGACTCTGAGATAGCAGAGAGGGAAACACAGGCAGAAGCAGAGGCTCCCTGACACTGAGTTGAAGAAGCAGGGAGAACCAGTGTTGACGAGGCCACCGAGGCGCAATAAGAATCATAGTGGCTCTGGATGATTTGAGACGAACCAACGTCCTCAAGATCAGCGGAAAAGGAGGAAACGCATAAAGGAACCTCCCTCCCCAGTCGAGAAGGAAGGCGTCCGCTTCCAGACGGTCCGGGGAGTACCTCCGAGAACAATACAGGGGTAGTTTGCGAGTCTCCGGGGAGGCAAACAGGTCCACTTGTGGAGTCCCCCAGCGGTCGAAGACCTCACGCAGGACTCGGGAGTTAAGCGACCACTCGTGCGGCTGGAGAAGACGACTGAGTTTGTCGGCCAGACAATTCTTCTCTCCCTGAATGTAAACCGTCCGCAGGAAGATGTTCTGGGAGACCGCCCATTCCCAAAGGCGCAGGGCTTCCCGGCACAGGGACCAAGAGCCCGTTCCCCCTTGTTTGTTCACATAATACATGGCCACCTGGTTGTCCGTCTGCACAAGGACTACCTGATCGTGCAGCAGGTGGCAGAATGCTCGAGCAGCCAGAAAAATGGCACGAAGTTCTAAAACATTGATGTGACAACTCCGGTCCTCTGCCGACCATAGACCTTGAGTCCGCAGACCGTCCAGATGAGCTCCCCACGCATACTCCGAAGAGTCCATGGTCAGGACCTTGCGATGCGGAGGAACGAGAAAGAGCAAACCCCCTGAAAGATTGGAAGAGTTTGTCCACCAACGGAGCGAGCATCTCAAGGAAGGAGTCACAGTTATAGGGGAGGAGACTGGGTCCCGATCCTGACGCCACTGGGAGGCCAAGGTCCACTGAGGAAGCCTCAGGTGCAAACGGGCGAACGGAGTGACATGGACCGTCGACGCCATATGGCCAAGCAGAACCATCATGCGCTGCGCCGAAACTGAGGGCAGCAACGAAACCTGGCGACTCAATCGAAGCAGGACCTCCAACCGTGGCGGGGGGAGGAACAAACGGAGGCGAACCGTGTCCAGCACGGCCCCGATAAACTGAAGGGATTGAGTCGGGCACAACTGAGACTTGGGGAAGTTCACTTCGAACCCCAGACGTTGAAGGAAGATGATAGTCTGTCGGGTCGCTGAAATAACCCCTTCCTTGGAGGACGCCTTGATCAGCCAATCGTCCAGGTAGGGAAACACCTGCAGCCCCCGAGATCTCAGGGCTGCCGCGACCACCACCATACACTTCGTGAAGACTCGAGGGGACGAAGCCAGTCCAAAGGGGAGGACCCGATACTGGAGGTGCAACTCCCCCACCTGGAACCTGAGGAACTTGCGGAAGGCGGGATGCACCGGAACATGAGTTTATGCTTCCTTCAGGTCCAGGGAGCACATCCAGTCCCCCGATTCTAACAGAGGGTACAGGACTGGAAGGGACAACATACGGAACTTCTCCCGGACAAGGAACTTGTTGAGCCTCCGGAGGTCCAGAATGGGGCGTAAGTCCTCTGTCTTCTTCGGGACCAAAAAATAACGGGAGTAAAACCCCCGTCCCTTTTGGTTCGGGGGCACGGGCTCCACCGCCCGAAGGCTCAACAAGGTCCTGGCTTCCGACAGGAGAAGAGGAAGCTGGTCTCGACAGCCAGGAGAAGCCCCCAGCGGATGTTCTGGCGGCATGGCTAAGAAGTTTAGCGAGTAACCCTCGGAGATGATCCGGAGCACCCAAGCGTCCGACGTGATCTCGGCCCAGGCTGGAAGAAAGGCCTGCAATCGGCCCCCGATAGGAAAGGGGTCCTTTGACAGCGCGGAGGGGGCCCGCCCCCAACCGCGCATCACGTCAAAAAGACGGAGCCGGTTTAGACGCCCCTTGCGCCCGAGGCTTTGGTTGGGACGCTCTGTCCTGCTGAGGGAGACGCCGGGGCGGAGGCCTCGAGAAAGCCGGCGTCGACTTCTGCGGGTATCGCTGCCGAGGAGGTCTAAATGGCTTCTGCGGCGGGGCCCGGGGTTCAGGACGGACCAATGAGGCGATAGAGCGCTCATGTTCAGACAAGCGTTTGGTCGCCGCCTCCAAGGACTCATCGAACAACACACATGGAAGATTGGCCAGACGTTCTTGCAAGTTCGGGTCCATATCCAGGGTACGAAGCCATGCGAGACGGCGCATCGCCACCGCAAAGGCGGATACACGAGAGGCCAACTCAAACGCATCGTAAACTGCGTGAAAAAGGTAGAGACGCAGCTGAGACAAATTGGCCATAAAGGTACCAAAATCCCCCTTGTGGGAATCCGGCATGACCCCATAATACCTGGGCAACGCCTTCACCATCTGCCTTAAATAGGATGAGAAGGTGAATGCGTAATTAAGGACCCTGGCAGCCATCATGGAGTTGGAATAGAGGCGACGACCAAACTTGTCCAGGGTCCGTCCCTCCCGCCCGGGGGGGGACCGCAGCAGAGACCCTAGAAGGCTGAGACTTCTTCAACGCCGACTCCACCAGCAACGACTGGTGGGACAGCTGTGCTTTGTCGAAGCCTTTGCAAGGGACCGTACGGTACTTCAACTCCATCTTTGATGGAACCGCTGTGACTGTAAGAGGGGAGTCCAAGTTTCTCAGGAAGGTCTGATGTAGAACCTTGGGGGAGAGGGCAAATCCTGCTCCTCCAAAAATTCCTTCGTGTATTGAGAGCCTGACATAAGGTCAAGGTCCAAAGCCCTCCCCATCTCAAGCACAAATCTGGAAAAGGAGGAGGGCTTCGAAGGTGGAGAGGGAGATCGAGAAGCCCGCGTCGCCCAAAAAGAAGGGGAAGCCTCACGGGAGTAACGAGGCTCCTTACAGGTGCCAGACCCCGAACCCCAAGAAGCCTCACCCAGCAACCTCGACGGGGTCGGGGACCGCCCATGCCCCGAGGAACCCCTGCGGGAAGTCCCCGGGGTATGAGGCACCGAGGCACGCCCCTTCCGTCTCGGCGAAGAGTCCCTCAAAAACTCCACCTCGGAGGAACGGAAAAGCCTCGGATCATCGAGGCGGAGCTCGGAGACCCGCATGGTCTCAGCCTCGGTCAGCGAGGAGCGACCGCGGTGTCGAGGAGAGCCCCGTTGACGTTTGGGCTTCCTTGGCCGATGCTTCGCCCGAGGCCGACCTGAGGGAGAGGAGCCCCGGGAGGACCTCGACGAGGAAGAAGAGGAAGAGATCCTCCGAACCCTCCGCACCTTGTCCCGAGGCCACACGCTCCGCTCAGGCTGGTCAACCGAGGTCGAGGGCAAGGTCGGGGTCGAGGCCAAAGCCACCCCGGGGGCCGAAGTCGAGGGTACCGAGACCGAGGCCGCCGAAGCCGGGGCTGACGAGGCCAAAGACGGTTGGAGGTGCGCGAGGGCACCGGACAGTTCCGAGGCAATGAGCACACGGAGCAAGTCTTGAAAGACGGGAACCCCCATCATAGTCGGCAGATCCTGGGCCGGCGGGTGCTCCCTCGAGGGCGACCTCGGTCTCGAGTATTCCCGCAGGACACCCGACTTCGACGCTCGGGGCGGGGCCGAGGACGGCCCACCCGCCCCCGTCGATGAGCCCGAGGATGGCTTCTTCGAGGCTGGAAGAGAAGAAGGAAGTGAGGACTTACCCACCGTCGACTTCGGGGTCGAGGACGCTGGCCTCGACGAAGCAGGCTGTCGGGGCGAGGTCGAGGGAGTCGAGGCCGAGGTCAAGGCCGGGGCCGAAGCCTTCCCCACCGCGGGGTCGACAGCGAAGAGCTCCGCCATCCGAGCGCAACGGCGGCGGAGAGCTCTCGGCTGAAAAGTAGAGCACCGAGTGCAGGAGTCGGTCTGGTGCTCAGGACCCAGACAAAGTAAGCACCACCGGTGGGGATCGGTGATGGAAAGCAGCCGATCGCACCGGGTGCACTTTTTAAAACCCGTCAAGGGACGGGACATGGGCCCAAAAACAGGCCGGGAACGAACGAGGTCCCGCGGCCCGCGGCTACCGGGAGCCCCCGGAGCCGAACGAAATAGGTTTATTATTTTGTTTTTTGTTTTGTTTTTTTTTTTTACGAAAAAAGACACACGAACAAAGTAAAAACACAAATTAAGCACAGCGACCGAGAAAAAACCACTCAGCCGCGGTGTCAGAAGGCAAATTAGAAGAGCACAAATTCCACAGGGCTTCTGGCTCCGCGGAAAAAACTGAACTGAGGACCACGAGGTGGGGATGCGCCCTCTAGTGGGCAAGAAGGCATGCACATGCGTGGTGCAGCATAGCAAACTTGAAACTTCAATCAAGTTTGCTTGAAAAGCTGTCCGCGCTGGGGCTCCGTAGATGACGTCACCCACATGTGAGAATATCATGCCTGCTTGTCCTGGGATAAAAAACATGTCCCATCTCATGCTGCTGTAAACCGGCACCTGCACAATCAGCTGCACATGGCCGTGACAAACACCGATGAAAGAAAGCCTCAGAATAAACAGGACTACTATTGCTGCACTGAAACCCAACAAGGAAACCAAGCGAGTGCATGCAAAGGGTGGGAAATCCCGGCTCCTTCCACGGATTTCTAGTCATAAAACTTAGCCTCAATAAAATATCCATGCCTTAAACGTACGTTGACCGAACCCACATTACTAAGACTCCCAAACAGAATCTGAAGTTCAAACAGACATACTCACAAGCTTGTTGTTAGGGCCGGTTGAAGCCAGTTAAATCTGGTTGATCAGCAGTAACCAGGCAGAATGGAGGAACTGTGGTCTCTTTGGTTTTTTTTTACAGAGAAGGGAAAGAAGAAAAATATTGAGACCCAGTCAGACCCTCTATCACTGGAGGGAGGGTGAGGCAGGGACCTGGGGGGGGGGGCAGGTATAACCCCTAAAACCGGTACCGTTCAGCCAGACACCCCTGTCTCACTGAAGAGAAAATCTCAACAGGAGAAATAGCATTGCCAGCTCACTGAAGAGAAACCTCAACAGGAGAAAATAAAGTTCTAGTCACAGCCAGAATTCAGGAGCTAGTTGAATAGCAACCTTTTCCTGCTGGGAAATAGAGAATACTGGATAAACAGGAGGTGTGCCAGCCAATAGGACCACCTGTTAATCAGTTTCCCTATCTCCGCCTGCTGGTAGATGTGGGCTATCCCATTGGTCTCTGGATTCATCTGTTGCTAGGGAAAAGTCTTTTTTGTTTATTTTGTTTACATCATGGCGCCAGTGTGGTTGGGAGAAGGCAGAGGGGGTGAAGAGGTTATGAAAGGGGTGAAGAGGCTATAAAATAAATCCACCAGGATGTTTTATAAAAACACCCAATTGGGCAGGAAAATCGAATTGAAAAAATATCGATTCAATAGGCTGAATCGAATCAAAATTTTTTTTCCTGAATCGGGCAGCACTAGTGGACAGTAGTCACGGGGACGTGGCGGGGACAGTGGTCGCAGGGAAAGGGCAGTGACGGGGGCAAATTTTTTTCCCGTGTCATTCTCTAATTGCAACTTCAGAGAGAAGGCTTCTGGTTCAGGCGCAGGATGTGCATAGAAGCTGCCGCCCGCGGTTTTTTGCACTGCAGCAGTGAGGAGGAGGGAGCCGGCCAGAAGATAACACTGGGGGCGGCAATGAAAACGCCACATTGCACCGCAGGCCGCATAAAATGGCCAGATATGGCCCATGGGCCTTGAGTTTGACACCTGTTCAGTAGAGCGTCAATGTCCTAGCCAGTAGTTCTGTGGTTTAAATGGCATGTATGTTGCCTTCCTTCAATCAACGTGCAAAATACATTAGCATACTAAATACAGAGGAGTCTGAGTTATGGGTATCAGAAACTGAGGAGTCTGAGTCGAAGGATTTATCTACCGACTCCACAGCCCTAATAGTAACTATAAGGAGTTTTACCTCATGCATGTCATATACTTGTAATATAGTTGTTATATGAATGAATGAATAATATAGTTTATAAATCTTACCTTAATTGCTTCTGATAATTTCAGCTATACATAGCTGAAAGCAGTGCAACATGCATAAAGTGAAAAACTATCAAAGTATCAACTGCACGAGACAAGATATTGGACAAACTATTTTGAGTCCCTCGGTATTATAAAGAATGATTCTTCATGAAAAACTTGTGTCTTGTGTCCAGCGGTCATGTCTGCAACCACATTCAGCTCTTACCTCCTCCAGAACCGGACACACGCACAAGCTGCACTGCCTCCAATTACCGCCTCACTGCTGTAACCCTGGACTTGGTCCTAAATAGCATAACAGGAAGGACAGCTGATGTAGAAGTCACGGACCCGCTGGGGACAAGCGATCACAGCATGATCAATTTTAAAATTGGCATCAGAAAAGGGAAACCAATCAAGACCCAAACCACAACCTTTAACTTCAAAAAAGGGAATTATGACAGCATGAGAGCCATGGTTAATAAACAGCTCAAGTAAAGGAAAGCCGAAATCCAAGTGTGGTCCCTACTAAAAAACATCATCACCGAAGCACAGAATCTCTACATTCCGCAGACAATCAAAGGAAGGCGAAACAAGAACAAAGGAGAACCAGCTTGGCTATCTAAAGAGGTGAAGGATGCAGTGAGAGAAAAGAGGAACTCGTTTAAAAAATGGAAACGTGAAAAAACGGAGGCCTGGAACTGTCACAAGGTCGACCAGAAAAAGTGTCATAAAGTGGTAAGACGCCAAAAAGGTCTATGAGGAAAAGATAGCGCAAGAAGCCAAAAACTTCAAGCCCTTTTTTAGATATATAAAAGGGAAAAAACCAGCAAGAGAGGCAGTAGGCCCTCTCAACGACCAAGGAAGAAAAGGGTGCATTAAAGAAGACAAACAGATTGCAGATAGGCTAAATTCATTCTTTGCCTCTGTCTTTACCAATGAGGACACTACAACAACGCCAGAAACAGGGAGGGTATTCGAGGGAGACATAGAGGAAAGCCTCACCACAGTGAATGTGGATCTGAACAAGATATACTATCAGATTGACAAACTAAAAAGTGACAAATCCCCTGGACCGGATGTAATTCACCCGAGAGTATTAAAGGAGCTTAAGGTTGAAATTGATGAACTATTACAAACCCTAGCTAACATGTCAATTAGAACCGGGCAAATACCAGATGATTGGAAGATAGCGAATGTCACCCCAATCTTCAAAAAAGGATCAAGAGGAGAACCGGGCAACTATAAACCTGCGAGTCTTACGTCAGTTCCTGGGAAGATGGTTGAAGCACTAATCAAGAATAGCATAGTGCAACACCTGGAAAATCACGAGCTGATGAGAGTCTTATGGGTAATATTTTTTTTTTAAATAAATAAAAAGTTATGAAGACATATTTGTAAGAATCCCCATAGTTTTTAAGGGCTAAACATATCCTTCTCCAACTCTCTCCACATAGGAAACAACTTTTCAAAATAATTGGCGGTGCTAAAGCCAATGGAAATGGCCTCTCCCTGAACACAATCAAAGAGATGATTCAATTTTAGGGGTGCTCAAGCACCTACAGAGCTGGCTCCTATATTATGCATCCCCTTGCCTCCTCCCTATACCCGGTCACGTACTGAAAATATTTCTGATGGGTTAATGTCTTGAAGTATTTTCACATGTAAAAGGAAAGCAAAGCATACCACAGGCTATAAAGAGAAGCCGCTCCCTTTCCCCAATGTCTACCCGCATCCCCGCTCCCCTTTCCTGTATATACACCCAATCCCCGGACTCATGCTTCCCTTCCCCGTATCAACTCCCAATCCCAGATTCTTCTTCCCCATTTTCTCACCACCTTTCTTCCTCAGCAGCCGCAATTTCCTCCACCAAAATCGCTTGTTAACGTTTTAAACTAGAACGTTTTCCGAACAGACCAATCACAGCATACGTATGCATTATGAATACCCCTATTGGTCCAACAGCGACTTGATTGTTGAGAAAAGAACTGCAAAGGATTTCTGGGAAATGAAGTCTGTTAGTTGCTAGCCGTCATAGATGTTATGCGACTTTAACCTCTGGGCTGTAGATGAAGTATATTGAAGAGTGATCACACTGCACTGATTGTATCGCAAGACTAGTGGAGAACTGTGAAAGCAGAATAGTAAGCATCTAGTAAGAACATAATAATTGCCGCTGCTGGGTCAGACCAATGGTCCATCATGCCCAGCAATCCGCTCACGCGAGGGCCCTCTGGTCAAAGACCAGCACCCTAACCGAGACTAGCCCTAACAGCGCACGTTCTTGTTCAGCAGGAACTTGTCTAACTTTGTCTTGAATCCCAAGTTGAGCTGTAAGGGAAGTCTCGCTAGCTATGGAGCTCAGCTGTCTCGCCTGTCCTACCCTATTAAGAGGCAGGATATGTTTTCTGATCAGAACTGTTCCAAGAGAGAGACATTTTGGCCGTTCCTTGTTTTAAACTTATTCCAAATCAGTGTAACGTTTGTGGTCCATGAATCTATCCATTTAAATCAGTGCAGCCGGTCTCAAAATGTAATCTGATGTTTACAGAAATCCAAGACTGAACAACAACAACAAAAAAAATCTCCCTCCTGGAATGGGTTATTTGACAGCTCTGCTGACCACCAGAACATAAAAATTACCATTACTGGGTCAGATCAATGGTTTATCGAGCCCAGTGTCCTGCTTCCAACAAGATGGTCAATCCAGGTCCCAAGTACCTGGCAGCATAGGCAGGGGAACGCTTTTTGTTGGGTGGGGGGCAAAAGCTCCGCCCTAGACCCTGCCCCAGACATGCCCAAGCTCCTCCGCAGACCTCACCCCCATAATAATAGTACTAATTGTAAACACCATTTCTTCCACTCATTTTTTATATACACACAATATAATCTTAATAATACACAATGGTAACCACAAAATTAAACTATACAAAGTACACTCTTTTTTTCCATTCCCACCACTGCACAGCATTTTTCTTCCTCTCCTCCACCCCCATGTACAATGTCTACCTCTCTCTCATTCCCTCCCTTGCTGCAAAGGGAGTGGGGAAAGAGAGAGGGGGCTCCAGGGTGCCTCTCTCCCACCCCCTCTACTGCCACATCCAATATTTCTCCCTCTCTTATCCCCTGGACTGTGTGCAGTATCTTTCGCCCCTGCCCACCAGCCCCATGTCCAACATTTCTGCTTCTATCACCCCTCTCCAGCTCCATGCTACATCTCTTCCTCCATTCCCTCCACCACCATGTCCAACATTTCTCCCTCTTATCTCTCTACCTCACGCCTCACTCTTCACTTATGTCCAATAATTCTCCTTTCTTTCTTTCCCCCTGTACACTATCTCTTTCCCTCTCACACCCATGCTTAATAATTCTTCCTTTCCATTCCCTCCCCCATTCTTCCGTCCTATGTCCCAAATTCATGCCTCCTCCCTCCCTTCTGTGCCCCAAGTTCATGCCCCCTCCCAAGAGTGTGTACCTGTGTTCTGGCTGGCTCTAAAACATCCAAGTAGGTCTCCTCCTCCTTTCCAGCTGCACTTCTTTTTTTTTCATAAAGCCACAGGCAGCAGAGTATGGCCAGAAGTCCTGGTGTGTTCCCAAGTATGACATCTCTCACATCTCATAGTCCCCAGTCCATATTGCCTCCACCTTTTCCTAGCCATAACTTCTCTTTTTTTTCTCTGCTTTCCCTGAGTTGTCCATCTCTCCCTCTCCCCATCTTGCCCCCTCCACATCCATTTCTCCCTTTCCTCCCTCTGCCTTCCCTCATGTCCCTCTTTTACTTCCTCTGTCCATATCTCTCCCTCCCCCTTCTGTCCCCTCCCCACTCTCTCCATCTACCCATCTTGCCCCCTCCACATCCATTTCTCCCTTCCCCCTCCTCTGCCTTCCCCCTCTCTCTCTTCCCCCAGTCCCATATGATTCTCCCTTCTACATCTAGCTCTCAGCCAGTGTGCCTGCTGGTTGGCACTCTGCAATGCGCTCCTGTCGGCATCTACTCCACCCCCTCCTCCTCACCCACCCACCACGTTTAACTTCATAGAAAAGTGCTGCGCCACACTGCCTCTGGCCTCAGCGTCTTCTCTCCACTGCAGCCAGCCTTAGCAGAAACAGGAAGTTGTCAGAAAGGGTGGGCCGCAGTGGAGAGAAGACGCTGAGGCAGTCTCAGTGCGGCGCAGCACTTTTTTATGAAGTTAAACGTGGCCGGCGGGTGAGCAGGTGGGAGGGAGAAGAAGTAGATGCCAGCAGGGGCATGTTAGAGAGGCATGCTGGCTGGTAGCAAGCTCCCAGCCTTACAAGAAATGGGATACTGGATCACTTACAGGAGGGGCAATTTTAGGGGAGGCCATGGCCCCTGTGCCCCCCCACCCCCGTTCTAATGCCTATGCCTGGCAGAATCCAAAAGGTTTCCTGTTACTTACTTTCAGGGATAACTAGTGACCATGGATAGGAGCCTATTCTATTTTGGAACCAAGGAGTTTAGGTTCCATTGGTCAACAAGCATTTTGCTATTGGAGTTCTGTCACCTGTACCTTAACAAGGGTCACATGCTGACTCTAAATCTGAAAACAGGTTTCATACTGTTTTTAAGTTATGCATCAGTTTGTGTTTATATCATGTTCATCATAATGCTACTGTGAATCATCAGTATTTTACTGTATCTGTAACACAATATTGCATTTTAGGACAGCTCATCGATCACATATACCAGTAATTTGAAAGTTTATACTAAAAAGTGATTATGCTGCTTTTTCTACATGTGAATTTTATATTTTGTTTGTTTTTGTCTAAGACAGGGGTAGGCAGTCCTTGAGAGCTGGAGATTTTCAGGATATTCACAATAAATATGCATGAGATAGATTTGCATCTCAAGGAGGCAGTGCATGCAAGTCCATCTCATGCATATTCATGGTGGAGATCCTGAAAACCTGACCTGGCTCCGGCTCTCAAGGACCAGAATTGCCTACCTCTGGTCTAAGATATTATAATGATTATGAACAGATGAGGTTGTGTTAACAACCGTCCTGATAATTTCTGTTATGTCTGTGGACAATTTACTGCATAAGAACAGCAAAATAATCTGTCCAACAGACTTCAAAGTGCTTACAAGCATTATTTTGGCTGTAAAGTTGGCGACCAAGATAAAGCGTGGGCACCTCATGTGTGATGCACTGTCTGCTATTCCAGATTAACACAGTGAATGGGAAACGGAAGATTCCTTTTGCTGTACCCATGGTGTGGCGTGAACCAACACATCATCACTCACACTGTTATTTTTGCATGACAAAAATTGCTGGATTCCCAAAGAGGAATAAGTAAATACATTGTGTATCCTGATTGCCCGTCAGCAATTAAACCAGTTTCTCATGATTCAGAGAATCCAATTCCTCCTTCCACATCTGCAGCACAATGTGCCGAAAGTTCAGATAAAGAATGTGCCTCTGCTGCTGTAGGAGTTGTATGAATTTGAAGTGGATGAAAAACAACCTCACCTGTTAACTCAAGAAGATCTTAATGATCTGGTTAGACCAGGGGTGCCCAAATGGTCAATAGTGATCGACCAGTAGATTGCAAAGGCAACGCGAGTTGATCGCGTTGCCTTTACAATCTTTTTCTCCCTGCTGCTTCCCCAAGCCAGACCTGGCGCGTACAAGCGTCGGACTTACAAAACTTCACCTCTGTCATCAATTCTGACATTGGAGAGGAAGTTTTGGGCCAGCCAATCACTGCCTGACTGGCCTAGAACTTCCTCCTCAACATTAGAATTGACGTCGGAAGTGAAGTCTTGTGGCCCGGCGCTTGTATGCACCAGGCCTGGCTTGGGGAAGCAGCAGGGAGAAATCCCGTTGGTGGCTTGGGGGTAGGGAAAGAATTGGGGAAGTGGAAAAATCAGCATGATGGCTTGGGGGAGCAGGGGGCGAGAGAAAGAAAGGCAGAAATAAAGAGGGGGGTCCAGGGGGAGAGAGAAAGAAAGGCAGAAATAAAGAGGGGGGACCAGGGGGAGAGAGAAAGAAAGGGGGGGCAGGGGGAGAGAATAAGAAAAGCAGAAAGAAAGAGGGGGGCAGGGGGAGAGAGAAAATTTCAAGTTTTATTTTAATTTGATGAGTCGCTTAATTTAATTTTTACTAAGAAATATTGGCTTTACAGAAGAAGGAAGTGCAACCAGAGACTCATGAAATCACCAGACAAAAAAGGTAGGAAAAACTATTTTTTAAATTTAGTGATCAAAATATGTCCGTTTTGAGAATTTATATCTGCCGTCTATATTTTGCACTATGGCCCCCTTTTACTAAACCACAATAGCGGTTTTTAGCGTAGGGAGCCCTTGAGCATCGAGAGCAGCGACAGCTTCCTGTGCTAAAAACCGCTATCGTGGTTTAGTAAAAGGGGAGGGGATATATTTGTCTATTTTTGTATAGTTGTTACTGAGGTGACATTGCATATTTTAAAGTCATCTGCCTTGACCTCTGATAATTATCATTTGTATTCGGGGGGGTTTAACATTTTCTCTGCGTACAGTGTGCTTTGTGTTTTTTTAAATTTTATTGTTGGTAGATCATTTTGACTTAGTCATTTTAAAAGTAGCTTGCAAGCCAAAAAAAGTGTAGGCACCCCTGGGTTAGACACTTGTCACTGTCAAAGGAGAAAGCAGAATTGTTGGGTTCAAGGCTGAAGCAATGGAATCTTTTAAGGCAGTACACCAACATACAGTGGAACCTCGGTTTGCGAGTAACCCGGTTTGCAAGTGTTTTGCAAGACGAGCAAAATACTCAGCAAACTTTTGACTCAAAAACCGAGCACTGCCCCGATAAACGAGCACTTACAGTCCGTCTTCCAGCCAGCCTTCCACGTCAGGTGCCTTCCGCAGGTTGGAGGACCTCGGTCTGGGCCTGTGCGGCCGGGTGCCGTCCTGCCTGCGCGTTGCGTGTGACACGCAAAGCGTCAATCATTGGCATTGTGTGTGTCGTGCGGGTGGGGCGGCACTCGGCTGCGTGGGATTGGGTGGGGGCTCTCCAGCATGCAAGGGGCATCCGACGTGGAGGGCTGGCCAGCAGATGGAGGAGGCATCCTTCTGAAGTGGCACTGCGGGGTTCTCCGGCGGCTTGCAGACATTAGAGGCATCCCCTTGAAGTGCACTGTGGGGTTCTTCTTTGGATGATGAATGGAGGAGACGGCGCTGCAGCACCCGGCACCCGACAGGTACAGACCCCGGGTTCTGGAACAAATCGTTGCTGTTGCCACTATTTTCTATGGGGAACTTTGGTTTGATAAACGAGCATTTTGGATTATGAGCATGCTCCTGGAACGGATTATGCTCGTAATCCAAGGTACCACTGTATATTTTTTCCGTGATCGTCACACCATCCTGGCTTGTGCCGATATGGCAAACTGTCTAAAAAATCAGTAATGTGTATCTCAGAAACCTGAGGTGCTAGCTGAATTTCAATTACAGATCTGAAATCAGTGTCATTAAATTAACTAATAACACTTCTTAAGTTCTCAGTAGCAAAGAAAAACTTTTTTTTTTGTTGACCAGTGTTATAGAATACAAATCTAACCATGTATCAGTGCCCAGTGATGTATGAGGAAAATAAACTCCAAGTTAAAGACCTTCACTATTGTTTACACCAGTTCTTTACCACCTCTGAACTCTGCATCTGTTTGATTATCTATCTGCTGTAACAGTGGAAGCCCTATCTAAGAAAACTGTGTATTACTGCAAATGGTGGTGGTTCCTGCCATGCTACATGCAGTACTGGCTGCCTGAAGTACCTACAAATTGTCAGGTGCCAGAAAAAGGACAATGCTGGCTGCCCTTTTCCTGCAGTATCATGTCCACAGAGCTCACTGCCAACAGTTGATGTGCTTAAGAACATAAGAACTGCCATACTGGGACAGATCGAAGGTCCATCAAGCCCAGTAGCCAACACAATCTTTTTTTCACCCTGCTAAGCTAACTGATTTCACCACCTTTGTTATATCTCCCCTGAGCCGTCTCTTCTCCAAGCTGAAGAGCCCTAGCCACTTTAGGGAAGTCACCTCATCCCTTTTATCATTTTTGTCACCCTTCTCTGTACTTTTTCTAATTCTGCTATAGTCATGTGAAAAAATTAGGACACCCTATGAAACATTCAGTTCTTGTACAATCCCACTTTATTCTGGGACCAGTAGGTTTTATGCATTCCTAGCCACCAGGCACTGTAGAAAGCTTCAGATCATTGAAGTCATAACTCCTCCCTCTGCTAGCATATCCTGGAGCATGCCCACTAGATTCCAGTCTTGTTTCTACATGCCAAGCCTGTAGGAGCTTATCTCTTTTTGTTTTCTTTTAATAGCTTTCAGTAATTCCTTCATGGGTTTGCCCTCGTACCGTGGAAGTTCCCTGCAGGGACATCCTTGTGGCAGGAGATCACGGACGATTGGAGAACAGCTGCTTCTGGGGGATTCTCTGCGAGACAGTAAGCCCCCTAGACAGCCTGCAGAATAGATCCGGGCTTCGGTTTTGGATACTAGCTCACCCCAGGTTCATCCGCTAGTGGGTGTAGTGCAGGCTGAGCGGTTCCATGGAGGCGTGACTGGGGTTGGAGCCGGACTGTGTGCCTCCGCCAGGTGGCTGCGTGACGTATCCAAGGGTGGCGAAGGTCAGCGACTGTGGTGGTTGGGCCAGTGGGGCAGTCAGAATACTTGAAATCCATCAGATCTCCTACATGCTGTTCCAGCATTGCCTGCATTCTCTCCCATTCAGGACAATGGAACAGTGAGTAACAGTGTGACAGCCTATTTTGGCACTTTGGGGGGGATCCTAAAAAGGGGGGTTTGGGTGGTTTCCCTGCAAGCCTTACCCCCCCCCCTCCCCATACACACACACATCTAAAATCCCCAAATCACTGTTTTCTGGGGATTCCTGTTCCTTTCCCGGGCAATTTTATTGAAAAATCAGCACCCACAGCAGCCATCTTGGATTTTCCCGATTTTAATAAATCTACCTTATATTTTTTATACTTAGGAGCTTTGTTTTAGCTCCAAACTTCACAGATGGCTTTTCCAGGTTGGGATGAATCGAATTCATGTCTCATTTGCAACGGATGGCTGTCGGATGCGCAGCCGTGTTCTGCGTGTGCTGCGGCCCGCGAGAGGGGCTAAATTTGCATGGATATGGTGCCTTTCACCTCAGGGAATACCCTCCTTGAGCCTTCTGCCCCAATTTCCGCAAATATTGCGTCTGGGAGCTCTTGGGAGAGTGCTGACAGCGTTTTGGCAAAATGCAAGCATGGTTCTGGAGAAAAGCCTTATAAGTCTTCCAAGTACTCTATGTCTGAGGTGCCCAGGGCAGCTCGTGCTGCAGAAGACTTTTTCCCCTAGAATTTGTGCATAGGCTCTTTCAGGCATACGTAGTCAAGAAGTCCATGTCTGTGGTCACCCCACCGACGTCTGCAACGTCCGTGGGGATATCGCCGTCGCTCAGCCCGAGTCTTTCGCTTGGTTCCCTGGCAGGAACCCTGTAGCATAAAAGGGCGATGCCCGCCATTGCGTCAGGCATTCTCTCAAACCCTCTGCTTTCGCAGGGAGTTTCGGCAGTGGCCACTGATGAGAAATGTTTGGCGGAGCTCCACGATCAGGATCCATGTCAACCTGGCTGACAATCCCACAGCACGTAGGTTCTTCAAACCTGCTCATCTGGAGGACTTCATTACAGATTCTCTGCAGGAATGGACACTGTAGCTGGATCAACGGTCTAGGAATAATGCTCTCTCATGAGTGATCAGAGGCTGTTAACTGCCTCCTTTCCTGACATCCCCAAAGCGGTTTGTCTCCTGTCGGAGATTTGGGATAACCTGGAGGGTCCCCCAAAGTGTGCTCGGGCCATAACGAGGCTTTGTCCCATGGCGGGCAGCTTTACCAAGTACTCTAATTCTCCGAAGGTGGATTCAGCTGTGGCTCAGGACACCAAGCGTACTTCCCTCCCTCCTGACAGAGGAGTGGTCCTGAAGGATGTTCAGGACAGGAGTATGGATTTCATCCTTACGCGCCATTTTTGATTCAGCTGTGGCTGGAGTCAAGGCGGTGACAGCCTCGTCCTTTGTTGCACGGGCGTGCCTCTCCACACTTCGCCATGACCCTCAGTGATTTGAACTTTCTCATCTCTGGGGCTATTGCCTTATATAACATTCTGAAAGTTTTCACCAAACTGGGTACTTCTTAAGTGTCCGCCCGGAGGATGCCATGGAACAGGCAGTGGTCTGGGGACTCTTCCTCTGAAGCCACCTTGAACAAGTTACCCTTTAAGGGACAGCTTCAGTTCAGCCAGGGTCCGGATAACCTCAGGGCAAGTGTACAAGACCGCAAGCCAAAGGCTTTGCCCAGGAACAGGCCACGTCCAACCAGGAGTTCAGGGCATTCTAATTTTAGTCTGTTCAGACATCCTCACCAGTATGATGGTCTTCCCTCCTCAGGGCAGAGGTACCCTTCATCCGCCAGGCCCTATTTCAGGGGGTCTGACCATCAACAGTCCTCAAACAGATGTCCAGCAACCCCCCTAAGAAACATTTCTTATGCCACACTATTGGCCCTTCTCCCACGCATTGTCTGCTTTCCAGGTGGAATGGGAGACCATCACACCCGACCGCTGGGTCTTGGAGGTATTCCGCGTCGGGTTCAAATTGGAATTTCTCCTTCCTCTCTCCATGTACTTTCTAGATCCCCCCTGCAGGCCACCCCAAGGAGGCACTTCGGGTGCAGGCTGCAGTGTACAGACATTTGGATCTTGCGGTCATTGAGCCCTTGCCAGAAGGCAACTTGGGCTCTGCGAGATTCTCGATATGCTTTATCATCCCAATGAAACGCCCCGAAGTTTGGAGACGAATCCTGGATCTCAAAGTGGTCAATGCGGCACTAAAGGTGCACCGCTTCTGCATGGAGACGGTGATGCCGGGGGAGTTTCTGGCCACCCTGGATCTCACGGAGGCATATCTTCATATCCCCATATTTCCAGCGCACAGGAAATCTCTACGGTTTCATGTCCTACAGCAGCACTTTCAGTTTGTGGCTCTTCCCTTCAGATTGGCAACAGCACCCAGGACCTTCACCAAGGTGATGGTGGTAGTGGCAGCGCATCTCCACTCTCTGGGTGTCATGGTTCATCCGTATCTGGATGATTGACTGATCAGAGCCTCTGACCAAGGGGATCCAGGCGGTTCAGCAGGTGGTTCACTTGCTGCAGTGTCTGGGATGGGTGATCAATCTTTGGAAGAGTCACTTGGAGTTCACTTTCACACGGGATAGAACAAAGTGTCCCTTCCTAGAGAATGACACGGTGGCTGTTACCCGCTGAAACGGTGGGGGAAAAGAAAGTGCTCACAGCAGGTACGGGGACAAGGCCATCCACCGCCTTGTGTCCGACATGGAATTTGAATGATTCTCCACTCCACGGATCCCCCACCTTATGAGCCTCTGGAGCAAGCATCTTTGATGGATCTTACTATTAAGACGGTGTTCTTTGTAGCTATCACGTCGGAATTTCAGAGCTCCAAGCTCTTTCTTGTCGGGATCCTTTTTTGCATATTAAGGATATCACGGTGCTCTTGCGTACGATTCCTTCCTTCCTTCCAGTTCAAAGGCACAGGACCGGGTGTTGCGGTCCTTGGATGTGCATAAACTTTTGCTTAGTTATTTGGAGGTAACCAACATGTTTTGTGTCTCGGACCACCTGTATGTTTGTCCTGGTGGGTCCTGCCTGCAAGCCTGCCTCTAAGACTATCATTTCAGGATGGATTTGAATGGCCATTTCTGCAGCTTATGTAGTGGCAGGAAAGCAGCCTCCCCTCGGGGTATGGGCTCATTCTACCAGGGGGGTTCCTCCTTTTGGGCCAAATCGTCAGTTGTGACTCTGGATGAGATTTGCATAACTGCTACGTGGTCCTGTTTGCACATCTTCACCAAGTTTTACAAGGTTGATGTGGCAGCCAAGCAGGATGCCACTATTGGTGCCTTGGTGTTGGCAGCAAGCTCATCAGTCCCACCCTGAATTTTCGGGACTGCTCTGTTATGTCCCACTGGTCCCGGACTAAAGTGGGATTGCACAAGAACAAAAGATTAGGTTCTTACCTCTGCTAATCTCCTTTCTTGTAAATCCACACTTTATTCCAGGATTTATGTTTCAAACCAGTCTTTATAAAAGTGCCATCTGACTGGAATTAGCATTAATTTCAGGGGGGGATTCCCTGGTTTAGCGCCCCTTCTGACAGTGCAGGCTGTGTCTCCCTATTGCACTGCTTTTGTCATTCAGGTTCTAATGTTTCATAACCTGTTTTATAGTTTTCATTTTTGCCTTCACTAAATCTACCACACTGACCAAGGTCCTCAAATTCAAGGACACAAACTTCAAAGAAATGGGAGACTTCATTCACCAGGCGCTACAAAGCCAAGCAGAAACCGATAACATGGAAGAAATGTGATCGACTTTGAAAGCCACCATACAAGAAGCAACAAACCGCTATGTTAAATCAGTAAGTAAACGGCGAAGGAACAATAAGCCACAGTGGTTCTCTGTGGAGATTTCGGACCTCATCAAGGAGAAGAAAAAAGCATTCATCTCTTACAAACAATCAGGGAAACAGGACTCTAGGGAAGTCTATCTGGCCAAGTCAAAAGCCGTCACAACAGCAGTTAGGGAGACCAAATTCCACATGGAGGAGTCTTTAGCGAAGAACATCCAGAAAGGAGATAAATCCTTCTTCAGGTATATCAGTGACAGAAATAAGAACTCAGGCGGGATAGTACGTCTTAGGAAACCAGACAGAGACTATGTAGAAGTGGACTCGGAAAAAGCCCAACTGTTAAATTAATATTTCTGCTCAGTCTTCACCCGCGAGGCGCCAGGACTCAGCCCTCAGCCTCAGACAAGGGTTGACGCAGATGACCCGTTTAGTAATTTTGAGTTTACACCCAGCGGTGTCTACTGCGAGCTGTCAAAGCTTAAGGTTAACAAGGCAATGGGGCCTGACAACCTACACCCCAGGGTGCTCAGGGAGCTGTGTGATGTCTTGGCGGAACCGCTATCCGCGCTCTTCAATCTCTCCCTTAGTACGGATAACGTCCCGTTGGACTGGAAGATGGCTAACGTCATTCCACTCCACAAGAAAAGCTCCAAGATGGAGACAGCAAACTACAGACCGGTGAGTCTCACATCAATAGTGTGCAAACTAATGGAAACTCTAATAAAACGCCAATTGGATACGATCCTGAACGAGAAGAATCTATGGGATCCCCGTCAACATGGATTTACTAAGGGGAGATCCTGCCAATCCAGCCTGATCAGCTTCTTTGACTGGGTGACAAGGAAGCTAGATGTTGGGGAGTCCCTGGACATCGTATAACTGGACTTCAGTAAAGCATTCGATAGCGTACCAAACCGCAGGTTGCTGAGCAAGATGAGTTCTATAGGATTGGGCGACACATTGACAAAATGGGTTGGGAACTGGCTTGGAGGTAGGCTTCAGAGGGTAGTGGTGAACGGCACCCCCTCCGAAATGACGGAGGTAATCAGTGGAGTGCCGCAGGGC
Source organism: Geotrypetes seraphini (assembly GCF_902459505.1). Lineage (NCBI taxonomy): Eukaryota > Metazoa > Chordata > Amphibia > Gymnophiona > Dermophiidae > Geotrypetes > Geotrypetes seraphini. The sequence goes on from NC_047094.1 coordinate 115,991,810, forward strand.
TCGGTCCTGGGCCTGATCCTATTCAACATCTTTATAAGAGACTTGGCAGAAGGGCTGCGAGGTAAAATAACATTATTTGCCGATGATGCCAAACTAAGCAATGTAGTGGGCAAAAGCACAACAGACATAAATTCAATGTCCGACAACATGATGCACGATCTACTCCTACTGGAGCACTGGTCTAGGTCCTGGCAACTCAGCTTCAATGCCAAAAAATGCAAAGTCATGCACCTGGGCAGCCAAAATCCATGCAAGACTTACACCCTTAATGGCGAGATCCTAACAAGAACTGAAGCAGAACGAGACTTAGGGGTGATCGTCAGTGAGAACATGAAGACTGCCAATCAAGTGGAGCAAGCTTCATCCAAGGCAAGGCAAATCATAGGTTGCATACGCAGGAGTTTCGTCAGCCGTAAGCCTGAAATCATTATGCCATTGTATAGATCCATGGTGAGGCCCCACCTGGAATACTGTGTGCAATTCTGGAGGCCTCATTACCGTAAGGTTGTGCTGAGACTGGAGTCAGTCCAGAGAATGGCCACCCGGATGGTCTCGGGACTCAAGGATCTCCCGTACGAGGAACGGCTGGATAAGTTGCAGCTGTACTCACTCGAGGAACGCAGAGAGAGGGGTGACGTGATCGAGACATTCAAGTATCTCATGGGCCGCATCGAGATGGAAGAAGATATCTTATTTTTCAAGGGTCCCGCGGCAACAAGGGGGCATCCGTGGAAAATCAGGGGCGGGAAACTGCACAGAGACACCAGGAAATTCTTTTTCACTGAAAGGGTGGTTGATCGCTGGAATAGTCTTCCACTTCAGGTTATTGAGGCCAGCAGCGTGCCTGATTTTAAGGCCAAATGGGATAGACACGTGGGATCTATTCACAGAGAAAGGTAGGGGAGGGTCATTGGGGTGGGCAGACTAGATGGGCCGTGGCCCTTATCTGCTGTCTATTTCTATGTTTCTATGTTTCTATGACGTATTGGGCACCCCTGCTCTAAGGGAATGACCAAACTGGCACTCGGTGTATAGCCAAAATGAATCACTCAGTTTATTAGAAAAAAATCAGGAATAAAACAGTATATTAGTAAATCAGAGCAATAAATATGGTCACACAATGGAGAGGGATAGAAACAGATGCCAGCAATTTCTGTATGTAAGTTAGTCTGTACCCTTCTTACACAAGAACTGGGTTACATACACAAGTTTCTTTGTTCTGTGAGACCCGTCCCAAGCTCTGTCCATGTACCCTATAGGTACAAATCTGCTACCTAGCTATCCCACCCCTAGTCCACACCTTTATTCTTCCATGGGGGGCCCAGGACAGGAATGTCGTCTTGAACTTTCTGCTTCTCGAACTTTCCATTCTTCACATGGGTATATCATCCCCACCTTTGGAGCCTGGCATCTCTTATCAGTTCTCAGGTTCCTGGAGCCAGTGTGCCCATATATGGAGTGCTGTGCTGACATGGCATGATTTGTTGCTCTAGTGCCTTTAACACATCCAGTGTCTAGTGCCCTTGAGGAATTGAAACTTACACACTCACATGGCAGGCCACACATTAGCATCTGAGCCAAAGCAAGTCAGTACCAGCTCATGACTTTTATACATTGCAGGAAAAAAGGTCTCCCAACCTTTGTAGGGCTCCCGTCCTCTCATTCCCCTCTTGGTGGCCTGAAGAGCCTGAGGGCTGCCACACAAAAGGTGGCAAAGGAAAGAAGAAAGGCGTGGAGAAGGGGACTACCACCCAACATACTAACTATACTGAACTGAGGTACAGTTCAGAGCCAGGAGAGAGAACCACATAGGAGGCAGATCACACAACATAAGGAAGTCATCAAAATAATATTACAGTGCAATATCAATTTCACAATATTAATTGTTAGTTTCATAATATAAATATCAATTGTCAATTTCACAGTATAGAACAGGCACACAGGTAAGACATGTAATTCAAAATACATAAATTCCACAGCGAGAGGTAGAACATACTCTTGATCAAAGGAGGGTACAAGGTGATAACCAGGAGAAGAAAGAAACTGAGATGTCACTCATTCAGTAGCACACTTATAGAAACAGGAAAGGCAAATTGGTACTAGGAAAAAGCTGGAGCAATCACAGCCATAAAAAGTAGCAGGGGGTGTAAAGTCCCAAGGTTAGGGAACCAAGAATCAAACCACATTTACAGCATTTAATACAATATGTGTACCATTTCTAGTCAAAGTGCAACAGAGATACATCAATAAGTGAACATCAAAATTAGTAGCTAATGAAATGTCTTAGAGGCTGAAAGAAAGACCAGCTAAGGCAGCGATACCAGAAAATGAAGATGTGGAAAGGTTACATCTTGAAACCCATAAAAAGTATGAATAGGGGACATACAAGAGAGTGTAATGGGATAGTTCCGACTGCTTCCCAGCAAAAGGATATATTGCCCACCCCAATGACCCTCCCCTTCCTTTCTCTGTGAATAGATCCCACGTGTCTATCCCATTTGGCCTTAAAATCAGGCACACTGCTGGCCTCAATAACCTGAAGTGGAAGACTATTCCAGCGATCAACCACCCTTTCAGTGATAGAAGGAAATAGGAGGATGGGAAATGAGAGAGCTAGGGACTGAGAGAGGATGGAGAATTGAGAGGTAGCTGAACATTTATAAAGAAGGGTGAGAAAGAAGGCAAGATTTGAGTGGACAGAGGCAAAAAAGAGAAAAAGTTAAGAAGACTGAAAGGGAAAAATCAATACGTTGGAGACAGGCATAAGGAAAGAATGGAACAGTATTGAGAAGAGGAGAAAAACTGGACAGCAGACATTGGAAAGAGAATTGGTAGAAGATCAACAAAAAGCAGAAAGAGAAATTGGGACCAAGATGATGGAAAAACAAAACATCCAGACAATAAGGTAGAAAAAATTGTTTTATTATGAATTTATTAACTGGAATATGTTAGCTTTGGGATATGTGCATCACAATTATTTTTGTATTCAGTGGCGTAGTCATATACAGCTGATTTGGGGGAGGGACTGGAGCCCAAAATTAGTGGAGGGGCACCAAAGTTTCTCCCTGACTGAGTGCAATTTATAAATACTTGAGCTAGTGGAGATTCCCAAGCCCTGCCAACTGAAGACATCTTCCTCCAGTCTGGCAACTCAAAATCTCCAAGCTTTGCAGCCAAAGGCAATATCCTCAAGCTGCCCCTGCTTTCATGCATACAGCTGAGCTTCCTTAGCCTACTGTTGCTTGTTATGGCAATCTATGTTTGACACAGGTTAACCGCTGAATTGGATACTGGTGTCCTTGACTTTGGGATAACTTTCTAAGAGCTTTTGGAGGTCTCTTTATTATGTGGCCTATATAGTTTGGTGGGGAACCTCATGGTTGAGCAAGTGGAGCAGGAGACAACCATAATGGGGTGGCACTTCTTAGCTGTTCTCTGGACTTCCTGCATGTCGGCTTTTGGATCTGATTTATAACCTTTCTCCACTTGGTGACCATCTGATCCCTGGACATGAAGCTGTAATTTCTTTGACCAGCTCTAACCTTTGTTTTTCAGCAGATAACCATGGACTTGATCATTCAACTGACGACTTCTGGATAAGAAGCGGGACTTTTGTTAGTTTGCCTGACAATTGAGTGCTGTTTGGAGTGAATTTGTGCTTTATGAGAGGGGGATGCAGGTTCTTTAGCTGGGGGGGTATAGGGGAAGATCATGGACAATGTGGGGGTAATGTGAATGGATGGTGGTAAATGGGTTCATCACATAATTGAATTTTAAAGATGGAACTGTGATATATGGGTCTGGGTCTAAAGATTAACTGTATTTGTCACAAGAGGATTAAGGATGATTTATATGGACCCTTAAAGTTTCATTGTTCATAACTTGTTCTTATTGGAGAAGACAGGGGGTACAAAGGTAGCTCTAGGCTGCCCTCTGTTGTCCTAAGGGACATGTTTCTTTGGGGTTGTATGAGGGGGGCTATTTTAGGGGTACAGGTGGGTTGGGAGGAATTTTTTGCAATGTTCTTTTTCTCATTTTGTATCAATGTTCTCTTTTCTTTTCTCCTTTGTCACTCTGTATTATGGTTTTTGCCAGGTACTAGGGACCTGGATTGACCACCGTGAGAACGGCTACTGGGACCATTGGTCTGACCCCATAAGGCTGTTCTTATGCTTTTATTAAAATATTATTAGCCCAACATGACCATGTTTTGCCCCCGCATTTTAATTGTGATATAAAACATTACATCTTTATACACACAATCCATTACTGACAGAAACCCAAAGTACAGCTATACGATGGGAGGGCTGGTAATGGATGAAAGTACCCTAGAAAAGGACTTGGGGGTAATAGTGGACAAGACAATGAAGCCGTAGGCACAGTGCGCAGCTGTCTCTAAGAAGGCGAATAGAATGCTGGGTATTATCACAAATGGTATTACAACCAGAACGAAAGAAGTAATCCTGCCGTTGTATCGGGTGATGGTGCGCTCGCATCTGGAGTACTGTGTCCAATATTGGTTGCCGTATCTTAGGAAGGATATGGCGATACTCGAGAGGGTACAGAAAAGAGTGACGCGATTGATAAAGGGTATGGAAAATCTTTCATATGCTGAAAGATTAGAGAAACTGGGGCTCTTTTCCCTGGAAAAGCAGAGGCTTAGAGGGGACTTGATAGAGACTTACAAGATCATGAAGGGCATAGAGAAAGTGGAGAGGGACAGGTTTGTCAAACTTTCGAAAACTACAAGAACGAGAGGGCATTCGGAAAAATTAAAAGGGGACAGATTCAGAACCAATGCTAGGAAGTTGTTCTTCACCCAAAGGGTGGTGGACACCTGGAATGCGCTTCCAGAGGGTGTGATAGGACAAGAGTACGGTATTGGGGGTTCAAGAGGGGATTAGATGATTTCCTGAAGAAAAAATGGATAGAAGGGTATAGATAGAGGATTACTATACTGGTCCTGGACCTGATGGGCCACCAAGTGAGCAGACTGCTGGGCATGATGGACCTCTGGTCTGACCCAGCAGAGGCACTGCGTATGTTCTTAATTAGACTGGTCAGTATAAAAACTTTTACATACCCAGAAAATGTAATCCAAGATCTCATTTAGCTGGCAGTTTCTAAAAACAAATGCAAAGCATGACAAATAATGCCAATTATACATAGTAAATGGCGGCAGTCCATCCAGTCTACCCATTAGGTATTCTCATTAAAAATACATGATTAAATTAACTCATCTTTTCTTTGCTATTTCTGGGCCATAGTCCACCTGGTATTGTCCTAGGATCCAACTGCTGAAGTTGCCATCTAAACTCACTGCAGCCTATCGAACCAACCCGGATATCTACTGTAACCATGCAGGATATCTACTGTAAAGTCTGGCCACTAACGTCCTCATGTTCTAAGTTAGTGACATTCCCACTGATGCCATCTCCAGCCCATCCTACACCGAATCACCATATATGGGATACATACTGTACAAGTCTGTCCAATACCAGCCTTAGTTCTTTAATTTATACCATTTGTTTTCTAATTAGAAATCCTCTGTGTTTCTCCCACGTTTCTGGAGTACTGTGTCCAACACTGGGGGAGGGGGGAGGGGGAAGGGGGAGAGTAGTGGATGGTTCAGGGAAATGGTGCCTGGCACAGGGGTGCCTCCATTGGCAGGAGGGAGTGGACATCTCTCCTGCTAATTTTTTCTGGCATGGGGAAGAGGAGGGTCAGCATCACCAGAGGGAGTGGTTATCCCTCCTGCCGATTTTTGCTTGGGGGGGGAGCCATCTGTCCCCGGTGCTGGTTCACTGTGGAGATGTCGGAGAGGGCCGTCATCAGTGGGAGGGAGGCCTTTTTTCTTTTTTAAAGGGACACACACACAGCATCTGTGTCCATTAAAAAAAATTAAAAAGTTTCTTGCCCCCAACAGCTGAGTGTCAGGAGACTTTTCCCCTACCTCTCAGCTGTTTGGGTTTCCCTTGCCGGCTCTGTGCATGTGTGAGAGTCGCTCTCACAGAAATCAATTAGACAGGAGAAATGGGGAGGATTACAACAAACCTCTGCACAAATCATTTCCATGCAAAATTTTTAGTACATCAATAGTTCTTTTAGAATCGGCCAAAAATTGGATTGGAGCGGACCCACACAGTTTTACTGATCCTGTTTAGTGCATCTAGACTCAAGTTGTTGCCAGACAGATAGAGAGCACAGCATGCTATGTAGGAGATCAAACACAGTTTCTGTGAGCTCTGGTCTATTAAACAAGCATCAGAAGGGTCGGAGGTCAAATTCTAAATAGATCTGTTCTTTTAAACAAGAGACTTACTAATGAACCAACAAACTAAAAAAAAAACCAAAACCCATCACAAACCAAAAACAAATCAATGCTAAAAACAGATGACCCCCCCCAACCACCCCCCCAAAAAAAAAAACCCCAACAACAAAAAAGCCTAATATATAAAATCACAATTTTGGTGTGATTAAAACCACTTTCAATTTCAAACTGAAGAGTCTCTTGTTAAAATACATCTCTGGAGATCTATAAAAAAAAAACAACCCATATTGTTTTAAAAAAGGTCCCAGTTTAAGTGATGTCAATTCATTCTAGTGATGTCATTGGAAGCACAGATCAACAGGAATCTATATTCATAATATGTAATTGCTAGATAAATGAGAACAGGCGGTTACTGCCAGATAAATGAGATCTTGGATTAGCACATTCTGGGTTATGTAAAAGTTTTTATACTGACCAGTCTGTCAGCAATGGATTATGTATATAAATATTGTGACAGGGAAGCTCCTGTCACAGGTTCGAAATCTGCTTTAAACCCTGCCACTAAAAAAATGTGCCTATTCCTAAGCCAAGGAAGCTGCCTATTAACTCTGTTGTCAGTGCTAAGATCAGACAGGCAGAGCAGAACAGAGTAGGGATGGCAGAGAAGAACAGAATACTTGTTCCAAGCCCCTATAATTCCTTTTATAAACCATCTGTTAATTCTCCAGTTAAACCTCTGGTCAGGCATCTGACACAGCAAGGGTTAAGGAAAGGGGTGGAGCTGCCAGGAAGAACTGCTAAGAGCCCAAGTGGAAGTTTCACAGCAAGATAAATCCAGGCTAGCTGAGAACAGAGGGAAGGACATTCCTCACAGAACAGGGAACTGAAGGCCAGAAGCTCAGTCTTACTGCCTTCTGCTAAGAAACCTCCTGTCCCACAGCACTACCATGCTGACAAAACTTTGCTTTCCAAGAAGAGGCTATTTGGAAGGGAAAGGCTCCATGAGCAGGGCTGGCCAAATGCTGTTCTAGAGCAGTGTTTTTCAACCGCTGTTCCGCGGCACACTAGTGTGCCGCGAGATGTTGCCTGGTGTGCCGTACGGTCAGGGCCGCCATCAGGGCAGTACCACCAGTCTAGGGAGAGAGGCGGTCCGCCCCATGTGGACAGGAGAGAGCTGGACGGGGGACCCGCCGAGTTCAATACATCTCGAGCCGCGAGGCTCGTCTTCTGTTCCTGCCTGCCCTGCAGCTAACATATAGCCGATCGCAAGCGTTCCCCGATGTCAGCGCTGACGTCGGAGGGAGGGCTTAAGCAAAGCCTGCCCTCCGACGTCAGCACTGACGTCGGAGAATACTTCCGTTCGGCTATTTGTGCGCGGCAGGGCAGGCAGGAAGCAGAAGACAAGCCTTGCGGCTTGAGCTTCGTTTTGCTGAGAAAGTTGCAAAGATGGGCTGGGAGGCAAACACGGAACACAAAAGGGGGGAGGGAGTGCGTTTTGGACACAAGGCATGAACTTGGGAGAGAGGAAGGGAGGGAAAGATGCTGAGGTGGGGGAGGGAATGGGTTTTTGGACACAGAAGAAATGGACTTGGGAGAGAGGAAGGGAGGGAAAGAGATGCTGAGGTGGGGGAGGGAATGCGTTTTTGGACACAGAAGAAATGGACTTGGGAGAGAGGAAGGGAGGGAATGAGTGTTTGGACACAGAAGGCATGGACTTTGGAGAGAGGAAGGGAGGGAAAGAGATGGTTGTGTACACGGGGAATAGAAGAAAGGAGAATTTTTGGTCATAGGGAGGGAGTGAGGTACAGATAGTGACATACCAGGGTGGGGGGGGGGGGCGGTCTGCCCCACCCCGGGTTTACGTCCCAAGGGGGTGCACAGCTGGCCACCCTCCAGTGTTGTCCCTAGGCCGGCAAACTGTGGCTCTTTAGCCACTTGAGTGCCACCGCTGCCAACGGTGTTGTTGGCGGTGGCAGCATTATAAAATACTTTCTTTGTGTTTATTTGATTCCTATTCAAGAGAATTACTTTATATATAGTCAATATAGGCACAGAGTTAAATTTTTTAACATTTTCTAATGGTGGTGTGCCTCGTGATTTTTTTCATGAAACAAGTGTGCCTTTGCCCAAAAAAGGTTGAAAAACACTGTTCTAGAGGATAGCTTGTACCCAAGCTTCAGGGAGTTAGGAGTCTCTTATGGAAGTAGAGGTATATGTCTCTGAGGGGAATGAAAGGGACTGCAGCCCAGAAGCCCTGAATTAACTGTCTGAATACAGCATGAGTCAGTAAGGTATTGTGTGGGGAAAGGGAATGAAAGTTTGTTCTGTAACGATGATCTAAAGTACTTAAAAGAAACATTTCTGTCCTTATGAGAGACAGTATAATGAATGAGTGTTTGATGTGTGAATGTGAGGATTGTTTAGCAACAGAAATTAAACCAGAATCCCTGTATGCAAGCAAAGCATAGTGAGTGGGGGGATGGGTAATGCTAACTAGTCTTAGGAGTAATAAAGCCTGGAGTGGATTCAATGACCTGACATTGCACATCCCTGATGGTGGGAACTCTTGGGAGGGGAATCTTAGACTAGTAAAACAAGGGTGGTTGGTTTCCAGCCCACTGCCCAGAAATAAGAAGGGTCAGTGGGAGAATTTATAATTCAGCTAGTCGGGTGGGGAGAACTTCCTGAAGAAACACAGTGGGCTCAATACAGTAATTGTGCCCAGCCTAGAAGGCGTAGAGCTAAAGCCCAGGGCTGGCAGGTCCACAGGGATTCTTGTATATAAGTTCTTAAAACCAGAATGCTGCCCAGAACTGTGCAAAGCATGACAACAGAACTGTGAGAAAGAAGCCCTGTTTAAAGGGAAATGGTTTTGGGTTTTTTTCTTTCCTGATTGAAGCAAGGACTATTTGTATTAGAACCAGTGCAAGGTGAACTGGATAATAAAACTTGGAACTAGCAATTATTGGTGGAAGGTATTTTTTTCCCCCTTTTCTTTTTCTCTGCTGTGCTGATTCCAGAGTGGCTTTCCAAATTGGTATTTTAGGTAGAGCTTTTATACCCTAGTTTTGTTACTCATACTGTAAAATGGTTTGTATTTATTTATTTTAGTGTAATTCGGTCCCTGATACAGCCCCAAGTGTGAGGGGTGGGGGTGAAACACGGCCATGTGAGGCTAATAGGAGTGTTTTATGGTATACTCTTTTTTTATTGAAGGGCCACTACTCGGACTGGAGGAGGATCACGAGTGGTGTTCCGCAGGGGTCAGTGCTTGGACCGCTGCTATTCAATGTATTTTTATAAATGATCTAGAAACAGGGACGAAGTGTGAAGTAATAAAATACGCAGACGATACCAAGCTATTTAATGGGGCTAGGACTATAGAAGACTGTGAAGATTTACAAAGGGACCTGAACAAACTAGGGGAGTGGGCGACGAGATGACAGATGAAATTTAATGTAGAGAAATGTAAAGTCTTGCACGTAGGAAACACAGCTACACGATGGGAGGGCTGTCACTGAGTGAGAGTACCCAAGAAAGGGACTTGGGAGTAATAGTGGACAAGACAATGAAGCTGTCGGCACAGTGCGCAGCGGCTGCTAAGAAAGTGAATAGAATGCTAGGAATAATCAAGGGTATTACAACGAAATAAGTTATCCTGCCATTGTATCAGACGATGGTGTGCCACATCTTGAGTACTGTATCCAATATTGGTCGCTGTACCTAAAGAAGGATATGGTGATACTCGAGAGGGTTCAGAAGAGAGCAACACACTTGATAAAAGATATGGAAAACCTTTTATACGCTGAAAGATTGGAGAAACTGGGGATCTTTTCCCTAGAGAAGCGGAGACTTAGAGAGGATATGATAGAGACTTACAAGATCATGAAGGGCATAGAGAAAGTGGAGAGGGACAGATTTGTCAAACTTTCTAAAACTACAAGAACGAGAGGGCATTCGGAAAAATTAAAAGGGGACAGATTCAGAACCAATGTTAGGAAGTTCTTCTTCACCCAGAGGGTGGTGGACACCTGGAATGCACTTCCAGAGGGCTTGATAGGACAGAGTATGATTTTGGGGTTCAAGAAGGGATTGGATGATTTCCTGAAGGAAAAGGGGATAGAAGGGTATAGATAGAAGATTACTATACAGGTCCTGGACCTGATGGGCCACCGCGTGAGCGGACTGCTGGGCATGATGGACCTCTGGTCTGACCCAGCAGAGGCATTACTTATGTTCTTAACTTTTTTCCCCATCATAACTGTATGCTGCAAAAAGGAATGATAGTCATGTGGAACAGGTGTTTGAAGTGACTATAAATCAAACAGTGTCAAAGGATCCAGTTTTAGTCTACAGGTTCAGATTAGAGAGTTGCGTAGGAACAGAAATCCCATCCATCCCCGCAAGGAATCCCCTCCGTCCCCCCATAAAAGTTACCTGTCCACATAAAAAGCAGCAATTACTTCAGAAAGCTTTGATTTTTTTTTTAAGTCTTAGTTTATTTAAAACAACAATAAAATACAATCGTTTTTTTAACACCACCCTCCTCTATATATAAAAAATATTTTTAGTAATAATCCATGAGTCGCATAGCAAGGGTGCCCCTAGGAAAAGGCAGCATTAGAACTTCAATATACCCATTGTTAAACTGAAGCCAGATTAATACATATCAATCCTGTACAGTCAACGCTAAAAGAAAACAGTCCTTTTCATACATACAGAATACAACCTCCCTACCCCTCACACTGGCCCACTTGCTTCCTTGTCACCCATTACCACACACTCCCTACCCCTGATCCTGGCAGGCCTGCCTGGCTGTCACCATCATCTCTGTACTCCTTGTGCCTGCTCCTGTCAGCAGATTCTCTCCTTTCCCCTTCACCCCATCCATCCTGCCACTTCACTTTCCCTACCTCTCTCTCTCTCTGCCCAAGGTGGAAGGCTATCACCTTGGCTGGCCTGTCTGCCACCTTATTCTCTGGCCACCTGTCATCCCATGCTGTATGTCACCATTGCTTCATTCTCCCTACCCCTCATGATGGCCGTCACCTGTCCCTTTTGCTAGTTCTCATATTAGCTATACTGCCTGCTTATTTGTCTCTGCGATCTTTTGCCCCCCCTCCTCTCCCTGTCACCTCACTCTCTCCCTTCATGCTAGCTCTTACTCTTTCTTCTCCTCAACCTGGCTTGCATGTCACTTCCCTCTCCCTTTCGCCTAGCTGTCCCCCACAATCCCAAGCCCACCCCTGCCTAACCTGTGAGCTAAATTGACTCTTCTCTCTTTCCTTCCCCCACCTGTCACATGCATGCCAAGTCCCAGCACCCGCCAAGCCTTTTCCCCTCTCCCACCCCCACTAACCTGACCTCAACAGCTCCAACCAGCTCCTGCCAAGTGGTTTGGCAGGGGGAGTAGGCCCTCTACCGGCCAGCCACCCCAGTGCCCAGGAGCTCCCCCCCCATGAGGTCCTTCCCTTCTCCAGACCCAGTGCCCACACTTACCCTGCGCAACTTTAGCTAGCTCAGGTGGGGGCAGGGTAGAACGCAGCTGGGAGCCAGAGAGCCATCCCACTCCTCGCTCGGGTGGCTGTACAAAGCAGCGCCTTAGATGCGTACAAAAAGGCAACAAAAAGTGAAGCGCCGCAGCTCTCCAGAAGCAGCAACTCAGCTGCTGGCTCTCCCTCCTCTGGAGCTCATCACATTGGCAATAAGCACAGCACAGCACAGGCACACATTGGTTCAGCTGCAGCACAACGGGCCAATTACAAATAACCTCAGAACTCTGAGGTCCTTTGTGATTGGCCCGTTGTGCTGCAGCTGAACCAATGTGTGCCTGTGCTGAGCTTACTGTAGTGCCTACATGCTGAGCTCCATGCCTACATGACAAGAGACTGTTGCTGCTGATTCGTCAGGAGCTCAGTGCAGTGCCGGACTGGAAATTAGGTAGGCCTCAAGTCGGGATAGGAATTCCAGTTCCATCCCCATGGGAGTCCTGTCGGCCTGGGACGGGTCCCCATGGGAGTCCCGTTGACCTAGTGGGGGATCCCCGCAGGATTCCCGTGATCCCAGTTCCCATTCAGACCTCTAGTTTAGATGCAAGATACATAGGTAAGTAGACTACTCCAAAAAAACCTGTAAAGCGGGGCATATCCAAAACATATGACCTAAAGTGGCAGGCACATATCCGTATGTAGGGCATGCCCCAGTCTGAGAAAGTCATAAGAACATAAGAAACGCCTTCGCCGGATCAGACCCTAGGTCCATCTATTCCAGCGACCCGCACACACAGAGGCCAAGCCAGGTGCTCCCAGATGGAGACCCTGATCACCCGTATCCCTCAATGTGATTTGCAAGGAGGTATGCATCCAACTTACACTTGAAACCCAGAATGGTAGTCTCCGTCACCACCTCCTCCGGGAGAGCATTCCAAGCGTCCACCACTCTTTGTGTGAAACAGAACTTCCTGACATTTGTCCTGAGCCTGCTGCCCTTCAGCTTTAGTCCATGACCTCTTGTCCTTTTCACTTTTGACAATGTGAACAATGATGATTCTTACTCTATTTTGTCGAATCCTTTCAGTATTTTAAACGTCTCAATCATATCCCCTCGCAGTCTCCTCCTCTCGAGGGTGAACAGTCCCAGTCTTCTGAGTCGTTCTTTGTAGCTCAAATTTTCCATACCTTTTACTAGCTTCATGGCTCGCCCCTGCACCCTTTCCAGGAGGGTTATATCCTTTTTTAGGTATGGAGACCAGTGTTGGACACAGTACTCCAAGTGTGGTCTGACCATTGCTCTGTAAAGCGGCATTATAATGTCCGCCGATCTACTCGTGATCTCCTTCTTTATCATGCCCAACATTCTATTTGCTTTCTTTGCCGCTGCTGCGCATTGAGTTGACGGCTTCAGGTTCCTGTCTATCAGTACCCCCAGGTCTCTTTCTTGTTCAGTTTTGGCCAATGTTACACCTAACATTTTATATTCATGTTCCTTATTTTTCTTACCCAGGTGCATCACCTTGCATTTGTCTATGTTAAACTTCATCTGCCACTTTTCCGCCCATTCCTCCAGCTGATTTAGATCCTTCTGGAGATCTTCACTGTCTTTTTGTGACCCAACTGCCCGACATAGTTTTGTGTCATCTGCAAACTTGATTATATTACTTGTTGTCTCCTCTTCAAGGTCATTTATGAAGATATTGAATAAGATGGGCCCAAGAACCGAGCCTTGGGGCACTCCGCTAGTAACCTTCTCCCAGTCTGAGAATACCCCATTTATGATTACCCTCTGCAATCTATTCTCTAGCCATTTGCCTATCCATCTGAGTACGTCCCCTTCAATTCCGTGACTTAGTAGTTTCCTCATAAGCCTTGTGTGCGGGACCTTGTCAAACGCTTTCTGGAAGTCCAAGTCCCATGTAAAGAGCTCTGTTAGGTGCAATATAAAGGCATTATTGGAGGTTTTATCAGATGCGAGTATATGTTTTTTGTAATCCAGAAGAGATAACTGTGTGCCAAGATCCATGTTCCAGGCCGATACATATGTAGGATAATGAAGTTCTGTAGCAGAATCTTGAAGATACCGATGGTGGAACCACAAGGGAACTGAAAGCTGGGCTCCCAATGTATAACAAGTAGCCAGTTTGTTTTGTACATCCTCAGTTAAATCCTCCCAAGGAAGGCTCTGTATGGAATGTTTAAGTTGTAAATGGGAGACTATATCTCCAGGCATCAGGGAATTTGTCTTTCTGAAGTGTAGTAAAAGGTTTCAAACGACCCTCCTCGGTAAGGACACGCATCAAATAATATATATCCTTCGCTTTCCAACGATGAAACATGGAGCCAGACTGTCCCCATGCTGGGTTCCCACAGATTGAAAGATAAGATGTCACTACTATGTAAAATCTGTGCCGCCTACACGACCAACACCAGGTAGCAATGGCAGCAAGGAGGATGCCTGATCTCCGAAGTATATCAGGCAAACAAAGACCCATCTTATGTAAGTAGCAGCTGAAGTGCTAGGTGCCCATCAAGGACAATTCCATTTATGAATATATTAAATAGTAGCGGCCCAAGCACCGAGGGTCACAAGTGGAGTCCCGCAGGGCTCGGTGCTCGGGCCGCTGCTATTTAATATATTCATAAATGATCTAGAAATAGGGACGAAGTGTGAGATAATAAAATTTGCAGACGACACCAAGCTATTTAGTGGAGTTCGGACTAAAGAGGACTGCGAAGAATTGCAAAGGGACTTGAACAAACTAGGGGAATGGGCGACGAGATGGCAGATGAAGTTCAACGTTGAGAAATGTAAAGTATTACATGTGGGAAACAGAAACCCGAGGTACAACTATATGATGGGAGGGATGTTATTAAATGAGAGTACCCAAGAAAGGGACTTGGGGGTAATGGTGGACATGACAATGAAGCCGAAGGCACAGTGTGCAGTGGCCGCTAAGGCAAACAGAATGCTAGGCATAATCAAGAAGGGTATTACAATCAGAACGAAAGAAGTTATCCTGCTGTTGTATCGGGCGATGGTGCGTCCACATCTGGAGTACTGCGTCCAATATTGGTCGCCGTACCTGAAGAACGACATGGCGTTACTCGAGAGGGTTCAGAGGAGAGCGATGTGTCTGATAAAAGGGATGGAAAACCTTTCATACGCTGAGAGATTGGAGAAACTGGGTCTCTTTTCCCTGGAGAAGAGGAGACTTAAAGGGGGTATGATAGAGACATAAGATCGTGAAGGGCATAGAGAGAGTAGAGGGACAGATTCTTCAAACTTTCGAATAATAAAAGAAGAGGGCATTCAGAAAAGTTGAAAGGGGACAGATTCAAAATGAATGCTAGGAAGTTCTTCTTTACCCAACGTGTGGTGGACACCTGGAATGTGCTTCCAGAGAGCGTAATAGGGCAGAGTACGGTACTGGGGTTCAAGAAAGGATTGGACAATTTCTTGCTGGAAAAGGGGATAGAGAGGTATAGATAGAGGATTACTGCACAGGTCCTGGACCTGTTGGGCCGCCACGTGAGCGGACTGCTGGGCACGATGGACCTCAGGTCTGACTCAGCAGAGGCATTGCTTATGTTCTTATGTTTCACAGTAGTTGCCGAAAAGTCCTGAGAAGATCTGTGGCAGTCATTAATATGTCTCACAGTACATGGAACTGTTAGGTACCTGACCTTCAACAGACCCAGGCCCCCAAATTGCCTAGGTGTCTGTATAACTTGATTGGGAAGACGTGCCCACTTACCCTGCAGGAGGTCTGCAGGAAAGAATACACTTTCTTTTCATCCTTCACGTTAAGGAATAAGGGAAGCATTTGAAAATCATAAAGCCATTTTGCTGCCAAAATCATGTTAAATAAATTAACTCTGCCCAAAACAGACAGCGGATAAGCTCTCCACAGCTGCAGTTTAACAGTGGTCTCAGACAGTAAACTAGACACATTCATATGATACAGTGAAGCTAAATTAATAGAAATCTGAACACCCAGATATTTCAACGCTAAAGTCTCCCCTGCAACGGAAACAGTCCCACCCAGCAATCTTTAACCTCCAGCAGCAAAGGCAAAGCCTTAGATTTGGAAAGATTTAGAGACACCTAAGAGTACCATAACCAGAAATGACATCCAGCAACACAGGCAAGGAAGCGGCAGGTTGAGTTAAGAGAATCATGTGGTCATCTGCATAAGCCATGACCTTCACCTGAAGGGGACCCCAATAATACGAGCATCTGCCAACAGGGTCCACAACAGGGACTCCAGAGATATTACAAATAACAAAGGAGATAACAGACATCCCTGCTGCGTATCCCGAGGGATCGCAAAAGGGGCTATTTATCAGTATATATGCCTGTGGCTTAGAATACAGTGCCCTTACAGCTGTTAGAAATGGACCCCCAAAACCAATATGCTCAAGTGTAGCGAACAAAAATGCCCAGCCAACCTGATCAAAGGTTTTCTCAGAGTCCAGACTGTCAGCCATGGAAGGTACTTGATGATGTTGGCAATATGCCATTGATAACAATGATTTGCGAACATGAACTACCAACTGACGACCATGTACAAATCCAGTCTGGTTTAAACCAATTAACCTAGGTAATACGTCCGCCGCCTGGATGCCAAGAGGCCCGATAACAACTTAAGATCTACATTAATAAGGGAGACCGGGTGGTATGAGGTGACCAGTTCAAGGGCCAGTCCAGGTTTAAGGATTAAACTAATCTGTGCTATATTCTCATGCGGCGGCAAAGAACCATCCTCTAGGATGTCCTGAAAATAATTAGCCAAAGGACGAACCGCATCTAGCTGCAAGAGTTTATAAAACTCACCAGAAAAGCCATCAGGCCCAGGAGCCGAACGAAGTTTGAGAGCAGCAATATCCTTCTATAATCCTTTCCCAGTTATACGAGCCCCAAGGACCTGCTGGTCTGCCAAGGTCAAGCTCGGCATTCCACAGTGCAGCAGATAATCCTGAATAACATGGATAGGGGGAAGATTCCTCCCCAGAGTACAACTTTTGAAACTAATCCAGAAAGAAGCAACCCATCTCTGCCGGATGAGATTTGAGGGAGCCGCTAGTCCGAACCACGCGTGACAATAAGGAACCATATTTGTTACCGAATTTATACTAACCTTTACGGTAAAAAAAAGTGCCTTCTGGGTCTTTTCATGAATAAGAAAATTCAAACTCACCTGGTGACATATAACAAATCTTTAGCCACCTTGGTTGGATGCCGTATAAAAGCTTTTTTGGCAACCCCTAGCTGCTTTTCCAGATTCAAAATACCCGCTGCTAACCGTTTCTTCTGCGCACAGACATATGCTATCACCTCTCCCCTCATAACGGCCTTAGCCGTCGCCCAGTATAACGAAGATTGAGCAACGTGAGGAGCATTATGATATTCATAATCTTGCCATTTCTTACTTAGAAATTCCTGAAACTCATTATCCCTAAATAAGCCGGGAAACACCAACTACATGACCCAAGAGAACTAGGCCGAAGTTCAAGCTCAATCCACATCATACAATGATCTGAGACCTCTTCTAGTCCTATATGTGCCAAAGAGACCAAATCAAAAGCTGAGGAACTAATGAAGATGTAGTCTATGCAGGAATAAGTGCTATGCACCCGAGAGAGGTGAGTGTAATCCCAACTCAGTCAGATGCAAAGCACGCCAGGTATCTACAAGCTGCAATTCGGAAAAAAAAGAAGATAAAACATTAGGAGAAGCCCCCTTTGTGCCTATTGATCTATCCATCTGAGGATCCATTACTAGGTTCATATCCCCCACCACAATTAAAGCAGTATTCCTGTACGGAGTAAGCAACGATAAAAGTTTCCGAAAAAAAAGAGGCATCCGTCTGATTAGGACCATAAACTACCAGCAAAAGAAAGTCCTGTCCCTGATACTTTTCAAGACCAAGTAACGCCCATTAGCATCAGACAGCAAAAGTTCAGTTTTACATGGAGCCGACTTATGGATCAATACTGCTACTCCTCCACGACAGCCACCCCAAGAGGAAAAATGGACTTCCCCACCCAATCACACCGTAACTTTAAATGTTCTGCATCACTAATTCATGTTTCTTGCAAACAGGTTAGTAGCAGAATGCCACTTGAGAGCCTGCAGAATTTTAGTCCTTTTAACAGGAGAGGTGATGCCTCCAACATTCCACGAGATTAGTCTATCATGTGGAAAAAGGGCAATCCGAATATAAGATAACCAATGATTCATATGCATGTGATAAAGCAGCGCCCAGCCCTCGCCCCCACCCCAGCAACTCTAAAGACCCCAAAGTGTGATTAGAAAAGGTAGAAAGGAAAACATAGAATGGTAAATCAGAAAATGATACCATAGAAAGCAAACAGAACACAGCCCAAACATTCCTCAAATGTCCTCCTTGTCCCCTCCCTCCACCCAATAATAGGAGTGTTTTAATAAATATTGTTTATATTTTCATCACAGTGATCTGCTGTGTTTTTCTTTGGACTAGACTTTTTTTTTTTAAGGACTAGACTTTGATGTCAAAACACACCTGAGGAGACAATCTGTAGCAATGATGAGTGCTCCTTAGTGCACTGATGCTATGCGTCGAGGACATTGATACATGTCAAACCTAGAAGGGAAAGGATGTTTATGCATATTAGCTTTCTTACATAAAGTGTCTCTTGATGCATGAGTCATGGACAAAGATTTGGAGTCCTGTCTCTTTTAGTGAGCTTGATGCCTGGAACTCTCAATGTGGCATCAGTGCACTTGGTGTCAATGCGGATGCCAGTGAAGGCTGAGCATTGGATCTTGAATCTCCAGCCATGTTCGATGTCGATGCTAATCCAAAAGTTTATCACACTGGATTTTGTGGGGTTTGTGATCTCTTTTACATAAGCAAGCAGAGGTCATGGCGAATGTCCCAATGCTCAGGACCCAGACACTGAACACACCAATTATGGAGGTCAGAGCTTGAAATGGTCCTATTGCATCAAGCACATTTTTAAAAGTCATTCGGCACTTTCTGATATGGAGGGAAAATGGTTGATATGAAGTCAAACTTGCCTTTCCTACTGTTAAGGGAATCAAAACTATAGGCAACTTCTGTTCATCTTTTATTTTCTTGTTTGCAAAAATTTGGAATGAGCTCCCTTCAGAAGTCAGACTTTCTCATTTAGCAATCTTTCAGAAAGTGTTAAAAACCTATCTATTTCAGAAATTTCTGACTGATTCCTCTACTTCAAACTAATGATTAAAGAGGTTGAAGTCTTATCTAACTCTTTTGTTCCTTGAATATTAACAGAGTCAAGCCCTATTGGAGGGATTAATCGGTATATAAAACCAAGGATCGGATTGGATCCACACCTAACTTTTAGGCAAAAGGATTTACTCCAACTGAAACCTGGTATAAATCCCCCCACCTAAATTAGGCATAGATGGCGCATATTCTGTAACAATGCACATGAATTCTTGGAATGCTCATGATCCACCCAGCTTTGAAAGTATTTCTTTTTTATTATCTTAATTAGTTAGTTAGGAATTTTAAGATAAGGAGGGTCCACGTCTTTTTTGTGTTCAAGCTATTGTCTGTATTAGTAATAGGACTTTAATCAGTTATATTGATTGCTTTTATCATGTTACCTTTAGACATAATTAAAGTTGCTAATCACCCAAGCTTACATAAGCTTATACAGCACTTCCACGATAAGTGGGTTAAAAACACCTCTAAAAAACACATAAAAAATTCCAATGATTGGAAATGGCCGGAGGAAGGTTCTCTTTACTGGAGCAACCTTGTTACCCTTTGCACAACTATTATAAATGATAAAAAAGGCAAATCCCAACTAGAACACTTGGGCATGTGGAAATTATGGCATGACCATTGTCAAGATCCTCCAACCTATGACTCCGCCCCATGTCAGGACACTAATCCTGGTAAAGATTACATTCCCATCCAGGAAACTTCTGCTGATCCAAATCCCTTATGCACGGTTCCTGATAATTCAAACCCACCCCCTTATTCTCATGCTTTTCCACAGCCAACTGATCCACCCACTAGCCTATATCCGTCCCTGCAGCCTCAAGCGGGTGGATATGACTGTGCACCCTTTAAACCACCTAACTCCAAATTGCGACGTTTTAACCTGATCTCTCCGTCTACTTTAAATTCCACATCTGTCTATAAAATCCACGGCATTGTATACTTGATGCCTGAATCTTGTATTTCTGACAAATGCCCTAAGGAGTTTGACCCTTATGATAGTGATTGTCCTAATCACCACCTCAATGACCCTGAACCTGACCCTTCTCTGATTCGCCCTGAGCCATCTGCCCCACTATCTACCCAAATATAGATATAACTCTAGTGGCTATACATGAAAACCGGAATTACTTCATAAGATTTATATCAAAGAACATCCGGTTAATATAATCTTCACACACTCATAAATAGGTGCTCATACAGGAAATACTTTGATACTCGATCCTCAGAGGGTTGATCTCCCGTTGGTTCCAGTGAACAGAGCCCACCGAACCCGATCTTCATAGGATCTCATAGGATCAAAATATAACATATTTTTTTCTTTTTTACTTTTTAGTCTTTTTGAATCGATAATTTAAATATAAATAGTGAATATAAAACTTTCACTTAGCTTATAAATTTTATTTTAAAGAGGGGAGTGCCTCCACCAACATGTCCATGTTTCACACGCTTTCCTCAGGGTCGAGGCTCCCTTAATATATCTGCAAAACATTTAAAATATTTAAATATCAAGCATTCACCCATACCTATTAAATTTAGACCATTTGATAAATAATTTCACAAGGCTAAACAAGCTCCTCATCTCATATCATAATATTATTAAATTTCAGCTTACTGTGTTACTCCGCAGAAATCGCTCCGTTTGTCATGCTATCATGCTGATTTTAGAGCGTCTGTCGTCATATCCGGTTTTATAACCCTTGAGAGAACCAACCCCCCAGGGGACCCATCCAGCACTACGAGATAACTTAAAGGAGACTATGAATGAAGTCACACTAAGGACATCCAATCGATCTCCTCGTTTAATCCACTAGGGGATAAAGCATCTAATAGATAAATCCATTTTTGTTCTTTAATGTTAAGAGCTTTTTTATAATTCCCACCTTCCTTCCCTATTTTCACAGAATCTATAATACGCCACTTTATATCAAGCCATGTATGTTTTTTTTCCACCCAATGATTTACTATAGGTGCTGTATCAGTTACTGTGTGAACTCTAGATTTATGTTCATTCATACGTATCTTAACTGAACGTTGTGTTCTACCCACATAAATCTTATCACAGGGGCATTGAATAATGTAAACAACATTGGTGGTCACCGAGGTGCGCGCATCTCTCCTCATCCCCCGCTCAACCATTCCAGTTTCTCACCAGCGAAGCACCTCATTTTTAATTTATTGTTGTTGCGTTTTTTGTTTTGTTTTTCTAACCGTAAGTTTAACCACGCGTTCGTCTTTTCAAACCATGCCTGGATATGGAAACGACAGAGACCGTGGTAGAGATCGAGGGTTTGGCGGGCCTCGCTTTGGAGGGAGTAGAGGAGGACCCCCACCTGGAAAGAAGTTTGGAAACCCTGGTGAGAGACTTGTGAAGAAAACTTGGAACTTGCATGAGCTCCCCAAATTCGAGAATAATTTTTACCAGGAGCATCCTAATGTAACTAGACTCACACCGCAAGAAGTTGAGCAGTACAGAAGAGGCAAGGAGATCACAGTTAGGGGTCATAACTGCCCTAAACCCGTTATAAATTTCTTTGAAGCAAATTTTCCAGCTAACCTTATGGATGTAATAAAGTCTCAGAATTTCACTGAGCCAACAGCTATTCAGGCACAAAGATGGCCAGTTGTGTTAAGTGGACTGGACGACGGAGACAGGAAAGGAGCGATAAAGGAGGAAAAAGAGATAGCTGAAAGGTTAAACAAATTCTTCTCGTCGGTCTTCACCAGAGAGGACACATCCAATATCCCAGAACCCGAGGTGATTATAAACGGAGAACACGACGAAAGGCTGGTACAACTAGAGGTAAGCAAAGAGGATGTCCTCAGACAGATAGACAGACTAAAGAGCGACAAATCACCAGGCCCGGACGGCATCCACCCAAGGGTACTAAAAGAACTGAGAAACGAAATAGAAGAGACACTTCGCCAAATATGTAACCTCTCCCTAAAAACTGGGGAGATCCCAGAGGACTGGAAAATAGCAAATGTCACGCCCATCTTTAACAAGGGATCAAGGGGGTGACCCGGGAAACTACAGGCCTGTGAGCTTGACCTCGGTTCCTGGAAAGATGATGGAAGCAATGGTAAAGGACACAATCTGCGAACACATAGAAAACAATGGACAACTGAAGGCGAGCCAGCATGGCTTCTGCAAGGGAAGGTCGTGCCTCACGAACTTGCTGTACTTCTTTGAGGGAATAAACAGTCAGATGGATAAGGGTGAATCCATAGACATCATTTACCTTGACTTCCAAAAAGCCTTCGACAAGGTACCTCACGAACGGCTACTTAAAAAACTGTGGAACCACGGGGTGCAAGGGGATATCTACCGATGGATCAAACACTGGCTAGCGGGCAGGAAACAGAGGGTTGGAGTCAAAGGCCAATACTCAGATTGGCAATGGGTCACGAGCGGAGTTCCGCAGGGGTCGGTGCTGGGACCTCTACTATTCAACATATTTATTAACGATCTGGAGACGGGGACAAAATGTGAGGTTATCAAATTTGCTGATGACACCAAACTCTGCAGCAGGGTTAGAAACACGGAAGACTACGAAGACCTACAAAAGGACCTAACGAGACTGGAAGACTGGGCAAAAAAGTGGCAAATGAGTTTTAACGTAGAGAAATGCAAGGTCATGCATGTAGGGAAAAAGAACCCGATGTTCAACTACAAAATGGGGGGAACACTGCTAGGGGTGAGTAACCTAGAAAGGGACCTGGGGGTGATGGTCGACTCATCACTGAAACCATCGGCGCAATGTGCGACAGCCTCAAAGAAAGCAAACAGAATGCTGGGCATCATCAAAAAGGGTATCACAACCCGGACGAAGGAAGTCATCATGCCGCTGTATCGCGCAATGGTGCGCCCGCACCTGGAGTACTGTGTTCAATACTGGTCGCCGTACCTCAAGAAGAACATGGTGGTACTCGAGGGAGTGCAGAGGAGGGCGACTAAGCTGATAAAAGGTATGGAAAATTTTCCATACGCTGACAGGTTAAAAATGCTGGGGCTGTTCTCCCTGGAGAAGAGGAGACTTAGAGGGGACATGATAGAAACCTTCAAAATCCTTAAGGGCATAGAGAGAGTAAATAAGGACAGATTCTTCAAACTGAGAGGAGCCACAAGCACTAGGGGTCACTCGGAGAAGTTGAAAGGGGACAGGTTTAGAACAAATGCTAGAAAATTCTTTTTTACGCAGAGGGTGGTAGACACATGGAACGCGCTTCCGGAGGAAGTGATAGGCCAGAACTCTGTACAGGGATTCAAGAAGGGTTTGGATAGGTTCCTGGAGGATAAAGGGATAGAGGGGTACAGATAGAACTTGAGGTAGGTTATAGAAGTGGTCAGAAACCACTTCACAGGTCGCAGACCTGATGGGCCGCCGCGGGAGCGGACCGCTGGGCGAGATGGACCTCGGTCTGACCCAGTGGAGGCAACTTCTTATGTTCTTATATGGTTGGCATAGCACAAACAGGATCGGGAAAAATTCTTTCTTATTTGTTGCCTGGTATAGTCCATATAAACCATCAACCATTTCTGGAACGAGGGGATGGACCAATTGTATTGGTACTAGCGCCGACTCGAGAATTAGCTCAACAGGTTCAGCAAGTGGCAGCTGACTATGGTAGGGCATGCCGTCTGAAATCAACCTGCATCTATGGAGGTGCTCCAAAGGGACCACAGATTCGTGATCTAGAAAGAGGTGTTGAAATCTGCATTGCAACTCCTGGACGACTGATAGACTTTTTAGAAGCTGGAAAGACCAATCTTAGAAGGTGTACTTACCTTGTGCTCGATGAAGCTGATAGAATGCTTGATATGGGTTTTGAACCTCAAATAAGAAAAATTGTGGACCAAATCAGACCTGACAGACAGACATTGATGTGGAGTGCAACATGGCCCAAAGAAGTGAGACAGCTTGCTGAAGACTTTTTAAAGGATTATGTTCACATCAACATTGGCGCATTAGAGCTGAGTGCAAACCACAATATTCTTCAGATTGTGGATGTATGCCAGGATGGTGAGAAGGATGATAAGCTGCTTCGATTAATGGAAGAAATTATGAGTGAAAAAGAAAACAAAACCATTGTCTTTGTAGAAACCAAACGGCGATGTGACGATCTCACACGACGGATGAGAAGAGATGGGTGGCCAGCCATGGGCATTCATGGAGACAAGAGTCAGCAGGAGCGTGACTGGGTTCTGAGTGAATTCAAACATGGTAAAGCGCCTATCCTGATTGCTACAGATGTTGCATCAAGAGGGTTAGATGTGGAAGATGTGAAATTTGTCATCAATTATGACTACCCCAATTCCTCAGAGGACTATATCCATCAAATTGGAAGAACTGCCCGTAGTAGCAAAACAGGGGCAGCTTATACTTTCTTTACTCCTAACAATGTAAAACAAGTAAGCGACCTCATCTCTTCGGGACTTCGCGACTTCGGGAAGCTAACCAGGCAATCAACCCAAAACTGCTACAGCTAATTGAAGACAGAGGTCGATTCAGGGGTAGAGGCATGAAGGATGACCGTCGTGACAGATACTCTACAGCAGGGGTGTCAAAGTCCCTCCTCGAGGGCCGTAATCCAGTCGGGTTTTCAGGATTTCCCCAATGAATATGCATTGAAAGCAGTGCATGCACATAGATCTCATGCATATTCATTGGGGAAATCCTGAAAACCCGACTGGATTCCGGCCCTCGAGGACCGACTTTGACACCTGTGCTCTACAGGCAAGAGGTTTGGTGGTGGTCTTAGAGACAGGGAAAATTATAACCGAGGCTATGGTTCAAAACCTCAGAATAGTGCTTACAATACTCCCAACTATAGTAACGGCAATGCCTATGGAAACTACAGTACAGCAGGCATGCAGTCTATCTACAGATCTGGAAATCAAACGGCATCCTATCAGAATGGTTATGATGCAAACCAACAATATGGAACTATGATGAATGGTATGGCCCAACAGCAGTACTCATATCCTGCAACAACTGCCAATACTGCTCCTCCTCCTCCTCCTGCTGCTACCACTACTCCAATGATGGGCTATCCAATGCCAACAGGATATCCTCAGTAATGTTAGAGATACATGTAAAATGTTTTTTTCATAATTGCTCTTTATATTGTGTTACCAGGAAGATAGTTATTTAAGAAAAGCGTATATGGAAACGCAGAAGCGACTGCAGTGCAGCAGTAATTATGGTGCACTTTTTTCACTATTTAAGTTGGATTTCTCAACATTCCTGAACTATTTTTAGTTTTTGTACTAGAAAATGCAGCCAGTGTTTTCACTGAAATTAAATGTACAGTGATTTGAAGTACTGTAATGAAGGCAGTGCATGGCCTTCTAATAAAGACCATAACTTGAAAAAAAAAAACAAAAACAAAAAACATTGGTGGTGTTACAATTAGTCACTTCTTTTGATGGTATAACCATTCCCGTGGTGGGGTGTGTCCATCTATCTCCTACAATCGTTAGAGAACACCACTGACAACTACCACACCCCCCGTGATAGCCCCGTTGGTAAGGGGTCAAAGGATTACGGATCATTTCTTCAATGTTCCGGTGTCGTTGAAAAGCAAACACAGGGGCTTCTGGCATGTCCTTTAATAATCAAATGATATGCCAATGTTTGAGTAATATATGTTTAATTTTTATAGATAGAGTAGTATATTTCTGTACATATATTAAATCGTTCAGGACATTTTGTCTTCTAGTAGATAATAACAACTCACGATTAGCATATTTCGCCCTTATGTAAGCTTTTTTTATAATAGAAGTGGGATCGAGTATCAAAGTATTTCGTGTATGAGCACTATCTACCCAAGCACGGGATACTCCTGTTGTGCTCGATGAAGCACGCTTTAACCAGTGGCTCAAACAAGAATCTAAGTGACAAAAAGATATGGAGGAAAGAGACCGTATTAATCAGGAACAACTCAGACTTGCGTCTCTGTCAGAGCAAGATAGGGAGCGTCTTGAGATGGCACAAACCCAGGCAGTTGAGGGAAACTGTGTAGGCCAGTTATTACAAGATAATTTGAAAAGGGAACGCTTTTATAATGAACACCAAACCAGACCCCCAACAACATTTAGACACAGAATGAGCATTAATTGCTTGGGACACACCTGAGGTTAAACATCTAACTCTGAGAGACTTGCCCTGGAAGACTTTATCAGGCATCCTACAGAGTTTGAACACAATGAATTGCAATCCCCTGTTACACATGTCCCTGCTCAGGTGTTGCCGTCTGCAGGTGCTATGCTTTTGAAAAACAAACACCCCCATGGCATTATCCCTCCTAGCTTTATACATGAAACCCCCCATAAATGGCGTTCCCGGGACTTGGATAATTTTCTCGGGCGTCTTACTCAAGTTCCCGCTGAACTTTATCCACCTGTCCCTACACGATTTAAAGCTCCCCTTTTATGACACACCAGAGAAAGAGGCAGCGGAGGCCCTGTTCTCTCTCCAACAGAACGGGCCTGCTTCTGACCCTGCTCCATTTACCCCAAACTGGAAATTAAATGCTTGCCCTAACCCACAGGATTGTGCACTTGGCCGCAAATAGCCATGTTATGTTTGCCCAAATACATATGGATCCTCATTGTATGGTTCTGTACTGCAGAGTCTGTTTAGGATCCCTTTCTTATCCCAACCCTCAGGACTGCACCACATATGGCAACTGTATGCTTTTCCCCCGCATGTTAATCATTCAGATGGTCGCAAACTCCTTTTCCCTGTCCTCAATAGGATCCTGTTATATCATGGTTCTAAGTCATATTTTCATTCCAGTTTGACTCCAGCTCAGATTGTAGCCCAACAGGAGCATTCCTCCTTTTTTGTCCATCCCTGGATTGACAATTTAGCTGGCTGGATGGCAGCATTAGCTCCACAAATGATTCCTTTTCCTCATGAGGGGTCCTTTGAAACTAGACACATGAACACTGCCCGGCTATGTATCTGTCAGGGAGTAGACAATCCCAGATGGGACCTCAAATACATGAAAGATGGCCTGAAAAATATGAGCGTAAATTTTATGGCCAACCAACAGAGCTCCCTACGCCATCTTCCGCCCAGCGCTGAACTTCAGCCCGCTACTATCCTGTTTGCCCCAGTTTCGCCTATTCCCACCGAGATCCCAACACAACCTCTGTCCCAGCTTACTCTGAAAGGTCACTTTGGGCAGCCACAAAACTTAGAGACTTGATGAAAGCACAGATGTTTATTCAGCATATCTGGACCCCTGAGCCCCAAGCTGGGTCAGAAGTCCCGAAACCAGGAAGTTACAGAGATATTTATACATTCTTCTGGCTATACAATTGAATTCTAGAAAAAACTTTTCACGTGTTACTTTTCTTAACAATCATTGGTCCTAAGCTCACACTAGCAGGTCACTTATCTAAGCCCTGCAGTCTTTCTGTTACATGTCCAGGAGGGCGGAATACAATATTGTGTATGCTGAGATAGCCATAAGAAGCTAGAATGCCCTAGCTAAAATACCCAGTGCAGGCAGGCTAGAACATCAGATAAGTTAGGTCTACAATGAAACATAATTCAGCATTTTATTAAAGAGAAAACTTAGTTCAACACTTAGGAAAACCAGTCCCAGACTCCTCAAGTCCCCCCCCTTTCAGGCTAGTCGAATGGAGGAAGGAGACGAGCCTGATAAAGTTTAAGAATGAGGAAAGCCAGGATCAGTTGTAGGGACTGGTTGATACTTGGGAAGCGCAAGGGCCATAGCAGCAGTGGAACGGTCAACAGCAGAATCAACAGTTCAGTGGAGCAGCTTTATGCTATGAAGACCACACAGGGCAGGCAGCAAAGGAGCAGAGAAGACAGCAAGATGGTCTTCATTGCTGAACCAAAGGGCAACCAGGAGCCGAAGGTGCCAGAGAGCCAGTCTGAAGTAAGGCCACGCCAGATCTGGACAGGAACATGAGCCAGTTTGGTGATACGATTCACAATTTCCTCAATCACTTTACCATCGTCATCAAGTTCAAGGCAACAGTTGGAAAGGTTGAATTTGCCACAGGCACTACCTTCTGCCGCCAGCAAGTAGTCTAGAGCTAGGCAGTTCTGATAGATAGCAGTGCGCATTTTAGCATTCGCACTGCCAATTGTGCTCAAAGCTCAGGTGGTCTCATTAGTTATCAGTTCGAGTACAGCTTGTAGATGAATAATGCGGTTCAGTATGTAGATTGGGGTCCGATAGCCCCAGGTGCCATCCTCGGCCTATGTGGCAGGTCCGTAAACAGCAATGATTATTATTATTATTATTAGGTTCTTATATCCCGCCATACCCAGAGAGTTCTAGGCGGTTTACATTCGTTACATTAGGATCCGGTCTGAACCCGGATTTACAAAAATTTTATCGGAATTGCAGGTAGCGCGGAAGGAGTCACAGGTTTATCGTAGTTGGGTTAGAGGATAGAATGGAGGGAGTGGGAAATCAGAAGAGGGGGGGGAGAGGGAGGTGGGGGTGGGGGGGGTTGGAGTGTATGCGGGGAGTAAGGACTAAGGGTCTTGTTCGCGGAAGAGGTGTGTTTTGAGAAGTTTTCTGAAGTCTAGGTAGGTCGGGGCCTCTAGCATCATTTGGGCTAGCCAAGGGTTCAGCTTGGCCGCCTGGAAGGCGAAAGTTTTGTCGATGAATCTTTTGAGCTGGCATGATTTTATGGAGGGGAAGGTAAACAACTGGATTCTGCGGGATTTCTTGTTGGTGCGATACATATTGAAATGTGGGGAGAGGTATTTTGGTATATGGTGACGACTGGCCTCCATTCAGGAGGCCAGTCGTCACCCCATTTTCCAATCTGAAGGGAGTTAGACCACTTCTGGCAACCCCTGTTGTCGAATACAGGGGCTCCCAGGTGTTCACTATTGGCCAGCAGTAACAGGAAGAAGTTGGGACGGATCATGCCAAGTACACATGTAGCAGTCCAATTTGCTGGCAACCAGGAGTATGCAAATAAGCCGCAGAGCCAGTATTTACCATCAGGAGCTGACCATCATTCATAGGAAGTTTCATTAAGCAGTGTCTAAAGGGTGCTGAAGACAGTGGGAAGCAACAATGGAGGTTTGCAAGGCCCATCATGAAGGTCGTGAACCTGACGTAAAAGTGAGGGTCTGTGAAGTCAGGTTTAACATGTCTAGCTGCTTTGCCTCCCATGGCCACTGTTCTCCCATACCAGTCCCTCCTCATACAAAACAACTGCTAACATTAAGAGTCTGGCCTATAGTTTCAGCAAACTGCATAAACAGATTTCTAGTGATTACAGGAATATCAGTATCTACTTTCATAATTTCATAAAACTGGGGAAACACCACAGAGTGATGGACAGGAGTACGTGAGCGGGATACAATACGGACATATACAACAGTACCTGGGTCTAGTCCTTTACCATCAATATACAATGCCATGCGGCCTCTGGCCTTCTGGACTTGGACATTGGCATTCCAGTTATGTGGGTCATGGGATTGCAGAAGCCTGTAGTACACAAGGGGCCGGGGCTAGGACCTAAGTAAGGGAGGCAGAGGGGATATTAGGGGATATTTGTGTGGGTTATTGTAGATAACCCACGAGACACATTCCCATAAAGGACAGGCTCCACCATTAGTGAAGGTTTCCTCATAGGGGCATTTCTTAAAGGCAGGTTATACAGACATATATACTTAGCACATTTGGTATAATAATGCTGTCAATCTAGGGAGCCACACAAAACTGTATTAGGGGTAGTACCATGACCTTGAGCAATATCAAATAACACACATGCATCAAAATACAAAGACACCAGGCAAGTGGTGTCTACAATAAGAGTCTGGTTGATAAGTGGACCGTCAACATTATCAATACAGATTTCCGCCCACTTTTAAACTTCATCACCAGTAGGTTGGAAACAAATAATACCCTCTGATGTTTGACACTTTCTGTACTTAACTCCATCATGCAAACAAACATCAGGCAAGAACTACAGAAGAAAGAAGCATAAGGCAGTGAGAGCAACACAAATATCAGATATATATAAGACAAAAGGCGCCTACAATGCTAACATAGGAAGCTAATTTTTCTTTCAGGCACAACTTAGAAAACTTCAAACAGTTATACTCAAGACACTCGCTAAAGGCAGCGGTGAACCACAGGCAGTCAATTAAACTCAAACACTTGTAAAGAATTATATTCAGAACACCTGCTAAGTACAGTGGTAAATATTCAGAACTTTTGAGGTTTTAGAAAGCTTCAGCTGAAGATCCGTGTTGTAGTGGAACCAAGTTTCATGTCCGGACACCTTGACAACTGTAAGAGAGGAAATTAGGACAATAAAAGGACCTATCCATCTAGGTTTCAGGGGATCTGACTTCCAAGTTTTCAGCCATACCGTATACCCAGGGATGTATCCATGGACTTGTGTAGCTATCGGTAGTGAGGCCCTTTCCAGAACCCATTTGTGGACCTCTTGAAGGGCCTTAGCTAAAGATTGGACCTGACTCTGGAAGATATCTAATCCCAGAATCCCAGAGTAGCAAAGGAACCAGGGTCTGGATTCACAATGGGTGATGGCCGGCCAAACATGAGCTGAAACAGGGACTGTTTAGTGGATTTTGACAGGGTACACCTGATCTGAAAAAGAACAGAAAGCAACAGGACAGGCCAGGGCAGATTAGTTTCTTCAATTCGTTTGGTGAGAAGGGTCTTAAGGGTTCTGTTCATCCTTTCAGCTCTGGGGGTGGTAAGCAGCATATAATTTCCATTCAATTTGGAGGGCCTTAGCAGTTTGTTGGACGACATCGGCAATGAAAGCGGGGCCGTTGTTGCTGCCTATGGAAATGAGGAGACCGAAGCACATAATTGTATCATTCAGGAGGTGTTTGGTTATTTCCCTGGCACGTTCAGTGCAAGTAAGGAAGGCTTCGACCCATCTGGTCAGGGTGTCTGTGAAGACTAGGAGGTGACTGAGGGAACGGGAAATGGGCATGTGGGTAAAATCTACAGACAGAACCTGCATCGGATATGTTCCAATGGGTTGGTGTCCAGGAGGTGGCAGTCGTCTGGTTGAGGAATTTATTCTAGAACAGACAACACACTGTCGGACCGTATTCCGGACTAGCTGATCAAGGTGATTGATAAAGAAATGTCTCTTGAGAGTCATTTTCATAGCTGGTTCTCCAGAGTACGCCAGATCACGGCATCTTTTGACAATCATGAGGGCCAGGTGTTGAGGAATGAATATGAGGGTACCCGCTGTGCTTGCGTTTGAAGTATCAGTGTGTGGGTCTGGATTGGCACTTGAATTGGCGCATATTTGTATCCACCCCCCTTTCAGGACAGACTGGCCCGAAAGAGTGCAGGCCCGAGTCTGTTCCTGAGAAGTGTATTGGGGTGTAAGGGTGTCCAGAAAAGGAATGATGGTGTACAGAGGAGTCGAAGGAGGGGGGCAGAGGCTGGCAGCTCGGGTTGTGCGGTCGGCAAGGGCATTGCAGCGTGAGACGAGATCAGTGACACGATGGTGGGCTCAACAGTGCATAACCGCAACACGGGAGGGCAATTTGACAGCCTCGAGGAGGTCAAGAATGAGGGGAGCATGATGGATCAGGCGGCCGGAGGCTGTAATGAAACCTCGATGTTTCCAGATGGCCCTAGGGGCATGCAAGGTAAGGAAAGCATATTTGGAGTACGTGTAGATGTTGCAAGACTGAGAGGCAGAGGGGCACAGGGCAGAAGTGAGGGCATACAGCTCAGCTTCTTGGGTGGAAATGACAGAGGGCAGGGGGCCCATGAGTAAAGGGGAAGTGGCAGAGACCACTGCGTAGCCAGCGATACGGGCATCAGAAAGGGTGACAGATGAACTGCCATCCGTGAAAAAAGTGAGATCAGGGTCCCGGAGTGGGATGTCAGTGAGACCAGGACAGGAAGAATAAACTAAGTCATCGGTGTCAAGGCAGTAGTGAACAACCGGCTGGGAGGAGACAGGGAGGAGAGTGGAGGGGTCAAGGAGAGAAGAGACAACAAGAGAGACCTGAGGGTTTTCACAAAGAAGGGCTTGGTATTTAAGGAGGCACTCATTCGTGAGCCACAAGGAGCCTTTATGTTCTAGAAGAGAGGTCACACAGTGTGGGACAAAGAGGTCAATATGTTGGCCAAAAGTGAGTTTGTTAGCGTGCTGTAAGAGATCTGAGACAGTGGCAATGGCCCGAATGCAGGGAGGCCACCCAGCAGCAACAGGATCCAGTTGTTGAGAGAGATAGGCAATGGGCCTACGCCAGGAGCCAAGGAACTGGGCAAGGACCCCAGCTGCGATACCGGACCCTTCATGAACATAGAGCTGGAAAGGTTTGAAGGGGTCAGGAAGGCCAAGGGCAGGAGCCCGAGTCAGAAATTTTGTAGGCAGTGGGTAATCCAATCCTGGAGTTGGGTCCAGAGAAAAGGGACTGAGTCCGCGCTCCTAGTGGAATCGCATAGGGGATGGGCTATGGCAGAGAAATCAGGAATCCAGATGTGACAGTATCCTGCAATACTGAGGAAGGTGCGCAGAGCCTTGCGGTTATCAGGGACAGGGAGACTACAGACGGTCTGAACCTGGGTGTGAGGAAGGGACTGAATACCCTGGGAGATTTGAAAGCCAAGGTAGGTGACACGAGGAAGGCATACTTGGAATCAGTGTAAATATGGCCACAGGAAAATTTAAAAGGCAGACCCACTATCTAAAAGACTCAAGTAAACTGTCTACTAGCACATAAGAATTGTTCTCAATCCCTATTCTGTATCAGGTTCCTACCCCATAGAGCTGACTTGTAAAAATTAAGTAAAATTCAGCTCTGGGTCCACCCACTAAGCAGCTCTGGGTCCACCCACTAAGCGCGCTCTAAAGCAGCAGTCCCTTCACTATCATCTGACTGACAAAAATATTTACTTCCATATAAGGGCGTGTTACAAAAGCATTCCTAAAAATTACATTCTTATACCTAAAAGTTACATTCTTATAATAAGCTTACATGATTTATAAAAAGAAATATAAAACAAAGATTGGAATATACAGTAAAACTTAGGATTGCAAATAACTTGGTTTGCAAGTGTTCTGCAAGACAAGCAAAACATTTTATTAAATTTTAACTTGATATACCAGCAACGTCTTGCAATACAAGTACATACAGTATACAAGCATCACATTATCACAACTGAACCAATGGTTCCTCTCTATGATGCTGCAGGAGTGCAATGACTGTTCCAAATGAGCGAGGTCTTGCAATACAAGTATGTATATTTTTGTATTAAAGTTTTGGGTTGTGGAACAAATCGTCTGAGTTTCCATTATTTCCTATGGGGAATCTCGCCTTGATACACAAGTGCCCTGGACTACAAGCATGCTTCTGGAATGAATTATGCTCGCAAACCAAGATTTTACTGTACTCACAAAAGATAATCCATACACACAACTTTAAACCTTTTTTGTTACAATCAACATGCGTCTCAGTGCTATTAAATTTGTATCCCTATGGTAAAAGTGAA
Source organism: Geotrypetes seraphini (assembly GCF_902459505.1). Classification (NCBI taxonomy): domain Eukaryota; kingdom Metazoa; phylum Chordata; class Amphibia; order Gymnophiona; family Dermophiidae; genus Geotrypetes; species Geotrypetes seraphini. Next base: position 116,025,343 of record NC_047094.1, read on the forward strand.
GCAGGAGAGACCTACTCCCCCTCCCTTCAGAATTTCACAGAGGAGAGAGAGTTGCTTAAAGATCAAAGAAATCAAATTACAGATGTAGTACTTTTCAGAATTTCCTTAGGTTTAAAAGATACATTCACACACATTGTCACTCATGGGATCCCATCACACACCACTTACATAAAGCACTAACAAAATCGGCTATTACTCTGAACCAGGTCTGCAAATCCTGATTTACCATGTATTTCAATGTACAGAAAAGATGGGCACTTAACCTCCACCTTTGTTAGGTCAAGTGTAATTAAAAGTTGATTAATCACCTAATTAGACATTCAGGGCATTACACAATTCTAAAAATACTTTATAAAACAAACATGGAGAACAAAAATTCATACTGGACAGACAGAACTCATAAGGAACCCGGGATAAAAATACAAAGGATGGGGATTTTGAATGTCATGCACACACAAAAAACCCACACATACATGCAGATAAACGGTCTGTGCAAAAAGCAATCCCTGTACTTTCGTACAATTTTCTTCCTTTACAAATACAGCACAATAGAAATATAGCCAGTTCTAACCAATTCCCTGACTCCTGAAATGTTCAACCTACACCGTTTTTAGGATGCATCCGAATCATGCTGAGCCCTGCAAATACAAACAGCTTACGTCTATTCTCTAACTTCTGATCTACAGATTAGTTCAGTTTCGTTTCCCAAACAGACACACAGTTCCTAGAATCCCTCCCCGCTGTTTCAATTATGGATCAAGTCATTTACTAAAGAAACAGGAGAGGAATGATCAATTCCTCCACTTACCCAGTTTGGTGGCCAACCCCAGACAGATACCTGCACTTTAACCCAGGACTCGATTAATCAGTTGAGCCGGCCAGAGCCACGAGGTCTACCAATCCCAAGGAGAGGGACCAGCTAGCTTTGCAGACAGGTCGGTTCTCAGACCAGACACAAGTGACCAATCGAGTAGCTGGCGGTCAAAAGACCTTCAAGTCCCTGTTCAGAAGCGCCAAATGAAAGGTCACTTTGGGCAGTCACAAAACTTAGAGACTTGAAGAAAGCACAGATGTTTATTCAGCATATGAGGACCCCTAAGCCCCAAGCTGGCTTCAGAAGTCCCAAAACCAGGAAGTTACAGAGATATTTATACATTCTTCTGGCTATACAACTGAATTCTAGAAAGCACAGTTACTTACCGTAACAGGTGTTATCCATGGACAGCAGGCAGGTATTCTCACATATGGGTGACGTCATCCGACGGAGCCCCGATACGGACGCCTCACAAGCAGACTTGCTTGAAGAAACTAGAAGTTTCGAGTCGCCCGCACCGCGCATGCGCGAGTGCCTTCCCGCCCAGCACAGGGTGCGTCTCCTCAGTTCAGATAGCTAGCAGAGAAGCCAACCAGGGGAGGTGGGTGGGTTGTGAGAATAGCTGCCTGCTGTCCCTGGATAACACCTGTTACGGTAAGTAACTGTGCTTTATCCCAGGACATGCAGGCAGGTATTCTCACATATGGGTGACCTCCAAGCTAACCAGAATGGGATGGTGGGAGTGTTGGCAATTTAGGAGAATAAATTTTGTAATACTGTTTGGCCAAACTGTCCATCCCATCTGGAGAACGTATCCAGACAATAGTGAGAAGTGAAGGTATGAACCGAGGACCAAGTAGCAGCCTTGCAAATATCCTCAATAGGTGTAGATCTGAGGAAAGCTACTGAAGCTGCCATTGCTCTGACTTTATGGGCTGTGACTTTACTGTGTAGGGGTAATCCAGCCTGGGCATAGCAGAAAGAGATACAAGCCGCCATCCAGTTGGAGATGGTGCGCTTAGAAATTGGATGTCCCAACTTATTTGGGTCAAAGGAGCAGTTCTGTGTGGTTTGGTGTGTTCCAAGTAGAAGGCCAAAGCATGTTTACAGTCCAGAGTATGAAGAGCTGATTCTCCAGGGTGAAAATGAGGCTCTGGAAAAAACACTGGAAGAACGATGGATTGGTTGAGATGAAATTCTGAGACCACTTTAGGTAGGAATTTCGGATGAGTACGAAGAACCACCTTATCATGATGGAACACAATGAATGGTGGGTCAGCAACTAAAGCTTGTAGCTCACTGACTCGTTGAGCATAAGTGACAGCAATGAGAAATACCACTTTCCAAGTGAGATACTTCAGATGAGCCTTATCAATTGGTTTAAATGGAGGCTTCATGAGTTGAGAAAGGACCACATTGAGGTCCCAAACCACAGGAGGCGGTTTGAGAGGAGGTTTGACATTGAAAAGTCCTTTCATGAATCTGGAAACCACCGGATGAGCAGAGAGGGGTTTCCCTTCAATAGGCTGATGAAAAGCCGCAATTGCACTGAGATGGACTCGTATGGATGTAGACTTGAGACCAGATTTGGATAAGTGCAAAAGATAGTCCAAAACAGAAGATAAGGAGGAATGCTGAGGCTCCTTATGATGGGCAAAACACCATGTAGAAAATCTAGTCCATTTTTGGTGATAGCATTGTCTAGTGGTAAGATTTCTAGAAGCTTCTTAAACGTCTCTTACAGATTGAGAAAACTGAAGAGGGGTTATGTTGAGAGGTACCAGGCTGTCAGGTGTAGATGGTTGGGATGAAGCAGAGATCCTTGACTCTGTGTAAGCAGAGAAGGAAAAACTGGAAGAAGGTATGGCTCCCTGCTGCTGAGTTGAAGTAGAAGGGAGTACCATGGTTGTTTCGGCCTCCGAGGAGCGATTAGAATCATGGTGGCATGAATGTTCTTCAATTTGACTAGTCTTGAGAATGAGAGGGAATAGAGGAAATGCGTAAAGGAAAAGATTTGTCCATTCCAGAAGAAAAGTATCTGCCTCGAGGCGGTGAGGAGAGTATATCCTGGAGCAGAACTGAGGCAGTTTGTAGTTGTGGGGAGTTGCAAAGAGGTCTATCTGAGGAATTCCCCACTATGAGAAAATGTGATGAAGAGACGAGGAATGGAGAGTCCATTCGTGAGGTTGCAGGAGACGACTCAAGTTGTCCGCCAAGCAATTCTGAGCCCTTTGAATGTAGATAGCTTTGAGGAAGGTGTTGTGATGGATTGCCCAGTCCCAAACTTCCAGAGCTTCTTGACAAAGGGGGGCAGACCCTGTCCCTCCCTGTTTGTTGACATAATACATGGCGACTTGGTTGTCCGTGCGGTCGAGGACTACTGTGTCGTGAAGGAGATGTTGAAAAGCAAGGAGAGCTTTGAGGATCACTCTGAGTTCCAACTGATTGATATGACACTGACGGTCTGTACCGGTCCAGACGCCTTGAGTACGGAGATCATCGAGATGAGCGCCCCAGGCGTAGGTTGACGAGTCTGTCATGAGGACCTTCTGATGAGGGGGAGTTTGAAAAAGCAAGCCTCTGGAAAGATAGGAAGAGAGCATCCACCAACGGAGAGACTTCTTCAAAGAAGGAGTGATTGTGATGTGTCGAGAAAGAGGATCGCAAACTTGCGTCCATTGAGATGCCAGGGTCCACTGAGGAATTCTGAGGTGAAGTCTGGTAAAAGGAGTCACTTGTACTGTGGAGGTCATGTGACCCAGAAGCACCATCATGTGTCTCGCAGAGATGGAAGAGCGAGAAGACACTGTGCGACAGAGGTGAAGCAGAGCTTCTAGACGTTGTTGTGGAAGGAATGCTCTGAGTTGGACGGTGTCCAGAACAGCTCCAATGAATTGTAGATTCTGAGAGGGTTTAAGTTGAGATTTGGGAAAGTTGATTTCGAATCCCAAACTTTGTAGGAACCAGGTAGTCCGTTGGGTCGCTACAATAACCCCTTGAGACGTGGAATCTTTGATGAGCCAGTCGTCTAGGTAGGGAAAACCATGATTCCTTATAGCTGCGGCTACCACTATTGATAATGCAAATTCCCCACCCGAAATCTGATATACTGACAGGAGGCCGGATGGATGGGAATATGAGTGTAGGCCTCCTTAAGATCCAGAGAGCATAACCAGTCATTCTGCTCGAGAAGGGGATAAAGGGATGCCTGGGACAACATTCGAAACTTTTCTTTGACTAGAAATTTGTTGAGAGCCCTGAGATCCAGAATGGGTCGCAGATCGTCCGTCTTCTTTGGAACAAGGAAGCAAAGGGAGTAAAAACCCCTGTTCTGCTGTCCCAAGGGGACTGGTTCGATGCCATGGAGACAAAGCAGAGCTTGAGCTTCCTGAAGAAGAAGGGCGGTCTGGGATGGATTGGAAGGATACTCTCTTGGAGGAAGCTCTGGAGGAACCTGAGTGAAATGAAGAGAGTATCCTTCCCTGAAGATGGTAAGAACCCAGAGGTCTGATGTAATTAAGGTCCATCTGTTGTAAAAATGATGGAGACGACCTCCTATAGGGGGAAAGGGAGACAGAGACAGAACGATGGAGGTTATGCTCTGTTTTAAACAGTCAAAAAGGCTGAGAAGCCTTAGGTGCAGCAGAAGGTTGGGATTTCTGTTGCTTCTGAGGTGGCTGTTTTTTCAGAGGAGGGCGAGTATAAGGAACTGGCTTTGGAGCAAAACGCCTTTGATAGATAACAGCAGGACGTGCAGGCTTGGCAAGTGTTGACTTCGGTTTAGGTCTGACAATTGAAGCAAATGACTTTTCATGGTCAGATAATTTTTTAGTGGCTGCCTCGTTTGACTCGTCAAAGAGGTCGTTGCCTTGACAAGGGATGTTAGCCAGGCGATCTTGAAGATTAGGGTCCATGTCAATGGTTCGAAGCCCTGCAAGACGACGCATAGCCACAGAGCAAGCAGCCACTCGGGCAGATATCTCGAATGCATCATAAGATGACTACAGGAGATGGAGACGCAACTGAGAAAAAGAAGCAATGACTTCTTGAAACTCAAAATGCATGTGATTATCCATATAAGTCAAAAATTTCAGCAGCAGAGAAAGAAGAAATTCAAAATAAGTAATGAAATAAAAATTATAATTGAGAACTTTAGAGGACATCATAGCATTCTGGTAGATGCGACGGCCAAATTTGTCCATAGTTTTCCCCTCCCTTCCAGAAGGGACTGTGGCATAGACCTTGGAAGGATGGGATCTCTTCAAGGAAGATTCAACTAGTAGGGATTGAGGAGATAACTGTGAGTTGTCAAATCCCTTGTGATGCACTGTTTTATACCTCGAGTCCAATTTTCCAGGAACTGCTGATATGGAAAAGGGAGTCTCCACGCATCGAGTAAAAGTCTGGTCCAAAAGCTTATGAAGTGGAAGCTTGAGACTCTGCCGGAGGCTGAGGAAGACGCATGACTTTGAGATATTCCTTAGAATATTTGGAGCCAGTATCCAATTTAACATCCAAGTCTACAGCCATCTGTCGTAGGAAAGATGAAAAAGATAGCTGATCTGGCGATGCCTTGTCCCGAGAAGGACTCGAGGATGTCGAGGCAGCATGTGTCGAAGAAGAAGTTTCGGCATGGAAAAAAGTCTCATAGGAACCTGGTGACTTGGACAAAGCAATCGAGGCCGGGATATCCTCGAGGTCCGGCATTGGAGACCTCAAATGAGGAGTTGGTGGTCTGGTCGAGGTTGGAGTAGAGCGAGGCTTCGAGGAAGATGGAATATCCTGCAAGGAACGATGCCGGGAAGAATGCCTTGATGAAGGCCTCGAACGATGGTGAGAACTGTATCTAGAACCAGACCTTGATGATCGAGGAGATTTTGCCTCGGAGATGGAAGCAGCCGATGCCAATGTATGAATAGGACTAGAGGCTGAAGATCGAAGCTCCAGCGGCTTGGAGGAGGAACCTCGATGCACTCGCAAAGACTCTGCTCCCTGCTGAGTATGAGGAATCCTGTCGATGCACTCGCAAAGAATCTACTCCTTGCCTTTCGTGCTTAGGTGGCAGACCAGACACTCGCAGAGACTCTGCTCCCTGCAAAGAGTGTGACTCCGACTGGGACATAGGAAGTGGCTCGACCTTGCGGGAGTCTGCTGAATGCCCAGGCAGGATAATAGGAAGCAGTTTAGGACCCATAATAGTAAGGTACTGAAGAAACTGCTTCTCTAAAATGTCTGGAAAGAAGCCAGCAAGGTGGGATCCGCGTCAGAAACCGGATCACCTGCCTTGGCTGGAGGTTCCTTCGAGGCAGTGTGAGTGTGCTTCAACTTAGCAGTCATAGACACTTTAATCACCACCGGTGGAACCGACTGCTAAGCTATCTGACCTGAGGAAACAGGGGAAGATACAGCAGATGATGTCGAAGCAAGAGCCGCTGCAAACGATGAAGGCTTGATGAGGCTCGAGGTAGAAGCAGGAGGTGCAGAAGGAGGCTCGATGAAAGTCGAAGCCGAAGATGCCTTCAAAGTCAAGGGATCAGTCGAAGACTCCATCTCGAAGAGCTTGTCTACTTGAATGCAACGACGCTTAAAAGCTCAAGGCTGAAGTATTTGGCAAGGCAGGCATGACCTGGGATGATGTCAAGGCCCAAGGCACTTGAGGCAGCGTCTATGAGGGTCTGTGATTGAGATCGTGCTCCGACACTTGCTACACTTCTTAAAGCCTGTAGCTGGCCGGGACATAGTCTGAAAAACAGCTGCTGCAAGGTCGAAGCTCGTGGGCTGCGGCCGAGCGGCCTGTCCCGGAGAACGGACGGAAGACAAAAAAAATTTTCTTTTTAAAACTAGATAAAAACAAATAAAACAAAATAAAACAGTGATTCATGAAGAAAAGTCACCAACCGCGGTTGAGAGAAGGCAAAAGTGAACAAAGTTGAACGCAGAGAGTCAAAGATGGACTTCTCGGCTCCGTGGAAAACTAAGAACTGAGGAGACGTGCCCTGTGCTGGGCGGGAAGGCACTCGCGCATGCGCGGTGTGGGTGACTCGAAACTTCTAGTTTCTTCAAGCAAGCCTGCTTGTGAGGCGTCCGCATCGGGGCTCCGTCGGATGACGTCACCCATATGTGAGAATACCTGCCTGCTTATCTTGGGATAAAAAACTTTTCATATGTTACTTTTCTTAACAATCATTGGTCCTAAGCTCACACTAGCAGGTCACTAGCAGGTCACTTATCTAAGCCCTGCAGTCTTTCTGTTACATGTCCAGGAGGGCGGAATACAATATCATGTATACTGAGATAGCCATAAGAAGCTAGAATGCCCTAGCTAAAACACCCAGTGCAGGCAGGCTAGAACATGAGATAAGTTAGGTCCGCAATAAAACATAATTCAGCATTTTATTTAAGAGAAAACTTAGTTCAACACTTAGGAAAACCAGTCCCAGACTCCTTCAACTCCAGCACAGGTTTTCCAAGCTCCACTTATGATTAAACAGACTAACACAGGGAAAATTAAAACTGATTATGTAGCATGGAGCTTTGCTGATAAGCTTTCTGTCAAGGCACAACTTCCCCCACTGCTTGCAGGGGCTTCCCCTTGGATTTCTAAATTTGAATAAATCACATCCCAATGGGTGCTAGCTCTCGGCGATGTTCGCTTCCTGTTAGTTGAGTGCGTAGGTAAAACAACCACTGATATATTTGCTGACGCTGGCATTGCTAATTATACAATTGATGTTAAAAATTTTGATGGGGATAGGTTTAACAACTATAGATCAGCAGTGTGGGATGCCCTGAAGTCTCGCTATCCCGATGAAAAGGACATGTCTAAACTTGCTTCTTTGAAATACAAAAGTGGGACAGACATCTACTCTTTCATTCAGGAATTTGAGGAGAAGTGGGAATCGCAAATAGGAGACCCTTGTTCCAAGGACAAAATGAAAAGTTTAGCCTTTCAGATACTAAAAAATGCAATGCCCAGAAGCATACAATCCAAATTAGACAGTGTTGTAGGTACAGAAGGCAAAACCTGGTCAGAAATTGTGTCCCACATCATACATTATTCAAAAACCATAGATGAAGCGGATAGTAAAGATCAAAAAGAATTGTTACAGCTTCAGAAAAAGGCTCTGGTTATGCACAGGACAGAAAATACAAGAAGGACAAAAAGAGAAGTCTGCTGATGTACTCATACAAATGAAACAGAGCAAATTGAGAGGACATGATCGAAACATTCAAGGTACTGAAGGGAATATACTTAGTAGATAAGGACAGGTTGTTCACCATCTTCAAGGTAGGGAGAACGAGAGGGCACTCTCTAAAACTGAAAGGGGATAGATTCTGTACGAATCAGAGAATGGTAGAAAATTGTAAAGCTCTTCCGGAGTCTGTCGTAGGGGAAAACACCCTCCAGGGATTCAAGACAAAGTTAGACAAGTTCCTGCTGAACCAGAATGTACGTAGGTAGGGCTAGTCTCAGTTAGGGCGCTGGTCTTTGACAAAGGGCCATTAGGGTGCTGGTCTTTGACCACGGGCTGCCACGTGAGCGGACTGCTGGGCACGATGGACCACTGGTCTGACCCAACAGCGGCAATTCTTATGTTCTTATAAAAAAGGCAGTGCAGCTTGCCCAAAAAGAAGCAGTTCAGCTTGCACTAATTCAATGGGCACAGAATAATGCTCCTTGGCCTCAGAATACCGGAAGCTCTGGACCTAATTATAGAGGAATGAGCAATGCTGACATGTCGTAAATATGGTCATTATGCAACTGAATGTTGGTCTAAAGATATTAGTAGGGGCAGTAGAGGGGAGGACGTGGCCACGGTATGCCCCCTCCTGCCAACAACAGTCAGAATACCCACTATTGGGATTATTCCCCCGATTTCCCATATCCACAGAATCCCCCCCCCCCAGCCATGGCAAGGCCCAACAGGGGAATTCACCTCAAACAATCCATTTAATGAACAATGACTAGGACAATATGTGCAGATCATCTCTGCCACTGCGCAGACAGAGCCCATTAAACATGTACTGATTGGAGATCAAAAAGATATTCCTTTCATTGTTGACACAGGTGCCACTATGACTTCGATTAACTTTGTCCTACCTCACTATACAGTCTCTACATGCACAATTTCCACTGCAGAACCACATCATCCCAGATGTTCTTTTGATAATTGATGGACAGCTGGTACTCTCAGACATTCTGTATGTTGCAACTTGCGCAGTGAACCTTTTAGGACGAGATGGGCTTTCTAAAATAAAGGCGGTGATCTCCTTTGCTGGTTTTAGCCGATCAATGCCTAAATTTGACCCTCAACATCAATATGATCGTGTCACAAGTGTGACCAGACTCAAATTAATTTTAAAGGATCCAGAGACAGGCCCAACCATTCCACAATATCCCCTTAAACCAGAGGCCTTGGAAGGCATCAAGGCGTTAATAGATGACCTTCTTGAGCATGACATAATTGAACCAACTGAATCACCCTGGAATACACCTCTTTTCCCTGTTCTGAAAGCAGATGGGAAAACTTGGCGCGTGATCCATGACCTAAGGGGCCTAAATCGTCTCTTAGAGTAAGAATTCCTCGTGTTACCAAACCCAGCCACCCTGATTTACATTCCTGATTTTCTGTCATTGATTTATAAAATACTTTTTATTCCATTGTCCTACACCCAGACTCACGCCCACTCACAGCATTTACGGTAGGGACAGATCACTTTATGTGGAAATGGCTCCCACTAGGACTCCATGAGAGCCCGGGAATCTTTTCACGAGTAATATCCCACGATTTACAGGGATTCAGGGATACTATGCCATTCAATTCACATGCTTCACTTTTTGTGTACGTATATATTTTACTCTCAGCACATACAGGGACTTACCGATGACCTCACCCACTTCCTCATCAGCAAAGGATATGCTATTAATTTTAGCAAAGTCCAATATTGTCAGCAGGAAATCACTTTCCTGGGCCACACTATCAGAGTGGATGGTAAATTCCTATGTCCAACTTTGCTGATAGAGGTAGAACAAATGACCACTCCACAGACAGTACAAGAGTTACGAGCCTTACTAGGGATCCTAAATTACTGCAGGGATTACATCCCTTGCCTGAGCACAAGAATTTTACCCTTGAGACTTCATTTAAAAGGGAACCCTGAAGGGAAACATAAAATTCAACTGTCTGACACTGATTCCAACATTATCACATCTCTGAAAGCTGACTTGGGAAAAGCCCCACAATTCATGCTGCCACTGCAATCTCTCCCTGTAGATTTGTATGTCATAAACCACCCAGAGGGGTGGGCTGCAATAGCCTGTCAACAAGATAACACCGTTTGCTATGTATCAGGATCTTTCACACCTGTTGAACAATGTTTCAACAGCTGTGAACAGGGGGTAGTGGCCGCAGTGACTGCAGTACTAAAAATTTATAAATTTTTACCTTATGCTTGTATTATCTTACACTCCACATACACTATACAAAAGATACTATCCATGCCAACTGTTGCCTTTACCACAAGAAGGCCATCTACTTATATTGCCATCCTTATGACAGGCAATATTGAAATCAAACCAGTTACACACACAGACACCATTTCTGCAAAAGTTGAGCCATTCCTTGCTTTCTTAGGCCCAGCTGCTGTGGCCTTAAATGAATGTCCACAAGAGACCCCCTACCAAACAGAATTTAAAACCCTACAGAGACGGTTTCCATGTCTTTGTGGATGGCTCACAAACAAAAACTGGAACTGCATTTGCATAGTTTATTTATAACACCAAAGAACAAGTTTGGGAAAGTGGATGGAGTTTTTTGTTTTGCTTGCTCTTGAAAGTGGATGGAGTACCATGCCAGCTTCCCTTACTGCCAAGCTGCTGAACTTGCAGCCCTTTTGCAAACCCTTGAAACATATGCGGATCAGAAACTTACCATTTACTCTGACTCCATTTATGCCATCAAAAGCATCAAAGAGAACTGTGATAAATGGCAAATAAGAGGGTTTATTGCTAGTGCAGGAAAACCACTTCAACATGTTACCTTATTGGAGCGTCCAATGACAGCCCTACAACAGAGATCAATTCCAGTAGCAATTGTTAAAATAAAAGCTCATATCACAGACACTTCCTTCAACCAACAAGCACATCAACATGTAGACCTCCTAGAAAGGAGGCCACTACATATCAGCATTCTGTTTCATTGTATGTCAGCACTAGAGCATACCCTGAGAAACTTGAAGTTTCCTTTGCAGAAGGTGTTACACCAGATGAATTACAACAATGGCAAAGTTTAGGATGTAAACAGTTAAAAGGGATATGGAAAACAACAGACATTAGAATTTACATATCCACTTCATCTCTGTGGTTATATGCACAGGATTACCACTCCAAAACACATGCCCCTTTTTCTCATCTCAGTGCTAGACTTAAATCGATTTTATGGCACCCTAAGTTAGATACCATTTTGAAAGAAATTGTCCAGAAATGCCCTGTCTGTATCAAGACAAATCCTACTCCATTAGGTATCATTCCTATTCCAGACCCTGCAGGAAGTGGTATATTGATTATACAGACATGATTGTTGAGAATCAAGGGAAAATATATTTGTCGGTGTGTGTATGTCCTTTTTCACAATGGATAGAGGCATATCCTTGTACATCAGAAACAGGTAAAGAGGCTGCTCAAAAAATTTGCACTGAAATTGTAAGCAGATATGGTGTTCCAGAGGCCATAGTCTCTGACAATGGAAGTCATTTTAGAAATGAGCTTCTACAAGAACTAGGCAAATCATTGGGTATCGAACATAAATTTGTTACTATTTACCATCCACAGGAGATAGTTATGCTGAGAAAGCGAATGATTTGCTTAAGGTGGCCTTAAAAAAAACAACAACTTATGCCTTTGGAATCAAAAAATTGGCTCAAGTACTTGCCAGCAGCCCTGTATGCTGTTCGAAATAGAACACTACAGTTTAAAGATCTCATTACCAGTCCATTCCAGCTATGTACTGGAAGACTTCCTTATTTTTCACCCTTTCAACAACCAGGCCAGAGAGCTTTGCTTCAAGTTATATCAGAATTTGTTTTTTCTTTACAGACAGAGCTGCAGCTGCTAGAAGAAAAAAGGAAACCTTCTGCCAGGGCTCCAACGCTGTGGGTGTACAAATAACACACAGGACAGTAAGTGTATAAGTGCGCCTTCCAGAAAAACAACTGGATACAACTGGCCTTCCACGGACCTTATACCATTGAAGAATCTTACCCTTTTGCAGTTAAACTACAAGGACATAGTACTCTTGTGCACCATAAAGACATTAAACCAGCTCCCACAGAGATACATAACATGTAACTGCAGGTTCTATGAGTTGATGGACTGAATATCATTACTCTCAGTATATTTTGTTCTTTTTATTTTTAGTTGGAATTATAGTAGTAACTCCTGGTAAGGTACATTGGCCTAGATTCACTAAGCAAACCGATCGGTTTGCGAGCCCTTTGCGACCAAATTTCCCTCCAACCCCATTCACTAAAGCCTGTAGCGATCCTCCCATGCAAATTAGTAAAACCCCATGCAAAATAGCCAAGCGATTGATTCACTAACAATTGCTTGGTTATTTTGAATCGGGTTTTACTATTAGCAGACCCGATTGCTGCAGACCTGTCCGTAACTGAGTTACCATTAGGTCTGCAGGTTTTTTTGACAGGTCTGTCTGTCTTTTTATTCATTTTTTTCCATGGCCATAAAAAAAAATTAATAAGACAGGCAGGCCTATCAAGAAATGTACCCCCCACACACAAACGTGCTCCTCCCTGAAGAAAACACGCCCCCCCCCCCGACCAGCACGGCCCTCCCCGTGACAGGCACAGCACGGCCCACCCACCCCCGGCACCAAAAAGTTGGGAGCTGTAGGGGTGCCCAGTCTTTCCTGCTCCTTGCGACAAGGCTCCCGAAGGCTTCCTCCATCTTTGGAAGCAGGAGTAAAGTCCTCCCACTCCTGCTCCTCCGTCTGGCTGCCGCCCAATAGCGGCCTTAGGCCCCGCCCTGGCGCATCATCTGATTACTACACACTCTTTACCAGAATTGGAATCTGAGGCTGATACCTGTACAGATACTCATCTGTAATTGATGATTTGTTACCAATTCACTTATTCATCTTTATTGCATTGTTATAATCGATTAATGAATTTTTACGTATATCCATATATTTGATTTTGGAGATTTTTGATTGAATAAATGCAACCTCCTATTTACTCCATATCATTGCTTTATAATTGGTTATTGTATTTTTACCTCTATATACAATTTTCTTCTGATTTTATATGATTCATTCGGATTACATGAGTCATACTGAAGCTGGTACATCATTAGATTGGGGGTGGTAATGACAGTTGTCTTCTTAATAGTACTAAGCTTGATTACTGATTAGTAACCCCTTTTCCACCTCTTCAAAGAACTTCATCTCTACTCTGATCCTGCTTGGTGAAGCCTCTATAGGCTTCAAGAGGTGAATGAGGAGACTAAGGAAGAAGGCCTTCATGGAGAATGAAGGTGAAAACCCTCATGGAACCCCAAAAGAAACATTTACTGTGCTGTTGAATTGAACTTACCCAAGCTTTATGAACAATGCAAAAATCATCTCTCTCCCTGTCAGTATAAAAAAGTATTTTATGAGAAGTTCATATTTGCCCTAGAAACTGGCTAACATCTGCTGACTGTGACAGCATTGGTTATCTGCTGACTGCATTGGATATTCTGGGACTTTCTAAGAAATGCTTGGGTCACCAAACCACATAACTCCAGGTCATGGTGACTTACCAGAAGTCATATCAACTGCAGGTAAAAAGCGCTGAAAGATCTACAATCAAGCCTTGGAGGGAGGAGGCCCACTCTCAGGAATTATTGGCCTTAGTATTAAGAATGTATTGTCAGGGAAAATAGAGAAGTCATATTTGGCACCAGGTGACCTCATGCTTCAATATGACTCAATGACCAATATGTATACCATCCAATCAACAGAAATGACAAATGTAACAAGCCAATAGAAAGTGAGTATGTAATTTGTAACCGGGTAGTACTCTTGACTCTAGGCTACTGTACTAGAGTATAAAAGCAGCAGACCGGCTGCCTTAAACTTCAGAACGGATCTCTATCACTTGCCGGCAACTCTGTATGTAATCCATTGGCCTAATTTGCTGTTACTGTATTACATGTAAGCTGACTTTTGTTTATTACTAATAAATCTATATTTTATACAGCAATTAGGTTGTCGGTGTGAGGTCATAATTCCTCTGGAGAGGCTTTGCAGCGGCCTATTTCACCCCTCCCATAGTCAAGCCTCCTTTTCAGATATGCGCACTAAAACCTGCGCACACATCTTTATAGAATATGCTCAAGTTAAAAGTATACTGAAAACTAATCAATCTCCCTGCGCACAAGACTTGAAGCGGCCTAAGGGTAAAAAAAGTCAAAAGTTGTTAAAATTTAATCAAACATGAGAAAAATATTGGAAAAAATATAAAATAAAGAATTATGATGGAGAGGAAAAAAGTACCGAGAAGGCACAAAAATATCACAAGTCTGACATGCAAAAGAGCTGGAAAAATACAGCTTCTCAGCTTCATGGAAATTAAAGACTGATGGTCCTGCATCTTGAACATCACTATCTCCACAGCGGTTTTTTTGTTTTGCTGGATGGGAAGGCACCTGCATGCACACAGTGAAGGGCACTGCTTCAAAGATTTAAAGTGACAGTACACTTAGAAGTGTCTGCATAGGGCTTTGTGGATGATACAACCCATATGTGAGAATATAATGCCTGTTTGTCCTCAGAGAAAGGGCACTTCCTGTCCCCCCAGCTAAAAAATATCTTTGCTTACAAATCAAATCTCCATGTTATAAGCTCAACAGAAACTTTAGTATATAAGACACTAGCACAGGTAAAAATGGCCACAATATATTTGCAAGGATCCAAATGTTTTGTCAAAAAATCATTTATTGTATCTGAACAAATGATCCCAGATACAATGCTCAAGGGAGACTAGCTAGACCATTTAAGTGATTCCTATCCTGCATTATCTAAAAGTGTAAGTGGGATTCAGACTTACTACAGATTTATACAAGTCAGATATGTCCCTCACTACCTTAGTTCAACAAAAATTCCACTACATAAAGACTTCAAATACAGAATTTTATTTAGAAACTGTTTCAAAGTAGAAAAAAAAAAAAAAAACAACCCCTGTTGAGAATCTCCATAAGGAACATGTTTCTTTGCAAAATGAAATTTCAGGGCAACAGACTTAAAGGCCACATAAGAATCAGAAATAGCACCACTATAGAGTAAACAACGGCTCATCACTTGCATTTTTGGCATTGCATTGTCTTTAATCAAGTTGGATTCTGGATCTCTGGATTCCACAAATTCATGCACTACACAATAGGTTTGTCAGAAAGGGTTTTGCCTTTTACACAGATGTATGTGTTCTGGGAGAAAACAATCTCTCTGAGCAGGAGTAAGATAAAACAGAAAGAAGGTGTAAGCAAGGATAGTGCAAGAGGAAAAAATTTCTATACAAATGTTAACTGGAACAGATACAAAGCTTATCCATGAGACTGCCAGAACTGTGTCCTAGGTTGAGAGGAAAGCCAATGATACTTAATTTCATTGTTACCATATAGCATTCTGGTGATGGAAGATAATTTACACACTGAACATGTTTAAAACAGCTTGTGAAAGGGTTGAAATTCATTGTTTTAATGACAGAGGCCCTAAATGCTTCATAAAAGACTCTTGGTCAACAATCATGAGTACATGAATTTCACACACTGGGAAGCATATTTTAAATTCTCCTAAGGCAATTTGTTCAATTATTTTGCATTGTTTTGACCTATTAGTAGAATCGGAGTTCATTCAGTAACTGTAGTCTCTGCTTCTTACATAATATTACATTTCTAACTCAGCACATTGAATATCAAATTAACTTTCAGACCAGCAACTGCACAATCTCCAAAACTGCCCTTGCTTTTGATCTTCTCCAAAATATACTGATCAGACCACTGGAAAGGAGTGAAATTTCAGCAAAGTGCACTTTTCAAGGAGAGAGGTATTTTGCTTCTGTCAAGAAACAATCTGAATAGAGGGAATCTTTTACAGTTAAGCACATGATTTTACTCTGTCCCATTGATTTTAATATTCTTCCTGCTCTTCTAGTGGCGCTCCTTCATCAGGAATCACAAAGCCCTCCTAAAGAGAAACATAGTTATAAAAAAATTTGGCTTTAAACTGAGAAATGTGCAATAAAACACTAAAAACATACATTAATGGCTCCTGTTTTAACCATTTAACATCCCATCATCATCCAGGAAAAGGTCAAATTGAGCTCTCAATGTACATCTATACCCAATTCTACAGCAGTGAAAGGAAACATTCCAGAGAAACTGGCTTCAAATACTTGCATTCACCTTCATTCCTCTAAGGTTTAATTTAATTTTTACTTTTGGTTGTTATTGTCATAACCATTTTTATTGCCAAACATTTCATAATTTACTCACATTAAAATTAGTTTGCAGAACAACAAAAATACTTGTATAAAAGGTAAAAGGGTAGTGAATATTCAAAGATGAAATTAAGGGAAACAACAGTTTTTCTGTCTTCAAATAAGTGCCAAACATTGACATTACATTCAAATACTTTAAACCCTGTTAAGTTTTAAAAATGTGTAACACCCTTGTTAATTTAAACATCAAAAATACCTGGCTGAAGGACCTACCCGCAGGCAGAAGCATGCAGTTAACAAGTGGTCTAGGTCAGGGGTCGGCAACCTGTGGCTCATGAGCCATATGCGGCCCTTCTGCCATGTGGCTGCAGTTTCTCCAGGCCCTGACCTTTTAATCTCCCTCCCAACCCCACAATTCCCCCTTCAGGCCTATTGAGGTCCTGCTGGTCCAGCAGGAGGTCTTTGTGGCAGGAGCATGGCCCTCTTGCTCCTGCCTCCTCATGGCAGCCACAACCTCTCACAGCAGGAAATGCTGCAAGCAGCCACGAAAGATCACAGCAACCATTTTAGAAGGCAGCCACAAAGAGGCAGGAGTGAGGCGGCTGCGCTCCTGTCACAAAGACCCCGCTGGACCACCAGGTACCTCGGTAGGCCTGGAGGGGAGATCAAGGGGTTGGGAGGGAGATTAAAGGGTTGGGGCCTGAAGAGGGGAGCGAGCCTTGGCCATGGGTTGGAGGGAGGAGGACGGGCAGGGGAGAGAGGGAGGGAAGAGAGGTGCAGAGACCTGTGAGGGATTGGAGGGAAGAAGAGGGGAGAGAAGCTAGACTTTGGGGACGGAAGAGAGTGAGAGACCTAGAATATCTCAAACTCCCTTTTCTACCCATTGTGGCTCTTTGCAAATCTTGAGACAAATTTTTAGGATAAATTGGCTCTTTGCTTTAAAAAGGTTGCCAATCCCTGGTTTAGGTGCTTGTTACTGGCCAAATTATGCAGAAGGGTTTTAACACTACAGTTAACTGGTATAGTAGACATCACACAGAATATTAAAATGTATGGAAAGGAGGCAATTAGTCAATCTGCAGAAATGCAAAGCCATATGCTAATGTCTGCCAGACGAGCACAATGTGAGAAATCTACAGCCAGGTCTGAGGTGGCAAAGAAAAGGAGAACCCCCCTCCCCCAAATTAGTTTTCTGCATTAACCCAATAGCACACCTCCCCACCCCCAACATAAAAAATCCGTGTTGATCATCTTCCATGCCCCAAGCTGTACCTTGAAAAGGCAGAAGCGATGTTCATTCACTCACAAGAATTGCGGGAGCCAGTCAAGAAGCTGCTCAGTGGCGAGCAGGAGTGCCAAAACGCGCTCCTACTCATTGTCGCTCAGCAGCAAAAGAAACTCGATATCGCAGCAGCCACCACTGACCGGATTAGCAATGGGGCAGGAGCGCGGACAGCTCGCTCCTGCCTGTTGTACCTCTGGACCACCAGGGATCAGCAGTGGAGATAGGAGGACAAGACAGGGCAGGGAGGGGGGAGAGGGTACAGAGCCTGGGAGGGAGGGGGGCTGGGTGCAGAGTCTGAGAGGGGAGGGAGGAGGCTGGGTAAAGAACCTGACAGAGGTTGGGAGGGAAGGGGGCTGGGTGCAGAGCTTGACAGGGCAGGGCACTTGAATATTAAGCCGCTCGACATATTTGTGTCAACCATTTTTCCTCCTTTTGGGGGGGAAATGGGGGTCTTGACTTATATTCGGATCGACTTATATTCGAGTATATAAGTTATGTCTTTAGCTTTTTCCTGAAGTCAAGGTATGTGGTAGGTTGTCTTAGTTGTACTGGGAGTTTGTTCCAGATGTGGGGAGCCTGGTATTCAAACATTTTTTCCACCGTATTTTTTTAGGTGATGGGAGAGGTAGTTTGATGTGTTGTGTTATGCATGAATTGAAGAAGGAATGTGGGACTTTGATATCAGATGTTAATCCCTCTGAGTTTTCTCCTTAGATCACTTTGTGAACCATGCAGGCTATCTTGAAAAGAAATCTCTTGTTCATCGGTAGCCAATGCAGTTGTTCCAACAACAGACTTGCCTTTTCATATCGATTATTTTTTAGGATTATTCTTGCGGCTGTGTTGTGCAGTAGTTGTAGTCTCTCTCTCACTCTTTTTCTGTAATGCCCCCATATAGTGAGAGTTGCAGTAGTCCAGGTAGGATAGATTGTGCTACTGTCCTAAAGTTGGTCTCTGTTAGGACTAGTCTTATTGCCCTCAGCTGTCTCATCTTAAAGAAGAATTTTTTCACTAGAGAGGTGATATGAATGTTGTAGGTTAGGTCTGAGTCAAGTGTGACTCCCAACACTTTGGAGGAATTTTCTATTTTTAGCCTCTCACATATGGATAGATCTAGTTCTGTGCTCAGTAATGAATTGTAATCTCCGAACCATAATATTTTTGTTTTACATTTGTTTAGCTTGAGGAAGTTATTCATTGTCCATGTACATAGGTCTTCAATAGTGGTTTTCAGGTACTCTAGGGTGTTAGAAAAGGCTATAGAGAGAATTAAGATATCATATGCATAGGAGAAGACATAAGCTTAACCTAGTAGAGCATACAACATAATATATGTATTTCATTGCATAGCCTCATAAGAGAAACAGACAAAGCAAACAATGCATATCAGCATATTTGTAAGAAATCTAGGAATTACATTACATTACATTACGGATTTCTATTCCGCCTATACCTTGCAGTTCAAGGCGGATTACAAAAGATTTGACTGGACATTTCCAGAGATGATCACATTACAGAGGATTTTACTGGACATTTTCCAGTGAGGATACAAATTTTTTTTTTTTTTTTTTTTTTCTTGGGGATCTTATGGGTTGGATAGAAAACTGACAGTGCCTAGCAGTGTGATATTAGCAAATGGAACACAGTTAGAGTAGGCAAGATTACAATCTTTTTATGGTCTGTTTATATGAAGGGTGATTAGGTGTGATACTTGGGGGAGGATTGTCTGGTGGTAGATGAGTTCAGTCGAGGTAGGTGAATTTTCTGGAGGTAGGTGAACTTAGCTGGAGGTAGGTGAAGTGGTTTAAGGTTTTTGGATGAATTTTTTAAAAAGCAGGGTTTTGATTTCTTTACGGAATGTTTTGAAGTCGTCCGATGTTGTCAGCAGGTTGGAGATGGAATGGTTGAGTTTTGCTGCTTGTGTTGCCAGAAGGTTGTCAAACATTTTCTTGCGTTGTGTGCCTTTGAGTGGAGGGAAGGCAAAAGGATTTGGGGTTCTTCTTTGTCTTGTGGTGGAGATCTGGTTTAAGCGATTGTTTAGGTAGGATGGGGAAGAGCCTTGTATTGCTTTGAATAATAGGCAGAGGAATTTGAATTGAATTCGTGCTTGTATGGGTAGCCAGTGGGAGTCTAAGAAGGCGGTTGTTATGTGATCATATTTTCTAAGTGAGTAGATCAGTCTGAGGGCGGTGTTTTGTATGGTCTGGAGTTGCTTTATCATAATGGCTGGACAAGGAAGATATAGGGAGTTGCAATAGTCCAGCAGACCTAAGACTAGGGATTGTACGACTAGTCTGAATTGTGTTTGGTTGAAGAATTTTCTGATTTTGCGTAGGTTTCTCATGGTTAGGAAAGCTTTCTGGGTCGTCTTGTTGATTTGGGACTGCATTGTGCAACATCTGTCTATGGTGACTCCTAGTAGTTTTAGTTCGGGTTGTATTGGGTATTTGGTATTTCTGATTATCAGTTCTGTGATGGTAGGAGATTTGGCTTTTTCGAGCAGGAGGAATTTTGTTTTTTCTGAGTTTAGTTTTAGTTTATGATCCATCATCCATTTTTCTACTGTATCTAGGGTTGTTTCCAGCTTTGCGGTGGTGGTGGGCTCTGAAGGGTCGAAGGGGAGGAGTATGGTGATGTCGTCTGCATAGCTAAAGGATGTGACATTTAGGTTATCTAAGGTGGCTCCTAGGGAGGAGATAAAGAGGTTGAAGAGTGTAGGTGAGAGAGGTGATCCTTGTGGAACTCCGCAGGGATTTGCCCATGGCTCTGATTTGATATCATTGTATTTTACCCTGTAGGTTCTTGATTTGAGGAACCCTTGAAACCAGTTGTAAACTTTGCCAGAGATCCCTATGGCGTCGAGTATCTGTAGTAATATGGTGTGGTCAACTAGGTCAAATGCAGCAGAGAGGTCAAGTTGTATTAGTATCATCTTTTTTCCTTTACTGATGTGTTGCCGGGCTGTATCTAGAAGAGAGACAAGTAGTGTTTCTGTACTATGGTTGGTTCGAAATCCTGATTGTGAGGGGTGGAGTAGGTTATGTTTTTCCAGGTAGATTGTGAGGTATTGTGTGACTAGGCCTTCTATTATTTTGACGTATATTGGAATTGAAGCGATAGGTCTGTAGTTGGAGGGGCTATCTATTGGGCCTTTGTGATCTTTCATGATTGGGGTGATTAAGATCTCTCCTAAGTCCTGTGGGAATTGGCCTTCTGTTAGTGTGGTTTGAATCCATAACATAAAGTTGGTTTTGAATGTGGTGGAGGCGTTTGATAACAGGTAGGTGGGGCAATTATTTAGTTCGCTGGAGGCATGGCTGTATTTGTTGTAGAGTCGGTTCATATCCGACCAAAGTAGGATTGGGAAGTTGGACCAGCTTCTGTCTGCTACGATGGCTTCGCCTGTTATTGGGTTTGTTGTTATCTTTTCGAGATGGGTGGGTGTATCGATGAATGCGGTTCTGATATTAGTGATTTTGTTTTTGAAGTAGTCTGCTAGGTGGATGGCTGTCGGTGGGTGGGTACCTTGAGTGGCAAGATAAGGTTTAGTATCAGTGAGGTTCTTTACTAGGTTGAATAGCTTTTTTGTGTCTGGGATTTTTGTGCCTATCATTTTGGAGTAGTAGGCTTTCCGTTTTTCCTTGAGTTTGGTTTTATATTGGTTAATTTGATTTCTCCATGCAGTTTTAGTGTGTTTTAAGCTCTTATTTTTTTTCCAGTCTCTCTCTAGTTGTCTGCAGAGCTTTTTTGATTGGAGGAGTTCGGAGTCGAACCATTTATCAGAAGGTCTACATATTTTGAATTTTAATTTTTCTGGGGCTAGTTCATTCAGGATGGTTTCGCTTATGGTTCGCCATTGGGATATGAATTCGTTGGGGGCTGTGTTGGTGATGGAGTGGTCTGCTTTGTCCCAGAATGTGGGGGGTTCAATTTTTTGGCGTGTTTTGAAGGAGGTTTTTTTTGGCGGTTGTTTGTTGATGTTTTGAGGCCAGTTGATGTTAAAGGTGTATTCATAGTGGTCTGACCAGAGTGAGGGGTGCCAGGCCCCATTTGAGATATGGATTTCGGGTTTGTGGGGGTGTTGGGTCATGTAAGCAGCGACATCTAGTTGGTGGCCTTTTTCGTGTGTGGGTTGGGGGTCGAGGATCTGGTAGTTCAGTGCTTTGAGGTATGAGAGTAAATTTATTACTTGTTTAGAGGTGTGATCTTCAAGATGGAGGTTTATATCTCCTAGGATTAGATTATGAGGTGAGGTTAGGGAGTTCTGGTAAATAAATTCTTCGATATCTTGTTTGTTGTCATTCCATTTTCCTGGTGTTGAGTAACAGAGGATGCATGTTAGTGTTCCTGTGAGAGAATCATCGGATAGTTGACAGGCTAGGAGATCTAGGTGAGGGGTGGTGTGTTTGTCTAGGGTCTTTATATTGATGTTGTTTTTGAGTATGATGGCTAGACCTCCACCACGTTTTTTTTTTCCTGCAGATCAGTTCTATTTTGTAACCTATAGGGCATAGTTCTGTGATGGTGGGATCGGATTCCGAGGTTAGCCAGGTTTCGGATAGGAATAAGCAGCTTAGTTGCTTTTTAACTATCCAGTCCTTAATGAGGTCTGCTTTTGTGCTTATTGATCTGATGTTCATGTATGCGCAGGATAATGAGATGTTGAGAGTTTGGGGAGTGGGTGAGCGGTTTGGGTGGAGGAGATTTTCTTTGGTTTGTGGATGATGGTTGCGGTTTTCTGGCTTTGGTTTTGGAGGTGGTCTTTTTCCCCAGCTGGTTGGTATGCTGATGTGGTTGAGTGAGGAGCAATCTATCAGGTTTCTGGGTGAATGAAGTTTTCTGGTAGGTAGTGGGAACCTTTGGGATTCTGTTAAGGTTGGGATAGAGGATGTGTGATAACCTTCTGTTTTTCTGTTGGTTAGAAGTAGGAAGAGTAGTAGATGTAGGAGTACGTTTGTTGAAAAGTTGGGAGGCATGGTGGTGTTTGTGTAGGGTGCAGGAGGTTATGCTGTTTGGTAACTGGTGTGATGTGCAGGTTGGGAGGTGTGGGGATGTTAGGGGAGGAGGAGGCGTTTTTATTTTATTTTTTTCCCTTTTGTTCTGTAGCGTCTGTGTCCTTCAGTAGTGAGTTCAGAGATGGGTGAGTTTTCTTCCCACTGTTGTGAGAAGTGGAGCTCTTCTTTGAATTGTGAGGGTCCCTACTGGTTCGGGGGAATACTATCAAGGTTAAGTAGGAATGGGAAGCACAAACGAAGAGTGTCAGCTATAGCAGTTTGTCTGTGCTTGTCAGGATATTAGGGGATAGACAGTACTAGTATCTTCTCAGACTATAAGGAGGACGTATAGATTGTTTTGGGGCTAAACAGTAACTATCTACTTATTCGTCTGTATAGGTTCTTATGGAGATAAACATTACTAACAACTTATCAGTCTGTATAGGTTCTTATGGAGATAAACAGTACTAACAACTTATCAGTCTGTATAGGTTCTTATGGAGATAAACATTACTAACAACTTATCAGTCTGTATAGGTTCTTATGGAGATAAACAGTACTAACAACTTATCAGTCTGTATAGGTTCTTATGGAGATAAACAGTACTAACAACTTATCAGTCTGTATAGGTTCTTATGGAGATAAACAGTACTAACAACTTATCAGTCTGTATAGGTTCTTATGGAGATAAACAGTACTAACAACTTATCAGTCTGTATAGGTTCTTATGGAGATAAACAGTACTAACAACTTATCAGTCTGTATAGGTTCTTATGGAGGTAAACAGTACTAACAACTTATCTGTCTGTATAGGTTCTTATGGTGATAAACAGTGCTAACAAATTATCATGTTATACAGGTTATTTTGAGGATTTCAAGGGATGTCGCTTCAATAAGTGTCGCTTCACAAAGGCGCGCCGTTAGCGTTGCTCGCTTTTTAAGAGTAGGCCCCCGCTGGATTCGGGGGGGGGGGGGGCGGAAACGGCTCAACGCCCCTGCAGGATCGGGCTCCTGCCTCGATTCCTGCCTGCCCGCTGGATCGGTGAGGAGGTCAGGATCTTTTTAAATGCAGCTTCCACGCTGCTCGCTTTTTAAAGTAGGCCCCCGCTGGATTCGGGGGGGGGGGGGGGGGCGGAAACGGCTCAACGCCCCTGCAGGATCGGGCTCCTGCCTCGATTCCTGCCTGCCCGCTGGATCGGTGAGGAGGTCAGGATCTTTTTAAATGCAGCTTCCACGCTGCTCGCTTTTTAAAGTAGGCCCCCGCTGGATTCGGGGGGGGGGGGGGGCGGAAACGGCTCAACGCCCCTGTAGGATCGGGCTCCTGCCTCGATTCCTGCCTGCCCGCTGGATCGGTGAGGAGGTCAGGATCTTTTTAAATGCAGCTTCCACGCTGCTCGCTTTTTAAAGTAGGCCCCCGCTGGATTCGGGGTGGGGGGGCGGAAACGGCTCAACGCCCCTGCAGGATCGGGCTCCTGCCTCGATTCCTGCCTGCCCGCTGGATCGGTGAGGAGGTCAGGATCTTTTTAAGTGCAGCTTCCACGCTGCTCGCTTTTTAAAGTAGGCCCCCGCTGGATTCGGGGGGGGGGGGGCGGAAACGGCTCAACGCCCCTGCAGGATCGGGCTCCTGCCTCGATTCCTGCCTGCCCGCTGGATCGGTGAGGAGGTCAGGATCTTTTTAAATGCAGCTTCCACGCTGCTCGCTTTTTAAAGTAGGCCCCCGCTGGATTCGGGGGGGGGGGGGGGCGGAAACGGCTCAACGCCCCTGCAGGATCGGGCTCCTGCCTCGATTCCTGCCTGCCCGCTGGATCGGTGAGGAGGTCAGGATCTTTTTAAGTGCAGCTTCCACGCTGCTCGCTTTTTAAAGTAGGCCCCCGCTGGATTCGGGGGGGGGGGGGGCGGAAACGGCTCAACGCCCCTGCAGGATCGGGCTCCTGCCTCGATTCCTGCCTGCCCGCTGGATCGGTGAGGAGGTCAGGATCTTTTTAAATGCAGCTTCCACGCTGCTCGCTTTTTAAAGTAGGCCCCCGCTGGATTCGGGGGGGGGGGGGGCGGAAACGGCTCAACGCCCCTGCAGGATCGGGCTCCTGCCTCGATTCCTGCCTGCCCGCTGGATCGGTGAGGAGGTCAGGATCTTTTTAAATGCAGCTTCCACTCTGCTCGCTTTTTAAAGTAGGCCCCCGCTGGATTCGGGGGGGGGGGGGCGGAAACGGCTCAACGCCCCTGCAGGATCGGGCTCCTGCCTCGATTCCTGCCTGCCCGCTGGATCGGTGAGGAGGTCAGGATCTTTTTAAATGCAGCTTCCACGCTGCTCGCTTTTTAAAGTAGGCCCCCGCTGGATTCGGGGGGGGGGGGGGCGGAAACGGCTCAACGCCCCTGCAGGATCGGGCTCCTGCCTCGATTCCTGCCTGCCCGCTGGATCGGTGAGGAGGTCAGGATCTTTTTAAATGCAGCTTCCACGCTGCTCGCTTTTTAAAGTAGGCCCCCGCTGGATTCGGGGGGGGGGGGCGGAAACGGCTCAACGCCCCTGCAGGATCGGGCTCCTGCCTCGATTCCTGCCTGCCCGCTGGATCGGTGAGGAGGTCAGGATCTTTTTAAATGCAGCTTCCACGCTGCTCGCTTTTTAAAGTAGGCCCCCGCTGGATTCGGGGGGGGGGGGCGGAAACGGCTCAACGCCCCTGCAGGATCGGGCTCCTGCCTCGATTCCTGCCTGCCCGCTGGATCGGTGAGGAGGTCAGGATCTTTTTAAATGCAGCTTCCACGCTGCTCGCTTTTTAAAGTAGGCCCCCGCTGGATTCGGGGGGGGGGGGGGGCGGAAACGGCTCAACGCCCCTGCAGGATCGGGCTCCTGCCTCGATTCCTGCCTGCCCGCTGGATCGGTGAGGAGGTCAGGAATGTTGCTAGGACCTCAAGCTCAGTGAAGGGAATAGTGTGGTTATTGTATGTTGCTTTCATCCTCGTCGGGTACATCATAATGGATACTGAAACATTAAAGAAATTTCTGCAGTCAGGATTTAAAATTAGCTGATGCAAGAATTTACAGCATTTGATGGAGTCTGAGCCGTGGATTCTCCAGTCTCTATCACAGATAAAGAGTCTATAAATTGTTGTGCAGACATTTTGTCTGTGAAAGTATTCGGTTTCCTATCTCGCCAAATACGCAGAGATGCCGGATATATGAGTGCAAACCGTATTCCCCGGCGATGAAGTGTGGAGCAGAGCGGCGCCAGCGCCTTACGGAGGGAGGATACATGTAAGGAGTAGTCATTGAATAATAATAGTTTTTGACCTTCATATTCCAGCCGTCTAGATTTCCAAAAAGCCTGCATGATGAGTTCTTTTCTTTCCAATTGATGTATCTAGCAATTGCTGCTCGCGAGCGGTTGCTATCTTCCATACGCTGGCCCATCCGATGTGCTCACTCACATATAAAACCATCCATTGGTGTCGTCAGGCCACTAATCTCATGTTTTCTGTTATTGAGTGGGTGTGGATTTTGCTAGTTGTTACATATGTGTAATTTCTCCTTGCTCACAAGAGCACCCTTAAATTGTTTTAAAATTTGCATGATAGTATGGTCCATTTCCTTTCTGACCATACATTATGCTGACATTACTGTTCCCTCTTCTCTTATTCTCAGATTTTCTTTATTTCTCTTTTCAGACAGGAGTGTCTACCTGGCCTTATGGCTACATCAGTTATTTTTCCTAGACAGTTGGGATATATATTTTGTTTTATTACTGCATATCATAGACTATGTCTGATCTACATGTTCTTTCCTTTAATGTGAATGGTTTGAACCATCCCATTAAAAGAAAAAAGATAGCTAATTATGTGTCAAACAAACACCCTGATGTAATTTATTTGCAAGAAACCCACCTCCCGCCCGCTGATGCCTCGAAATTCCAATTAAAGGGATTCTCCACTCATTTATACTCCCCTGCAACTCACCGAAAGAAAAATGGTGTTTCAATATTTCTCAATGATAAACTATCTCCGGTAATTCATTCTTTTAAAACAGACACGGATGGAAGATGGTGTCTAGTGTATGCTGCGGTGCACTCAGTAAATTTTGTTTTTCTTAATATATATGCCCCGGTCCAAGACCACCCAGATTTCTTCAAAGAGCTACAGCTGGCGTTGATTGAATTCGATTCTTGTCCTATGATATTAGGAGGGGATTTTAATCAAATTCAAGACTTATATATCGATAGATCATCTTCTTGCAAACCCTCCAAATCCAGGTCTTTCACAGCTCTTCATGCTTTAAATGATGCCTTCTCCCTTGTGGATCCTTGGCGCTTGCTTCACCCAAAAGGCAGAGAATACACACATTTTTCACCACCACATAACACGTACACAAGAATTTATTTTTTTCTCTTGTCCTCTTCTCTTATTCAAGATCTTACCAATGCTATTATACATCCAATTTCTCTTACAGATCACACTGCCATTTCTTTATATATATCCATATCGGCCCCACGTAAAGAATCCTCTTCTTGGCGACTGAATAACACCTTACTCTTAGATGAGGAAATTGTTGAAAAAAATCAATTCTTTTACTGTGGAGTTTTTTGAAAATAACTCTAAAGATCCTGAAATCTGTCCTTCAACTATCTGGGAAGCATACAAAGCAACCCTCAGAGGCGAATTGATTAAAATAGCTTCTTGGAAAAAGAAACAGTCTATAAGAAAGGAAAAAGACTTAGAAAATTCTATTAAAGCCTTAGAATTACAACATATGTCTAATCACTTACACGACCCAGCTACTTTCCAACGTATCCAAAAACTTAAATATGAATACAACACTTTGGTTTCATGTACAGCCCGACGTGATATCTTCATCTCCACGTCTGGTCACTACATGAGAGATAATCTTATGGGTCGCCCTTTGGCTAGATACCTTAAAACCAAATCTAAAAGACTACATATCACAACTATTCAAGATCCATCAGGTCATTTAGTCAAAACCAGATCTTTAATTTCCTCTCAATTTGAAAACTTTTATGCTTCTCTATACCAATCCGAATTTGCTGCTTCTGAATCAGATATAGATTCCTTTCTTACCTCCTTAACCCATCTGATCATATCAGACTCTGTTAAATTGGAACTAGATTCCCCTATAACTATATCAGAAATTGAAACTGCCATATCTTCTTTACCAGCTGGGAAAGCCCCAGGCCCAGACGGCTTTACTAATGAATTTTTTAAACAATTCCGAACCCTCCTAGCTTCTTATCTTCTTACATATTATGATTTCCTCCACTCCACTCCGGACAAACAATTCAATTTCACTGAGGCCACAATTGTAGTAATCCCCAAACCTGATAGAGACGCCACCTTGGTTAAAAACTTCCGCCCTATTTCTCTCCTTAACTTAGATTATAAGATAATGGCAAAACTATTTGCATTAAGACTTACCAAAGTAATCCCGTCTCTCATACATAAAGATCAAACAGGGTTCATTAAACAAAGATATATAGGAGATAACCTGCGTCTCTTTCATCATATTAACGCTTATGCTAAAACAATGTCAGACCCTGTAATTGGCCTAGCTATTGATGCCGAAAAAGCCTTTGACCGGGTGGAGTGGTCTTTTCTTTTCCGTGTCCTGAAGTGGTATAATTTTGGCTCATTTTTCACGGATTGGATAGAAACGCTATATCGCCAACCCACAGCTCGTATTCTGATTAATAACTCTTTATCCAATAAATTTTCCCTTCACAGAGGTACATGACAAGGCTGCCCTCTCTCACCATTGTTATTTAATTTAGTGTTGGAGCCCTTCCTTTCAGCGATCCGACAATGCCCCTTAATCAAAGGCATACCCTCCTCTAATAGAGACTTCAAATTAGCAGCTTATGCTGATGATATTTTACTCTTTCTTAGGAATCCTCTAGTCTCTCTTCCTCACCTTATTCATATTGTCACTCAATATTCTCTCCTCTCTGGTTATTCTGTTAATTGGGAGAAATCAGAGATCTTCCCTCTGAACGATAATACTCTTCCCTCAGATCTAGCTCACTTTCCCTTCTCATGGTCGCATGAAGCTGTGAAATACTTGGGGATCTTAATACATAAAGATCCGGTACATGCTCAAGATCTTAATATATCCAAAGTCAAAAATATATCATCTCGATGGTCTCCCCTTTTTTTATCCTGGTGGGGTAGAATAACAGCCATCAAAATGACTTTGGCCCCTCAAATCAATTACATTCTCTCTATGCTTCCTCTTCTATGCCGGAAGTCATTTTTTCAATGGCTAAATAGGAAGCTATCTGAATTCATTTGGAACAAGAAAAAACCTCGAATTGCTCTCGCCAAGCTGAAAGCCTCTAAGATTGACGGTGGTCTTAACTTTCCGGATTTTTTCATTATTATATTGCTTCACTAGCTAAATATGGTGCTTACTGGCTCACTGACTCCTCCTTCCAAGATCCTCCTGCCTGGTTTGAAATGGAGAGCTTTTTATGCATGCCTTTACACACCTCCTGCCTACTAACAGTGTCAATACCCAGACACTTGAGAAGGTACTCTTTGTTGAGTTCAATGCAACATGCTCTTCATCTTCTAGATAAATTGGCTGAGATCTCAGTTTATGATAGTCCACTCATGTCCCTTTGGAATAATTCTAAAATCCAAAACCATGGCAAATCCCTCTCATGGAAACGATGGCAGCGGGCGGGTCTATGGTTTGCCCATCAATTGTCTACTCCAACTCTGTCTGTTCCTTTTGATGTAATTTGCTCTACATATTCGCTGCCTCCTGTTTATTCACAATGGCTCTCACTCACTGAAATACTGTCTTCTATGCATATACGTTTTGACTTTATGACTTCCACTCATACTATTCGTCATTGGTCTATACTGTCTCTGCTTAAAGGCAAGGCAATATCTCTTTTCTACAGTATTTTAAGAGATCATTCCTTCACTTTTTCACCCCAATCTATGAAACACTGGGAAACTATACTCACTATTCCGCTTTCTGACATCGATTGGGAACTTTTCTGGTCTTCAACAAATCACCCACTTTTATCTTCTAGAGTCTCACAATCAATGTTCTTTATTATGTGGCATGCAGTATGGACTCCATTTCGCATGTGGAAAGCCAATTTAAAACAAGACTCTGTTTGCTGGAACTGTTTAAAAGATGTGGGAACTCTCGACCACATGCTTTTTCACTGTACACAGGTCCAATCCTTTTGGACTCGCATTTGGAGCACCATACAATCTATTACTAACTGCTCGGAAGAGATCTCTATGGACATTGTAATCCTTCGCTCTCAACATCCCTGCTTTGCACAATCAAATTGTCCTCCTAAACTCATTGATACCATGTTTGTGACTGCTCTCATGCACATTCTGAAAAACTGGAAATCATCTTCGTTATTAGACTATACTTTTTGGTGGCACTCTCTGTGTATGTACCATAGATTTGAATCATATGCATATGAGAAAAAAATTACATCCAGAACCCTCATGAACTTGAAGTTTAACAAATCACCTTGGTCATTCCTAGATACCTATGTACGTTCTGCTTCGTAGACACTCCTGTCTTCCTTTTCTTTAATTTCCTTTTCTTTATTTTCCTTTCATCTTTCTCCCTTTTTTCTGTTGTTCTCCCTCACTTTCTTCTTATATTTTCTTCACATGCAGTTCTAATAGTAGGAACCTTTCTCACTGTTATGTTCCTCTATAGTTAAATATAAATTTGTATGTTCTTTATACAGAAAGCTTTATTTTGATTTCATGTATTTGAACTGCTTCCTGTATTTTCTAAAAATACTCAATAAAAAAAAAAAACTATTGAACATCGTAAAAAAAAAAAAAAAAAAAAAGGAGAAGACATAAGCCTGGGTTAAGAGTAGGTTATTTCCCAGTACTTCCAGATATATGTTGAATAGGGCAAGTGATATTGGTGAGCCTTGGGGAGACACCACAATTGGCCTTCCATGATTGGGATCTTTTGCCTTCCCTTCCAGACTTCATATATTCTGTTTCTTAAGAACTGTGAAAACCATTGTAACACCACGCATTGTACTCCTAGTTCATTTAATTTGAGAAGTAAGAGAGAGTGGTCTACTGATCAAATGCTGCAGAGATATCAAATTGTAATAGTATAGATTCAGACTTTTGGGTAATGTCATCCAATGGAGTGCTTCCCAAGTATTCTTTGTAGAGGCATTTGGAGTCATCCCACCATGTATATGCACATTTTTCAGTCTGCTGTTGCCAAGTGGGACCAGCTCCATCATATTTCCTCCCCCCCCACCCAATGTAGGGTACACATATTTTTCACAGTACATGTCTCGCACAGGGCCAGTGTCATCTTCCCCTCTATTTGATTTAGTCTAAATCAGTGTTGCCCATCTACAAGCCAAGCACATCCTAAGTCAAACAAAATTCAAACAAGTACCCCTTCCCGCAAAGCTCCAATCAGCTCTAGAAAATGTATATTCCATAAATTTACATATTCTAATCACAAAACAAAAACCCCAATTACTTATCCTACTCTGTCTCCCTCCCCAGCTATGTAGTATCTCTGTCCAGGAGAGCAATGGGTAAGGGAATGTGTAGGTGATAGAAGGGGAATGATACAGTTCCTATTTTCTGTTGCCACTGCAGATATGGGAAGGATGCAGCCCGGCTAGTGATCAAGTGGTTGTAGGAAAGGAAAAGCATTGGTTGGGCATTGAGTGTTGAGAACTTATGATCTAGATTTTTGGGACTCCCAAGTTTTGGGGTTTTCTGTAGCCCACTGTGCCCTCATAGGTCTCAGGCATCTGGTAGGGGACTTTTGCTTCAGCTATTTTATTATTTTTTTTACTTCAGCTATTTTTCATACCATGGTCTACAAAAACTTCCAGTGGTTTTAAAGAAGTGCACCCAGAGCAGCAGGATCATGTCCTTCACAGACAACCATAATTGATACCTGCACAGTACAGGGCCTGATCATAACCCTTCTCTTTATAAACCGAGGAGATATTAAGGATTGAGAGAAGCAGCACAAATGAAGTTTTTGTGTCAAGAAGTCTGGTCCAGTGACTTCATCACTGGAGACTTCAGTCTCTAAGGATCCAGAAGCTGCACTGAGCAATCGTGAAGTACCGACGAGTGTCAACAGATGTTGCCAGAATTGGGCTTACTTCAATTTCCTCCTACGGGTGAGGAAGGATTCATCATTATTCTTGTTGAGCTGAGGGACTCTGATACCAAGCAGCATTGGTATAAATACCCACCAAGCATGCAATCAAGAGTACTAAGATTACTGATGCTCACATTCCTGGACTGGATGGGGTGCGACAACCTCCATCAAGTCAAGACCAGATCACAAATATTAACACGATGACTGCAGAATGCAACCAATCTGGCTAAATCCGGGCCTTCATTGATGGTAGCCCTTGAAGAGCGGCCCAGGGCTCCAGAAACAGATGGAATGCTTATTTGCTTGGCATGAGACATAACCCAATATGTGTGTGAGACACCCCTTGCCTGGGAAACTTGAAGAAAAACAATATATATATAATTTTCCCTAGTAGTTTCACTCCTGTCATCATTTACATTTAGACTGGCTGAATATATATATATATATATATATATATATATATATATATATATATATATATATATATATATATATATATATATATATATATATATATATATAAAAGCAGGTCACTGTACTCTAAGCTAATGATCTCAGCCAGTCTAAATGTAAATGATGACAGGAGTGAAACTACTAGGGAAAATTACTGATGAAATAAGATAGTTTTGATCACATGATTTCTTATCAAACCAAATGAACAGTGCTGGAGAATGAATTTTATTATGGATCTTAATGAAGTACTTTAATTGTAATTTAACTGGAAAATGTACTAACTACTTATTTATTTATTTAATTCACTTTCTATTCCGTTCTCAAAGAGCTCAGAACAGGTTACACATTAAACATATATAATATACAGTTAATGGGTTACGATTTGCCATAAGTACAGTACAAGTTTTATGATACAAGATTTTATCTTTACAGTACAAGTTTTTGTCCTAACTTGACACACACTACGGATCTAATACCAATATATATAATATACAGTTTACAGATTAAGCTTGCTATAATTACAGTGCAAAATTTTCAGTACCAGATTTTATCCTAACGTGACACATACCAGGATCAAGTACCAATATACATTTCTTTGTAATCCATTGGTCACGGGTAGGGGGATTAGGTGAAGAGGTACTTTTTATTGCTTTCCTAAAGTTGAGGAGTCCTTCAAGGGACCTGACCTGTGGGGGCAGTCAATTCCAGTGGCTCGGTATGAAGTGGGAGTAAGAACATTGTTAGGTGGTTTGCAATTTTAAAGCACGACCAGGGAGCATACTGGGAACGGAAGGATCTGTTTACACATGCAAAGGAAGTTTGGTCGTCATGCAGCTCAGTACCATATCATTCAGGGATTTGAATGCTAGCATCAGGCCCTTAAAGACACAACATTTGGCTATGGGCAGCCAGTGAGGTGATGAAAGAGCCTGGGAGACAGTGTCACAGGCACAGAGGTTTTTTAGAAGTCTGACTGCCGCATTTTGTACCCGCTGGAAACATCATACGTTCTTCGCTGTGATTGGTGGATAAAACAATGAAGCCGGCAGCGCAATGTGCAGCGGCCTCTTAGAAAGCGAACAGAATGTTGGGCATTATCAAAAAAGGTATCACTACCAGAACGAAGGAAGTTATTCTGCCACTGTATCGAGCGATGGTGCACCCTCATCTGGAATACTGCGTCCAATACTGGTCGCCGTACCTTAAGAAGGACATGGCGATTCTTGAGAGGGTCCAGAGAGCAACAAGGATGATAAAGGGAATGGAGAACCTGTCATATGCCGAAAGGTTGGACAAGCTGGGGGCTCTTTACCCTGGAAAAGCGGCGACTGAGAGGGGACATGATAGAGACTTACAAAATCATGAAAGGCATAGAGAAGGTGGAGAGGGACAGATTCTTTAGACTAGTGGGGACAACAAAAACAAGAGGTCATTCAGAAAAACTGAGAGACAGATTCAGAACGAATGCAAGGAAGTTCTTCTTCACTCAGAAGGTGGTGGACACCTGGAACACACTTCCAAGTGAGGTGATAGGACAAAGTACAATACTGGGGTTCAAAAAGGGACTGGATTACTTCCTGGAAGCGAAAGGGATTGCAGAGTACAGATAGAGGGTTACTTTACAGGACATTAAGCGAATAGGGTATGAACGTTTTAGGTTAGGATCACTAACAGGTCATGGACCTGGGGGGCCGCCATGGGAGCGGACTGCCGGGCATGATGGACCCCTAGTCTGACCCGGCAAGGGCAATACTTATGTTCTTATGATTCTGTTGAATAGCGCATTGCAGTAATTTATGAGGGAGTATACTAAGGCATAGAGTAGTTGGGTGAAGTGACACTCTGAAAAGTGGTTCCTTATGTTTTGGAGTTGTTGCATGTACAGTTGACTCTGCTTAAGTGCAAGCCCTTCGGACTGGATCACCACGTGCGTTTAAACGGAGTGTGCGCTTAAACGGAGTGTGCGCTTAATCGGAGTACCACTTTTTA
This sequence comes from Geotrypetes seraphini, assembly GCF_902459505.1. Classification (NCBI taxonomy): domain Eukaryota; kingdom Metazoa; phylum Chordata; class Amphibia; order Gymnophiona; family Dermophiidae; genus Geotrypetes; species Geotrypetes seraphini. Next base: position 116,059,512 of record NC_047094.1, read on the forward strand.
GTCATGAAAAATAATAGTACACTGTAGTCAAATGCAATAAAACTTTTATTCAGCAAAAAACACACTGAATAAAATGTAATACGGTTCTGTTTAATGCAATACACTATAAACCTTTTTTAAACCAACATTCTACTGAAATAATCAGTCATTGTTTTCTGCATGCAGATTGCATGATTTAGGCTGTGTATCTAACTACTGATGCTGTAAAACTGGCCATAGTCGTGACATCCATTTATCTCCAGATAACAACACAGAGTGTGTAGGGACTTCAGTGCGTTGGAGAAGGAAACAATCTCTGCAGGTGGTTCATTAGTTGTAATGACAGCAGCTGTATCTCCATCCTCATCAGATTCTTGGTTGTATGGGGTGCGACCTAATTAAATGGGGCGGCCTATGTAAAAATTTTTAATCATCCCCCCACCCCAGTACCTTTTTCGGAGGCCCACTCGCTGGTGGGAGACTTGGGTCTCAAGCGGTGCAGGGCAGCCATGATCTCTTCGGCATCCGGCCTGCCCCCGCACCACTTGCTAAGTGGCTGAGGCCAGTTCTCTCTAATCACACGAGAGCCAACATTGGCCATTCAGCAGGCGGTGCAGAGGGGTCGGATGCTAAAGAGATTGCGTCTGCCCTCCACCACTTTAGACCCGAGCCACACACCAAGGAGGGAGCTTATGATTAAGGTACCGGGGTGGGGGAGGATGAAGGGAAAAGGCAGAGATACCGGAAGATAAGTTGCAGCTAATACCATGGGGCGGCTTATCTTCAGGTTTTTAAACATAGGCTGCCCTTTTCTGCGGCCTGTACAGAGGGGCGGCCTATATGTGGGGAAATACAGTATATTAAGAACATAAGAATCGCCGCTGCTGGGTCAGACCAGTGGTCCATCATGCCCAGCAGTCTGCTCACGTGGCGGCCCTCTGGTCAAAGACCAGCGCCCTAACCAAGACTAGCCCTACCTGCGTACGTTCTGGTTCTGCAGGAACTTGTCTAACTTTGGCTTGAATCACTGGAGGGTGTTTTCCCCTATAACAGACTCCGGAAGAGCATTCCAGTTTTCTACCACTCTCTGGGTGAAGAATAACTTCCTTACGTTTGTACAGAATCTATCCCCTTTCAATTTTAGAGTGTCCTCTCGTTCTCCCTACCTTGGAGAGGGTGAACAACCTGTCCTTATCTACTAAGTCTATTCCCTTCAGTACCTTGAATGTTTCAATCATGTCCCCTCTCAATATCCTCTGCTCGAGGGAGAAGAGGCCCAGTTTCTCTAATCTTTCGCTGTACGGCAAGTCCTCTAGCCCCTTAACCATCTTAGTCACTCTTCTCTGGATCCTTTTGAGTAGTACCGTGTCCTTCTTCATGTACGGCGACCAGTGCTGGACGCAGTACTCCAGGTGCAGGTGCACCATGGCCTGGTACAGCGGCATGATAACCTTCTCCGATCTGTTCGTGATCCCCTTCTTTATCATTCCTAGCATTCTGTTCGCCCTTTTCGCTGCCGCCACCACACATTGCACAGACAGCTTTATCAACTTATCAATCATAACTCCCAAGTTTCTTTCCTGCGAGGTCTCTCCAAGTACCGCTCCGGACATCCTGTATTCGTGCATGAGATTTTTGTTACCGACATGCATTACTTTATACTTATCCACGTTGAACTTCATCTGCCATGTTGATGCTCATTCCTCGAGCCTGATTATGTCACGTTGCAGATCTTCGCAATCCCCCTGCGTCTTCACTACTCTGAATAACTTTGTATCGTCCACAAATTTAATCACCTCACTTATCGTACCTATGTCCAGATCGTTTATAAAGATGTTGAAGAGCATGGGTCCAAGCACCGAGCCCTGCAGTACCCCACTGGTGACGCGCTTCCAGTCCGAGTATTGTCCATTTACCCCCACTCTCTGTTTCCTATGCTCCAGCCAGTTTTTAAACCATGTGAGTATTTCACCCTTGATTCCATAGCTTGCAATTTTCCAAAGTAGTCGTTCATGTGGAACCTTATCATACGTCTTCTGAAAATCCAGACCAGGTCGCCCTCGTCTATCTGCTTCTTAGTGCAGCAAGTTTGTCAAACAAGATCTGCCTTTGCTGAAACCGTGCTGGCTGGTCCTCATCAGACCATGTCCATCAAGGTGGTCAATGATGCGTCCTTTATCAGCGCCTCTACCATCTTTCTGGTACCGATGTCAGACTCACCGGTCTGTAGTTTCCCGGGTTTCCCCTCGAACCTTTTTTGAAGATTGGCGTAACATTCACCACCTTCCAGTCCTCTGGAATCTTTCCCAATTTGATCAACAGATAGGCTATTAGCTGAAGTACTTCAGCTATAGTCCTTTTCAGTTCCTTGATGACCCTCGGATGGATACCATCTGGTCCCGGGGATTTATCACTCTTAAGCCTATCAATCTGCCTGCATACCTCTTCTAGACTGACCGTTTACCCTGTCAGTTTCCCATTTTCACTTCCAGCATATAGCATATAACTTGGTTTTTAATTCTCTCCTAAAGGTTTTGTAGTTGGATGTTGTGATCAGCAGGTGGAAGATGTGGTGGTCTAATTTCGCTGCTTGGGTGGCTAGTAGGCCATCATACATTTTCTTACACTATATGCCTTTGATTGGTGGGGTGAGTGAAGGGTGCCTGTGTTCTCCTTGGTCTGAATGTGTTGTTCCTGGTAGGCAATTGTTTAGATAGGTTGGTCCATCGCCATTCAGGGCTCTGAATAGCATGTAGTAGAATTTGTAGAGTATGTGTGCTTTATAGGGAGCCAGTGCGAGTCTTGGAAGGCAGTGGTAATGTGGTCGTATTTTTTCAACGAGTATATCAGTACGAGGGCTGTATTTTGCAATAAAGATCATTTGCAATAAAGATCATTTAAAATCCAAGATGGCCGCCACCCGAAAAATTGAGCCAAAAATGGCCCATGGGAACTAAATGAAAAGTTTTTTTAAAATTCAAAATAGGGGTTTTAGAGGTGCGAGAGCTGAATCCTAACCTCAGAAACCCTCCCAAAATGACTTTTTTTAGACAATACCACCCCCACCCCAATTTTCCCATAGGAAATAATGGGGCTGCACTCACAGTGCTGTGGTGTGCCGTGCCTGCCTGTCAGCTCTTTTTACTGACTCACTGCAGCTCAAGTTAACGGAAAGGAATTTCTGCTTCAGAAAATTCTCCAAACAGTTCAATCTCCATCCCCTCAGAACCTTGATGTGCAACGGGGACGGGAAATATGCAGCTGATACCTTGACACTCCAAGGTTCTTACTCAGGGCGTCCACAGCCTGAACTTAAGCCTATAAGAATATCAGAAGGCAAGTTTGCTCCCAGGAGTATGGACCCCGCGCTCTAAAGTGGCAAACAGCTGGCTGGCCCCACAGATCCATCCAAAGGTTTGCCCTGTGAAGCTGCAGTCCAACTCCACGAGATCTGCTTCCTTTCATAAGAACATAAGCAATGCCTCTGCTGGGTCAGACCTGAGGTCCATCGTGCCCAGCAGTCCGCTCATGCGGCGGCCCAACAGGTCCAGGACCTGTGCAGTAATCCGCTATCTATATCCCTCTATCCCCTTTTCCAGCAGGAAACTGTCCAATCCTTTCTTGAATCCCAGTACCGTACTCTGCCCTATTACGCTCTCTGGAAGTGCATTCCAGGAGTCCACCATACGTTGGGTAAAGAACTTCCTAGCTTTCGTTTTGAATCTGTCCCCTTTCAACTTTTCTGAATGCCCTCTTGTTCTTTTATTATTCGAAAGTTTGAAGAATCTGTCCCTCTCTACTCTCTCTATGCCCTTCATGATCTTATAAGTCGCAATCATATCCCCTCTAAGTCTCCTCTCCAGGGAAAAGAGACCCAGTTTCTCCAGTCTCTCAGCGTATGAAAGGTTTTCCATCCCCCTTATCAGACAAGTTGCTTTCCTCTGAACCCTCTCGAGTAACGCCATGTCCTTCTTAAGGTACGGCGACCAATATTGGACGCAGTACTCCAAATGCGGACGCACCATCACCCGATACAATGGCAGGATAACTTCTTTCGTTTTGGTTGTAATACCCTTCTTGATTATGCCTAGCATTCTGTTTGCCTTCTAAGCGGCCGCTGCGCATTGTGCCGTCGGCAGAGATCCTCTACAAAAGGAGTCTTAGGGCACTGAAGTCACTGAAAAAAAAAAAATTAAACTAACATCTAAATAAGAGAGAAAAATAAGAAAAATACAGCAGAGCAGATCAGAAACACCTCAGCACAGTTCGCTTTCAGAAAGAAAAAACTGAAGGGGGCACTATACTCCACTGCTATATGGGAGGTGCAAAAAGCTTTAAGTTCTGCAAGATCCAGTTCACGGGTTCAGATTGAACACTTATCATACAGAATCCAGAGTGGATGTAACAGAACTTGGTTTAGAGAATGGACAAAAGTTTCTTATTCTCATTGCCCCATGCTCCCTATTTAGTACATTTTTACTATAGACACAAACATTTTTACTCCCATTACCTGGAACCTGTTAGAAAATGGTATATTCTTACTACTACTGCTACTACCTTAAACATCCTCCCCCAGTCAAGACACATTAACTACTTGCATCAGGGGTATCCAATATTAGCTCTTGCCCAGACAGGTTTTTCAGGATTTTCCCAATGAATATGCATGGGATCGGCTAGTATGCACTGTTTCCATTGTATGCAAATAGATCTTATGCATAGTCATTGTGGAAATCTTGAAAACCCAACTTGTAAAAGGACTGACTTTCTTCTACCAGGACTTTTTATATATTCAGCTGCCCAGTATCTTCTGTCTCAGCCTATACACAACATACAACTAACATTAATCAATTAACCTGAATAATAAAACTAGGAAATAAAACTAGGAAATCAAAATACTTGTGTAGTAACTCACATCTGTTGCATAAAGAATTTCCATAATTCTCTGTAACATTGGATCATTTTCTCCTTCATTTTCTTGGCAGATTAGCTCAATGTTCCTCAGTTTCCCAAAATAAAAGTCCCTCTCTTTTTCCAAATCTTCTACTGCACTTTTTAGTGTATTGAGCTGCAAAGAAAATAAATATTAAGAATTCTTCTAGCCACGGCACAAATTGCAGTACAGATGTGTCCAATCATGCATTTTCAAAATTGTATTCTATAAACAAAAAAAAAAACCCTAAAAAATATAACCACAAGTACACAAGTGGGAAAAGCATGGCTTATGGCATTCCTGCAGTGCTGTACATATTGGCCCTGATTCTGTATGGGACGCCCGGGAGAGGTGTCCTATACAGAATCGGGCCTACACTAACCCCGATTCTGTAACCGGCGTCCATATTACAGATGCCGGTTAGAGAACTGGGTTAGAGTAGAGGCAGCCACTACACTTATCGCGGCAAAGGATAAGTATAGCGACCGCCTGTCCGATCGCCGGCAGGAGGGTGCTGAACCCCTCCTGCCAGAAAGCCGTCCCCACCCCCCGAAACTGTAGATCGCTGGCAGGAGGGTGCCAAACCCCTCCTACCATAACCCCCCCAAACTCCCAATCGCCGGCAAAAGGGTGCCCAACCCCTCCTGCCGGAAAGCCAGACCCCCCATGCTAATGACCTCCCCCTCCGATGACTCCCCTAACCTCCCCCCCCCCCCAAAACTAACCTTTAAATGTTGGCCGGCTGGACCTTCCCAGCACATCCCCGCTAAGTCGAAGGCCTGATTGGCCAGGCTCCGCCCATCCCCACTAACCCTAAGGTGTGATTGGCCCAGGCTCGTAGGCACCTTAGACTTAGCGAGGTGGGCCGGGAAGGGGCGGCTAGGGATACAGGACCCAACACGGTCCGCGTTTCGACTTTTTGTCGAAACGCGGACCGTGTTGGATCCTGTATCCCTAGCGGACTAGGTCCTTTAAGGCTTTTATGTGGATAACCTATTTTTATGTGGATGAATTTATTTTATGTGGATGATTTCAGTATCCCTTTGGAACTTTGACACTTTCAAATAAAGTCCATTTTGGAACATCGTAACTCCACAGAGTTTTTTTTGGGTTTCTCTGGATTTTCTTCTTTGTGGATATTTTGGGGTCAATTCCTTTCATTTTTTTTCCTTTAGCCTCTATAGCAGACCGGGAAACCTCTGTAGTAAACGGTCAGTCTGGGAGATCATGGGAGGGACCTTTGGAAAATGTTGTGTACTCCACTCCACAGGCAGCAGGCTTCAACCATACCCGTGCTAAGAGACTTTTTTTATAGTAATATTCTTACGCGATTTTTACCTTCTAAACACACTCAGGATGGCATATAATGTTACTTTTTTTTTTTTTTTTACAAATGTAAGGTTACATTTAGGTTATACAGAATGAGTAAGAACAAGACATTTATCAGAGAGAAAACAAGTTGTTATCAAGATGTAAAAGTTCTGGCCACAGCTCTCTGCTCAGTCTTGAGCAACAGTTCACTGATAAGAGCTCATATTCCAGTACAGGATTCAGTTCCCAGCCAGCACTAACAAACACTAATAAATATCCACAGACTCTGTTGCTAGAGTCGGCAAAAACAATGGTTAATTGATTATGCGGGACAATGCTATCCTATGTATATAGGCCCTGCTATGCTCAGTACAGCCCTAAATTAAGTACTGTTCTACAGGTGGACCTTAGCATTAGGTCAATGATTTGGATTATTCTTCCCGATATGCATTAGTCCATATTAAATTTAATCTGCTATCAGTCTACCAATTTCCTACGGTCTTCCTGCAATTTTTCACAGTCCGCATATGTTTTGACAACTTTGAATAGTTTTGTGTTATCTGCAGATTTAATCATCTCACTTGCCATTCCAATTTCCAGATCATTTATAAATGTTAAATATCGCCAGTCCCAATACAGATTCCTAAAGCACTCCACTATTTACCCTCCTCCATTGGGAAAAATGGCCATTTAACTCTACCTTATGTTTTCTGTCCAATAACCAATTCCAAATCCACAATAGAACACTATCTACTATCCTATGACTCTAATTTTCTCAGGAGTCTCTCATGAGGAACTTTGTCAAAAAAATGGTAAAACCAGAGGACATAATTTGAGGTTGAGGGGTGGAAGACTCAAGAGCAATGTAAGGACATTCTTCTTTACGGAGAGGGTAGTGGATGCCTTGAATACAGTCCCGAGGGAGGTGGTGGAGAGGAAAACGGTGACAGAGTTCAAAAAAGCGTGGGATGAACATAAGCACATAAGCATGGCCTCTGCCGAGTCAGACCATAGGTCCATCATGCCCAGCAGTCCGCTCCCGCGGCGGCCCCCCAGGTCAATGACCTGTAGTGATCTATTACTCAAGAGCATTTTGTCTTGTATAGTAACCCTCTAATTGTACCCCTGGATTCCCTTACCCCTCAGGAATTCGTCCAATACCTTTTTGAAACCCAAAACCGTACTCTGCTCAACCACCCCCTCTGGAAGCGCATTCCAGGTGTCCACCACCCTCTGGGTAAAGAAGAACTTCCTAGCATTTGTTCTAAAACTATCTCCCTTCAATTTTTTTGAGTGTCCTCTAGTTCTTGTTGCCCCCGCCAGTCTGAAAAATCTGTCTCTCTCTACCTTCACTATACCCTTCATGAGCTTATAAGTTTCTATCATATCCCCTCTAAGTCTCCTCTTTTCTAGGGAAAAGAGCCCCAACTTCTCCAGCCTCTCAGCATACGAGAGGTTTTCCATGCCCTTTATCATTTTTGTCGCTCTTCTCTGGACCCTCTCGAGTATCGCCATATCTTTCTTTCTTTAGGTACGGCGACCAGTACTGGACGCAGTACTCCAGATGCGGTCGCACCATTGCCCTGTACAGCGGGAGGATAACTTCCTTGGTTCTGGTAGTGATACCTTTTTTGATAATGCCCAACATTCTGTTCGCCTTTTTTGAGGCCGCTGCGCATTGTGCTGCCGGTTTCATTGTTTTATCCACCAAAACCCCCAAGTCCTTTTCTAGGTTGCCTTTTCCCAATGTCATCCCCCCCATCATGTAGTTGTACATCAGGTTCCCTTTCCCTATGTGCATAACTTTACATTTCTCCACATTAAAACTCATCTGCCATTTATCTGCCCACTCACTCAGTTTGTCCAGATCCCTTTGGAGTTTTTTACATTCCTCTACAGATCTAACCTTACCGGAGAGTTTTGTGTCATCCGCAAATTTTATAACTTCGCACTTTGTCCCTGTTTCCAAGTCATTAATAAATATATTGAATAGCAGCGGTCCCAGCACTGACCCTTGTGGGACGCCACTTGTGACCCCTTTCCAGTCAGAATAGTATCCCTATACTCCTACCCTCTGTTTCCTGTTTGCCAACCAGTTTTTGATCCATCTGTGTATGTCCTCTTCCACCCCGTGGTTCCACAGTTTCCTTAGAAGGCGCTCATGAGGTACCTTGTCGAAGGCTTTCTGGAAGTCTAGGTATACTATATCTATGGGGTCACCTTTGTCCAAATGTCCGCTTATCCCCTCGAAGAAGTGCAGTAGGTTTGTTTGGCAGGATCTTCCAGTACAGAAACCATGCTGGCTTGTTCTCATCAGCTTATTTTTTTCTATGTGCTCACTGATACTGTTCTTGATCAATGATTCGGCCATCTTCCCCGGAACTGAGGTCAAGCTGACCGGTCTATAATTCCCCGGGTCGCCTCTGGTTCCTTTCTTGAAGATAGGTGTAACATTTGCTATCCTCCAGTCTTCCGGTATTACACCTGTTTTCAGGGATAGGTTACAAATCTGTTGCAGTAACTCCGCTATTTCGTTTCTAAGTTCTCTTAGTATTCTTGGGTGAATTCCGTCCGGGCCTGGCGATTTGTCAGTTTTTAGCCTATCTATCTGTTTGAGTACGTCTTCGAGGCTTACCTCCATGCACGATAATTTTTCCTCTTGGTCCCCCTTGAAGAATTTTTCCGGTTCCGGAACATTGGATGTGTCCTCTTTTGTGAAGACCGACGAGAAGAACGTGTTTAATCTGTCCGCCACTTCCTTTTCCTCCTTTACCACTCCTTTCCTATCCCCCTCATCCAGGGGTCCCACTTCCTCCCTCGCCGGCTGTTTCCCTTTCACATATCGAAAGAAAGGTTTAAAGTTCCGTGCCTCCTTTGCAAGTTTCTCTTCATATTCTATCTTTGCTGTTCATAGAGGATCTAGAATCAGAAAATAATAGTAAATATTGAAGAGCTAAGGCCAGTACTGGGCAGACTTCCACGGTCTGTGTCTGTATATGGCCATTTGGTTGAGGATGGGCTGGGGAGGGCTTCAATGGCTGGGAGGGTGTAGATGGGCTGGAGTGAACTTTGACTGAGACTTCAGTAGTTGGAACCTAAGCACAGTACCGGACAGAGCTATGGATTCTTGCCCAGAAATAGCTAAGAAGAAAAAAATTAAAAAATTTTTTCAATTGAATCAGGTTGGGCAGACTGGATAGACCATTCAGGTCTTTATCTGCCGTCATCTACTATGTTATTATGTAAATTTCTGAAAATCTAGATATACCACATCAACCAGTTCACCTTCAGATACATTAGATCAGTATTTCTCAACACGTGGTACACATACCCTTGGGGGTGCGCAGGCCACATGTTAGGAGTATGTGGCTTGGCCGCCAATTCCTGCCTGTCCGTAGAGGCTGCCATTGCAGGGGATCCCGAGTTCCTGTTCGTCCCTGAAGTCAGCAGTTACCACCTTCTTCGAGCTGTACTCGCTCCTTCAGTCTTCAACAGCACCGCTTGCATGGACAGCGCATGCAGTGATTCACATGCTGCACGTAAGTATCTAATACAGAAACCTTCAGAATTGATGTCAGAGGGAAGACTTGTGGATCAGCTATGTGCAGTGTGTGAATCGCTGCTTGCGCCATCCCTGCTGCAGACAGAAGGAGCGAGTGTGGCTTGAACAAGAGCTGGGTCGGCTTCGGGGGGGGAAGAGGAGCATGGAAGGAAGGATCCCCAGCAGCGGCAGGGAGTGGGCAGGAAGGCAGAATCCCCGGAGGCAGCTGCAGCTTCTATGGACAGTGTAGGGAGTGGGAAGGGGCACAAAATCAACTCAACACAGATGGAAAGGAGGGGACATGAACATGGGACAGAGAAGAGAGGGAGGAAGGGGCACTAACTTGGGACATAGGAGGGAGGGAATAGAAAGGGAGAATTGTTGGGTATGAGGGTGTGAATCAGAGGGAAAGATGGTGGCATATGGGGAAAGGAAGAAAGGATAATTGGTCATAAAGAGAGGAGAGGGAGATGCATGAGGGAGAGAAGGATGAGAGGAAGAAATGTTAGATTTGGTGGTGGAGTGGGAACAGAGGGACAGATTGAAAGGGATTGCAAGGGGGAGGAATGTTAGACATAGTGATGGAGGAAGAGATGTGACATTGTGCTGGAGAGAGGTGATATTGTGCTGGAGAGAAGTGATAGAAGGAAAAATGGGCACAGGGCTGGTGGGCACTGGTGAAAAATGCTGCACATGATCCAGGGGATGAGAGAGGGAGAAATGTTGGATGTGGCAGTAGAGGGGGTGGGAAAGATGCCTGGATCTCTCAAGACAGATGGACAGAGAGAGGGAGACTTGTTGCCAATAGGGGTGGAGGAGAGAGGAAGAAAAGTTGGACTCATGGAGGGACAGAGAGAGATGTTGGTTGGGGAAGGGAATGAGGTCAGGAGAAGAAGCGTGAAGGAAGTAAAAAGTGTTGGACTCGTAGAGAGAGTGAGAGATGGATGGGGAGGGAAGAAAGGAAGGAAGGAGAAATGTCACACTCAGGAGAAAGGGGAGAAGGCAGAGAGTAAAAAGTTGAACTCATAGAGGAAGAGAGATGTTAGTTGGGGGAGGGGATGAGGACTGGAGAAGAGGAAGCGTGCAGGAAGCAGAAAGAAAGAGATGTTGGACTGGTGGAAAGGAGGGAGGGAGAAATGTTGGATGTGGCAGTAGAGGGAATGGGAAAGATGCACCTGGATCTCTCTCTTTCCCCACTCCCTTTGCAGCAGGGGAGGGAATGAGAGAGAGAGAGGGAGACAGTAAAATAACCTCAACTACAATCAATAATTCCCTGAAACTGGATTTTGAAGCTTTCACCAATCTTGAAGTCGAAGAACAGTCCAAATCATGGGAATCCAACCTACAAACGGTTGTAGATACACTAGCGCCCCTTCAACAAAGGACGTCATCCCTACAACTCAAAATAAAACCATGGTTCACTCAAAACCTCTCTCTTATGTTGACAATTTCAATCCTTTGAACGCAAATGGCAACAACACCGTTCATCCTCAAATCTTCTTCAATATAAAGATCAAGCCATGCGTTACAAACTAGAGATACAAGCTGCTAAGAAAAATTATTACTCTAAACACATAACCAATGCCCGCAATTCTGCTCTTTATGCTATTGTTTGCTCTTTCACCATATGCAAAAAAGACGATAACTCCTTCTTCCAGACCTTCAGCATCTGATCTAACTGACTATTTTGATAACAAAATTAAAACTGTTTGAGCAAATTTTGGCAGCACCCTCCCCCCCATGACTTCCCCAACAAAGAAAGTCACCTCCCCTTCAACTCCCTTTCTGAATTCTGATTACCGACACTGGACGAAATCCATAAAATCATACAGACCACGAATACTTCAACCACCCTCTACTCTTAAAAAACACTTCTCTATATTCAAACCATTCCTTCTTGAAATGGTAAACAAAAGCCTCTCCACAAGCACCATACCAAAAACATGGAACTCTGCATTAGTATTTCCCAAGCTAAAAAACACAAATCTATTAGAAGATCAATGCTCTAACTAACGGTCAATTGCTAACCTCCCATTCATTGCCAAACTCACGGAAAAAAAACTGTATTCAATCAAATCTCAGACTTTCTAGAGAAAACCAACGCCTTCCATCCTAACTCCATGGAACTATTTCTGATCGGCCTCACCACAACTATTCTCTATTATCACAACCACCATAAATCTGTTCTCTTAATATCCCTTCACCTTACAGTAGCCTTCGACACGATTGATCACGCTCTTCTCCTTGACCGTTTTCAAAGTAATGGAATCACTGGCTCTTTACTTGACTGATTCTCCTCTTACTTCTCTGCTAGAAACTTCAAAGTCAATTCCAACAACTCCACTTCTGCCCCATCTCACAAACCTACGGAGTCTTTCCCCCCTACTTTTTAACATATTCCCAACTCTGGCACAATCAATTGGATTTACCGTCTTCACATACACAGACAACATCCAATTACTTCACCCCATCAATCCAACAATTGCAAATGGTGTTCAGGAAATAAACATAAAATTTGATAAAGTTAGCTCTTGGCTGATCCACAATAAACTCTCTCTAAATGTAGCAAAAACAAGGGGTGTCCTATTTCCAGTATCCAGCAAAGAAATTCTGAGTAGACTAAAATGCATAGACTCCAAACCCATTCAGACCGATACTAAAATCAAACTCTTGGGAGTCATCCTTGATAAAGACCTAAACTATCACGACCAAATATGTGTGATAATCCAACGATGTTTCTACAAATTTAGATTAATTTGCTCAATTATATTGCTCCTGGACTCCTCTTCTATCCAAATCCTGATTCACTCGCTAGTTATTTCCCAAAATGACTACTGTAATGCTCAATGTCACGGCATCACACAAAAGGAAACCCGCAGACTTCAACTCATTCAAAATATGGCCATCAAACTCATACATAGGGCAAGAAAATATGATCACGCCACCCCTCTACTTCGCGAAGCACACTGGCTCCCCATTTCATATCGAACAACATACAAAATTCTTCTACTTGTCTTTAAGATTAAACAAACTCTCCAGCTTTTCTCAATAAATTCCTTATTCCCTATGCCCCATCACGTGCCCTACGATCTAACAATCAAAACTTACTTAATATCCCATCCATAAGAGAGCTATTCCACACATGCAACATTATTTTCTCTGTCACAGCCCCTTCCCTATGGAATGCTCTACCATCAGATATCAAATCTGAAGAATCCCTGGACAAATTCAGATGCAAATTAAAGACCTTCCTATTCAGAGATGCCTACCAGTCATGAAAAAATAAAGAGATGTTTTCAACAACCTTCCAGGCCTGAGTAATAATCTCAAACTGCTATTGTTATTTCCACCCTTTTTACCTATTTTATTTTATCTCAATGTATTTTACTTATCCTTGCCCATGGGCCCCTTGTTACCATTTGTCTTTGCCTGTATCATCCTTGATATTTTAACTTTTAATGCCCTTCTCTTTTATTTTTAAAATGTAGTATTGTAAACCATCTAGGTAACCTTTGATAGATGGTATATCAAATATGTAATAAACTTGGAAACATGTTGCCAATGGGCAGAAGAGAGAGGACTCATGGAGGGACAGAGAGAGTTTCAAGTTATTTAAAATTTGAAAAAAAACTTTCTGATCACGCACTGACCCCAGACTGCGATGGGCCCGCACCAGCACAATAGAATCAGGCAAGTAAGCACCATCAGCACGCAGCGGGTGGTTGCAAAAATCACGCACTACTGCCTTACAGTCCCGATAGGCTTCAATTTCAGGAATTCCCTTGAAGTGCAGGTTACAGTGCCAAGATCGATTTTCGAGGTCTTCGACCTGATTCCGGAGATCTTGTAACTCAGTGGAGAGGCGATCTGTGTTATCTTTATTGGCGGACACAGCTGTAGAGAGCGTCGCCACGTGATCCCCTGAGGCCGATACTCGTGTTCCTAACTCACTGACCTCCGAACGGAGCTCCGCTACTGCCGCCTTAACGTTGCCGTGTACCCTGATGATCTCTGCCTTCAGTTCCTGAAACCATTCTGTCATGATTTCTTAGGCACCTCGCAATCCTCCCCCATCTGGTCCTGGATGCTCTCATCTTCGGACTCCGAGTGGGTCGATGGCCTCACCGCCATATTTTTTGCTCCACCATACCTCCAGTCCCCTCAGAGCTCGATTTATCCGCTGTCTCGCCAAAATATTTAAATTTATCAAGTTGTTTGCGAGTCGCCATGATAAGGGGAGCACAACTGACCCAAAAAACTGGCAGAAAACGCACACTGGAAGCTCAAAGTATAATGCTCAAAAGCCCCGACAGAGCTCCTGCTCTAAGCAGCCATTCGGCAAGATGAAGTCACTTCCTCTTGTAAAACTTTCTAAGCACTATAGATAATAATAAAAATAGGGGGTACAACACAATCAGAAATAAAAACAAGACAATTTTTGGATGGCAACTACCGTATTTTCGCGGATATAACGCGCACCATTGTAAAACGCGCACAGGGGTATAGCGCGCAGAAATCACGATGATATGTACAAAAACTTTTCTATACCGCGCTCAGGCATATAACGCGCATGCTGCCCGACTCTCCTTTCGCCCGCCCTGACTTTCCGTGCGCTGTCCCGACTCTCCGTTCACCCCCCCTGACTTTCCGTGCACTGTCCTCCCTTGAAGTCCTGTCCCCCCTTGAAGGTCTGTCCCCATCCTGAAAGCCTGATGCCCCCCCCCGACGTCCGATACATCCCCCCCCCCCCGGCAGGACCACTCGCACCCTCACCCCGAAGGACCGCCGACTCCCCAACAATATCGGGCCAGGAGGGAGCCCAAACCCTCCTGGCCACGGCGACCCCCTAACCCCACCCCGCACTACATTACGGGCAGGAGGGATCCCAGGCCCTCCTGCCCTCGACGCAAACCCCCTCCCCCCAACGACCGCCCCCCCCAAGAACCTCCGCCCGTCCCCCAGCCGACCCACGACCCCCCTGGCCGACCCCCACGACACCCCCACCCGCCTTCCCCGTACCTTTGTGTAGTTGGGCCAGAAGGGAGCCCAAACCCTCCTGGCCACGGCGACCCCCTAACCCCACCCCGCACTACATTACGGGCAGGAGGGATCCCAGGCCCTCCTGCCCTCGACGCAAACCCCCCCCCCCCCCAGCCGACCCGCGACCCCCCTGGCCGACCCCCACGACCACCCCACCCCCCTTCCCCGTACCTTTGGAAGTTGGCCGGACAGACGGGAGCCAAACCCGCCTGTCCGGCAGGCAGCCAACGAAGGAATGAGGCCGGATTGGCCCATCCGTCCTAAAGCTCCGCCTACTGGTGGGGCCTAAGGCGCGTGGGCCAATCAGAATAGGCCCTGGAGCCTTAGGTCCCACCTGGGGGCGCGGCCTGAGGCACATGGGCCAAACCCGACCATGTGTCCCTGGCCGACCCCCACGACCACCCCACCCCCCTTCCCCGTACCTTTGGAAGTTGGCCGGACAGACGGGAGCCAAACCCGCCTGTCCGGCAGGCAGCCAACGAAGGAATGAGGCCGGATTGGCCCATCCGTCCTAAAGCTCCGCCTACTGGTGGGGCCTAAGGCGCGTGGGCCAATCAGAATAGGCCCTGGAGCCTTAGGTCCCACCTGGGGGCGCGGCCTGAGGCACATGGGCCAAACCCGACCATGTGTCTCAGGCCGCGCCCCCAGGTGGGACCTAAGGCTCCAGGGCCTATTCTGATTGGCCCACGCGCCTTAGGCCCCACCAGTAGGCGGAGCTTAAGGACGGATGGGCCAATCCGGCCTCATTCCTTCGTTGGCTGCCTGCCGGACAGGCGGGTTTGGCTCCCGTCTGTCCGGCCAACTTCCAAAGGTACGGGGAAGGGGGGTGGGGGGGGGGGTCGTGGGGGTCGGCCAGGGGGGTCGCGGGGCGGCGGGGGGGGGGGGGGGTTTGCGTCGAGGGCAGGAGGGCCTGGGATCCCTCCTGCCCGTAATGTAGTGCGGGGTGGGGTTAGGGGGTCGCCGTGGCCAGGAGGGTTTGGGCTCCCTTCTGGCCCAACTACACAAAGGTACGGGGAAGGCGGGGGGGGGGTGTCGTGGGGGTCGGCCAGGGGGGTCGCGGGTCGGCTGGGGGACGGGCGGAGGTTCTTGGGGGGGGGCGGTCTTTGGGGGGAGGGGGTTTGCGTCGAGGGCAGGAGGGCCTGGGATCCCTCCTGCCCGTAATGTAGTGCGGGGTGGGGTTAGGGGGTCGCCGTGGCCAGGAGGGTTTGGGCTCCCTCCTGGCCCGATATTGTTGGGGAGTCGGCGGTCCTTCGGGGTGAGGGTGCGAGTGGTCCTGCCGGGGGGGGGGATGTATCGGACGTCGGGGAGTCGGCCGGGCAAGAGGGCTTGGGCTCCCTCTTGCTCCGATCGTGGATGCGGGTGCGGGTGGGAGCGCGTGCGAGCGGTCGTTCGGGGTGGGGGTGCGAGCGGTCCTGCTGGGGGGGTGAATCGGGCGTCGGGCGGGGTGGGAACTATGTTTAAAAACTTTTGTATACCGCGCTCAGGCATATAACGCGCGAGGGGTATGCGCGGTACGTAAAATCACGTATAACGCGCGCGTTATATCCGCGAAAATACGGTAATAGGAACAAAGGGAAAAGAGGGGAATAACTACAATGGTATAACGAAAAGTTCACAATAAAGGAAAAAAATGAGGGGATGGGTACATGACTAGAAATTTTTTTATGAAAACAGAAGAAATTGAATGATTAACTGATCAGTTGTTTAGATATGCTGAGGCTAGTGGATTTAAATTTCAAATGTGTCCTTAAAGAGAAAAGTTTTCAAAAAACTCTTAAATCTTTCCAGTATGGGTTCCTCTCTAAGATGATTTGGGAGCGAGTTCCAAAGCTGGGGTGCAGTGCTTAGAAAGATTTAATTACACCTAGTACTGATGATTTTTAATGAGGGTACTGAGAGGAGATTATGGGTACTCGAAAGAAGTGATCTAGTGGTGGAATGGGAAATTAACAGTCTGTCTAAAAAGATAGGAGAGTGAGTTTGACGAATCTTAAATGTTAGGACAATTTTATAGGAAATGCGGTGAGGGATTGGCAACCAATGAACATTTCTCAAAAGCGGCGTTACATGATCATATTTCTTGGAATTTGTTATGATTTTTATTGCGGTATTTTGTATTAATTGAAGTCGCCTTAAATGTTTCTGAGTAATGCCTGTGAGTAGTGAATTACAGTAATCCAGTTTTGATAAGATGAGTGAGTGAATAAGAATATTAAGAGCTGATGAATCAAGTACCTTTGCCAGAGATCTGATCATGCGTAATTTAAAGAAACAGTTTTTTTTTACCACTTGGTTGATATGATCCTGATAAGATCGTTTATGGGCTAGAATAATTCCCAAGAATTTTAATGCTTGTGACTTCTTACAAGGGAGTATTATTTATCTGTATAGATGATGTTAAGGATAAGCCTTCTTTCCAGGGGAATAGGAAAGTTTGAGATTTAGTGATATTCAGAGATAACATGTAGTTTCTAAGCCATTGATTAATTTTTTCTAGTTTCTTGTTTATATCCTGTAGTTCATTTAGATTTTCTGTATTAAGCGGGTGTAAAAGCTGTACATCATTGGCATATGCATAGGTGGTAAGAAAGATGTTAATAAGGAGAGGGGAGAGGATTGAACCCTGAGGGATTCCTTAGTTAGTGGAGAAGGAATCTGAGGTAGAATTATTAAAACTGATCTTGGTGGATCATTCCGAGAAGCAGGATTGGAACCAGCTAAGTACCTGATCACTGATTCCTACTGAAGCTAGTCTTTTGAGAAGTAAGGAGTGGTCTATGGTGTCGAAGGCTGCAGAAAGATTGAGAGATATTAGAACAACAGATTTGTGGTGACCCAATAGATACAGAATTGTTGTTGTTAAGCTGATAAGTGAATGTTCTGTCGAATGGTGTGCTCTAAAACCGGTTTGATTTGGATGCAGAATGTGTGTCTTATCAATGAAGTCTGAAATCTGATTAAATACTACTTTTTCTGTTAGTTTTGTAAGAAATGGGAAATTTGCAATTGGTCTATAGTTTAAAACTTCTACAGAAATTGAATGATCTTTAACAATGGGTCTCACTAGTGCTTCCTTCCAAGGTTTTGGTAGGGAGCCTGAGGATAGACTGCAAATAATCAGCTTATGTATGATAGGACCAAAAATATGGAATAAGCATTTTAGTATTGATGGATAGATCAGATCAAAAGAAGAACCTTTTGAATTCATGCTTACAAGAAGTCAGTGTAAGTTATTTAGGGAAGGGATGTTAAATTTAGAGCATTTGGAAACTGTTATCTTTGCGGTTTCTTCATCTTCAGAAAGATTGTGGTTGAATAGACTGTCTTATTTTTTCGATCTTTTTCCTAAAGTAATTTGACAAATCTTGGACAGTAACCTTATATTTCCCTCTAAGGTTTTGTTTTTGGTTGATGGTCAATGATCTAAGAATAGAGAAAAGAGCCGAAGAGTTCCTTACTTTAGAAATACACAAAGAATAGTATTTTTTTCTTTGCTTGATTTATTTTCTGTTTCTAGTAGTCTCCATGGGTTTTAAATTTAAATTGTCAATAGATTTATTTTTACGCCATTTGCGCTCAAGGGATCTTAGCTATTTTTTAATTAAGATTAGTTCAGTGTTAAACCAAGGGTTTTTAAGTTTGGAGGGGAATGGTTCATGTTTGAATCGGGGACAGTTTATCTAAAAGAGCAGAGATGGCAGAGTGAAGAAGTGGTATGCAAACTTTCAGCGTGGAGATTTTGAGACCAAAGATGCAGCAAGGTCAGGGAGGCCTCAAACAGTGTCAACTCTTGAAATTATTGACCATGTCCATGACCTGTTTTTGGCAGATCAGCGAATATCAGCTAAAACAGGGAAGGGGTAAAACGCGGACCTCACGGAGCTGATGGACCTGGCGGATCTAAACCCGCACGGCCTAAAAAATCTGAGGTCCATGTCCGTGCCGCTTGTAGTTTCTGTCTCTTACAGACCTCGATGAGATTTTAGCGCTGACGGATCCTTCTCAGCATAGGGAGGGAAAAGTATTAGGATCCATCAGCGCTAAAATCTCATTGAGGTCTGTCAGAGCCAGAGACTAGTGCTGGAGCGGCAGAGCAGAAGCCAAGAGAGGTTTTGGACGTGCGTTATGGAAAAGAAGTCTCCAAACTCCAGCACTAGTCTCTGTCTCTGACAGACCTCGATGAGATTTTAGCGCTGACGGATCCTAATACTTTTCCCTCCCTATGCTG
This sequence comes from Geotrypetes seraphini, assembly GCF_902459505.1. Lineage (NCBI taxonomy): Eukaryota > Metazoa > Chordata > Amphibia > Gymnophiona > Dermophiidae > Geotrypetes > Geotrypetes seraphini. The sequence goes on from NC_047094.1 coordinate 116,078,541, forward strand.
AGACGGATCTGTCATCGCTAAAATCTAATCGAGGTCTGTCAGAGACAGAAACTACAAGTGGCACGGACACGGACCTCAGATTTTTAAGGCCGTGCGGGTTCAGATCTGTGAGGTCCGTCAGGTTCATGAGGTCCATGTTTTACCCCTTCCCGCTAAAACAATTGATGAGACACTACAGATATCCAGGGAACATGTTGGGTGTATAATCCATAAGCAGTTGGATATACAGAAGCTGTCAGCCACATGGGTGCCCAAATGTTTAAATGCTGATGAAAAACAATGTCGAGTGGACACTTCAAAGTTAATTTTGCAGCATTTTCAGTGACCTGATACCAACTTTTTGGAATGACTAGTTACTGGTGATGAAAAGCAGATTATGTACTTACCCTGGTAAGCTCTTTTCCAGTAGATAGGTGAAACATTATAGACCATAAAGTTATTTCCTTTTACTCACATGGGTTGCAGAAGAGTATTATAAGTTTTTCACTCTGCCTCTAGGGTACATCACAGGCTAGCTTAGCTCCTCCCATCAGTCCGTACCCAAGCATAAAGAGGCACTACCATTTGTGAAGTAGAGGCACCTGCAACGACAGGCTAAACAAGTGTTCTGCTCAAAACAAATAAACAGCACTATTAACCATCAACATAGGCTTCAAAGAAGCTTGGGAATTACTCCTATAACATGGAGAATATATTCACAAAACTCTCCCTAGCCCCAAAGGACTGACTGGTCTCCACAAAACAGATAGGAAAAGCATAGGGAGACAGACATCTGACCTGAACTCTAAAACCTGCAAACAGGCACAGCAAGGACAGGGTGGGTGTCTAGAATGTCTCACCTATATAGTGGAAAAGAGCTTACCAGGGTAAGTACATAATCTCCTTTTCCAGTGCAATAGGTGAGACATTCTAGACCCTAGGGACGTACAAAAGCTGTCCCCTCAACTAGTCAGGGTGGGCTTGCTGCACCGGCCTTCAAGACCGAGAACCCGAAAGCCGAGTTCTAACAGGCAGCATCATTATACCCACTGCCTCCGGTCTCCTGGCAGGAGAACCCACAAACCCATCTAACAGGGGTTTGGCAAATGCCAGTTTGTAGCCTGACCGAAGAAATTCGAAGACCCACTGGTCTGCCCCAATGTGCATCCAGGCCTGCTGATGCTCCAAGATCCGACCCTCTATCAACTCAGCTCCCTGGTGTCATCGGGTTTTTTTTCTTTCGGGCAGGTCGGCCAGAAGCAGGCTGAGCGCACCTGTAGTTTGCAAACTGATTCCTGAAACCTGAAAGGATAATGTGGTCTGTGGCACAAAACAATCCTTCAAAAGCTCCAAAAAGGTGGGCGCCATACCATTCGGCAGCATCTGCAGACGATGACCCATCACTGAAGTCATGAGGGCATCCAGTCAATTCGGTGGGCTGACATAGAATACTCCGACTCTGAAGCCAGCCCTCTCAAAAGGTCATAGAACCATCCATCATGAAGTCCATCCCAGCCATCAGAAGCTGATGAGGAGGATCTACCGCCTCAATCTCTAGCATATGTAGCAAGCAAGACAGGCGCGGCACAAAGGACATCGCCATAGCAGCTTTAACTCCTAAATTATCAGAGTCAAAAACTGTCACAAGGCAGTGATATGCGTCAGGCCTTAAAGGCATCCCATGTATTCAGCCAATTAGTATGTGAGGGCAGATTAGTATTAAAAAATTCAGTAATTGTAGCCGTAATGGTAGTTTCAAGTTTCAAGTTTATTAGGTAGAGGTTCTACGAGGAGGGAATAGTTAAACCTCTATTGCCGGGTACAGGATTCAAGGGAGAAATGAGTGCAGGACAAGCATATGGCAGCATGATCAGAGATGGTAATATCATTAATGGCCGTAGAAGTAATAGAATCAATGAGGGAAGAGCTAGTGAGAAAATAATCAATACGAGAGTAGGTGGAATGAGATGCAGAAAAGAATGTATATTGATCTACATCTTGGTGTTGCAGTCTCTATGAGAAGATCTATGAGATGTAATTGTGAGATAACATCATGAAGAGTGTACCAGGACCGTGTCTTTTTATATATGGCGTGAGATTTTCTATCTTTGTGAACGTCCAGAATAAGATTAAAGTCCCCTCCGAGAATAACAGGAGTGGACGGGTCCTGAAGGATATGAGTAGCTAAATTAGTGAAGAAGTCAAGTTGGTCAGTATTAGGAGCATAAATGTTAATGATGCGTATAGTTTGGTGAGATATGATGAGCTGAGCACTAACCCATCGACCATGCATATCATGAGAGCAGTGATCTATTGAGATAGAGGGGTTTTGACGTACGAGTATGATGACCCCATTTTTTCCATTAACAGCAGGGGAGAAAAGAGGGGTGGAGTAACCTTTCATGGTAAATTTGACTGATTCAGAGTCAGATAGGTGTGTTTCCTGTAGGAAAATAATGTCAGAATTAGCATCATGTAAATAAGAGGTTATTTTACGTTTTTTGATAATAATATTGAGACCTTTGATATTAAAAGAGGTCAATGTTAAAGGCATGAGAGAGTGAAGAGAAGAGTATGAATAAATGATGTTATACTGCAAAGGTAGGTCAATGTGAGAGAAATGGCAGTGTACATAGACTTATATGACAACATATCAAAAGGGGTTGCAGAAGGGGTAAATAGTGGTAGCATGAACCGGTGGATTAAAGCAAACAAATACACTTAAAAACAAGTGTCAATGTAGTACGCTGCAAGTGCAGCGACAATAAACCGTGGGTGGCTGGGGAACAGAAACCAGGCAGTCGAATGCAGGCAGCAAACAGCAGCCAGAGTATAAAATATCAGCAAACATCTTCTGCAAGAGACTTAATAGGTTGAACAAGTATATAAGTCATGTAGGTTAATAAGCATAAGTAAATAATCAGCAGATTAAGTATACAGGGTGTGAGTGAAAGAGAAGGCTAATTCAGAGTTAATCAGCCATGAAGAGTGAGTGAGAGTGTGGCAATAGAAAGATAAGAAAGATAGAAAACAAGTGCAGGTCATGGAGGTTAACAAGCTGAAGAAGATAATCAGCATAGTAAATAGAAAGGGTGTGATTGAGAGATAAGGCAGCGTATAGTATGGTAACAAAGAGGCAAGAGAGAAAGCAAGTTTTTATGTAGTAAAGTGAGCTAGGTAGCTATAAGATATGACAAAAGCAAGACCAGCAAGAGTCAAAGCAGCGAATCTGGGGAGTATGGTAGCAGGGCAGGCACAGAAAAATTCGATTAAAGCAACAGATAGAAGAGTAGAGAAGTATGAAAGAGACTAGAGTGGATGAAGTTCAAAGAAAAGTAAAAGATCGTAGAATATGCAGGATAAGATATCGGGTAGAGTATAGCAGGAGGAGAAGAGATATTACATAGTTGATCAGCATACCGCCGAAAGGCAGTCAATCAAGCATGGAGATCGGGCCATGTGGGCCGGAGATGAAGAAAAATGGAGGCAGGTAGTACAGAGAACATCGAAGATAGTAGAGAATGAGTCACACATTGTCTATTGAGGTCGGAGATTTTTCTTCTATGAAGTTAGCAAGGAGGTCCGGATCGGTGAAATCTTGATTCTGGTTGAGGAAGGTAACCCGCATTCGCGCGGGGTAAAATATGCCGAATCGGGCACCCATCTTTTTCAGTTGTGGCCGGAAAGCCAGGAGCTGTTGTCTGGAACGGACGGTGTTCTTGTGAAGATCAGGCAGGAACAGAATTTTGTTGCCCTCGAAAGTGAGGGGTGATAGAGATCTTGCCTTTTGCATGATTTCTAAAACTTGCTGGTAGCGGAGAATTTTCAAGATGATGGGTCGCGGTCGCTGGTTACGTGGTTGACGAGACGATGGAGTACGATGTGCCCGCTCGATCTCGAAGTCCTTTGTAAATTGCAGGTTCAACAAGGAGGGAATAAATGACTCCAGGAAGGTAAGCATGTTATTTCCTTCCCGTCCCTCCCGTCCCTCCAGGACCCCAAGTTGTTCCAACGCGAGCGGTTACTCGCATTCTCGAGTTCCCGCTCGATGATCAAAGTTCTTTTCACAAGCGTTTGCAGAGCCTTAATGTTAGTGTCGGCATTAGCAGATTAATTTCTAACTCGGCGACTTTGGCTTTAAAGGCAGAGAGGTCGGTATGGATGGTGGTAAGCTCATCTTTGACCTCAGTCAGTGCCTCTTTCGTGTCGGTCATTATATCCTGCAAAGATTTAATCGCCTCCCATAGATCTAACATGGAGGAAGCCTCCGGTTTTTCAGTTTTATCCGAGGAGGATTTTGCAGGCGATTGAGGCTCTGGTTTGTGCCGTTTGTTCACCTTTGTAGAAGCCATCATAAAGAGGGTGAATTCCGCTGAAATTGGTATCAATTTTATGCAGATATTATTGCAGAAGAGGAGAATAGTAATAAGGGCTGCTGGAGCTGATCTAACAAGCGACCATCCAAGTCGGGCTCCACAGCGCCCCCTCTTAATGTCTTTTTAATATGTCTTTTGAAATGTATTAGTTTAGTACGATGTTATGATTAATTGTATTTTCAATATGTAGGTTGCTAATACATTTTGACTGCATTTTTAAATCTTCCTTTTATTAATTTTGTGTGTCTATAATTGTAGACTCCTGAGGCAGGCCTTTCTGGCCGAATCATGTACATGTCGAGTCATGGAGTTGTTGGATGAATTAAAGGATATTTTCACCATACATTTGAGTCCACCAGTCTATATAGGACATTTCCACTCTGTGAAATCGGAATCACACACTGCGATAAGATGGTTCGTCTCCTTCCTGAAAAACAGATCCCACTGCACTCAACTCAATGATGCACTATCGAAACCGAGACTGATCAAATACAGTGTTCTGCAGGGGGCTCTGCTATCTCCCCCTATTATTCAATCTCTATGTCAGACCTGTCCTAGACATAGCCCGCAAATACTAGATACAGCTCCACTCCTTTGCAGATGACATGCAACTGTACCTACTGCTAGTAGAAACCCGTGATGCCCAGATGGCGAAAACTCCTAAACTGCCTTTTGGAAATCAGAAACTGGATGTCTGTCAACAAATTCCAACAAAATTTCCCCAAGACGGAACTCTTTTGAATCCACAAAAAACGCTGCAACCGCCCCTGTTCCTCATTGTGCTGGGACTCAGTAACCATAACTGTGAAACACCAAGTATGCAGCTTAGGAATACTCCTTGATGGCAAACTATCACTTTCCAATCATATCTCTCAGGTGGTATTCTCATCTTTTTACTACCTGCGACAACTCCGAAAAATAAGGATCACCTTCTCAGAATCTGACTTCACCCAACTATATGCCTTAGTACTCTCCTGCATGGATTACTGCAATGTGCTATTCAAAGGTCTAACAGCAAAGAACGTACATCATCTCTAATGTCTACAAAATGCAGCAATCTAACTTCTAAAAAACCTGCATGCTCCTTGACTCTGTCTCTCAGTCTCTAACGTCAACTCATTGGCTACCCATGGCCAAATGCAGTGTCTTCAAGGGCCTGATGCTAGCGTTCAGATCCTTACACGATATGGCACCGAGCTATGTGATGGCCAAACTTCCTCTGTACATGCCGAACAGGTCCCTTCGCTCGCAGGATGAAATTTGCTTGAAATGCCCCCTGGCTGTGCCCTACAACTGGGAACTGCAAAACATGCCTACTCCCACTTCATACCGAGCCACTGGAATAGACTCCCCTGCAGATCAAATCCCTTGAAGGTCTCCTCAACTTTAGGAAAGCAATTAAAACATACCTCTTCACCTAACTCCACTAACCATGACTGAGTGATCAGAAAGAAATGTATATGAGTACTAGATCCTGGGTATGTGTCACGATATCCAATTAATACATCCCCTTAACTTAGATAATCCAAACGATATTCATACTAGCATCAAACAAAAAGCTCAATAAGATTCATGATGGGTTAAATTTGAACAAATTATCACTAAAACCAAAACAATGGATTTTCCTTTCAAGAAAGATAGTTCTCTTCTCTTTTCTATTAAAATCAAATCTATTCCAATACAGACTGTTCGTAGTATCAAGCTTCTAAGTATCACTTTGGATGAATCTCTCACTTTTCATGATCATATAAGTACAATTATAAGAAAATGTTTTTATCATTTAAGAATGATATGCTCTCTAACTAAATTTCTTGACATAACGGCTTTAAATATATTAATCCATTTACTAATCATTTCTTGTCTGGATTATGGCAATGACTTATACCATGGTATTACCAAAAAAGAGTTACAAATAATCCAGAATACAGCAGTAAAAGTCATTTACAAGGCCAAAAAATACGAACACGTAACTCCTCTTCTGATAAAAGCCCATTGACTTCCCATCCATCACCGTGTAATTTATAAAATTCTATTATTGACTTTTAAAACAAGAAACACTGGACAGCCAGAATTCATTAACAAATTTTTGATACCGCACACTACATTATGTTTTCTTCATTCTTCGGAGCAAAATTTATTAGCAATTCCAACTCTGAATCATATCAACACTAGAAGAAACACTATCTTTTCAGTAGTTGCCCCAACACTCTGGAATTCGGCATCAAATGCTTTAAGAGTGATAACTAATTTTGAAAAATTTAAATCTTTTCTTAAGACATTCCTTTTTAAAGATGTCTTTCAAGGATATTAAAAATTTCTTTATTTTTAATGAGTCTTCTTGTATTGGACTTATTTGTTTTTAACTCCTTCCTTATGTTTATACCTTTATATCTTACTTTCCTTTAATCATTGTAGTTCTACCCTTTTTTTCCACTCAAACCCATTTGTCTAGTCTAGTTTGTTATTGTTTTGTCGAGTATGTTTTTTTGTTAAACTTATGTTAATTTGTATTATTTGTTTTTACTCTATTTTAAAATGTATAACCACCTTGAAATAAATTGATAAGATGGTATATCAAATTTTTAATAAATTTGAACTAGCCCGCCTACTTCGTAGGGCTTTAAACTAGGTAAGTTGGGGGAGGGTATATATTCACATTCCAGAGCAGTAAGAAACTACCCTGAGGAGGCGAGTCGCACCCATACTTCTGAGTCTAAGGTAAGTTCGCAACCTACACACGATAATTTAGGAGCCACTCCAACTCGGAAGGGAATCTCTTCACTGGTATGGAAAGCTACCACACAGCTTAGGCAATAAAATTCTGGAATTAGAGACGGAGATAATGAACGCCGACCTAGACGTGGTGGCAATATCCGAAACCTGGTTCACAGACTCACACGGGTGGGATATGGTTATACCAGGTTACAACCTACTTCGTCGTGACAGAGAGGGCAAGTTAGGAGGAGGGGTAGCACTATATACCAAAGAAAACATCAAAACTACCAGAATCACGGATGTTAGATACACCGGAGAATCCCTCTGGGTGAACCTGGCCAGAGGAAATGGAAAATGCCTATACCTTGGGGTGGTATACAGACCTCCAAGGCAGCAAGAAGACAAAGACATGGAATTAATCGAAGACATAGAGAACATCACTTTGCGCGGGGACACAGTACAGTTAGGGGACTTCAATATGCCCGATGCATACTAGAACACACTCTCCGCGACTACATGTGGCAGCAGAAGAATATTAACCTCCGTAAAAGGTGCACTACTCAAACAAATGGTATTGGAGCCCACTAGAGACCAGGCGATACTGGACCTGGTACTCACCAATGGTGACAGCATCTTGGAGGTTTCTAGCGACCACAACATGGTATGACTTAACCTCAAGAAAGGTTTCTCTAGATCAAACACAGCAACGAGGGTCCTCAACTTCATATGCACAGACTTCGACAGCATGGGAGATTTTGTCCACCAGGAGCTGCATAACCAAGCAAAAACTGACAATGTGGAGGCTATGTGGTCAACTCTGAAATCCACCCTACACGAAGCAACCGCTACATAAAAACAGTAAGCAAGCGCCGGAGAAACAAAAGACCCCAGTGTTTCAGTACCGAAATTTCAAACCTGGTCAAAGAGAAAAAAGAAGCATTTATCACCTACAAACATTTAGGGAAGCGGGAGGTGAAAGAAGACTATCTGGACAGATCTAAAGCTGTCAAAAAGGCAGTCAGAGAGGCCAAGCTCCGAATAGAGGAGAATCTAGCGCGGAACATTAAGAAAGGGGATAAATCCTTCTTTAGGTATATTAGTGACAGGAAAAGAAACAAAGAAGGGATAGAACGCCTTAGGCAATCGGACGGAAACTATGCAGAATTGGATTCTACTAAGGCAGAAATACTAAACAAATACTTCTGCTCAGTCTTCAGCTGTGAGGCGCCGGGAGCCGGTCAACAGTTACAGACAAGAAACAGTCAGAAAGACCCATTTCAAGACTTCGAGTTTTTGCCCAGCAGCGTCTACCACAAACTTTCAAGACTCAAGGTAAACAAAGCCATGGGACCAGACAACCTACACCCTAGGGTGCTCAGAGAGCTGAGCGAAGTCCTCACAGCACCTTTAGCCATGCTCTTCAATCTTTCCCTACACATGGGAAGAGTCCCCTTGGACTGGAAAACAGCTAACATTATTCCACTCCACAAAAAGGGCTGCAGGACAGAGGCGGCAAATTACAGACCAGTGAGCCTCACATCCATAGTGAGCAAACTCATGGAAACACTAATCAAACAGAAACTTGACACAATCCTGGACGAAGAAAACCTACGTGATCCCCACCAACACGGATTTACCAAGGGCAGGTCCTGCCAATCTAATCTGATTAGCTTCTTTGACTGGGTAACTAGACAACTGGACACCAGGGAGTCCCTGGACGTAGTATATTTGGACTTCAGCAAGGCTTTTGATAGCGTCCCACACCGCAGGTTATTGAACAAGCTGAAATCGCTGGGATTAGGGGACACACTAACTGCATGGGTTAGGGATAGGCTGAGTGGTAGACTTCAGAGGGTGGTGGTAAACGGTACCCACTCCAGAACGTCAAATGTGACTAGTGGAGTGCCACAGGGCTCGGTCTTGGGCCCGATTCTATTCAACTTATTCATAGGAGATATGACCCAAGGGCTTAGAGGAAAAGTATCATTGTTCGCTGATGACGCCAAACTATCCAACATAGTAGGTAAAAGAACTTTGCAGGACAAAATGACGCAGGACCTACTACTATTGGAACAGTGGTCATCGACTTGGCAGCTAAGCTTTAATGCTAAAAAGTGTAAGGTAATGCACCTGGGTAGGAGAAATCAGTGCAGAACTTACACACTAGATGGTGAGATCTTGACTAGGACCACGGCAGAATGTGATTTAGGGGTGATCATTAGCGATGACATGAAGGTTGCCAATCAAGTAGAGAAGGCATCCCCCAAGGCAAGGCAAATGATGGGTTGTATCCGTAGAGGTTTTGTTAGCAGGAGACCTGAAGTCATAATGCCGTTGTACAGATCCATGGTGAGACCTCATTTGGAGTATTGTGTTCAATTCTGGAGACCATTAAATTGATTTATAATGCTAAGAAATACGATCATGTTACGCCACTATTTATCGATGCTCATTGGCTTCCTATCAGCCACCGCATTTTATTTAAGGTAATGCTGCTTAATTTTAAAACCCTAGTCCACAACGAGCCTCAGTTTATATCAAGAATGTTAATTCCTTATAATCCTGTACGCTCATTCAGATCATCCTCTCAAAACTTATTAGCTATACCTTCCCTTAAAATAATAGGAACAAGAAGAGCTGACATGTTTTCTGTTATGGGCCCACAATGGTGGAACTCTTTACCACAACATATTATAAATGGAAAAGATCTTATTTCTTTAAAAAAATCTTTAAAAACTCACCTTTTTAAAGATGCTTTTAATACTCAATATTAAAAATTTTTTAGTTTTTAATTTTTTACCTACCCCCGTTTCCTTATGTTTTTTTCCCATATTTGTTTTTCTAGATATAACAGATGTAATCTTTGCCCTTCTTTCCTCCCCATTTCAAGTCTGTCTTGTCTTAAATTGTGATGTTAATGAATTTTAATTTGTATCTCTATAATTTTATCTCTTTTTTTACTTGTGTACATCGCTTTGTAAACAGATTCAGCGATACATCAAATATTAATAAACCTTGAACCTTGAACCACACTACCGGAAAGATGTGCTGAGAGTTGAGTCGGTCCAGCGAATGGCCACCAGGATGGTCTTGGGGCTCAAGGATCTCACATATGAGGAGCGGCTAAATAAATTGCACCTGTACTCACTTGAGGAACGAAGAGAGAGGGGAGACATGATTGAGACGTTTAAGTATATCACGGGCCGTATCGAGGTAGAAGATGATGTTTTCTGTCTTATAGGACCCTCGACCACCAGAGGGCATCCGCTGAAAATCAGGGGAGGGAAGTTTCATGGTGATTCCAGAAAGTACTTCTTCACTGAAAGAGTGGTCGATCATTGGAACAAACTTCCTTTGCAGGTGATCGGGCCCAACAGCGTGTCGGACTTTAAATGAAAATGGGACATTCACGTGGGATCTCTAGGGGAGTAAAGTCAGGGGGGTGGGTCATTGGAGTGGGCAGACTTGATGGGCCATGGCCCTTTTCTGCCATCATTTTCTATGTTTCTATGAACTTGAAACATTAGGGTAAAAACTTGAATTGAAATTATTTGATGGCAACTATGGAAACTTAGCCTGCAAACTATATATTCCTAGTGTGTCTCAAGCTAGAAAGCATAGTTACTTACTGTAACAGGTGTTATCCAGGGACAGCAGGCAGCTATTTTCACATGTGGGCGACGTCATCCATGGAGCATGGATGCGAACAGCCTTGCAAGAAGACTTGCTTGTAGAAAACTCCGAAGTTTTGAGTCTGCCGCACCCCACATGCTCAAGTGCCTTCCTGACCAGCACAGGGCGCGTCTCCTCAGTTCAGATAGCTAGCAGAGAAGCCAACAAGGGGAGGTGGGTGCGTTGTGAGAATAGCTGCCTGCTGTCCATGGATAACACCTGTTATGGTAAGTAACTGTGCTTTATCCCAGGACAAGCAGGCAGCCCATTCTCACACATGGGTGACCTCCAAGCTAACCAGAATGGGATGGTGGGAGTGTTAGCAGCTTAGGAGAATAAATTTTGTAATACTCTCTGGCCAAAATGGCCATCCCATCTGGAGAAAACATCAAGACAATAATGAGAGGTGAAAGTATGAACCAGTGGTCTCAAACTCAAACCCTTTGCGAGGCCACATTTTGGATTTGTAGGTACTTGGAGGGCCGCAGAAAAAAATAGTTAATGTCTTATTAAAAAAATGACAATTTTCCATGAGGTTAAACTCTTTATAGTTTATAAAACTTTCCTTTAACAGTAGAAGGGAGAACCAGGGTTGCCTGGGCCACCAAGGAGCTATTAGAATCATGGTGGCATGATCATTCTTGAGCTTGACAAGAGTCTTGAGAATGAGAGGGAATGGAGGGAACGCAAACAGGAAGAGGTTCATCCATTCCAGAAGGAAAGCATCTGCCTCGAGGCGATGAGAGTATATCCTGGAGCAGAACTGAGGCAGTTTGTGGTTATGGGGAGACGCGTAGAGATCTATTTGAGGAGTCACCCACTGAGACAAAATGTGATGAAGAGATGAGGAATTGAGTGTCCATTCGTGAGGTTCCAGAAGATGACTCAATTTGTCCGCCACACAGGCCTTAGACTTAGCGGGGATGGGCCCAGCCGACCAACATTTAAAGATTAGTTGGGGGAGGGAGGTTAGTTGGGGGGGAGGTCGTTAGCATGGGGGGTCCGGAGGGGGTCTGGCTTTCTGGCAGGAGGAGTTGGGCACCCTCCTGCCGGCGATTATGAGTTTGGGGGGGTTCCGGAGTTCCGGCAAGAGGAGTTGGGCACCCTCCTGCCAGCGATTACGAGTTGGGGGGGTTCTGGCAGGAGGAGTTGGGCACTCTCCAGCCGGCGATTGCGAGTTTGGGGGGGTGTTCCGGCAGGAGCGGTTCAGCACCCTCCTGCCGGCGATCGGACAGGCGGCCGCTATACTTATTCCTTGCGTCTACTCATTAACCTGATTCTCTAATAGGCGTCTGTAACATGGACGCTGGTTACAGAATCGGGGTTAGTGTAGGCCAGATTCTGTATAGGACACCTCTCCTGGGCGTCCTATACAGAATCAGGGCCTTGATGAATACTCGTGGAGATGATGCCAGGCCAAAGGGTAGCACTCTGTACTGAAAATGCAGATTCCCCACCTGAAATCTGAGGTACTGACGGGAGGCTGGATCAATGAGAATGTGAGTGTAAATCTCCTTGAGATCTAGAGAACATAACCAATCATTCTGATCTAGAAGGGGATATAAGGATGCCAGGTACAACATTTAAAACTTTTCTTTGACCAAAAATTTGTTGAGGGCCCTGAGATCAAATATAGGCCATAGATCACCAACTTCTTTGGAACTAGGAAGTAACAGGAGTAAACCCCCCTGCTCTGCTGTTCCAAGGGAACTTCCTCGATGACACGGAGACGAAGCAGAGCTTCAGCTTCCTGAAGAATAAGTGCGGTTTGGGATGGATTGGAAGGATACTCTCTTGGAGGACGCTCTGTTGGAATCTGAGCAAAATGAAAAGAGTATCCTTCCCTGACTATTGACAGAACCCAGATGTCGGATGTAATGGTCTCCCATTAATGCTGAAAATGATTAAGATGACCTCCTATGGAACGAGGGGAGGACAGAGGCAGAACGATGGAGGTTATGCTCTGTTTGAGACAGTCAAAAAGGCTAAGAAGCCTTTGGTGTAGCAGAAGGCTGGGGTTTCTGTTGCTTCTGCTCTTGTGGTTTCTTGGGGGGTGCTCGAATGTAAGGAGTTGCCCTCAGAGGATAACGCTTCTGATAGGATGGAAGAGGCCGAGAAGGTTTAGGAAGAGCTGGTAAAGGTTTTGGTCTGATGATGGAAGCAAAAGATTTCTCATGCTCAGACAACTTCTAGGTGGCGGCATCATCTATAGATTCATCAAAGAGGTCATTGCTTTCACAAGGAATATTGGCCAGATGATCCTGAATGTTGGGATCCATATCAATGGTGCGAAGCCAGGCAAGGCAACGCATCACTACTGAGAAAGCAATTACTCTCGAGGATAGTTCAAAGGCATCATAAAATGACTTAAGAACGTGCAACCTGAGTTGCGCCATGGTAGCAATCACTTGGAACTCTAAAAGCCTGTTTTGACCAAGGTCTTTAGTAAAATCAGGGAGTATATCAATAAAATACTTGAAATAAGTAGTAAAGATAAAATTATAATTTAAACCCTGGAGTAGAGAGCTGCACGGAGACGATGGGAATCCCACGGGATCCCCCTTTGGGTCGCGGGGATCCCGTGGGGATGCCTCCGAGGGTTGCGGGGATCCTGCGGGGTTGGATCGCAGTGCACTCGAGCCGCGAGGGTAGTCTCCTTCTCCTTACCTGCCCTGTCGCAGCACACAGCTGATCGGAAGTCTTCCCGATGTCAGCGCTGACGTCGAAGGGAGGGCTTAAGCAAAGCCCTCCCTTCCTCCGACATCAGCGCTGACATCAGGAAGACTTAAGGTCGGCTGTGTGCGGCAGGGCAGGTAGGGAGAAGGCAATGGCGTACGAAAGGGGGGGGGTGGTCCGCCCTGGGGAATGTGCACAGCCGGTCAGGTCCCCCGATCAACCGACAACAGGCCCGGCCGACAAACCTCCCTGCCCTGTAGCCGCGAATCTAAATTACCTCTTACAGCAGCTTCACTACTCCAGTTGCTGTAAGAAGGTAATTTAGATTCGCGGCTACAGGACAGGGAGATTTGTCCGACCGGGCCTGTTCTGTTGTCGGTCAGGTGGGGAAGCTTCTGCCCACTGAAAGAGAAGTTGAGCTTCTAGGCGTAACAGGGTGCATCTAGTGCCTCCTTGCCTGTTATCATAGAAGACTGATGTCACATTGTTCAAGAAGACTGACTGCCTTGCCTTCCAGAGACTTCTCCAGTACCTGAAGCACTAGTCGAATGGCTCTCAGTTCTAGTTGATTTATTAAACTAGTGCCCAACAACCCTGAACTGGGTGTCCATTGCAATGAGCCCCTCCCCAACTGTAATGGCTGGCTTCAGTCATTAGAATCTCCCAGGAGGAAATCTGGAGGGCAGCCAACTGCAGCCAACACCAGACTGCTCTTCGCTAGAGAATGGCAAGGGGACATGCTCCTGTGGTAAACAATGACAAACCATGATTAGTCTGCGGGAATGGGAAAAATTTCTGCCAGTTTACAGCAGAAATGGGAGCAAGGCTTTCTATCACCCCGCAGGAGCAGTAAAAAGCTTTATTTCCACGGCAAAAGAAAACATTGCACCAAGGTCAGACTCAGGTACAACGATCGACGCAACACCCCACACACAGGTCAGCATCTCTTTGCACCTATATTACTCAAAGGAGCCAGCCACACTATGATGAAAAATCTTCAGAGGCCTGTCCTGATGCCTTCCTTCTGCTGACGAGCCCCTCCTTGATGTAAGTTCCGCTTTTGCGAAACCATAAGTTACATTAAGGAGGGACTCGTCAGCAGAAACAAGGCTTTGGAGCAGGCCTCTGAAGATTTTTCTTTGTAGCATGGCTGGCTCCTTCAGGTAACATAGGGGCAAGGGGAGCTAGGGAGGAAATGCTGACCCTTTGGGGGGGGGGGGTCAGCAGTGGCTGGCTCCAGAGCTGGATCTCGGTGCTGAATCTTTGGTACAATGAAATATATGGAGTAACTGCCTGAGCCCGATTCTTCATCCAGAACTGGCTCTATGGCAAGAAGATCCAGTTGCTTTTATACTGTTGCCTGGACTCTGAGGGCTCTCTCCAACTGTCCAGCCAGAGAATCTACAAAGAGATCTGGAAGGGGGGGGGGGGGCACAAAACTCAATTTTGTAAATTTCTAGGACTCAACAGTCTGTGCATATCTGAGCCCAAACTGACCAAAGGACCAAGAGCCTGCATCCTATCTGGGGTGCTTGGCCCCCATTCCAGCATCATTGTGCTTTCTTGGAGAATGAGGAGGGACAAGGACCAGAGGATTGCTGTCTCCTACCCCCTGTGACCCCTGAAAGGACCTCTGCATTATTTGTCCTCCTGCATAAGGACAGAATCTTCAACAGCCTTGAAAATTTCCACATCCTATACCCAGAGTCATCCAAGGTCTGCTGTCCGGCAAGGCCTTAGGATGACAGTCCATAACACTGGCCATCAGGTCATCCAGACTATTGCCAAACAGTATCCACCCTTGAAAGGGAAGCCTGCTCAGAGTGGTTTTAGAGACTGCATCTCCTGCCCACTGTCTGATCCAGAGCATCCACCGCGTGGAGACAGCATAGGCTGACATCTTGCTCATAACTCTGATGATATAGGCTCCTTTATAATCCACCCCTGATAGGAACATTTAGGAATCTAAAAGGCGTTTCTCTTGTAGGAAAACTAGGTTCTTCCCTCCCCCTTTCAGAATCACCGAGCTCTGGAACAACCTTACCTCCCCTCTTAGGAATCTGAACTCCCTCCAACTCTTCCGTAAACATCTGAAAACCTGGTTATTCTCAAAATTGTAACTCTTCCTCCCTCTCTGGTTATTCTAATCTTCTAAATTTTCTCTTCATTTTGCCTCTTCCCTCCACTGGAGTTCCTTTCTACCCTAACTCTTGTTAACCGTGTCGAGCTTTACGAATGTAGAGATGATGCGGTATACAAACCTAAGGTTTAGATTAGATTAGATTACATTAAAATCTTCGTCAACCTCTGCGACTGGGACATGAGACAAAAGGGTGTGGCAAACACAGGCCTCAGAGGAAGCTGCAGCTGTTGCCTTAATCCCTAGGGCCAATGCTTCAAATAGCTGCTTGAGGACCACATCCACTTTATGGTCCTGAATAGCTTTAAAATCACACCTCCTTCACTAGGCAAGGAGATTCGTCTGATGACCTGCGCCACCAGCAAATCCATCTTCGGCTGAACAAACAGCTGCTGGAAATCTGAAGCCATCAGATAAAGTTTGGCCATAGTCTTAGCCACTCACAGGGACCCTTCTAGTGACTCTCAGTTGTCAATGACCAGCTTTGTGATGTCTGAATGCGAGGGAAAGAACACAGTCGGCACATCTGAGCCACACATACAGTAATTGAGCACTGCGATAAGGGAGGTGGAGGAACGTCTAGCTTCATTTCTCATAGCATCATTTCTCATAGCAAGATAGAAATGATGCCCGAGAGCACTGAGGCTTAGAACAGCCAGCGCACTGTAGGGGTTTTCCCCCTGTCCAGGGCCACTATCGCTTCTTGACTACTGCTCTCATGCAAAGAGCCAAACTCTGCCAGAGAAACTGCCTTTTCTACTTAATCATTTCTACTCAAATTAATAATAATTCTTTTACCTCTAATCTTTTACTGAAATATTCAGCCTTTCCTTTCCTTATGTATTTTCCCTACTTGTTCTTCTATCTTTAAAATATATTGTAACTTTTACCCACGCTTTTCCTCATGTATCATGTTTTGTTTTGTTTTTTTTTATTCGTTTTTGTCAATAGTATTTTTTTTTTTTGTCAATAATATGTTCAGTTTTATTCAGTGTATTATTCCCCTTTTATTGTAATTTTAGTAACATGTACATCGCTTAGAATGTGGATTAAGCGATTAATCAAATTTTTAATAAACTTGAAACTTGAAACATCCTAGGACAATAGTGGCATGGAATTGGACTTTCCATCTCCCCAGTCTATGTCAAACTGAATGAACCTCCAAGTCCAGCTATGTGTCCACGTCTGGCCGGGGCGCATGCTTAAGGGAGATCCCCAATGCCTCCGTCATGCTGAACACAGATGCTGAGGACTCTCGGCAGTTCAAATGGCCATTCCACCTAAGGCTCACAGAATCTGGTGAAGCCTTGTATTGGGGGTCTCAAGAATCCTGGCAGGGATAACCTGCAGATCCTCCTGGGCGTCGTGGCCACCACATCTGTGTTTGGCCAATGCATCTTCAGAGTGCTCTGGAAAGAGTCTCTTCCCTTGGTAATGCACCGCCAGTGGATGCCCAGTCCTGGAGGACTCTGAGGAGGCTGAAGCCCTCTCTTGCGTGGTCCATCACAAATGGGACATGAACGCTCCTTGTCTGACCATCTAGTGCAAGCCTGGCATGATATAGGGGTAGGAAAGCCTTAGAGCACACATGTCAAACACAAGGCCCGGGGGAGGGGGCAAATCTGGTCCGCCTAGCCATTTTATGTGGCCCACGGTGACAGTGCCGCATCTAAGTGCCTGACTGTGCAGCCCCAGTCTCAGTGGCGCTCCAAGCGCCAGAATGCACTGCCCCAATCCCAGCAGCCCTCCAAGCTCCTCACCATGCTGCAGTACCCATTTGCAGGCAGAAAGGCCCAGTCCCAGTGTAAAAGCTAGTTTGGAGCAGGGCGCTCCACCCAAGTGCCTGACTGCTCCACAGGTGTCTAAGGGTAGGGAAGGATCTATACTTCTACTAAGACTAACCTCCTCTTTTACTAAGGTGAGCTAATCGGTTATCACACCTTAGTAAAAGAGGGCCTAAGTATCTTAAGAAAAAATTCGGCCCTTGACTTAGCCTGTGTTTTAGATTTCGGCCCCTTATGTGATTGAGTTTGACACCCCTGCCTTAGAGGTCCATCCCAGTTGATTTTAAGTAAAATCAAGGGGTTTTGAGGAAATGGAGGCTTTAGAAAAACCAGATGATTTAAAATCCAAGATAGCCACTGCCAGTAAAATCAAAATCATACCAAATAACGGCCCATGGGTGACTTCCCTGAAGTATGAATAATGCAGAGAAAAGGGGTTTTAGAGCTGGTGGACCTTGGCTCTGGCTGCAGAAACCTTCAAAATTCACTTCTGAAGACCCCTCCCCTCAATTTTCCCCATAGTCTATAATAGCCTTATTCACTGTGCCATGTGTCTGCCTGCTTCAGATTAGGAATGCAGCTGGGATAAATTGAAAAGAACGCTGCCTCACAGGACAAATTTGGTCTTCGGGCTACCAGTGGGAACAAGGTCGGACTGAACCTCAACCCCCGGAAAACCTTGCGCTGCAAAGGTGGGGGGAGGACCACACTGCAATCGCACTATTAATTCCAGTCAAGCTGGGAAGGAGCCAAATAGCCTGCGCTCATGCTCCTGATAAATCAGGGATGTGAGCAGCTCCTGAGCTCAAAAATTACAAAAGCAGGCTGGCTTGCTAGGTGTCCTTGAAAGATTATCCTGCTAGCAGCAGACTTTGCAGCGCAAATCTGCGTCTTTTCCCAGGCAGTGGTCCCAACAAGTGGAAGCTCTGGGTAACGAACTTCCAACCAAACATTTAGAAGAAAAATACCTGAGGAACCTCCCCTCACCCCCAAGAGCAGATACACTTCTGAGCAACTACCGTAGTTGCAGAAAAATACTGAGGGGGCAGAAGCAGCTCCCTGGGAGTGAGGCAGAGTTCAAAAGATGATTGACAGCTTTCTGCAAACAACTTGTGGGTTCAGATGTAAAACTCTAGCGTTCAGGACCACTAGACACATTGTTCTAGAAGTCCGATTTTGTTTTGGAAGTTGTCAGTTCAAAGCGGGTTACAAAATTACATTCACATTGGTTAGTACAAGCTGTATAAAAAATATTTTAAAGAAAGAAAGAATAAAGAAACTAAGACAAAACCACTTAACGTCAATTCAATGTTATATATACAGTTCTAAGCCTACCTGTTGTATCAGCTCTGCAGACTCCTCTCTGACAATTCCTGTGCCAGTTTTAGGGGCTACATTAGTCCGCTGTGCAACCACAGACCTTTGGGGAGCTGAAATGAATACATACACCATTACCACAACAAAAGAAATAATAATTCACACTCAAGGCAGAAAAGACCAAATATTGTGCTCCCCCTCAGAGCTGGCTTTCACCAAAAGAGCAGTGTAAAAGAGAAAAATGTGATTTGTTTTTCCCCCGTTTCTCCCTGTGCACAAGCCCTTCTCCCTTTCAGTGGTACATGTACCAATTCGTGCCATTTTCTTTAAAGCAGCTGTAGATTCTGTTCTTGCAGATCTTGCCTCTGTTGCTCCAACCAAACTATCATCTAGAAGAGGTACAGCAGTTCATTACACAGACACTCTGCAGCCTGAAGAACCATGGGGCGAGTTCATAATTGAAAAAGAACTGACCGCTTTTGGGTGAAGAAGAATCCTACAAGCCACCCCTCCCCTTTCCAACCAAGTTTGGCTCAGTTCTCTATTCTCAGAGGAAGCATTCCAGATTAAGAATAAAATCATGCCTTAACCGCAACATTATATTTTAAACCAGTGTTATTCAACCATTTTACACCTTTGGACCGACGGAAATAAAATAATTATTTTGTGGACCTTCTGCATCTTTGTCCCTTTGTACCCCTGTGATCAGTATTGCCCTCCTGTGTCTCATTCTTTCTCCATCCAGCATTCCCCCTCTGTGTCTGTCCCTATTCTCCATGCATAGCATCTCTTCTCTGGGCATTATCACTTTATTATTTTCTGCCCGGTGCCCAGGCCCCCTATCCTATGGCTTGCATGCCTTCCTTGCTCTCCCCCTGTTGTTAGCATCTCTCCCTTCCTGAGTCTACTGTCCCCCATCCACCAATTCACTCTCTGCCCCTTTCTCTACTGCCCTCCCCACAGTCCAGCAGCATCTCTCCTTCTCCTTTCAGGTCCAGTAGCAGCTCTCCCTTTCTTTTCCTCTGTCCAGCAGCAGCTCCCCCTTCACTATCCTCCATTTCCAGTCCAGTGTGGCAACTCCCCTGACCAGCAGCAGTGCCTCCTTCCCCCAACCAGCTCTAGCTCTCCTTCTCCCTTTCACCCTACCAGCAACAGCTCACCTACCACCTCCAACCAGTGGCAACAGCACCTTCCCTTACCCAGACTAGCAGCAACTCTGTTGAACTTGCCTGCAGCAGTCAGTAGCATCAGCAGAATGATTTACTTAGGCAGCCTTGGGTCCTTTGATGGGTCGCGCCCGCCTCTGAGGGAAGAGGAAGTTGCATCATTAGAGGTGGGCCGTGACTCAACAAAAGCCCCAAGGCTGCCTAAGTGAATCACTGCACTGACGTTACTCACAGTGCAGCAGGCAAGTTATAATATTGAGAACTGCTGGGAGGGGAGAGGAGGTAAGCAAAACATTAGCTGCTGCACAGGAGGGAGGGAGACACAAGGGTAACCCAGCTCATAGGGCCCCCCTGACCTTCTCGGGCTTGAGGCACAAGCCGGCCCTGCATGGACCGGCAGGAAATTTTTGCGGGCCGACAGTTGAAGTACACTGTTCTAAATCAGTTTAGAAATTTTATTAAGAATGGGACATGGCATCTTGCAAAATTCTCCTAAAATAACATGCACTTACCTGTACTGCTAGAGTTGAGTGTTTTCCTAGGTTTGCTCAAAACAGAAGCAGAGAGAGCAGGTGCTACCACTGTCTCCTGGCCTTGGCGAGCTGCAATAGGATCATACTCTTTTCCATCATAATTTGCATCAAAAAACTTCTTGAACCACTGAACAAATTCAAAATTGTCCTGGAATTTTCCTTTCACTAGTTTGTCCACAGGGATTATCTACAGAGAAAAATAAAAGCTATTTCTAATTGGAAAAAATATTTAAAAGATTCTAGACAACAAATGTACATTCAAGGTAAGGATCAGAGCTGCTTCAAGAGATCATTTCTTGTCCCCATCCTCACTACTTTGATCTACCGTCATCACTAAATTTCCCCTTATGCACCATAATAAGTCTGGCTTATTCTCCTTACAAGCAGTTACTTCAACATTATACTGTGCAGGTGCTATCCTTTTTCTTCACACTTCAGTTAAGAAAAATCAGAATTTTTGTACAAAGTTTCATATTTGTATAAATCAAAGAGCTACATTCAAGTACAGTAGGCATTTTTCTGTTCCTGCAGAGCTCACAATCTGGGTATTTACTTGAAACAATGGGAGGGTGAAGCACGTTACCAAAGATCCTAAGCAGCTTCAGTGCCTTCCCCTGGTTCTCCACTCACTGCTCTAACCATTAGATTACTCCTCCATCCAAGCATAAACCATTTATCCAATATCTATACTATGAAGTTGATAACATCACTTATTACTGCAAGTTTACTCTTCTCAACCATGCTGACTGGAAAAGCTTCCCTGCTTTAGAAGTGATCACAGTAAGATTGTATCCTAATACATATATAATATTATATATGTATTAAGATACAATCTTACTGTACAAGATGTAAATGCTTGAAAATTTTTTGTGTAAAATGATAAATAAACAAATATTATTTGAAGAAAAGTTTTATTCTCATATGTAAAATAATTGTTATATAACACTTGTTCGGTCATATATGTCCCCTGTGAATCCTAGTTGGGGGCTATAGTTGCATATAAGAACATAAGAACATAAGCAGTGCCTCTGCCGGGTCAGACCAGAGGTCCATCCCGCCCAGCAGTCCGCCTTTGCGGCGGCCCAACAGGTCATGACCTGCCTTAATCACCAGAAGGGGCCCCCTTGCCCCCCAGGTTTCTCGTCGAAGTCCTATCTTCCCATCAATGTCCTAACCCTCCGGCCTTGCACCTGCACGACCTGGTGAGCTGTCTATACTTATGCAACACCCCAGCACCTCCCTCAGTACCCCACGATCCCCTTTTCCCTCAGGAATCTGTCCAATCCCTGTTTGAATCCCTGTACTGTACTCTGCCGGATCACTTCCTCCAGGAGCGCATTCCATTTGTCCACGACCCTTTGGGTGAAGAAAAACTTCCTTGCATTTGATTTGAACCTATCTCCCTTCAGTTTCTCTGAGTGCCCCCTCGTACCTGTCGTCCCTTTTAGTCTGAAGAACCTGTCCCTGTCCACCCTCTCTATGCCCCTAAGTATTTTGAAGGTCTCTATCATATCCCCCCTGAGCCTCCTCTTTTCCAGAGAGAAGAGCCCCAGTTTATCCAGCCTCTCGGCATATGGGCAGTTTTCCAGCCCTCTTACCAGTTTCGTTGCCCTCCTTTGGACTCTCTCAAGAACTGCCATGTCCTTCTTGAGGTGCGGCGACCAATATTGAACGCAGTATTCCAGATGTGGGCGCACCATCGCTCGATACAGCGGCATGATGACTTCCCGCGTCCTGGTTGATATGCCCCTCTTGATGATGCCCAGCATCCTGTTGGCTTTCTTCGAGGCTGCTGCACACTGTGCGGATGGTTTCATGGATGGATCCACTAGCACACCCAAGTCTCTCTCAAGTCCGGTGTCTTCCATCAATCTCCCCCCCATTTTATACTCGAACAACGGGTTCTTTTTCCCTATGTGCATGACCTTGCATTTATCTACGTTAAAGCGCATTTGCCATTTGTTTGCCCAGTCCTCCAGCTTATCGAGGTCCCTTTGCAGTTCCTCACACTCCTCCCTGGTCCTAACTGTGATAAAGATCACAGTAGAAATAAGTTAAGTTGCAATTAAGACAAAGATTATAGATAACATTGAGATAATGAAGAGAAGTGCTCCCTTTAAAATCATTATAACTTATAAATTATAACATGTAGGTTGGGCAAGTAAGGTAATTGATTATTTTATCTTTTTCACTTTAGTTTACACTCCTGAAGAAGCCAGTTTTGGCAAAACTCAGGACTGAGTTGAGGAGCTAAATAATTTTTATCAAGGCACTTTGGCACAGTTTGCACCGTTATCACTAAGAAAATTCACGCACCATCTGAATAAATCACAGAGTCACAAGAACAAACCATCCTCTAAGATAAGTGCAATATGTTCAATCATGGCTTTAATAACTTATGACAATTTTGAAAGCACTAGAGGGAGGGTCATATAAGAATTAGAGAGATGGCTATATAACATGTTAAAGAAGGGACAGAAAAGTGTCATGACACAGGACACGCGCATACGCACTAGTTTATTGTGTCGTCGCTCATCTTGCAAGTTAAAGTTTGCTGTAGTGTTTTGCTCGTCTTGCAAAACACTCGCAAACCGATGTTTGACTGTAATTCCCCTCTCCCTTTTGCATTTCCCATCCTCCTCCTTTTATTTTTATGAAATGTATCCCATTCATTTCCCTTTTGTAGCATGTATTACTTGTTATTTGATGTATGTTATATTGTCTTTTCCCATGTTATCATATTTTCCCGAAAAAAAGACCTACCCTGAAAATAAGCCCTAGCATGATTTTCAGGGTAGGTCTTAATATAAGCCCTAGTCCTCAGAAGCCTAACCTGAATGTCCCTAGATTCTACAGCAGCGGTGCTTTCACCTGTGCCCCCGCCGCCGATCCCCCACTGATCCTCCCATCTTTCCATCTCTCCCTCCCGTCTGAACCCCGCCAACCGTGAGACCTACGAAGAGCAGAATTGGTGGCGCTCTAAACAGGCTGCTTTGTGGCCTTCTCCTGCCAGGGCATTCTCTCTGCCATATCACTGATGATGTCATCAGTAACGTGGCGCACGGAAGGCCCCGGCAGGAGAGGGCCGCGAAGCAGCCTTTTTAGAGTGCTGCTGACGTTGCTCTTTGGACAGAGGTATGTAGGACTTGCGGTCAGCGAGGTTCAGATGGGAGGGAGAGATGGAAGGATGTGAGAGTCAGCGGGGATTCAGCTGCGTGGTAGGGGCGGGGGGCTGCTCAAGGGTTCTGCTGCACGGAAGGGAAGGATAGAAGCTGTGCAAGGGTTCTGCTACACGAAGGGAGGGATCGGATGAGAGGGAGAGATAGAAAGATGCTGTGCACAGTGCAAGGGTTCTGTTGAACAGGGGGATGGGAGGGAGGGACAGAAGATGCTGCACAGGGAAGGCACAAGGGGATGGGTGAGAGGGGAGGAAAGATGCTGCACAAGTGGGGGAGAGAAAGGAAAGAGGAAAAATTGGGGTGAAGGAGAGGAAGGGAGAGATGATGATGTACATGAGAAAAATAAGACCTATCCCGAAAATAAGTCCTAGTGCATTTTTTTAGGCCCAAAATTAATATAAGACACTGTCTTAATTTTGGGAAAAACATGATACTAAAATTTAAAAAAATTTTCTTATTATTTTGTACAATGTTCACCGCTTTGATATTTAAAGCGGTATATCAAGCTTAAATAAACTTGAAACTTTAATTTAGTGCATTGTATCCTGAATGAAGCGCACGGAGAAACGAGAGGCAAAGGTAGAATATAGGACCACGTCTACAGCGGTCAAAATGGCAGTTAGGGAGGCAAAACTTCGAGAGGAAGAAATTCTGGCAAAAAACATTACAAAGGGGGACAAATCCTTCTTCAGGTATATTAGTGACAGAAAAAGGAACACAGGCGGGATAGTACGCCTTAGAAGACCGGACGGAAGTTACGTGGAAGCAGATTCCGATAAAGCCGAACTACTGAATGAATACTTCTGCTCAGTCTTCACCTGTGAGGCACCGGGACACGGACCGCAGTTGAAGGCAACACAAAGCACAGAAGACCCGTTTCAGAATTTTGAGTTCACACCAGGTGAAGTTTACAGTGAACTGGCAAGACTCAAGGTGAACAAAGCCATGGGACCAGACAATTTGCACCCAAGAGTGCTCAGAGAATTGAGCGATGTCCTGGCGAAACCGTTGGCTGAGCTATTCAATCTCTCCCTAAGTAAGGGGGAAGTTCCCCTGGACTGGAAATTAGCTAATGTCGTTCCTCTGCATAAAAAGGGTTGCAGGGCAGAGGCTGCGAATTATAGACCGGTGAGTCTCACATCAATAGTGTGCAAACTCATGGAAACACTAATTAAAAGCAAATTGGACACGATCTTGAATGAAGGGAATCTTCGGGATCCCAGACAGCATGGATTCACCAAGGGTAGGTCCTGCCAATCCAATCTCATCAGCTTCTTTGACTGGGTAACAAGAAAGTTGGACTTGGGAGAGTCTTTGGACGTCGTGTACCTGGACTTCAGTAAAGCTTTTGACAGTGTCCCACACTGCAGGCTGCTAAGCAAGATGGAATCGATGGGGTTAGGAGAGACACTAACTGCATGGGTCAATGATTGGCTGAGTGGCAGACTTCAGAGGGTGGTGGTTAATGGTACCCTCTCTAAAACATCGGAGGTGACCAGTGGAGTACCGCAGGGCTCGGTCCTGGGTCCACTCCTTTTCAACATATTCATAGGGGATCTGACTCAAGGGCTTCAAGGTAAAATAACACTATTCGCCGATGACGCCAAACTATGTAATATAGTAAGTGAATGCAGTTTACAGAATTATATGGCGCAGGACCTGCTTACATTGGAAAGTTGGTCCTCAACCTGGCAGCTAGGCTTCAATGCTAAGAAATGTAAGGTCATGCACCTCGGAAGCGGAAATCCATGCAGGACGTACTTCTTAGAAACATAGAAACATAGAAAAAAGCGGCAGAAAAGGGCTACAGCCCACCAAGTCTGCCCATTCCAAGTATCCCCCCCTGAATTTACTTCCTTAAAGATCCCACAAGAGTATCCCATTTATTCTTAAAATCCGTCACGCTGCTGGCCTTTACCACCTGGAGTGGTAGTCTGTTCCAATGATCCACCACTCTTTCGGTGAAGAAGTACTTCCTGGAGTCGCCGTGAAACTTCCCTCCCCTGATTTTCAGCGGATGTCCTCTGGTGGTCGAGGGACCCATGGGCCAGGAGATATCATCTTCTGGCTCGATGCGTCCTGTGATGTATTTATACGTTTCGATCATATCTCCCCGTTCTCTTCTTTCCTCGAGTGAGTACAGTCGCAACTTCTGTAGTCTTTCTTCATATGGGAGATCCTTGAGCCCCACGACCATCCTGGTGGCCGTTCGCTGAACCGACTCGATCCTTTGCACGTCCTTTCGGTAGTGTGGTCTCCAAAACTGAACACAGTACTCCAAGTGCGGCCTCACCATGGCTCTGTACAACGGCATCATAACTTCAGGTCTCCTGCTGACGAAACCTCTGCGGATACACCCCAATATTTGTCTTGCCTTGGAGGAAGCCTTCTCCACTTGATTGGCAACTTTCATGTCTTCACTAATGATCACTCCTAGATCACGTTCCTCCGTGGTCGTAACCAAAGTCTCGCCATTTAGTACATAAGCTCTACGCGGGTTTCTCTTGCCCAAGTGCATTATCTTGCATTTTTTAGCATTGAAGCCTAGCTGCCAAGTATTTGACCATTGTTCCAGCAGCAGTAGGTCGTGTGACATAGTATCAGGTAATGAGCTTTTGCCTACTATGTTGCAAAGTTTGGCGTCGTCGGCGAATAGTGATATCCTTCCTCTAAGTCCTTGTGTCATATCTCTTATGAATAAGTTGAATAGAATTGGGCCCAGGACCGATCCCTGCGGCACTCCACTGATCACGTCCGACGCTTCAGATGGGGTACCATTCACCACCACCTTCTGACATCTGCCGTTCAGCCAATCCCCAATCCATGTAGTTAGAATGTCTCCTAATCCTATCGATTTTAGCTTGTTTAGTAATCTTCGATGAGGGACGCTATCAAATGCTTTACTGAAGTCCAAATATACTACGTCTAGTGACTCTCCGGCGTCCAGTTGTCTAGTAACCCAGTCAAAAAAGCTAATCAGGTTAGATTGGCATGATCTACCCCTGGTGAATCCATGTTGGTGTGGATCACGTAGGTTTTCTTCGTCTAGGATTATGTCAATATGCTGTTTGATCAGCGTTTCTATGAGTTTACACACTATAGACGTGAGACTCACTGGTCTGTAGTTTGCTGTCTCTGTCCTGCAACCCTTTTTGTGGAGTGGGATTACATTGGCGGTTTTCCAGTCCAAGGGGACCACTCCTGT
This sequence comes from Geotrypetes seraphini, assembly GCF_902459505.1. Lineage (NCBI taxonomy): Eukaryota > Metazoa > Chordata > Amphibia > Gymnophiona > Dermophiidae > Geotrypetes > Geotrypetes seraphini. The sequence goes on from NC_047094.1 coordinate 116,105,283, forward strand.
GCTTAGGGAAAGATTGAAAAGAACCGATAATGGTTCTGCCAGGACTTCTCTTAACTCCCTGAGCATTCTGGGGTGTAGGTTATCCGGTCCCATTGCTTTGTTTACTTTGAGTCTTGATAGTTCGTTGTAGACACTACTGGGCGTAAATTCGAAATCTTGAAACAGGTCTTTCCGGTTATCTCCCGTCTGAAGCTGAGGACCAGCTCCCGGTGCTTCACGAGTGAATACTGAACAGAAGTATTTGTTTAGTATTTCTGCCTTCTCAGAGTCTGATTCTGCAAATTTACCGTCCGATTGCTTCAAGCGTACTATGCCATCTTTGTTTCTTTTCCTGTCACTGATATAGCTGTAGAAAGATTTATCCCCTTTCTTCATTTTTCGTGCTAGCTCTTCCTCCATTCGGAGTTTGGCCTCTCTGACTGCTGTTTTGACAGTTTTGGATCTGTCAAGATAGTCCTCTTTTGCCCCCTCCCTGCCTAAATGTTTGTTGGCGATAAATGCGTCTTTTTTCTGTTTAACTAATTCTGAGATTTCCTTACTGAACCATTGGGGTCTTTTGTTTTTTCTACCTTTACTTACTGTCCTTATGTATCGGTCTGTTGCTTCGTGTAGTATGGACTTCAGGGACAACCACATATCCTCCACGTTGTTAGTTAGTCCTTGTTTATGTAGTTCCTGATGGACGAACTCTCCCATTTGATTAAAGTCTGTGCCTCTAAAGTTGAGAATCCTTGTTGCTGTGCTTGTTTTTGGGAATCCTTTTCTGAGGTTGAGCCATATCATATTATGGTCGCTGGAGGCCAGTGTTTCCCCTACCGAGACCTCAGTGACACTATCTCCGTTGGTGAGGACCAGGTCCAGTAACGCCTGGTCCCTGGTGGGTTCCAACACCAGTTGCTTGAGGCGTGCACCCTTTATGGAGTTTAATATTTTTTTGCTGCTACCCGTGGTTGCAGAGAGTGTGTTCCAGTCTGCATCTGGCATGTTGAAGTCTCCTAGTATTACTGAGTCCCCGCGCAGCGTGATATTCTCTATGTCCTCAATCAATTCCATGTCTTTGTCCTCCTGTTGCCTGGGAGGTCTATATATCACACCAAGGTATAGGCATTTTTCATTCCCTCTGGCCAGATTCACCCAGAGGGATTCTCCAGTGTATCTAACATCCGTGATTTTGGTGGTTTTGATGTTTTCCTTAGTGTATAATGCTACTCCTCCTCCCAATTTACCCACTCGGTCGCATCGAAGTATGTTGTACCCTGGTATAATCATATCCCATCCATGCGATTCCGTGAACCAGGTTTCAGATATCGCTATCACGTCAAGATCGGCGTTTGCTATTTCAGTCTCTAATTCTAGAATCTTATTGCCCAAGCTGTGTGCATTAACATACATAGCCCTCCATATCTGTGAAGAGTTTTCCTTATTTGACAGTGTGGTTCCCGAAAACTCAGTGATATTTCTCCCTGATCTATTGTGGGTATCATTGGTACTTACCTTAGACTTGGTAGTATGAGTGCGATCTGCCTCCTCAGGGTGATTTCTTACTGCTCTGGGATATAAGTATGTACCCTCCCCCAACTTACCTAGTTTAAAGCCCTATGGAGTAGTCGGGCCAGTCGATGTCCAAATACGTTTCTACCTCTTCTGGTTAGGTGGAGTCCGTCTGGTCCTTGTAGTCCCTGAAGTGTCTCGCCGTGGTTAAGGAATCCAAAGTTCATTTCTATGCACCACTCTCGTAGCCATTCGTTAGTTCTTCGAATACGCTCTTCTCTGGCTCTGCCTTTGTCTCTCACTGGAAGGATTGATGAAAAGACCACTTGGGCTCCTATCTGCTTCAACTTCTTTCCCAGCGCTCCAAAATCTCTTGGGATGTTCTCTGTGGTGTTCCTAGCAGTGTCGTTAGTACCTACATGAATGAGAAACATGGGAAAATGGTCATTAGGTTTTAGAATTTTGTCTAGGTTAGTGGTAATATCCTGGATCCTGGCTCCAGGGAGACAGCAGACCTCTCGTGCCTGCAAATTAGGCCTGCAAATCGGTCCCTCGGTGCCCCTTAGCATGGAGTCACCAATAACTACCACTCTTCGATCCTTCCGAGGGGGCCGGTCTATGTGCTCTTGATTAGATGTTGTCGGCTGGGTATCTTCATGAGTCTCTTCTGCTATTTCCTCGGTGCTTTCGTCCTGTAAGATCTGATATCTATTTTGTAGAGTTAACTGTGGTATTGATGGACGATTATCCTGTTGAAGAGAAAAAGAAGAAGAGAGTGAGAATGAGGTGGGTTTGTTTCGCTTGCCCGTAGAGGAGGTTACCAGTTGCCAGGGGCCAGCATCTCTAATCATCTCCTGGACTCCACTCGTTGTGCTCAGTGCTGTGTGTTTGGGTGTGTCGAGGATGGACCTGTCGTGGGTTCTCCCTGTGATGTGTGACAGTTCCAGGATGGCGTCGTCGATGAAGGCCTCGTCATCCTTTATGCTCCTCAGGCGCGCTACCTCCTCCCTGAGGCTCAGTAGTTCCTGCAAGATATCATTGCCTAGTGTTCCCAGCTCCTCTGTCTGCGTAGAGACTGTAGTGCTCATTGAGAGGGTGGGGAAGGTCTCGGTCTGCACTGAGACCTCTGCCCTCTGAACCATGTTGCCCTCTGCCATCTGTGTACAGACCTCGACCGTCCCCTGGGTCCCTCTGGCTGCTGGAGTGTCAATCTTGGTAGCTTCTTCTTGAACGGAGAAACTTTAACTAGGACTTCAGCAGAACAAGATTTAGGAGTAATCATCAGTGCAGACATGAAAACTGCCAATCAAGTGGAGAAGGCTTCATCTAAGGCAAGGCAGATATTGGGTTGTATCAATAGAAGTTTCGTCTGCCGAAAGCCTGAAGTCATAATGCCGTTGTACAGGGCCATGGTGAGACCTCATCTGGAGTACTGCGTGCAATTCTGGAGGCCACATTACAGTAAAGATGTGCGCAGAATTGAATCGGTTCAACGGACGGCCACCAGGATGATCTCGGGGCTCAAGGGTCTCTCGTACAAAGAGAGACTGAACAAATTGCAGCTCTACACTCTTGAGGAACGTAGGGAGAGGGGAGACATGATCGAAACATTTAAGTACCTCACAGGACGTGTCGAAGTGGAAGATGATATTTTCTTTCTCAAGGGACCCTCGGCCACAAGAGGGCACCCGCTCAAACTCAGGGGCGGAAAATTTCATGGCGACACCAGAAAGTATTTCTTCACAGAGAGAGTGGTTGATCATTGGAACAAGCTTCCAGTGCAGGTGATCGAGGCAGACAGCGTGCCAGACTTTAAGAATAAATGAGATACCCATGTGGGATCCCTACGAGGGTCAAGATAAGGAAATTGGGTCATTAGGGCATAGACAGGGGGTGGGTAAGCAGAGTGGGCAGACTTGATGGGCTGTAGCCCTTTTCTGTCGTCATCTTCTATGTTTCTATATTTGCAGATGATATGTTGCTGTTCGTGGGTAATGCCCGGGTGTCTCTCCCTTCTATTACCCATCTTAAAGCCCTGTATGGGTCTTTTTCAGGCCTTTGCATTAATTTTGGTAAATCTGAGGCGATGCCTGTGTCCTCGGCCCTATGCTTCCCGCTCTTTGCCTACTTTCCCCTTTTGTTGGGCTGCAGGGGAGATTAAATATTTAGGGATCTTTCTCAGTACGGATTGGACCCATGTGTATCAATATAATATTGTGACCAAGCTAGCACAACTCCGTGACGCCTGCACTCGCTAGGGGGATCTTCCCTTATCCCTTTCAGGGCGCATTGCATTGGTCAAAATGGTCTTGCTCCCCAAGATTCTGTACCCACTACAGATGATTCCAATCTGGCTCAAGGGAGTGGATAAATGGATCTATAAGTCCTTTATTGGATCCTTTATTTGGAGACAGCAACAGGCGCAGGTCGGTTATTGGCGCCTCACCCAGAGCCGATCTGGTTGCCGCCTTGATGCGCTGGGTGCACGAGCTCTCTACCTCTGGTTCGAGGTTCGCCCCTTAGGGACTTTTTGATTCATGGGTGGCCCCTTATCATGCCATGGCGGAGATCCAGGGTGGGATGCAATTCGGTTTGGCTGGACCCGCTGTGGCGGGCCCTGCTCTGGTGGCGGCAGCGTATAAGGGGGGGACAGAACAACTAGGCCTTTCAGTACATCAGTGGCAACCCTGAGTTCCCCCTGGGGGTTGGGGGGCCCACGGCATGGAGAAGCGTTTTGGTACTGGTCTCTGTCTGGGTCATGGCGTAGTTTTCCCCTCATATGCAGATCTCCACCATCACTGGTCCTTACCTACTATGCCTTTCTTTGCGTATCTCCAGCTCCGTCATTACTTTGAGGCACGCTGCAGGAGTAATCTCTCGGGCTCTAGTTTAAGGGTAGATCAACTTTTTCTTTCCCTCCCTGCTTCTCTGAACTCTTTATCTACATGGTATAGCTTGGCGAGGGAGGAGAGAGCGGATTCGCAGTTCAGCACCTTGGCATCTCGGTGGACTGAAGAGCTGGGGGAGCTTATCAGTGTTGAGGTTCTGGTGGCCTGCTTCTCTCTAATTTTTAGGGGGGCCCGGAACACATAATTGCAGGAACTACAGTTTAAATTGTTACACCGTACATATTTTACCAGGGATAGGGGAGCACGGGCGGGTCTCTGGGAATCGGATGAGTGTGTCAAGTGTAAGCGTATGAAAGGGACCCTTCTCCACATGATGCTTGAGTGCCCAATACTGAGTACTTACTGGAATGGGGTGTTGGACTTCCTGGCCCGGATTGTGGGAGCACCCTTTCAGTGGTCTTATTTGCTTCTGGCCTTGGGCAGCGAGGGGGAGTGCTGGATCAGGGCCTGGGAATGGAGCATTGTCGCTTCCTCTACACTGCTCTGTTGGTGGCTAAACGGAGAGTGCTCCGGATGTGGATGGATGAGATTGCCCCTGAGGTGCTGGGTTGGAAGCGGTCCCTCGCAGAAGTGGCTCGCTGGGAACTTTGTAGAGCCCAGGGGGGTCCCCTTCCCACCGATTATACTGGTCTCTCTGGGAGTCGACACTGTTGGGAGGTCAGCTCCTTATGATTCTCTTCTTTTGACTCTAGATCACTCAGTTAGGGGGAGGCGGGGGGGTTCTGGGAGGAGGTGGTATGAGTGGGGGGATGTGTGGGTGTGGATGGGTTCCTTGAGGAGCCACTCCTTTCCTATGTTAAAAAGTGGAACTTTTTGAACGGTCTGTTTCTTTTCTACCCACTGAACAGGGTTTGCTGTTACTGTAGTCCTGGGAACTGGTGCTTGAGGGGGTTAGTGTGAGCTTTGGCCCCCCACTCTCTATAACGTGTAAGGGTTTTGCCCTGTTCTTGTGTCTCTATATGTTGCCAGTGTATTGCTTTGTTTACTTTGTCCTTTCAATCATCTTTCTGTTCAATAAAAATATTTCAAACAATCAAAAAAAAAAAGTTTGCGGACGATACAAAGTTATTCAAAGTAGTGAAGATACAGGGGGATTGCAAAGATCTACAAAGTGACATAATCAAGCTCAAGAAATGGGCAGCGACATGGCAAATGAGGTTCAATGTGGCTAAGTGCAAAGTGATGCATGTCGGTAACAAAAATCTCATGCACGAATACAGGATGTCCGGGGTGGTACTTGGAGAGACCTCCCAGGAAAGAGACTTGGGGGTTCTGATCGACAAGTCGATGAAGCTGTCTGCACAATTCGCTATGGCGACAAAAAGGGCGAACAGAATGCTAGGAATGATAAAAAAGGGGATCACGAACAGATTTGGAGGTTATCATGCCACTGTACCGGGCCATGGTGCACCCTCATCTGGAGTACTGCGTCCAGCACTGGTCGCTGTACATGAAGAAAGACACGGTACTACTCGAAAGGGTCCAGAGAAGAGCGACTCAAATGGTTAAGGGGCTGGAGGAGTTGCCGTACAATGCGAGATTGGAGAAACTGGGCCCCTTCTCCCTTGAAAAGAGGAGACTGAGAGGAGACATGATCAAAACATTCAAAATACTGAAGGGAATAGACTTAGTAGATAAAGACAGACTGTTCACACTCTTCAAGGTAGGGAGAACAAGAGGGCACTCTCTAAAGTTGAAAGGGGATAGATTCCGTACAAACGTAAGGAAGTTCTTCTTCATCCAGAGAGTGGTGGAGAGCTGAAACGCTCTTCCGGAGGCTGTTGTAGGGGAAAACACTCTCCAGGGTTTCAAGCCTAAGCTGGACAAGTTCCTGCTAAACTGGGACGTATACAGGTGAGGCTGGACTCATTTTAGAGCACTGGTCTCTGACCTGGGGACCACCGCGTGAGCGGACTGCTGGGCACGATGGACCACTGGTCTGTCCCAGCAATGGCCATTCTTATGTTCCTAAGAAAAAAATATAAACTTTATTTGGCCAATGGCCTCAAAATCATAATCCTTATCCTGAGCATGGTAATACATAACGTGACCATTTATTTTTTTCATCAAAACGGGACATCTATTAATTTTCAGTCCCGCCCTAGCCCTGCCCCCAATCCCACCCTCAATTTCTTTCATTCATTTTTCATGTATACATAATAAGAACATAAGAAGTTGCCTCCACTGGGTCAGACCAGAGGTCCATCTCGCCCAGCGGTCCGCTCCCGCGGCGGCCCATCAGGTCCGCGACCTGTGAAGTGATTTCTGACCACTTCTGTAACCTACCTCAAGTTCTATCTGTACCCCTCTATCCCCTTATCCTCCAGGAACCTATCCAAACCTTCCTTGAACCCCTGTACCGAGTTCTGGCCTATCACTTCCCCCAGAAGCGTGTTCCATGTGTCCACCACCCTCTGGGTAAAAAAGAACTTCCTAGCATTTGTTCTAAACCTTTCCCCTTTCAATTTCTCTGAGTGACCCCTAGTTCTTGTGGCTCCCCACAGTTTGAAGAATCTGTCCTTATTTACTTTCTCTATGCCCTTTAGGATTTTGAAGGTTTCTATCATGTCCCCTCTAAGTCTCCTCTTCTCCAGGGAGAACAGCCCCAGCATTTTTAACCTGTCAGTGTATGAAAAATTTTCCATACCTCTTATCAGTTTAGTCGCCCTCCTCTGCACTCCCTCGACTACCGCCATGTCCTTCTTGAGGTATGGCGACCAGTATTGAACACAGTACTCCAGGTGCGGGCGCACCATTGTGCGATACAGCGGCATGATGACCTCCTTCGTCCTGGTCGTGATACCTTTTTTGATGATGCCCAGCATTCTGTTTGCTTTCTTTGAAGCTGTCGCACACTGCGTCGATGGTTTCAGTGATGTGTCGACCATCACCCCCAGGTCCCTTTCAAGGTTACTCACCCCTAGCAGTGTTCCCCCCATTTTGTAGCTGAACATCGGGTTCTTTTTCCTTAAATGCATGACCTTGCATTTTTCTACGTTAAAACTCATTTGCCACTTTTTTGCCCAGTCTTCCAGTTTCGTTAGGTCCCTTTGCAGGTCTTCACAGTCTTCCGTGTTTCTAACCCTGCTGCAGAGTTTGGTGTCATCAGCAAATTTGATAACCTCACATTTTGTCCCCGTCTCCAGATCATTAATAAATATATTGAACAGTAGAGGTCCCAGCACCGACCCCTGTGGAACTCCGCTCGTGACCCATTGCCAGTCTGAGTATTGGCCCTTTACTCCAACCCTCTGTTTCCTGCCTGCCAACCAGTGTTTGATCCATCGATAGATATCCCCTTGCACCCCGTGGTTCCACAGCTTTTTAAGTAGCCGCTCGTGGGGTACCTTGTCGAAGGCTTTTTGGAAGTCAAGGTAAATAATGTCTATGGATTCCCCCTTATCCATCTGGCTGTTTATTCCCTCGAAGAAGTAAAGCAAGTTCGTGAGGCACGACCTTCCCTTGCAGAAGCCATGCTGGCTCGCCTTCAGTTGTCCATTGTTTTCTATGTGTTCGCAGATTGTGTCCTTTACCATTGCTTCATAGAAACATAGAAATAGACGGCAGATAAGGGCCCACGGCCCATCTAGTCTGCCCACCTTAATGTCCCTCCCCTACCTTTGCCCTGTGAAGAGATCCCATGTGCCGATCCCATTTGGCCTTAAAATCAGGCACGCTGCTGGCCTCAATCACCTGTAGTGGAAGACTATTCCAGCGATCAACCACTCTTTCAGTGAAAAAGAATTTCCTGGTGTCACCTCGTAGTTTCCCGCCCCCGATTTTCAACGGATGCCCTCTTGTTGTCGTGGGACCCTTGAAAAAGAAGATATCTTCCTCCGCCTTGATGCGGCCCGTAAGATACTTGAACGTCTCGATCATGTCCCCCCTCTCTCTGCGCTCCTCGAGCGAGTATAGCTGTAATTTGTCAAGCCGTTTTTCGTATGGTAGATCCTTGAGTCCCGAGACCATCTGGGTGGCCATTCTTTGCACCGACTCCAGTCTCAGCACATCCTTGCGATAATGTGGCCTCCAGAATTGCACACAGTATTCCAGGTGGGGCCTCACCATGGATCTATACAATGGCATAATGACTTCCGCCTTACGACTGATGAAACCCCTTCGTATGCAGCCCATGATTTGTCTTGCCTTGGACGAAGCCTGCTCCACTTGATTGGCAGACTTTATGTCCTCACTGACGATTACCCCCAAGTCTCGTTCTGCTACCGTTTTTGCTAGGATCTCGCCATTAAGGGTATAAGACTTGCATGGATTCTGGCTGCCCAGGTGCATAACTTTGCATTTTTTGGCATTGAAGTTGAGTTGCCATGTCCTAGACCATCGCTCCAGTAGGAGTAGGTCGTGCATCATGTTGTCGGGCACTGAATCTTCGTCTGTTGTGCATTTGCCCACTACATTACTCAGTTTGGCGTCATCGGCGAATAATGTTATTTTACCTCGAAGCCCTTCTGCCAAGTCTCTTATAAAGATGTTGAATAGGATTGGGCCCAAGACTGAGCCCTGTGGTACTCCACTAATCACCTCCGTCATTTCGGAGGGGGTGCCGTTCACCACCACCCTTTGGAGCCTACCTCCAAGCCAGCTCCCAACCCATTTCGTCAATGTGTTACCTAATCCTATAGAACTCATCTTGCTCAGTAACCTGCGGTGTGGTACGCTATCGAATGCTTTGCTAAAGTCCAGGTACATGATGTCCAGGGACTCCCCAATATCCAGCTTCCCCGTTACCCAGTCAAAGAAGCTGATCAGGTTGGATAATCTTTCCCGGAACCGAGGTCAAGCTCACAGGCCTGTAGTTTCCCGGGTCACCCCTTGATCCCTTCTTAAAGATGGGCGTGACATTTGCTATTTTCCAGTCCTCTGGGATCTCCCCAGTTTTTAGGGAGAGAGTACATATTTGGCGAAGTGTCTCTGCTATTTCATTTCTCAGTTCTTTTAGCACCCTTGGGTGGATGCCGTCCGGGCCCGGTGATTTGTCACTCTTCAGTCTATCTGTCTGAGGACATCCTCTTTGCTTACCTCTAGTTGTACCAGCCTTTCGTCGTGTTCTCCGTTTATAATCACCTTGGGTTCTGGGATATTGGATGTGTCCTCTCTGGTGAAGACTGACGTGAAGAATTTGTTTAACCTGTCAGCTATCTCTTTTTCCTCCTTTATCGCTCCTTTCCTGTCTCCGTCGTCCAGTGGTCCCACTTCCTCTCCGGCTGGTTGTTTCCCTTTCACATACCAGAAGAAGGGTTTGAAGTTTCTTGCTTCTCCTGCCAGTTTTTCCTCATATTCACTCTTTGCTTTCCTGACCTCTCGATGGCATTTTTTCTGGTGTCTTTTGTGCTCTTCCTGGTTTTCCTTTGTTGGTTCCTTTTTCCATTTCTTGAAGGATGATTTCTTGTCGCTTATCGCCTTTTTAACTGCAGTAGTTATCCATGCTGGGTTTCTAGTTCAATTTTTTTTGCACCCTTTCCTAAACCTTGGGACGTATAGGTCTTGTGCCTCGAGCACTGTGCCTTTAAGCAGTGTCCAGGCTTCCTTTACGGTCTTCACCTTCCCTGAGTTGTTGCTGAGCTTTTTTCCTACCATTTTCCTCATGTCCTTGTAGTTTCCTTTTCTGAAGTTGAGTGCTGTCGTTGTGGTTCTTTTCGCTTTTGATGTTCCCATGTTTAATTTGTACTGGATCATGTTGTGATCGCTGTTCCCTAATGGTGCTAGTACCACCACTTCCTTTGCGGGTCCCTCTAGCCCGTTGAGGATTAGGTCCAGAGTGGCATCCCCTCGCTTTGGTTCCGTGACCAGCTGCTCCATGAAGCAGTCCCTTATCGCCTCTAGGAATTTAGTTTCTCTCGTGCAATTTGAGTGCCCAATGTCCCAGTTTATTCCCGGATAGTTGAAATCCCCCATAACCACCACCCTTCCACTTTTGCACATCTGCCTCAGTTCGGCCTCCAGGTCCAAGTCGTTTGCTTCTGGCTGAACTGATGGGCGATAGTACAGTCCTAACTTGATGTCAGCTCCTTCCCCTCCTTTCAGCTTAACCCATAGTGACTCCAGACTGTCTGCCCTTATTGGTGTTTCTGTTTTGGATGAAGGAATGGAGTCCTTTATGTACAGTGCTATTCTTCCTCCCTTCTTGTGTGCCCTGTTCCTCCTGTAGAGTTTGTACCCCTGTAGGGCCACATCCCATTTGTTGTCCTCTGAACCATAAAATAAAAAAAACCCCACAAAGCACACTATACGCAGAGAAAATGACTTCGGAGCCTTGGGAGAGAGGCTGAAGCAGACGAGTGCGCAGGTAGTCTTCTCATCAATCCTTCCAGTTAGAGGCAAGGGAAGAGCCAGAGATGAATGCATCCTGAGAACGAACGAATGGCTACAAGGATGGTGTCGAGATATGAACTTCGGATTCCTGGATCATAGAGAGGCACTGCAGGGACTACAGGGACCAGACGGACTCCATTTGACCAGCAGAGGCTTTGGACACCGACTAGCCCGCCTGCTTCGCAGGGCTTTAAACTAGGTAAGTTGGGGGAGGGGACCTACTCATATACTGGTGTGGAAAGGAACTATCCTGATGGGACGAGTCGACACTCTGTTTCCGAGGTAAGGACCCAATTTGCAAACAATTCTCTAGGAGCCACACAGACTCAGTCGGGAATAGCCTTACAGGGACTCAGCAAACACAAAGTGTGGCGGGCCATGTATGCCAATGCACACAGTTTAGGCAATAAAATTCTAGAACTGGAAACTGAAATAAGAGATGCCAACCTGGACGTAGTGGCAATATCCGAGACTTGGTTCACGGACGCACATGGGTGGGATATGGCTATACCGGGGTACAATCTACTTCGTCAGGACAGAGAGGGCAGGTTAGGTGGAAGGGTAGCACTATACATTAAAGAGGACATCAAAACCACCAGGATCACTGATGTCAAGTATACCGGGGAGTCCCTCTGGGTAAACCTGGCAAGAAATGGCAAAAAAAGCCTGTATCTTGGAGTGGTATACAGACCTCCAAGACAACCGGAAGACATGGACGCAGATTTAATTGAAGACATAGAGAATATCACTCTACGGGGCGACACTGTGCTGCTAGGGGACTTTAACATGCCTGATGCAGACTGGAACACATTTTCGGCAACAACCAGCAGCAGCAGGAGACTTTTGACCTCCATAAAAGGAGTACATCTCAGACAGATGGTAACGGAGCCCACTAGGGCTCAGGCGATCCTAGATCTGGTACTCACTAATGGGGAAAGCGTCTCAGAGGTCTCGGTAGGTGATACGCTAGCCTCCAGCGACCATAACATGGTATGGTTCAACCTTGGGAAAGGATCCCTAAATCAATTACAAAAACAAAGGTGCTCAAATTCCGGGGCACCGACTTTGCACGCATGGGAGATTTCGTTCATCAGACGCTGCAGGACCAAGCAGAAACCGGCAATGTGGAAACTATGTGGTCGTACCTGAAATCATCCATACACGAAGCAACTAATCGCTACATAAAATCAGTAGATAAACGGCAAAGAAATAACAAACCCCAATGGTTCACTGAAGAGATTTCACACCTCATTAAGGAAAAGAAAAAAGCATTTCTTTCCTACAAACGTACGCAGAGAGAAGAAACTAAAGTAGAATATAAGACCAGATCTGCAGCGGTCAAAACAGCAGTTAGGGAGGCCAAACTTCGAGTGGAAGAAACTCTGGCACAAAACATTAAAAAAGGGGACAAATCCTTCTTTAGGTATATCAGTGATAGGAAAAGGAACACAGACGGTATAGTAAGCCTTAGACAACCGGATGGAAACTACGCGGTGGCGGATTCAGAAAAAGCAGAACTACTAAATGAATATTTCTGCTCAGTCTTCACCTGCGAAGCACCGGGACACGGACCACAGTTGAAGGTAAAACAAGACAAGGATGACCCGTTTCAGAATTTTGAGTTCACACCTGGGGATGTCTACAATGAACTGGCAAGGCTAAAGGTAAACAAGGCCATGGGACCGGACAATTTACATCCAAGAGTGCTCAGAGAATTGAGAGATGTTCTGGCGGAACCGTTGGCAGTGCTCTTCAATCTCTCACTAAGTACCGGGAAAGTTCCGTTGGACTGGAAAACAGCCAACGTCGTTCCTCTACATAAAAAGGGTTGCAAGGCTGAGGCTGCGAACTATAGACCAGTAAGCCTCACCTCAATAGTGTGTAAACTCATGGAAACGCTAATTAAGTATAAATTAGATACGATCCTGGACGAGGGAAGTCTCTGGGATCCCAGTCAACATGGATTCACTAAGGGTAGATCATGCCAGTCCAATCTTATCAGCTTCTTTGACTGGGTAACAAGAAGACTGGACTAAGGAGAGTCCTTGGACGTTGTGTACCTGGACTTCAGCAAAGCGTTTGACAGCGTCCCACACCGCAGGCTGCTGAACAAGATGAAATCGATGGGATTAGTAGAAACTCTAACTGCATGGGTTAAAGATTGGCTTAGTGGCATACTTCAGAGGGTGGTGGTTAACGGTAACCTCTCTAAAATGTCGGAGGTGACTAGTGGAGTGCCACAGGGTTCAGTCCTGGGCCCACTCCTCTTCAACATATTCATTGGGGATCTGACTCAAGGGCTTCAAGGCAAGGTAACCTTATTCGCTGATGACGCCAAACTATGCAATATAGTAAACGGCTATAATCTACAGGATGCTATGGAGCAAGACCTGCGTACTTTAGAAAGTTGGTTCTCGATCTGGCAGCTGGGCTTTAACGCCAAGAAATGTAAGGTCATGCATCTCGGTAACAGAACTTACACCCTGAATGGAGAAACTTTAACCGGGACTACGGCAGAACGGGACTTAGGAGTAATCATCAGTGCTGACATGAAAGCAGCCACTCAAGTGGAGAAGGCTTCATCTAAAGCACGGCAGATGATAGGTTGTATCAAGAGAAGCTTTGTCAACAGGAAGCCTGAAGTCATGATGCCATTGTACAGAACCATGGTGAGACCTCATCTGGAATACTGTGTGCAATTTTGGAGGCCACATTACCGTAAAGATGTGCTCAGAATTGAATCGGTTCAGCGGATGGCCACCAGGCTGGTCTCGGGGCTAAAGGATCTCCCGTACGAAGAAAGACTGAGCAAATTGCAGCTCTATACTCTCGAAGAGCGTAGGGAGAGGGGAGACATGATTGAGACATTTAAGTACATCACAGGACGGGTCGAGGTGGAAGATGATATCTTTCTTCTGAAGGGACCCTCGACCACAAGAGGTCATCCGCTCAAACTCAGGGGAGGGAAGTTTCGTGGTGACGCCAGGAAGTACTTCTTCACAGAGAGAGTGATTGAGCATTGGAACAAGCTTCCAGTGCAGGTGATCGAGGCACACAGCATCTCAGACTTCAAGAATAAATGGGATACCTATGTGGGATCCCTACGAGGGTCATGCCAAGCGATAGGGTCTCTAGGGTACAGACCTGAAAGAGCGGGTCAGTAGAGTGGCAGTATAATTACAATTATACTTAAGGGGTTCATTAGACTTGTTAGGGAGGGTCAATAGTGTGGGCAGACTTGATGGGCTGTAGCCCTTATCTGCCGCCATCTTTCTATGTTTCTATGTTTCTAATTATCATTTACATTGGGGGGGTTTCAAAGATGTCAAGGCAGATGACTTTAAAATATGCAATATCACTTTAGTAACTATAGAAAAATAGACAAACCTCGGTTTACGAGTGCACCGGTTTGCGAATGTTTTGCAAGGTGAGCAAAACATTCGCAAAATCGGCACCTCGGAAACCGAGCTTGACTTGATTTACGAGCGCCCCACTCCCACCCTCCCCATGATCCGGCATTCCCCCCGCCGCGATCTGACATCCCCCATGCACCCACCCACCCAAACACATTGTCTTATCCCCATCTAGCACCGGCATCAAAAGAGAGAGAGAGAGAGAGAGAACTAGAAGACCTTCTAGCATGCGCAGATGGATAGGAATGTATTAAGCGAGTTTCCCTTAGTTCCTATGGGGAAACTCGCTTTAATATACGAGTACTTTGGCTTACGAGCATGCTTCTAGAACGAATTATGCTTGTAAACCAAGGTTTCACTGTATAGTGCAAAATATAGACAGCAGATATAAATTCTCAAAACTGACACATTTTGATCACTAAATTGAAAATAAAAATCATTTTTCCTACCTTTGTTGTCTGGTGATTTCACGAGTTTCTGGTTGCACTTCCTTCTGACTGTGCATCCAATATTTTTTTCTTTCTTTCTCTAGCCCCATCCCCTTTGTGTCCAGGTCTCTCTCTTTCTTTCTCCAGCCCCATCCCCTTTGTGTCCAGGACTCTCGCTTTCTTTCTCCAGCCCGATCCCCTTTGGGTCCAGGACTCTCACTTTCTTTCTCCAGCCCCATCCCCTTTGGGTCCAAGTCTCCCTCTTTTTTCCCTCTATTACCCTCCCCAGATCCAGTGTCAGTTTTCTTTCTCTTTTCCCTCTATTACCCTCCCCAGATCCAGTGTCAGTTCTTCTTTGTACCTTTGTTCCAGGTCTCCCTCTCTCTCCCTCCTGTTATGATCTTGTATCTTTCTGCTCTTCCTCAGGGTCTCTCCCCTCTGTCTGTATCTCACATAGTCCTGCATCTGCCTCCTGTTTTTCCCCTTTGGTCCAGGCCTTTCTCTCTAGTCGTTCTTATGCTTACAACACCTCCCCTTCTCTGCCCCTTTCTCTCCTTCCTCCCTTCCTCCTTCATATGTCCCCCTCACTGCCTTCCAGCCTTTGTCCCACCACCTCCCCCGAAGCCAGCCAGCCAGCCTACCTCCTTCCCTCCCTGCCGCGCTACACCCAGCCTGCCTGTCTGCCTCTCTTCCTCCAGCGCCGAAGCCTGCCCCCCCCTTGGACTGACCCCCGCTGCTGATTCCTGCCTGCCGAAGAATGGCCTACCGCCGCTTCAACCCCCCCCCCCCCCCCCCCGGTCCGCTGCTGTTGCCTGCTGAAACTAAAGAAAAGGAAGGTCCAGGTGCCAGCCCACAAACCTTCTTCCTGATGTCAATTCTGACATTGGAGAAGAAGTTCCGGGCCAGCCAGGCTAAATATTACAGGAGCCCACATATGTCCCAGCACTTCCCCAGCACCATTTCCTGGCCCACTCCTGACCAGTCTGAGCTGATATTCAATGTTGTTGAATATCAATGTTTAACCAATCAGTGATTTAAGTGGGCCAGAGCCTCTCTGGTCCACCTACATCGCTCTGAATATTGGGAGTAAAGTGTATAATATCATCAAACATTCTTTTCAAATTGTCTAGTCCTACTAGGAAACGTTTCTCCAAATGGTAAGATCTTAAAAATGTTACATATTAAACATATCACCCCCAGTCAAAAGTAAAAATAATAGTATGCAGATTGGGATGGTATGAATAAGCTTGAAAAGGGGGGGCTTTTCTTGAAACAGCCAAGAGGCGAAACATGTCGAATGACAGGTCCCTTCCCGATGATAATATGAGAAAAGATTGAATTAAGATAAGTAACTAAATTATGATAAGTTTTAAGCTTTATATAAGAAATAAGTTATTGAGTTAAAATATAGCACTTATCACTTTAATTTAAAAAAAAACATGAAAAAAAGAATATATATGGGGCTAGTGAGGAAGCCATGGCTGAAAGTTTGATCGGTGACCATAGAAATGTCTGGCACCTAATGGCATGTCTGAAGCCCTAGAAGAGTTTATATGAGATTAAAATTGATATAATGGACATTGAAAACATATTAAACATAAACATATATGTTGAAAAAAGAAAAAAAAACCACTTACTTTGTCAACCCCCATTTTCTTAAAGCCAGCCTGTAAAATTTTGAAGTTCTGAATATATTCATGCTCCAGTTTGGCTTGGAACTTCACTTTCTTTAGTGCAACAGAACCAGGGAAGAGCATGTCCATAAACTGACAGTAAGCACCACCTGTCCAGTGGGGTGGGGGAGGAAGAAGAAATGAATTAAGTAAACCTTTCAATATTGCCTAGGAAAAAACACCCCCCAAACCCCTCAAATCAAATAACAACCCGCATTAAGGGCCAAACATACTATCAAGTGCTGTTAAAGCAGCTAGCTAACCAAGAACCTAGGATTCAATTCCCACTTCTCTCATTCCTTGTTATATTGAGCACATCACCTCAACTTCCATAACATTAAATACAAAAAAATGCTCAAACTCTGGCACTAGAGCAAATACACACATCCAATAACACAAGATCAACACTGAAAACTAGCCTCCTAGTCTGCAAAGTGAATGAATGCAAATTTTATGCACACTAGTACAGCACAAGCAAAGGGGAGGAATGTGACTGACACATGGGCACAAGAGTTGCACTTACTGTGAAACTCCCGTGCGCATGAGCCAGGCAAAAAAAGAAGTACAATATAAACCCCTTCAAAACATTTGGAGGGAGTATAAATACCCTAAGAGGCTTACACCAAAGAACATGAAATCAGGCACCAAATGCCCGCTCTCATTCCTGGCTTTGATCAGATTTGCAGATGTATTTTTTCTCACTATCAGCACTACAAGCTGCATGGGCTTCTTGCTCCCTTCAAAAGATTTTTTAAAATGCAGGATAAATCTTCTCAAAACCTGAAAGTCACCCCTGACCTGGCAGTGTGTTTTCAGCGCTGTCTTCTCATCATTGGAGTGAATGCATAATCACCTAATTGAAATCTATTTCAATGCATTTAAATTCAATTTGCGCCGATTCTCAGTGTACAGATTTACACGTGCACTAAACAGTTTTGTACATGCTGTGCACATTAACATGCACACAATTCCAGCGCCAATCGCTCCTAGCACCAACATTAGGTTTTGAGAATATGGGCCACAGATTGTGAGCCTTTAAAGAACAGATTTGTAAAAAGTAACCAACCACAACATCCAAATACTGTACAAGCATTTTTCCCCATAGGCAGAAAATAGAAAAAGCCTTTTGCACATCAAGTTCTCAAGACAACCACAACCATTTTTCAAAAGGACTCAAAATAAAAGCAATTTATATAGTGATTCAGTCCAATCATGTAAGAGATTATAACAAAATGGATTATTCAGGACAAGTCATCTTATTGAAAAGCAAAAAAATTAAAGTCATGGCATAAAGAGGCCAGCTGTGATATTTGATAAGATGGCCAAAACCTTGCACATTTTGGCCAGATGTTGAAACAAGCAGTGGGGTGATAACCTGTCTTTGAAACTGAATGATATGTATGAGATCAATAAATGGATGTTTGTCAATGGGTTGATACTAAATATTGATAAAACAAAAATAATGATTATAGGAGAACAACAGGAAGAACTTTGGCCTAGTGATATATTTTTTAATGATCACCGAATTCTGATTAGCGAAGAGATTAGAATGTCGGGGGTGATCTTTGATGCAAAATTATCGTTTAAATCTCAAGTGGCCAAAGTAGTGCAGATTGCATATTTTGCAATTAGAAAGTTGCTTCAACTGAAAAATATTTTTATCTGGTTGGAATCTCCGTCAAGTTTTACATACATTACAATAATCAAGCTATGAGAGTACCAATGTCATTTTATTTAGGTCTTCTATCTACACACTTGAAAGCATTTCCGATTGTACAAAATTCTGCAGCACGTGTCGTCATGGGTATATAACAATATGAACATATCATAACAATTCTAAAGAAAATGTATTGGTTGCCAATCTGCTATAGAGTAGCAGATTAAGATTTTGAAAATAGTCCACCAAGAGATGTATGATATTTTGCCATTATCAGTCTAAATGTTTGAAAATATATAAACTGAAAAGAATATTGAGATTGGAGACCAGAATGCTGCTAAATATACAAATGAGGGATGAAATTAAGTATGATTCTACTCAAAAATCTTGATTTTCAACTGCAGGTCCGACACTTTGGTTTGTGTTGTCGGGAAAGATGCACTTTTGTAGTAAAGTTTTATCATTTCAAAAATTCCTTAAGGCACACTTTTATTTATTAGCCTTTAGCTGATTCCCAAGGGTCTGACTGGATGCATGCCATTTGATATATGCTTGTAGAACAGAAAGAAAAGAAATATTAAGGCTGATAGATGGGTCTTACCCATTTTTTACATGTTGATTTTGTATTTTATTGTAGTATGTTTTGTAAAATTGTCTGTATCATTGTGAATGTTTTACAGGCCACTTAGGTGTATATAAGTAGATTATATATATTTTTAAATAAATAAATAAAAAGCTATCATCTGAATTACTACTTATCTTATTGGTGACTACCCCTGTCTAGCCGACAGCTTCACTTTCCTGTAGTATTTCATAGAAACATGATGGCAGATAAAGGCCAAATGGCCCATCCAGTCTGCCCATCAACAGTAACCATTATCTCTTCCTCTCTATAAGAGATCCCATATGACTGTCCCAGGCTTTCTTTAAAATTAGACAGAGTCTCTGTCTCCATCACCTCTAATGGGAGACTGTTCCACACATCTAACACCCTTTCTGTAAAAAATATTTCCTTAGATTACTCCAGCGCCTATCACCTCTTAACTTCATCCTATGCCCTCTCATTCCAGAGCTTCCTTTCAAATGAAAGAGACTCGACTCGTGCGCATTTATATCACGTAGGTATTTAAACATCTCTCCATATCTCCCCTCTCCCACCTTTCCTCCAAAGTATACAGATTGAGATCTTTAAGTCTGTCCCCATACGCCTTATGATGAAGACAAAGCACAATTTTAGTTTTCTTCCTTCTGGACCAACTCCATCCTTTTTATATCTTTTTGAAGGAAAGGCCTCCAGAATTGTACACAATATTCTAAATGAGGTCTCACCAGAGTCTTATACAGGGACATCAATACTAGAGAATGACACGGTGACAAAATTCATCACCGTTCCCGCGGATAACCGCGGGAAACCATCTTCATGTCATTCTTTAAGGAGAGAGGGAAGAATCAGAGTATGAATGTCCACAACCACTGACCTGCAAGCTTTGCTTTGAAAAATGCTGGTGTAGAAGGACTGAGGTTGAAATAGACACTAGAAAATGACATGGGATTATTTCCCGCGGTTATCCGCGGGGACGGGAACAGTGATGAATTTTGTCACCGTGTCATTCTCTAATCAATACCTCTTTTTTCCTACTGGCAATACCTCTCCCTATACACCCTAGCAACCTTCTAGCTTTCGCCATCACCTTTTCAACCTGTTTGGTCACCTTAAGATCATCACATACAATCACATCCAAGTCTCGCTCTTCTGTCGTGCACTTAAGTTCTTCACTCCCTAAACCAGTGTTTTTCAACACACAGTACACATATCCTTGGAGGTACGTGGGCTGCCTGTTGGGGATATGCAGCCTGGCCACTGCCAGGGATCTCTCCCTGCCTCCCACTGAAGCCACTGCTGCCGGGGATCTTCCATGTCGCTCTTTGCACGCCTGCTGCACCACCCTACCACCAAAGCTGACCCGGAGCAAACACGCTCTATCTCCCCCCACCCCAGCAGCAACTCAGCCCACAAAACTTCCCCCGATGTCAATTCTGACATCAGAGAGAAAGTCCTGGGCCAGCTAGGCAGTGATTGGCTGACCCGGAACCTTCTCGCTGATGTCAGAATTGACGTTGGGGGGGAAGGCTTGTGGGCCAGCCACTGCATGCGCCATGGCTCAGAGTTGCTGCGGGGGTGGGGGGGGGTGGGGGGGGGGTGGGATAGAGCGTGTCAGCTCTGGGTCGGCTTCGGGGGAGTGAATGAGGTCCAGATGACAGGAAGCATGAAGGAGGCAGAAAGGAAGAAATATTGGAAATGCAACCAGAGACTCATGAAATCACCATACAACGAAGGTAGAAAAATATAATTTTATTTTCAATTTAGCGATCAAAATATGTCAGTTTGTGAATTTATATCTGCTGTCTATATTTTGCTCTATATGTCTATTTTTGTATAGTTGTTACCGATTGCATATTTTAAAGTCATCTGCCTTGACCTCTTTGAAAAAACCCCCGAATATAAATGATAATTAACAATTGGACTCATCACTTACATTTCATGAACAGATAAATTCCTTGACAAAAAAGTGTTTTTTAGTCTGCGCATGTTGAGGAAGGTCAGATCACTATTCCATCAAGTTGTGAGCGGATGTGGGAGATTTTTTGTAGTGAGAACTTTTTGAGTTTAAACAGAGACTGACACCCTTATGAAAGATGTTGTCTTTTTGAATTCACTACTTGGCGTCCTGATGAAATATTGAAACGTGGCACTTCGAGGCCAAAATAACATTGCTCAACAGATAAGTTCCAGTTTGAATTTTTAGATGCTTTTACACACAGTACATTGTTAAAATTGAGAGTAAAACAATGATTGGATGGTGAGGTTTTTTGGGGAACTCGTTCTACTTTTTCCTCCATGTCTCTGAGCACAACCCTTTAATTACATAATCATTATAAAAGTTTGGTGATTGAGTTTCATTCTTAAAAAAATTATTTTGAAAAACATGTTGTGTTTTGTATTTAGTGTGATTTTTTTCACGTTTTTCTTTTTGAATTTTTTTCCTTCATATTTTGTGAATTGATAAATATAAGCACTGCTTATCCGGCATAAACAAACAATGGGTTTAAAGATTTTGATTGGCTAATGGTCAAAGAAAATGGTTTGTGGTGCTCATTGTGCATGAAATATTCAAACAAACATCCCTCCCAAGTAGGGAGTTACCTTGGGTAAACATGTCATGCACAAGAATTCAAAAAGAAAGCTTGATAAAAGTAAAACGCACATTGAGTCTTCTGTTTAGGAAAATGTGTACTAGAGCAAACTGAAATCAGTCAAATTCAAAGATCTGTATCTGTGTTAAATAACTTACAGAGATGCCTTTGTGGGAGCCTTAAGATCCATGTATTGGTTGGCAAAAAATGAGTTGCCACATACAACGTTGTTTGAAAAGCTGTTGGAACACTGTAAAGAAATGGGTTGTTCCTTTTTACAACATCTCAATGTTGGTAAAAATGCACATTACACCTCTGAAAGAATAATGTAAGAGCTGCTGGATGTCTTAGCATCAGAAATAAAGTCTAACATACTGAAAAATATATATGCTGAACATTTTTTCAGTATTCTATGTGATGAAACCACAGACATCTCATTTGTAAAACAATTATTTACATTAATAAATAATGTTTGCCAGGTCACTAAAGAGGTCAGAATTAGTTTTGTATCAACTTGCATTATGATTGATGGCAAAGCGGAGACTATAACCAACATACTGCGTGCAAATTTGGACACTCTAGGCTTGAAAACTGCTAATCTGGTTGGACTAGGGTCAGATGGAGTGGCTGTTATGATTGGGAAACAGAAAGGTGTGGCAAAACTGCTTAAAGATAAAACATCTGGACTCTTGGTCAACTGCCACTGTGTAAACCATCGATTGGCCATTGCAAGTGCCCAAGCAGCAGCTGTTGTACCTTATTTAACAAAACTGAACATCTTAAGGCAGCCGTTCTATTTCTTCCAAAATTCTTCAGTTAGGATGGCTGGTTTAACGGAAATCCAAAGTATTCTGAACATTCCCCAGATTAAGCTGAAAATGGCCAGTGACACTAGATGGCTGTCTCATGACTGCAGTACAGTAACTCCGACAGGGTATGGTTTAATATTAAGATGGGTATAGAGAGGGCTCATTCAAAAGCACAGGTTCTAGACTTTTAAAAAACTAACTTTGTTCAGATGGAGGTTTACGCCAAGGAATTATTGTCTGGATGGGAACGTCTGGAAGGAGTGGAAATGTGGTGGGTAAAACTGAAAGGAGCGATTGTAAGGGCGACAAACATTTTTGTGAGGCAAGTAAGTAAAAGTAAGAGGGAAAAGAAGGCCACTTTGGTTCTCAAAAGTAGTAGCTGAGAAGGTAAGGAATAAGAGGTTAGCTTTCATAAACTACAAAAGATCATAGAAAAAGGAAGACAGGCAAAAATATCTGGAAAAGTTAAGAGAGGCTGGTCTTGTAGTCAGGAAAGCAAAGATGCAAATGGAAGAAAAAATAGCTGACACAGTAAAACGGGGAGACAAGACATTTTTAGTTATAGGAAGAAGTGTAAAAGTGGCATTGTGAGACTCAAAGGTGAAGGGGAGTAATATGTAGAAGCTGAAAAAGAAAAGGCCTAATTGCTTAACAGATATTTCTGTTCTGTGTTTATGGCTGAAGCACTGGGATCGGGACCGCAGAAGACATACGTGAATAGGGATGGAGGAGTAATAGACCTTAATTGATTTTCAGAGGGTTGTGTTCGTGACGAACTAGCTAAAATAAAGGTAGACAAAGCAATGGGGCCAGATGGTGTACATCCTAGGGTGCTGAAGGAACTTCGGAAAGTTCTGGTAGCTCCACTGACTGACCTTTTCAATGAGTCTCTAGAGTCAGGAGTGGTACCAGAGGACTGGCGAAGGGCGGATGTGGAAGTAAGGAAGAAGAAGGAAATTACAGGCCGGTAAATCTGACTTCTGTAATAAGCAAATTAATGGAAACTTTTAAAACAGAGAATGGTCAAGTTTCTGGAGTTCTGTGGATTACAGGACTAGAGGCAACATGGATTTGTTCTTGGGCCTGTTCTTTTTAGCATTTTTATAAATGATATTGCTGAAAAGTTGTAAGATTTGCCTCTTTGCAGATGATACCAAAATCTGCAATAGAGTAAACACGCTGGATGGTGTGAATAACATGAAGAAAGACCTGGCGAAGCTTGAAGAATGGACTGAAATTTGGCAGCTAAAATTTAATGCTATACCAAGAATACCATAATATAAAATTACTTAAATATTTAATTTATTGATTTCTTTAATTCAATTCATATCCTAAAGACAACAAAATTTATTTCATCTACATTAAAAATCTACAATAACATATGTAATCAACATAAGCCTCCAACTCCAGCTGAGTTTCAACTGAGTCCATCATCAGGGAGGTTGAAAATATAAGTACTAAGATAATAATAAGAGTTTTCTAAATATTACAACTAGTGCATTTACTATAGTCAAATACATTCCAATAACCATTAATCCTCAGTTGCTAGTTATGAATACCTAACTTACAACTGTTTAAACTATTTAAAATTATAACTTTTACCTGAATTTACTTCTGATACAGATCTCCGGATGGGAGTTCCTGCTGGAAAATATCAAGTGAGGGAATTACCACCACAGAGCTCCTTATATAGGAGGAGCCTACCCGGTCACATGACTCCCAATGACCTATCCTCTGGGAGCTTAATTGTTATCCAATTTAACATCCAAAGAATGGAATTAAATTGGAATGAAGTTAAATTAGAATTGATTGAGATAAACTGAATTAAATTAAAATAAAATAAAATGTTCCCCTGTAGTAAAAGGGAGCTAAAACATTTTGGCAGGCCATTCAATTTCATGGTTAAGACCCCATTGCTCCACTTTGTGCCAGTCATATATTAATTTTTGTTCTTTATAAAGCAAAGTTTGAAATAAATCTCCTCCATGAGGTAAAGTTACTTTTATCAGAATTGTGTATCTTAATTCATTTAAAGGGTGACCAGCTGTTATCCAATGTTGAGTCAAGGGAGCCTTCATTTTGCTTGTCCTAATGGTGCTCAAATGTTCCATAATTCTCAATTTAATCTGATGTTGTGTGTGGCTTATATAGTATAGGCCACAGGGACAAACTATGGCATATACTACCCCCTGAGATTTACAGTTTGTGGAAGATCTGAATTTAAATACTTTCTGTGAATGTGGTATTGTTATTTAAGTAATGTGCATAGATGCATAACAAACTGAACATTGCCTACAAGGGGCGTGTCCCGGGGGAACTTTCCATACTGTAAGGTTGAGTTTTTAATATTTCACCTAAATTTCTAGCTCGCTTGAAAGCAAATCCTGGGCGTTCTTTTAAATTTGGATGAAGGCCAAGTATATGCCAATGTTGGTGTATTGCTTTTTGTATAAAGTGTGCTTTGGTAGAATAAAGTAATACACAAACCAGAGGATTTTGTACCTGAAGCTTATTTACCCCATTGAGTATGAATATACTTGGTTCTTTTAAAAGCCTTTTTTACTATGGGTAAAGGGTATCCTCGTTGGCTAAATTGAGTGGCAAGATTTAAAGCATTATGTTTGAAAGAATCATCTGATATGCACAATCTTTTTATGCACAAATATTGCCCCAGTGGGATACTATCTTAAATTTCTAGGATGAAAGCTTTTATAATGCAGAAGGGTATTACAATCAGTTGTTTTTCTAAATAAATCAGTCATAAACTTATTATTTTCTAAAGTGATTTGTATGCAGGGCCGGATTAACCAATAGGTCCAGTAGGCATGTGCTTAGAGCCTGAAATGGTCAGGAGGGCCCGATGTAGGAGCCCCCCCCCCCCCCCATCGGTACCACGAACCACCCCCCCCCCCCCCACTGGCAATGTGGCCCCCCTATCGACGGTGCTGCTTGCCCAAAGCTTCCCTCTGACGCAGCTTCCTGTTTCCGCCTGGGTGCATCAGAGGGAAGCTTTGGGCAAGCAGCACCGCTTGCAAAATTACAGATCCCCTTGCCTTTCTTACCCGCTTTGCTCATTTGTATTACTTTCCATCAATAAGGGGGAGCATGCGTTGCCGATTGGGGGGGCCCGCGTTGCCGATCAATGCTTGGGGGAGGCGTCGCCGTTCTAAAATTAAAAAAATAGGAGTGAGTGGTGAGATGGGCCTGGATGGAGGGAGAAAGAAAAGGGGACAAGGCAGAGCAGAGCAGATGATGGATGTGGGGAGAAGGGAGACCAAAGGGAGCAGGGCAGATGATGGATGTGGGAAGAAAGGGGCAGGGTAGGACAGATGATGGAAGTGGGGAGAAGGGAGACCGAAGGGAGCAGGGCAGATGATGGATGTGGGAAGAAAGGGGCAGGGTAGGACAGATGATGGAAGTGGGGAGAAGGGAGTAGGACAGATGATGGAAGTGGGGAGAACTTGTGCTCAGCCCTCACCTCCTCACAACTGCTACTGCTTTCCCACATGCTGGATGGGGGGAAGAAGATAGAGTTAGTGAGATAGTGGAGGGGTGAAGGAAAAGGGTGGCAAGCTGTGCGTAGACACAGTGAAAAGAGGGAAACTGAGGGCTGAATAGTAAGAAAGAATTTAATTTAGACAGGGGCAGAAAATAGAGAAGAAAGACCAGAGAAGAAAAGGAAAGGGAAGAGAGAGGAGAGAGATGGACACAGAAATATCACATCCGAGTGAAGGAAATGAGACGAGAAATGCTAAAAACCACAGGGGGGGAGGGAAGGAGAGATGGAAGGAGAGAGATGCCAGACTATGAGGGGAACAGAGGGAAGGTGATGGATGCCAGACCAAGGGGGGAGGAGGGGGCAGGGGCAGAGGGAGACAAACATTTTCTGGAGGGGCAGACAGTGGATGGAAGGAAGAGAATGATGAGAAGATGAGGACAGCAGAAACCAGACAACAAAGGTAGAAAAAAATTTCTATTTGTTTTATTTCTTTTTGCTTTAGGATAAGGTATTATTGTAGCTGTGTTGATAATTGTTTATTAATAGAAAATGGAAATAAGATGATATTGTTTATTGAACTAATTTTAATACATTTTTTACAAATTCATAGACCATAACTCCTTTCCTCAGGTCAGGACAGGGATACTGTAACAGCATTATAGTTTACTGATCTGAAGAAAGAGGTTTTAACCTCTGAAAGTTAAGAAAGAAATGTATTAGCCCAATAAAATGATGGGCACTAAATTTTCTTCCCGATATGCCCCATGCCTCTTACCCAAATGCAAAATATAAATTGGTGGGCTTCCCAAAGCCCTCCCAGCTGACGATCTCTTCCTCTAGGAAGGAAGGGGAGTTTTGTTCAGAGATGTTTGGAGGTTGCATAGAAGAAAAACTGTACACTGGCACTGGTATGGTAATCTTTGTTTTGAATTTTAAAATAAAAGAAATAAAGTGGAAATAAAGAAGTAAATACATGGGGATGGGGCATGGTAGGGGCGGGACAGGGGGCACATTGTACTTGTGTGCCTAGGGGACCTCAACAAATTAATCCTGCCCTGTTTGTATGTCCAAAAAATTAATTTGACATCTATTCCAATTATGGTCAAATTTTATATTATCATCAACTCTGTTAATATATTGAAAAAATTTAATTAGTTGTTCTTCAGTTCCTTGCCAAATGAAAATCACATCAATCAATGAAGCGCCTCCAGGTTAGAATATGGGTACTATATGGACTATTGTGAACAAATTTAGACTCAAAGTCAGACATGCTATCGAGGGGGCTACTGTAGCCCCCATCGCTACTCCCTTTATCTGGAGAAAACATTCCTTTTCAAACTCATAAAAGTTATTCTTAATAATTTTTGTAGCCATATAGCTTAACTCAATTTTTTCTTTAGATATAGGGCACTGTTCTTCAACTGCTGGTCCGTGGACTGGTGCCGGTCCACAGGAAATTTCTGCCGGTACGCACAGGGTAGGTGAGATTGATTAACTTCAATTTTCTGCCGGTACGCACAGGGCCGGCAAGAGCAAGATATTTTCAGTTGGTCCGCGCTGGGCAGGAGAGAGTGGTTTTCTCCCCTCTCTGCAGCTCTCCTTACTTCCCAGCGCAGCGATTCAGAAAGGCAGCCTTGGGGCTTTTGCTGAGTCACAGCCATCTCTGATGATGCAACTTCCTCTTTCCTCAGAGGTGGCGCGACCCAACAAAGGACCCGAGGCTGCCTTCCTGAATTGCTGCGCTGGGAAGTAAGGAGAGCTGCTGGGAGGGGAGAAAGCCACTGTTGGAGGCTGGGAAGCTGCTGGGCAAGGGAAAAAAGGGACAGCTGCTACTGAACCTGGAAAGGGAGAAGGAGAGATTCTGCTGGGAGGGGAGGAGGGAAAGGAGTTTGGGAAGCTGCTGGGCAAGGGGAAAAAGGGACAGCTGCTACTGGACCTGGAGAGGGGGAAGAAGAGATGCTGCTGGGAGGGGAGGAGGGAAAGAAGTCTGGGAAGCTGCTGGGCAAGGGAAAAAAAAGGACAGCTGCTACTGGACCTGGAGGGAAGGAGAAGGAGAGATACTGCTGGGAGGGGAGGAAGGGAAGAGAGTTACTGCTAGACAGGAGGAGGAGGGAAGGGAGAAGGAAAAAAGGAAGGAAACAGCTGGCAGGGAGATTAGAGGAGGGGAAAGGGAGAGACAGGCATGAGAAAGTAGAGAGATTGATGATGGGAAGGGGTCAGCAGAAAAATAAGCAGAGAGGATCAATGATGGTAGATCTGGTGTAGGAGAGATAAAAATGAAGAGAGCAGTGAAGCTGGAATGAATCATGTAAAAAGGAGAGAGGGGGCGCAGGCAGGCTGGATGGAAAGGGGAGAGGGGCATAGAAAGAAGACAGATACTATTTGGAAGGGGGAGAGGACAGACAGTGGATGGAAGGGGCAGATGCTGGTTTGAAGAGACAGAGAGTGCAGATGCCGGATTGAAGAGTGAAAAGAAGATAAAAAAGGTAGAAAAAAATAATTTTATTTCTATTTTGTGATTAGAATATATCAGATTTGAATTATATATCCTGCTAGAGCTGGTGTTAGACATAACTTGGGACTGCAAAGCTCAGGCACTGCTTCTATAGCTTCCAGCTGGCTTAGGGCGCTCTCTGACTAGAGGGCAGTTGCCCATGTTGCACTCCCCTAACCACTATTCCTGTCATGTGTGACTGCGGTATTCTGTTAGCATGATATTTCTGTGTAGCATTCTGTAATAATTTGGCTTGTTCAGTTTTCTTGATAGTAGAGGGGATATATATGAAAGGGAGGGGAGATGGGTTTTGTTAATCCTTGCCCTGTGTTATTTGTAATTGTACAGAATATTGTTTCTTTTTATACTTTAATAAAATATATTCAATATAAAATCATAACTGAGGCTTGCGCGGATGTGATCAGATGATTTGCAGGGACCGAGCTCGCGGAGATGGGGCGGAAACAGGGTTTTTAAATTTTAGTCTTAGTAGTTTGCCGGTCCACAAAATAATTCTTTTATTTCTGCCGGTCCACAGGTGTAAAAAGGTTGAAAAACACTGATATAGGGAGTCTATTCAGATATCTATCAATCATAGTCAAAGCTTCCTCTTGAGGGATGTTTGTGTATAAGGACACCACATCCATTGTGACTAATATAATTTGTCAATGTTCTCCAAAATTTGTATGTAATGCTGAGAGTCACGTATATAAGAGGGTGCTTCAGACAGAAATCTTTGTAAATAAAAATCCAAATATTGTGATAAAGGTTCAAGTATAGATGATTTCCCTGAAACTATAGTGTCCAGGAGGATTTATAAGTGTTTATGTATTTTGGGTACAAAGTAGATATAAGGTGTTTTAGGATGTTCATTATAAAGAAATTTATACTCTTTAATAGTAATGGTACCCGACATGTTAGCCAAAGTTAACACTTGTTTTAATTCAGAGGCAATCTCACTTGAGGGATTTCTTAATAAGATGTTATAAAATTCAGTGTTGGAGAGCTGCCGCTTAGCTTCCTCTATATACTGATCCTTATCCTGGATAACTATGGCACCTCCTTTGTCAGCTCATTTTATGATAATACAGGTGTCATTTCTCAAACTATCCACTGCTGTCCTTTCCTGCAAGGTTAAATTATGTTATGATTTATTGTATGATTCTATTTTGGTAAACTCTTTTAAAACCAACTGTTCAAAGGTAACAATGACTGGATCTGGTATACCCGGCGGGTTCCAAGTTGAAACTATTTTTCCTTGAATAGGGAAAGTTAATTCATCTGGTTCTCTGGTGGTTTCATCAAAGAATGCTCTCAACCTTATTTTTCTAAAAAAAAAAAAAAAACCCTTCTTAAATAACAGTTGGCTTTAAAAGAGTCATAATGTACAGATGGAACAAAAGACATACCATATTGGAATATATTTTCTTCAATATTAATAATAATAATAATAACTTTATTCTTGTATACCGCATTACCATGGAAGTTCTATGCGGTTAACAGATGAAGAGACTGTACATTTACAGCGAAGTTACAATTTCGTTGATGTTATATTTACAATTTTAGACGATACATATTCGGTCAAGTTACCTTTACATTCTAGACAATAAATATACGGTGAAGTTATTTTGGCAGCTAGGTTATATGTTCGGAGTGGTTACATTTGCTATAAGCTCGATACTGCAGCGTTATAGATGTCGGTGTTACATGAGGCGGTAAGGGTCTAGGGGAGAGGGGTCAGAAGAGGAGGGAGGGGGGAGGAGGAGGGAGGATAAATCAGAG
Organism: Geotrypetes seraphini; assembly: GCF_902459505.1. Classification (NCBI taxonomy): domain Eukaryota; kingdom Metazoa; phylum Chordata; class Amphibia; order Gymnophiona; family Dermophiidae; genus Geotrypetes; species Geotrypetes seraphini. Next base: position 116,134,963 of record NC_047094.1, read on the forward strand.
GAATTTGTCAAAAAGGTAGGTTTTAGTTAACTTCCTGAATGTTTGATAGTGGGGGGAATTGGAGATGAGAGAAGAGAGGCATTTGTTCCATTTGCCCGCTTGGAATGCTAGTGATCGGTCAAGGAATTTTTTGTAGAGGCAGCCCTTCAGGGAGGGGAAGGAGAACAGATAGGTATTTCGAGTACGAGAGGGGCCAGTAATTTCAAGGTGCTCAGATAGGTAGATTGGTGAAGAGCCTGCTAAGGTTTTGAAGCAGAGGCAAGCAAATTTAAAGGTGATTCTTGCCTCTACCGGCAGCCAGTGGAGTTTGGCGTAATAGGGGCTAATGTGGTCGTATTTTTTGAGGCCGAAGATGAGGCGGACGGCGGCATTTTGTACTATTCTTAGACGTTTGATGATGTTTTTATAGGCTCCTAGGTATATGATATTACAGTAGTCCAATATGCTTAAGATTAATGATTGGACCAGTAAGCGGAAGGAGAGGTGGTCAAAGTGGTGTTTGATGGTGCGAAGTTTCCAGAGGGTGCAGAAGCATTTTTTGACCTGGGCACTGGTATGGTCTTCGAAGGTTAAGCATCTATCTAGGATGACTCTGAGTATTTTTATGGAGGGGTTGATAGGATAATCAAGGCCGTTCAGTTTCATGGAGGTGTTTGTTATTTTATGGTTAGGGCTAGCCAGGAAGATTTTGGTTTTTTCAGAGTTCAATTTTAATTTAAATTGTGAGGTCCATAGTTCTAACTTGGTGAGGATGGAGGATGTGAGTTGTTCCGTTTGTTGGGTGAGTGAAGTTAGGGGGATGATGAAGGTGATGTCATTGGCGTAAATGAATGATTTAAGGTTTAAGTCGGCTAGTGTCCATGCAAGAGGTGCCAAGTAGATGTTAAAGAGGAAGGGGGATAGTGGGGAGCCTTGTGGGACTCCACAGGAATTACGCCATTGATGGGAGAAGGTTCCATTGCTGTGGACCTGATAGGTACGGCTAGTTAGGAAGCATAAGAACCAGTGTAGCACTTGGCCGGAAATGCCGATGGAGTCCAGGCAGCAGAGCATGATATCGTGGTCGACCAGATCAAAAGCGCTACTTAGGTCGAATTGGAGTACTAGGGCGCTTTTGCCCAGTGAGAATAATTGGAGGAGGTAATTGGGTAGGGTGGCTAAGACCGTTTCCGTGCTGTGGTTTGAGCGGAAGCCGGATTGGGAATCGTGAAGGATGTTGAACTTTTCTAGGTAGTTCATGAGGTCATGGTTAATGAGGCCTTCCATGAGTTTTTGGAAGACTGGTATGTTGGCGATGGGTCTACAGTTGGTGGCGGAGGAGATGGATTCTTTGTTGTTTTTGAGGCGGGGGGATACGAGAATGTGGCCAAGTTCAGTCGGGAAGAGACCAGTGGACAGGCATAGTGAGACCCAATTGAAGAGTTCGGTTTTGAATTGGGGGGGGCGGATTTAATAATGATGGGTGGGCAGTTGTCTAATAGGCAGTTGGAGTTGGCGTATTTTGAGAAGAGTTTGAGGAAAAGGTTCCAGTCTGGGTTTTCGAATGAGCTCCAGGTCATGTCGGCCCTTGAACCTGTTGTGTCTGCTGCTGGAAGGTTAAATATTGTCTCAGTGTTGGGAGTAGTAAGTGACGATTTTAAGGTCTGGATTTTGTTGGCAAAGTAGTCAGCTAGGATTATTGCGGGGGGCGGGAGTTCTGAGCTAGAGCGTTTGTGAGAATCGGTGTCTAGAAGGGAGTTGACTAATCTAAAAAGTGCTTTACTGTTGATGAGTTGGGAGTAATATTTACTGCGTTTTTCAACTATCAGTTTTTTGTATTCACTGACTTTATTTCGCCAGTTTAGTCTGTTGTTGTCATTCCCTGATTTGCGCCATGTTTGTTCTAGTTTCCTTACTTCGCGTTTTATGGCTAAGAGATCCTCATCAAACCATTTGTTTGAGGGCCGAGGGGTTTTTTTGCGGAGTCTTGGGGGGCGATGGCATTAAGGACTTGGTCACTGAAGTGTTTCCAGTCAAGGTGGAAGTTGGGGTTGGGGTTGGAAATGGGGGTGTAGTGGGACCAGAAATCTACGGGATTAATTTTTTCTCTTGTCCAGGTCATCTTCTTTGTTTGGTTAGGTGTGTATTTCCTGTCTGGTTGTTTTTTTAACCAGGATAGTTCAAAGTAACATAGGAGGTGGTCGGACCAAGGGGTGTTAGACCAATTTTGTTTTGTGAGACTTATGTAGTAGGGGGGAGTTGGAAAGGAAGGTGACCATGTCAAGCTGGTGTCCTTTGTTGTGTGTTGTGGTAGGAGGGGGCTTGGCGAAGCCTAGTGATGTGAGGAAAGAGTATAGGTCTGCAACATTGGGGTTTTCTTCTTGCTCAAGATGAAGGTTAATGTCTCCTGCTAAGAGGTTGTGGGTGCCAGCTGCTGAGTTTGTGAGGAGGAATTCAAAGTAATCTTCTTTTGCAAGGTTACATTTATTCGGGGGGATGTAGAATAGCGTGACGTTGAGGTTATCGATGAGGTCGGTTTTAGAGATTTTGCAGGTGAGGATTTCTAGATCATTGGTCGATTTGGAATCTAGGATTTGGAAGTGAAAATGGTCGCGTAGTATGATGGCCAGGCCTCCTCCCCTTTTGGAGTTTCTTGAGAGGGGGATAATTTTGTAGTGTGGTGGGAGAATGTCTGCTATGATGGCATCCTGGTCGGAGATGAGCCATGTTTCTGTTAGAAGTACAAAGTCTAGATGAGTTTCCTCTAGCCAATCTTTGAAGAGTTGAGCTTTATTTCTAACCGAGCGAATGTTCAGGTAGGCGCCAGGAAGAATAGATTGTTCTAGGGGGGGCGAGGGTTCTGTGCGTTGTAAATTTTTTAGGGATCGCTTTCTGTTTTGTGTTGGTCTGGGTGGGTGGCGAGTAGTGTGAATCACAGGGATGGGGAAAGGACCTGTTTCTGTGACGTCCTGAACGAGTCGGTGGGGTCGGAGGGGTTTATCGTGTCCCGTGATTCTAGTCCATGTGATGTAAGTAGGTATGGGTTCGAAGGCTAAAGCTTTAGAGATCCAGCCTCTTGTAGTGAGCAGGTAGAGAAGGAGGAGGGCAGTGAGCTTATGGGTAGGGCTAGACATGTTTGTTGATAGGTAAGGTAGCTAGGGGAGGGTGGACAAGAAGAGGAGGAAGGGCAGACTGGAGGTGCGGGGTAGGAGGCGAGACAGATGCTTAGTCAGATTGCGTTTAGATAAATTGTACACATTAGATTTACATTTTTTAGTGATCACTGCTCCTTTTGTCTGGTTATTTTCTTGATGGAATTATCTTTTTCTGTAGGACAAGGCATTCGTAAAAAAGAATCTGACATATTGTTAGTTGGGGGATGTTCAGCCATTAACTTATTCTGTTGAACAGCAAGCTTATTTATCATCTTCCCCAGAAGATTCTTGAACTAAATCTTCTTTTTATTACCACCTTGTTTTCGTTTCAGATTTTTATTGCGAGTTTTATCCTGTCATGGGTATACATACCTTTTTGTGTAATCATATAAATCTTGTTTGAATTTTTATATTTAAAAAATTTTTGCTCTTGTTTATGTGTATCAATTAATTTCTGATATTCTAAAAACTGTTGCTGGAAATGATGTCCTTCAATATCTTTAATCATATCCAATTGAAGCTGTAATTCATTAGATTGTTCTAATATAACTGTTTGTAATACATCAATTGTGATTAACATCAGATCCTGTGAACATTGGGATATTATTTTATTCCATCTCTATATATATTATATATTATCTAGAAACCTCGGGGGTTTGTTAATTATTAATCCCTGGGTAATACGTTTAACATGGCAACATGGCTTCTGCCATGGCTTCTGCCAAGGAAGATCGTGCCAAACAAACTTACTGCACTTCTTTGAGGGGGTAAACAGCCAGTTGGACAAAGAGGAACACGTAGACATCATTTACCTCGACTTCCAAAAGGCCTTTGACAAGGTACCCCATGAGCGGCTACTTAGGAAGCTGTGGAATCACGGGGTGGAAGGGGACGTACACAGATGGGTTAAACACTGGTTGGCAGTCAGAAGGCAGAGGGTTGGAGTGAAGGGTCACTACTCGGACTGGAGGAGGGTCACGAGCGGAGTTCTGCAGGGGTCGGTACTCGGACCACTGCTGTTCAATGTATTTATTAATGACCTGGAAACAGGGACGAAGTGTGAAGTTATAAAATTTGCGGATGACACTAAACTCTGTAGCAGGGTTAGAACTGCGGAAGAATGCGAGGATCTACAAAGGGACCTGAACAAACTGGAGGAGTGGGTGAATAAATGGCAGATGAACTTCAAGGTCATGCTTATAGGGAAAAAGAACCCGATGTTCAGCTACCAAATGGGGGGATTAACCTTGATGTAACCTTGAAAGAGACTTGGGTGTACTGGTGGACACAACAATGAAGTCAACAGCACAATGCGCAGCAGCCTCGAAGAAGGCAAACAGAATGCTGGGTATTATTAAGAAGGGTATTACAACCAGAACGAAGGCAGTCATCATGCCGCTGTACCTCGCGATGGTACGACCACATCTGGAGTACTGTGTCCAATATTGGTCACCGTACCTAAAGAAGAACATGGAGATACTTGAGAGGGTTCAGAGAAGAGCGACAAGAATGATAAAAGGTATGGAAAACCTTTCAAACGCAGAGAGGCTAGAAAGGCTGGGGCTCTTTACCCTGGAGAAGCGAAGACTCAAAGGAGACATGATAGAGACTTACAAGATCATGAAGGGCATAGAGAAGGTAGAAAGGGACAGATTCTTCAGCCTATTGGGAACAACAAGAACAAGGGGCACTCAGAGAAATTGAAAGGGGACAGGTTTAGAACCAATGCTAGGAAATTTTTCTTCACTCAGAGGGTGGTGGACACTTGGAATGCGCTTCCGGAGGATGTGATAGGACAGAGTACATTAAGGGGATTCAAAGAGGGATTGGACAAGTTCCTGAAGGATACGGGGATTGAGGGATATAGATAGAGGTAGAGATAGGATCATGAAAGGGTATAGATAGAAGAAAAATGGGGATTAAAGGGTTTTAGACAAAGGATCACTTACAGGTCATGGACCTGATGGGCCGCCGCGGGAGCGGACTGCTGGGCGCGATGGACCCCTGGTCTGACCCAGCAGAGGCAACTTCTTATGTTCTACCAATATAATTGAATGTAATTCCAATCTAATTAATGATTTATTTAACTTTAATAATTCATCCCAATTGGCACTCAAGTCACCAGGGTTGTCTCCAAATAATCGAGCTCCTGCTAACAGTGTAGAAATCCTATCAGTGGGACTTTAATTGATTCATCATCAAGTTAAGTGAGCTTCATTGGGCCTGAATGGCTTCAAAACTTAACACCATTAAGAACTTTGAAGATTGATTGATGGACTCTACTTTAAAGCTTTAGATCAGTGGTCTCAAACTCAAAATCTTTGCAGGGCCACATTTTGGATTTGTAGGTACTTGGAGGGCCTCAGAAAAAATAGTTAATATCTTACTAAAGAAATGACAATTTTGCATGAGGTAAAACTCTTTATAGTTTATAAATCTTTCCTTTGGGCAAAGTCTTAATAATAACATTGTAATTTATAGCTAAAGAGACATATGATCAAGAAACTGTTTTATTTTACTTTTGTGATTATGATAAACATACAGAGGGCCTCAATATAGTATCTGGCGGATATATAGAAGGATGCTAGGTTGCATAGGGAGAAGTATGGCCAGTAGGAAAAAGGAGGTATTGATGCCTCTGTATAAGACTCTGGTGAGACCTCATTTAAAATATTGTGTACAATTTTGGAGGCCGCACTTTCAAAAAAATATTAAAAAAGATGGAGGAGGAAGTGACATCACTCTAGAAAATGGCAGCCTAATCCTTGAGCTCTATTGGAGCTTGAGTAATTTAGCGATTCTATAGTTTCCCATGCACTTTTTTGATATCCTTACGGCGGATTTCGATGTTTTTGGTATATGGCGAGTCGCAGGAGGTTGGATAAATTTAAATATACGAGTGCAGTCAGCAATAAAAAGAGCATGGGATCTCCAAGCTCACCGTCGGCGCAGAAAAAGATGGTGCTGAGGTCGGCACCGGCATCTACAGCATTCACTTTGGGGTCAGAGAACACAGAATCGGCACAGTTGCAGACCACTATGGAAGCCTGGTTCCAAGACCTTAAGGCAGAAATGGTTGGAGTTTGCACTGATGTCAAGGCTGCTTTGGCGGAGCTTCGATCGGAGATGGTAGAGCTGGGAGGCTGTGTAGTGGCTTCCGAAGAGCATGTGTCCAAATTAGCTGCGAATTTGGCAGAAACCGCAGCAGCGACTGAAAAAACAGCGTCTACTCTGGTGGAAATACAAAATCAGATTGAGGACTTGGAAAATAGATCACAGTGACTCAACCTGCGATTTAAAGGGATTCCAGAAATGGAGCACTATAAGGACTGCAAGCAAGTGGTACAGGATCTGTGTAGTCAGCTTTTGGGCACAGAAAATCTGGTGGACTCTTAAGGATATTGTATCTTCCGGGTACATCGGAGCTTGGGTCCTATTAGAGATCTGTTGGACACGGGACATCATAGCTTGTTTTGGTGACTATCTGCTCAAAGAACGTATTTTGCAGGCGGCTTGACACAACTCACAGTTTCAATGGAGTAGAGTTAATGTGGAGATCTATCAGGACCTGGCCTTGGTTACCTTGCAAAAATGCAGAGCTTTTCATGAAGTTACACAAGTGCTTTGCCATGAAGGTCATTGCTACTGCTGGCTGTTTCCTTTCGACCTCTGGATCACTGTCCCAAAAGGTGGAGGAGGTGGCAGTCCCAAAAGGTGGAGGAGGTGGCAGACGCTTGGCTGGCCCTCAAAGATCTGGGCTGTGGGGGATTGTCGCAAGATCTTTCCCCAGAGTTTCCTCAGGTGCAGCAACCAAAGAGAACTCGCAGCAATCACTATCCTGTGAGGTGCAGAACATCGCTAATGCTGCTACCTGAAGGCTTGTGGAGGCTGGACTGTAGATGGACAGTGTGGAGATACTATGGTCGGACCTAAAATCAACCCTACAAGAAGCAACCAACATATATATAAAAACCGTGAGCAAGCGACGCAGCAAAATTAAACCACAGTGGTTCTCTGAGGAAATTTCAGAACTAGTAACAGTCACAACTACCGGAAGCAAAAGAAACATATTTGACAACATCTAGGAAAGTAAAAACGTCAGTCAGGGAGGCCAAACTCCGGATAGAAGAAGATATAGCTAGGCGGGTTAAAAAGGGGGATAAATCCTTTTTTAAGTACGTAAATGACAAGAAGAAGAACACAAACGGTATTGGGCGCATAAAGAAATCCGATGGTAATTTTACAGACTCGGATGCAGACAAAGCAGAGCTGCTCAATAACTACTTCTGCTCAGTCTTCACTTGTGAAGCACCAGGATCTGGACCGCAGCTACAGACAAAGGGGAGCTTGGAGGATCCATTTCGGGAATTTGAATTTACCTTGAACAGTGTCTACCAAGAACTGTCAAAACTAAAGGTTAACAAAGCTATGGGCCCGGATAATCTACACCCGAGAATGCTTCAAGAGTTGAGGGATGTCCTGGCGGAGCCGTTAGCCGAGATTTTCAATCTTTCCCTTAGCAAGGGAAGAGTTCCCCCTTGGACTGGAAAATTGCCAACGTTATCCCGCTTCACAAAAAGGGATGCAAGTCAGAGGCTGAGAACTACAGACCGGTAAGTCTCACATCAATAGTGTGTAAACTAATGGAAACGATGATCAAAAACAGATTAGACACGTTTCTGGATGAGGAAAAATTAAGGGACTCCCACCAATATGGCTTCACGAAGGGTAGGTCCTGTCAATCTAACCTGATAGGGTTCTTTGACTGGATAACAAAAAAACTGGACGGGGGAAGTCCCTTGACATAGTGTACTTGGACTTCAGTAAAGCTTTTGATGGTGTTCCACACCACAGGTTATTGAACAAGATGAACGCGATGGGACTAGGAGAAACGCTGACTGCATGGGTAGAAGATTGGCTCAGCAGCAGACTTCAAAGGGTAATGGTAAACGGTACTCTCTCAGAAATGTCAAGAGTAACCAGTGGAGTGCCGCAGGGCTCGTTCTTGGGACCGATGCTATTTAACATCTTTGTAAGTGATCTGACTCAAGGACTTCAAGGCAAAATTACATTATTTGCCGACGACGCTAAACTGTGTAACGTTGTTGACTGGGCAACAGAACCTAACTGCGCAACCGCGCAAAACACTATGGAGCAAGACCTACTTTTACTTGAACAATGGGCCAGTACTTGGCAACTAAATTTCAATGCCAAAAAATGTAAGGTGATGCATCTTGGTAGCGGGAATCCTTGCACTACATACACCTTAAATGGAGAAAAATTAACAAGAACTGAAGCAGAAAGGGACTTGGGAGTAATCATCCGTGAAGACATGAAGGCTGCAAATCAGGTGGAAAAAGCCTCAGCAAAGGCTAGACAAATGCTTGGCTGCATCATAAGAAGCTTTATCAGCCAAAAGCCCGAAGTTATAATGCCGTTATACAGATCCATGGCGAGACTGCATCTGAAGTACTGTGTCTAGTTTTGGAGGCCACACTACCAAAAGGATGTGAAGAGAGTTGAGTCGGTTCAGAGAACGGCCACAAGGATTGTCTCAGGACTCAAAAATCTTCCATATGAAGATTGCGGTATACAAACCTAAGGATTAGATTAGATTAGATTAGATTGTCTGAGCAAGCTGTGCTTATACTCGCTCGAGGAGCACAGAGAAAGGGGGGACATGATAGAAACCTTCAAATACATAACGGGCCGCATCGAGGAGGAAGAGGAAATCTTTACTCTTACGGGTCCCACAGTGACAAGAGGACATTCACTAAAACTTAGGGGAGGAAGATTTCACAGGGACACCAGGAAGTACTTCTTTACCGAGAGGGTGATTGATAGATGGAATGGTCTTCCACGTCAGGTGGTCGAGGCCAGTAGTACGCTGGACTTCAAGAGACGATGGGACAAGCAGATGGGGTCGCTACAGAGGTATAATAGAGGATAGTTTCGCGAGGGTGGGAGAGATCTTGATTGAGCAGACTTGTTGGGCCGCTGGCCCTTTTCTGCCGTCTTATTCTGTTTGTCTGATTTTCTGCTGTTCCTTTCGGTTTTCTGCTATGTTTTGGTGTGAAATGATCTGTTTGGCTGCGGGTGTGACATATTTGCGGATATAACAACTGCCTTCTTAGACTCTCACTGGCTACCCATACAAGCACGAATCCAATTCAAATTCTACTGCCTGATATTCAAAGCATTACACGGCTCTTCCCCCTCCTATCTAAATAACCGCTTAAACCAAATCTCCACCTCAAGACACAGAAGATCCTCGAACCCTTTCGCCTTCCCCCCACTCAAAGGCACACAACGCAAGAAAATGTTTGACAACCTTCTAGCAACACAAGCAGCAAAAATCAACCATTCCATCTCCAATCTTATGACAATATCAGACAACTTCAAAACATTCAGAAAAGAAATCAAAACCCTGCTTTTCAAAAAATTCATCCAAATATCTTAACCCCTCCTCTTTTACCTCCAGAAGATTCACCTACCTTCAGATAACCTTCCCCCAAATTACCCACCTTAACACCTTCCAATTAAACAAATACCATAAATAGATTGTAACCTACCCTCTCTAACTGAATTCCATATGTATTTTTCATATAGTTCTTCACTGTCAGTTTAATTTCCATCCTATAAATTCACATAGAATTTTTCTTTTTTCAACCATCTTTATTTTCTCTTCTTTATTAATTTCCAGGTACTTTAGTTAGATTGTGAGCCTTCGGGACAGTAAGGGAATTTTTTAAGTACCTTCTTACTTCTCATTTATAATCTTAATGTATATTTTCTTCAAACCGCTTAGAACCTAACGGATGTAGCGGTATATAAGAAATAAATTACATTACATTACTGTGAGCAATGGGAGTAGAATGGGGTAGTGTGGTTGGTGGGGTTTCTCGGTGGTGGGATGGCTCTGATTATATGTTGGGTCTGAGCTGAACTGTATTGGCTTTTGGGATTTCCTAGAGGGTCAGGAGCAAACAGTTTCTGCCTGAGTGCTGCTAGTAGATAGACGCGGCCCACAACCACATCGAAGAGGACTCCTAGATATTCCAGCGACTGCATGAGCATCTGATTGCTCTTTCCGAAGTTCACAATCCAGCCCAAGTCCTCCAGAACCTGGAGCACCTGCTTCACTGTGCACCATCTCTCGGATAACGAGGAATCTCTGATCAGCCAGTTGTCTAAATAAGAGTGAACCTGGAGACTCATTTTCCGCAGGTAAGCTGCCACAACCACCATCACATCTTGGTGAAGATCCGGGGCACAGTCGCCAGCCCAAAAGGCAGAGACAAGAATTGGAAATGCTGTTCCAGACCATGACACTGCAAAAATTTGAAGGGCTAGAAAAATAGGAAGTGAGGAGAGGATTCATCTCCCTCATGCTCACAGACAAGCACAAGTAACAAAGAACGCCAATGAGACAGCAATGACTCTCAAAGTCACTGCCTCAAAAAGTCTCCTCAGCAGTCCTGCATATCCTTCAGCACCACAGTGCTTTCACTCAGAAGGGAGGCACACTTAGTAGCCTGTGCAGCTAAAGAATCTACCTTAGGCTGACTAAAAAAAAGTGCTGATCTGGACATGGCTCTCACTACTTTGAGAGAACCTGCAGGAGAATCCCACTGTTCCAAAATCAAAACAGTAATGTTTGGAAGCCAGGGAAATGCAGATAACTGATCCCTCACTCCACACCTGAGAGAGGAGGTGGTAGCAGGAGCTGGCTGTGTGTCCAAAATCAGCTCTTGCAGAGACTCCAAAAGAAAATTTGGTAAGGCAGAGGACTGAAATAAACACAGAACCATGGGATCGTCTCCAGGTTCTAAAGGCAAAAAGAATCCAAAGTGCCAGTGTACTTTTCTGGTCCCCAGCTACGAGGGGAGCATCCATAAACATCATCAGTATTCCCTACAAACGGGTCTCTCAAGAACCAAACAGCAGCAGGCCAAGCAGCATATGTACCCTGAGAGGCTACACCATGATGAAGCAAGTCCAACGCAAAGCAGGACTACTGCAGGAGGAGCATGGCTGTACCAAAAAGTTTTTCATATAAAATAAAATAATAAAAAGGAGAGAGCAGAACAGAAACACTCCTTCTGGCTCACGTGCAAAAGAGAAAAACTGCAGGTGGCAGTAGAGCTTCCGGTGAAGTAAGAGGATAACAGAAAAAATCCGGAGTGGATTACTCCTGCATATGGCTCACAGACATGGGGAGATAACCTGCTTGATCAGAATGACACATCTATTACATTATCATAGCCTGGAATTCTTATGCTTTCAGATGGATTCTATGGGTCATCAGGCCGCACAGTTGTATAAATTAATATCTGGATTTGTAAATAAAAAACCAAAAAATGGTCTTAGGGACATTTGGAGCATTGAGATTAAGCATCAAATTAATGCATCTCAATGGCCACGACTTTGGTCGTGGAGGTTAAGATGTACAGTATCAGAATCTATGAGACAAACATGTTTTTTTCTTTTGCATAGAGCTTTTTGGACCCCTGTTCGTTTACAAAAACTAGATAGCTTTAAGTCTAATAGATGTTGGCACTGTCATCTTGAAGCTGGTACATTAGATCATCTTTTATTCTATTGTCCATTCATATTATTATTTTGGAAATCAATTTGGCCTCAAATAAATAGGATGTTAGAAAATCCGGTAGCCTTGACATATGATACTATTTTATTTGGCACGGCAATGAGAGCAAAGAGTAAAATTTCGTCAAATAACAACAAACTTATTTATTTTGAATGGGGTAGCAATTCAACAAATAACATACAATTGGAAAAATTATGACAGATTAAATTATAACTTTTGGTGGAATTCTGTATGCCATATATATATAAAATGGAACGTACAATAGCAACACAAAAAGGATATTTTGGTAAATTTCTGAAAATATGGAGACCATTAACAGACTTTTGTAATGAATGATAACATTTTCCCAAGGTAAGATATTTGATAGAAGGGAAAAGGGTGAGTATTATTTTTATTTATCTCATAATGCATATGAATATGTCAATAGTCTCACTGTATTTGTATGAAATTCTGTAACGGGAGGTGATGGGAGGGTTTCTATTTAATAATAATTGTTTAGTTATCAAGTGTAATACATAATATAGAATTATAGAATATAAATATGTAATGAAATGTTATATTATAGAATATAAATATTATAGATATTATAGAATATAAATATTGAGCAGTAGTGGCTCGTGGCCAGTAAGGGGTGATGTCTATGGGACAGTAATGGAATGGATGTCAGGACATGATAGTGCAGTATTTTTGTGGAATTTTTCTACAAAAGGGCCTGTTTTTCGTATGATTCTGGGTAACTCTAGTTAGATACAAGCATATGTGTTAGTTAAGGCCATGCCCAATAGAAGCGTACGAAAAACTGGTGAATAAAAATCTGATTATGGCTGTCGCCAAGGCCAGAAAAACACACTATAGATTAATATTAAGGGAAAGCATAATAATATTCTTTGTATGTACTTTGCTATTAAGCTAGATCATAAAGGAAATCAGGATATACATGGACTCCATTTTGTTCTCTGTCTTTCTATATCTTCTATGTCTTGGACTCCATTTTGTGTCAGTGACTTTCTGTCTCTGTCAAGTCTTTGTTCAGGTTTCCAGCTTCTAGCAACGTGGTTCTAATTGATACCAGATGTGCCATAGGCTGGTTAGAAAAAATATTAGATTACATATCCCAACCTGAGATACATATAAATGGTTTAACTAGAAATGAATGGTCTGAATGGATGTGGGGCCCCAAGCAAGTGCTGAATGGATGGATGAAATAATCTATATTTAAAATGAAATGGAGGATACTAAGGGAAAAATCCTGAACACAATATCCGGAAATGGTTATCTTAGAGTCAGAGACTTCTGTTCCAGTTTCTAACATAGGAAGGCTTCTGTGTAAAGATCAATGAAATTTGAAACTGTCAGCTCAGGGAGAGTGGAAAACAGCCCCTCCTTTCCTCTAAGGCTGAGAATATTTCAGCACCCTGTTAACAATTGTAGATTCTCTTGAATATTGGATATGTTATAAAATGTTAATGTATATTCAGAAATGAATGTAAACAAAACAAATGTAATTTCTGAAACTTTTAAACGTAGAGGAATTTTGTCTAACTTTAAACACCACCTCTGTTAGTTTTGATTGGCTGACAAGCCGATGATGTCACACTGAACCAAAGGTATATAATGGGGTGCTTCGAAATATTGAGCTGAGTTTGTTATCAAAAGGCCAGCATTTTGGCAACTATAACGACCTCCCACTAATGCAACTGTTAACGCAACTATGCTTTATTCTTTTGAGTTTCATAATGGAAACATAAAAACAATAACTAAATAAATAATTATGTTTTGGTAAAACCTTGCGTTAGCGTCATTTTCCGTGTTTTTTGTTATTTTTCACACCTTGAGTGAAAGCTAGCAGCTTAATTGGCAACTGCAGCTTTATGAGTGCACAGGCGTCCAATGCCCATGCTCAATATGTAATGAAATTATAGAATATAAATATGTAATGAAATGTTATATTTATAACATTTGAGAGTTGTATGAGAGTTAATCAAGTGTGTATTTATAAGTTCATATGATTTTATCTAATACACTTGTTATAATATGCAAAAATGAATAAAGAATTTAAAACGACACCTCTATTACACTGGAAATCATTTTTGAAATAAGGCGACGAAAACTAAACATAACACAGAGACATTATAGTATTCCTGGTTTTATTTCCCACCCATTTCCTAATAATTCTTAGCATCGTGTTTGGTATTTTTGGCCACTGCTATACACTGGGCAGAAATTTCAGACTTGGCCTTTGATTAAATTCTGATTTTTTTTTTTCAATACTGCAATTGAATCACCACAAAGAATCCCGCATAAAGTTTAATCCATTTTAAAAAGGAGTTGGCATGTTTCTGGATATATGAATAACTCATGCAACTGTTATCTCTTAAAAATTCTAAAAATACCTAAGATTTATACATAAAGGCTTTAAGAAGCAATAATATATTGGATCCTATCAGAAGCTGCTCTGCCCAATAACCAAGACACTGATTTCTGTAGGGTCACTCCCATGTAACTCCATTTCAGTCTTGTAGAAGCACAGGCTGTAATGTTGCATGCTTTCTTTGCTAAACTGCAAGCATATGAGGAACATCATATTCCATCCCCTTACCAGAGCAAAGCTGTTCGATCTTTGTCAGGTTGAGTTGCAATGATTCGTTGATCCAGGCCAACATGTCATGTCGGCTCAAGTTATCACTGGTCACAGAGGTGGAATATACATTAACAGCCATTTCCTAAATAAAAAGGAACAGAAAATTTACAGTTAATATTTAACACCACAAATCAGGAAAGTTTACATTAAAATGTTTACTGTTTTATTCATCTATTTCTAGAGGTACAACCAAGAGACTCACTTTCCTACAGTGGCGTACCAAAGGGAGGCGGGGGGGGGGGGGGCGGTCCGCCCAGGGTGCCAAGCCCTGAGGGGGTGCTCCCGGTCTGGTCCAGTTCCCCCCCTCCTGCGCCGGGTGTCGCGTCTGGAAACAGCCTGCAGCAAGATCACGATGCCAGAGATCTTTGCCTGCTTCGACTGTTTCCTCCGCCACGGTCCTGCCCCCTCCTCTGACGTCAGAGGAGGGGCGGGACCGCGGCGGAGGAAACAGCCGAAGCAAGCAAAGATCGCTGGCATCGCGCGATCTTGTTGCAGGCTGTTTCCCCAGGGCAGTAGCGTACCAAGGGGGGCGGGGGGGAGGTCCATCCCGGGTGCCGCCTTAGGGGGGTGCACAGCTGGCCCGGTCCCTATCACGCTCCTACCCTCCCAGCGAAAGCAGCATCAGCGCCATTACCGAAAAAGGTAATGGCGCCAGGCCTTGGAGCACCAAGGCAGACCGCTTCTCCCCCCTCCCAGCCAAAACCCCGCTGACCATCCTATCTCTCCCCCCCCCAAGTGAACCTTTCCGACCCTCCCAGCGAAAGCAGCAAACCTCCCTCCAGTAGCGTCGGCTTTATCCTCCCTCTGCCGCATCACTGATGACGTCATCAGTAACGCGGCAGAGGGAGGAGAAAGCCGCGAAGGAGGTTTGCTGCTCTCGCTGGGAAGGTCGGAAAGGTTCACGGGGAGGAGATAGGAGGGTCAGTGGGGGTTCGGCTGGGAGGGGGGAGAAGCGGACTGCCTCGGTGCTCCATTACCTTCTTCGGGCAGCAGCAGCGTTTACAATTTGCTGCTGTTGCCGGCTTCAGGCCTTGTTCTCTGCCGGGTCCTGCCTACTTCCTGTTTTCATGAAGACAGGACCCGACAGAGAGGAAGGCCTGAAGCGGGCAACAGCAGTGAATTGTGAATGCTGCTGCTGCCCGATGAAGTTCAGGACATCAGGACATCGGGGAAGGAGCAGGGAGAAATCGGCTGCTGGCTTGGGGGTGAGGGTAGGGAAAGAATCGTGGAAGTGGAGAAATTGGCATGATGGCTTTGTGCGGGCTAGGGGGAGAGAGAAAGAAAGGAAAAAAATAAAGAGGGGGGGCTAGGGGGAGAGAGAAAGAAAGGCAGAAATAAAGAGGGGTCAGGGGGAGAGAGAAAGAAAGGCAGAAAGAAAGAGGGGGACCAAGGGGAGAGAAAGAAAGGCAGAAATAAAGAGAGGGTCAAGGGGGAGAGAAAGAAAGAGGAGGGCCAGGGGGAGAGAGAAATAAAGAGGGAGGCCAGGGGAAGAGAGAAAGAAAGGCAGAAATAAAGAGGGGGGCCAGGGGGGAGAGAGAGAAAGAAAGGCAGAAATAAAGAGGGGGGCCAGGAGGAGAGAGAAAGAAAGGCAGAAATAAAGAGGGGAGCCAGGGGGAGAGAGAAAGAAGAAGGACCAGAGACTCATGAAATCACCAGACAAAAAAGTAGGAAAAATGATTTTATTTTCAACTTAGTGATCAAAATGTGTCCGTTTTGAAAATTTATATCTGCTGTCTATATTTTGCACTATGGCCCCCTTTTACTAAACCGCAATAGAGTTTTTTAGCGCAGGGAGCCTATGAGCGTCGAGAGCAGCGTGGGGCATTCAGCGCAGCTCCCTACGCTAAAAACCACTATCGCAGTTTAGTAAAAAGGGAGGGGGAATATTTGTCTATTTTTGTATAGTTGTTACTGAGGTGACATTGCATAAAGTCATCTGCCTTGACCTCTTTGAAAACCCGCGGAATATAAATGATAATTAACATTTTCTCTGCGTACAGCATGCTTTGTGTTTTTAAAATTTTATTGTTGGTAGATCATTTTCACTTGGCCACAAAGGTAAGGGGGAGGGAGGGAGGGGAGCTGCTGAAAGACATCTAGTAATCCTTGCAGGCTTGACTGCAGGGAATTATTTTTGTAAAATCATGTTTTGTTATGTGACTGGCATTATCTAGACTTTAATTTCTATGAATGAATAGAATGAAAATGATATAAAATTACTTGCTTGTTTTTATGTGCGTGCGCTGAAGGAAAGTGGAGAGAGAGTGGGCTGAGGATGCTGAAGGGAAATGGGGAAGAGAGTGGGGAGAAGACGTTGATTTATAAATTGACAATTGTACAGAATATTGTTTCTTTTTATACTTTAATATAAACAATTCAAGGCTTGTGTGGATGGAATCAGGTGATTTGCGGGGATGGGGACCGAGCTTACGGGGATTAGTTCAATAAAATGGTATTTTTTTATTTCTCATTATTTGTTTTATTTTTATTTGTTAATTTATAAAGTGGTGATTGTTATGTATCAGTTTTTTCAAATTTACATCTACTGTCTTTATATTTTGCACTGTATTAGAGGACATGTGTTACTGTTTTTTGTGGTGTTGCATTGTATCCAGGGTCTGGTTTCTTGGCGGATCAGTTTAACTTTTGTCTACATATTTCTATTTTTAGTTTGTGATTATTCCATTTTGGGCGAGGGTGTATCTCTGTTCTGTGTGTATGAAAAAGACATAGTTTTCAGTTGGCATTGACTACAGGACCAATTGACTGTGCGGGATCTGGCTTGTTTAGTTTTACAATGTATGTGTTGGTGTTCTAGTGCTCACTGCAGTGTTTAAGATGCAGCCTTTTCCTAGGTACACTCTTGTGGTGCGATATGTAGATTGGTACTAAAAATCATATTTTTCATATAGATGGGGGGGTGTCAAAAAATGATGGGCCCCGGGTGCCACATACCCTAGGTACGCCACTGCTTTCCTATAGTATCTCATAGCTACAAAAGGACAGTCTTTGAGGTATGTACTCATGTAGTACATCACATGCAAAGGTGTAGCCTTCCTTGTGCACATTGTGCACATTCTGCTTACCTACCTGAAACTGCTACCAATTTCTGCACTAGCCTCTGTCTACCTACTTGAAACTGCCACCATCCTCTTTCCCTTCAAGAAGACAGCAGAACTTCTTGAGTCAGCCTTGTCTCATACAAGCTTCATTTCAAAGTTTGATACATACAGGCCTTGTAGTTTTACAGGAGCCACAAACCCTTTCTAGTCCAAGTTCACAGTGAATCTAGGAAAGGAGGCAGTAGTCAAGAGCACCACTTTGTTATCCTCCCAGAATGGGAAGATAAACAATTACCGATGAAAACAAAACCAAAAACTGTGGATACAGATATTCTGGAGATAATTTATTAAACACTGACACATAAAACCATGAAAATTCAATTTAAAAAAGTACAATGATAAAAAATACTGTGATAAAAATCCAACCGGACCCTACACGGTCCTTGTTTCGGCGAACACGCCTTCCTCAGGGGTCCAATGGTTTGCAACCTCACATATAAAGAATTGGACTGAAAACAGTCTATTGTCTTTAAACATGTGAGCAAAGAATTTAATTTAATTTCTTGTATACCGCTATACCGTGAGGTTCAAAGCGGTTTACAATAAAGATGCATTAAAGATACAAATAAAATAAAAATAAAGATAGGTACTTGGAAGTTCTCTAACTGTCCCAAAGGCTCACAATCTAGCTAAAGTACCTGAAAAAAAAAACAATTATTAAAATGGTAAAGATAGAAAAGATAAAAACAAAGATAGAGACAAGATACTAACATTCCAACAAGTATTCAGTGAATAGATTAAATTAGGATTACAGAATTGAGGTTCAGATTACATTAGATAGGAAATTATTTCTGCTTACAATACATAGAAGGTTATCTAGTTACTTTATATTACATAAAAATTACATTACATAGGAAGTTATATTACATTGGAAATTACATTACATAGAAATTTTTTTCTGATTATGTTACATAGAGAATTATCTAGTTTCCTAAGGATGTTTGGTAGATGGATTTCATAGGAGATGTTAGGAATCAAGTTGATTATTTGGGTTACCGGTTACTTTTTTGGGACAGTGAAAAGAGTGGACTATATTTGGGAAAGTTATAGAGGTGATATGAGGAAGGGGAGTTTAAGTAGATTGAATATACTTTTTGAAAAGGAGAGTTTTGATTTCTTTACGGAATACTTTGAGGTCGGATGTTGTGGTTAACAATTTGGAGATGTATTTGAACCGCCGGTCTGCAGAAAATTCCTGCCGGTCCACACAGAACCGGCAAGATCGACGAGCTGTAGTCATGGGGAGCCTCCAACAGTGTGCTTTCTCTCCTCCCAGCAGCTGTCCCTTTTTTTTTTTTTTTTACCATGCCCAGCTGCTTCCCAGCCTCTAACTGTGGCTTTCTTCCCTCCCAGCAACTCTCCTTACTTATCAGCGCAGCGATTCAGGAAGACAGCCTTGGGGCTTTTGCTGAGTCACGGCCGCCTCTGATGATGCAACTTCTGCTTTCCTCAGAGGCGGTGCGACCCAACAAAGGACTGCCTTCCTGAATCGCTGTGCTGGCAAGTAAGAAGAGTTGCTGGGATGGGAGAAAGCCACTGTTAGAGGCTGGAAAGCAGCTGGGCATGGTAAAAAAAAAAAAAAAAAGCGACAGCTGCTACTGGACCTGGAGAGGGAGAAGGAGAGATGCTGCTGGGAGGGGAGGAGGGAAAGGAGTCTGGGAAGCTGCTGGGCAAAGGGAAAAAAGGGACAGCTACTACTGGACCTGGAGGGAGGGAGAAGGAGAGATACTGCTGGGAGAGGAGGAAGGAAGAGAGTTAATGCTGGACAGGAGGAGGAGGGAAGGGAGAAGGAAAAAAGGAAGGAAACAGCTGGCAGGGAGATTAGAGGAGGGGAAGGGGAGAGACAGGCATGAGAAAGTAGAGAGATTGATGATGGTAAGGGGTCAGCAGAAAAATAAGCAGAGGGACAACGATGATAGATCTGGTGTAGGAGAGATAAAAATGAAGAGAGCAGTTAAGAAAAGTGAGATCCTGCTTCTATCATCATCACTTTGCTGTCCTCGCACAATCCATCATTCTTTCCAGACTGGATTGCTGTAACTCCATCTACATAAGCCTGACAACGAAAAGCCTTCATAGACTCCAGCGGATCCAGAACACTGCGGCTAAACTAATCTTCGCAAAAAGCAAATTTGACCACGTCTCCCCACTTCTGTCTAAGCTTCACTGGCTCCCAGTAATCCTTAGGGTTCACTACAAATGCACCTGCCTAACCTTCAAGTCTCTACACGGTATCCTGCCTCCCCTTTTTCCATTATCCTGGAACTCCTCTAATCCCAACACCACCAGATCTACTCAAAAATTCAAACTATCCTTCCCCTCATTAAAAGGCATATCCCATGCAGGAAAATTAGGGACTTCACTCTTCTTCAGGATCACCGAACTCTGGAACAGCTTTACTACCCCGCTTCGAAGCCTGACCTCCCTCCAACTCTTCCGAAAACATTTGAAAACTTGGCTTTTCTCTAAAATGCAATGACCCCTCTCTCATCGATATACGAAGTCCCTCTAAACTTCTCTCTCTAAGTCCTTCTACTTTTCATTGTAGTTCCTTTCTATACCAACTCCTGTAAACCGTGTCGAGCTCTACTTCTGTGGAGATGATGCGGTATACAAACTTAAGGTTTAGTTTAGTTTAATAATAATTTATTTCTACTATACTGTGAAGTTCGAAGCGGTTTACAATAAAGATACATTTGACAGTACATGGGATAGAAGCGGTTTACAATAAAGATACGTTTAGTCAGTACATGGGATGCAAGTGGTTTACATTAAAGATTCATTTTGTCAGTACATGGGATACAAGTGGGTTACGGTAAAGATATATTTTGTCAGTACATGGGATACAGGTGGGTTACCATAAAGATACATTTAGTCAGTACATAGGTTACAATAAAGATACATTATGTCAGTACATGAGATTCAAGGTGGAAAGTATAATTAGTTTCGGGCCTTGGAATTAAGGGGCGAGGTGGAAGGGTCATGGTGAGGAAGAGTTGGGTATGGGAATTTAGAATTTGTTAAACAGTCGAGTTTTCAGGGATTTTCTAAAGTCTGCGTATGTAGTGGCCTCAAGTATGGGCTTTCCAAGCCATGTGTTCAGCCTAGCTGCCTGGAATGATAACATTCTATCTAGAAACTTTTTGTATTGGTAAGATTTCAAGGAGGGGGTAATTAAATAGGTTTGTTCTGCGAGTGTTCTTGTTGGACTCGTTGGGGGAGAACTGGGAGATTAGGTAAGCTGGAAGAATCCCAAAGACAGCTTTGTAGCAAAAAGAAGCAAACTTGAAGAGGACTCTGGATTCTGCGGGTAACTAGTGGAGTTTCTCATAATAAGGGGAAATGTGTTCCCATTTTTTTAAACCATGGATTAGTCGGATAGCAGTGTTCTGAAATAATCTCAGCTTGTTGAGGTTCTTTTTATAAGCTCCTAGGTATATGATGTTACAGTAATCTAGGATGCTTAAGATGGATGATTGTACTAGTAAATGGAAGGACTTTTTATCAAATAATTTTTTTAATAGTGCGAAGTTTCCAGAGGACCGAAATACATTTTTTAAACAGTAGGTTTGTGTGGCTTTCCAGGGTTAGGTGTTTGTCAAGTGTTACCCCCAGAACCTTTATGGTTTGGTAAATTTTGTATTCTCGGCTCTGTAGGTGAATTGAATTTTCTTTTATCTTTTCGTTGGGTGATGCCAGGAAGAATTTGTTTTTTTCTGTGTTGAGTTTCAGTTTGAAGGCCATCATCCAGCGCTCTATTTGATTTAGGATGTTGGTTAAGGAGTTGGAGAATTGTGACGTTAGGGCAGTTAGTGGAATCACTACAGTAATGTCATCTGCGTAGATATAGAAGGTGAGCCCTAGGCTTTGTAGCAGGTTTCCTAATGAGCTGAGGTAGATATTAAAGAGGGTTGGGGATAGGGGGGAGCCCTGAGGTAATCCGCAGTTGTTATTCCAGCTATGGGAAAGTTTGTCATCTTTGAATACCTGGTAGGATCTGTTCCTGAGGAATCCCTGGAACCAATTGTGAGCGTAGCCTGTGATGCCTGTGGTTTCTAGGCAGTTCAAAAGAATGGTGTGATCTACTAGGTCAAAGGTGCTACTTAGGTCCAGTTGTAGGCTCATGGCGCTGGTATCTTGGGTGAGGAGGGCGTAAAGGTGTTTAAGTAGTGAGGCCATGATTGTTTCGGTGCTGTGACCAGGTCTGAAGCCTGACTGGTTGTTGTGCAGTAAGTTGAATTTGTCTAAATATGAGTTTAGTTCAGCATTTACTATCCCTTCCATTATTTTGACTGCGAGAGGGATGTTTGCGATAGGTCTGAAATTGGTTAGGTTGTTGGGTGGTTCTTTGTTGTTCTTTTTAATGGGTGTTATTACAATTTGACCTAAGTTTTTGGGAAATATTCCTGCGGTTAGTTGTAGGTTGACCCAGTTGAGTAGTTTGGCTTTGAAGATGATTGGGGCTGCTTTCATTACATCTGGGGGGCAAGTGTCCAATCTGCAGTATGATTTGACGTATTTGTTGTAGAATTTGTTAAATGTTTGCCAATCGGTCTCACTAAAGTTGGACCAGTTCATGTCTGCTTTGGCGGCGACTAGGTCTTGTGGAATGGAGTAGTCCCAGTGGGAGTCTGGAGAATCCGTTATAGAGTGTCTTAAGTTATTTACTTTGGTGTTGAAGAAGTCCGCCAGGTTGTCGGCTGTCACTGTGGATTCTTCTGTCAGGTTTATGTGAGATTGAATGTCATAAGTCATGGACCAGTCTGAAAAGTTTGCTGCTGTTTATGGAGGTGTTACCAATTATGTTGGCATAGAAAGTTCTTTTCTTTTGCTGAGATTTTATAGCTTTTCAGCTTTTGGTGCCAGGCATTTCTAGTCTCTGGGGTTCCTAGTTTTGACCATTTTCTTTCTAGCTTTCTTAATTCTCTCTTTATCTCTAGGAGCTCTGGGTCGAACCAGCCTGTTAGGTGTCTAGGTCTCTTCCTTCTTTTTTTCAGTGGGGCTATTTCGTTTAGTATGCGGGAGCTGGTTTTGATCCAGGAGCACATAAATTGATTGTTTTCCTCATCTTGGTTATGAGTGATGTTATAGTGCGACCAGAATTCAGTAGGGTTAATCTTGCCTCTACTGGTGCGAAGTGGAATGGATCTGATCTTTTCTTTTGTTGAGGTTGTGGTATGTACTCTTTTTGGAGTTTTTTGAATTCTTGTGCATCTCTCCTTTAGTTTGCTATAAGCAGTATTTTGAGTTACATGTACTCGTGTGAGCTTATTACTGTTCACTCACACCCGACATGGTATATTTGCTTTATTAATAGATGTGTTTTTGCAAGTCACGAAACTACGCTATATTAGCATGATTAACAACCAGGAACCTGTTTGAAACACGCATTATTCGGGTCCCTGAAGCAGGGATCGAAACGGGGCCATGTTGGGACCCCCCAAGTCCTGCTTATGAGCTAAGTGTATATTTCATCAGCTTTAAAGTGCAGTGAAAAAAGAAGAAAAAAGAAAAAACATTTGATTCTTTTGAGCATGTGATCAAAGATTTTTTTATGAAATGACAATGACTGGAAGGTAAACTCTTTACCCATAGGAGGTTTTTCAGCCTTCACTTCAGAGTTTCATATCTCTGAGTATTTTTATAAACATCTTTTTGATCACTCTCTATAGGCTTGGCACCTTTTAGAGGTCAATTCTCCTTTATATCATGCATCCATCTTTGGCATTAACTTAATATTCAATTTTTCTGCTTTCTTCTCAAAATATACTTTTCCATGTCTTCCCTTCTCTTCCTATCTCTCTCTCCTTCCCATGGTCTGACATCTCTCTCCTTCCCTCCCTCCTCCAAGTGGTCCAACATCTGTCTCTTTCCTTTCTTCCCTACCCAGTCTGGCATCTCTTTCCTCTCCTTCCCATAATCTGGCATCTCTCGCTACTACTATTATAATTATTATTATTTCTATTGTGCTATCAAACTCCCCTCCTTCCTTTTCATTCCCTGGTCTGGTATCTCCCCCCCCCTCCCCCAAAGTGTAACGTTTCTCTCTCTCTTCCTCCTTTCTGCCACCTGCAGTCCATCCCCCTTCCTCCTTTCTGGTCCCTCTCCCAGTCTAACATTTCTCCCTACTTTCCACCAGCCTACATTTCTTTCTTTTTTCCTCCTGCATGCTTCTCCTCCGGTCCTTCTTTCCTCCAATAACAAACATCTCCCTCTCTCCCTCCATGAGTCCAACTTTTCACTCTCTGCCCCCCTTCCCCAAGTATGCCATTTCTCCTTCCCTCCTTTCTGTCATCCCCATCCATCTTGCCCTCTCCATAATTCAAACACTTTCTACTTCCTGCATGCTTTCTCTCTCTGACCTTGCCTCTTCCCTCGAGTAGCATCTCTCCTTCCCACTCCCCCAACCCCCCCCAACCCAACATGCTCTCTCCCCCATGCACCATCTCACCCTCCCCTCCAGTGTATAGCATCTTTCTTTTCCCTCCCCTTCTGCCAGGTCCAGCAGCACCTCTTCTCCCTTCCCTCCTCCCCATGTCCAGCAGTACCCCTTCTCCCTTCCCCTCTCCCCCTGTCCAGCAGTACCCCTTCTCCCTTCCCTCCCCAGCAATGCCTCTCCTCTCTCTAGCCTAGCGGCAGTTCACTGTGTGCTTTTAATTTTGTCACACAGCTGCCACTAGCAGTAGTTTAGCTGCAGTTTCATCAGACAGCCTCGGGGCTTTTGCTAGGCCGGCCGCCTCGCATCATCAAAGCAGGACAGCCTAGCAAAGGCCTCGAGGCTGCCTGATGAAACCACGTCTAAACTAATGCTAGTGGCAGCTGTTGGTCCGGGGGTGGGGAGAGAAGATAAGGAAGGCAGAAGTCCCGGCAAAGGCGACAGTAGGAGGCAGTTGCAAGTCAGTTGACACAGACACTGGAAACTCTCTTCCTGCCCAGTGTGCCGTTGCACACTTGAAATATCAGGAGGCACACAGTTTGCGAAACACTGAGCTATAGAAACAGCACTGTTCCGTTTAATGTAACACACTATAAACCTTTTTTTTAAACCAACATTCTACTGAAATAATCACTCATTGTTTTCTGCACGCAGATTGCATGGTTGCAATGGTTGTATCCGACTACTGATGGTGTAAAACTGGTCATAATCGTGACATTCATTTATCTCCAGATAACAATGCAGTGTGTAGGGACTTCAGTGTGTCCGAGAAGAAAACAATCTCCGCAGGTGGTTCATTAGTCGTGATGACAGCAGCTGTATCTCCGTCCTCATCAGACTCTTGGTTGTCTGCAGTGTCCTTTATGACTGCACAGATATCGGAATTAGTGCTGTCAGATGATGTGGGCACATTGTTGTCAACGGCGACATACAGCTCAAACTCTTGTTATGAGAGCCCAACTGGGAGTAAAAGGGAAGAAGCTCGCCCATCGATAGCAATTTGAAATCATTGATGATGAGACTCGACTCCATGCCCTCCTGTATCTTATGAAGAGAGTCAAGCGCTGTCATTTTTTCTTTTTTTTTGTGAGCTCAGCAGCTCAGGGGCTGGATTCCGTGCTTGCATCGATCACTGCCATCACATATCTCAGGATGAGTGACTTGTAATGACGGATGAAGGTTGCGATTATCCCTTGATCCATCGGCTGGATCAAGAGTTCTGTTTGGTGGCAGAAACAAGAGTTTGATGTTGGTTAGTCTTACATTACTGCTGTGTGCTGCACAGTTATCACACAGTATTACAATGTGCCTCCTATGCCTTCTCATCAGATTGTCAAGCTTCTGCAACCATTCAATCCCCAATGTCGCCGTCATCCATGCATTTTTATTGCTTTCATATTCAACAGGCAGGTGTTTAATGTTTTTGAAGCACCGAGGAATTTGATTCTTCCCAATCACCAGTGGCTTGAGCTTTTCAGTACTGTCCATATTGCAACTGAGCAGCAATGTCAATCTTTCCTTCAGCACTTTGAAGCCAATAGCTTTGCTGTGTTTGAAAGCCAATGTTCCATCAGGGATGACACGCAATTCTTACGTTCTTATGTCTCATCGGCGTTGAAAACTTCACATGGTTCATATCCATCAGTGACTGATGGTAACACTTCCATGACCCATCCTTTTGCAACAAACTCATCCGCATCTTGTTTTTCGCCATGCTGCTTCTTAAATTTTATGCTATTACGAACTTTCCACCTCTCTAACCATCCATTTGTTGTTTTGAAGTCTTCTACGCCCAGTTCTTCAGATAGCTGTGCTGCTTTCTCCATCGGCAGAGGCTCATTGATTGGCAGTTATCGACTTCTAGCTTCAGCAAACCATCGCAGCAAAGTTTGTTCAACATCTCCAGCCTTGCCAATTCTTTTCCGTTTTGTGGTAGGATTGCTGTTGTTTTGCCAGTCTTTCAATATGGCTTGCTTTTTTTTGTAAATCCGAGAAATCTGGCTAGGATAAATGCTGTAATGTTTGGCAATAGAGACCTGACTCTCCCTTTGGCCAAGTCTCTTTAAAACTTTGACACATTCAGCCAAAAACAATGATTTTTGTCCAGCATGATGGGCACGTTCAGCCAATGATATTGATTTATGGTCAAGCAATGCCATGGTGCAGTTCTGAAAGGTCGAACCTGGCAAGGCCTAGACTGCTGTTCTGAAATACGTGGCTCATCCATGTCAGAACGTAATTGCTTTTAACCAGCTTGAACGTAACGTGAAAGAATGGAGGTGGGACCTATGACATCAGTGCGCATAAGCAGATTGTGTGCTTATCAGAATTGCAAAGTATCCAAAGTTTACATCCATTGACTCTAATATAAAAAAAAAACAACCCAGGACCATTGTGGTCGGGTGCGGATAACCAAAGCAAAGCATGCGCTTAACCGATGTGCACTTAGGTGGAGTCGCCTGTATAGGAAATTAAAGGTTATTTAGTCCACAAAATATGATCCAAGAACAAAGAAAATACCGTATTTTTCACTCCATAAGACGCACTCTAGATTTAGAGGAGGAAAACAAGAAAAAAAACCCCCAACATTCTGAACCTAGCACCCAGCCCCCTCACTCCCTGCCAGGCTCTGCACCCAACCCCACTCTTACTACCAGGCTCTGCACCATGTCCTTCCTCCGTGCCTGGCTCTGCACCCTGTCCCCCCTCCTGCCTGCTTCTGTACCCTGTCCCCCCTCCCTGCCTGGCTCTGCACCCTGTCCCCCCTCCCTGCCTGGCTCTGCACCCTGTCCCCCCTCCCTGCCTGGCTCTGCATCCAACCCCACACTCCTTGCCAAGCTCTGAACCCTGACCCCCTCCCTACCAGGCTCTGTACTTTGTTCCCCCTCTGGTGGTCTAGAGGTAGGCCGGGACAGGGCACAAGGCAGGCAGACAGGCAGGCAGGCAGGCAAGACACCCCCCCCCCCCCCCGGTACCTGTTTTTAATCCCAGCAAAGAAGAGAAGCATCAACTCGCACAGCATTCCCATTACTGAACCTCCACCCTGCCTCCCGTAATTAAGCTAGGCCCCGTGGAGGAGGCACCAACCCTGACAGCAGGTGTGAGGACACCCACACTAAGATCCCGTGAAAGCCTCAGGCCGCACCTCTACAGCACCAGCTGTCAGGAAATGGCAGGAGCCATACCCCATAAGACGGACTGTGTACAACACTCTCCATCCGATCTCCGACTCCCCCCTCGAACCCCAGCTCCCTGCCGTCGCTCAACGCGCAGCTCTGAACACTGACCCAGGAGCCACCACCTACTGGGCCATCGATCCACCCTGTTACATTCCCTGTTGGTCGGGTTTCAGCAGGAGCTTGTCTCTCCATCTCATCTACTCCTCCAGGGCTTTGCAGTTGTATTCCCTCATGGGTTAACTAAATCACTTCCTCTGTTGTGTTAGACCGACTCCCAGGTTGGAAAGGTGCCTGTCTCTGGTTCAGGCTCAAAGAAGCCCGATCACAACTAAGGTCTTCTGATTCACTCGGCGTTCCTCCCAAAGTCTGGGGGTGTCTCCATTGGTTGACGCTTCACTCCAGCGTAGTCTGAATAATGGGTATGTAGCTAGCGACCGCCAGAGGTCCTGGATGCAAAGCACCCTTCCTCTTCCCCATATCAAGAATCTTGATGTGGCCCTTCGGCTCAAATGAGCCTGGGGGGGGGCAGCCTATTAAAAATGGACAGGTATGTGGTGGAATGGGTAAACATGAAATAAGCAAAATAGCCGCTAAACTTTCTTACCATTGTTCAGGATTTTACTAGTTAGGGATTGATTGAGAAGATAAAGCACAGTTACTTACCGTAACAGGTGTTATCCAGGGACAGCAAGCATATATTCTCACATGTGGGTGACGTCATCTACGGAGCCCCGACGCGGACAGCTTTTCAAGCAAACTTGATTGAAGATTCAAGTTTGCTGTGCTGCACCACGCATGTGTGCCTTCCTGCTCCACTAGAGGGCGCATCCCCTCTAGAAACATAGTTCATATAACCAGCAAAGAAGCCAACCTCGGGGAGGCGGGCAGGTTGTGAGAATATATGCCTGCTGTCCCTGGATAACACCTGTTACAGTAAGTAACTGTGCTTTATCCCAGGACAAGCAGGCATGATATTCTCACATGTGGGTGACCTCCAAGCTAATGAAAAGGGACGGAGGGAAGTTGGCAATTCAAGAAAACAGATTACGTAAAACCGATTGGCCAAAACGGCCATCGCTCCTGGACAGAGTATCCAGACAGTAGTGGGAGGTGAAAGTATGAACCGAAGACCAATTGGCAGCCTTGCAAATCTCCTCGATAGGCGTTGACCTCGTTCTGCTGAAGTCCTAGTTAAAGTTTCTCCGTACTTCTTGAACGGAGAAACTTTAACTAGGACTTCAGCAGAACGAGATTTAGGAGTAATCATCAGTGCAGACATGAAAACTGCCAATCAAGTGGAGAAGGCTTCATCTAAGGCAAGGCAGATATTGGGTTGTATCAATATAAGTTTCGTCAGCGGAAAGCCTGAAGTCATAATGCCATTGTACAGGGCCATGGTGAGACTTCATCTGGAGTACTGTGTGCAATTCTGGAGGCCACATTACAGTAAAGATGTGCGCAGAATTGAATCGGTTCAACGGACGGCCACCAGGATGATCTCGGGGCTCAAGGGTCTCTCGTACGAAGAGAGACTGAACAAATTGCAGCTCTACACTCTTGAGGAACGTAGGGAGAGGGGAAACATGATCGAAACATTTAAGTACCTCACGGGACGTGTCGAAGTGGAAGATGATATTTTCTTTCTCAAGGGACCCTCGGCCACAAGAGGGCACCTGCTCAAACTCAGGGGCGGAAAATTTCATGGCAACACCAGAAAGTATTTCTTCACAGAGAGAGTGGTTGATCATTGGAACAAGCTTCCAGTGCAGGTGATCGAGGCAGACAGCGTGCCAGACTTTAAGAATAAATGGGATACCCATGTGGGATCCCTACGAGGGTCAAGATAAGGAAATTGGGTCATTAGGGCATAGACAGGGGGTGGGTAAGCAGAGTGGGCAGACTTGATGGGCTGTAGCCCTTTTCTGCCGTCATCTTCTATGTTTCTATGTTTCTATGACCTGAGGAAAGCTACAGAGGCCGCCATCGCTCGGACCTTATGCCCCATGACTCGACCATGCAGCGCGAGACCAGCCTGAGCGTAGCAAAAAGAAATACAAGCAGCCAACCAGTTGGACAAGGTGCGCTTGGAAACTGGGCATCCCAACCGATTAGGGTCAAAGGACAAAAACAACTGAGGAACCGTCCGATGAGCCTGAGTGCGTTGAAGATAAAATGCCAACGCCCTCTTACAGTCAAGAGTGTGAAGCGCCACCTCTCCAGGATGAGAGTGGGGCTTGGGAAAAAATACCGGAAGAACAATGGACTGATTGAGATGAAAATCAGACACCACCTTAGGCAAGAACTTAGGATGAGTGCGGAGAACCACCTTGTCTTGATGGAACACAGTAAAAGGCGGGTCCGCCACCAAGGCCTGCAGCTCACTAATGCGACGAGCAGAAGTGAGCGCAAGTAGGAAGATCACCTTCCAAGTGAGAAACTTGAGATGAGACTTATCCATAGGCTCAAACGGAGGTTTCATAAGTTGAGCCAAAACCACATTAAGATCCCAAACCATAGGGGGAGGCTTGAGAGGAGGATGGACGTTCAAGAGACCCCTTATGAAACGAGAAACCAAAGGATGAAGGGATAGGGACTTTCCCTCAAGGTGCCGATGGAAAGCAGCAATCGCACTAAGATGCACCCGAATAGAAGTCGTCTTCAGACCGGAATGAGACAAATGAAGCAAATACTCAAGAACCGAAGACACAGGAACCGACACAGGATCCAGATGATGAGAGGAACACCAAGACGAGAATCTGGTCCACTTCTGAGAGTAGCAGAGTCTAGTCGAGACTTTACGAGAAGCCTCCAATACCTCCCGGACTGAATGAGATAAAGGAGGAGAAGTCAGGGGGAAAGGAACCAAGCAGTCAGATGTAGAGACTGAAGATTGGGATGCAAAAGTGAACCCCCGACTCTGAGATAGCAGAGAGGGAAAAACAGGCAGAAGCAGAGGTTCCCTGACGCTGAGTTGAAGAAGCAGGGAGAACCACGGCTGGCGAGGCCATCGAGGAGCAATCAGGATCAGAGTGGCCCGCACAGACTTGAGATGTACTAGCGTTCACAGGATCAGAGGAAAAGGCAGAAACGCATAGAGGAACCTCCCCTCTCAATCGAGGAGGAAGGCGTCGGCTTCGAGACAATCCAGGGAGTACATCCGTGAACAAAATTGAGGCAGTTTGTGATTGACGGGAGAGGCGAACAGATCTATCTGAGGAGTCCCCCACCAGTCGAACACCTGTTGCAAGACCCGAGAATGAAGTGACCACTTGTGCGGCTGGAGGAGGCGGCTGAGCTTGTCCGCCAGACAGTTCCGCTCCCCCTGAATGTAAACCGCTCGAAGATGTTTTGGGAAATCGCCCACTCCCAGAGACGAAGAGCCTCCTGACACAGGGACCAGGACCCCATCCCCCCTTGTTTGTTTACATAATACATCTCCACCTGATTGTCCGTACGGACTAGAACCACCCGGTCGTGAAGCAGGTGCCGGAAGGCCACAGCGGCCAGATAAATGGCTCGAAGTTCCAACACGTTGATGTGACAGCGACGGTCCTCCGCTGACCACATCCCCTGAGTGCGTAGACCATCCAGATGAGCCCCCCAAGCATACTCCGAAGAGTCCATGGTCAGGACCTTGTGGTGCGGAGGGGCGAGAAAGAGCAAACCCCTGGAAAGATTGGAAGAGTTGGCCCACCAACAGAGCGATCGCCTCAAAGAAGGAGTCACCGTCACGGGACCGGATATTGGGTCCCGGTCCTGACGCCACTGAGAGGCCAACGTCCACTGAGGGATTCGCAGATGCAGTCGAGCGAACGGTGTGACATGGACGGTAGAAGCCATATGACCCAGCAGAGCCATCATGCGTTTCGCCGAGACACCTGCTGACTCAGACTGACCAGCGCCTCCAATCGGGGAGGAGGAAGGAAGGAACGGAGGCGAACTGTGTCCAGCACGGCCCCGATGAACTGCAAGGACTGAGAGGGGCACAGCTGGGATTTCGGAAAGTTGATCTCGAATCCCAAATTCTGAAGGAAAATAATAGTCTGTCAGGTCGCTGAGATAAGCCCCTCCCTGGACGGTGCTTTGATCAACCAGTCGTCCAGGTAGGGAAATACTTGAAGACCCCGGGACCGCAAGGCCGCTGCGACCACCACGAGACACTTCGTGAAGACTCGAGGGGACGAGGCCAGGCCAAAGGGGAGGACCCGATACTGTAGATGGTACTCTCCCACCTGGAAGCGCAGAAACCGGCGATAAGCAGGATGCACCGGAACATGCGTGTAGGCCTCCTTCAGATCGAGGGAGCAGAGCCAATCCCCCTCGTCCAGCAAGGGATAAAGAATCGGAAGGGAAAGCATCCAAAACTTTTCCCGCACCAGGAATTTGTTGAGGCGTCTCAAGTCCAGAATCGGGCGCAGGTCCCCCGTCCTTTTCGGAACTAAGAAGTAACGGGAGTAAAACCCCCGCCCCCGTTGACCAGGAGGGACCACTTCCACTGCCCGCAGGCGAAGAAGATCTCGAGCCTCCGAGAGAAGGAGGGACAACTGCGCCCGATTGGGAGGACACACGCTTGGGGGGCTGTCAGGAGGAAGCTCCCGAAAGTTAAGCGAGTAACCTGAGGATATCACTCCCAGGACCCATGCGTCCGACGTGATGGCTGCCCAACAGGGGTAAAAGGCTCTGAGACGGCCCCCCGATGGGAAGAAAGCCTGGCATCTGTGCGGAGGGGGCCCGCCCCCATCCGCTCATCCCGTCAAAAAGACGGGGACGGCTTGGCAGCAGCAGCCGGTTGGGACTTTGGCAAGGCCCTAGGGTGTGCCTGCTGACGCCGAGGTGGAGGCCGGGAAAAAGCCGGCGTAGACTTATGTGGATAGCGGCGCGGAGGAGCCCGGAAGGGTCTCGACGTGGACGGCTTTGGCTTTGGCCTGACCAGCGCAGCAAATGACTTCACGTGTTCCAAAAGGTGTTTCGTAGCCACCTCAATGGTATCATCGAACAACTCCTTGCCCACACAGGGGAGGTTTGCCAATCGATCTTGTAGATTCGGGTCCATGTCGACCAGGCGCAGCCAAGCGAGCTGACGCATGGCCACGGCAAAGGCGGAGACCCTGGATGACAGCTCAAAGCCATCATATGCCGCATGGAAGAGATGGAGCCGCAGGTTGGAAAAATCCTCCAGGAGCAGGCCAAACGCCCCACGGCGGAGGCCGGCAAGTCCGCCTGGAAAGCTGCCAATGTCCAATCAGGTGTTTAAGATAAGACGTGAAGGTGAAGGCATAGTTGAGCACCCTAGAGGATATCATAGAATTTTGATAAAGCCTGCAGCCGAACTTATCAAGGGTCCGCCCCTCGCGCCCCAGAGGGACCGCTGCTGAGACCTGGGAGGGGTGAGATTTTTTTAAAGACGATTCCACCAGCAACGACTGGTGGGACAACTGTGGGTGCTCAAACCCTGGGCAAGGAACCGTGCGATACTTCGATTCCATCTTAGAGGGGACAGCCGTCACCATATAGGGAGTCTCCAGGTTTCTAATAAAGGTTTGCCGGAGCACAGGGTTCAACAGCAGCCTGAGGGACTCTCTAGGCAGAGACGGCATATCCAGCTCCGCTAGATACTCCTTGGAGTACCGAGAATCCGATTGGAGGTCGAGGTCAAGCACCCGGCCCATGTCCTGGACAAACCTGGTAAAGGACGGCCGGGACGAACCCCGAGCGGCGACCCCGAGCGAGACCGCCTCGGCGCAGAAAAGGAAGGGGAAGCCTCCCTAGAGTAACGAGGCTCCCGGTCCGTAACTCGCTCAAATCCCTCGGAGGCACATAAGGAACGCTCTGGGGTCGAGGACCTCCGTCGCCTTGAGGAGCCCCTCGGAGACGACCCCAGGATACGTGGCACCGACCGATGACGGGTCAGAGACCGATCCCCGAACTCCCTCGGCAAAAGCCTCGAACCTCGGACCGGAGCCCCGGACCGAGGGGGAGTAAGTAAGAGCCGAGGGTTAGTCAGAGACAACTCGGAAACCCTCAGCAGTCCTCCAGCACGCGAAGTCGGGGAGCGACCCCGCTTCGGAGGAGAACTTCGGGCCTTCTTAGACTTGCCCGAGGTCTCGGCGTGCCTCGAGCAGCGCTTTGCCCCGCGTAGCCCCGTCGGGGAAGAACGCCTCGAAGCCCGGGATGAAGAGTCCGAGGACGACGAAAGGTGCCGAGATCGGCGCACCTTGCCCCCAGGCGCCTCGATGCGAGGCTCAGGCTGGTCCGGCGCACGCGAGGTCGAGGTCGGTTGCAGGTGGGCCAGCGCAGCGGACAGCTCCGACGAGATCATCGCCCGGAGCATGTCCTGGAAGACCGGCACGGACAGCATCGACGGCATGTCCGAGGCCGCAGTGCACTCCACCGAGGGTGACCTCGATGCAGAATATTCCCTTGAGGTGGAGGCACGTCCCGAGGGCTTGGAGGACTTCGCCTGGGCCACAGGCAGGGAACTCCCTCCATGCCCAGCCGGCGTCCCCGAGGCTTCTTGGCTGGCGTGGAACCTGCTGGAGGAAGAGGGGACTTACCCGGAGCCGAGGACTTCTGCAAACCCGAGGTCTTCGGGGTCGAGTCTCGAGGAGGGGCCGAGGTACCCGAGGCCGAGGTCAAGGCCGAGGATGAGGTCTGATCAACGGCAAAAAGATCTGCCATACGGGCCTTGCGCCAACGGAGGGCCCGGTGCTGAAAGGTAGCACACCGGGGGCAGGACTCCTATTCTGATTGGCCCACGCGCCTTAGGCCCCACCAGTAGGCGGAGCTTTAGGACGGATGGGCCAATCCGGCCTCATTCCTTCGTTGGCTGCCTGCTGGACAGGCGGGTTTGGCTCCCGTCTGTCCGGCCAACTTCCAAAGGTACGGGGGAGGGGGGTGGGGGGGTCGGGGGGGGCGGCCAGGGGGGGCGCGGGTCGGCTGGGGGGGAGGGGGGTTTGCGTCGAGGGCAGGAGGGCCTGGGATCCCTCCTGCCCGTAATGTAGTGCGGGGTGGGGTTAGGGGGTCGCCGTGGCCAGGAGGGTTTGGGCTCCCTTCTGGCCCAACTACACAAAGGTACGGGGAAGGCGGGTGGGGGTGTCGTGGGGGTCGGCCAGGGGGGTCGCGGGTCGGCTGGGGGACGGGCGGAGGTTCTTGGGGGGGGGGCGGTCGTTGGAGGGAGGGGGGTTTGCGTCGAGGGCAGGAGGGCCTGGGATCCCTCCTGCCCGTAATGTAGTGCGGGGTGGGGTTAGGGGGTCGCCGTGGCCAGGAGGGTTTGGGCTCCCTCCTGGCCCGATATTGTTGGGGAGTCGGCGGTCCTTCGGGGTGAGGGTGCGAGTGGTCCTGCCGGGGGGGGGGGATGTATCGGACGTCGGGGAGGCGGCCGGGCAAGAGGGCTTGGGCTCCCTCTTGCTCCGATCGTGGATGCGGGTGCGGGTGGGAGCGCGTGCGAGCGGTCGTTCGGGGTGGGGGTGCGAGCGGTCCTGCTGGGGGGGTGAATCGGGCGTCGGGCGGGGTGGGAACTATGTTTAAAAACTTTTGTATACCGCGCTCAGGCATATAACGCGCGAGGGGTATGCGCGGTACGTAAAATCACGTATAACGCGCGCGTTATATCCGCGAAAATACGGTAATGATTCTATCCCACACTGCAGATGACATGGGCAGATGGATTAAAGTTGATTTGACAGTTGACTCCACTACACTTACAGTTATAAATATTTATGCCCCCAATAATGATGACCCATCCTTTTTTCATTCTCTCATGGATACTATCTTCTTGATTGGAGACACACCTTGTATACTTGATGGAGATTTTAATCAAATCCTAGATGCAAAATTGGATAGGAAATCTCATCCTTTTTGCAGACAATGTAAAGCTTGTTCTAGTCTACAAGACCTTATGTCTCAAACAAAATTAATTGACATGTGGAGAAAGCACAGTTACTTACCGTAACAGGTGTTATCCAGGGACAGCAGGCAGATATTCTTGACTGATGGGTGACGGCACCGACGGAGCACCGGTACGGACAATTTTAGAGTGATTGCACTCTAAGAACTTAGAAAGTTCTAGTTAGGCCGCACCGCGTGTGCGCGAGTGCCTTCCCGCCCGACGAAGGCGCGCGGTCCCCAGTTAGTATAAGCCAGCTAAGAAGCCAACCCGGGGAGGTGGGAGGGACGCAAGAATATCTGCCTGCTGTCCCTGGATAACACCTGTTACGGTAAGTAACTGTGCTTTATCCCAGGACAAGCAGGCAGCATATTCTTGACTGATGGTGACCTCCAAGCTAACAAAAAGAGGGATGGAGGGAAGGTTGGCCATTAGGAAAATAAATTTTGTAAAACAGATTGGCCGAAGTGTCCATCCCGTCTGGAGAATGCATCCAGACAATAATGAGATGTAAAAGTATGAACTGAGGACCAAGTAGCAGCCTTGCAGATTTCCTCAATGGAAGTGGAACGGAGGAAAGCTACAGACGCTGCCATAGCTCTAACTTTGTGGCCCGTGACAGAACCTTCCAGTGTCAGGCCCGACTGAGCATAACAGAATGAAACGCAAGCAGCAAGCCAATTGGATAGAGTGCGTTTAGAGACAGGATGACCCAACTTGTTAGGATCAAAGGACAAAAACAGTTGAGGAGATGATCTGTGAGGTTTAGTGCGTTCAAGATAGTAAGCCAAAGCACGTTTACAGTCCAAGTTATGCAAAGCCTGTTCACCTGGATGAGAATGAGGCTTCAGAAAAAAGACAGGTAGGACAATGGAATGATTAAGATGAAAGTCAGACAAAACCTTAGGGAGAAATTTTGGATGTGTACGGAGGACCACCTTATCATGGTGAAAAACAGTGAAAGGTGGATCGGCCACTAGTGCATGCAGCTCACTGACCCTCCTGGCAGAAGTGAGAGCTATAAGGAAGACCACTTTCCAAGTGAGAAATTTGAAATGTGCTGTGGCCAAAGGTTCAAAAGGAGGCTTCATTAAAGCAGAAAGAACCACATTGAGATCCCATACCACAGGAGGGGGCTTGAGAGGTGGTTTCACATTGAAAAGGCCCCTCATGAACCTGGAAACCAAAGGATGAGCCGAGAGGGATTTTCCATGAATTGGTTCATGAAAGGCAGCAATGGCACTAAGATGAACACTGATAGAAGTAGATTTGAGACCAGAGTCAGACAAGGAAAGAAGATAGTCCAACACCAATCCCACTGCTAGAGACATGGGATTATGGTGATGTAAGAGGCACCGGGAAGAAAACCAAGACCACTTCTGCTGATAACACTGAAGCGTGGCCGGTTTCCTGGAAGCATCAATGATAGAAGGGACAGGCTGAGAAAGGAGTGAGTGAGCCGAAGTCAGCCCGAGAGATACCAAGCTGTCAGGTGCAGAGACTGTAAGTTGGGATGCAGCAGGGTCTGCTGATGCTGAGTAAGCAGAGAAGGAAACAGAGGAAGAAGTATGGGTTCCCTGGAACTGAGTTGAAGTAGAAGGGAGAACCAATGTTGCCTGGGCCACAGTGGAGCGATGAGAATCATGGTGGCTTGTTCCCTCCTGAGCTTGAATAATGTCCGCAGCATGAGCGGTAGAGGAGGAAATGCATATAGGAAGAAATTAGTCCAATCCAGGAGAAATGCATCGGGTGCCAGACAGTGAGGAGAGTAAAGTCTGGAGCAAAACAGGGGCAGCTGATGATTGTGAGGAGCTGCAAAAAGGTCCACCTGAGGAGTGCCCCATTGAGCAAAAATGGACTGGAGAGTCAAAGGGTCGAGAGTCCATTCATGAGGTTGAAGAATTCTGCTGAGGTTGTCCGCTAAGGAATTCTGCTCCCCTTGAATGTAGACAGCCTTCAGGAATAAGTGGCGAGCTGTCGCCCAAGACCAAATCCGTTGGGCTTCTTGACACAACAGGCGAGAGCCCGTCCCTCCCTGTTTGTTGATGTAATACATTGCAACTTGATTGTCTGTGCAAATGAGAAGAACTTGAGGAAAGAGAAGATGTTGAAAGGCCTTGAGGGCATAAAACATCGCTCGGAGTTCCAGGAAATTGGTGTGGTGTTTCTTTTCCTGGGCAGTCCAAAACCCTTGAGTTTGGAATTCGTTCAAGTGAGCTCCCCAGGCATAAGGGGATGCGTCTGTGGTGATCACAAAATGATGAGGAGGTAGATGGAACAGCAGACCTCTGGATAGATTTGAAGTTGTCAACCACCAAAGAAGCGACTGTCGAAGAGACGAGGTCACAGATATGTGTTGTGAGCAAGGAACCGTCGCTTGCGACCACTGGGTTGCTAGGGTCCATTGAGGAGTGCGCAGGTGGAGACGTGCAAAAGGGGTGACATGTACTGTGGACGCCATGTGCCCCAATAGCACCATCATGTGATTGGCAGAAATGGTAATCTGTTGAAACACCTGCCGACAGAGATGAAGGATGGTCTGAATGGATGGAAGAAACGCCCTCATCAGAACAGTGTCCAGAATGGCTCCAATGAATTGAAGTCGCTGGGTCGGAATGAGGTGCGACTTGGGTAGATTGATTTCAAAACCCAACAGTTGAAGAAAGTGAATGGTCTGGTTGGTGGCAAGCAGAACCGCCTGAGGAGAATGAGCCTTGATCAGCCAGTCGTCCAAATAAGGGAAGACTTGAAAATTGTGAGAGCGGAGATAGGCCGCTACCACAATCAGACACTTGGTGAATACCCTGGGAGAGGAAGCCAGACCGAAGGGTAGCACCTTGTTCTGATAATGAGTTTGATTGATGAGAAAGCGTAGATATTGCCTGGACGTCAGATGGATGGGAATATGTGTGTAAGCCTCTTTTAGATCGAGGGAGCATAGCCAGTCGCCCTGAGTGAGAAGAGGGTAGAGGGTGGCAAGAGAGAGCATT
Organism: Geotrypetes seraphini; assembly: GCF_902459505.1. Classification (NCBI taxonomy): domain Eukaryota; kingdom Metazoa; phylum Chordata; class Amphibia; order Gymnophiona; family Dermophiidae; genus Geotrypetes; species Geotrypetes seraphini. The sequence goes on from NC_047094.1 coordinate 116,172,958, forward strand.
TTGAACTTCTCCTTGACCAAACATTTGTTGAGATCTCTGAGATCTAAGATTGGTCTGAGGTCTCCGGTCTTTTTGGGAACTAGAAAGTACCGGGAGTAAAATCCCTGACCTCGCTGATCTTGAGGAACTTCTTCGATGGCATTGAGAAGAAGGAGGGATTGAACCTCTTGAGCGAGAAGGAGGGACTGAGACTTGTTGGAAGCAGACTCTTTTGGCAGGCCTAACAGCGGAGGAGTCTGAAAATTGAGGGAGTAGCCGTGGGCTATGATAGAGAGCACGCACTGGTCGGTGGTGATTACTTCCCATCGAGTCAGAAAAATGTTTAGTCGACCTCCTATGGGCTGTGGAAGAGGACATGAGGGAGGAAGACTGGCAATGCCCTGGAGAAGCGAGTCAAAAGGGCTGAGTCGGTTTAGGCTGAGTAACAGGCTTTATGGCAGGCGGCTGTTGTTGGCGAGCCTGTTGTTGCTGCTGCCGTTGCCTCCGAGGCTGAGGAGGATGAGGCTGAATCGGCCGAGCAGAAAAACGCCTCTGATAAGACGGCTGCTGCCTAAAAGGGCGAGGAGGAGGAGGTTTCTTTTTGTTTTTCAATAAGGTATCCCACCTCGTCTCATGTGCAGAAAGCTTCTGAGTGGTGGTATCCAGAGACTCTCCAAACAGCTCATCATCCAGGCAGGGAGCATTGGCAAGGCGGTCCTGGTGGTTCACATCAAGGTCTGAGACGCGGAGCCATGCCAATCGTCTCATCGCCACACACATAGCAGTAGCTCGGGATGTCAGTTCAAAAGTGTCATAGATGGAATGGACCATGAACTTCCTGAGTTGCAAGAGACTGGCAGTGCATTGTTGAAAAGCAGAAAGCTTGCGGTCAGGAATATACTTATGAAAAGTGGCCATCTGCTGGATAAGATGTTTCAGGTAAAAGGAGAAGTGAAACGCATAGTTACCTGAACGGTTGGCCAACATAGCATTTTGGTAAAGTCATTTACCAAATTTGTCCATGGCCTTGCCCTCTCTACCAGGAGGGACAGAGGCATACACACTAGATTTTTTGAGGGTTGACTCCACCAGCAAAGACTCATGTGGAAGCTGAGGTTTGTCAAACCCTGGAATAGGAATAACTTTATAAAGTGATTCCAATTTCCTTGGAGCTCCAGGAATGGTGAGAGGCGTTTCCAAGTTTTTGTAAAAAGTTTCCCTTAATATATCATGAAGGGGTAACTTTAAAAATTCTTTGGGAGGTTGGTCAAAGTCCAAAGCCTCCAGGAATGCTTTTGACTTTTTGGAATCAGACTCCAAGGGAAGAGAAAGGGTGTCTGACATCTCTCTTAGAAATTTAGTGAAGGAAGAGTGCTCTGGCTTACTAGCAGGATCCTGCACCGATGGGTCAGCCTCATCAGATGAAAAATCAGGCGAAGTCGATGCCGATGAAGAGGCAGTGACTTCTATGGGAGCGGAGCGTTTGCGGGGCCGGCGCGCAGTCTGCAGGACTTGGCTCACTGCATGTTCGACTGGCGGGCCAAGGACAGTAGGGGATGGCTTCTTAGCCGGCTTACCTACAGGGTGCAACACCGACGATGGATCTTGCGGTGTCGAAACTACTGGTGTCGACTTGGAGGAAGTTGCCGGAGTCGATGCCGGGGGAACTTCCATGGCGGCACCGAAAAGAATCCGCTGCTGAATTTGACGATTCTTCAAAGTTCTCTTTCGATGATCTCTTATCAATGACCTGGAAAAGGAGGCAAAGTGCAAGGTTATAAAATTTGCAGACGATACCAAACTGTGCGGTAGAGTTAGGTCCAGGGAGGAGTGTGAGGACCTGCAAAGGGACCTGGACAAGCTGGAAGACTGGGCAAACAAATGGCAAATGCGCTTTAACATGGAAAAATGCAAGGTCATGCATATAGGGAAAAAGAACCCGTTGTTCAACTACAAATTGGGGGGGGGCATTGTTGGGAGACAGCAGACTTGAGAGAGACTTGGGTGTGCTGGTGGATGCATCACTGAAGCCATCTGCACAGTGCGCAGCAGCCTCGAAAAAAGCCAACAGGATGCTGGGCATCATAAAGAGGGGCATAACAACCAGGACGCGGGAAGTCATCATGCCATTGTATCGAGCGATGGTGCGTCCACATCTGGAATACTGCGTTCAGTATTGGTCGCCACACCTCAAGAAGGACATGGCGGTACTTGAGAGAGTCCAACGGAGAGCAACGAAACTGGTAAAAGGGCTGGAACACTGCCCATACGCCGAGAGGTTGGATAGGCTGGGGCTCTTCTCTCTGGAAAAAAGGAGGCTCAGGGGAGATATGATAGAGACCTTCAAGATCATGAGGGGCATAGAGAGGGTGGATAGGGACAGATTCTTCAGACTGAAGGGGACAACAAGTACGAGGGGGCATTCGGAGAAACTGAAGGGAGATAGGTTCAAAACAAATGCAAGGAAGTTTTTTTTCACCCAAAGGGTCGTGGACACTTGGAATGCGCTACCGGAGGAAGTGATCAGGCAGAGTACGGTACAGGGATTCAAACAGGGATTGGACGGATTCCTGAGGGATAAAGGGATCGTGGGATACTGAGGGAGGAGTTGGGATGTAACACCAGGAAAGCTAACCAGGTAATAAGTATAGAAACCCAAAAGGTCGTGCATGTGCAAGACCGGAGGGTTAGGACTACGATGGGAAGATAGGACTTCAATGAGAAACCAAGGTGGCAAGGGAGCCCCTTTTGGTGATTCAGACAGGTCGCGACCTGTTTGGGCCGCCGCGGGAGCGGACTGCCGGGCAGGATGGACCTATGGTCTGACCCGGCGGAGGCACTGCTTATGTTCTTAGAACTACAGCGGGTGCACGTTTCTGCCCTATGGTCCGGACCCAAACACTGGAGGCACCACTTATGCGGGTCGGACAATGAAATAGGGCGTGCACACCGCTGACACTTTTTAAAACCCGGTGAAGGGGGCATGAAGGGAAAAACGGCAGTAGCAAAATCGAAGCCCGAGACTTCGATGGTGCCAACAGGCCCCCCTTGGGCCGACTGAAAAAAGTCGAAAAAAATAGACTTTTTTTTTTTTTTAAATTTTATCAAGAAAAAAGAAAATAACAAAACATGAAGAAAATTCACGAGAAAAAATACGCGAGCGGGAAGGCGAAAAAGAGTATCCAACAGCTCCGCAGAAACTAAGAACCTGGGGACCGCACGCCTTCGTCGGGCGGGAAGGCACTCGCACACGCGCGGTGCGGCCTAACTAGAACTTTCTAAGTTCTTAGAGTGCAATCACTCTAAAATTGTCCATACCGGGGCTCCATCGGTGCCGTCACCCATCAGTCAAGAATATGCTGCCTGCTTGTCCTGGGATAATATTTAATCCAACAGACCTAGAGTATACCTTCTATTCACCACCTCATTCTTCATACTCTAGAATTGACTACTTTTTGACTAGCTACTCCCTAACTAGGCTAGTTGAAGAGACGAATATCCATCCCATCTCAGTGTCAGACCATGCGTCAATAACCATCACCTTCAAGGGCCTCACCAAACCCTTGCCCAAAGGTTTATGAAGATTTAACTCATCTCTGCTTTCTGATTCCACATTTATACAGAGCGCTAAGACACATATAAAGGAATATTTCGAGAAAAATAACATTTCTGAGACTTCTTGGCAAACGACATGGGATGCTTTTAGAGCATTTATCCATAGCATCATTATTGCCTATGCTGCAAAATCTAACAAGATTAATAGAGCTACCACACAACATCTGGAACAAAAAATACAAGATCTAGAAAGACAACATTCACAAGACACATCTAACCAAGATACATTGAAAGCTCTACAAAAACTGGGATTTGAATATAATCAAGCACTCAGTTCGACCGCAGCTAAAGAGGTATTCTTGAAATCCGTGTCATACTATTCTAATATGAACAAATGTGGTCATCCTCTTGCAAATTACTTGAAATTACGTTCAGAAAAAATGAGGATTCCAGCTATTAAAGTTGCATCGGGTTCCTCTGTAACATCACCAGCCATAATTTGTGCTCAATTCCACTCGTTTTATACAGACTTATATTCTTCTGAAAGACCAAATCAAGATCTGTTTGATCCTTTTCTTCAACATCTGCCACACCCTGTTCTGTTACAGGAGGAACTGGAACCTTTGACTGAACCAATTCTATCATCCCAAATTGAAACGGCGCTTTTATCCATGTCAAAAAATAAATCACCAGGTCCTGATGGCTTGACAGTGGAATTTTAAACTGCATTTTTGGATGACCTTCTTCCCTTTTTGACGGATTACTTTTCGCATCTAGCTGCAACTGGATCGGCAGAAGGTTCATTCACAGAAGCTCTAACCACAGTTTTACCAAAATCAGGGAAGAACCCCCTACTAGTACAAAACTACAGACCGTTGTCATTAATCAATGTAGATGCCAAAATTTATGCCAAACTTTTAGCAAATTGACTTAACTTCATCCTGCCTAAAATCATACACAGAGATCAAAATGGCTTCATGAAAGGTAGAATATCAAGTGACAATACTAGACTCTTCACACATGTGTTACACCAAGCAGCATACTTACCTGATCCCCTTTTAGCTATTGCTTTGGATGCAGAGAAGGCGTTCAATCGAGTGGAATGGACCTTTCTTTTTAAAGTGATAAACTGGTTCGGAATTCCAGACGATTATATAAATGGTTAGAGCTCTCTACTCCAACCCATCTACGAAGCTCCGTATTAATGAAGTGTTCTCTGCCTCCTTTAAACCGTCGAGAGGAACCAGGCAGGGCTGCCCGTTATTTCCTCTTCCCCCCTCTTAAATTCAATCAATTTGTACCTTGCTTAATCTATTGTAAACCGCACAGAACTTAATGGTATTGCGGTATATAAACTATTATTATTATCTCCTCTGCTATTTAACATAGCATTAGAACCCCTTCTAATAGCAATAAGGACTAATTCAAACATCATTGGATTACAAATTGATGATTTAGCGATCAAACTGTCAGCGTATGCAGATGATGTCCTGATATATTCTACCTTGGATTCAATACCACATGTTCTTGATTCAATAGACTTATGCTTGTCTTTCTGGGTATAAATTAAATACCACAAAGACTGAAGTCATGCCTCTGAACGACACCATGTGGAGACATCATTTCACAACATGGTCTTAAATACTCACCGAATAAGTTGAAATACTTAGGAATCTTTTTTGGCAACACAATAGCAGAGACTAGTTCTTTTGTTGAAAAACATATTCATCATCTAATTAAGACTACAGCATTACAATAGTCCCCATTGAAACTCTCATGGTGGGGGAGATTGGACTCTATTAAAATGGTTCTGGCTCCCAAAATTACATATATCCTCTCTATGATACCTTTTTTTCTTCCGCTTAAAACCTATTCCAAAATGGAATCCTCACTATCCAAATTCCTATGGAACAACAAAGCAAAAATAAACAAAACCCCCAAATAAAACATAACGAATTAGAGTCTAGGAAGGTGGGGTACCTGAACCCTATCCTCAGAAACTGTAAAAAAACAACTTTTGAAGCGTACAGCAAGCCACCCCCGAAGTTCCCATAGGAAATAAAGGAAGTGTACTCGCAGTTCTGCAGTGGCTGAGAGAAGGAAAAGGATTTTCTGCCTCAGAAACTTCTCCAAATCCAAGTTTCCAAATTTCCAAGTTTATTGTAAATTTGATTGAAAGGTTATCAAAATACTAAGCGTTTTACAACAATAAAACAGGGGTGAGAACAGAATTAAAACAATAATAAACAGATGAAATATACTCAGACAAACAAAACACAAAGTAAATGTAATAAGAACAAGAAGGATAGGGGGAGAACTACAATAAATACAGGAAAGAGAATGTATGGACTAAGGGGATCAAGTAGATCTTCACACTGTCAAATGGCCAGACACTGACTATGACCTCAGCCCCCCCCCCCCCAAGGATCCTTGCCATGCGGTTGGGTGCAGGAAATGCAGCCTGCACCTTGAAACCTGGGTGGATCTCCCTCCAGACTCACACAGCCTGCACTTAAAACCCATGACAAGGTCACTGGGCAAGCAAATTCCCAGGGGAAGGGGCCCTGAGTTTAGTAAGGGTGGCACACAGCAGGCTTGCTCCACAGATCCACAAGAGTTTCTCTGTGAAGCAGCAGTCCGGCACTGCGGGACTGTGTCCTTTCCTCCGACAGGGGACCACCTGGAAGGGGTCTCAAGGCACTGAAGCAACTGAGAAAGCGACCTTTAAGCGAAGAAACAAGAAAAGAAGAAGAGCAACTGCAAGAGACTTCTGCACAGATTACTTGCAGAAATTCTAAGTGGATATGTTCTCTACCTCTCAGGCTAAGGGGGTGTGGAGTATGTGCTCAGAAAAGTGTTGGATTTCTGTAACTCTCGGACTGTGGGTTGGGATTGAACATCTAGTGTAACTAACGTATGGAATCAGAAGGGACGTAACAGAACGAGTATCTCCCAAAACCCGGGTCTCACTCTGGAAAGGGTTCTAAGGTTGCAATATTGAGTAATCTGTGCACTGTGGCTTTAACCCGAACAACCTTCTCAGGACGGCCTGCCGGGGAATCCAGAAAATACTCAAGTCAGAAGACAGAGAGACTCCAGTTCATAGCCATCTCCGAGAACCTCCAAGACCCAGCGGTTGGAGGTAATGACCTGTCATTCCAACAGAAAAGCCAACAGCTACCCCCTATGCAAAGGGGAGGTCAACAGTTAGCGTCAGAACTGCTTCTTGGCAGGAGATGCCGGATGACTCCCCATGTTCGGCTGACGTTGAGAACCGCTGAAGTGTGGTCTAAAAGATGTAGAGGACTTCTGGCCTGCGGAAGGGCCCAAGTACAGACAAGAGTGCCTGAAGGGACGAAAATTAGAATGCCCCAAATCTCTGGAAGGACGGGATCTATTTATGGTCAGCGACTTGGGCCTGCGATTCTGCACACTGGCCATCAGATCATCCAGACCCTGGCCAAACAGCTGTCCCTTAAAGGGTATCCAGCTCAAGGTTGCTTTAGAAGATGAATCACCAGACCACTGCTGGATCCAGAGCATTTTGCGATCTGAAACGGAATAGGCGGAAAGCTTAGCAAAGACTTTCAAAGATGTCATACAAAGCATCAGCCACTCCCAAGATTATAAAATCCAAGTCACGAAGCACCAGCTTGGAATGGCATGCCGTTGCCACGAAAGATACTGACACCACCTTAACACCAGCGGCCACCGAATCAAACAGACACTTGAGGACAAAATCCGCCCATCAGTCCTGAACACCTCTGTCACTGGGGAGAGAAGTGCGCTTGGTGACCTGTGCCACCGAGAACTCCAATTTCAGGGAAGCAAAGTGCTTGTTAAAGGCATAAGACATGGGATAAAGCCACGCTATGGTATGAACACATTTCAAGGAACCTTCATGAGTCTCCCAAATATCTGTAAGAATCTGAACAAGGTCAGGATGATCAGGAAGAGGCAGATTGTGGCTTCTGGTCATTCATGAGAGAATATTCTACAGTGATAAGCTGCTCAGACTACAGCTTTAATTCCTGGAGAGATTCAGAGATCAAATCCACAAGATGCACGTGCTTGAAAAATCTGCGCACAGTGGGATCCTCCTCCAAATCAGGGGCTCCGCACTGATCCAGATCCTGAAGATCTACAGATCTGCGGGGCTCCCCTGCAAAAGCAGAGGCATGGAAAGCGTCTCAGACACAATCATGGGCACTACCAGCTTACCTGCCAGCTCTCCCAAGATGATACAGGAGAGAAGACCCTGGTCCATCAGAGCAGTGGTCACTGTTACTGACACAGAATCTGGCAGAAGGGCAACAGGCAGAGACTTTCTAAGCAAGAATGCCTGATAAAGCATGTTAACAAAATGAGAGGAAACCCCATCCTCCATGGTGGGAGCCAATCCCTGCACACTAGGTTTGAACTGTTTGGAGGATTTACAAGTTTATCTCCTGAGATGCACTTGTGTTTCGCCAAAACGTCACCTGCACATTCCCCAAGCCCCCCTCCCAGACACCATTTTTGCGGGAGTTAGGACAGTAGGCACTAGAAGACCCTCCTTGGAGGTTTAAGGCACCTAATCCGAACAAGCCTTGTACCCCTCACAGGCCGTAGCACACGTGGAACACGGCTGCGCATCCAACAGCCATCCACTGCAAATGAGGCATGAATCCATTACATCTTGCCCTGAGGAGGCCATCTATGTGGTTTTCTTTCAAAAACAAAATTAGTAAATGCAAAAAAAATAACTAAATCCAAATCAGGAAAAATCCAAGATGACAACTGCCGATTTTAACTAAAAATAGCCTGGGAAAACCATAAAAAACTGCAAAAAAACCCAGCGATTGTAGGATTTTAGGGGTGGGAGGGTAGGGCATGCAGGAAAACCACCTAAAAAACACCTTTTAAAGCCCCCTCCCCAATCGCTGATTCAAGCTGTCAGCTTGTATTCACAGAAGCATGTGATGACAGGAAAACACTGTAAACAGAGCTGAAACAGCTCACAGGGAAATCCTCTGCCTCAACTTGCTGGAAAGCCAGACTTTGAATCTTCTGACTGCCCCAACGTCCACGGCCAGTCACCTCTGCCAACCTCGGACATGCCAAGCAGCATGCCAGGTGGAGGAACGCATCCCAGCCCTGATCGTGGGTGTACCTCCACGGAACCATACAGCCTGTGCTCGACCCACTACCGAATGAACCTGGGGTGAGGTGAGCTAGCTCCCAAGGAAATGGTCCCTGAGCTGATGTGCAGGCCTTCCAGAGGGCTTACTGACAAGCTGGGAACCCTCCAGAAGCAGACTTTTCCTCAAGGGTCTGCGATCCCCTGCAGTTGGAGCTGTCCCCGCAGGGAATCTCCGCAGCATAAGGGTGAAAACTGCGAACGCAAAGACTGAAATTACACAAAATAAAACACGAGCAGAAAAGACAAGTTTCTACAGCCTGGCTTGTAGGAAGAAGAACTGATGTTTACAGGGACAGTGATGAGGTACGAGGGGAGGGGTTTAACCGTCTGAAGTATGAGTCTTCCTACAAAATCCTGGTGGGTAGACAGTACTGCTGCACGATTCGAATCGGTTCACCGATTCACTTCGGGTGAATCGATTCAAATCGATTTAAAACAAACAAAAAAAATTGGCTTCCTGATTCGGCTGACCTTCCCCCCTCGTCCTCTAAAGCAGGAGCAGCAACGCTGCTCTTGCTGGTCGGCCGATACCGCACCTGCTTTAGAGGGCGAGGGGGGAGGGTCAGTCGGGAAGTGCTGCTCTCCGGCTTCCCCCCAGGCATCCGGATTACCCCCTCTCCCCCCCCCCCCCCCCGCACCGTTTACCTTTGAGGAGCAGCCTGCAGACAAGATCACGGTGTTAGCAATCTTTGCACTGCTTCGGAGCTGTTTCCTCTGCCGCAATCCTGCCTCTGACGTCAGAGGAGGGGCGGGACCGCGGCAGAGGAAACAGCTCCAAAGCAGTGCAAAGATCGCTAGCACCTCATCTTGTCTGCAGGCTACTCCTATAAGGTAAACGGTGCGGGGAGGCCAGGGGGAAGCCGGACATCAGTGGGAGGCCTGGGAGAACACACAGGCCTTTCAGGGGGGGAGCAGTCCTTCGGGTTGAAGGGGGGGACAGGCAGGCCTTCAAGGGGTGTGATGCAGGCCTTCAAAGGGGGGGGAAGACAGGCCTTCAAAGGGGGGGGGAAGACAGGCCTTCAAAGGGGGGGGAAGACAGGCCTTCAAAGGGGGGGGAAGACAGGCCTTCAAAGGGGGGAGAAGACAGGCCTTCAAAGGGGGGGGAAGACAGGCCTTCAAAGGGGGGGGAAGACAGGCCTTCAAAGGGGGGGGAAGACAGGCCTTCAAAGGGGGGGGAAGACAGGCCTTCAAAGGGGGGGGAAGACAGGCCTTCAAAGGGGGGGGGGAAAGACAGGCCTTCAAAGGGGGGGGAGAGACAGGCCTTCCAAGGGGGGGGAGAGACAGGCCTTCCAAGGGGGGGGGGAGAGACAGGCCTTCCAAGGGGGGGGAGAGACAGGCCTTCCAAGGGGGGGGGAGAGACAGGCCTTCCAAGGGGGGGAGAGACAGGCCTTCCAGGGGGGGGGAGAGACAGGCCTTCCAAGGGGGGGGGAGAGACAGGCCTTCCAGGGGGGGGGAGAGACAGGCCTTCCAGGGGGGGGAGAGACAGGCCTTCCAAGGGGGGGAGAGACAGGCCTTCCAAGGGGGGGGAGAGACAGGCCTTCCAAGGGGGGGGAGAGACAGGCCTTCCAAGGGGGGGAGAGACAGGCCTTCCAAGGGGGGGGAGAGACAGGCCTTCCAAGGGGGGGGAGAGACAGGCCTTCCAAGGGGGGGGGAGAGACAGGCCTTCCAAGGGGGGGGGGAGACAGGCCTTCCAAGGGGGGGGGGAGAGACAGGCCTTCCAAGGGGGGGGAGAGACAGGCCTTCCAAGGGGGGGGAGAGACAGGCCTTCCAAGGGGGGGGAGAGACAGGCCTTCCAAGGGGGGGGAGAGACAGGCCTTCCAGGGGGGGGGGGGAGACAGGCCTTCCAAGGGGGGGGAGAGACAGGCCTTCCAAGGGGGGGGAGAGACAGGCCTTCCAAGGGGGGGGAGAGACAGGCCTTCCAAGGGGGGGAGAGACAGGCCTTCCAAGGGGGGGGAGAGACAGGCCTTCCAAGGGGGGGGAGAGACAGGCCTTCCAAGGGGGGGGAAGAGACAGGCCTTCCAAGGGGGGGGAGAGACAGGCCTTCCAAGGGGGGGGGAGAGACAGGCCTTCCAAGGGGGGGGGAGAGACAGGCCTTCCAAGGGGGGGGGGAGAGACAGGCCTTCCAAGGGGGGGGGGGAGAGACAGGCCTTCCAAGGGGGGGGGGAGAGACAGGCCTTCCAAGGGGGGGGGAGAGACAGGCCTTCCAAGGGGGGGGGGAGAGACAGGCCTTCCAAGGGGGGGGAGAGACAGGCCTTCCAAGGGGGGGGAGAGACAGGCCTTCCAAGGGGGGGAGAGACAGGCCTTCCAAGGGGGGGAGACAGGCCTTCCAAGGGGGGGAGACAGGCCTTCAGGAATGGGGGGGGACAGGCCTTCAGGAATGGGGGGGACAGGCCTTCAGGAATGGGGGGGGGACAGGCCTTCAGGGGAGGGGGTCCTGGTGTAGAAGTACACAGAGGTAGGGAGGGAGGGAAGGGGGGATTCAAAGAGACATGCATAAGCCAGACTTTGGGGGGAAGAAATAATGGGTCTAAAAATAGAGGAGAGGGAGAGAGATGATGGACAATGGGATTTAGGGAGGGAAGGAACAGAAAGGGAGAGAAGTTGGACACAAGTGATGGTGTGGAGGGGGGACAGAGATACTGGGTTAGGAGGGTAATTGGGAAGAGAAAGGGAGAGATGGTGGACCCTGGGATGGTGGGGAAGGAGGGAGAGATGCTGGATGAAAGGGTAGTTGAGAAAAGGCGAATCTGTGGATGGAGATGAAAAAAAGGAAAGATGCTAGACCTCCGGGGGTGGGAAGGGAAACGGAAGGGGAGAACACAGATGGATGGTTAGCACGGAGAAAGAAGGAGACCCTGGCAAGCAAGTTATCAGAAGACAATCAGAGCTTGGGACCAACAAGATTTGAATATTGACCAGACAACAAAAGGTAGAATTATATTTTCTATTTTGTGATTACAACATGTCAGATTTGAAAAGTGTATCCTGCCAGAGCTGGTGTTTGACCGTGAACGAGCTAGGATTTAACAGAGAGGAAGGAAAAGGCCTTTTTGTTTCTTTATTTTGTTTACACCACAGCACCAATGTGGTTAGAAGAAGCCAAAGGGGGATAAGAAGCTATAAAATAAACCCACTAAGATGTTTGGGGGAAAAAAAAAAAAATAGCCAATTGGGTAGGAAAATTGAATCGAATAGAAAAACCAATTCAATAGGCTGAATCAAATCGAATTTTTTTTTTTCCTGAATCGGGCAGCACTAGTAGATGGAAATCACCCACTAGTCCCGGAATAAAGTGGGATTGTACAAGAATTAATAGCTACAAGCATGAATAGCAAGCATGGGAAAACTGACGTTTATTAAAAGGTTAGTTATAACATCTAGACACAGGAAAACATATACATATCACAGCGGCTCTCTTTTCTAGATACGACTGTTATAGAAACTGATGTAGAAAAAAAATACATTAAAAAATGTAAATAAACACCAGTACAAAATAAGAGCAGGACATAAACACACTTACGTCGATACCACCAAGCAACAGAAGCTTGAAGTAATAGCGTCCCCTTAGTAAGTAAATCGAGATGCAATTAAGGGCATTTTTGACACCTACACGGAGTATTCAGCACCCTAAAGGCAGCGTTGTACTAATGGTCCTTAGAGCATGGATTCAGCAACACATACATGTTATTGTGTTCAGAATTATCAAATTACACGCATTCGGCTGTTCTAGTACGCCGAGCACCCCTCTTTACACCCGAAGACCGGATGGACCGATTTTCCCCTCACCGTGGTCAACCATCTCTCCTTCACTATCCCCGGACTAACATATCTTGCCTTCTCCTCACTGTACGTGATCTCACACTTCTCCGTCAAGACTCCACACCCCCACCCACATCCCCATACCTATCCCCAGTCCAACATATCTTGCCTTCTCCTCCCTGTCCACGATCCAGCACCTCTCCCTCAAACCTCCACCACCGCCCTCCCTTTCCCATCTTACTGTCAAACTCGTACCTGAAATCGCCCAGCACCACTCTTACTGCTTTCCTTCTCCGGTACCGTCCTCTCTGACACAACTTCTCTCTTTCTCTCAGATGCGTCCCGCCTTGCCGGAAACAGGAAGTTGCATCAGAGGAGAGTAGGATGATAGAAAATTGAAAAAGTTACGTCAGAGGAAAAGCTGTACGCCGGAGAAGGAAAGCTGCGGGGCTTGTTAGCGATCTCTAAGACAAGTTGGAAGTAGACGTCTTCACAGGAACAGGGGTTGCGGGGATGGAAGTAGTTCCTGTGGGGTTACCGTGGGAGCGCTTTAGCCTTTCAGTGACCAATTACCTGTCTAGGATCCTCAAAGACGTCCAAGTACCGCCTTCTCCTCACAAAAGCACATTTATCTGTAACAGGTGTCCCAGTGCAATAGGTGAGACATTCTAGACAAGTGGGTAGTGTTCCATGGTCGCCTGTCATCTGCAGAGGAAATCCAGTTCGGATTTTTTTTTTTCTGTGCCTCTTCTGTACTTCACTGAGCTCTTCAGCTACATGTACATTTATTCCTTCTGCACGCATGCCTGCAGGAATGTGTTCATTCTACTTTCTTCCCTTCTCCAGCTCCTATGTGGGACTCTCTTCAGGTCCTCAGATCCATGGCTACCATGTTGGATGTGGTTCCTTGGGCGAGAACGCACATTCATCCTTTCCAGCTTGTCCTACCCTCACTAGGCTCTGCACTGTGATGCGTTACAGACCAGTCTTTCCTTATTGGTGGCTTCTCCCACAATTGCTATGCAAGGACATATCACTGCAGATCACCTCCTGGGTCGTGGTTCTGACAGATGCCAGCCTTTGGGGCTGAGGAGCCCACTGCACTCAGCGTTCCATTCAGGGATATTGGACACTCTCTCACTGGAAATGGTTGCTCAACCAGTTAGAGCTCAAAGCCTTCAGCTGGCTCTAATGCACTAACAAAAGACTCTGGAGGGCCAAGTGGTCAGAGTCTTCTCCAGCAATGCAATGCGCATGTGGCAGGAGTCAACATTGTTTAGGACAACTTCCTCAGCAGACAGCCTTTGGTTCAATCCTGCTTGGGCCTCATGGCCATGGCAAAGCACACGCAAACAGCTTGATTCTTCAGTCGAAGGTCTGAGCTCAGAAGTGAGGGTTTTGGCACTGGTGTAGCTGTGGCCTCAGGAATTTCTCCTGTATGTCTTTCTCCTTGGCCCATGCTAAGCTGAGTCTTTCAGTGGATCAAGGGCCATCTGGGCTGTGTCATTTTGATAGTTCCAGACTGGGCTTGCAGACCATCGTATGCAGCTCTGCTGCATCTTCGGTTGTGTGTCCCTCCTGGCCTAATTAAGCAGGGTCTGGTCTGCGTGGTGGACCCAGGATGTTTTTGCTCTTCTGGCTTGGCTCTTGAGCATGCAGCCTTGGTTGCAAGGGCTCTTCAGCTGTGGTCCTTTTTCACTCTGCTCATTTCTAAGCAGTTATCTGCACTGTATCTTCATATGCTACAGAATGGGAGACTTTCCAGCATTGGTGCGGTCAGGACCATGCAGAGCCATATTCCAATCTACTTTCGGTGGTTCAGACTTTTCTCCAGATTGGTCTTGATCAAAGCCTCTCTGCAGTGTCCCTTCGGGTCCAAGTAGCCAGGCTCCCTTGTTTTTTTGCCCAGGGTCACCCTTCATCTTTGCCGTCTCAGTCTGACACTGCCAGATTTCTGACAGGGATTCTTCGCATTGAACCACCAATTTATCTACTGTTCCCTTTCTGGGACCTCACCTGGTGCTTATAGTCTCTCCAAGACTTCCTTTGAACCCTTTCGGGATGCTTCCGTCTCGGCCTTAATGCTCCAGATGTTTTTTTTTCTTAGCGCTGTACCGTCAGCGAGCCGTATCTCCGGACTCCAGGTTCGTTCTTGCAATGAACCGTTCCTCCAAATCTCAGATACTGGGATTTCCTTGCGCACAGTTCCTTTCTTCCTGCCGAAGATGGTTTCAGCTTTCCATGTTGATCAGTAAGTACGTATGCCTGTTTCTCAGCCTACTTGTTCAAAGACTCAAGATCATGTTTTGATGATCCTGGATATGCACGGAGTGCTTCTTCGCTATTTGGTGGTCGCAAATAAGTTCGCCTTTCTGGCCATTTGCTTGGGCTGACTTATTCTGTCCAGCAGGGCACTCCCGCTGCTAAGGCCTCAGTTTCCTGATGGATCCATGAGGCCTTTTCATCAGCCTACATGCTTTCTGGGAAATAGCCTCCTGTTTCCATCCAGGCGCATTCTTCTAGAGGTGTGGCTTCTTTGTGGGCCGAAGCTAGAGCTATCCCCTCTGAAGAGATTTGCACAGCGGCAATATGGTCCTCTATACACCCATTTGCGCTATTTGCAGAGTATATGTGGTGGTAAGACAGGACTTTATCTTTAGGGTCCTCAGTCTTAAAGGTTGGCGCAGTCAGCCTGTCCTGACTTTTTGGGGACTGCTTTTGTACATCTCACTTATTTAGAATGTCTCTCCTATTGCACTGGAAAAAGAGATTATATTCTTAACCCTGGTAAGCTCTTTTCCAGTAGATAGGTGAGACATTCTAGACTCCCGCCCTGTCCTATTTGTTTCATGCATCTCCAAGTTGTACCTTGGATGCCAGTCAGCCCTTGGGGGCTGAGGAGTATACTGTATACATGTTCCTCTTTTCAGCGGGAGTGGTCTCTGAGCTCCCTTGAGGTTTTTGCCGGCTGTTTGCAGCTGATATTCTCATGTTGCTCCTTTGAGTAGAACAGTTATTTATGACCTTGATTGGTATGTGTGTCTCTACTTCACATTGGTTTTGTAGCCCTTGGTGATTGGGTACAAACTGTAGGTGGAGCTAAAGAGCTCAGTGAAGTACAGAAGAGGCACAGAAAAATCCTAACTGGATTCCTTCTGTAGATGGCACACGGCCATGGGGACACTACCCACTTGTCTAGAATGTCTCACCTATCTACTAGAAAAGAACTTAGCAAGGTAAGTATATAATCTATTTTTACCGATAAAAACAAAAACTGTGGATACAGATGTTCTGGAGATAATTTATTAAACAATGACATATAAAACCATGAAAATTCAATTAAAAAAGTACAATGATAAAAAATACTGTGACCGGACCCTACCCTAAGATTGTCAGGCCCATCTTTATTTAACTCTATTAGAACCTATAATTGATTCCATCACTCTCACAGTATATGTAATAGCCCACATACATCAGAGCATACCAAGTCCTTCTACCATATAGTTCAATACTTTTATGGTATGTCTTCAGTCTTCATCGTTATTTCTGGCATAACAATTATACACACTGATTTGTATTTTCATTTCCCTTTTTAAAAAAATAGGATGTCATTATCTAGTACTTCATTATCTAGCCACTCCTCTATCTTTAACCTAATCTCACACGCCCCAAATAGGCCCGTCTAGCCCATAGGTCCCCCAACTCTCATCATGAAGCTGCCTTCTTGGCTCCTTCTTCTCCTACTCTGCTCTTCTCTCAAACTCTCCCCCTGCCTGACACCCCCTTCCCCCAACCTCCTCGACCCTGCAAATGCCCGCAGTACTTGCCCTGGCCTCAGAATTTCCACGCTGATACGCTCCAAACACCACACATCCTATAAAAACCCTCGTAAAGTCAACCACGCCTCTCTAAAACCTGTCTCTGCTTCCACTCTCTCTGACCCTGCCTCTGATTCTCTCACCCCAGTCTCGACACTTTATTACAATGCCAGATCCGCTTGTAATAAGATTCAAATCTTGAAAGACCTACTCGAGGATTCAGACCCCGGATTCCTATTCATCACAGAATCCTGGATCACAAAAGATGACCAATTTATTCAAAACGAACTTTGCTCCCACGGCTACCAAGGCCTCTTCTCTCCAGAACTAACCGAAAAGGAGGCGGCCTGGCTCTCCTTTTCAAATCATTCTTCGATGTCCAGCTCCTTGAAAAGGGCAGCCTCTCCTCACTAGAATACATGCTAGCCTCAGTTAACGATGAATACCACCCTCATCCACTGGGTATCCTGCTCCTATACCGCCCACCTACCCCTTGGAACAATTCCTCCGAACTCGTCTTTGAAACCATAACAAACGCCTTCCTCAAATTTCAAAGATTACTGATCATCGGAGACATCAATCTCCACCTTGACGATGTCACCAGCAAGGACGCATCCGAATTTAATAGCTTCCTCTCCTCTTTAGGCTTTCCCCCTCCCCTCTCCCCTACCCACGAAAAAGGCCACACACTAGACCTCATCAGTTTTCTGGATCTCACTGCTCACAAAACATCAACCACTGACATTCGCTGGGAAATCGTCCCCTGGTCCGACCACTTCCTAGGGGCTTTCTGCCTCCCAATCTTCATGTCACATTTTGAGCCCCCACCCCGCACCTCAAATTCTATTACCTTCCGCAAAAAAATCTCAAGCAATCTGTTCTGGACCAATTTTCTTGACAAATTCTCCCCCATCCCTAAACCTGCAGAACCAGAAACAAACTGGCAAAACTGAGTCACCCTCTCCGAGTCCACCTTCCATTCCCTTGCCCCTCTCCACTAAAACCATCTCCTATTCCCGCAAGGCCCCTTGGTACCTCCCATACCACAGAGAACTGAAACAGAAATGCCGAGCTCTGGAACGAAAATAGAAAAAAAATCTAAATCCCCTACAGACAGACACTCCTGGAGGGGTCAATATTAAATTCTACAATACTGTTCTAAAAAAAGCAAGGAAAAACTTCTACGGTGACAAAATCTCCAAATCCAACAACCAGAGTAGCACATTATGTAACATCTGGCATTCCTTAACCTCCAAAAATGCCTCCATCCTCCCCTCCTCCCCCTCAGCCGAGTCTCTGGCAAAATTCTTCAGCGAAAAGGTCTCCACCTTGAGGCGCTCCTTCCCCCCTGCAATCTCCTACAAATCTCTGATTCCAATCGACCCCAACCCTATCCTTACAGACTCCTACCCTATCCCAGCTGACAGATCCTGGTCTTCCTTCGAACTTGTCTCTGAATCCCTGGTCCATAATCTCTGCCTCAAACTGAAATCCTGCAATTGTACCTTAGATCCATTCCCCGCCTACCTTTACGAGAACACTTCTCCTCAGGCCATCTCATCTCTTACCATTCTCATAAACTCCGCCCTCCATTCGGGCCTATTCTCCCCAGAAATGGGCCATATCTCCTTAACCCCACTACTGAAAAAACCTGATCTAGACCCCTCTACACCATCCAGCTACTGTCCAATAGCAAACATTCCTCTCCTTACCAAGATGCTAGAATCCATCATATCCACTCAACTATCTTCCTACCTTGAAAAATTCACCATTCTGCTACCCTACCAATACAGCTTCCGTCCCAACTTCAGCACCGAATCCCTTCTGACCTCCTTAATCTCAAAAGTTCAACATCTCCATTCTTGCAACAAGTTTGCCGTCCTTCAATTCGACCTCTCTGCAGCTTTTGATGTTGTCCATCATGATATCCTACTTTACCAACTCACCGAGATAGGCATTAACTCCACAGTCCTTGACTGGTTCTCGAAGTTCTTACGCTCCCGCTCCTACACAGTCAACATGAAGGGCATTTCTTCCTCCCCCTGGAACCCAATCTGTGGAGTCCCACAAGGCTCACCTCTCTCTCCTACCCTTTTCAACATTTATATGTCCTCCCTGAAACTCCTTCATCTCTCCCCCCCTGAAACACTTTATACTTACGCAGATGACATCTTTGTCCTCCTTGAGACCGACCAGAACCTCACCAACCTCTCTGCAAACATATCCTCATGTATTTCGAACCGTCAATCCTGTGCAGATGAAACTGAATGAATCCAAAACAAACTTCTCTGGCTTGGCCCAAAATTGGATCAACTGCCCACCTCCATCCCTCTGTCCTCTGGCCCCACTCTACATCTTGAATACTCAAGTAAAATTCTGGGAGTCATCATTGACTCTACACTTTCCTTCAACGATCACCTCAACTCCCTAATAAAAAAATGTTTCTTCAGCCATCACATGCTGAGGAAAGTGAGAACCTGTTTCCATCAAAAACACTTTGCTGTCCTTGTCCAATCCACCATCCTTTCCAGACTGGACTATTGCAACTCTATCTACCTAAGCCTAACAAAGAAAAACCTTCAAAGACTCCAGCGGATTCAGAATGCCGCTGCTAAGCTTATCTTCGCAAAAAGCAAATTCGACCACGTCTCACCGCTTTTGTCCAAGCTCCACTGGCTTCCGATAATCTCCAGAGTCCACTTCAGATGTGCCTGCCTTACTTTCAAGATCCTACACGGCATCCTCCCCACCTTTATTCCTCTTTCTTGGAACTCCTCTCACCCCAATTCCACCAGATCCACCCAAAAACTGAAACTTTCCTTTCCCTCTCTAAAAGGACAGATTTTTCAAACTTTTGAAAACTACAAGAACGAGAGGGCATTCGGAAAAATTAAAAGGGGACAGATTCAGAACCAATGCTAGGAAGTTCTTCTTCACCCAGAGGGTGTGATAGGACAGAGTATGGTATTGGGGTTCAAGAAGGGATTAGATAATTTCCTGAAGGAAAAGGGGATAGAAGGGTATAGATAGAGGATCACTATACAGGTCCTGGATCTGATGGGCCGCCGCGTGAGCAGACTGCTGGGCATGATGGACCTCTGGTCTGACCCAGCAGAGGCACTGCTTATGTTCTTATGTGTGCTGATCCAAGTCAGGTAACTGCTGCCTTTCTGTACATGATCATTAGAGACACACACTTGACAGCTCTAGCCGTACTACAGACCAGCTTGCACACATTGCTGCGGAGATCTTTCAAAACGGTCACAAGAAAGTGAAAGCATTTCAGAAAATATTAAGGGCAAACTATGGCCAGGATTCACTAAACCTGCAAACCGTGTACAATCCGACTGATTCAGTAAAGACCTGCATGCAAATGGGGACGATCATGTGATGCACAGGGAGAAGCTTAAGGCCCTGATTGGCTGAAGCGCCTCAGGCTCATCCCTGTTGGGAGGGGCCTGTAGCACCTCAACTAATCAAGGCCTTAGGCTCCTCCCTGTGCATCACATAATGCACTGGGGCAGGGCCTAAGGCCCACATTCGCAGGGAGCAGGAGGAGGAGGGCTTTGCGGTTCCTCCTGTTCTGGAAGACGTCGCTGGAGGCCTAAGGAGGAGGAGGGACTGACCATCCCTCCTGCTTCCAACTGTTAGGTACAGGGGGGATGTCAGATCAGGACGGTCAGGCCAGGCCCGACCAGGGGTGGGCCGGGCAGGTCGGGGTGGGGCAGTGTGCTGGTTGGGGGTGCTGCGTGTGCCAGTCAGGGGTGTGCCAGGCCAGGGGGGTGAGTCGCGTGCCGGTCGGGGTGACTCAGTTGGTGGCAGGAGGGAGTTGGTATCCTTCCTTCCATATTCACACGGGCAGGGAGGGCAGCGTCGGATGGTGGCAGGAGGGAGTGGGCATCCCTCCTGCTATTTGTGGGTCATGGGGGGCTGATCATTTGTCAGGGGGGGGCCTTGGCTGTTTTTTGAGAGGCCTGCCTGTTTTTTATTATTATTATTTTTATGGGGCAGATATTTTGCGTGTGTAACACACGCAAAATATCTGTGCCATGTAAAAAATGAATAAAAAAGACAGGTAGGCCTGTCAAAAAGCTTGCAGACCTGACGGTAACTCATAGATCACGTCTGAAACAAGGTGATATTGCAGCCCCCTTAGTTACACATTGCTTGGAGGCAAACCACAGTTTTGAAGATCTTAGGTTTACTGTTCTTGAAAAAGTGATCTTGTCTGAAAGAGGTGGGGATATCAATTCTATTCTCCTGAGAAAAGAAAAGCGGTGGATATTCAATTTAAAGACAGTAACTCCCTCTGGACTCAATAGAGAGTGGGATTTATAATGTGGGTGTTCTTTGAATCCACATAGAAATCCACTGATACTATATGGTATATGCTGGAATTTTGGATCCAGCCATCTGAGTCGATTTATTAAAGTTTACACCCTGAATGACTGTGTTTCCATCATAGCCCAATGATTCGGTGATCCCTTCAGAATGAGAGTTTTGTTTATATTTTGTTTGCAGTATTGATTGTGTTTGCCTGAGTCCTTGTTGGAGCAGTTTTTGTTTCGGTGTGACATTTGAGCGTCAAAATATTATTCTACCCTTGCGGAGCCGCTTATGATTGAGTTAACCATTTTGTTGGGGCGTCTTTTTATATAGTAGTATCATAGCGAGCTTACCCGCATGGGCATGATATTTGAGCGTCTTGATGTTATTCCGCTCCCACGAAGCTGCTTGTAACTGAGTTAATTATTTTATTTGAGCGTTATGACTGCATCACGCTCCCATGAAGCTGTTTGCGATTGAGTTAATTATTTTATGAGACCATTTTCTTTATATAGTAACCTCATAGCAAGCTCGCTTGTATAGATAAAAAGGTCTACAAGATTGGAAGGCAAGGTACTGTGTTTCCATATGGGAATTTAGAGGCTCACATAATGGCGTCAACAGCATGAGTGGTTCAATGGTTTTTTTTAGAAATGGTAATTTGAACTCGGTGTGGTTATTTTATTGTTTGAATTTCTGAAATGTCCAGGTTGTTAAGAAGGTTCACATGTGCGTTCATGGAGGCTAAGTGTTTGCGTTTGTTTGAAATGAGGGAGCTTTTAATGATTTCAGTTTAAATTCAGTCATTTTATCGATTGAAGGTTGTTTACACAGTTAAATAAATATAGAGAATCATCTAAGTTAGAGTTTTCAAATCGATTGAAGGCTTATACAGTCAAATAAATATAGAGAGTCATCTAAGTAAGAGTTTTTAAATTGATTTGTGTCGTTAATGATTATTGCCATATATTTTGTAGGTGTGAATTATGTGTTTTAATTATATCTTTCTTTATAGTGGCACAACAGCAATATTGTCCCCCGAAGAAGGTTTTTCATTAGCTGAAACGCTCTGAATTAAGTGTGAGCGTCGGGCAGTTCATGGTCCCCCAACGTTGGCTCTGGCTGGAAAGCCATTAAGATAAGTGTTGTTGCTCTTGTATAAAGTACATACTCAGAAGAAAATATATATTGGTTAAGCCTAATAGTCCTAAAATTGTATCCCCCAGTCAGTTAGTTGGTTTTTTAACCATTTCATTAATAAATATTTCAATAAATATTTTAATAAATTTATAAAGAAACAAATAAATTTCTAGCTAGGAAGGAGGTTTTGAAGTAGATGATTATATCATATGCTTTCAGAATGAAGACTTGAAATAACATCTAGGTTATAAGAAGTCTCTTTACTGAGAATTGTGCATATTTATGATACTTCAACCTCGTTATAGAGTCTGGGGATGAGTTCTATCTTTAAAGTAGGGTACTGTTTATAGGTTCAAAATAAGTGGGCTAATAAATTGAATTATTTATACTTAAAAGCACTTTAGGTGCAAGAGAAAGATTATAATAAAGGTAGTATAAGGTATCCTAGACCCCCATTTTTGTTAATTTGTATACATTGGAGTGTGGGTTGGATAATTCATAAATTGATCCGTGTTTGTAGTTTGGGTAACTCAGTTACCGACAGGTCTGCAGCAGTCGTGTTTGGCAATAGTAAAACCCGACTCAGCATAGCCAAGCAATTGTTAGTGAATCAATCGCTGGGCTATTTTGCATGGGGTTTTACTAATTTGCATGGGACGATCGCTACAGGCCTTAGTGAATCGAGCCGGATGAAAATCTGGTCATTAAGGGCTCGCAAACTGATCGGTACACGATCAATTTGCTTAGTGAATCCAGCCCTATGTATGGTAGCAGAGGTTCTAGTTTCAGCTCTTCACACCCTGTTCTCTATGCTTGGTATTGGGTTTCACTTATTGCTGGTCTCGAGCTGGGAGCTGTTCCATGGTGCTGGGATTTTCTTTCCTTGGTTTCCATTTGCATTTTTTCTTAGTGTGTGGAGGGAGAGATATCTGGGGGTACCTCCTAAGCCCTCATTTGGACATTGTGCTAGGGGTTAATGGGGAGGGGAGGTTGAATGATTCTGTGGGGTGTGGGGAGGGGTAAGAGGTCTCAGGAGGAGGTTTATGTGTGGGATTCTTTCTTCAAGTTTCAAGTTTATTAGATGGCTTGATTAACCGCCTTAGACAAAGTTTCTAAGCGGTGAACATTTTAAAAAAATTACATAGATTAGGTAACAAAACAGTCCATACAATTAATAAATAAACTTAAAAAACTAAAAATTAACATTGTTAACACAAGGTAAGGAGGGATGAAATACAATTTGTAAGGTAAAGAAGAAACATCAAAGGAAAGTACAAAAGGGTAATAAGACATTAAAGGGGAATTAAAATAAGCAAAGTAATAAGATTAAAAATTAACTTGCAAATGCATCTCTAAAAAGGAAAGTCTTTAATTCGTTTTTAAATTTTAGAAACTCTTTCTCCTCCCGTAAAAACATAGGGAGGGCGTTCCATGTCTGCGGTGCCGTACAAGAGAAGATATATTGTCTCCTAGTATTGATAATTTTTAGAGAAGGAATAGACAAAAGATTTTGTTCGCTTGATCTCAAGGTTCTCTTTGTAGAATAAGGGATAAGTAGTCTAAATAGAAATGCCGGGGACTTATTATATAAAGTTTTAAAAATAATTGTGCATAGTTTATGAGTGATTCTGTGTAAAACAGGAAGCCAGTGAGCCTTTTTAAGGAGTGGTGTTACATAATCAAACTTTTTGGATTTAGTTATTAATTTAATTGATGCATTCTGAATAATTTGTAGACGTTTTATTTCTTGTAAAGCAATTCCTTTAAATAGGGAATTGCAATAATCGATTTTAGATATCACCAAAGAGTGAATAAGTATATTTAGTGATTTAGGACAGAGAAATTTAGAAATAGAACGAATTTTCCGCAATCTGTAAAAGGTAGTTTTCACAATGCTACTGATATGATCGTGAAAGTTGAGTTTATTGTCAAAAATTACTCCTAAAATTTTTATATTTTTAACTAATTGAATGGGAACATTTGAGATTGAAATAGGAGTAATAAGAGAAAAACTATCCTTCCAGGGAAAAAGCATGACATTAGATTTTTTAATGTTAAGAGCGAGTCTGTTTTTGTCAAGCCAATGATGCACTTGATCTAGTTTTTCATTAATAGCCGAAATTTCATTTATGTTGTTATTAACTAATGGGTGCAATAATTGTATATCATCGGCATAGGCAAAAACGTGAAATCCAATGGATTGGCATAGTGTCAGTAGTGGAGCCAAAAAAATATTAAAAAGCAAAGGTGAAAGAATAGACCCCTGAGGAACCCCATGTGTAATATGTGAGGGTGAGGATGAAGATTCATTGAAAATAACTGTGGATGTGCGATCCTTAAAGTATGATGTAAACCAAGCTAGAACTTCATCTGTAATCCCCACAGAGTGAAGTCTATCAAGGAGTAAGTGGTGATCAATCGTATCAAACGCTGCTGAAAGATCGAGCGAGGTTAATAGCACCGATTGATGATGATCTAAGAAGTATTGAATAGAAGTTGTCATACCGATAAGAGAGTGTTCCGTACTATGGTGCTGTCTAAAACCTGTTTGATTTGGATGTAACACATCTTTTTTTCTGTCTCTTTTTCTTGCTCTGTTTTTCTTTCTTTTGGATTGCAGGTTGTTTTCCGGTTGTTGCTGCTGTGGATGAGACTCGCGCCTTTTTTTGGGGGGGGGAGAGGGGGCTGGAGGCTGGGAGAGCCCTCTTCTGATACATCTGTTGGGTTTGTTCAATTTCCTATATTCCTTTTTCAGCCACCTTAATGCCATTCCACTGCATCTCGTGGAATGTTAATGGGGTTAATTCACCAGTAAAGAGACAACAAATTCTTCAGGTCCTCAATCATAAGAAGGCGGAGCTCATTTCTTACAGGAAACTCATTTACCTGTCCATGAACATGCTAATTTCAGAGATGGTGGGTGGTACATCAGTTGGGAGCTCCCACTGATACAAAAAAAGGTGGGTGTGCTTATTTTAGTTTGGAAAGGGATAAATTTGAAGGTACATCAATAGTGGGTGGATTGGGGGGACGATACATTTTGGCTAAAGTTACACTAGCTTGCCAGCAGCTGATCCTGGGTAATATTTATGCCCCCAACAATCATGACCAAAAATTTTGACAATTTAGTTGCGCTCTTAGCTCCTCATTTGGATTTGCCTTTCTTGTTGGGCGTGGATTTCAACTGGATTTATGACCCGACTATTGATAAATCCCATCCATTGCCTACTGATCGCCTGAATGGGCTACCTAAGTTTTGTACAGCCTTAGATGTCTTGGATGTTTGGCAGGTGTTACATCCTGGAGAGCAGGATTATACCCATGTATTTAGAGCGCATGGTTCTCTTTCAAGGATTGATTATTGGTTGATATCGGCTTCTCTTTTTTCCAAGATAAAATAAGCTGAAAATGACACTTTTGATGTCTCGGATCATGCCATGGTTCTTCTTCAGGTGGCTCTGGAGCCTGGTGCACCCAGAGCTTATTTTTTATTATTATTTATTTATCAAATTTCAAATTATATAATTCAAGTATCCATTTGTACAGAAAGTTGAAGAAAGCAAACACCTAAAACACAGCTAGCGCACCTGAAACACCTGGCGCACTGTTGTTTCAAATACAAATTTATATAAGGAAAATAAAAGACTTAGCTTAACTTCAATTCAAGTCCTCAAATTAGATCCAAGATTAAATTTGCGAGTATGAACAAAGTAATACAAAACATCATAAAGAAAATAAGATCCCTCAACTAAGAGAGGATGTCCCTTAATATTTAAAAACTGCGCTCAAACTTCCCCTTCATCCATTCGAGCTCCAGCCAAGAAGGCTATCAGCTGAAGAGTTCAAAGAAAACATATTTTTTCATACGATAATGTATTATACATTTACATGGATGACGAAGAAAAAATTTCCCTCCAAGAGAGATAACCCCTAGCTTTAACATAAGAAATTCATGTCTCCTCTTCTGTGTGTCCCTTGCCAAATCTGGAAACATTAATATTTTATGGCCAAGAAAATATTTCTGTTTGTTCTTAAAGAAGAGCCGAAGCAACCAGTTTTTTTCTGGTGCAAGAGCTACTGTAATAAGTAATGTAGCCGCCACTGCGGCCTCTTGATCAGAAAGTTCCAGCATTGCTGATACATTGAGCAGTTGATTATCATCCTGTGGTTGCTGTTGCTGTTCCTTAATTTTTGATGGCAAATAGTAGACATGGGTAAATGGTGGAATCATATCTTCAGAGATTTCCAAAATCTCTGTCATATAACGTTTTAACATATCCCTAGGAGACACAGCTGCTATCCTAGGAAAATTAATCAATCGCAAGATATTAGTACGCGAAAAGTTTTCTAAGGATTCCAATTTTTTACGTAGATTTATATTATCTTTTACTAGTGTTTCACTAAGTTGTTTCAAAACTTTTAATTCTTGTTGGATATTCACTATAGAGTTCTTTGAATCCCCCATTTCAACCCTCAAATTCTTAATATCAGTTTCTTGATTTTTCAGTTTACTTTCCAGCAATGTCAACTGAAGTTTTATGGATGTAGCCAGATCAGCCACGAGGTCCCAATTAGAGTCTAGAGTTATCTCCCTGGGCTTTTCAATAATATAGGTAGCTTTAACAACTTGAATATTCTCACCAGCTGAGAGCAATTCCCAGCTGTCCCTCTCCTGGACTCGGTTTCCCACCAGAGTTGTTAGGTCCCAGGGAAGTCGCCTCAGTCTCGCCCCTCTGAGTTACCTCCAATGGGGATACCGACGCTGCCATTGCTGGGACAACCTGCATATGACGCAGAAGCTCTTCGATATTGCCGAAGGAAGAAACACTAGAGTACCGCGAGGCTTCAGCAGCGCTACGGCCTCTTCTCTTCGGCATAATAAAGTTGAAGAAAAGAACTCCCCGAAAGGGTTCACAGCACTAATCCGAGCGAGCTCCCACAGCGTTCTGCTTAGCCCAACGGACCTTTGGCCAACTTGGATCCACACCCAGAGCTTTTAAGAGGCAATTTCCTTATTTCTTATATACTGATCCTAAATTTAGAGACTTTTTGCTTGAGAAATGGAGAGATTACCAACTTCATAATGTTGCTCATGTTACTACTCCTGTTTTCTATTGGGAAGCAGCGAAGAAGGTTTTGTGGGGGGGAGATCATGGTCTATACGAGTCATTGGAAAAAAAAGTTAGAGATTGAGAGATTCTTCAGCTGGAAAAGCGATTTCGCATGGAACATCAACAGTACGGGAGTTGGCTGTCTCCTTTGCGAGCCAAACTATTAGCTACCCAGTCGATGTTGGAAGAGTTGCTTCATGATAGGGCAAGGAAATCCATATTATATTGCAAATATAAACTCCATCTCTTTTGGAACACTAGAGGGAAACTCTTGGCCAGATTGGTAAAACAGCACAACAGTCCAAGTCACACTTGCAGCTTTCTACTGAACGAGGCACAAAAGTTTGGACAGATCAGGAAATTGCTGCATTATTCGACTGATACTATGGGGACTTATACACTAAGGCCCTGATTCTGTAAAGTGCACCTAACTTTAGGCATGCTTTAGACGTCCGATTTACCGTAAGTGTTAATGAGTGATTTAATGGTCTTAACAAGTGTTAATTGGGACTTAGACGGAGTTAGGCATCAGTTAGGCATCTTATACAGGAGTTTTGGGAAAAGTTGCGTCCAAGTTTGTAGACATGGGCGTAACGTGGGTGTAGTTAGGGTTAGGCACCACATAGACGCTAGTTGGATGGCAGATCACATCTAAATATCGTGTAAAATGTAGGCGAAGGAAAAGCTGGTCTAAGTGTAGTTTTTGCTTCATTTCAATGAAGTTTCAGCTTTCATAGCTGGCGACTTCCTATAGACGCAAGTTAGGCGTGCTTTCCGCTTCTGTAATAATATTTTCTATAGTGAGTTTGAATATGGGGGGGGGTTTTCTTCCTCCTTATAGATTTAATAAGCCACCATATTAATAGAGCACATCAATATAAACATATTGCATGGAAAACATAGTACTTTTCTGCCCAAACAGTAATATGATTTACTCAGTATACCACCTTTTGCTTTCCTGCTTAAAAAATAACCCCCTTTTTTATCAACAAGCAGTGCTGCAATCAACTCTTTCTTGAGAGCAAAGAAAGAACATGAAAAAGATATTATTATTGCACACATTACTTCATTTTTCAGCGCTTAAAAAGAGAAAAACCAGATAGACCTTAACATGCATTTTCCCTCATTGCAAAATGGAGCTGTGCAGCTTCAGAAAGCTGACCTCATTGTGAGATCATCAAGGTGCACCTTCAAGATAGTATGCCACAATTAAAAGATGCACTGGGTGTTGAACTCACAACCTCTGTATGATCAGCACAGGATTTTAACACATTGAGCTACATCTGCTTCTATTCAGGTGGATCTCACTGCCCTTTCATATAGTTGACTGACGTGCCTATGTATCATCTGATTAGCTATCATATCACAGCCACCACAAAGAAAGCATTTCTGGCTCACCAGGTTAATGTGCCTTGTTACACCTTGTCCATCTTCTCAAGCTCACCGGTTCAAATCCCACCTTCTCTAATTTTAACAGCTTCCCATTAGCAGTCATAAGAGGGTCTAGATGATTTTTATCAGCACATTTCCCTATCCAGGCAAACTTATTTTCTCCTTCCCATGGCTAGGACATCCTAAGCTGTCATGGGAGGAAACTTCTCCTTTGACAGAAAGACGCCATTTGTGGCTTACAAGGTCAATACGCCTTGTCCATTTTCTGAAGCTCCCCGGTTCAAATCCCACTCTCACCTTCACTCATTTTAACAGCATCCTAACAGCTCTCATAAGTGGTGGACTTTGCTGTTTTATCATCAGCTTTCTGCAGTTTGCAGGCACAGGTGCATCAGATACATTTATCTTCTCTCTGCTACAACCCCATTGTGGTAGGAATGGATTTCCTTCTATGCAATATCCGCACAGGTATAACAGTTTACTTAAAACTTCAGAGGGCTTGGACAGGTATTGAAGGAAGGTACATGTTTTTGAGATGTATCCTAGAGACATTCCTGTTGGTATATTCAGCTTGGCTGGTTGTGGTTTCATGCTTCAGGGGTGTGTGTTGGGGTGGGGGAGGGGGTTTAGGATGAGAGAGAACAGGCTGCTTTAGACATCTGAGAATTGCTGCAAATCATTTTAAAGATCAACTCAAATATGTTTAAGCAAAGGAATGGCCAAAGAGTTTGAAGGTTTTCTGGTAGAAAAATGAATATCAAATATTTGCTAACTGCACTCAAGACTTGAACCCCTGACGTATGGAAGATAAAAGCAGTGCCTTAAGGCATAGAGCTATAGAGGGAACTTTGTTTAGAATTTGGTAACAGAGCCTCTACAGACTAAGCAGATGACAAATGGCTTCTAGTAAAAGCTTTGAGAAGGAAAGGAATTGATTAAAAATCAGTACATTACATTAGAGATTTCTATTCCGCCTGTGCCTTTCGGTTCTAAGCGGATTACAAAATTGGAAGAGAACTGGACATTTCCAGGAAGTTTACATATCAAGAATATAACAAGTTTACATATCAGGAATATAACATGTTTACATATCAGGTTTAAATCACAGGTAAGGATAGCAATATCTTCAAGTTAGGGAGATTATTACATAGCGTTGAGGAAGAAATATTGGTTACAGATGGAGGTTGCTTACATGGCGTTGAGGGAGGTTGTATGAATGATGAATATGAAGGAGTAAGTGTGTGTGTGTAGGCAGGAGGTTAGAGTGATGGTAGGTGTTTTTTAAATAGAAGCGTTTTGATTTCTTTTCAGAGAACTTTGATGTCTGATGTTTTGGTCAGCAGTTTGGAGACTGTTGGGTCAATTTTCGCTGCCTGCGTCGCCAGAAGGTTATCGTAGAGTTTCTTGTGTCTGGTACCATTGAAAGGAGGGTATGTGAATAGGCTTTGAGTTTTCCTTGTTCTGTGTGTGAGGTTGCGGTATAGGCGGTTGTTTAGGTAACTTGGTGCAGCTCCGTGGGTTACTTTGAATAGAAGACAGTAGAATTTGAATTGTGATCTTGCTTTTATCGCCAGTACACGCCAGTACAGGCATGTTTGCCCAAACCACACCTGAAGCACACCCAATCAGATTTGAAAGTTTTCTGGCGGGAAGTCCTAACGGTGTCTATGACGTCAGACGCTACTTAGGCGTGCTTAGTATAAGAAGGTCAGTCAGAGCAGTGTTTTCTCTTTTAGGACTCCTATTCTGTGTTATTGCTTATGCTGATTTCTGAGACTACTTTTCTTGATTATCTTTTAACCTTTTCATTCCTATATCTTCCACAACTCTCTCCATTTCATAGGACCATTAGCAGCTATAGTAATTTGCAATTTTTTTTTTCCTACCTTATCTATATCCTTCTAACTACCCTTCTTCATCCTATATCTTCTCTATCTATATCCTTCAATAACTTCTTCTTTCAAGAATTTATCCAATTTCTCTTTGAAACCCTGTAAAGTACTCTGTCCTATCACACCCTCCGGAAGCGTATTCCAGATATCCACCACCCTCTGAGTAAAGAAGTACTTCCTGGCATTGGTTCTAAACCTGTCCCCTTTTAGTTTCTCTGAGTGCCCCCTTGTTCTTGTAGTTCCCCGTAGGCTGAAGAATCTGTCCCTCTCCACATTCTCAATGCCCTTCATGATCTTATATGTCTCTATCATGCCTCCTCTGAGTCTCCGCTTTTCCAGAGAGAAGAGCCCCAGCTTCTCTAGCCTGTCTGCGTATGAATGGTTTTCCATACCCTTTATCATACGTGTAGCTCTTCTCTGGACCCTCTCAAGTATCGCCATATCCTTCTTCAGGTACGCCGACCAGTACTGAACACAGTACTCCAGATGCGGTCGCACCATTGCTCAATACAGTGGCAGGATAACTTCCTTCGTTCTGGTTGCAATACCCTTCTTGATGATACCCAACATTCTGTTTGCTTTCCTAGAGGCCGCTGTGCATTGTGCCGATGGCTATCCACCAGCACTCCCAAGTCCTTTTCAAGGTTGTTTTCCCCCAGTACTAACCCCCCCATTTTGTAGCAGAACCTCGGGTTCTTTTTCCCCACATGCATGACCTTGCATTTCTCCACATTGAAGCTCATCTGCCATTTATTAGCCCACTCCTCCAGCTTGTTCAGATCCCTTTGTAATTATTTGCATTCCTCTACTGTTCCTATCCTGCTACAGAGTTTGGTGTCATCCGCAAATTTTATAACTTCACACTTCGTCCCTGTTTCTAAGTCATTAATAAATACATTGAACAGCAGCGGTCCAAGTACTGACCCCTGCGGAACACCGCTTGTGACCTCTCTCCAGTCTGAGTAGTGGCCCTTCACTCCCACCCTCTGCTTCCTGCCTGCCAACCAGTGCTTAACCCATCTGTGTAAGTCGCCTTCCACCCCGTGGTTCCACAGCTTCCTAAGCAGCCGCTCATGGGGTACCTTGTCAAAGGCTTTTTGGAAGTCCAGATAAATGATGTCTATGGAATCTCCTCTGTCCATCTGTCTGTTTATCTCTTCATAGAAGTGTAGTAAGTTCGTTTGACACGACCTTCCTTTGCAGAAGCCATGTTGGGTCGTTTTCAGTAGCCTATTTCTGTCTATGTGCTCACTGATGCTGTTTTTTATCAATGCTTCCACCATCTTGCCAGGACCGAAGTCAGACTTACCGGTCTGTAGTTTCCCGGGTCCCCTCTTGATCCCTTTTTGAAGATAGGGATAACATTTGCTACTCTCCAGTCCTCTGGGATCTCCCCTGTATTAAAGGATAGGTTGAAAACTATTTGGAGTAATTCGTTTTTCAGTTCTTTTAATACCCTTGGGTAGATTCCTTATGGGCCCAGGGATTTGTCTGTTTTCAATCTATCTACCTGCTGTAGGACATCCTCAAGGCTTACTTCTATTGTCGATAGTTTTTCTTCTTGGTCTCCATTGAAGATTTTCTCAGGTTCTGGTACATTAGTTGTGTCCTCTCTCGTGAAGACTGACGAGAAGAACCCGTTTAACCTATCGGCCACCTCTTTTTCCTCCTTTACTACTTCCTTTCTATCTCCATCATCCAGTGGTTCTACTTCCTCCCTTGCCGGTTGCTTCCCTTTAACATATCTGTAGAACGATTTGAAGTTTTTTGCTTCCCTGGCCAGTCTCTCTTCGTATTCTCTTTTTGCTCTCCTAACCACTTGGTGGCATTCTTTTTGGAGTTTCCTGTGCTCTTCCCAGTTATCCCCCGTTTTGTCCTTTTTCCACTTCTGGAATGATTTTTTCTTGTCTCCTATTGCTTTTTTCACTACATTTGTTATCCATACTGGGTCTTTTGTTTTATTCTTTTTGCACCCCTTTCTAAATCTAGGAATGTACAGATTTTGTGCTTCTAGCACCATGTCCTTGAATAGGGACCAGGCTTGCTCCATGGTCTCTGTTTTTTTAAGCTGTTCCTAAGCTTCTTTTTCACCATTGCCCTCATTGCATCATAGTTCTCTTTCTTGTAGTTGAGCGTTGTTGTTGTGGTTCTCTTCCCTTTGACTGTTCCTACTTCTAATTTGTACTTGATCATGTTGTGGTCGCTGTTCCCTAGTGGTCCTACTACTTCTACATCCTTTGCAGGCCCTCCCAGTCCGTTGAGGATTAGGTCAAGCGTAACATTCCCTTTTATTGGCTCCTTGACGAGTTGTTCTAGGAAACAGTCCTGCACAGCCTCTAGGAATTCAGTTTCCCTAGTGCTGGTGGAGCTTCCAATACTCCAGTCTATCCCAGGGTAGTTAAAGTCCCCCATTACCATGACTTTTCTGTTTCTGCATTCCCGCCTCAATTCTGCTTCCAGTTCCTTGTCATCTGCTTCTGCTTCTGCTTGTCCAGGTGGACAATAATATAGTCCTACTTTTAAGTCAGATCCATTTCTTCCTGGCAGTTTAACCCATAATGACTCCAATCCTTCCGTTTTTGTTGCCATGTCCATTCCAGTCGAGTGGATGGTGTCTTTTATGTATAGTGCTATTCCTCCACCCTTCTTGTGTGTCCTGTCTCTTCTGTAGAGTTATGTCAATAAGCAGGGAGGAACAGGATCCCTCCCTATTTGCAAGGAAGTTCAGGTTTGGAATTGGGCAATTCTTCACAACATCTTTCTGAAAGCGGTCTACATTCAAGGAAAGAAAAACTTTCTGGCAGACAAATTGAGTCGTCTTCTACAGCCTCACAAATGGACACTCAATTCGTCGCATCTCCATCACATTTTTTCTCTGTGGGGAACCCCTCAGATAGATCTCTTTGTGTCTCCCCCACAACAACAAGCTGCCTCAGTTTTGCTCCAGGATCTACTCTTCTCACCGCCTCAAGGCAGATGCTTTTCTGCTGGAATAGATGAGCAAATTCCTATATGTGTTTCCTTCATTCCCTCTAATTCTCAAGACACTCGTCAAACTCAAACATGAACATGCCACCATGATTCTCATAGCTCCTCAGTGGCCCAGACAACCTTGGTTCTCCCTTCTACTTCAACTCAGCAGCAGGGAGCCACTTCTTCTACCAGTTTTTCTGTCTCTACTTACACAGAGTCATGGTTCTCTCCTTCATCCCAACTTGCAGTTTCTGCACCTGACAGCTTGGTACCTTTCAACGTAACTGCCAATCTACAGTTTTCTCAATCTGTAGCAGACATTTTAGAGGCTTCCAGGAAGCCTACCACTAGGCAATGTTACAACCAGAAATGGACTAGGTTTTCTGCTTGGTGCGCTCTTCATCACAAGGAGCCTCAGTTTACCTCTTTGTTTTCAGTTTTGGATTACCTGTTTCACTTATCTCAATCAGGCCTTAAATCAACATCCATTAGAGTCCATCTCAGTGCAATTGCGGCTTTTCATCAGCCATTGGAGGGGAATCCTTTATCTGCTCATCAAGTGATTTCCAGATTTATGAAAGGACTTTTCAATGTCAAACCACCTCTCAAACCGCCTCCAGTGGTTTGGGATCTCAATGTTGTTCTTGCTAAGTTGATGAAGCCTCCATTTGACCAATGTCTTTGGCTCATCTCAAATATCTCACTTGGAAAGTGGTCTTTCTCATTGCTCTCACGTCTGCTCGCAGAGTCAGTGAGCTACAAGCTTTAGTAGCGGACCCACCTTTCGCAGTATTCCATCACAACAAGGTGGTTCTCCGTACTCATCCTAAATTCTTACCAAAAGTTGTTTCAGAATTTAATCTCAATCAATCCATTGTACTTCCAGTGTTTTTTCCAAAGCCTCATTCTCACCAAGGAGAAACAGCTCTTCATACTTTGGACTGCAAACGTGCTTTGGCTTTCTACTTACAAAGAACTAAACCACAAAGATCTTCTCCTCAACTTTTTGCCTCCTTCGATCCAAACAAGTTGGGACATCTAGTTTCCAAGAGAACAATCTCCAACTAGTTGGCTGCTTGCATCTCTTTTTGCTATGCTCAGACTGGACTACATCTAGAGGGTCGAGTCACAGCCCATAAAGTTAGAGCCATGGCAGCATCTGTAGCTTTCCTTAGATCTACTCCTATTGAGGAAATCTGCAAAGCTGCCACTTAATCCTCGGTTCATACCTTCACCTCTCATTATTGTCTGGATTCTTTTTCCAGACGGGATGGCCACTTTGGCCAGGCAGTATTACAAAATTTATTCTCCTGAATTGCCAACACTCCCACCATCCCATTCTGGTTAGCTTGGAGGTCACTCATATGTGAGAATATGCAGCCTGCTTGTCCTGGGATAAAGCACAGTAACTTACCGTAATGGGTGTTATCCAGGGACAGCAGGCAGATATTCTCACAACCCACCCACCTCCCCTGGTTGGCTTCTTAGCTAGCTATCTGAACTAAGGAGATGCTGAGGAGACGCGCGCCCTACGTCGGGTGGGAAAGCACTCGCGCATGTGTGGTGCGGCAGTCGCAAACTTTCTGAAAGTTCTTCAAGCAAGTCTGCTTATGAAGCTGTCCGCATCGGGGCTCCGTGGTTGACGTCACACATATGTGAGAATATCTGCCTGCTGTCCCTGGATAACACCTGTTACGGTAAGTAACTGTGCTTTCTATCAGAATACATATTTAAACTCAGACATATTTTCTACCAGCCAATTAGGCAATTACAATATGTTATGTTATTAAAATAAGAATAGAAACACTACTCATGTTTGCTGTTGCTCAGAGCAAGTGGATATTTTTGATACACAGTCTTGACATCATCAATATACACTTTAACTAATAAACCAACATAGAGGAGATAGCTGGCTAGTCCCCATTAGGAACACAACATACTGTGTTTCCCCGAAAATAAGACAGGGTCTTATATTAATTTGTGCTCCATAAAATGCACGCTTGATTTTTCAGTTCCGCATACCCTCCGAGTATTTGTGCTGAGTCCTCCTAATATCGCTGAATTTTTTTTTTTTGTTTCTGTGGGAGTAGTTTTGCTGCAGGAAGCTGTGCCCTTTGGGATTTGGTGGCTGATGGCTCAATCTACACAGAAGACTTTGCGCAATTTTGCTTTTGGCCCGGTAGGGCCTGCTGCGGTGAAAGCTATGCCGAATCCTGAAAGTGAAACTACGTCGTCGCTGTCTCAGGCGGCAGATGAAGAGCAGAGTGCATTGCCTATGTTGGTGGATCTGCTGGTGGAAGTGAGAGCGATGTTCGTTGACCTTCGCCAAGAAATGAAGGAGCTCCGTTGGGATTTTACTACTCTCACTACAGACCTGCATGGAGAAATAGCGGCATTGGGGTCGCGTGTGAGTGAAATGGAGACCCAGGTTAACTAAATATTGTAAAGATTGATTTATTTATATAAATGAGGAAAACGTACACATCCGAGGAGGGGGAAAGGGGGTATGTTTTTGGCACTGATTAGGAGGTATGGATAGGTTGTATACAGGTATTTTTATGATTTGTTGTTCATTTGGATAAATGGGTGGGGGAAAATAATTCTTGTCACTATTTCTAATAAGTTTATTGTGCTGTACTGTTAATATTTTATGTAAATGCATCATCTATTGTGCACAATTGTAGTTTTAAAAATGAATAAAGAAGTTAAAAAAAAAAAGACCCAGGTTGATGAGCAGCATGTAGTGCTTGACCAAATGGATACTCGCTGCAAGGAGTTGCAGTCTCAGCAGGCTTTTGTTCTAGATAAGCTGGAAGATCTTGAAAATAGAAGCCGCCGTGCGAATTTGCGGATCAGAGGGCTACCGGAGGTGGCGGAATATAAGGATTGTGAGCGAGTGGTGCAGCAGATCGTTGGTGTGCTGTTTGCAGGGACTACAGATGAGGGGCCTCTTTTACCAGTGGCGATTGAGCGAGCGCACAGAGCTTTGGCGGCTCCGAGAGGCAACAAACCTAGAGATATTATCGTGTGCTTTAAAGAGTTGAAGGTGAAATAAATGATTTATCATAAGGCTCAAGGCTTGAAGGAACTTCAGTGGGACACTTTTGGCCTGGAAATTTATCAAGGCTTTTAAGTGATTACCTTGCACCGTAGGGCGGAACTGAAGCCCTTGTTACGATATCTTAATGAGAAATCTATTTGTTACCGTTGGCGCTATCCTTTTGCTCTACTTTTCTATTTGGATGGTAGTTTGAGAACTGTCAAAATATTGGAGGAGGCCACGGTTCTTTTTCCAGGGATTCAGTTTCTGCCCTCAGGTTACACCTGTGGTTCATTCGCAAGAGGGTCCTTCGCGTTTGGGTTTGTCGCCATGTCCGCACTAGCAGTGGGTCCGCCGAGATGGTGGGTGCTTAAAGAGACATTCTGTGGAGCCGCAGCAGCAACAACAGCGATCAGCGGCAACCCTGGCACCTGACTGTTTAGTGGACTTTTTGCAAGTTTTGGTGTGCTAGATACTGCTGAGTAGTGGTGGTCCCCTTTGGGAACATATTGATTTGTGAAGGGGGGTGCCTTGGTTTGTTTGAGGGTGATTGGGTTTGTTGGATTTGTGCTGTTGTGATTGCTTTGAGTTGGGCCTTTTTTTTGGTGGGGATTGATTTTATAAGGGGGTAGGGGAGGCTTTATATGCTGGGGGGTTTGTTGTATATGGGGGGGATGCAGATATGGTGGTAAGCATGCTGGGGCGATGCTTGCTGCAACAGTTGGGGGAGGGGTGTGTGCGTGGGAGGTGATATGGGGTGGGGAGAGGATGGGAAGAAGAAATTGTGTGCTGTGTGTATATTTGGTTTTATGGTATGGGGACATGGGGGACTGCTGGAAGTGTACAGTGGCTTCCACTTTGTTAGGAACTGGACTACCTTCTTGGGGAAGAACAAGCTCTACAGAAGAGATGGACTGCACCTTAGCACAGCTGGGACAAGGATGCTGGCACGCAACGTCCAGAACGTCATAGACTTGGCTTTAAACTGAGAAGAAGGGGAAAGCCGATAGTCGACCTGACCTCGACACATCGGACATCAGTACCTGACAAAGATACTGAACTGGGGCATTGTAAAAGAGGACTCGGGTCTGAGGGTGTATGGGTTGAAAAAGGACCTAAAGACGCATTGCAGGGATCGAGGGCACAAATGGACCAGGTAAGCGGCACCAACACAGAACAACAGGAAACAGAGGGGCAAAGTCATTGTGAAAAAGAGCCCAGGACTGAGTGGGAATTAGGAGAGCAGGAGGCGCAGGGGAAACAGGCAGAGGACGTCACACACACACAACAGGAGGAGGACGAAGCTCAGGGGCTGGCAAACCATGAGGGAAACTGCAGGAATACCAAAGCACAAGGGAAACAAAGAGAGAGGACAAAAAACTGGGTCTTAAACTGCCTATACACAAATGCTAGGAGCCTGAGGGCCAAAATGGGAGAACTGGAAATCACAGCCAGCAATAAGGACCTAGACATAATTGGAGTCACAGAAACGTGGTGGACCGAGGACAATCAATGGGATGTGGCCATACCAGGGTACAAACTATACAGGAGAGACAGGACACATAAAAAGGGTGGAGGAATAGCGCTTTACATAAAAGACTCCATACCATCAGCCAGGACGGAAACAACAGTACGGACGGATGGCCTGGAATCACTATGGGTTAAGCTACAGGGAGGAGCAGGAGCAGACATTAAACTGGGTCTGTACTACCGCCCACCTGGACAACCGGAAGAAATCGACCAGGAGATGGAGGCTGAACTGAAACAGGTATGCAGAAGCGGAAATGTGGTGGTGATGGGGGACTTCAACCACCCTGGGATAGACTGGAGTATTGGGCACTCAAACTGCGCAAGAGAGACAAAATTCATAGAAGTCACGAGGGACTGTTTCATGGAGCAGCTGGTCACGGAACCAACACGGGGCGATGCCACTCTTGACCTAATCTTCAACGGACTAGGGGGGCCAGCAAAGGAGGTGGCGGTATTACACCCACTAGGTAACAGCGATCACAACATGATCCAGTGCAGGCTTGAAATTGGATCATCAAAGGGGAAAAGAACCACAACGACGGCACTCAACTTCAAAAAAGGAAATTATGATGCCATGAGAAAAATGGTGGGAAAGAAGCTCAAAGGCAACATAGGGAAGACGGAATCCGTAGAAAAAGCCTGGACCTTACTCAAGGAGACTGTGCACGAAGCACAAAGCATATGCATCCCCAAGTTCAGAAAAGGGTGCAAAAAAAATAGAACAAAAAACCCAGTGTGGATAACAAGTGCAGTGAAGAAGGCGATAAGCGACAAGAAAGCATCGTTCAGAAAATGGAAAAAAGACCAAACAGAGGAGAACCAAAAAGGGCACAAAGAACACCAGAAAGAGTGTCACCGAGTGGTTAGAAAAGCAAAAAGAGAATACGAAGAGAGACTGGCAAAGGAAGCAACAAACTTCAAGTCGTTCTTCAGATATGTCAAAGGGAAGCAACCGGCGAGAGAAGAAGTGGGACCATTGGACGATGGAGACCGAAAGGGAGTTGTAAAAGAAGAGAAAGAGATAGCTGACAGGTTAAATGAGTTCTTCACGTCAGTCTTCATGATGGAGAATATAACCAACATTCCGGAACCCGAGGAGATCTTAATAGGAGACCAAGACGATAAGCTGGTCGATTTAGAGGTAAGCCGAGAGGATGTACTCAAGCAGATTGACAGACTAAAGAGCGACAAATCGCCGGGTCCGGATGGCATTCACCCAAGGGTACTCAAGGAACTAAAAGACGTAATAGCGGAGCCACTTCGACAGATATGCAACCTATCCTTAAAAACCGGAGAGATCCCGGAGGATTGGAAAATAGCAAATGTCACGCCCATCTTCAAGAAGGGCGCAAGGGGGGACCCGGGAAACTACAGGCCGGTGAGCCTAACCTCAGTCCCGGGAAAGATGATGGAGGCACTGATTAAAGACAGCATCTGTGAGCACATCGAAAAAAATGGGCAGCTAAAACCGAGCCAACATGGCTTCTGTAAGGGTAGGTCATGCCTCACAAACTTATTGTACTTCTTTGAGGGAGTGAACAGCCAGGTGGATAAAGGGGAATCTATAGACATCATTTACCTTGACTTCCAAAAAGCCTTCGACAAGGTGCCACACGAGAGACTGCTTAAAAAGATATGGAACCACGGGGTACAAGGGGAGGTCCACCGATGGATCAAAAACTGGCTGGCAAACAGGAAGCAGAGGGTTGGCGTAAAGGGCCACTACTCAGACTGGAAAGGGGTCACGAGCGGAGTTCCGCAGGGGTCGGTGCTGGGACCGCTCTTGTTCAATATCTACATAAATGACCTAGAGGCGGGAACTAAGTGTGAAGTCATTAAATTTGCAGATGACACCAAACTATACAGCAGGGCTCAAACCAAGGAAGACTGCGAGGATCTCCAAAAGGATCTAACGCAGCTGGAAAAG
This sequence comes from Geotrypetes seraphini, assembly GCF_902459505.1. Taxonomy (NCBI): domain Eukaryota; kingdom Metazoa; phylum Chordata; class Amphibia; order Gymnophiona; family Dermophiidae; genus Geotrypetes; species Geotrypetes seraphini. The sequence goes on from NC_047094.1 coordinate 116,212,582, forward strand.
TGGGCCGAAAAATGGCAGATGAGCTTCAACGTGGGGAAATGCAAGGTCATGCACGTGGGGAAAAAGAACCCGATGTTCACATACAAAATGGGGGGAATACCACTAGGGGTTAGTAACCTGGAGAGAGACCTGGGAGTGATGGTAGATGCAACACTGAAGGCATCGGTGCAATGCGCCACAGCCTCTAGGAAAGCAAACAGAATGCTGGGTATCATTAAGAAGGGTATTACGACCAGGACGAAGGAAGTTATCATGCCGCTGTATCGTGCAATGGTACGGCCGCATCTGGAGTACTGTGTCCAGTACTGGTCGCCGTACCTCAAGAAAGACATGGCGGTACTTGAGGGAGTACAAAGAAGAGCAACCAAACTAATAAAGGGAATGGAAAATCTCCCATATACCGACAGATTGAAGCAGTTGGGACTTTTCTCCCTGGAGAAGCGAAGACTTAGAGGAGACATGATAGAAACCTTCAAGATCCTGAAGGGCATAGAAAAAGTAGACAGGGACAGATTTTTCAAATTAAGGGGCACCACAAGCACAAGGGGGCATTGGGGGAAATTGAAAGGGGACAGGTTTAGAACAAACGCTAGGAGGTACTTTTTCACTCAGAGGGTGGTAGATACATGGAACGCGCTTCCAGAGGCTGTTGTAGACAAGAAAACACTAAATGGTTTCAAAGAAGGTTTGGATAGATTCCTAGAAGAAAAAGGGATTGGGGGGTATAGATAGGTATAGACCATTGCTCAGGCATTTCCTGCAAAGTGTTATGTATCTTATCAAGATAAGAATTTTCTTTTCTTTGAGCCTAAACAACTTTTAGAAGTTATTGAATCAAAAGAAAGGTTGATAACCATGTCTAGTGATGTATGACCTACCATCTGGCTGTAACTCGGGAATCTAATGCCGTGACCTTAAGTTAATTTTTGTTATTTCTGATGAAAGTTTATTTCTTTTCCTGATCCTCATTTTTGTGGACTAAATAAGAGTAGTTAATGTTTCCTTTATATGTTTTATTGAATATAATTTCTGGATCTGCAGCAATTTGCAAATGCAATGCTTGTATTAAAAATTGAAAATCTTATAAATAATAAAATTTTTTTTTTAAAAATCAAATATACGACCCCCCTCTGTTAAACACGTGGTCTGTGCCTTGAAGCAATACACCTGAGATACAGGGTGCATGAATTCACTTGACTCAATCATTAAAGGGCACATTTTGAGTGTCTGCCCACAATTTCCTCAGTACAGATTGTGTCGAAGAGCATTCGGACTAAGGATGCACATAAATTTGTATTGCGCTGTTAAGAAAAAAATCATATTCCACTTTTCAAAACAGGAGTGAACTTGCAGCATAGAAAAATGTGAACAAATTACTTTTTGTAGCTGATGAGATAAAAGATGAATATTTCATAATGAAAGGTAAAACTTCCCTCTCTTGTTTATGTTCTTTGTACTGTATTAACTCCTCCCGTGGATTATATAATGCTCTTTTCTGTGCTTTCTTCACTATACCGGTAGGGTACCCCCTCGCCATAAACTTATTTTGCAAGTTAGATTAATGTTTAATATAGACCTGATTCGTGCCACATATCCTCCTATAGTGTAGAAATTGCACAAAAGGAATATTAGCGCGTATTGGATATGGATGCATGCTAGAAAATGCAAGTAAAGAGTTTCTATCTGTTGGCTTTGAATGGATTATAGTACAAAAATGGGCATCTATAATTTCTACTTGCACATCCAAAAATACAATCTTAGCAGCGTCATACTTAATCTCAAATTTGATGGTCTGATTACAAGAATTGAGATACTATACAAATTCGAACAGGCAATTCAGAGGTCCTGTCCATAAACAAAAGATATCGTCAATAAAGCGTACCCAGCAACGGAGGTGATCTGTTGCTCTTCATAAGAGCCCATAAAGATGTTAGCGATGGTGGGGGCAAATTAAGCCCCCATTGCCACCCCTGAGCATTGCTGGAAAAATACTTTTTCAAATACAAAATAATTATTAGTCAAGGCCATATGACTCAGCTAGGTCAAAAACTGAGAAGGAACTAGATGTGGATGAACCCTCTCCTTCAGACTTTTATTCACAACTAGCAAAGCTTCTTCCTGAGGGATGGAGGTGTAAAGAATATGTATTCAATTTTCTATACCGTTCTCCCAGGAGAGCTCAGAACGGTTTACATGAATTTATTCAGGTACTCAAGCATTTTTCCCTGTCCTGGTGGGCTCACAATCTATCTAGTGTACCTGGGGCAATGGGGGGATTAAGTGACTTGCCCAGGGTCACAAGTTGCAGTGTGGGTTTGAACCCACAACCCCAGGGTGCTGAGGCTGTAGCTTTAACCACTATGCCACACTCTCCCCCAAAGAAATGAAATGTCCTTCGTAACCATATAGGTCACCTTATTGATATGTCCTTCCCATTGCCGTAGTTTCTGTACAAAATGTATAGTATCTTTTAACAGGGATTTAACCCCTACTAGGCAGTCCTGAAGATGACAGTCCACATATTTGCAAACTTTTTCCAGCATTAAGTCACGGGCCGACACCATATCGGCTTAAATCAGTGGAGGTTTTTTTGGGTGATCCATGAAGCTGAACTGAGATCCCCTTTTTTCTCCTCATTTGTGTTGCCTTCATTTATTGCAAACTTTAGATCATTGGCCCTTCCCAAACTAGTGCCAGCACATTGTGTGTTTTTTGTAAATTTGGAGGTTATAAGTGTGCTTCCTAGGTAGTGGGAGTATGATTTCAGTTACCCCAACATTGGTCAAATGTTACATCGGAGTGCTAGGGAGGTAAAATTCCTAGATGTCAGGTTTTACAATGCATGAAATGTTACACTCAAGATTCTCTGTATTAACATTCTATAAAGTTGCTATTTTGTTACAAAGTTATGTAGTGATACACTTGAGATTTTCTGAATTAACATCCTGTGTGGTTGCTAGCTTATTACAAAACTTGTTCTTTCAATCAAATAGCTTTTGAAGTTTGTTCACACAGCTACATGTTTTGTGATCTTTTATTATCTTATGTAAATATTATGTTATGCTGTAGTTTTTAGAGTTTTTCTCCTGATGAAATATGGTATTTTGATGGTCCTATTTCCATATTTTTACTACACAGCTTTGTTTTATCCCAGACCTGTCATCTGTGAACATTTACGCCCCAGGTTTGGTTCCATTTTTAGGTATTTGCATAAACATTATCATATGTTTTGTTTGTCACATATATATTTCTTTGATATATGTATCATTCATTATATTTATATGTATTTATTTATTTACTTGATTGTGTCCTTTTATGAAATAAACAAGTTGGTTTTACATCAGTGTTCTTCAGTAGAGTGCTCATTGTCCATTCCCACTTCCTTTTGTACTGTTTTATTCCCATTGGTTCTCTGTCCTGTTGGACTTTTTGGTGTTTACCTGTTATTTAAAGATACCATCGTGGAAACCCAGACCAGATGTATTCCACGTATCAGCAAAGGTAGAAAGAAGAGGAAACTAGAGCTGGCGTGGTTAAAAAGTGAAGTGAAAGAGGCTATTAGAGCAAAAAAAAAAAAAAAAAAAACATCCTTTAAAGAATGGAAAAAGGATCCAAATGAAGAAAATAACAAGAAACACAAGCATTGGCAAGTTAGATGTAAAGCATTGAAAAGACAGCTAAGAAAGAATATGAAAAGAAACTTGCAAAAGAGGCAAAAACTCATAACAATTTTTTTTAGGTACATCAGAAGCAGAAAACCTGTGAGGGAATCTGTGGGACTTATTGGATGATCAAGGAGCAAAAGGGGTGCGCAGGGAGGATAAAGCCATAGCGGAAAGACTGAATGAATTCTTTGCTTCGGTCTTTATGGAAAAAGATGTAAAAGATGTACCTGAATTGGAAATGGTTTTCAAAGGTGATGATGTGGAGGAACTGAAAGAAATCTCGGTGAATCTGGAAGATGTACTAAGCCAAATCGACAAGTTAAAAAATGATAAATCGCCAGGACCAGATGGTATACATCCCAGGGTACTAAAAGAACTCAAACATGAAATTGCTGGCCTGCTGTTAGTAACCTGTTGTTAAAATCTTCTGTAGTACCTGAAGATTGGAGGGTGGCTAATGTTACGGCAATTTTTAAAAAGGGCTCCAGGGGAGATCCGGGAAATTACACACTGGTAAGCCTCACTTCAGTATCAGGCAAAATGGTAGAAACAATTATAAAAAATAAAATTGTGGAACACGTAGACAAACATGATTTAATGAGATGGAGTCAATACCTTTAAAATTTTATCATAAGTTTCTGCAGGAGCTCTCGGGTGACATGGACTACGCTGCTCTGGCTCAGAAATGGACTATTGATCTCCAGATTCCCATCACTGAAGAGATGATTCGTAAAGGTGTTTGCCTGGGCAATATATCTGCTTTGTCTCCGGTTGAGAAGGAGCGGAATTAAAAGTTTCTTCTATGCGCCTTTTATGCACCTCATAGAGCCCACCGGATGGGAATCAGTGTGGGACATTGTTGTGGTAAATGTAATCAACCCCTGGCATCTCTTGGTCACATGTTCTGGACTTGCCCGCTCATCTCCTGCTTCTGGGTTCAACTAGTGTCATCTGTTGCGCAGCTCTGGAACTGCTCCTGGCGTCTGCACCCGAGTTTTCTTTTTACTCTACAGATACGTTTTCATCCTCCGCGACCGGGCTGCTCAGCTTTTCTTTGCAGGACTGTGCTGCTGGGCCGGAAGTGTATACTGTTACAGTGGCTTACCTCTCAGCCTCCTACCATTTCTCAGTGGAGAGCTTTGATGCTACAACAAATGTTGCTGGAGAGGAGAGACATTGCTGATTTGACTTCCAGAGCGGGACGGTTGTTCCGACAATGTTGGCAATCCTTTAGTTTTACTTTTACATCTTATGTTCAACGCCAAATTTGGGATTCTTAATGTTATTCCACTATGCATTTCCTTTCTTGCCCCCTCATCATTGGTTTTGTAATTTAGTTTAGTTGCCGCTGCTGCTTTTAAGGGTGGGAGGGTGGTTGGGTGGTGGGGGTTGGGGGGGTGGGCCTGGGGTTGGTCTTCAATTGGTATGTTAAACTTGTTATATTTCTTGTTGTCTTGCTTTTCTGATGTTTGCTGAGTCTTGCTTCTATTAATAAAAATGAGTTAAATATAATGAGACGGAGTCAGCATGGGTTCAGCTGAGGGAGATGCTGCCTCACAAATTTGTTTGACTTCTTTGAAGGTGTGAATAAACGTGGATAAAGGTGAGCCGGTTGATATAATGTATCTAGATTTTCAGAAAGCTTTTGACAAAGTTCCTCATGAGAGTCTCCTGAGAAAATTAAAGAGTCAAGGGATAGGTTGCAAAAAAGGACCAAACTGGGGAAAACTGGAATGAACACAGGAAACGCCAAAGAGAATGTAATCAAGTGGTTAGGAGAGCGAAAAGAGAATACGAAGAGAGACTGGCCAGGGAGGCAAAAAACTTCAAATCATTCTTCAGATATGTTAAGGGGAAGAAACCGGCAAGGGAGGAAGTAGGACCGTTGGATGATGGAGACAAAAAGGGAGTGATAAAGGAGCAAAAAGAGGTAGCCGACAGATTAAACGAATTCTTCTCGTCAGTCTTCACAAGCGAGGACACATCCAGTGTACCGGAACCCGACGTGATCTTCCATGGTGACCAAGAAGAAAAACTGTCAGCAATAGAGGTGAGCCAGGAGGATGTCCTCCAACAGATAGATAGACTGAAAAGCGACAAATCACCAGGCCCGGACGGAATCCACCCTAGGGTACTAAAAGAACTAAGAAATGAGATAGCGGGAATACTCCAACGAGTTTGCAACCTATCCTTGAAAACTGGAGAGATTCCAGAGGACTGGAAGATAGCAAATGTTACACCTATCTTTAAAAAGGGGTCAAGAGGAGACCCGGGAAACTATAGGCCGGTAAGTTTGACATCGGTTCTGGGCAAGATGGTAGAAGCACTGATAAAGGACAGCATCTGTGAGCACATCGAAAAAAATGGGCTGATGAAAGCGAGCCAACATGGCTTCTGCAAGGGAAGATCGTGCCAAACAAACTTACTGCACTTCTTTGAGGGGGTAAACAGCCAGTTGGACAAAGAGGAACCTGTAGACATCATTTACCTTGACTTCCAAAAGGCCTTTGACAAGGTACCTCATGAGCGGCTACTTAGGAAGCTGTGGAACCACGGGGTGGAAGGGGACGTACACAGATGGATCAAACACTGGTTGGCAGGCAGGAAACAGAGGGTTGGAGTGAAGGGTCACTACTCGGGCTGGAGGAAAGTCATGAGCGGAGTTCCACAGGGGTCTGTGCTTGGACCGCTGCTGTTCAATATATTTATTAATGACCTGGAAACGGGGACAAAATGCGAAGTTATAAAATTTGCGGACGACACTAAACTCTGTAGAAGGGTTAGAACTACGGAAGAGTGTGAGGACCTACAAAGGGACCTAAACAAACTGGAGGAGTGGGCGAATAAATGGCAGATGAAATTCAATGTAGGGAAATGCAAGGTCATGCATATAGGGAGAAAGAACCCGATGTTCAGCTACCAAATGGGGAGATTAGTATTAGAGGGAAGTAACCTTGAAAGAGATTTGGGTGTATTGGGTGTACAATGAAGTCAACGGCGCAATGCGCAGCAGCCGCGAAGAAGGCAAACAGAATGTTGGGTGTTATTAAAAATGGTATTACGACCAGAACAAAAGAAGTCATCCTGCCGTTGTACCGGGCAATGGTGCGCCCGCACCTGGAGTACTGTGTTCAGTATTGGTCGCCGTACCTTAAGAAGGATATGGCAATACTTGAGAGGGTCCAGAGGAGAGCGACACGAATGATTAAGGGCATGGAAAACCTTTCATACACTGAAAGATTGGAGAGGCTGGAGCTCTTCTCCCTGGAAAAGCGGAGACTCAGAGGAGACATGATAGAGACCTACAAGATCATGAAGGGCATAGAGAAAGTAGAGAGAGATAGATTCTTCAAATTTTTAAAGCATAAAAGAACAAGAGGGCACTCGGAAAAATTGGAAGGGGATAGATTCAAAACAAATGCTAGGAAGTTTTTCTTTATTCAGCGGGTGGTGGACACCTGGAATGCGCTTACAGAGGACATAATAGGGCAGAGTATGGTACTGGGGTTTAAGAAAGGATTGGACAATTTCCTGTTGGAAAAGGGGATAGAGGGGTATAGATAGAGGATTACTGCACAGGTCCTGGACCTGTTGGGCCGCCGCGTGAGCGGACTGCTGGGCACGATGGACCTCAGGTCTGACCCGGCAGAGGCATTGCTTATGTTCTTATGTTCAGTTGTGGATTAGGAATTGGTTATCGGATAGAAAACCAAGGGTAGGGTTAAATGGTAATTTTTCTCAATGGAGGAGAGTAAACAGTGGAGTGCCACAGGGGTCTGTACTAGGACCGGTGCTATTTAACTTATTTATAAATGATCTGGAAATTGGAATGACGAGTGAGTTGTTTACATTTGCAGATGACACTAAACTGTTCAAAGTTGTTAAAACGCATGTGGATTGTGAAAAATTGCAAGTGGACCTTAGGAAATTGGAAGACTGGGCATCTTAATGACAAATAAAATTTAATGTGGATAAAAGCAAAGTGATACACATTGGGAAGAATAACCTGAATCACAGTTACCGGATGCTAGGGTCCTAATTGGGGATTAGCGCCCAAGAAAAGGATCTAGGTGTCATCGTAGACAATACAATGAAACCTTCCTCCCAATGTGTGGCGGCGGCCAAAAAAACACACAGGATGCTAGGAATTATTTAAAAAGGGATGGTTAACAAGACTAAGGGCTCCTTTTATCAAGCCGCGCTAGCGGGGTTAACGCACGTGATGTTTCATCACAAGCTAACACCCGCGCTGGCCAAAAACTACCGCCTGCTCAAGGTGGCTAGCGCGGCTGGCGGTTTAACGAGCGCTATTATGCACGTTAAACTGCTAGCACGGCTTGATAAAAGGAGCCCTAAGAATGTTATAATGCCCCTGTATCGCTCCATGGTGCGACCTCATCTGGAGTATTACGTTCAATTTTGGTCTCCTTATTTCAAGAAAGATATAGTGGTGCTAGAAAAGATTCAAAGAAGACCAACCGAGATGGTTAGGGCTTTTCAGCTTGGAAAAGAGACGGCTGAGGGGAGATATGATTGAAATCTAGAAAATCTTGAGTGGAGTAGAATGGGTACAAGTGGATCGATTTTTCACTCTGTCAAAAATTACAAAGACTAGGGGACAATCGATGAAGTTACAGGGAAATACTTTTAAAACTAATAGGAGGAAATTTTTTTCACTCAGAAAATAGTTAAGCTCTGGAACATGTTGCCAGAGGATGTGGTAAGAGCGCATAGCGTAGCTGGTTTTAAGAAAGGTTTGAACAAGTTCCTGGAGTTAAAGTCCATAGTCTATTATTGAGAAAGACATGGGGAAGCCACTGCTTGCCCTGGATCAGTAGCATGGAATATTGCTACTCCTTGGGTTTTGGCCAGGTACTAGTGACCTGGATTGGCCACTGTAAGAACGGGCTACTGGGCTTGATGGACCATTGGTCTGACCCAGTAAGGCTATTCTTATGTTCTTATTCAATTTATTTAGACTCCTAACCAGGGCAGGATTAACCAATAGCCCAAGTAGGGCTCGATATGGTCAAGGGGGCCCAATGAAGGAAGGCATCAACATTGGTTTTTCCAAATGGCAATGGGCCCCTCCAGCATTGATCGGCAACGCGCCCCCCCCCCCCCCATGATCGGCAATGCAGGCCCCCCCCCTCCCCCCCATTGATGGAAAGTAAGACAAGCAAGAGTAAGAAAGGCAACCGGAACTGTAATTGTACAAGCGGTGCTGCTTGCCTAAGGCTTCCCTCTGACGCAGCTTCCTGTTTCCGCCTGGGCACATGGTGGGGTGGGGCAGGTGGCCCAGTGTACTTGTGTGCCTAGGGGCCCTCGACGAATTAATCCTGCCCTGCTCCTAAGCATGTGGGCACCTAAAATATAGACCCTAACTTTAGGCGTTATTGATAGAATGAGCCCCAAAAAGTGTATCTGAATTCAAGAAAGCCTGGGTTATGTGTGATAGGAAGAGGAGGGGATAGTAGATAGGCCATATGGTCTTTGTATGCCTTAATTTTTCTGTTTCTATATAGTGTCACAATGTTTGTGTTTGCATAAGAACTCTGTGCAGTGTCACAGGGTGTAAGTGTGCTAATGTATGCAGGGTCTGCATGCATACCAGCTCTATGCACTGTCAGAGTGGCTCTTAGTATAGTATCACAATCTGTAACAACTCTGTGAAGCTACGGGGGGGTGTATATGAGCTGTATGCAGTGACAAGTGTGTGTGTATATATATCAGCGGCAAACTGCATTCACTGTCAGAACGTTTTTCACTGTAATGTCAAAGTATCTCTCTGAGTGTAAGAGCTGTTTACAGTGTTACAGGGGTACACGTGAGTGTATAACAGCTCTATGCGTTGTCAAAACGTCTCCGAGTGTGTAAAAGCTGTGTACGGTGTCTGTGCAAATGAAAAGCAATAACTGTTAGAGGAAACACGGTAAAAACCAGGATTTACAGGATTCGTTTTACCCAGACCCCTGTTAGAGCGCTTCTCAGGGCATATAGAGCGGCCCCGCCCTCCTAGCCTCTTATTGTGCTGCCTCTCGCTCTCTGCTTTACGGTAGCCGGCTCGGGACAGACTTGCTGACCGGGAGTGACGTGAGGTGTAGTCTCAGCCCCGGCGCCTCGTTGTGGGCATCTACTGTCAGCTCGGTCTGCTTATCGGAAGGAGGCTGGTGCCGATCGCTTCAAGCCCCGGCTCTCAGGTACCGAGATCCATTAGGGCTGGAATGCGAGTCAAGCAAGGGATCAGTGGCCTGGACAGCGCTTCAGAGGGGAATGAGATTGGGGGGGGGGGGGGTACTGGGAATACTGGGCAATGCTGGTGCAGGGAGTCCGCTGGGGTCAGTTAAAAGGGTAGGTACCAGAGTTCAGGAAACCCGGCCCGGGGTAGGGAGGGTATTTACTGTCTTCTCTGCTGTCCGAGAGGTCGCTGGCAGGGAGATTCGGGGCCGTTAAGCCGGGGGCACATCGAATGTTCGGGGAAAGTTTGAACTGGTTGCGGCGTTCTCTGGCCGGTTCTGGCTTCTCCTGTTCCGTATCCCCAAACAATCGGTAGGTCGGTCGCTGCAGCTAGGGCCGCTCCCGGTTCCTTGTCCTCCTGGGGTTTGTGTGGCTGAGAAGCAGTCCTGCAACCGGACTCCAGAGGGATCCGCTCTCCCTGATTCCACCTGACCCAAATCTCCCTCTCTTTCTTCTTTATAATGGGGATCTGGATTTTACTGTCACAACTGCTGTGTCTCCCATTTCAATGGCATGAGCTTCAGCTCTGAGATAGCCATCACCCCAGAGGTAAAGTTCTACTTAAGAGAAAATACTTTATTCATAACACAAGCAGAAATCGGCAATTTTTTAAAACAAATATTTCCACCACTAGTATTAAGAGATTTGCCGCTTTCGGATTTGAAGATCATTGCACTACAGTTTGTTCACCTTCAAGGTGATGAATAACCTGCAGAAGAATGTTTATGGCATCAAGCATAGAACCTAGCTGTGAAATTAATTAAATTTCAGTATATATATCCAAGATATTTGCTCCACATTTAACCACAATATTTTATTCATCTATATAATAGCCTACCTATAACTGTGCTGTTTATTTAAAAGCGTATAGATCTCGAGTTTTTATTAAGAAGCAGCAAAAATAATGACAATTTCTAAACTAAAACAAGATCACAAATAAGATGAAAATTTAGTCATAAGCTGCTTAAAAAGATAAAACTGTAGTTTTTTTTTTTTTTTTAAATAGAGGATAGTTATCAACCTGTCCAAGTTCAAGAGGCAGACACTTCATAACCAAGGTTTGACAATTGAGAAAGCTTTTGATGGAATATGAATGACTGTTAACTTGTTGCTGGTATTATTCATTAAAAAAAATAAATAAAAATTGGTGGATCTGATCTGTTGTGTAGGCATTTTAGAGCAAGAGAGTGTGTTGTATATAATTAGGGGCAATCTTATTCAAGGCTAATATAGATTAACGTGACAAATTTATCCTGTGGCAATCAGGGGGATCTACAGTCCATTCAGCACACACATCTGGCATAAGCATACATAGGCTCTGATCAAATTGTACATTTGCTGTACCTGTTAATGTACACTTTGTGCAAAGCCACACAGCCAGCAAAGCGGTGCAGTTGGAGGGAAGCAAGGGGATGGATAAGATGGTTAAGAAGATGATGTCATTCCAGTAGAAGTCTCCATTCATGGCTTTTCAGGTAGTATGGTAGGGTTCTAGTGACAGTGGCAGAGTTCTGCAGTCAGGCTGGTGAACATGGGAAAGGGGAAGAAACATGCTTGTTCATTTACTCAGTTTTGAATGGGTCATAACTAGTAGGGATGGGCTGTCATATGCAACACATATGTTATTAAAACGAGGGGGAGTCACGTGATGCTGTGAACAGGGTAGGATGTCTTTTAGCCCTGCTCGGGATTTCTCCGGCGCCATTTCGCCCTAATTTTTGTTTTATTTTATTGTTGGACCCTGGAACCAGATTTTTCTTGTGGCCTGGTCTATGGACAGATATATTATTTTGTTGCCAGGTCTAGGGATGGCGGCAAAAGGGGCTAAGAAAGATCAGGCAAAGCTCCCGGAGGACAAAATGACGGAGAGGCCTAGTGGTGCGGTCTCGCAGTTTACAGACTCGGTGGTGGCTGATCTTACCTCGGCGATGGTGGCAGCTTTGGAGCCGCGCTTTGAACAGCTTTCGGATTCTATGGCTCGGATGGAACAATTGCTCACTGATACTACCCACCACACTACAGAGTTGGAAGCCAGAGTCTCTACTATCAAAGATGACTCTCGGGGTTTGCAGGCAGAGATCATTACGCTGCAGGAGTTAGCCTGTGCTCACGCTGATAAAGTGGATGACTTGGAGAATCGATCCCATCGGGGAAATTTACGCATCTTAGGCTTGCCAGAATCGGTGGCGGAAACAGCTTTATTGGGGGAAATTGAACAGTGGTTACAACGCACTTTTGTTTTTTCCCCTGATTTGGAAGTGCTGCACTTGGAGCGGGCGCACCGTCTGGGCCAGTGCCGGGATGGAGAGTCTCGCTCTCGGCTGGTGGTGTTCAAATTTCATAATTATCTACATAAAGCGACAGTTATGTGTCAGTATAAATCTAAACATGGAGAGATAAAATATGAAGACCAGCCGGTGCGTTTATTTGAAGATTTTTCAGCAGCTCTGTTGGATAAACATTGTCCATTCATCCGATTTGTTCTAAGCTGGTTGAGCGTAAGATCAAGTGTATGTTTCTTTACCCGGCTCTCCTAAAGATCTTCTTCGAGGGACAGTGGCATGTTTTTGATGCTCCTGGCAAGGCTCTGGATTTTCTTAATTCTTTACCAGGACAGAGTGTGGACTCGTAATGCAGAATGTTTATTTAGTGTGTGTTTAATTTTCAGTTGTTAGGTTCCAGGGGTTATTTGGGCTAATGGTACCGGAGATCCCTGTAGCATCTGTTCGTGATTCAACTCTCATCTTTGCCAGTTTGGTTAAGGTGGGTGCAACGAGGGGTTTGTTTCATTGTGGGCATGGATTGGGGGGAAGGGTGGGGGTTGTTGGTGTCTGCAGGGTATTGGGGAGTGTGTGGGAGTTTGTTTGGAATGGTTTATTTTGGTGGGGATTTTGAGTTTCTTGGATTTCTTTTTTTGTTTTTATTATTTGTTTTGGCATGGTCTGTGGTGGGGGAGTGGGTGTTGGGGATTCCTTTTAGGGAGGCCCTTTCATAGTTTTTCACTGGGTCTCTCGGACAGGGGCTGGGGTCTGAGAGATCTTACTTTGCTTTTTTCTTGGTGTTATTTTTTCTTGTTCCTGGCTTTTAATGCCTTTGTCAAAGACCAATGATACGCTCAGGTTAGCTTCTTGGAATGTTTCTGGCTTTAATTCCCCTATTAAACGATCAAAAATTTTGACTTACCTGAACCGCAGTGTAGTTGATATTGCTTGTATAGTAGAAACTAAATTGTCTGCTTTGGAGCATGCTAAATTACGTAGAGATTGGGTAGGACAAGTGTTTTTTTTGCCTCTAATCAATATAAAAAAGGTAGTGGTGTGGCGGTCCTGATTCGAAAGCAACTTCAATGCCAGGTCCATTGCCTTGCCTCGGATCCGTATGGTAGATATTTATTGTTACGCATTAGGTGCCATAATAGAACTTGGTATTTGTTGGCTGTCTATGCCCCCAATGTGTATGAGCATGCTTTTTTTCAAAAGCTAATAGGCTTGGTGTCTCTGTATTTGGGACAATCTCTGGTTGTGGCAGGGGATTTTAATCTTGTGGTAGATCCAGGTGTGGATCGCTCACAGGGACATAGACAGCTTGCATTGGGTCATAACAAGGGGCTCCCATTTTTTTACTAAGGCTTTACAACTTTTGGATCCCTGGCGTTTGTTACATTCTTTTGATTTGGATTACACTCACTTATCCCGGGCGCATGGAACATGGTCTCGAATAGATTGTTTTTCTGTCATCTGATTTGTTTTTGTATGTTTCTGAGGCAGTAATTGGACCTGCGGCCTGTTCAGATCACTCGTTGATCTGGACGGACTTGAAATTCCCAGGGGGTCAGACTTTCTGTCGTTCTTGGCGTTTTCCTATGTATTTGGCTTCTGATTCTCACTTTCAAACTTATCTTTATAATAAGTGGGAGGAGTTTGAGCGTTTTAATGCTCAACATCGTAATGATCCTTTGCTCTATTGGGAAACATTGAAAGTAGTTTTACGGGGAGATATTATTGCCTATATGGCAGCTAGAAAAAAAACGAATTGCACAGGGTATTATTATTTTGGAGTGTAAATGTAGGCGTTTTAAATCGATTTTAATTTCTTCCCCAACGGAACCATATAAGGAAAATTATTTGTCTTCTCAGGCGGCACTGAGTGCTTTAATGCATGATAGAGCGAAACAATTTTTTTATTTTCGGGCGCACACTTATCATAAATATGGCAACAAACCAGGTCATCTTTTGGCTCAAATTTTGCGTTCTTCCCAGAGGATGGGTTTTATTTTGGTTTTGGAGTCTGTGGAGGGTGCTCGTGTGACCTCTACCCCCGATATTGCAGCGATTTTTCAGGATTATTTTAGTAAGTTTTATGCTGAGGAGTCTCTGGATGTTGGTCCACCTTTGGGGGATTATTTGTTGGATGCAGGATTGCCTCGTCTTCAAGATAGTGATTTGGTTGCATTGAATGGTCCTATCTCGGGTTTGGAAGTACAGAAAGTGATAGAGGCCATGAAACATGGTACGACACCTGGTTTGGATGGATATTCACCTGATTTTTATAAACTTGTATCTCATTTAGTGCCGGCCCCGTTGGTAGACTATTAAGATGTGGGTCTTTCTACGGGAGGTTTCCCTCTGCATACCAATCGAGCTTTGATTACATTGCTTCTTAAGCCTGGAGATCCTTGATGATTTATCAATTGAGGATGGAACGTTGTGACGTTACTAGACTCTGTGAAGGGCCATCAATTACAACTTACTTGGGAGCCTTTTTGGGCCTCTTTGACCGGGTATGCTCATAGCAATATTTGACGGCGTAGTTAATTTTAATATGGTTTATGAGAAGTGCTCTTCTGCTGCTCCATGCCTTTAATTATTATTATTTTTTATTATTTTATTTTTTATTCTTTGGGTGGGGGGTGGGGGAGGGTTTTATGGTATCAAAATGTGGTCTCTGTTATATTCTTTGTCTGGTGGTTTTTGATTGTGCTTTTGACCAATAAAAAGTTTTTGCAATAAAATAGAGGATAGTTATCAACCTGTCCAAGTTCAAGAGGCAGACACTTCATAACCAAGGTTTGACAATTGAGAAAGCTTTTGATGGAATATGAATGACTGTTAACTTGTTGCTGGTATTCATTTAAAAATAAAAAAATTGGTGGATCTGATCTGTTGTGTAGGCATTTTAGAGCAAGAGAGTGTGTTGTATATAATTAGGGGCAATCTTATTCAAGGCTAATATAGATTAATGTGACAAATTTATCCTGTGGCTATCAGGGGGATCTACAGTCCATTCAGCACACACATCTGGCATAAGCATACATAGGCTCTGATCAAATTGTACATTTGCTGTACCTGTTAATGTACACTTTGTGCAAAGCCACACAGCCAGCAAAGCGGTGCAGTTGGAGGGAAGCAAGGGGATGGATAAGATGGTTAAGAAGATGATGTCATTGCAGTAGAGGTCTCCATTCATGGCTTTTCGGGTAATACGGTAGGGTTCTAGTGACAGTGGCAAAGTTCTGCAGTCAGGCTGGTGAGCATGGGAAAGGGGAAGAAACATGCTTGTTCATTTACTCAGTTTTGAATGGGTCATAACTAGTAGGGATGGGCTGTCATATGCAACACATATGTTATTAAAACGAGCAGAAGAAATATAACTTTTTTTTTTTTTTTTGCTGATAATAGTGTACTGTACCCTATTTGCAAAAAAGGACAAACACACACTATCATAAAAGAGTGCATTCTCTTTACAAAGAGGATGTACTCTTAATGATGCTGCTCCTGAAACGGAAATGAAGACTAACAAAAACAAAATTCTGCAAATAACAGAGGAAATTAAATAAAACTAAAGCTTTTGGGCTGCCCACTCCTATTTACTATTGTTTTAAATTCATTTTTTGATTTTTTATCAAATATGAAATTTGTGTGATCCAATTGGATAATTTTTATGTTCAAATGTCCATCTAGCCCAGGATCCATTTTCAGCAGTGGCCAATGCAGGCCACAAGTACTGGGTAGATCCCCAAAAGTAGCAAGCTTCTATGCTTCCTCAGTGTTCTCCCTAGCGTGTTTTAGCCGGGCGCTGCGCCCAGCTAATTTAGGTGAGCGCCCGGCTGTCATCTTGCAACCGCACCACCAGCATCAAGTTTTATTAGGATTTTATATACCGCCTATCAAGGTTATCTAAGCGGTTTTACAATCAGGTACTCAAGCATTTTCCCGTCAGAGAGAAGGCTACCGAATCAGCCATGAATCGCGCACGAGGAGCTGACGCCACCTGCAGCCGACTGTAGAAGGTAGCCGGCCAGAAAACTACCAGCCGGAGGGAGAGAGAAGCTGGGCCGCACAAAACTTCTTGTAAGGGCTGCGGGTTGAACACCCCTGGAGTAGAGACAGGGAAGAGAATTGGTGCGCGGCTTGCAAAAAAAATGTGTCCCAAGAACCAAAGTGGCTGTAGGAGTCCTGAGACTCTGACTGGAGTTTCTGAATTAGAAATTGGTGAAATTGGTGAGTATTTTGGGGTATTTCATATATATGGTCTTGAATAAACTTAGAACTTTATATAAGGGATTGAAACCTTCATACACAGTACAAAATAGGAATAGACCAAAATAACTTGATCTATTTCTTTAAATTTATTTCTAATTTCTGCACTGGCAACTATGACTGTTTGAATGACAATCACTCTATCCAAAAGGAAGAAGACTAAAAATTATTCCCAGAGGATAGTTCCTCATGTAGAGGGATAAAAGTTCACTGCACACAGCTGGTGGAAATGCCCAAAACCAGGTGCTCTAGAGCAGTGTTCTTCAACTGCCAGTCCGTGGACCAGTGCCAGTCTGCAGAAATTTTCTGCAGTTCACAGGGCTGGCACGTCCATCAGGCCCAAGACAGCGTTCTTCAGCCGCCAATCCACGGTGCGATCAACGCGGCGTCTTCGGGCCAGCTTCCTGAGTGCTGCAATGCACAAAGCCATGGGAAAAGGCTCCTCCACGCGGCCTGCGCTTGAACTGGAAGCCTTCTCTCTGACATCGCAACGTCAGAGGGAAGGCTTCCAGATGAGGCGTGGGATGCATGCGAGGAGCTGCTGCCCACAGCTTTGTGCAATGCAGCACTCAGGGAGCCGGCCGGAAGATGCTGCATTAATCGCAAAGTGGACCGGCCCAAAGATAACACCGGGGGGCAGGCCAGAAGGCAAGGCACATGGAGGGAGAGAGACAACAATGGTAGGGGAAATGCTTTTATTTTTTTTAATTTAGTGATTGATTTGTCTGTTCAGGAAGAAATGCATTTGTTTCTTTTCCTCTGAGGTTGTACTGCTTGCAGAGCCTTGCATCTTAGGGTTTGTAAATATTAGTACTTTTAATTTTTGGTCCTGCATTTGCATGGGGTTATCTGTTTTATGGTAGGAATGAATGTTAAAAAGCATACGGTGTGCTTTATGTATTTTAATTTTGTGGTTAAGCATTATGTGCTGTTAATACAATTATATTGTGTGTTTATATGAAAAATGAATGAAACAAATGGTGTTACAATTAGTACTATTATGGGGACAGGGTTTGGGGCAGAGATTGAGTGGAGATGGGCATGACTTATCCAAGTGTTCTTCAACTGCCGGTCCATGGACTGGTGCCGGTGCCCAAATAATTATTTTATTTCCGCCGGTCCATAGGTTTCAAAAGGTTGAGGAGCACTGCTCTAGAGATCCAGATCAATTGTAGATACATTTGATAACTCTTCAAAAGCATTCTAGAAATGGTCTAGTTCATCTTACCTGCATAATCCTTATACCCTACACAGAATTTATAGCATTGGTGTGGAGGAAGAGGGAAAGAGATATTTGAAGGGAAAACTGTTGGAAAGAGAAAGGAAGAAATGGTGGACCTGGGGAAGGGAGGCAGGCAGGCAGGGGGAGAGATGGGATGGGGTCAGTTGGGAAGAGAAAGGGAGAGAAGTTGGATCTTGGGATGGGAAGGAGGGAGAAATGTTAGGTATGTGGATGGAAGGCAGAGATGCAGCATCTCTCTTTTTTCCCCCCTCCATTTCATTGTTCAGCATCAAAGGGGGAGGGAAGAAGAAAACAGAAAAGAGAGGGAGCAAAATGTTGGACCACGGAGATAGAGGAAGAGAGATGGACCCATGGGAGGGCAGGAGGGAAGAGAGCTGGGATAAGAAGATGCTAGGCAAGAGATGGAAAGAAAGGGACAGGGAGTTACAACCTGACCAGTGGAGAGAGTGAGGGGGATTCTGAAAGTGGTGAGCCATGTGGATGAGGTCAAAAGGGAGATGGCAAGATGAGTGAGAGAGGAGTGAGTACAGTGGTAGAAATGTGGTAATGGGGAGTAGATAGAAGGAAATAGGAGGCTGGGAAAGGAGTGAGATGGGAAATGGGAGAGCTAGGGACTGAGAGAAGATGGAGAATTGAGAGGTAGCTGAACATTTATAAAGAAGAAGGGTGAGAAAGAAGGCAAGATTTGAGTGGACAGAGGCAAAAAAGAGAAAAAGTTAAGAAGGCTGAAAGGGAAAAATCAATACATTGGAGACAGGCATGAGGAAAGAATGGAACAGTATTGAGAGGAGAAAAACTGGACAGCAAACATTGGAAAGAGGATTGGTAGAAGATCCACAAAAAGAAGAAAGAGAAACTGGGACCAAGATGATGAAAAAAACAAAACATCCAGACAAGGTAGAAAAAATTGTTTTATTATGAATTTATTAACTGGAATATGTTAGCTTTGGGATATGTGCATCACAATTATTTTTGTATTCAGTGGCGTAGTTATATACAGCTGATTTGTAAGAGGGACTGGAGCCCAAAATTAGTGGAGGGGCACCAAAGTATCTCCCTGCTTGAGTGCAATTTATAAATACTTGAGTAGTGGAGATTCCCAAGCCCTGCCAACTGAAGACATCTTCCTCCAGTCTGGCAACTCAAAATCTCCAAGCTTTGCAGCCAAAGGCAATATCCTCAAGCTGCCCCTGCTTTCATGCATACATGAAAACTAAGTGGGGGAGGGCAGGGAGGAGGCCCAAAAAAGCAGTAATATTTACCCTGATTAAACGATCATCCACGTGCGCTGCTGACAGCTGATTCAGCATCCCCGCTCTGATGAGGCTTACCTCTGAAGAGGCTCACCATAGCTGTAATAGAAGTGAATGGGAGAACCAGGAACGCGCATCCCTGCTCATCAGAGTGGGGATGCGGAAGCCTGTGGCTGCTCCCACTGTCAGTGATGTACGTGGAGGATCACTTAGGGTAAGAATTACTGCTTTTTTGGGTTCTTCTCCACAGTGTCCCTTTAATGAAGGTTTATTATTAGATACGTACATCTTCTATATTAGTGATTGCAAATTTGGGACCTGCTCAGCCTTTTTTTTTTTTGCTCATCAGCTAGTGTTAGTGTTGGTGTTTGTGCGGTCCCAGAAAATTTTTTTGTCCAATGTGGCCCAGGGAAGCCAAAAGGTTGGACACCCCTACCCTACTCCTTCACCGTGAGCAGGGAGGGGTAACTTTCATAGCGTTCCAGGTCGTGGGCCAACCCTCTTCCCCACTCCTACTCCTTCACTGTAAGCAGGGAAGGTTAATTTGCATAGCATCAAATTTGCACCAACATATTTCCCCGTCCCGCCCCACCCGGCTATTTTTTCATGCCATCCGGCTAGAAAAAATTTCTGGGGAGAACACTGTTCCTACCCCCAGGGATAAGCTGTAGCTTTCTCTAGGTTCCACATCTTTCTTAAACCCAGCTATGCAAAATGCTTTTACCTCATCCTTCAAGCTTAATTATGCATTCATTGGGAAAAAAAAGTTTCTCTGATTTGTTTTAAATGTACTACTAAGTAATTAATAGTGTGACCTTAGTTGTGTGTGGGGGGGGGGGGTGTTTCTGAAAAAGTAAACAACTGAATTGCCTTTACAATTTATAGACCTCTATTGTATTTCTCATTCTGTTTCATCCCTTCCGGATTTAGTACGCTAGGTGTTCAATCCCTTCCCACAATCCAGGAGCTGCAGAAATCCAAAAACTTCAGTGGATCTGTCGAGCCATCCTGCTTCTGCCAGCCTTCTCAGACTTGGGGTCCATTCATCTGGGAGTTCAATTGCCCGATGACCCTGTTGGGGTTTTTAGTGCAGGCTGTATGCATCCTGAGTAAAATTTCTCTCTGGGTTTCAGGGCACAGGCTGCGTTTCCCATCCCCATGGGGGCGGAGGTTGCAGTTAGTGTCCTTTCGACTAGCAGTCTGAAGATCTTCAAATTTGGTCATTTGGAGCAGTTGTTGAGGCTGAAAATCCTTTTCGTTTTCCAGTGATGTTACTAAGTGACATGGTCGGGTAAGACTCGAGCTCTGTCTCGGCCCAAGTTAATTTTGTGAAATTAGCGAACCTTTACCATCGGCATTTGCCTAACTATAGTTGATAACTTTGCTTGTTGCCCATACCTGCTTTATGGTGGGCAAGAAACTGCCTGGATTTGCAAACTTTTGCTTTTCGCACTGATGAAACCTGTGGATCTTCAGCGCACAAGATGGCAGTGGGGTCCAACTGCAATGTGCGGCCAAATTGCATGACAGTTTTTGTCTCCTTGTATTTCAAAATCAATTTGGCTAGTAAGGAGGACTTGAATCGCTGGATGCTGGATTTGAAAGCTTGGTTTAAAATAAGACCTTAAAGTCGATATGGAGAGCTTGCATAAAAAGCAAGATGATATGGGGCTTTGTTTGAATGATTTTGAAGAGAAGGTCATAACACATGACCAAGAAATAATAGGACTGCAACAACGCTGTGATCAGATTGAACTCAATACTGAGGACTTGTTGTTGAAAATTGAGGATGGGTAAAATAGAGCCCATCGCAACAATCTTAGGGCACGGAGTATGCATTAATCCCTCATGGAACGAGAAGCATCAAAGCTAATGCAAATGGTATGTCATCACTTTTTGCGAGCTGCAGATCTGCAAGGGGATCTTCTGAAGCTTGAGTTTGAGAGAGTTCATGCAGCATTGGGTCCCCCGCAGCTAGAGAGACCACATGATCTTATTGCCTGCTTCTTGCACTTTTCTCAAAAAGAACATACGTATCTTGCAAGTGACCTGGAAGGTTGGTCATATTATCCTGGAGGGTACTAAAGTGGAGCTGTTTGCTGACCTAGCCTCCATAACACTCCACCGCAGAAGGGAGTGTTGAGAGGTCACTCGTTGCTTACAAGAGCATAACATCTGCTATAAATTGACCTATCCCTTTGGGCTGGCTTTTGTGGTGGACAATAAGCTGCATCATGCTTCTTCAGCAAAGGAAGCACAGCATATTCTACAGCATGCCAAGCTTTGGATCAGGGGTATCAAAGTCCCTCCTCAAGGGCCGCAATCCAATCGGGTTTTCAGGATTTCTGCAATGAATATGCATGAGATCTATTTGCATGCACTGCTTTCATTGTATGCTAATAGAGCTCATGCATATTCATTGGGGAAATCCTGAAAACCCGACTGGATTGCAGCCCGCGAAGAGGGACTTTGACACCCCTGCTTTGGACTGTGGAGGAGGGGAGACAGCGCCAGAGACAGGCGTTGCAAGGAGCTTCAGCTCAGAGATGGCACAGAGTTGATCAGAAGTGGTGCTTGCAGCACCAAATGGAGCAGCAGGATGGACAATCTGATATTTTTTGTATGTAGACACAAACTTACCCTCTTATAGAGTGCTTTAACAATAAATTATCTGTATCCTAGTGACTATAGTGTTTACAGTGTCTTCCTTATATTTAGTTACACATTTGAAACACCTCTGGAGGAGTTTCACCATCTTCCACACAGCATGCTCACCTTCCTCTTATGAGGGGGCTCTGATCAGCCAATTGTCTAGGTTAAGGGTGTCAAAGTCCCTCCTCAAGGGTCGCAATCCAGTTGGGTCTTCAGGATTCCCCCAATGAATATGCATGAGATCTGTTTGCATGCACTGCTTTCATTGTATGCTAATAGATCTCATGCATATTCATTGGGGAAATCCTGAAAACCCGACTGGATTGCAGCCCGCGAGGAGGGACTTTGACACCCCTGCTTTGGACTGTGGAGGAGGGGAGACAGCGCCAGAGACAGGCGTTGCAAGGAGCTTCAGCTCAGAGATAGCACAGAGTTGATCAGAAGAAAAAGCCCGAGAGCTAGTCTCGACGGGCGGCATTAACGCGGGGCTGGGTGGCCCGCCATGTCGCCCGTGGGACTAGCTAGGCAAGAGGAGGGGGCAGGGTAGCGGTCTCGAGGGGGGGGGTGGTCCGCCGGAAGTAGACGTCGCAGCGAAGAGGATCGCGGGAGGGAGGGGTTAAAAGGCAAGGCGCTCGGAGGACCCGAACAGTTTTGGTCCTCCGAAGCACCAAATGGAGCAGCAGGATGGACAATCTGATACTTTGGAGAGAGTAGCCTGAGTGGACTTCTAAGTTCAGCACTATGTACACCTTTTCCCTCTTTTTTTTTTTTTTTCTTTTTTTCTTGAAATGAAGACTTGTGGGGATCTCCTATCTGGCATGTGACGGGGACTGACTGGACATGCCTGCGAGGGATGTTATCTGAAGTTCTGCCTGGAAATTTGGGGCCATATTCTCTATCTGTGGGGTTGGTTAATTGGAGAAGAGGAAGAGTGGTTCCTGAGAGGGTAGGCGGTATGTGTGGGTGGTGGAGAATGACACGGTGACAAAATTCATCACCGTTCCCGTCCCTGCGAATAACCGCGGGAAATAATCCCATGTCATTTTCTAGTGTCTATTTCAACCTCAATCCTTCTACACCAGCATTCTTCAAAGCAAAGCTTGCGGGTCAGTGGTTGTGGCTATTCATACTCTGATTCTTCCCTCTCTCCTTAAAGAATGAAATGAAGATGGTTTCCTGCGGTTAACTGCGGGGACGGGAACGGTGATGAATTTTGTCACCTTGTCATTCTCTAGTGGGTATGCTAGCAGTCAGTATGTGTGTGGTCTAGGGCAGCTATTTGAGCCTTGTTTTCCTTACAGTTATGTCACCTAAGTGTCAGGCGTGTCTCTCACTGAATGTAAGGGGCTTGAACACTTCTAGAAAATGTAGCTCTTATTTTAAGGAGGCAGAGAGCTAATATGGCTAAAGGCTTTGTTTAAGAAATGCATCTCCTTCCCCCGGGGGGGGGGGGGTATTTCACTCATAAGAAATACTCTACCTGTTATTTTGCATCCAATAGGATAAAATCTAAAACTAATGGGGTGGCTATTGTTTTTACTAATTTTCAGTCCTTTGAAGTGAGGGAGGTGGTTCAGGATAAGGAGGGGCGCTACTTTACAAGTTTATTAAAATTTTGATATATCACATTATTTATTTCAAGGTGGTTATACATTTTAAAATAGGGTAGAAACATATAATATAATTTAACATAACTTTATAAAATAAAAATACACAATTAGATAAAAACAATGATGTACACGACTGGACAAACGTGGAAAAGAAGGGGAGAACTAAAATGCTGAAAGAAAAGTAAGATATAAAGGTATAAACAAAAGGGTGGAGTT
This sequence comes from Geotrypetes seraphini, assembly GCF_902459505.1. NCBI lineage: Eukaryota > Metazoa > Chordata > Amphibia > Gymnophiona > Dermophiidae > Geotrypetes > Geotrypetes seraphini. The sequence continues at coordinate 116,235,997 of NC_047094.1, forward strand.
AAAAACAAGTAAGTCCAATAGAAGTGGACTTGTAGAAGATAAAAAGTTTCATATGGGTTGGTTTTGGTTTTTTTTAATAAAAATCCTTAAAAGGACATTTACACTTGAAAGGCATCTTTAAAAAGGAATGTCTTAAGGAAAGATTTAAATTTCTCAAGATTAGTTATCTCTCTAAGAGCATTTGGTGCTGAGTTCCAGAGGGTCGGGGCAACTACTGAAAAAATAGTGTTTCTTCTAGTCGTAATATGGTTCAAGGCTGGGATTACTAATAAATTTTGCTCCGAGGAACGAAGAAATCGTGATATGGCGTACGGTATCAAAAGTTTATTAATGAATTCTGGCTGTCCAGTGTTTCTTGTTTTAAAAATCAATAATACAGTTTTATAAATGACATGGTGATGGATGGGAAGCCAATGTTCTTTTGTCAGAAGATGAGTTACGTGGTCAAATTTTTTGGCCTTATAGATGACTTTTATGGCTGTGTTCTGGATTATTTGTAGTTGTTTTAACTCTTCTTTGGTAATACCGTGATATAAGGCATTGCTGTAATCCAGACAAGAAATAACTAATGAATGAATTAAAGTATTTAAGGCCGATGTATCAAGAAATTTAGTTAGAGAGCATATCATTCATAAACGATAAAAACATTTCCTTATAATTGTACTTATGTGATCATTGAAAGTGAGAGATTCATCCAAAGTGATACCTAGAAGCTTGATATTATGTACTGTAAGTATTAGAATGGATTTGATTTTAACAGGAGAGGGAAGAGAACTATCTTTCTTGAAAGGAAAGACCATTGTTTTGGTTTTAGTGGTATTAAGTGACAATTTGCTTGAGTTTAACCAATCATGAATCTTGACAAGTTTTTTGTTGATGGAAAGAATTTCATTTGGATCCTCTAAATTGAGGGGATGTACTAGTTCGGGGGTCGGCAACCCGCGGCTCCAGAGCCGCATGCGGCTCTTTTCCACCTTTGCTGCGGCTCCGGTAGTGTGTCACGCAGGAATGCAGCTTACAAGTCCAGCGTCGCGGCGGGAAATAGCCATGCTGAGCAGTGAGCTCAGCACACACAGATGAAAGCCTTGCTTGCTGATTGGTCCGGCGGCCCCGCCCCGCCGTGCCGCCGGACCAATCAGCAAGCAAGGCTTTCATCTGTGTAGTGCTGAGCTCACTGCTCAGCATGGCTATTTCCCGCCGCGACGCCGGACTTGTAAGGTGCACGTCTGAAAAAGAAATCATCCTGGCCGGGGTCGGTGTCATGCTCCGGAGATCTACAGTCTTCCTATCTCCCTCTCCCTTCTACCTGCTTCCGGCCACATCCCCTGCTCCGCGGCTCTCTTCGGCAACTCAGCAGCAGCGATCGACACAAGCTTCTGACGTCGGGGCCTACCCTCTGCGAGTCCCGCTTGTTTCAACTTCCTTTTTCCACAAAGGCGGGACTCGTAGAGGGAAGGCCTCGATGTCGGCAGCTTGTCTTGATCACCGCTGCTGACGAGTTGCTGAAGAGAGCCGTGGAGCAGGGGGATGTTGCCAGGTGCAGGTAGAAGGGAGAGGGCCAGATGCAGGACTCGTGGGTGAGGGAGCAGAAGAGAGAGAGAAAGAGAGAGGGGAGGGAAACAAAAGGAAATATTTCATACTGGGCTGGGCCTGAGTGGAGGGAGGGTGGAAAGATTCTGGCTACCGGGTGCAGTAACAAAGGAAAAGGGAGGAAAGCTGAAAATGGAGATAGTGACACAAAGAAGAGAAAGGGTAAGCAGGACCTACTGAATAAGGATAGAGATACAGAGGGGACATGGAGAGGAGGTGAAATAGAGACATAGAAGTAATGCTGAAAAAGTGGGGGGGGGGGGGAGATAAAGACATTGAAAGGACAAATGGTGAACATGGGGTAAAGACAAGGACAGAGACAAATGAAGATTCTGAAAAAGTGGTGAGATAGGGATATAGGTGAGATGGACACAAAGAAAGGGGATGCTGGAAAATAGGTGGAATGGTAATTCTGACAGACACAGAAGGGAAATGCTGGATCAAGGAGAGATGGGGCTCAGGCTGGATGGAATGAGGAGAAATGCCTTGTTGGCCCGGAACTTCCTCTCTTACATCAGAATTGACGTCAGGGAGCGGAATGCTGGTCAGCGCAACACTTCTGCAGGGAAAGCTTGGGACGGCGGTGGCTTGGGGGCTGTTCCCCAATTGCGGTGGCAGCAAACCGAGTGGCTTGGGGGACGGCACGGAGACAGAAAGAAGGGGGAACAGGGAGACAGAAAGAAAAAGTTGGGGGAGAGAATGAGGTCTTGAGGAGAGGAAACATACAGGAGGCTGAAAGAAAGGAAGAAAGATTGGATGCACAGTCAGAAGAAGAAAGTGCAACCAGAGACTCATGAAATCACCAAATAGCAAAGGTAGGAAAAATGATTTTATTTTCAATTTAGTGATCCTGTATATAGCATTAAGATAAGAAACAATATATGCAGTGTTAGATTTGTTTTATAATGGTTTTGCGGCTCCAAGTTTTTTTTTCTTTTCGAAAACGGGTCCAAGTGGCTCTTTATGTCTTAAAGGTTGCAGACCCCTGTAATAGTTGAATATCGTCTGCATAAGCAAAGACGGTAAAACCGATTGATTGTCCTAGTGTGATTAATGGAGCCAGGAAAATATTAAAAAGAAGTGGGGAGAGTATGGATCCTTGTGGTATACGTAGTTGTTTGTGAATGTGTGAGATTTTAAGCCGTTGAATGATACTTTTGAAGTGCGTTCCTTGAAATATGAAATAAACCAATTAAGGATTTGGCCAGTAATCCCTATTTCTTCTAGTTGGTGAATTAGCAAAGGATGATCGATTGTGTCAAAAGCAGAAGATAAGTCAACAGAAATTAGTAAAATAGAATTATGGTGGTTTAGGTGGTAATTAATGTTAGTGAGAAGACCTATTAAAAAGAGTTCAGTTGAATGATGTTTTCTAAATCCAGTCTGATTTGGATGTAAAGCATTTGTGCTTTTCACAAAATCAGATATTTGATTGAAGACGAGCTTTTCAGTAACTTTTGATAAGAATGGGATATTAGAAATGGGACGATAATTAGTTCATTCAGCAGCGCTAATTTTCAAGTCTTTTATGATTGAATATATAAGGGCTTCCTTCCAGGATTTTGGAACAGAGCTAGTAGTCAAACTAGTAGAAACTAATTTTAGAATGTGGGGACCGAATGTTGCAAAGTATCTTTTGAAGGTGCGGCTGAGTGGCCAAGTGTATACCTTATTAAATATTTATCCCAGGACAAGCAGGCAGCATATTCTCAGATGTGGGGTGATGTTATCCTTGGAGCCTCTGTACAGACAGCTTTAAAAGTGCATCGCCATTTTAAGAATTTGAGAAAATTTGTGAACTGCCCGCACCGCGCATGGGTGAGTGCCTTCCTGCCTGCCACCACTCGCGGCTCCTCAGTTCCTAGTTTTCCGCGGAGCTATGAAGTCGTGTTTTTTGAACATTCAAATTTTGCCTTTGTCTTCGCCTTCCTGCTCACGTGTATATTTTAGTTGTATTTTCTCTTCGTCTTTTAGATATGTGTTTTATTTGAGCAAAAAACCTCCCAAACAGTCGGGGACACTTTCCCTCACTGTTTTCACCTTGAGGGCTTCGCCCAACGAGGCCACCTCTTTTTTCCTCAGCCTTTCAATTCAATTTGGCTGAGTTGGTTTTTCCGTCAATGTCCCGGCTGCTAACTGTTTTTAAAAAATGTTGCAAGTGCCAACGGCAAATTTCCATCACTGACCCACATAGTTGGTGCTTACAGTGCCTTGGCCCAGAATACTGTGTTGAATCCTGTGCATGTTGTTCTACTCTGCAAAAACATACCACTAAGAGTCAAAAGCTCCAACAAGAAATGTTGTTCCGCACCAGGATGGACACCAAGAATACATCACAGCCATCAACATCGAAAGCATTGATGTCTGTGTCAGCAGACATCGCTCTATCAGGTAAGCCAGCTAAAAAGCCGCCAGCTTCCCAGCAGGTCAATATTGCATCGAGTCCCTTGATGCCGATCAAGCAACGACCGCTCTTATGTCTGGCCTCTCCTACATTGAGGTATGCATCCTCTTCATGGTCACCCTCGCCGAGGCCAGACAAGGCACCGATGGTAGCGGCAGAACACCAAACGGTACTGGTACTTTCGTATTGTGAGAAGCTCAAAGCACTTTTCCAAGTCAGTGACCTGTTCAAGCTTCTTGCTCTGACATTATTTTCATCGGTACTGGTCCAGTCTAAACATAAGGTCACCAGGTCCTGCGGTACTGATACTGGATCTCTGGTACCACGCCAATGTTCGACATATAAAAACAGCTTCAGTGTTCTCCCCAGAAATTTTTTCCAGCCGGGTGGCATGAAAAAGTAGCCGGGTGGGGAGGGACAGGGAAATTTGGTGGTGGGGAAAATTAAGGGCTCCTTTTACTAAGCTGCAATTGCGTTTTTAGCGCGTGCAGAATTGCCGCGCTACACGGCTAGAACTAACGCCAGCTCAATGTTGGCGTTAGCATCTAGCATGTGCGGCAATTCTACTCAAGCTAAGCGCGCGGTAAAACTGCTATCGCAGCTTAGTAAAAAGAGTCCTAAATGTGTACTATTTGTATTAGTTAATTATTATTAGTTATTTTCCAATGCTCAATATGACTGCCTTTCTTAAGATTTGACACTTGTTCCATAATATTTATGTTAAATTTAAGAAGTAACCAATTCTAGAAGTGAATAATTAGATATTTGCCCTCTTTCAAATGGTATAGAGCAGCGTCTCTCAAACTTTTTTTAATTCCGGCACACTAAACGGAGCAAATGTTTTTTGTGGTACACTAAATGCAACAAATGTTTTTCATGGCTGGAAAAAATTTCTGGGGAGAACACTGTTGCCGTTAGTTTTCAAGGTCCAATCACGTCAAAGAATGATGCTTATCTGGGCAGTTGTATAATAAAAAAGAATGGATAAGATAACATGAGAAGTGAAATTGTCATGAATCAGAGGGATACATACCCTATAGGTCCTAAAAGCAGGCTTGTGGATTAGATATAAACTATAAAGGCAATGGCATACCTAGCATATATGACACCCGAGGCCCATCGTTTTTTGACACCCCCCCATCTGTATAAAAAACATGATTTTTAGTAATAATCCACACATCACACAAGAGTGTACCTAGGAAAAGGCATCATCTTACATATTGCAGTGAGCAGTACATCAATACACCCATTGTAAAACTAAACAAGCCAGACTAGTACAGATCAATCCTAATGGAAACCATGTCTTTCGGACACACAGGACACACCTTCGCCTAGTATGGAATATGTAATCACAAACTAACCCCTCTCCCTTTTACAAAACTGTAATGTGGTTTTTAGCCATGGTGGTAACAGTTCAGACTCTCATAGAATTCTGAGCAATTACCACCATGGCCGGTGCTAAAAAAAAACGCTCTACAGTTTTGTAAAAGGGAGGATAAAATAGAAAAACGTAGACAAAGGTTAAATTGAACCACCAAGAAGCTGGACTCTGCATACAATGCAACACCACAGAAATAGCGATACATCTCCCCTAAAGCAAAAAAATAAATAAATATAATTTTTTTCTACATTGTCTTCTCTGGTTTCTGCTTTCCTCATAGTCTTGTCACTCTCTTCCTTTCATCCACTGTCTACCCTCTCTCTGCCCCTTCTATATGGCATCTTCTCTCCTTGTATTCCCCTTCCATCTCTCCCTTCACCTCTATTATTCTGGCATCCATCTTCTTCCCTTCCTTCCTTCAATGGTCTGGCATCTCTCTCCTCTTCTTCCCTTCCCTCTCCCACACCCCCATGGTCTGGCATTTCACTGTCTCCTCTCACTTCCCCCCACTTCCATCAGCATCTGCCCCCTTTCCCTCCAACCCAATTCCATCCAGTATCCTTCCCCCTTATGTCTCTCTCTCCTTTCCCTGTACACCAATTCCATCAGCATTTGCCCCCCCTTTCTCTCCCTCCACCACCCTTCCATACCACCCTGACCTCCTTTTTCTCCCTCCACCACCCTTCTATACTCCTCTCTCCCTCCAAACCAGCAAGGTCCCATGATGACTGCTTCTGTTGCCTCTGCCTCTGGAAGATGTAAGTGATATTGGAGGGGGTGGGCTGGCAGACACAGGGAGTTGCGGCAAGGTTCCGCAATGACTGCAGCTGCCGGTCCACCCCTTCTGACGTCACGTCTTCCGGAGGCAGAGGCGGCAAATGCAGTCATCGTGGGACCTTCCTGCACTTCAGTGCGGCTGCCAACTCTGCTTCAAAATAAGTACGACAGCTGTGCTGAGGTGCAGGTGTCATTTAGAGTAGCATGGAAGGTTCTGGATCCAGCCAGCTGTGTACCCCCCTAGGGCTGGCACCCGGGGAGGTCTGCCGCTGTATGAGGGGACAAAAAATAATAGAAAGAATGGATAACTTGACTGATTTAGACATGTCTTACAGTTATAACCACAAAAATATGTCATAAAATGTAATTCTAAACTCAAAAGACTCCAGACGAAAAGCAGACTATAGAAAGGAAACCAGAAAAGACCAAACCCTAAAATCGGACATGTCCATTACGAAGAGACGTATGGATCACCGCTAATTATAACGAGTGAGTCTTTAAAATATGAAACGGTAACGGATAGCCAGACCTGGTGGACAGAAGTGACAAATACTGGAGCCAAAACCAGAGCACCGTGATGAAACTTGAATATGGATACCTATTTATACTTTTGAGTAAAATTGCGATGCGAACATGTCATAGAAAAGAATAAATAATGTGTAAACTAAAAACCAAGAACAACAGATTATAACACCGAACTCAGAATTAATGAAACAACATGCTAAAAGAAGTTAACCCCCCCTCCAAAAAAATAGGGCATATACATACTTAAAATTATGGCTGGTTACAAATAGTATGCCTAGACTATATAGACCTAAACAGGGCAAAAGTAAACGTATGGGAAATGAACAGCTGATAATACAGAGTGTATCTTGAAAACATAAGCCGATAGCTCAAAGACAAGCCGACCGGGAAGATGAAAAGTGAACCTGGGAAAGATCTAAATTATTGTACAAATGAGCTTCTATTAAAACCAAAGAATAAAACCACAGCACTTGGGAAAGTACAAAAGGGAGAGTAAAATGGACTTACCAAAAAGGTCTCTGCACTGATGAGATCAACTCGTACGCAGAATAAATGTGAACACGCGACAGTGGGGCTATGATATTTGATCCATTGAAAGAGGTACCAAAAAAGTGTCAGCAATGGATTGAATGCACACTGATAGGGGAGGGGCTTGGGCTGTTAAAAAATGCTGCTTTAATAAATAAATGAAAATACTGGTGAAAAACTAAATAAAAACCCCAAACCATGATAAAATGCCGAACCTGACTGCAAGTGGTAGTGAAAGTAGCATAAGGCACTCGTAGTACTGTTAGTGCCAGAGCTGCTTAGAATAAAGAACCGTTCTGTACATGAGGAGAAAAAAGAAAGAATGAGGTGATAAGATATAAAGTGCTGGCCCCTCACTGCACCACTTGATAAAACTAAGGAGCGATGTTCTAGAGCAGGGGTGCCCACACTTTTTGGGCTTGTGAGCTACTTTTAAAATGACCAAGTCAAAATGATCTACCAACAATAAAAAAAATTTTTAAAAACCCACCAAGCACACTTTACGCAGATAAAATGTTAATAATCATTCCTATTCCGGGGTTTTTTCAAAGAGGTCATAGCAGATGACTCTATGCACTGTCACCTCAGTAGCAACCATACAAAAATAAACAAATACCCCCCTCCCTTTTTACTAAACCACGATAGCAGTTTTTAGCGCAGGGAGCTGCGCTGAATGCCCCCAGCGCTGCTCTCGACACTCATAGGCTCCCTGCGCTAAAAACCGCTATTGAGGTTTAGTAAAAGGGGACCATAGTGTAAAATATAGACAGCAGATATAAATTCAGACACATTTTGATCAGTAAATTTAAAATAAAATAATTTTTCCTACCTTGTAGTCTGGTGATTTCATGAGTCTCTGGTTGCACTTTCTTCTTCTGACTGTGCATCCAATCTTTCTTCCCTTCTTTCAGCCTGTATGCTTCCTCTCCTCCTGACCTCATTCCCCTCTCCCCAACTTTTTTTTCCCTCTCTTCCTGCCCTTTCTTTCTTTATTTTTTCATGCCCCCTTTCTTTTTTTCTGTTTCTCTTCTTTCCTTCTGTCTCCCTGCCTGCCCTCTTTCTTTCTTTCTCCTTGCCCTCCCCCAAGCCAATGCCACTGCCATCGAGAAACAGGCCCCAAAGCTGCCGCCGCCGCCCCAAGCTCTCCCTACTTCGAGCCGACCAGCATTCCTCTCCCCGACGTCAATTCTGCCGTCGGAGAAGAAGGCTGATCGGCCCAAGATCATGATCGATTGGGGGAAATGCTGCCGGGTCCTGCCTTCGCGGAAACTGAAAGTAGGCAGGACCCGACAGCAAGAAGAGCAAATGGTAAGCTTCACTGACCTGTCTCCCGCCTTAGCCCATAGCGAACGCATGCTTCGGGGCTCTAACATGTGCGTGCCGGCTTCCCTTCTCTTCCGCCCCAGACATAACTTCTTGTTTTGGAGGGAAGAGAAGGGAAGCCGGCACCCACACGTTAGAGCCCCGGAGCATAAGTTCGCTACGGGCTAGGTGAAATCTTCAAGCTGGCTTTTTTTTTTTTTTTAAGTTGAGCAGTAGCGGCGGCAGCAGAATTTAGCTGGGCGGTCATCTAAATTACCTGGGCGGACCGCCCGGCTGAAAGGCCCTAGGGAGAACACTGAGCTTGTCTCATCGCAGAACCCCTTCTCCATCACGATGTCAATCCAATTCTTAAAGACATCAGTGTTCTTCCTCATCTTCTGGACGAACCAAGTGCACTCTGCATCGTTCATCCTCAACTACTTTGGAGCGTAAACACCACTCTCTTTCCTGCTCTTCTAAGCGTAAAAGGAAGTTGCATCATACCTTGTCATCTTCGTCGGATCGACACTAGGCTCGACGCCATCAATCCTTACACACTCCTCACCAAAGGACTTTTTTGACTTGGACGTATAGTGTGACTCAGTGGATAATGTCCTTGAGTCTACCATAGAGGCTTATGACACTAAATAAGAACATAAAAATTGCCGCTGCTGATCAGACCAGTGGTCCATCGTGCCCAGCAGTCCGCTCACGTTGCGGCCCTTAGGTCAAAGACCAGTGCCCCAAGTCTAGCCTTACCTGCGTACCTTCTGGTTCAGTAGGAACTTGTCTAACTTTGTCTTGAATCCCTGGAGGGTGTTTTCCCTTATAACAGACTCCGGAAGACTTTGGGTGAAGAAGAACTTCCTTACGTTTGTACGGAATCTATCCTCTTTTAACTTTAGAGAGTGCCCTCTTGTTCTCTCTACCTTGGAGAGGGTGAACAACCTGTCTTTATCTACTAAGTTTATTTCCTTCATTATCTTGAATGTTTCGATCATGTCCCCTCTGTCTCCTCTTTTCAGGGGAGAAGAGGCCCAGTTTCTCTAATCTCTCACTGTACGTCAACTCCTCCAGTCACTTAACCATTTTAGTCGCTCTTCTCTGGACTCTCTTGAGTAGTACCGTGTCCTTCTTCATGTACGGCGACCAGTCCTGGATGCAGTACTCCAGGTGAGGGCGTACCATGGCCCGGTACAGTGGCATGATAACCTTCTCTGATCTATTCATGATTCCCTTCTTAATAATACCCAGCATTCTGTTTGCCCTTTTCGCTGCTGCCGTGCATTGTGCGGACTGCGTCATCAACTTTTCAACCAGTACTCCCAAGTCTCTTTCCTGGGGTAGGTCTCTCCAAATACCATCCCAGATATGCTGTATTCATGTATAAGATTTTTGTTACCAATATGCATCACCTTACACATCCACGTTGAACCTCATCTGCAAATCGCAGCCATTTCTCAAGCGTGTTTGTCACGTTGCAGATGTTGCGTCTTCACTACTTTGAATAACTTTGTATAGTCTGCAAATTTAATCACCTCACTCATCATACCAATTTCCAGATCGTATATAAATATGTTGAAGAACACTGGTCCAGGCACCGAACCCTGTGGCACTCCACTGGTGACGCTTTTCCAGTCCGAGTATTGTCCATTTACTCCCACTCTCTATTTCCTATCTGCCAGCCAAATTTTAATCCTGCGAATATTTCACCCTCGATTCCATGGCTCGCAAATTTTTCAAAGTAGTCGTTCATGCGGAACCTTGTCGAAAGCCTTCTGAAAATCCAGATATACAGTGTTGACCGGGTAACCCTTGTCTATCCATCTGTTTACTCCCTCAAAGAAGTGCAGCAAGTTCATCAACAAGATCTTCCTCTGTTGAAGCCATATTGGCTGGATCTCATCATATTATGTCTGTCAAGGTGCTCAGTGATGCGGTCCTTTATCAGCGCCTCTACCGGTACCGAGGACAGATTCACTGGTCTGTAGTTTCCCGGATCACCCCTCGAACCTTTCTTGAAGATCGGTGTATCATGCTAGCACAGTGTCCTAGACGTTTTCCTCGTTCCACCATGTTTCCGTGATGCAGATGATGTCAAGGTTATCTTTTTGTGCCATAGCTTCTAATTCACCCATCTTATTCCTTAAGCTCCTTGTATTCGTGTACATACACTTGAGTTTGCGGCCTGTCACTTTCTTGCATTTCCTTCCCTCTTGTGTCCCTTTCAATCCATCAGGATTTCTGTTTGCCGGTGAGCCTTCCCTGCTATCTTCCTGCACGATATCCCTCTGAAAAGTCTCCACAAACAGCTAAGTCTCCTACCGAAAGACGTTTTTTCACAAAATTTATTTGGCAATTGGGCAAAGAGCTTCCAGTCAAATTAGAAGCTGTTTCTGCTCATAGTGCTGAATATTTAGAGGCTTTGGACAATGATGAGCCTCCTAAGGAACCTCTGTGACTACCATTACATGGTATTCTCAGAGACTCTTCATATTATTACTGTAGCTTACAGAAAATTGGACTCTTTATACAAAATCATTTCTTCCCCTGGTTTTGATAAACCACAACTTCAGCATCAGTCCCTGGTGGTAGAGTCGACTTTGTAAAAATCTACTCCATCCAAAGTTTATGCCTCGGTGCCACCGGGACATGAAGGGCGCACTATGAATAAATTTGGCTGTCTCCTATACCAAAACTCCATGTTGGCTAGCAGAGTCCTAAACTACAATTTTTATATTTCCTGCTATGCCAAGAGTCTGGTTAAGAAATTGACTTCTTTTGATAGGTACATCCCTTCATAGCAATTACAGGATTTCCGTCACATCTCTCGCATCCTTGCCCTGGCTATAAGGTATATGGCAAGATTGGCTTATGATGCCTTTGAATTGTCTCAGTTATGTCAGTGGCAATGAGACATCTTGTATGGCTCAGAGTCTCCGATATGGATCCCAATCTCCTGGATAGATTGGCTAACATTCCATTCTTGGGTGATGAGCTATTTGGTGATTCTATTGAAAATGCAACCCAAAAGCTCACTGACAATGAGAAACATTGGGATGCTTTGGTTACATCTAAGTCTAAGCCTTCAACTTCCTATCAGAGGCGTTTTTCTTCTAAACCTACTGCTCCTACTAGACCACAGTAGAAGAAACAGAAACAACAACGTCTGCAAAAAAACCGAGACAGCAGCTCCCCAAAAGCCTGCTCAGTATTTTTAATGTGCTTCTCGAGAGCATAGTCGCTGTTCCTCTGTCCCAGCCTCTCCCTCAACCCATTGGAGGATGGCTTCAATATTATCCTTGCTGGGAACTGATTACCACAGACCTCTGGATACTAAGTTATTCGAGAGGGATACTCTCTTCACTTCAACATTCCTCCAGATCATCCTCTAAGAGAGTCATCTTTTCTCCCTCAGCAGATGTCCCCTCTTCTTTGAGAGATAACATTGAGAAGAAGAAGGGATTCTATCGAAAAAGGGTTCATCCTGCTCCTACTCCCGGTATTTTCTCATTCCGAAGAAGATGTGAGGTCTATATCAGGTCTTGGACCTCAGGGGTCTCAACAAGTTTCTAGTGAAAGAAAAGTTTTGGAGGTTATTCTTGGTAACTTTATATCCCCTCTTAGATTGCAGCGACTGGCTATGCTCTCTGGATCTGAAAGAAGCCTCATAACTGACTGTACCTCCCCCCCCCCCCATGGAAGAATGTATGTAGGTCAGTTCAGGATTGCCAAACAATAAGAGTCAGGACAGGAATGCTAAAACACAAGGTCATCATCAGTGTGAGAGCTATACCAAATATAGGCTCCCCAAATGTTACAATAATTCGGCAACTGATTCCTCTGCAGCGCCGTCAGTTTAGACATTTGTTGTATGTACTTTACTTTGGCAAGCAACACTCGAAGGGTCGGTACATCTGGCTGTTTCCAGGCAGAGGCCAGAACAAGCCAACCTGCCGTAATAACCAGGTGGATCCATTTCCATTGTCGGACAGGCAATAATACTGGCTCCACATTTGATAGACAACACTCCATTGTCTTAGGTACAGCTTTACCCAACACTCCCCAATAACTTAAAACACGTTATCCCAATATACTTGAGCTTTTGTATAATACCACCAGATATGTTCAGATGTAGCCACTTTCCCATAAGCTCTCCAACATTCATCAGCACCATGACCATAGATAGTTTGAAGACGTGCTGGAGTATAATACCAACAGTAGTACATTTTATAGCCATTTTCTATCATATTGTTTGCAATTGAAACCTTAAAAAGAGATTGAAACATGTTTGCCCATTTGTTATCAAAATAACGTTTACCAAGAAGCTGTTCCCAATTTTGCCTATATTTCACAGGAGGGTGCAGATGCTCCAATTGGGCAGCATATATATAGCCTAGTGAAACTATCTCTCCTACTACCCTCCGTCACCGCCCTGCCAAGTGACATTTAATAATAATAATAATAACAGTTTATATACCGCAATACCGTTAAGTTCTATGTGGTTTACAGAAGATAAACATTTGTTCCAAGGAGGTCAAATCAGTAAGGGCCACTTTCCTAATAAAGCTTTCAATTTGCCAATAGTGAAATAGGTCCCTCAGGAGTAGGCCATATTCCTCCATCAAGGCCTTAAAGGGAATAAGCTGCCCATCCTCCAGCAATTGACCCAAAGTCCCTTCTGTCCCCACAATCTAAAGGCCAAATTATCCTTCCCTGGGACAAAATTGGACATATAAGTAATGGCCAACCCCAGAAAATAAGTCTGTCCTCCCCAAACATCTCTTATGAACCCTAACTCACAGATCGAGTGTATGCCGCAGAATGGGATTGGTGGACCTAGTAATATCATTTATCAAAGAAATCGGAAGCCAAGGTATCGCCCACAATGGAGCCTTACCTAAAAGCTCCTGTTCCATCCTCACTCATGCTTTCCCTCTATCCCATTTCAAATTAGTTAAATAACGGAGTTGTGCAGCTTGATGATAATATTGAAAATAGGGCACTGCCATATCCCCCCCCCCATCTTCGGGGTTGATATAGCATCACATGAGCCACCCGCAGGATCTTATGTTGCCAAATGTTAGCATAAACCCACCTTTCTAAATGGAGAAAAAAGTTCCTAGATAATGAGATTGGCAAAGCTGAAAAAAGGTACAACAACCTGGGAAGCACCACCATCTTGACTGTCTGCACTCTACCCAACCAGGAAATATTAAGATGCTTCCACCCCTCCAGGCCCTGCCATAACGAGCTCAATAGGGAAGGATAATTAGCTGCATATAACCAATCAAAGCTGCTAGTAAGATTAATCCCCAAATAGTGTAAGGCACCTTGAGCTCATTTAAATTGAAAAGCAGCAGCTATCAGAGTGCGATCAGCTCCTGACAGGGTGAGGTCCAAGATTTCAGACTTAGACATGTTGATTTTAAAGGCCGAAACAATGCCATACTTTTCCAGAATCCTAACCACTGCCTGCGAAGAAATGGAAGGCTCCCGAAGAATAAAGAGAACTTCATCTGCAAACAAGAGTATTTTAGTTTCCAACCCCCCCCCCCCTTACTGAATGCCCTTAATATTCTGGGTGTGTTGGATCAGCTGCGCCAAAGGCTCCATTGCCAGCATGAAAAGTACAGGTGACAGTGCACAACCCTACCGGGTTCCTCTACCTAGGGTAAAACTATCCGTATAGCCTCCATTAATATTAAGCGTAGCCAACGATACTTCATAAAGTATACAAAGCCAATAAAGAAAGTTCCCTTTAATACCTACTTTTTGCTAGTACAGTAAAACCTTGGTTTATGAGCATAATTTGTTCCGAAAACATGCTTGTAATCCAAAACACTTGAATATCAAAGTGAATTTCCCCATAACAAATAATGGAAACTCAAGACAATTCATTCCACAACAAAAACTTTAATACAAAATACTATATGTACTTGTATTGCAAGACCTCGCTCATTTAGAACAGTCACTACACTCCTGCAATGTCAGAGAGAGAAGAACCATCGGCTCATTTGTGATGTGTGTATACTGTATGTACTTGTGTTGCAAGACATTGCTTGTATATCAAGTTGCAAAACACTTGCAAACCAAGTTACTTGCAATCCAAGGTTTTACTGTACCTGAAAGAGAGAGGGCTATTACACCCTATCGAACGCCTTCTCGGCATCAATTCCCAATATAAAGGTTGAATCCCGCTTAGCACCCACCTCCCAAAGAATATGGCAAACTCTATGAATATTATCAAAAGTTTGACAGCCCCTAATGAACCCCGATTGATCATCAACAACCAATTGGGGCATATAAACCTGCAACCGCCTAGCCAAGATTTTAGTAAAAAGCTTATAATCCACATTTAGCAAGGAGATGGGTCTATAGGAGGCACAAGAAGTCGGCTTCAAAATTAGAGTGACACCTGCTAAGCACCAGGAGTAGGGCAATGTGCCTCCTGCAACTAACCCATTAAGAAAACGCAGCAAAGGGGTATCAATCTGGGCGCTCAGTTAGTCGGGCTGGGAGAGTAATGGTGAGTACTGGTGAGGCTGGAGAGTACCATTGGGGGGATTGGGGAGGGGAGGTGGGGGGTATTGAAAGGTTCTGGCTCTTAGTCACGGATAGGAAAAGTGGGATTAGATGGGGGGAAGGGGTGGTGTGTCATCTTCGGGGCTCATAAGAGTCCAGGGCCTTGGAGTGCTTTTCCGCCCTAATTAATTTCGCTCGCCCTATGTAGAGTAGGATGGGGGAGTTTGGTTGATGTTACTCTTCTTCTGTATAAGCTTGTTATATTCTTATATATGATGCATCATTATTTGTACTGTGCCCTGGCATTCTATTTGCTGTTTGCATCAATAAAAAATTGTTTGAACCTAAGGGGGGAATCAAAACCGCCCGGAATATCTTATAAAACATGGCGGTGAAGCCGTCCAAGCCAGGTGATTTACCCACCGGCATATCTTTGATAGCCCATGATAACTTTTCTGCCGTAATGGCAAGGATAGTTCCTCTGCTTCCCCAGGTGTAAGACTAGACAAATGAATTCGATCCAAAAAGGAGCGAATATCCGCTTCAGAGGGGATATGCTCCGGCTGATACAGATTGTGATGATAACTGGTGAAAGCCTGCTGAATTTGTTCAGTAGTGCTATCCGCCCCATCATGCTCGTGTACTTGAGTAATGATATTTCTAAGTTTTTTAAATTTATGGGCCAATAATCTACCCACCCTGATATTAGTTTCAAAATACTCCTGACGGAGATATTATAGTTTTATACTAATGGCCTCCAGGTCTTAGTTATGTAAATCCATCTTGAGCTGTTGCAGCTTAGTCTCTTTCCCAGGGGGTAGCCTCGCATCCTTACGGTCCCACTCCAGTACATATATCTGATCCCGAAGATCTTTAATCTTTTGCAGTCACGCCAATAATTTTCCCCCTCAGTACAGCTTTCAAACATTCCCAGAGTGTCTCTGAAGAGACATCACCACTGTCATTAAACTGAAGGTATTCCCTGAGGTCTTTGCCCAATTGCTGCACTTTTACTGGGTCCATTAAGAGGCTATCATCCAAGCGCCAATATTGTGGAGCATGATCAGACCACACACGGTTTTCAATAGTAGAAGAGCGGACCACTGCCATCAAGTCTTTCCCCACCAACCAGAGATCAATTTGAGAATAGGAGTGAACCTCAGAATAATATGTATAATCAACCTAATCTAATTTAATGCTTAGTTTTGTATACCAAGCCTTCAATCCAAGAAAGCTCGACTCGGTTTACAACGATTAAGTTAGGCTAGTAAAGACATATAGAAAAGTTATCAGAAAGATTAGTTTCCAAAATGTTTAGTAAACAGAATAGTTTTCAAAGACTTATGAAAAAAAGATATCAATGAGGCCCCAAGACTCTACCAAGCTGCTTTCTCTCAATTTTTACCCCTGGTAGAGTTGTCCAAGGCCACATGTAAGGTGAGGTTGAAATCTCCCCCCCCCCCCCCCCCCCCCCCCACTATTAATTTCCCTTCAGCATGCTGAGTCAATACCACTCCCACTTTATTGTAAAAAGAACCCTGATCCACATTTGGGGCATATACATTCAGCAGGGTATACAATTGGTTATCCAGATACACTTTCATTAGCAGAAATCTCCCCTCCTTATATCTAATCACATCTTGCACTCGCACAGATATGTATTAGCAAATACAATAGCCACCCCATTCGTTTTTTATTTCAATTTGTTAGAGGCAAAAAATTTCCCTATACCTGGCATGGGAAAAATGGGGGGCGGGTTTTCATTTGTAGTTCATGATTGGTTGAGATATGAGGCCACTCGGGGATTTCCCGATTATAAATACCTACTCGCTCATTTCATAAATAAGCTGCATCGAAAAGGAGCAGCACTCAATCATTATACAGCAGGAGGTGCCCCCGAGTTTGCCCCTGACAAAGGATATGAAATGGAGCTCTGTAGGGCGATCAGCTGAGGCACTCCCTTTAATAGACTTCCATTTGGTGGACATAGGCAGTTTCTTTCAAGATAAGTCCTCATGGTTGAATTTTTATCTTTGATGACTGCCATTGATTTTTAGTTTTTGACCTACAAGTAGACTGTTCTTGTAAATGTTTTTACATTATTTAATGTTTATGAATTCTTAGTGCTTGTTATGCACTTGGCTCTTTGGGTACTATTAAATTTATTTGTTAATTAGTGGGAAATGATACATATAAAAAGAATTTATGCACAAAAAATTAATTAATAAGCTTCCAGGTGAGCACTATTATGTTTATGGGTTAATCTGGCTTAGCACTTCGGTGCATGCTAGGAAATACCCAGTTGAACTTTTCATTGATTGAAAAAAGTTCCAACTAACTGATTGCACACCTGGTAAGGGATTATAAACTTTTGTGTGTGTTATTTGTTTCACATACTCAGATACCCTCAGTCCCAACAAGCCTAAAAGAATCGAGAGCAGGTCTCTTTATAAGAAGTATGAGAAAAAACTTTTCATGTCCAGGCAATGGATGGGTCTCCTGTACAAAACCTATGGCCATCTTAACCCTCCCAGCCTCCTGAAAATAAAGTTACCATTTACGTGGAAAGTTAAGACCTCTGACATTCAAGGACATACAGACCTGTTCAGCCATATATCAACCAAAAAAACTGCTGCTAGAACATACAGACCCCTATAAACTGTCTACCTCTCCCATACACTGCAGCCAACCACAAGCACAACAGCACTGCAGCACAACCACAAGCACAACTACAAGACCCTAAGCAAATAGCCCCCTGCATACATCCTTCCACCCTCCCACTAACCAACCTCCCTTCCTGTCCTAAAATGAACCCTATAGCTAGAATAAATTCCAGCCTGACTTTGGTGACTTCCCATCACAGAATCTCTTCCCCCCCCCCACTCAGACCAGTCCAAACTCAGCCATAATTACACCTGACTGTAGGCTAAGGCAAAAGTTACATAGCCCCATATCAGCTAAAGCAGGCATCAGACTACAGAACTCATCGATGACCTTCCAGAAAGCGGTAAAGACCCTCCTCTTCAACTAAAATTCAACCACAGTCTACACCTCACTCCCTTAACCCCCCCCCCTATAACCTCTCTTTCCCATTTGAAACTTCTACTTAAATTGCTGTACAGTCCATTCTTAACCTGTACTTAAATTACTGTATAGCAGTGGTGCACCTAGCATATGTGACACCCGGGGCCCATCATTTTTTGGCAACCTCCCCTTCTGTACGAAAAACATGATTTTTAGTAACAAGCCACATGTCGCACATGAGTACCTAGGAAAAAGCAGCATCTTACATATACAGTGAGCAGTACAACATCAATACACCCATTGTAAAACTAAACAAGCCAGACTTGTACAGATCAATCCTACACCGTCAATCCTAACAGAAAACCATGTCTTTCGAACACACAGAACACAGAAAACACCTTCGCCTAGTATGGAATATGTCATCACAAACTAACCCCTCTCCTTTTACAAAACTGTAGTGTGGATTTTAGCCACAGTGGTAACAGCTCTGACGCTCATAGAATTCTGAGCATCAGAGCTGCTACCACCACGGCTGGGGCTAAAAAACAATCCACAGTTTTGTAAAAGGGGGGATAAAATAGAAATACATAGACAAGATTAAATTGAACCAGCAAGAAGCTGGACTCTGCATACAATGCATCACCACAGAAACAGTGACGCATGTCTCCTAAAGCAATAAATAAATATAAATTTTTTTCTACCTTTGTCTTCTCTGATTTCTGCTTTCCTCATCTTCTTGTTACTGTCTTCCTTTCATCCACTGTCTACCATCTCTCTGACCCTATATGGCATCTTCTCTCCTTCTTTGCCCCTTCTAGAAACTGTATGCCTCCCCCTTCCATCTCTCCTTTCACCCCCATTGGTCTGGCATCTCTCTCCTCTCCTTCCCTCTCCCACACCTCTCTTCTGCAATCCCTTTCTTCCCTCATTTTCCTTTTTCAATTTATTTTTTGCATCCATCTAGATTATGTTCTTACTACCCTCTCATCAATTTCCTTTTTTACTGTCTACCTACAGCTTGCCACCTCTTTCCCTCATCCCCTCCAATATTTCCCTAACTCGATCATTTTCCCCCATCATGTGCCTTCCTTTTATTTATCCCCTCCTTCCATCATGTGCCCTCTTTCTCTACCCCTTCCATCTAGTACCTTCTCCTCTCTCTGTCCACTTCCATCGTCAGTTCCCCTCTTTCTCTCCTCCCATTTCCTTCCTGCATTTGCTCCCTTATCTCTCCCTTATCTCTGCACTTCCATCCAGCATAGGCTCCTTCTCTACCCGCCACACTACCATCCAATGTCTGCCCCTTCTCTCTCCATCCACCCCTCTTCAATCAGAATCTGCCCCCTTTCTTTCTCTCCAATCCAATTCCATCCAGTATCCTTCCCCCTTATGTCTCTCTCCCCTTTCCCTGTGCATCAATTCTATCAGCACCACCCTTCCATTTCATCCTGCCCCCTTTCTCTCCCTGCACCACTCTTTCATTCCAGCAGTCCTGCTCCTTTCTTGCGATGACTGTAGTTGCCGGTCTACCCCAATCTGACGTACTAGCTCTGGAGCAGAATCGGCAGCCACGTGCTGGAAGGTCCCGCGATGATTCTAGGCTTTGCTCTGGAAGAAGTAAGTTACGTCGGAGGGGGTTGACCCGGCAGATGCAGGGAGTTGTGGCAAGGACCCACGATGACTGCGTCTGCCGGGTCCATCCCCTCCACCATAACTTACTTCTCCCGGAGCAAAGCCCGCAGACGAGTCATCGGGGGACCTTCCTGCACCTCAGCGCAGCTGCCGACTTGTTTTTCAAGCTTTTTACACCCATGGACCGGCAGAAATAAAATAATTATTTTGTGGACCGGCAAACTACTAAGACTGAAATTAAAAAAGCACATTTCCGCCCCCTCTCCGCAAGCTCATCCCCGCAAACCATCTGATCCCATCCGCATAAGTCTCAGTTATGATTTTATATTTAACATATTTTTTTAAAGTATAAAAAGAAACAATATTACATTACATTACATTAGGGATTTCTATTCCGCCATTACCTTGCAGTTCAAGGCGGAACACAAAAGATTTATCAAGGATGTATTACAACAAGAACTTACTAGAGAAAAAAAAAAGTTTGGACATTTTCAAAGAGAGTAAGAAATGTGTATGGTTATTTGTTTGGGTAGTTGGCTTTAATGAGAAGTGATTGAAACTTGCAGTGTTATTTCTTTTTTCAGGGCTTTCTTGAAGAGTATGGTCTTTATTTCTTTTCTAAAAGTCTTGTAGTTGAGGGATGCCGTCAGTAGATTGGCGATTTGGTTGTTAGTTTGGCTGCTTGAGTGGCCAGGAGGCCATCATATAGTTTTTTCTGTTTGACCTCCTTAATTGGGGGGGTATGAGAAAGGGGTGTGAGTTTTCCTATGTCTGGTTGAGGTGTTGTGGATGAGGTGGTTATTCAGGTAGATTGGACTGTCTCCGTATAAAGTCTTAAATAATAGACAGTAGAATTTAAATTGTATTCTTGCTGGTATTGGAAGCCAATGTGATTTGAGATATGCTTCTGTAATGTGGTCATGTTTCTTCAATGAGTAGATGAGTCTTAGTGCTGTGTTTTGGATAGTTTGTAGTTGTTTTGTTATAGTTGCAGGGCAAGGGAGATAGAGGATGTTGCAGTAGTCAAGTAGGCCTAGTATTAGGGACTGAACTATGAGCTGGAATTGAGTTTTTTCAAAGAATTTCCGAATTTGTCTTAAGTTTCTCATGACTGAGAATGATTTTGTATTGTTTTATTGATTTGCGGTTGCATGGTGCAGCATCTATCGATTGTTATTCCTAGTAATTTTAGGGTGGCTTGAATGGGGTAGTTGATTGCATTGATTTCAATGTTGGCTAAGGATGGTATTTTGTTGTTTTCTAGGAGGATGAATTTAGTTTTATCTGGGTTCAATTTCAGTTTGTGATCTTTCATCCAGGTTGCTACTGATTTTAGTGTTTGGTGTATTGTGTTTGTCATGGAGAGTTTTGGTTGATCGAAGGGTATGAGAATGGTAATGTCATATGCATAGCTGTAGGAGGTTATGCCTTGTTTGTCCAGGTGTGAGCTGAGGGAGGCTGTATAGAGATTGAATAGAGTTGGTGATGGAGGGGATCCTTGGGGAACTCTGCAGGGGTTTGACCAGGGTTCAGATTTTTCTTTGTCTGATTTTACTCTATAGGTTCTTGATTTAAGGAATCATTCAAACCATGAGTATACTTTATCTGTGATACCTATTGTATCTAGGATTTGTAGTAGTATGTTATGGTCCACCAAGTCGAATGCAGCGGTCAGGTCTAGTTGTATGAGCATCATTTTTTTTCCTGAGCTGAGGTGTTGTCTGGCTGTGTCCAGGAGAGATCCTAGTAGTGTTTCTATGCTGAAGTTGTTTCTGAAGCCAGATTGCGTGGGATGGGAGTATGTTTTGGTTTTCTAGGTAATTGGAGAGGAATTTGGCAACTAGTCATTCTATTATTTTGACATAAAGTGGAATCGAGGCAATGGGTCTGTAGTTGGTTGTTTGGTCTATCGGTCCTTTGGGGTCTTTGAGGATCGGGGTGATGATGATTTCACTGAGGTTGGTTGGGTTGTAGCTGTTTATGAGCAAGATTTGTATCCAGTTCAGAAGAAGAGCGCGGAATTTTGTGCTGGATGTTTTTAGGAGATATGGTGGACAGTTGTTAAGGTCACAGGATGCATGGCTGTATTTTTTTGTAGTATTTGTTGAATTCGGGCCATTGAATGTTGGGGAATTGAGACCATATTCTGTCTGCTGCAGTAGAATCTCTATCTGTGGGGAGAATTGTGAATTTGTTAGGATGGGTAGAGGAGTCATTGAGGGTAGCTCTTGCATTAGTAATTTTATTTTGGAAGTGTTCTGCTAATAGCGTGGCTGAGGGGGTAGTAGTATTGTTAGTGGTCAGGTAGGGTTTGGTGTCAGTTAGGGTTTTTAGAATTTGGAATAGTTTTTTTTTGGTGTCTTGGGTTTCAGTGCCTATTAGGTTGGTGTAGTGTGCTTTTCTCTTGTCCTTTAATTGTGATTTGTATTGTTTGTTGATTTTTTTTTCCAGGCAGATTTTATATGATCGAGTTCGATTTTCTCCATTTCCTTTTTAGTTGTCTACATTGCCTTTTGAGTTGTAGCAGTTCGGAGTCGAACCATTTATCTGATCTTCTGCTGGTTCTGGTTTTGGTTTGCAGTGGGGCTAGGTCATCAAGGATGTTGGAGCATAATCTTTCCCATTGTAAGATGAAGTCTTCGGGGTTGTTTTCTAGAATAGTTTTATCTATTTTAGACCAGAATATTTTAGACCAGAATGTGTTTTATAAATATACAGAGCAAGGACCAACAAAACCCCTGTCTCCCCTCCCCTTCACATATATCACCTCTACTATCAAGAAAACTGAACAAGCCAAATTATTATAGAATGCTACACAGAAATATCATGCTAACAGAATACTGCAGTCACACATGACAGGAATAGTGTTAGGGGAATGCCCCCTGGTCCGAGAGAGCCCTAAGCCAGCTGGAAGCTAAAGAAACACTGCCTGGGCTTTGCAGTCCCCAGTTATGTCTCTAGCAGGATACATATTTCAAATCTGATATATTCTAATGACAAAATAGAAATAAAATGATTTTTTTTTCTACCTTTTGTTGTCTCTGGTTTCTGCTTTTATCTTCTTTTCACTCTTTTCCTTCCAGCGTCTGCCCTGTCTCTTCAATCCAGCATCTGCCTGTTCCAGAAACTGTCTGTCTACCCCTGCCATCTCTCCTCTAGACCCCCTCCCCCTTTGGTCTGGCATCTATCATCTTCCCTCTGTTCCCTCATGGTCTGGCATCTTTCTCCTTTTATCTCTCTTTCCCTCCCCCCTGTGGTTTTTAGCATCTCTCTCTTCTCATTTCCTCCATTCAGATCTGATATCTCTGTCTCCTTCCCCATTCTCTGGCATCTCTCTATCCTCTCTTCCCTTTCCTTCTCTGGTCTTCCTTCTTTATTTTCTGTGTCCGTCTAAATTAAATTCGTTCTTACTATGCAGTCCTCAAATTCCCTCTTTTCACCATGTCTACCCACAGCATGCCACCCCTTTCCTTCACTCCTCCACTATCTCACTAACTCTATCTTCTTCCCCCATCCTGCATATGTCCTTTTTCTTTATCCCTTTTTCCATCCAGTATGTGTTCTCTTTCTCCACTTCCATTTAGCATTTGCTCTCCTTTCTCCCCACTTTCATCATCTGCCCTCTTCTCTCTCCCCACTTCCATCATCTGCCCCTTCTCTCTCTTTGCCCCGACTTCCATCATCTGCCCTCTTCTCTCTCCCCACTTCCATCATCTGCCCTCTTCTCTCTCCCCCCCCACTTCCATCATCTGCCCTCTTCTCTCCCCCCACTTCCATCATCAGCCCCTTCTCTCTCTTCCTCCCCCCCTCACTTTCATCTCTGCCCTCTTCTCTCTCCCCACTTCCATCATCTGTTCCCTTCTCTCAGTCTCTCCATCCACCTCAGGCCCATCTTTCTCCCTCACCTTTCCGATTTTGGCAACAAGATCGGCAAGGCCCACCCCTCCGCGACGGCACTCAGCGGCATCGGCGCCCTCCCCGCGAAAGCACTCAAGTTCGGCCTCCTTCTCCCAGCATCAACAGAACTTCAGCAACAGGTGCTCAGTCAAAAGCTTCCCTCTGACTGAACTGCCTGGGCGGAAACAGGAAGCTGAGTCAGGGGAAGCTTTTGACTGAGCACCTGTTGCCGATCTGAAGTTCTGTTGATGCTGGGAGAAGGAGGCTGAACTTGAGTGCCGTCACCAGGGCCGCCATCAGAAATTTCTGGGCCCCTTACTGAGCAATCCTATTGGGCTCCCCATGCCCCCCTTCCCCTCCCAACCCCCCCTTCTTCCATGGGCCGAATACACACATACTTTTCTCTGTCGCCGCACTCTTTGACCAAAAGATTTGTAAGTCTGCAACCACGTCAAGGTAGACTCTTTCAGCAGGGCCCTAACCTAACCTAAACTAATCTATACCTATCTATTCTAAACTAACATATGTCTAATACTGAACTAATAACAAACTAACAAACATCTGCATAATAAATAACTAATAAATAATAGTGCTAGTAGCTATAATTCACTTTTGAATGTAAAATCTCAGTTAAGGATTTCTTTTGACCTTTGTAGGCCAGAAGTAGATCACAATTGCACTGGAGGTCTCTGTTGCAGGATTAGCTGCTCTAATCGGATACCATCGAACAGAAAAAGAATTCCGATCGATATTGATCAAACGGATTAATAAAAATGTACAAAATTATTTACAATCGATTATTTAATTGATCAGAACTGATTGATCTGACAAAATAATTAATGTGTCTGCTAGCCCTTACATATCTGACCGAGCACATATCTGAACATACACATCTGAGCGCATATCTGAACATACACATCTGAGCGCATATCTGAACATACACATCTGAGCGCATATCTGAACATACATATCTGACCGTATATGTGAGCGCATATCTGAACATACACATCTGAGCGCATATCTAAACATACACATCTGAGCGCATATCTAAACATACACATCTGAGCGCATATCTGAACATACATATCTGACCGTATATGTGAGCGCATATCTAAACATACACATCTGAGCGCATATCTAAACATACACATCTGAGCGCATATCTAAACATACACATCTGAGCGCATATCTGAACATACATATCTGACCGTATATGTGAGCGCATATCTAAACATACACATCTGAGCGCATATCTAAACATACACATCTGAGCGCATATCTGAACATACACATCTGAGCGCATATCTGAACATACACATCTGAGCGCATATCTGAACATACACATCTGAGCGCATATCTGAACATACACATCTGAGCGCATATCTAAACATACACATCTGAGCGCATATCTGAACATACACATCTGAGCGCATATCTGAACATACACATCTGAGCGCATATCTGAACATACACATCTGAGCGCATATCTGAACATACACATCTGAGCGCATATCTAAACATACACATCTGAGCGCATATCTGAACATACACATCTGACCGTATATGTGAGCGCATATCTGAACATACACATCTGACCGTATATGTGAGCGCATATCTAAACATACACATCTGAGCGCATATCTGAACATACACATCTGACCGTATATGTGAGCGCATATCTAAACATACACATCTGAGCGCATATCTGAACATACACATCTGAGCGCATATCTGAACATACACATCTGAGCGCATATCTGAACATACACATCTGAGCGCATATCTGAACATACACATCTGAGCGCATATCTGAACATACACATCTGAGCGCATATCTGAACATACACATCTGAGCGCATATCTGAACATACACATCTGAGCGCACATCTGAGCGCATATGTGAGCTCATATCTGAACATACACATCTGAGCGCATATCTGAACATACACATCTGAACGCATATCTAAACATACACATCTGAGCGCACATCTGAGCGCATATGTGAGCTCATATCTGAACATACACATCTGAGCGCATATCTGAACATACACATCTGAGCGCATATCTGAACATACACATCTGAACGCATATGTGAGCGCATATCTAAGCATACACATCTGAGCGCATATCTGAGCGCATATCTAAACATACACATCTGAGCGCATATCTGAACATACACATCTGTATGATCCCATCCTCCTCAGCTTGCCTATTGCTGCATCATGCATGTTAAAAATGTACGATATGTTGATATGTGCACCTTCCTTCCTTCCCATCCATCCTCCTCAGCCTGTCCTTACACATCCACAGCTGCATGTTAATGATGATGTATATGTTATGATGATAAATAAGTGCATATGAGCACATCATTAACATGCAGCTATGGATGAATATATAATGATGTTATGAGTGTGCACCTCTTCCTTCCCATCCTCCTCAGCATGTCACATACAGCATGTTACATTGCACAGACTTTGTGTAATGTAACATGCTGTATGTGACATGCTAAGGAGGATGGGAAGGAAGAGGTGCACACTCATAACATCATTATATATTCATGAATCAATCTGATAATCATCACTATCAGGCTGTGTGTGTTATGGGATGGAGGAAGAAAGGTGCATGGGATGGAGGAAGAAAGGTGCATGTTTAAATTGTGCGGGGACAGAAATCCCACCCGTTTACGCCAAAGTCCCACCCGTCCCCACCCATCCCTGTGAGGACTCCCACCCGTCCCCACCCATCCCCGTGAGGAATCCCTCCGTCCCCACCCGTCCCCGCGAGGAATTCCCTCCATCCCCGTCCGTCTCTATAAACTACAGAAATAGTTATTTCATTTAATTATGCTACTGAATTAATGGCTCTGGTAGAAACCCATTTAAAAATAAGCAAAAAGACTTTATTAATTTGGAAATATTAATTGGGAAGAATACATACTTTGTAAACGGGTTTCTACCAGAGCCTCTAATGTTTATAAATTTTTATCAACACAACTAATATACTACTTTATCCTGAAGCAAAAAAAAAAAAAAAAATAATAATAATTTTTTTCCTACCTTTGTTGCCTGGTTTCTGCTTTCCTCATGTTCTCATTTAATTCCTTCCATCCACTGTCTCTGTTCTTTCTGCGTCTTCCATTTGCTCTGTTACTGTGCCTCTCCCTTTCTCCCCCTCCCAAATTGGTCTGGCACCCATCTTCTTCCCTCCACTCCCCCCATAGTCTGGCATCTCTGTCTTCTTTCCTGCCAGTGTCTTCTCCCCACTCTCTCTTCCCCATTTCCTTTCAGCGTCCTTCCCCCCCAATCTTCACCATGTCCTGTCAGCATCCTTCTCCCCCCTCTGTCTTCCACATTTGCTTTCAGCGTCCTTCTCCCCCCTCTGTCTTCCCCATGTCCTTTCAGCGTCCTTCTCCACCCCTTTGTCTTCCCCATATCCTTTCAGCGGCCTTCTCCCCCCTCTGTCTTCCCCATGTCCTTTCAGCGGCCTTCTCCACCCCTTTGTCTTCCCCATATCCTTTCAGCGGCCTTCTCCACCCCTTTGTCTTCCCCAGTGCTATCAGCGGCCTTCTCCCCTCTCAGTTTTACCCATTTCCCTTAAGCGTCTTTTCTTCTCCACTCCACCTTTCCTCCCTTTCTCCCTCCCTGCCCCTTCCCCACCCGACCGACAACAGAACAGGCCCGGTCGGACAAATCTCCCTGCCCTGTAGCCGCGAATCTAAATTACCTTCTTACAGCAGCTAGAGTATTGAAGCTGCTGTAAGAAGGTAATTTAGATTTGCTGCTACAGGGCAGGGAGGTTAGTCGACCGGGCCTGTTGTCGGTCGGTCGGTCGGGGGAAGCGCCACAAGGCTAAGGGGACCTGACCGGCTGTGCACACACCCCCTATGGCTGCACCCGGGACGGGCTGCACCCGGGGCGGACCGCCCCCCCCCCCCCTTCGGAACACGACTGCCTTTCCTTAGCAAAGCAGCAGATGAATCCAGAGACAAGTGGGAATAGCTCACATCGACCAGCAGGTGGAGATAGAGAAACTGATTAACAGTTGGCCTTATAGCCTGGTATTCCTTCCGTCTATTCAGTTTGCTCTATCTCCCAGCAGGGGAAAGTCGCTATTCCAATAGCTCCTGGATTTTGGCTGGAAATTTCAATTGCTCCTGTTGGGATTTTCTCTTCACTGAGCTTACAATTAATTCTATTTCTCCTGTTGAGATTGTTCTCTTCAGTGAGACAGGGGTGTCCGGCTGAAGGGTGCCGGCTTTAGAGGTTACACTTGGGCCCTCCCTTGTCCCTGCCTCACCCTCCCTCCATTGATAGAGGGTCAGTTTAAGTCCCTATATGGATGTATTTTTTCTTCTTTCCCATCTGCAGCTGACAGTTTCGTCAGACACGTTGGCTCTGTTATGACCGGCTTTGTTCCGGTTTGCGGGGTTCATTGATGGCTGTGAAGGTTCCAAGGATGTCTCTTGCCGAGAGGCAGCTGGTTGTTCTTCGGGGGGTCCAGTTGTCCCTATGCCCTCGCACCAGTGGTTCTGCCATAAGTTTGGCCGTCTCCGCTTAGTGGGGCAACGTCATGGGTTGGCTGTGGCACGGGGCGGTAGGTGACCAGAGAGTGCCCATATTTCTTTCAGGTGGTGCGGTGCCTCATATAAAAAAAAAAAAAAACACAGTTTTTTACAGCCTGTTCTGAGAGGCTAGGTAGGACGAGAGCTGGAGGATTGGAAGCTGCTATTGCTCAATAAGTAAAAGCCCTGTGCTCCTCTTCCAGAGATCATGGGTTCAGATCCCAACCAGCTCCCCCAGCACATATTATTATTGTGACATTCTACCTTGCAGGTGCACCTTGATGATCTCACAATGAGATCACCAGTTAAGTATGTCGGTATTACGAGTTGGTTGACTCTCTTGGGACCTGATCGTCTTTGGACTGGTCACCTGTTGGAAATGGGGGCAGTGGTGTCCTTTTGATTCTTCCATGAGATTCGGCTACTTTCCTTCTTACCCATCTGCTTGTTTCAGATGTATTCCAGACAGTCTCTTTGTCGGTCTGTTGTTGGTTTCTTTCTCTGAGCTTCTCTTCTTCAGTTAGTTGAATGTGCCTTCACATTTCCTATAAGCTCTTTTCTCCTCTTCTATGAATTGGCATTTCAGGGTAGGTTCCTCACGGTAAGGTGGAATGCGTTTCTCCCCGGTGTCGGAGGCGACTGTGTACAGTTTATTTTCTTCAGTCTCCCAGTTTTTGAACTGTTTGATGGGTTGCTGTATGCACCTTGATTTGGGGTTTCCCCTAAGAGAATGTCGTTCGTCTTAAAGTTCCTCCATTGCTCATCCTGCCATTTACTGACTTTTTTGCAATGCATTCTGTGCGAATCCTAAACCCTTCCAGGGCCTTGGCGGGCTTTCTCATGGGGGAGTAGTCTCTATCCTTCAAAGGCAGGGACTGTGTGTTTTTTCTTAAGGTTACTTGTCCCTTTGCCTCCTCCTCAGGTTTTCTGTTCGTCCATGGAGTCCCCATGTGTTGGGGTTCTCTTTATTGGCTTTCCGCGTCCTCGGGACGGGTCTAGTAGTTCTGGAGAATCCGATACCTACATGGTGGCCATGACGGGGGCATGGGGCAGACTAGATACCATTCTGCTAACGTAGTTCTCAGAGTTCCACTTTTCGGCTGCCTACCTGGGAGTCGATTTCCTTTTTTTTCTATAAACTCCGATTCAGAACTAAGTTTGCCTGCCTCTCTTAGAGCAGCGCTTTTGGTTTTGGCACTTGCCATTTTCGTTTAGCTGTAGCTTCACGAACGCTTAGTGGAGGTGGGCGATGGTACCGTTTTGGCGCTTCCAGGCGATTCATCCAATGTCTGCCTGTTGTCTCGGATGTCTTCCTGACATTTGTCTGAGGCAAGAAAGATGGTGTTCCTTTCCTCAGTTCTTTATACGTGCAGCTGGGCATATTGGAGACACGGGTGTTTCTGCTGGAAACTTAGGTGTGTGGTCTCAGTTTCAGATTGGCATTCTTCTTCACTTTCCAGGGCGATGAACAAGGGATTCTGTATAGTTTCTATGATCCTTAGTGCTGACTACACTGGGGATTTCGGCTTGCCTTTCCCTTCTTTCGCTAAAGCAGTCGTTTTTTGTGCTGGTGGTTTCCGGTATCTCAGAGCTCCAATTATTTGGATGGCTCCCCATGCATCTCTAGGTTTGTTTTAGTGGCTCGGCGCGATTCTCTTTTCAAGACATGCCTGGGTCTTTGCTGAACTAGCTTTTGACCACCGCCCATCCCGGACGGTCGGGGTGAGGAGACTCGATGGCTTCCGTCCGCAGCTATAGGGGTCAGGTCTTTGGAGGCAGCTCAGTAATGGTTCTTTCTTCTACTCTTGAACAGGGTCGGGCTACTTTGCTGGAGCCTCAGATCTTTCCTCAAGAAGGCCGCTGGGGGTCCTTTTGGATCAGTATTTGGACGGGAGTATTTCTCTACAGCTTGGGCAGTATGTGTTGTACTCAGTTGGCAGGCGACGTTGTTCGACTTCCATTGGGTGCACTGTCATCTTCAGATTCTGTTGGCTAATCCTTTTATGCATCTGGATAAGAGTTTAGATAGACTCTCCATTATATCTGAGCATAGACCATTTCTTGTTTGGTACAGAGTAAGGTATACTCTGGAGAGTGGGCATATCAGTACTTCTAATATCTTCTCCATTCGGGATATTGAGTTTTGGGGCTCTAGCGTTCTTGCTCTGTTTGCGAACATGAGATCACTTGGGTCTAGTTCGCATGGCCTCGTCTCTCGTTTCTAGGCTTCCTTGCTTATCTGGCGGACCCAGGGAGTGGCAGTTATAGGGGGTTGATGCGTGGCTCCTTTATCGCCTCTGCCATCTCTTTTTCAATATTACCCTCGGCCTGATCATGGCTTGTTTGGCCATCTCGAGCTCGACTGCTGGGCGCGGTTTTGTAGATTCTCTAGATTAGCGGCACCATCCTTGTTAGATGTGTTTGTTGAGTATTTAGACAGCTGGGATACAGATATGTCCGGGTATCTCTGCCGTTGCTCACCTGGGGACCACTCAACATGGATATTAGTACTACTGTAGTATTCAGACCTAGCTTTTTGGAGGTCTTGGCTGCCTTGTACTGGTTAAGCATAGCGCGTTATTTCTGCGCTTATCTGGGTGCTACGGACATCTTCTACTGTGGTTTCGACTTCCTTTTGGAGATTTTAGTTTCCTTTCTTGGGTACTTCTTATCATTTGAACCACTCCAGAGTTCCTTTTTTGACACAAGTGTATTACCAAGGGCTGAGCGTTCAATACCCTTCAGCTTCTAGAGCCTTTCGTGGCTTGTTACAAGGACGGAGTAGGTTACTCTTCGTTTCCTTCTCAGTTTTATGTGGTTCAGTTCCTAAACAGAGTGCGGTATGTTTGGGCACCTCATGTAAAGCCCGGTTGGGAGTACATTCTTCACGTATTTCTTCGCAGTTTACCGAATGCTGTATTTCATCCTTATCTTTTAGGATTCCAAAGGGCTGTGCTGTTGAACAGGGGGTTCTTGTGGCCATGGCTTCAGCTCTGCAATCTTCTATGTTGCAGTCCTTGTTCACCGGGGATTCCTATTTCTGATTTCCAAATATAGGGTATCAGTTCGGATGGTACCACTATCTCTTTCTAAGAGGGTGTCATCCTTTCTTTGACGTCATGCTCGCTTTCCCTTCCTTCCTTCCTCCTTCCTGGGAGGGGATATTGGGAGCAGTACTTTTATTCACTATTTTTTTTGGATACGTAGGGTGCGTTCTCCTTTTGATATTCTTCAAGGGACGCCTCAGGCGTATAGCGGCGTCCGATGCCTACTTCGCTCAGTGGGTCCAGGAGGACATTCTTTATGCTTGCAGGCTGGCGGAGGAGCGGGTGGCGATTGAACTTCAGGACCATTCCGCTGGAACGCTAACTACTTCTTGGGCTCAGCCCAGAGGTTTTTTTTCATTGGAGGAGATTTGTCGCACGGCTAACTGGTCTTCCGAGAGTACCTTCTCTCCACGTCTCTACATGGATGTGCGAGCACATACGATATGAGTTTTTTGGATGTTTCGGTGGTTGCGGAGGCGGCGTTTGCTTCCCACCCAGATTGAGAATTGCTTTGCTACATCCCACTTGTCTCTGGATTCATCTGCTGCTTTGCTAAGGAAGGTAAAATTATGTTCTTACCAGTTAATTTTCTTTCCTTTAGAAGCAGCAGATGAATCCAGAGCCCCACCCCTTCGATAATATTCCTGTCGCCGGGTTAGGTTGCACCTTTTCGGTTGAGTTATGGTTGGTAGTTGTATTCTACGATTTATGGATTGTTCAGTAGCTACGGGAAATAAGTTTTTTTTCTGGATGCTCATTCTCTTGTTCTGGATGCTTGGGCAAGGAGCATAACTGAATAGACAGAAGGAATACCAGGCTATAAGGCCAACTGTTAATCAGTTTCTCTATCTCCACCTGCTGGTCGATGTGAGCTATTCCCACTTGTCTCTGGATTCATCTGCTGCTTCTAAAGGAAAGAAAATTAACAGGTAAGAACATAATTTTACCTTTCCTTACCTGCCCTGCCGCAAGCATAAGAACATAAGAATATAAGCAATGCCTCCGCTGGGTCAGACCTGAGGTCCATCGCGCCCAGCAGTCCGCTCACGCGGCGGCCCAACAGGTCCAGGACCTGTGCAGTAAACCTCTATCTATACCCTTCTATCCCCTTTTCCAGCAGGAAATTGTCCAATCCTTTCTTAAACCCCAGTACTGTACTCTGCCCTATAACGTCCTCTGGAAGCGCATTCCAGGTGTCCACCACACGTTGGGTAAAGAAGAACTTCCTAGCATTCGTTTTGAATCTGTCCCCTTTCAACTTTTCCGAATGCCCTCTTGTTTTTTTATTTTCTGAAAGTTTGAAGAATCTGTCCCTCTCTACTCTCTCTATGCCCTTCATGATCTTGTAAGTCTCTATCATATCCCATCTAAGTCTCCTTTTCTCCAGGGAAAAGAGACCCAGTTTCTCCAATCTCTCAGCGTATGAAAGGCTTTCCATCCCCTTAATCAGTCTTGTCGCTCTCCTCTGAACTCTCTCGAGTAACGCCATATCCTTCTTAAGGTACGGTGACCAATACTGGACGCAGTATTCAAGATGCGGATGCACCATTGCCCGGTACAGTGGCAGGATAACTTCTTTCATTCTGGCTGTAATACCCTTCTTGATTATACCTAGCATTCTATTCGCTCTCTTAGCGGCTGCTGGGCACTGTGCCGTCGGCTTCATTGTCATGTCCACCATTACCCCCAAGTCCCTTTCTTGAGTACTCTCAGTCAATAACATCCCTCCCATCGTATAATTGTACCTCGGGTTTCTGCTTCCCACATGCAATACTTTACACTTCTCAACATTGAACTTCATCTGCCATCTCTCTGCCCATTCCCCTAGTTTGTCCAAGTCCCTTTGCAATTCTTCGCAATTCTCCTTTGTCCGAGCTCCATTAAATAGTTTGGTGTCGTCCGCAAATTTTATTATCTCACATTTCGTTCTGTTTCTAGATCATTTATAAATATATTATAAAGCAGCGTCCCGAGCATCGAGCCCTGCGGAACACCACTTGTGACCTTCCTCCAGTCCGAGGAAGGGAGGGCTTTGCTTAAGCGCTGACATCGGGAAGACTTCCGTTTGGCTGTGTGCTGCGGCAGGACAGGTAAGGAGAAGGAGAGGAGACTATGCTTGCGACCCTGGGGAAGCCCGGGCCCCCTGTCAGCTCCGGGTTCCTGAATGCAGGACTGGTAGTACTGCCCTGATGGCGGCCCTGGCCGTCGCCAGGGGTGGAGGGCGCCGATGCCGCTGAGTGCCTTCACCGTTGCAGCCCAGGAATTTTCTGGACCTGGCAGGCTGTGCACCCCCCCTAAGGCTGCACCTGGGGCAGGCTGCACCCGGGGCGGACCGCCCCCCCGCCCCCCTTGGTACGCCACTGCTGTATAGTTCTTGTATTTAAACTACTGTATAGTCTTTGTATTGTCCAAATGTACTCCACTGTGAATATTTGCTTGTAGACCGTTCTGAGCTACTGGGAGGATGGGATAAAAATCTAAATAAATAAACAGTCAAAATGCAAACGGAAGAGCAGTTACTCTCATCAAGAAGTTGTAGGCTACCGACCCTCAGCTTGTCTCTGCAATCTCTGCTTCTGATCTACTCCGTGCCACCACTGCCTAGCTAAAGAGTGCTGTAATTGAGAGACTGACTCAAATTAAACCACCAACGAGAAGGAACCGCTATACAGTAACTCAGCTCAGAGACATAAAACTCTGAAGAGGGGGAGGTCACCCCCTCTTGGGGCAAGAGTTTATCATCCAATCATAGCATAATTATTGATAAAAGCGGATCCAACTCAAAGGTGTGAAGTTAATTAGTAACTGTATATATAGCTCTTAATGGTAATGCTTTCAAAAAGGAATTCCAAAAAGCGATTGCGCTCAGGTTATCACTAGAAATGTGAAAACTTCACTTAACTTAATTGCAAAGAACAGCTCATCAGGGTCCCGACGTGGCCCCGTTTCGGTGTCTGCTTCAGGAGACCCCGCCAACTGAGAGTTGAAATTTGCTAAAGAGTCACACCATATTAAAGTTCAATAACTGTGATCTGAAATGCAAAAACAAAACATGAGAAAAATGCAACAGGTACGAGCACTGAAACTCAAAAGGCTACATATCTGTGCAAGGCAATTAAATGTTTGTAGCTGACATTCCGGAGCGAAGGCACACTAAAAATACATACCGGTCAAACAATGAAAAAAGTTCCGTGCAACGGAGGACGCCGGCACCCGCTCCGACTTTTAAACCGGAGTGGGAGGGAAAAACCGAGCGTAAGAACGTGATGGCGTTATTGATTCACGAAACAGAAGCAACAAAAATTACTACAGATGAAAAGCTGTAAAAATGAGCCAAACGTGATCAGAGGAACGCTGCCCACTCTATCTCATTGTTGAGGCCACGTCTGGCTCATTTTTACAGTTTTCCATCTGTAGTAATTTTTGTTGCTTCTGTTTCGTGAATCAATGACGCCATCACGTTCTTACGCTCGGTTTTTCCCTCCCACTCCGGTTTAAAAGTCGGAGTGGGTGCCGGCGTCCTCCGTTGCACGGAACTTTTTTCATTGTTTGATCGGTATGTATTTTTAGTGTGCCTTCGCTCCGGAATGTCATCTACAAACATTTAATTGCCATGCACAGATATATAGCCTTTTGAGTTTCAGTGCTCGTACCTGTTGCATTTTTCTCATGTTTTGTTTTTGCATTTCAGATCACAGTTATTGAACTTTAATATGGTGTGACTCTTTAGCAAATTTCAACTCTCAGTTGGCAGGGTCTCCTGAAGCAGACACCGAAACGGGGCCGCGTCGGGACCCTGATGAGCTGTTCTTTGCAATTAAGTTAAGTGAAGTTTTCACATTTCTAGTGATAACCTGAACGCAATCGCTTTTTGGAATTCCTTTTTGAAAGCATTACCATTAAGAGCTATATATACAGTTACTAATTAACTTCACACCTTTGAGTTGGATCCGCTTTTATCAATAATTATGCTATGATTGGATGATAAACTCTTGCCCCAAGAGGGGGTGACATCCCCCTCTTCAGAGTTTTATGTCTCTGAGCTGAGTTACTGTATAGCGGTTCCTTGTACCGGCTTCCCTTCTCTTCCCTCTGAAACCGGAAGTTATGTCGGAGGTGGGGGGGAGAGAAGGGAAGCCGGCACGCACATGTTAGAGCCCCGTTCGCGGGCTAAAGCGGGAGACAGGTAGGTCAATGAAGCTTGTGATTTGCTCTTCTTGCTGCCAGGTCCTGCCTACTTTCTGTTTCCTCAAAGGCAGGACCCATCAGCATTTTTCTCAATAGGTCGATTTGGGCCGATCAGCCTTCCTCTCCCCGATGTCAATTCTGCCGTCGGAGAGGAAGATCTGGCCAGCGGAACTTCCTCTCCGACGGCAGAATTGACGTCAGGGAGAGGAAGGCTGGTCGGCCCGAAGCAGGGAGAGCTTGGCCAGCGGCGGGCGGCTTTGGGGGCCTGTTATCCGATGGATTGAGTGTGTATGGGGGAGTCGCCTGGGCAGGAGGGGTTGGGCTCCTTCCTGCCCAGATCAAGTGTGTATGGGGGGTTGCCTGGGCAGGAGGGGTTGGACTCCCTCCTGCCCGGATTGTTTCGGCGGGGTGGGGTATTCGCCTGGGCAGGAGGGGTTGGGCTACCTCCTGCCCAGATTGTTGTCAATAGGGGGGAAAGCGGTGGATCGCTGCAGGAGAGATGGCTCATCTCTCCTGCCGTGATAGCGATTGCCCACCCCTCCGAATCGTGGCATTTCCGGGTGAAGATTGCCGGCAGGAGAAATGCCCTGTCACGATGTGTTAACAGGTGTCGGGACCTGTTAACACATCTTAAAGTTAAGTGGAGTGGTTTTCCTCTTATTGCCATTGAGAACAAATATAACATGTAAAGAGCACATTGCCTTCAGTTCAACTTTTTTGCACTAAAGTCATACACAGTGATAGGACGGTGGGTTCGACTATAGGAGCCTTGGCTCTTGGTCGGATTACACAAATTTGAGTGTATGTAAAGATTGTATTATTCTCTTTTTACTAATATTTATATTTAAAATTTATTATTTGACTTATATATTGAGAAGTCTTGGTTTCAGCAATTCATTTGTCAACATTTTTGATCTCTCAGCGTTGTATTTATTGAGAGCATTCACCTCACTATTAGTTATCTTTGACTTGGTCCTCAGTTCATACATTCACATCACACTACTGTCTGGAATTTTATTCCAGATGGGATGGTCACTTTGGCCATGCAGTATTGCAAAATTTATTTTCCTAATGGCCAACTTTCCCTCCATCCCATCATAGTAAGCTAGGGAGTCCCACAGGTGAGAATATGCTGCCTGTTTGTCCTGGGATAAAACACAAGTTACTTAGCGTAACGGGTGTTATCCAGGGCAGCATGCAGATAGTCTCGCAACCCACCCTCCCCTGGTTGGCTTCTTAGCTTGCTTACTGAACTAAGGAGCCATGAGTGGCATTGAGTGGGAAGGCATTTGCGGTGCAGGCAGTTTGCGAATTTTCTCAAATTTTTAAAGTGGCAATGCACTTTTAAAGCTGTCCTTATCGGGGCTCCGTGGATGACGTTATCCCGTATGTGAGAATATCTGCCTGCTGTCCTTGGATAACACCTGTTACGGTAAGTAACTGTGCTTTGTTCTCCGAACACCGATCAGGGAGCCTTTTTCCGACAACTGTCTGTCTTCTTATGAGATAAGGTGGAAGGAAAATTGATTGATTGTGGGAGGAGACTTGAGTATATCTGAATACAGATATAGATAATTATCCCAGGACAAGCAGGCAGCATATTCTCTACATGTGGGTGACGTCATCCACGGAGCCCCGACGCGGACAGCTTTTAAAAGCAAACTTGATTGAAGATTTCAAGTTTGCTGGTGCTGCACCACGCATGTGTGTGCCTTCCTGCTCCACTACAGGGTGCATCCCCTCCTCGTGATCTTCAGTTCTTAGTTTTCCGTGGAGCCAGAAAGCCCTGTCATTTTTTCTCTCCGTGTTCAGTGCCTTTCTAGCACCGCGGCTTCTTTGGGTTTTTTCTCGGGAGTTGCTGTGTGGTTTTTCTTCTTTGTTTTTGTTGTATTGTTGCTTTTACCGATCGTAGTTCGGCATCCGGGGGCTCCCGGTTTGCCGTGGCCGCTCGGCCTCGATCGGCTGCAGCCGTTTCCTCTATGTCCCGGCCCCTCACCAGGTTTAAAAAGTGCACCCAGTGCAGTCGGCTTCTATTACCGACCCGCATCGTTAGTGCATTTTGTGCCTAGGGGCGGACCATCCTACCGATTCTTGCCCCCCGGACTACCACTTTCCAGACATGCGCACTGCGTCGTTGACGGGCCTGCATGGTTGAGTTGTTTGCTGTGGAGCAGGCCCTGGTTTCTGCCCCGGTCCCGGCTTCGACGTTGGCCCCGGCTTCGGCCCGGCCCCGGCCTCGATGTCGGCCTCGAAGACCCTGGCCCCGACTAAGCAGGCCTCGGCCTCGACCTTGAGGGCGTCGTCGTCGGGTAAGTCCCCTCTTCTTTCTTCAGGGTCTATGCCGGTGAGGAAGCCAACCTCGGAGTCTCCGGCCGTCCATGGTAGGAGTGCTCTTCCTCTGGCCTCGTCGAAACAGTCTAAGCCCTCCAAGTGTGCTTCCGCCTCAAGGGAATACTCATCCTCAAAGTTGCCCTCAGTGGAATGCACTGCTGCGCCTGACTTGCCTGCTGTGGTTTCGGGCCTTGATATCCTCGGAGCTTTCCTCGGCTTTGGCCCACTTGACTCCGGTCTCGCAAGCGATGGACCAGCCTGAGCGTTGCATCGAGGCCCCTCGGGGCAGGGTGCGCTGGCGAGGCGTCTTTCCACTTCAGATTCCTCGCCTCGGACCTCGAGGCGTTCCTCGCCTTCGGGCCGCCCGAAGTCGAAGCACCGGTCGGAGCGTGCCTTGACCCCGTCTCGCCACTTGGCAAAGCGACCCCGGGACTCCCCTCCGAGGCAGGGCTGATCCCCGGGTGTTCGCTCTACCGAGGTTCTCCGGGCCTCAGAGTTGTCCTTGTCCAACCCTCGGTTGTTCAAGTTGCCGCTCCGGGAGGCCCCGGTTTCGGACCCTTCTTTTTCCCGAGGCGTCTCTCCTCGCCGCCAGGGGGCCTCGCCTTGGGTGTCCTTGAGGCGCCAGCGGTCCTCGACCCCACTGCGTTCCCTTAGTGGAGCGTCCTGGGGCTTGGGGCAGGGGGACACTTATCTGTCTCCTCATTACTCTAGGGAGGCTTCTCCTTCCTTCTCGGTGGCGCCTCGGTCTCGTTCGACCACCACCCGTGAGGGTCGGTCGGATAGTCGTCCGTCCTCTTTCACGAGGTTCGTGCAAGACATGGGGAGGGTGCTCCACCTCGACTTCCAGTCTGACTCCAAATACACATAGAAGTTCTTGGAGGAGTTGGACCAGTCTTGTCCTCGGGAGTCCCTGCGGCTCCCTTTGAATCCGGTGCTGCGCCAGGCTTTCATCTGGAATTTGGAAACCCCTTATGTGGTCCCGGCCATTCCATCCAAAATGGAGTCGAAGTACAGGACCGTCCCTTGCCGGGGTTTAAGAAGGCGCAACATTCCCACCAGTCCTTGCTGGTGGAGTCTTCCCTGAAGAAGTCTCACCCCTCCAGGGTCTCTGCGGCGGTCCCGCCTGGCCGGGATGACGATGGACAAATTTGGCAGGCATCTCTACCAAAATTCTATGATGGCCAATCGGGTTTCAAGTTTCAAGTTTATTAGAAATTTGATGAATTGCATATACAAAATTTACTAAGCGAATTACATTAAAATCCAAGATATGCATACATTAAAATATA
The DNA here is from genome assembly GCF_902459505.1 of Geotrypetes seraphini. Lineage (NCBI taxonomy): Eukaryota > Metazoa > Chordata > Amphibia > Gymnophiona > Dermophiidae > Geotrypetes > Geotrypetes seraphini. The sequence goes on from NC_047094.1 coordinate 116,274,998, forward strand.
AGATATGCATACAACATATAAATTAAAAAAATAACTACTCAGAAAAGGGGTTAGACGAACAGACCAACAGACAAAACTGAATGCGAAGGGAGTGAAGGGATACAGTTACAGAATTAATAATTTTGAAAAGAAGGAAACAATAAAGGGAAACAACAACAGGAGGGGTACCTTTTTTTTTTTTTTGGTTTTTGATAAAAAGTCTACTGCTCTGTAAATATTCCATTCAGAGGGTAAAAGCATCTTTAAACAAGAAGGTTTTTAAATTATTTTTAAAACGGCTAATGTCTTTTTCATCTCTTATATATTGGGGTAGAGAATTCCAGCCTTGGGGGGCTACTATTGAAAATATATCATGTCGTCTAGTGCCAATCACTTTTAGAGAAGGGACTACCAGGAGACCTTGGGTCGTAGAACGAAGGGGGCGGGATGTGTTATACGGAATAAGTATCCTGTTTATAAATTGCGGCTCGTTTGTGGATAAGGTTTTAAATAGTAAAAGTAGAATTATAAAGGAAATGCGATGGTTAATGGGAAGCCAGTTACTCTCTTGGAGGAAGCTCTGGTGTAACCTGAGTGAAATGAAGAAAGTATCCTTCCCTGATGATGATAAGCACCCAGAGGTCGGAGGTAATTAACGTCCATCGGTGGTAAAAATGATGGAGACGGCCTCCTATGAGGGGAAAATGAGACAGAGTCAGAAGGTGGAGGTTATGCTCTGTTATAAACAGTCAAAAAGGCTAGGTGCAGCAGGAGGTTGAGGTTTCTGTTGCTTCTGGGGTTGCTGTTTCTTCAGAGGAGGGCGCAGCGCTCCCAGCACGCCACACATAGCCGACCTGGAAGTCTTCCCCCAACATCAGAGCTGACATCAGAGATAAGGCCATGACATCAGCCATGTGGAGCTTGCAGGGCGATCTGCGACCCATTCTGGATCTCAGGGCTCTCAACAAATTTCTAGTTTTGAATGTTGTCCCTGGCATCCCTTTATCCCCTTCTCGAGCAGAATGACTGGTTATGATCTCTGGATCTCAAGGAGGCCTACACTCATATCCTCATTCACCCAGCCTCCCGTCAGTACCTCAGATTTCGGGTGGGAAATCTGCATTATCAATACAGAGAACTACCATTCAGCCTGGCCTCGTCTCCCAGAGTGTTCACCAAGTTCCTGGTAATGGTAGCAGCAGCCCTGAGGAATCATGGTCTTCAGGTGTTTCCCTACCTCGATGACTGGCTCATCAAAGATTCCACGTCTCAAGGGGTTATTGTAGTGACCCAACAGACTACCTAGTTCCTACAAAGTTTGGGATTCGAGATCAATTTTCCCAAATCTCAACTTCAACCCTTACAGAATCTACAATTCATTGGAGCTGTTCTGGACACGGTCCAACTCAGAGCATTCCTTCCACAACAACGACTGGAAGCTCTTCTTCAACTCTGTCAAACAGTGTCTTCCCGCTCTTCCATCTCAGCAAGACACATGTTGGTACTTCTAGGTCACATGGCCTCTACTGTACACGTGACTCCTTTTGCCAGACTTCACCTCAGAATTCCTCAGTGTACTCTGGCATCTCAATGGACGCAGGTTTGCGATCCTCCTTCTCGACACATTTCAATCACTCCTTCATTGAAGAAGTCTCTCCGTTGGTGGATGCTCTCTTCCAATCTTTCCAGAGGCTTGCTTTTTCAAACGCCCTCTCATCAGAAGGTCCTCACGACAGACTCTTCGACCTACGCTTGGGGCGCTCATATCGATGGTCTCCGTACACAAGGCCACTGGACCAATACAGATCATCAGTGTCACATCAATCTGTTGGAACTCAGAGCGATTTTCAACGCTTTTCATCATCTTCACGACCAGGTAGTCCTCATCCGGACAGACAACCAAGTCGCCATGTATTACGTCAAGAAGCTCTGAAGGTTTGGGACTGGGCAATCCGCCACAACACCTTCCTCAAAGCTGTCTACATTCAAGAGGCGAAGAATTGCTTGGCGGATAAATTGAGTAGTCTTCTGCAACCTCACGAATGGACTCTCCATTCCTCGCCTCTTCATCACATTTTTTCGCAGTGGGGCACACCTCAGATAGACCTCTTTGCAGCCCCCCACAACTACAAACTGCCTCAGTTCTGCTCCAAGATATACTCTCCTCATCACCTCGAAGCAGATGCTTTTCTTCAAAATCTCTTTCTCTATGCATTCCCTCCATTCCCTCTCATTCTCAAGACTCTGGTCAAATTGAAGAACGATCATGCCACCATGATTCTGATTGTTCCTTGGTGGCCGAGACAACCTTTGTACTCCCTTCTACTTCAAATCAGCAGCAGAGAGCCATACCTTCTACCAGTTTTTCCTTCTCTACTTACACAGAGTCAAGGATTTCTGCTTCATCCCAACCTGCAGTCTCTACACCTGACAGCTTGGTACCTCTCAACATAACTCCTCTTCAGTTTTCTCAATCTGTAAGAGATGTTTTAGAAGCTTCTAGGAAGCCTACCAATGCTATCACCAAAAGTGGACTAGATTTTCTACGTGGTGTTTTTCTAATCATAAGGAGCCTCAGTATTCCTCCTTAGCTTCTGTTTTGGACTACCTTTTGCACTTATCCAATTCTGTCCTCAAGTCTACATCTATCCGAGTCCATCTCAGTGCATTTGCGGCTTTCCATCAGCCTATTGAAGGGAAACCCCTCTCTGCTCATCTGGTGGTTTCCAAATTCATGAAAGGACTTTTCAATGTCAAACCTCCTCTCAAACCGCCTCCTGTGGTTTGGGACCTCAATGTTGTCCTTACTCAACTAATGAAGCCTCCATTTGAACTAATTGATAAGGCTCATCTGAAGTATCTCACTTGGAAAGTTGTGTTTCTTATAGCCCTCACTTCTGCTCGACGAGTCAGTGAGCTGCAAGCTTTAGTTGCTGACCCACCATTCACGGTGTTCCATCATGACAAAGTGGTTCTTCGTACTCATCCTAAATTCCTCACTAAAGTGGTCTCGGAATTTCATCTCAATCAATCCATTGTTCTTGCAGTGTTTTTTCCAAAGCCTCATTCTCACCCTAGAGAATCAGCTCTTCATACTCTGGACTGTAAACGTGCTTTGGTCTTCTACTTGGAACGCACCAAACTACATAGAACTGCTCCTCAACTTTTTGTTTCCTTCGTTCCAAATAAGTTGGGCCATCCTATTTCTAAGCGTACCATCTCCAACTGGATGGCGGCTTGTATCTCATTCTGCTATGCCCAGGCTGGATTATCCTTTCACAGTAAAGTCACAGCCCATCAGGTTAGAGCTATGGCAGCTTCAGTAGCTTTCCTCAGATCTACACCTATTGAGGAAATTTGTAGAGCTGCTACTTGGTCCTCGGTTCATACCTTCACTTCTCACTATTGTCTGGATACTTTCTCCAAACGGGATGGACAGTTTGGCCAAACTGTATTACAAAATTTATTCTCCTAAATTGCCAACACTCCCACCATCCCATTCTGGTTAGCTTGGAGAATATGTGAGAATACCTGCCTGCTTGTCCTGGGATAAAGCACAGTTACTTACCGTAACAGGTGTTATCCAGGGACAGCTGGAAAGATGAGTCATCTCTCCTTCAGCGAACGTTGCAGTAGGGGGTAAGCAGGTTGTTGGGGCCGCTGAGCTGCTGCAATTGGCTCAGTGGCCCTTTTTCGGCACTTATACCTATTTTGACTTGGCCTAAGTCAAAACGTATAAGTGCTGACTAGGCAACCTGCCTAAAGTTTTGGTTATACCTGCTGCACGCCTAGGTCTAAATCGACCCACCTCCCGCCCTTTCCCCTCCTCTAAAATTGCCTCTTTTTGCTCTATGTGTTTAGAGGCAGGGGAAAGGCCTAAGCTGGTTTTAGATATGTCTAAAACCAGCTTTGATTATGGGTACTTGGATGATCATGCTTTTTGATCGTCCAAGTACCCATTTAGGCCACTTTTTAGATTTATTTTTTTTTATGAGCCCCCATGTGTTGCATTGCAAATGCATAAATTACCTCGCTCATAAGGTGGTATCAATTTACCTGATTTTAAGCTCTATTACCTAGGGCTTCTTTTAACAAGGTGTGCTAGTGTTTTTAGCACACGCAGGATATTACTGCACGCTACACCGCGCACCATGTGGCTAGAACTAACGCCAGCTCAACTAGCGTGCGGGGCAATTCAGTGCTTGCTATTCCGCTCATTAATGCCCTCACGCAGCTTAGTTAAAGGAACCCCTAGTTTTCAGATTTCTCAAGCTAAATATTGGTATCTGCCTGACCCTAATATCTATCCCCCAGATGGATCCCACAAGGAAAGGAATATGCTAAATAATATTACTTTGCATCTTCTTCCCTCTATGGATAGGTTTAAATTTAAAATCCACTATTGTATCCTGAAAGCAACTTTCTGTACAATTAATACTGCAATGTATCTCTTACATCAGAAATGGTCAGATATTACTGATATTTCATTGTGGTATAATTCTTCATTTAAATATAAAGTTTCACGTAAATCCAAAAATGAATGGTGCAAAGCAAATGTATGGTCACTATCTCAACTTTATGACAATAATTTACTTCCATTTTCAAAGTTTAGTGACAAATATGGTTTAAATACTGAACAAATGTCAACTTGGAATATGTTGATTCATTATAAAGGTAATTTTCCAAATAATATGACAGATGTTTCTAACTGTCCTCATATAACCTATTTTCTCTACACTTCTACAATCAACAAAAACAGCATCCATTGTATATAAAATTCTTCAATCCTTAAAGAAGTCATCTATGAGTAATCAATACTGGAACACAGAACTGGACCTACAACTCATCACCTCAGAATGGAAAAACCTTTGGACTAAATCTATTCAACCTTCCTTATCCGCAGCTATTTTATAATCTTCATATTTTATTTTACATAAAGCTTACTGGACTCTTTCAAAACTTGCAAAACTTTCACATAAACCACCTGATCTTTGTTGGTTCCTTCTATACTTCACCTGGATCACTATTATCACATATGATTTTTTCTTTTAACAACTTATCACAATATTGGTCTCAAATTTGGGATACAATTTTCTAATGTGTTTACTATAACTCAGACATGTCAAACTCTGGCCTGCGGGACAAATCTAGCCCGCGGTGTGCTAAAAATTGGCCCGCCAGCCATTTTAAATTATATAATAAATCTGGCCCGCCGGCACGAACCGCTGCTGCTCTTCACTCGTGTCTGCCTTCACCTGGCCTTCACTTCAAAGGTGCCTGCTGAGGATCGCCGGTCGGCTGTAGCGAACCTCACAGGCCGCTGTCCACCTCGGCAGCACGTTCCCTTTGACGCGATCCCGTACATCAGAGGAGGGGCGGGATCGCGTCAGAGAGAATGTGCTGCCGAGGTGGACAGCGGCCTGTGAGATTCGCTACAGCCGACCGGCGATTCTCAGCAGGCTGCTTTGAAGAGGAGGCCAGGTGAAGGCAGACGCAAGTGAAGAGCAGCAGCGGTTTGTGCTGGTGGGCCAGAGGAGACCAGGAAGCCGGGATGGAGGGAGGGTAGGAACGGCGGGCCAAATCTGAAGGTGAAACCAGGAAGAAGAAGGGGGGAAAACATACATACCTGGAGGAAGAAAAGAAGAGATCCAGATGTGCATATGCCAGACTGAATGGAGGGTGAGGTTGGGAAGAAATAAAGGAGAGGGAGAGAGGGAAGGAACAGAAACACAGAGAAGTTGTACACAAGGGATGGTATGGAGGGGGGATAGAGATACTGGATAGGAGGATAGTTGGGGAGAGAAACAGAGAGATGGTGTACCCTGGGGTGGTGGGGAAGGAGGGAGAGATGCTGGATGAAAGGGTAGTTGAGAAAAGGATAGATGGTGGATTTGAGATTGGTGGAGTCCATTGCTGCAGCTGCATATGTGGACATGAAAAAAAAGAAAGATGCCAGACCTCCGGGGGAGGGAAGAGAAACGGAAGGGGAGGACAGAGATGGAAGATGGATAGTTAGCACGGAGAAAGAAGAAAACGACAAATGAGCAGGAGACTCTGTCAAGCGAGATATCAGAAGACAACCAGAGCCTGGGACCAACAAAAGGTAGAAAAAATAATTTTATTTTCTGTTTTATGATTACAATATTTATTTTGTTTACACCACAGAGCTGGTGTGGGGTTGGAGACGTTGTAACCCTATACTTCTACTAAGACTAAGCCTTAGTCACTTAGGGGTCCTTTTATTAAGGTATGCATTTAGCGCGCTAAATCGGTTAGCGTACCTTAATTAAAGGACCCCTAATTATCTTAATTAAAAATTCGGCCCGTAGCTTATCCTTTTATTCAGATTTCGGCCCCTTATGTGATTGAGTTTGACACCCCTGCTATAACTAGTCCTTTAACTTATAGCATACTTCAATCGACCCCAATCTTGATTTAAAACCAGCCTACTCTAGATTATTTGATTTTATGATTACTTTAGCCTGCATATTATTGTCACTTATTGGAAAAACAACTTAAGAATGGTGGAATACATTATGTGACTGTAGAAAATATGAAAAAATCATTGCGTTAAAGCACAATCACATATCGTCATTTCTTAGAGGCTGGAGTATTCTAGATACATATTATTTGCAATCTAGATCAGCCCATTAGACAATGCTACCCTTTTATAACATTTGTGAACTTACTTCATATTCTATAGAATTTACTTTGATGTTAATTTCTATCATAATTTGAGCTATGTAATAATTAAGAATGCAGCCGCTTGTTCTTATTGCTGTTGTCTATTTCTTATTGGTTAAAGTTCCTTTTGTATTTCAGTTGTAAATTTAATTTAAAAAAATTAATAGTAGAAAAAATGAAATATTTACAATATACACTCTGCAGTTATGGAATACTTTGCCTTATTTTCTCAGAGGAGAATGAAATCTTGACAGATTCATAAGAACATAAGAATTGCCGCTGCTGGGTCAGACCAGTGGTCCATCGTGCCCAGCAGTCCGCTCACGCGGCGGCCCTCTGGTCAAAGACCAGCGCCTGAACCAAGACCAGCCCTACCTGCACACGCTCTGTTTCAGCAGGAACTTGTCTAACTTTATCTTGAATCCCTGGAGGGTGTTTTCCCTTATGACAGACTCCGGAAAAGCATTTCAGTTTTCTACCATTCTCTGGGTGAAGAAGAACTTCCTTATGTTCGTACAGAATCTATCCCCTTTCAATTTTAGAGAGTGCCCTCTCGTTTTCCCTACCTTGGAGAGGGTGAACAACCTGTCCTTAACTACAGTCTATTTCCTTCAGTACCTTGAATGTTTCAATCATGTCCCCTCTCAATCTCCTCTGTTTGAGGGAGAAAAGGCCCAGTTTTTCTAATCTTTCACTGTACGGCAACTCCTCCAGCCCCTTAACCATTTTAGTTGCTCTTCTCTGGACCCTTTCGAGTAGTACCGTGTCCTTCTTCATGTATGGCGACCAGTGCCGGACGCAGTACTCCAGGTGAGTGCTCACCATGGCCTGGTACAGTGGCATGATAACCTTTTCTGATCTGTTTGTGATCCCCTTCTTTATCATTCCTAGCATTCTGTTTGCCCTTTTCGCCGCTGCCGCATTTTGGGCGGACGGCTTCGACTTCTCGATCAAAACTCCCAAGTCTCTCCAAGTACCATCCCGGACATCCTGTATTCATGCATGAGATTTTTGTTACCGACATACGTCACTTTACACTTATCCACGTTGAACCTCATTTGCCATGTCGATGCCCATTTTTCCAGCTTGATTATGTCACGTTGCAGATCTTCGCAATTCCCATGTGTCTTCACTACTCTGAATAACTTTGTATCATCCGCAAATTTAATCGCCTCACTCGTCGTACCAATGTCCAGATCGTTTATAAAGATGTTGAGCATATGTCCAAGCACCGAGCCCTGCAGCACCCCATATAGAAACATAGAGTATGACAGCAGAACAAGTCTGCCCACTCAAGAACCCTCCCTCCCTTGAGAATCCATCTTTTAAGCATAACTCTAGCAAAAAAGATGGATTATCAAGGGAGGGAGGGTTCTTGAGTGGGCAGACTTTTTGGGCCGCCGGCCCTTTTCTGCCGTCATACTCTATGTTTCTATGTGGGGTGCTGCAGGGCTCGGTGCTTGGACCCATGCTCTTCAACATCTTTATAAACGATCTGGACATTGGTGATGCTCTTCCAGTCCCCCCACTCTCTGTTTCCTATACTCTAGCCAGTTTTTAATCCACATGAGTATTCCACCCTCGATTCCGAGGCTTGCAATTTTCCGAAGTAGTCGTTCATGCGGAACCTTGCCAAACGCCTTCTGAAAATCCAGATATGCAATATTGACCAGGTCGCCCTTGTCTATCCACGTGTTTACTCCCTCGAAGAAGTGCCGCAAGTTCATCAAACAAGATCTGCCTTTGCTGAAACTGTGCTGGCTGGTCCTCAGACTGTGTCCATCAAGGTGATCAATGATGCGGTCCTTTATCAGCGCCTCTACCATCTTTCCCGGTACCAAGGTCAGACTCACCGGTCTGTAGTTTCCTGGATCTGCCCTCGAACCTTGTTTGAAGATCGGCGTAACATTCGCCACCTTCCAGTCTTCCGGAATCTTTCCTGATTTGATCGACATTGGCTATTAGTTAAAGCAATTCAGCTAGAGTCCCTTTTAGTTCCTTGATGTCCCTTGAATGGATGCCATCCGGTCCCAGGGATTTATTGCTCTTGAGTCTGCCTGCATACCTCTTCTAGACTGACCGTCAACCCTCTCAGTTTCCCATCTTCGTTTCCAGCATATAGCCTGATGGGTTCCAGTATTCTGTGTATATCCTCTTCGGTAAATACAGACGCAAAAAATGTGTTTAGTTTGTCAGCGATTGCTTTGTCCTCCTTTAGCACTTCCTTTATTCCATGGTCATCCAACGGTCCCACCGCTTCCTTCACAGAATTTTTCCCCTTAATATATCGAAATAATGGCTTGAAGTTTTTCACCTCCTAGGCTATTTTTTTGCTCGTCGTCTCTTTTGGCCCCTTTTACCGCCTTATGGCACCTGCGTTGTTGCTGTTTGTGCTTATTCCAGTTTTCATTCGTTTTTGACCTTTTCCATTTCTTAAACAAAGTTTTCTTGTCTGATCGCTTCCTTCACCTCTACAGTGAACCATGCCCGTTCCTTGTTCTTTTTCCTCTTGGATCCTTTGTTGATACGCGGTATATATAGATTTTGCATCTCGGTGACTGTCCTTAAAATGGGACCAAACTTGCTCTAGCATTTTTACAGTTCTTAGCCTCTTAATCTTCTTCCCCACCATGAGTCTCATCCCATTGTAATTCCCTTTTCGGAAGTTCAGTGCCGTGGCCGTCGTTCTGGACTGATGTTTCGTCCCTGCATCCAGGTTGAAGTGGATCATGTTGTGATCACTGTTTCCCAGCATCCATTCTACTTCTACACCTTGTGCCAGTCTTTGCAGGCCATTTAGAATTAAGTCCAGAATTGCATTTCCTCTGGTATTTTCCTTGACAAGTTGTTCCAGGAAGCAGTCGCCTATAGTATCCAGGAACTTGGTCTCTCTAGCACAGACGGAAGTGCCTAGGTTCCAGTCTATCCCCGGATAGTTGAAGTCACCCATGATAACTGCGTTGCCTCCCTTGCAGTTGTGTTTAATCTCATCTGTCATTTCTCCATCAATTTCTTCGGACTGCCCTGGGGGTCGGTAGTAGATGCCAATTTTTGTTTCCAGTCCATTTGTTCCCAGAATTTTGACCCATAGAGACTCTAATCCGTCTGTTGTGGTGCATTCTCTCCAGTAGATTCAATTCCCTCTTTGACGTATATGACAATGCCCCCACCTTTTTGAGCCACTCTGTCTCTGCGGTATAGTTTGTATCCCGGTAGCACAATGTCCCAGACATTTTTCTCAGTCCAGCATGTCTCCGTGATGCTGATGATGACCACGTTATCTCTTTGTGCCATAGCTTCTAATTCACCCATCTTATTCCTTAGGCTCCTTGCGTTCATGTACATACACTTGAGTTTGTGGCCTGTTCCTTTCCATCTGCCTCTTCTCGTCGGCCTTGTGTAACAGCAGGATCTCCAAGAATGCTATCCTCTGCTTTCTGGTCTTCACCTTCCTTCCTAGCATCTGGAACTGGTCCTTCAGAACTTCCCTGTTGTAGTCCCTGTTGCTCATGTTGTTCATCCCCACATGGATCACCACCACTGTATCTTCTTCCACACTGTCGATTATCCTGTCGATGTGGCTCACTACTTCTTCTACCTTGGCTCCCGGTAGGCAGGTCACCAGCCGATCCAGTCTTCCTCCCGCTATGTGGCTGTCGATTTGTCTGGTGATGGAATCCCCCATGACGATTGCTGTCTTCTCCAGCCGCAAGTCCATGTCCCTGGTTTATGTCCATCTCTCCATCTCTGCAGCCGCAGGTCCGTGTCCTTCGTTCCCATCCATTTTCTCTCATCCTGGCGTTAGCTTGCACCGTTCTCATCTTCTTGTGGGTTCCCTCCGCTGTTTCCAGATCTCACTGTTGTGTCACCCATTTCTTTCTGGTGGTTCTCCGTCGGGTGGTCCACACTCTCTGTAGGTGTATCTCGGCAGATCCACTGTTGCTGGTGATTTTCCTCGGCCTCCCTGTGTGTCTCCTCGATGGTGTCCTCTGTCTTGATGTTCTCTGCATCTCTGTTTTCCTCCTCCACTGCTTGAAGTGCCTCCAGTTCCTGTATTCTGCCCTCCAGGAGTTTGACTTGTTTCTTCAGCCTCTCCAGTTCTCCGCATCGAGCACATAAATAAGACCACCTCCCAGACGGCAAACGGTGCAGAAAACTGGGTAGCTCAACATCCTACTTCTGTCTGCAGCTTCCATTGCTGGCCGCTTGCCGGTCTACTGTGGCCGTCCTCTGCACCTGCTGTGTCTGCCTGGTAGTGTGTCTTCTACGCCTGCTGTGTGTCCTCTGCGCCTGGTTGTGTGTCCTCTGCTCCTGCTGTGGTAAAGAGCTCCCTGAAGTTCTTCCTTTACAAAGACATCTTTGAAAACTAAGGGCTCCTTCTACAAAGGTGCGTTAGGGCCTTAACACCCGGAATAACGTGCGCTAAAATGCCGTGCACGCTAACCGCTACCGCCTCCTCTTGAGCAGGTGGTAGTTTTTCAGGTAGCGCACGCTAATCTGGTGCGTGCGCTAAAAACGCTAGCACACCTTTATAAAAAGAGCCCTTAATCTTCAATTGAATAACTAAATTTTCTAAAGAAATATAAATTGCAGGAGATCCAGAGACTTCCCCTGTTAACCCGTTGTATTTCCCATACCTGTTTCTTTTCTATAATTATTGTAGTTCTACCCCTGACCCTTTTGTATCATGTTGGTCCCTTTTGTATTATGTTGGTCCTTATTTCATTTTGTCTATGTTCTTCTGTTTTTTTTTCTCCAATCATGTTTATTAAATTTTCAATAAAATACAATCCAACAATACAGCACAGAAGCCAAGCTTTCATAGAAAATGAACTAAATCACAAAGAGAATATCACAAAAGTCAACAATTGGAAAAAACTTTCTATTTCCCCTCCCCCCTCCAACCCAGGAATGTGGGAGCAAAAGATAACAGAATATAGAAGTCAGGGGCAACCAAGTAAGACACAGCTGTGGGCATGTGGAGTCAAAGTATCTATAAAGGGCTGCTAAATAGTAAGCAACACGTTCCTGTTTAGTATCCCAGTCTGACAGTGTAGCATACACAAGCGCCAGTGGTCATAAGTAGGAGCTAGGGGTCCTATCCAATGAAAAAGTAGGACCTTCTGACCTGAGAGAATTGTCCGGTGAAGAAAGCCTTGAGACTTCTGGGTATAGGACGTTAAAGGTCAAAAAGCCAAAACAAGCTATAGCTATTACAGTGCCATCTGGTTTGCTACATGCTGCCAACCCTGGAGAAAATCGCAGACCAGAAAGTGTGCACTAAGGAACAGTCTCAAAAATTGTGTGACAGGGTAGCTTTAGGGCAGCCACACTTTGAGCAAGAGCCCGCACAGATAAGTGTTGCTCTATATGGACGCCAAGGCGCTATGTACAATCTACAAATAAATTTGTAGCCCATTTCAAAGTAGAAAATGTCAGGCAAGAGGCCATGAAGCAGTTTCAGGAATCACTGTATGCTCTACAGTGTTCTCCCCAGAAATTTTTTCCAGCCGGGTGGCATGATAAAGTAGCCGGGTGGGGAGGGTGGGGGAAATTTGGTGGTGGGGAAAATTAAATGTGCACTATTTTTATTAGTCAATTATTATTAATTATTTTCCAGTGCTCAATATGGCTTCCTTTTTTAAGGTTTGACACTTAGGCAGTATTCCAATAGCATTTAAATCACCCTTGAAAAAAGTAATGCAGATCCTCTTATTCCAAAATAACTACTGGCTAGTATTAAACCTTCTTTCAAAACTAACGTACTTGAGAGAGTGGTATTCAACCAACTTCAAGCTCATGTTGAATTGGTTAATGCTTTGCACCCAGCAATCTGTTTTTTGTTTAAGACATAGCACAGAGATAGTAGTTCTTGCCTTAGGGCTCCTTATACAATACAAAGCTGCAATAGCAATTCTGCCACAGCAAATGCACTGATGCCCATAGGAATTGAATGGACTTTGGTGCATTTGCCATGGAAGAATCGCTACTGTGGCTTTGTAAAAGGGGCCCTTACTGAGTGAACTCCATAGTTACCTAGATCAGTGTTTCTCAACTTCTTCAAATCAAGTGCCCCCTAAGTCTAACAAATACCAACTGAGTACCCCAGCCCAAGCTCCGCCCCTGACCCCACCACCATTATAATAGTTCTAATTGTAATGCAATTTCTTCCATTCATTTTTCATATACACACAATCTAATTTTATTAATTCATAATGGTAACCAGAAAATTAAAATAAACACAAAGCACACTGTATGTATAGAAAATGATAATTATAATTTGTTTTATTTTTCAAAGAGGTCAAGGCAGATGACTTTAAAATAGGCAATGTCACCTCAGTAACAAAAATACACAAATATAGTGCAAAATATAGATAGCAGATTATAAATTCTCAAAACTGACACTAAATTGAAAATAAAATCATTTTTCCTACCTTGTCTGGTGATTTAATTAGTTTCTGGTTGGATTTCTGACTGTACATCCAACATTTCTTTCTTTCTGCCTCCTGCATGCTTCCTCTCCTCCGGACCTCATTCGGTTCCCCAACCATCATCTCTCTCTGCCCCTCCATGAGTCCAACTTTTCTTGCTCTCTCCTTCACCCCTATTGGCCTTTCTCTTCCTCCTGTTATGATCTTACATTTCTCTGTTCTTCCTCAGGGTTCCCTCCCTCGCCTCTGTCTCTTCTGTCTGCACCTTCCATAATCTAGTATCTGCCTCATGTCATAGAAACATGATGGCAGATAAAGACCAAATAGCCCATCCAGTCTGCCCCTTTGGCCAGGTACTTGGTCTTTGTCTTTCTTCTTCTTCCCCCCCCCCCTCCCATGTCCAGTATGTGTTCTCCTTTCTTCCAGGTCTTTCTTTGCCTTTCTCTCTCTCCTTCCTTCCTTCCTCCCTCCCTCCAGAATCTTTTCACCTCTCTTCAGTCTCTTTCTCTCTCTTCCCTCTATACACCCCTAAGTTAAACATCTGCCCCCCTCTCTTCTGCCTCCCCTTTGTTTCAGGTTTCTCCCTCTATCTTCCTTTTGCTAACATTTCGAGTTCTCTCACCTTTGTTCCAGGTCTTTCTGTCTCTCTCTCTCTTTTTGTCTTCCACCTCCCCAGGGCCTGGCATCTCTCTCTCTCCTTGGTTCAGGGTGTTTCCCCTCTCTGCAGTATCTTTCTCTCCCTCTATACCCCTCTAGTCTAGCATCTGCCCTGTCTTCCCCCTCCCTTTTGGTTCAAGTCTGCTTTCCTGCCCCTCCTCAAAGTCCACTTTGTGCACAACTGGATGACGTTCTGGGGAAAGAGCAAGCTATACAGGAAGGATGAACTCCACCTCAACGGAGACTGAACGAGGCTACTTGTAAGCAGTATTAAGCGAGAAATTGAGAAGTTTTTAAACTAGGAAGGGGAAAGCTGACAGTCGACCAAAAGTCGATGGTTCGGGAAACGGTATACCCAGAGGATACCATGCAGGAAGATTGCGGGGAAGACTCACCAGATCATAGGCAAGACAGAAATCCTGATGGATCAAAAGGGACACAAGAGGGAAGGAAATGCAAGAAAGTAACAGGCCGCAAATCCAAGTGTATGTACACGAATGCAAGGAGCCTAAGGAATAAGAATTGGAAGTTATGGCACAAAAAGATAACCTTGACATCATCAGCATCACGGAAAAGTGGTGGAACGAGGAAAACATCTGGGACACTATGCTACCGGTATACAAGCTATACTGCAGAGACAGAGTAGGTCAAAAAGGTGGGGGTATTGCCCTATACATCAAAGAGGGAATTGAGTCTACTGGGGAGAACACGCCGGAAACAAAAAATAAGGTAGAGTCTCTATGGGTCAAAATTCTGGGAACAAATGGAACGTAAACAAAGAATGGAATCTACTACCGACCCCCCAGGGCAATCCGAAGAAACTGATGGAGAAATGACGGACGAGATTAAATGCAATTGCAAGGGAGGCAATGCAGTTATGGGTGACTTCAATTATCTGGGGATAGACTGGAACCTAAGCACACCTGGCTGCAGTAGGGAGATCAAGTTCCTGGATGCTGTAGGCGATTGCTTCCTAGAACAACTTGTCAAGGAAAATACGAGAGGAAATGCAATTCTGGACTTAATTCTAAATGGACTACGAGAACCAGCGCAAGGTGTAGAAGTAGAAGGGACTCTGGGAAGCAGTGATCACAATATGACCCACTTCATCCTGGACACAGGGGCAAAACATCAATCCAGAACAACGGCCACGGCACTGAACTTCCAAAAAGGAAATTATGAAGGGATGAGACACATGGCGGGGAAGAAAATTAAGAAGAGGTTAAGCATTGTAAAAACCCTAGAGCAAGCATGGTCTTTCTTTAAGGACACAATCACTGAGGCGCAAAATCTATATATACCGCATATCAACAAGGAATCCAAGAGGAAAAAGAACAAGGAACCGGCGTGGCTCACTGTAGCGGTGAAGGAACGCTCTGCCGGAGTCTGTTATATGGGATTCAAGACAAAGTTGGACAAGTTCCTGCTAAACTGGAACGTACACAGGTGAGGTTGGACTCATTTAGAGGACTGGTCTTTGACCTACAGGCCGCCGCGGGAGCAGACTGCTGGGAACGATGGACCACTGGTCTGACCCAACAGCAGCAATTCTTATGTTCTTTTCTGTCTCTCTCTCCCCTCCTCCCCCCCCCCCCCCCCGCATGTTCAGATCCAGCGTCGGCACAGCCTTACACAGTGCTCAGATAGGGGAACTACAGAGGGAATGCCTCACCAAGCAAATGCCAGTGGAAGAAGAGGATGGAAAAAGGGGAAGTAAACAGAACCCCCATTAGTGCCCGCCTACCAAAGTGCCCTTCCAAACCCCCTGCTAAAGACCTAATCTTCAGCAACATCATCAGCACCACTCTGCTGCAACCTAGAAAAGAAAAGGGGGCCAACCCCTAAGCACCCTTGGTCAGGCAGAAAAGGCACCAAAGCAGAAAAGTTTTTAAAAGAAATTACAAAAAAGACAAACTCATATGCCCTTTCCCCTGTAATATCAATCATAGCCGCTCATGTACGTCTTCTACCTCCCTCTCCCTCATCCAAATTCGCTCACATTCTTCTTTTGATACTCTCCCCAAGCACAGAAACATACCACAAAATCACTTTATACTGAGCAACAGAAGCTCCTCTGAGCTCTTAACTCCTACGCAAAAATAACAGACTCCTGCCGTAGCATCCAACTTCTTTTCGCATTAAGTGGTTTTCCACCGTGCATGCCTGACAGTGTTTCTCGATTTGGTTGGCGGAGAGAAGCGGAAAGGAGGCGTTATCGGAAAAGCACAAAAATATGAAGAACTGAGCAAACTGGAAAGATTTGTGAGCTCTTTCTGTAATAAGACTGCTGTAGCCAGTATTGTCCTGTCAACTAGATTTTGAAGGGCAGTTGTGGTTTCACTATTTAACAGTGCCATTCTAGACTGTCTGAATTTCAAGCCTCATTCAGCCGGGTTCTCACTTAAATTAGCCGGGTGGAGTGCCCGACCAAAAGACGCTAGGGAGATTACTGCTCTATATGCACGCCAAGGCGTTATGTACAATCTACAAAGAAATTTGTAGCCCATTTCAAAGTAGGAAATGTCAGGCAAGAGGTCATGAAGCAGTTTCAGGAAGCGTTGTATGTGAGATCCTTTCAACTTAATCTGCAATTCAAAATTCCAAGCCTGGGCCACCTTTGCATAGTCTAAAGAGGGAGAAAATTTCAAAAGTGAATGGTGAAAGTATTTAAGGGGTACTATCAGCTAGGCATCTAACCAATACACTTTGGATAGGTTTTCATATACTGTAGCAAGCAGTGCCAACAAGGGCAAGAAAGTCACATAGTACCAAAGTTGGAGATAGGAAAAGACATCCAATCTGCTCCAACCATAAGCAGTGCGCAACTGGGAAAGTGTTGGTAGAGTACTCTCTTTAGTTAGTATTTGATACAAATAGGAAATGTTTCCCTTCCTATGCGCCAGAAATCCAGCAGCTGTCATACCTAGTTAAAAGGAGCCATTTCCACAGATGGGTAAGAGAGGTGTAATCTGAAAGTTTGAGTGCAATTGGGCACATACTTGGCGCCAAGGGGATCTCAAAGGAGAAAGAAAAAAGGGGCATGCAGTAGATAACTGAAATGATAGGATTTCCAAAACTGTAATTCTACTGGAATCCAGGAAGTAAGACGCAGAGAGAAACAAATCATGGATATGCCGCATGTGATAGGCCTGTGATAGTAAAGACAACTAGTCAAAAAAGCTTCCACAAAGTGAGCATGCAAGATGCACAAACAGTGCATCTAGGAAATGCGTAGCACCTGAAAGTAATCCCACATAAATAAGGCAGCCAAAGCAGTAGTCAAGTAATAAGTCCAATCAAAGAGAATAGTGTCAGAATCCAGCCCAGAAAAATAGGGGCTATGGCAAAGTAGCAAGTCAGGTGTGCGTCTCCTCCACAGAATGAAAAACTCCCCAGCATGTGACAGGCCTCCACAAATCTCCTCAAAGGCAACAATCCCAGGCCGCCCCCACCAATCAGCAAAGTCAAGAGGCGTAAAGGAAGGCATGGGTGGCCACCCAACCAAAGAAGCACATGTAGTAATTTGTCCAGTTGGCACTCTATAGTCCTTGAGAAGGTCAGGGACAACATTTGGTAAATATACAGCCATTGAGGAAGTATCATCATATTATAAAGAGCAATGCACCCCATCAAAGAAATGGGAAAATGCCGCCAAGTCAGCAAGTGTGTTTTCCAACAAGGGCAGTATATTAAGATGATGTAGTTGGGTGATATCCTGTGGAATCGTAATCCCCAAGTATGTAACTTTCCCTGGCGCCCAAGTTAATAGCAAGGTTGAATGGAAGGGGAGGACTACTGATTTTTGATGGTTCAGCAAGAAACCAGAGTGAAAACCATACTCAGCCAAGGCATCAAGCAGATGAGGCAAGGAACTTGCAGGATTTGTCAAGTAAGCATCAAATCATCTGCAAATGGCAAGGTTTTCAACTCATGGTTGGTAATATGAAGGCCAATGATATGGACATCTTGTTTCAAGGTTCACAATAAAAGCTCTAGATATAAAAGAAACAGTAACGGGGAGAGGGGGCATCCCTGGTGGGTCCCCCGCGAGATAGCAAATGGGAAGGAACGAGTCCCATTGATAAGTATGAATGCATGAGGGCTAGCATATAATAAATCATGCAGACTGTCCAAGAACCAACCAGATATTCCCATGTGGGACACCACAGGAAAGAGAGATGACCACTCCACCTGGTTGAAGGCCTTCTCTGCATCCAGACTGGCCAACAACCCAGGCGTTGCAGTTGCCTGGCCTTCACCAGTACTGTCAAAAACTTTCGCATGTTCAATACGGATTGGCAGCCACGCACAAACCAACTTGCTCCTCCCCTATAAGCAGGAGTCGATCAGCCAGCACCCACACAAAATTCTTAAGGTCGACATTCAGCAGAGAAAAAGGGCGATAAGATTCTACATGCAGGGGATCCTTACTGGGTTTTGGAAATAAAGTAATAAGGGCATCTGTAGCACCTGGGGGAAATGAAGCGTCATCCACACATGTATTAAAGTAATGTACCAGTGCACCCGGAAGGCGCCTTGCAGGTGGACAGAGACTTAATAACGTGTTGAATTTCCATTGCTCTCAAGGGCGTATTCAAACTGTTTAACATCTGCGGGGTGAGACAGTTTAGTTCGGGACTGTAGAAGTTTACTAATAAGTACTGCTACCCCATTTTTTTTTTTTTTTTTTTACAATTAATAGAGGAACAGTAACCCTCTCCCACCCATCCAGTTTTGAGTTTCATATGTTCTACATCGGACAATTTGGTTTCTTGTAAACAAGCAATAGTAATTTAACCCGCTTAATAGGAGAATTCACACCTGACACATTCCAAGTTGCTACTCTCAGCGACGAAAGGGATTTAGCCCCAGCTGTCTCTGTGAGAGAAAAGAACAAGGTGCAAGAAATCAAGTAGAGGACTTCCGGATGCCCAGCCTTCACCTAGGGTGTCCAACAATTCAGCAGCCAAACCTGATAAGTGTAATATAATACAAGGTCCCATAAAATCCCAATCATACCATCTCTCACATTCCTGCCCTGCCCACCCGTCCCCAACCACAAAAGAACCCCATTCCAAATCCCTCTCACCTCCACCCTCCAGCTCCTCCTCTACCAAGCCCCCCAATCTTTTTTCCAACGGCTTCAAAGCACCAAAGGAAAAAATGGAGAAACCACATGAGTAGCCAGTTTTGGAGGGGAGGTAGGCACCATTTTGTCTTCTACGGTCTTTATATGCTCAGACTTGTTCTTTTCAGAAAGTATAGATGCCATCAATTCCGGAGATTTGATGATATATCTGTCCATAAGTTCAAATCACACACTGGTAGGGTGTTAAAAAAACTCCAAAAACATGAAGAAGGCATCACATGGTCTCTTTGCCTATGTTCTTAATCTGTAATATTATATCCCTGTTTTAAAATTATACATTGCTTAGAAGTATTATAAACGATATTATCAAATCTTAAACCTGAAACCTGACTATGTCTCCTTCTCTCATTGTCCATCTGTCTTGAGAGATCCAGGCATCTCTCCCACCCCCTCTACTGCCACATTCAACATTTCTCCTTCTCTCATCTCTCAGATCGTGTGCAGCATTTTTCACCACTGCCCACCAGCCCCATGCCCATTTCTCCTTTATCACCACTCTCCAACACAATGCTACATTTCTCCCTCCATCACTATGTCCAACATTCCTCCACCTTGCATCCCCTTCAATCTGTCCCTCTGTTCCATCTCCACTCCCATATCCAACATTTCTCCTCTCATCTTCCTCCCCATGCATCTCTACCTTTCTCTCTATGCACAAATTTCCTCTTTCTTCCTTTCCCTCTCACTCACATACTGATGCTCAACAATTCTTCCTTTCTATTCCCTCCCTCCTGTCCCAAGTTAGTGCCCCCTTCCTCCTTCCCTTCTGCATCCCATGTTCATGCTCTTTTCCTTCCTTCTCTGTTGAGTTTGTGCCCCCTTCCTGCCTTTCAAAATTAAGTTGCACGACAGGGATCCCTGCCTGCCTTGCCCACCCGCACCCCCTCTCTCCTGAAGCCGACCCGATCCTTCCACAGAAGCCAATGCCTGCCTGCTCTGCCCACACCTCCCCCTCTCCCGAAGCCAACCCGACCCGTCCACAGAAGCCGACCCTTGCCTGCCTCGCCCGTACTTTCCCTTCTCCCGAAGCCAACCCGACCCATCCACAGAAGCCGACCCTTTCCTGCCTCGCCCACATCTCCCCCTCTCCCGAAGCCAACCCGACCCGAACACAGAAGCCGACCATTGCCTGCTCGCACCTCCCCCTCTCCCGAAGCCAACCCGACCCGTCCACAGAAGCCGACCCTTGCCTGCTTCGCCTGCCCGCACACCCCCTCTCCTGAAGCCAACCCAACCCATCCACAGAAGCCCACCCTGTTACTTTGTTGGAGCCAGACTCACTCTTTCATCACCCAGCAGCAACTCTGTGCAGGGAGAGTGCGTGCAGCAATTCACACGCTGCACGTGGCTGGCCCATAAGCCTTCCCTCTGATATCAGAAAGAAGGTTCTGGGTCAGCTACACAGTGTGTGAGCCACTTCCTGCATCCTTCATGGAGTGCTGTTGGGGGAGGAGGGAGCCAGTCTGGCTCCAATGCAGTAATAGAGTCGGCTTCAGGGGTGGTGGGTGATGTGGTGGCCGGGTGGGCACACAAACAAGCAGGGAGGGAGGGATCCACCATAGTGGCTTCAGCAGTGGGGGGCAAGTGGGGAGGGATCCTCGGTGGTGGCCAGGCCGCGCCCTCAACAGTTTTAGATCTACAGTTGATCATGGAGAATCAGGTTACTCTGGTAGTAAGAATAATATTTTATAATTGAGACAGCTCCATTGTATTAGAAAATGTTTCTTATCTGAACATTTCAAGATCATTGTTCAGGTGCTTATATGAATATCTTACATAAATTATTACAATCTCCTCTACGTTAGCTGTGCTGAAAAATTACAAAAACAATACAAATACTGCAGAATAGGTGACATGTTATGCTAGGAAGTGTGATAGAGCAATTCCTTTGCTACACAGACTACACTGCCTCCTTATACAGCCCACATTTTTTTTCAATGTATGTACATTGAGGTTTAGAAATTTTGTTTGGCTTAGCTCCAAGTTATATGAATTACCTTTATAATATTTCCTTTTTGAGGTAGGACTGCATCTATCACGAATTATTTTGAAGTTAAATTTTCTATTAGCAAAAGGAATAAAGCTTAAAAAATTGTTTTCATTAACATTTCTATATCAAGCTGCAAAATGATGGAATGCCTTACCTTTATAGGTTAGACTAGAAACTCATTATGTATGTGTGTTTGGTTTTTTTTGTTTTAAATAAAAAATTGAAAACCTTCTCTCTCTTTTTTTTTTTTTTTTTTTTGGGGGGGGGGGGGGGGGTTAAGAATTATTTGCAGGTTTAGAGGCAGATTCTGTATAGGACACTGGTCTCAGCAGCTGCCTAAGAATGGGGCTGAGAATTGCACACCGGCGTCCTATACAGAATTGTGTCTGCCCTAAGGAACAGACGCTTAACTCCCCAATTCTCTAACCGGAATCCACGTCACTGGTGTCGGTTAGAGAATTGTGCCTGCCTGATCGAGGGATCTCTTACTATCAGTGGATCGCGGCAAGAGAATTCCCTATTAGCTGAGCCAACTTTGGAGAGGCCTGCTGGCTCACTGATCAGGGGGAAAATACCTCTGCCGCAATCAGCTGAGCAGCTGCGCCAGGGGACCCCCCCCTTACACATACTGTGAAATTGGCAGGAGAGATGCCCATTTCCTCCTGCTGCCAACCCCTCTGAAGCAGCCCGGCAGGAGGGATGTTCACTCCCCTCTCCTGCCACCCCCCTGAACCCCTGCCACCCTCCCTGAAATAGCCTGGCTGGAGGACTGCCCACTCCCTCCAGCTTCCGCCCCCCCACTGAAGACCAACAGGAGGGATGCCCACTCCATCCTGCCACCAACCCCCCCCCCCCCCCCCCGAAGTAGCCTGGCAGGAGGGATGCTGCCATCCCAAGCCCCCTCCCCTGAACCACAGACACCCCTGAACCTTGATCCCTCTAAGAAGAAAGTTCGGCCAGAAGGATGCTTGCTCCCTCAGGCCAGCAAGTCCACCACTCCAAAACAGCGGGCCTTCCTGGTGCATTCTGGGATGCTCCAGGGCCCTGATTGGCTTAGATGCCTAAGGGCCCTCCCATAGGAGGGGCCTTAGGCACCTGGGCCAATCGAAGTCCTAGGTCACTCCCAGTACAATGCACCGGGAAGGAGGCCTAAGGCTCCAATTGCCCAGATGCTTAAGGCCCCTCCATCCTTAGGGCCTTAGGTATCTAAGCTAATCAGGGCCTTAGGCACCTCCCCGTGCATCCAAAAATACACTGGGAAGGAGAAGGCTTTTTTTTTTGAGTGGTGGGCCTGCCGGTTGGAGGGAGTAAGCATTCCTCTGGCTGGACTTTCTTCTAAGAGGTATGGGGGTGGGGATGGAGGGATGTTGGGATCGACTTAGGGGTGCAGGGTGGGGTCTGCAGATTTGGGAAGGAGTCGGGGGCGCTGGAGGATGGTTATGGGGATGGCAGAATGAGGGAGTGGGGATCCCTCTTGCTGGGCTACTTAGGGGGGGGGGGTTGAGTTGTCGGCAGCAGGAGGGAGTTGACATCCCTCCTACCAGGCTGCTTCAGAGGAGTTTCGGGGGGTGGCAGCAGTTGGAGGGAGTAGACATCACTCCTGCTGATTTCATGCTACATGTTGGGGGAGGGGGGGTCCCTGCCACAGCCACTAAGCGGATTATGAAAGGTATATTTTCCCCCAGATCAGCTGAGTCAGTGGGTTGCATCTATTTGAAATGTAGGCCAGCATTTTGCTGGCCTTCATTTTAGGCATCTGTTACAGCCCTAGGGAGACTCTTAAGGCTGCTTAAGCTCGCTTAAGGCCACTTTTGGGCAAAACCATGCCCATGCCCTGCCTTGGTCGAGCTTAAGTGTCCCTAGGCGTCTCCCTGCACCTGCAACAAATGCCTACTGTGTAGGGGGTTTTGCCTTGGGTTTTTTTAAAAGTGTGTTCCGATTGGCTGCCAGATGGCGGTAGGACACCTACCGCTACCTATAATCAATACGCCCGTTTATAGAATTGGCCCCTTAGAGTACACTTTTAAGTTGCTTTTAACTTGTTTAGAATTTTATTCCTAGAAATGGGTAGTTATTTTTTTTTCTGAAATTCACAGTGTGCTACGCTTTGGATAGTTACAGAGTATAAATACTTGTACGAAAGCTAACTTGGCAATATAAAATTACAATAACAAAAAACCCTTTAAAAAGATAAATCAGAAAGAGCACTTGATACAACCCCCCCTGAAAAATAATTCTAGTGTTATGTGTTTAGTGGTCCTGAACACTAGGGTTTTGCATCTGAAACTTCAAGTTGCTTGCAGAATGCTGCCAATCACCTTTTGAACTATGCCTCCTTACTAGGGAGCTGCTCCTTCCCTCTTAGGTTTTTTTTTCTGCAAGCAAGTTGCTCAGAAGTGTTTCTGCTCTGCTCTGTAGTTTTGTTATTTGGGGGTATTTTTTTTTTTTTAGTGTTTGGTTGGAGGCTTGATGCCCAGAGAGTTCTCACATATTGGGACCTCTGCCTGAGAGAGGATTCAGACTGACGCTGTGAAAGTCTACTGTTAACAGGATTAGCTTTTGGGGACACCTAGCTAGCCAGCCTGCTTTTGTATTTTTTTTAGCTCGGGGGCCATCCCCTGCGTAATTGCTCACATCCCTGCTTTATCAGGAGCTTGAGCACAGTCTGTTTGGCTCCTTTGCTTGGCCAGGATTAATAGTAGACTGGCTGTGTGTTCCTCTCCCCCTCATGGTGCAAGGTTTTCTAGGTGTTGAGGCTCAGTCTGACCAAGTTTGTCTGGTGAATCTGTAAGGCAGTGTTCTCTGTTTATCTCAGCTGCATTCCTGAGCTGAAGCAGGCAGGCACATAGCACAGTGAGTGAGGCTATGGGGAAAATCAGGGGGAATGTCTCCAAAATTCTGAAGGTTTCTGCAGCCAGATTCAAGGTCCCTTTCTATGAATTCTTTGTACTTCAGGTTAGTCCCCACAGGTCATTTTGGGTGTGATTTTACTGGTGGTTGCCATGCAAAGTTTCTTCCCCCCCTGCAAGCACTGCATGGATTTTCAGGGTGGAAGTCCATGACCAAGGTCTGTCTGACTGGTAACCAGAAAATCTCCATTGACGGACTTTGTTTGTTATCCCTGAGGCAGAAATTCTTTCTTTGCAGGCAGGCTGATGCAAGCTGACAGGCACCAGAAGTCACAATGAGTGACTATGGGGTTAAATCGGAGGGGGTGGGGTTATGATGGGACTAAAGCTCACCAGACAATCGCACGTGGACAAAGGAGCTCAGAGAAATGAGCGCAGGATGTCAGCGCACTGGATTAAAAGTTAAATTTAAAGCGCTATGAGAGGTGGTGTGGGTTCCCCCCCGAGCCTCCCAACGGTAGCGCCAACACTTCTAAGTGTGGGGGGTCCCCCCACACACACCCCTTGGAGCGTTTTAAATTTAACTTTTAATCTGGCGCGCATTTGTCTGAGCTCCTTTGCGTGCGATTGTCCCGCGCGCTTTCAGCTATGTACCGGTTCACTCACCTCTAAAACCCTTTCTGCTATTTTTTGTTTTTCAATTAAGCTCCAATGGGCCGTTTTTGGCACAGATTTTCTGGTGGTGGCTATCTTGGAGTTTTAGTGATTCCCCCCCCACAAGTCCTTTTTTCTGCCTTAAAACCCCTTGTTTTGGCTAGGGATCATCTGTAATGGATGCCCCAGATCAGTCTAGCCCCAATTCCTGCATTTGTTTAGATTTACTGGCTGAAGAGTGGAAGCTTTGGACTCAGCCTCTAATCAGTCCTCCAGGATCTTGGAACCCCAAAAAGCCCAATCTAAAGGGAAGAGATCCTGTACAGAGACCACGAGCAATGAGTAGGTGAAACTTAGGCATGTAGTGACAGAGGAGGCCATAATTCCCCAGTCTGGTGTCTTGCAGGGGTCCTCGGGACCTCTGATGCAAGGCTTTTACGATTTTGTCAACCTTTTATGGAAAGCCTACTTAACAGGCCCAGGAAACGCTGCACTGTCTGAGTGCACTGGCTCCACCTCAAGGGGATCTATTTCCCAAACAGGGTTATCTGCCTCGTACTACATTGACTTCTAGTATTGGTGACCCTTCGGAGCAGAACTGGGAAGACTGGAAGTCTCTTTCCATGCCTTTGTCACATGGCTCCTCTGTGTCTGTGGATGATTTGCAATCCTTTTTGGAGTCTGGAGGTCATGAGGCAGGAGGATCTTTGGATCACAGTGGTGAATCTTTAGTATGTTGCCTTTTCAAATCGACTTCCGTTTCACATGTCATTTCTGACACCCTCTCTGCGTTGAAGCTTGGTGCCCAGCAGCCCTCCATTTTTCAGTGTTCCATTATGAACTGCATTAATACACAGACAACCTTTATTCCTGCTCATCTTTCCTTGGTCACTAACCAATGGGAATTGCTTGAAGGCTCTTTGAAGGTGGCCAAAGCTATGTCTAGGCTCTGTCCAATGGTTTTGGACTGCCAACTGTTTTTGCAGCTGAAAGTGGATTCCGCAGTAGCACAAGTGATTAAGCACACCTCCCTTCCTACTAACATAGTAGATGACAGCAGATAAAGACCCGAATGGTCCATCCAATCTGCCAAACCTGATTCAATTAAAATTTTTTTTTTTTTTTTTCTTATTAGCTATTTCTGGACAAGAATCCAAAGCTCTGCCCTGTACTGTACTTGGGTTCCAACCACTGAAGTCTTCATCAAAGTTCACTCCAGTCCATCTATTCTACACCATCCCAGCTCTTGAAGGCCTCCCCAACCCATCCTCAACCAGACGGCCATATACAGACACAGACCGTGCAAGTCTGCCCAGTACTGGCCTTAGTTGTTCAATATTTACTATTATTTTCTGATTCTAGATCCTCTGTGTTCATCCCACCTCATCCCATCCTCTGTCACCATTTTCCTCTCCACCACCTCTCTCGGGAGCGCATTCCAGGCATCCACCACCCTCTCCGTAAAGAAGAATTTCCTTACATTGCTCTTGAGTCTACCACCCCTCAGCCTCAAATTATGCCTTCTGGTTTTACCATTTTCCTTTCTCTGGAAAAGGTTTTGTTCTACGTTAATACCTTTCAAGTATTTGAACGTCTGAATCATGTTTCTCCTGTCACTCCTTTTCTCTAGGGTATACATATTCAGGGCTTCAAGTCTCTCCTCATACGTCTTTTGGCACAAACCTGCTATCATTTTTGTCGCTCTCTGGACTGCTTCAAGTCTTCTTTTGTCCTTCGCCAGAAACGGTCTCCAAAACTGAACACAATACTCCAAGTGGGGCCTCACCAACAACCTGTACAGGGGCATCAACACCTTCTTTCTTCTACTGGTTACGCCTCTTTATAAAGCCCAACATCCCTCTGGCAGCAGCCACCGCCTTTTCGCACTGTTTTTTCGTCTTTAGATCTTTGCCTATGGTTCCATTCTTTTTAACAAAAGTAGTCTCAGCCTTCCATTTCAATCAGGAAGTCCGTTTGCCCACTTTTCACCCTAATGGGACTTAGAAAAAGGATAAAGTGTTGCATTTGCTGGATGACAAGCAAGTGCTTCTCTGGTACCTCGATGTTATCAATGGATTTCACGTATCTGATTATATTCTTGTGCTGACCAATCATGCAAAGAAAGGGAGATTGAGCAGCTAGCCCTGCCCTTAGGTGTGCAGAACAAATGACAGATGACGCAAATATTTCCCCCCAAATTATTGATTTTATTATTATAACAATTATCAAAAGGTTATTTGCATCATGGGATTTTTACAGAAGCCAAAATCTGGCATTTCTAGCAAAGAATCCAACTCTTTACTAGTTACACATATATACCTTATATGACGACATTCCTTCACTAAATTCTAACTTGTCAAAATTATTTGTTTCCATATAAGGTTTACTTCTATACCTTCATATGGGTGTGTCACAAAAGCATTCCTAAAAATTACATTCTTATACTAAGCTTACATGATTTATAAAAAAGAAATACAAAAACAACTATTGGAATATACTCACAAAAGATAATTCATACACAGTTTTAAACCCTTTCTGTTACAGTCAGCCTGCTGATAAGTTTGTGTCCTTTGTTAAAATTGAAGCAGGAGGAGACCTATTCCCCCTCCCATCAGAATTTCACAGAGGAGAAAAAGTTGCCTAAGGTCAGAGAAGTTAAACTACCAGATGTGGTCTTCTCAAGCTTTCTTCAGATTTAGTATATATAAAATCAAAGTAAAATATATTCTAATCTAAACTTGTTATTTGAAACTACATAAATAAATTCCTATTGTTTAGTTTTAATGACTTACTACAATTTACTAAAACTTAATTCTGGATCTATCCAATGATACACGTGTATTCGATTAGTATTTCTTACTGCAAAATCCAGGGCCCCTTGGAATGTAAGGCAACCAGGTCAAAGGCCAACTCCTGTCTGCCTATAACTTCCCTAAGGACCTCCCTAAACCAGACTGGACACACATTTGAACAATGAAACCTTATGAAACTTAAGCTTTGCCATCTGAAGTGAATTTGCTATGGTGCCTATCAAATCACACTAATGTGCTAGCCTGGGTTCCTGTTTCTGCCAGCACATAGCACATGTAGGTTTTCCAGATCAATATGTTAAGTTCCCATCTTTTGCCTCTCTGATTGTTATATTCTCTTATCCAATGTTCTGGGTTTATATGCATAAGTATAGCCACTAATTACACATTCTCACCTGTTCTTGAATTAGGCCTTATCTATCAACAGGTTTTTCTAGCTAGTGAATCCTGTGCAATGTGAGAAAGTGTAATGGCTGAATATTTTTATTTCATGTTTGCTCATTTCACCAAAACCTACCTGTCCAGGTTAATAAGCTGGCCCTCCCCAGGCTTATTTAAGTTACATAACAATCTCAAGGCTAGCATCTAAAGCCTTGATTATTAAAATGGCCATTTCCTCCGGATATGTGGGCTGCAAAGATTCGAGCAGATTACCCCTACTTGTCTATCCCTCATACCTTTATCAGGTTCTATAAGGTGGACATAGCAATCAGGAAAGATGCTGTTTTTTGGGTCTTCTGTTGAAGGCAGGCATAGCGGGCCCACCCTAGACTCCGGGGGACTGCTTTGGCATGTCTCTAGCATTCAGGACCACATTGCAATATAAAGAAAGATTAGGTTCTTAATGCGATAATCTTCTTTCTTATAGATGTCTAGTGGTCCTGAAGCCCCCTGCCCTGTCCGTGGACTTCGCCTGCCTTCTGCCTTAAGATCAGTCATTAAGCAGCTTTAATAGTAATGTGAACCTACCATATTAAAGATTTCATATTCTACGTAAGTCCAGAGAGGGGGGAGGGGAGGTGATTGTTTATTTTGTATTTTCACGTATAGTATATAAATGTTTGTTTTAAGAATGTTATTGATGGATAATTTGTTACACTTTCTGAAGGAACTAAAGGAGGAAATAGCGGAACTACTGCAGCAAATTTGCAACCTATCCCTGAAAACAGGCGTGATCCCGGAGGATTGGAAGATAGCCAACGTTACGCCCATCTTTAAAAAGGGATCAAGAGGTGACCCGGGAAACTACAGACTGGTGAGTCTGACCTCGGTCTCGGGGAATGGCAGAAGCACTGATAAAAGAAAACATCGATGAACATTTTGAAAAAAATGAACTTCTGATAACCAGCCAACATGGTTTCTGCAGGGGGAGATCGTGCCTGACTAACTTATTGCACTTCTTCGAGGGAATTAACAAACAGATGGACAGAGGAGACCCCATAGACATCATATACCTAGATTTCCAGAAAGCCTTTGACAAGCTGCCTCATGAACGTCTACTCCAGAAACTGAAGAACCATGGGATGGACGGAGACATGCATAGATGGATCAGAAACTGGTTAGAGGGTAGAAAACAAAGGGTAGGGGTGAAGGGCCACTACTCGGACTTGCGGAAGGTCACGAGTGGTGTTCCGCAGGGCTCGGTGCTCGGGCCGCTGCTATTTAATATATTCATAAATGATCTAGAAACAGGGACGAAGTGTGAGATAATAAAATTTGCGGACGACACCAAACTATTTAGTGGCGCTCGGACAAAGGAGGACTGCGAAGAATTGCAAAGGGACTTGGACAAACTAGGGGAATGGGTGACAAGATGGCAGATGAAATTCATCGTTGAGAAATGTCAAGTATTACATGTGGGAAACAGAAACCCGAGGTACAACTATACGATGGGAGGGATGTTATTGAATGAGCGTACCCAAGAAAGGGACTTGGGGGTAATGGTGGACATGACAATGAAGCCGACGGCACAGTGCGCAGCAGCCGCTAAGAGAGCGAATAGAATGCTAGGTATAATCAAGAAGGGTATTACAACCAGAACGAAAGAAGTTATCCTGCCGCTGTATCGGGCGATGGTGCGTCCGCATCTTGAGTACTGCGTCCAATACTGGTCGCAGTATTCAAGATATGGCGTTACTCGAGAGAGTTCAGAGGAAAGCGACACGTCTGATTAAAGGGATGGAAAACCTTTCATACGCTGAAAGATTGGTCTCTTTTCCCTGGAGAAGAAGAGACTTAGAGGGGATATGATAGAGACTTACAAGATCATGAAGGGCATAGAGAGAGTAGAGAGGGACAGATTCTTCAAACTTTCAAAAAAATAGAAGAACAAGAGGGCACTCAGAAAAGTTGAAAGGAGACAGATTCAAAACGAATGCTAGGAAGTTCTTCTTTACCCAACGTGTGGTGGACACCTGGAATGCGCTTCCAGAGGATGTAATAGGGCAGAGTACAGCACTAGGGTTTAAGAAAGGATTGGACAATTTCCTGCTGGAAAAGGAGATAAAGGGTATAGATAGAGGATAGAGGATTACTGCACAGGTCCTGGACATGTTGGGCCGCCGCGTGAGCGGGCTGCTGGGCACGATGGACCCCAGGTCTGACCCAGCGGAGGCATTGCTTATGTTCTTAATAAACAATTTAAAAATGAAATAAATTTGTAGAATTCTCTGACTCTCAGATGAACTGAGAGGATAAACTGAATTCTTGCGCCAAATTGTCTGCATGCCGAAGTCCCACGCGTGAATGACTATGAACTGGTGTAAAGCACAGTTACTTACCATAACAGGTGTTATCCAGGGACAGCAGGCAGATATTCTCACAACCCACCCACCTCCCCAATTGGCTTCTTAGCTAGCTATCTAAACTGAGGACACACACGCCCTACATCGGGCGGGAAGGCACTTGCGCATGTATGATGCGGTCAATTGCGAACTTTCTACAGTTCTTAAAGCAAATTGATTTTGCAGCTGTCCGCATTGCGGCTCAGTGGATGATGTTCCCCAACATGTGAGAATATCTGCCTGCTGTCCCAGGATAGCACGTGTTATGGTAAGTAACTGTGCTATCCAGGATCTCCCTACTTCTAAAAGATCCCACAATAGGGATACCCCAATAAACATCTGGCTGCTGTACCGGACCATGGTATGCCCCCACCTGGAATACTGCATCCAGCACTGGTCGCCGTACATGAAGAAAGACACTACTGGAAAGGGTCCAGAGAAGAGCGACTAAAATGGCTAAGGGGCTGGAGGAGTTACCGTACAGTGAGAGATTAGAGAAGCTGGGCCTATTCTCCCTTAAAAAGAGGAGACTGAGAGGGGACATGATCGAAACATTCAAGATAATGAATGGAATAGACTTAGTAGATAAAGGCAGTTTGTTCACCCTCTCCAAGGTGGGGAGAATGAGAGGGCACTCTCTAAAGTTAAAAGGGGATAGATTCCGTACAAACGTAAGGAAGTTCTTCTTCACCCAGAGAGTGGTGGAGAACTGGAACGCTCTTCTGGAATCTGTTATTGGGGAACACACCCTCCAGGTATTCAAGACAAGGCTAGACAAGTTTCTGCTGAACCGAAATATACGCAGGTGAGGCTGGTCTTGGTTAGGGCGCTGGTCTTTAACCTGGGGTCTGCCGCATGACTGTTGGACGTGATGGACCACTGGCCTGACCCAGCAGCGGCAATTCTTATGTTCTTATGTTCTATTAGTAAAATCTCTTCATTATTTCTGGCAACTTTTCTACCTCCTGCCTGTCTAAACACCATCAGGACTCAAAACTCTCCAGGCTTTTTTCAACAGCTCACTGCCTTTATCAACCTCTCCTCCCAGGGCCCTATTTCAGCACTGCTGGGGAAGGTAAGCTACATGTCTCTGACGGGCCTTCAAATAGTGTCAAATAACAGATACTGGAGGATGCTCCTTTCCTTCTCCACCAGCCTGTGTGATACCCTTGACAGAGATAGCACTGAAGTCTATTACAGCTTCTGTGTCACAGTCTTCTCCCACTACCGATGAAAGCTAAGTTCCTCTGGCCCCTACAGAGCTGATGTGTTCCTTAGTTGATGAATCAGACCCCATATAACCACCTGAGAATATACAGTAACTGACTCATTTTAGGAAAGTTCTCATTACTAATACATGAAGGTATTTAGCAGGGTGAACCAGTTGAATTCTAACTTGGTCAGAGTTTTCTGACTAGATTAGAATAGCTTTTCAAATATTGAATTGAAGTGTGGTTTCAACTTTAGGGAACTAGAAGCTCAGCATGTATATATACTATAAGACCTGTATTATCAGTATACAGAATGGTCATTCCTACATTGTGGATCGCTGTACCAGGAGGGGCATGGTAGTCAGAATTGCCTCTTTGTAGTACATCACTTATGATAAATCATGCAGATGATTATTTCTTTTTGCTCATCATCAGCAGCCCTTTAGATAAAGCAGAACTATAGAGACAGATATCCTCTAAACCTGTACTCTCTACAGTTTGTCACCTGTGTAATAGTCCACTGTTTATGGTTCTTGGTTGTAACACAACTAACATAATATCCTCAGTCATTTAGACTACCAGGGGTATCATATCTTAAAGCTACAAAGCAGCACTTTTCTAATATCTATGTATTCTGCTGTAGTTACATATAGGCATACTGTGTATGTGTGTATATATATATATATATATATATATATATATATATATATGTGTGTATACAGTATATGTGTGTGTGTATGTATTAGAGAGTTGTGCGGGGACAGAAATCAAACCCATCCATCCCCGCTAGGTGTCAAATCCATCCCCGCCCATTTCCGCTGGAATCAAATCCGTGTCCGCCCGTCTATAAACTTCAGTAGTTATTTCTTTTAATTATGCTACTGAATTAAAGGCTCTTGTAGAGATCCATTTACAAATAAGCAGACACTTTATTAATTTAGAAATATTAATTGGTAAGAATACATATTTTGTAAACGGGTTTCTACCAAAGCCTCTAATCCTCTATAATAAAACTCTAAGCACGCATGTACACTTAGGGTTTTGTGACCCCTGCCACCATGCTGTGTCTGTGCCAAATTCGATTTCCGGCATGTGGGGCGGCTTGTGGCGCATGGGGAGGCTTGCTGTGCGATGTAGGGGGAGAGAAGACAAAAACCCACCAGCACCAGAGACGCAAGAAAGGGGGAAGAGATGGAAAATCACTCCAGCCGCGAAGACACCGCTTCATGCAGCTGCACTTCTGCTCCAGGAATGTGGCTTCATCGCTCCTCTGGCACTTGAACCGAAGCCGGAGGAATAAGGGAAGCTGCAAGGAGCTGGGGATCCACGGGCAACCAGCTAATCCATAATCCAGCGCTAGCAGGCTGTTCCCTAGTCCCGCTCGCCGGCGGTTTACTCCCGATCACTTGGTGCTGCTGCTGCTTCCTAGCCCCAATGGACTCCCGCATCCTGATCACCGACCACCCAGAGCTCCATGATTGTTTTATTATTGCCGCTGCTCCTGTCCTTGCTCTCCCCCCCACTGCCAGTGCACGACTGCCCAGAGGTCTGAGCAGCAGAAGTTTGCCTCTGAGTAGCGATGATGTCACTGAAACCTGCAGCTCTCCCGCTAGCTGGCCCTGGCCCCGCCCCCCTCCATAACCCGACGAAAGAGATGGCCCCTTTCTTTCAGGGCTCTAGATTTAACCGTTTACTGCTGGACAGGGGGAATCAGGTAATAGGTGCTGCTGGACAGGGGGGAGGTGAAGGGAGAAGAGGTGCTGCTGGGCAGGGGAGGAGGTAAAAGAAAGGGAGAAGACCTACTGTTGGACAAGGGAGAGCAGGGAAGAGGTGCTGCTGGATAGGGGGGGAGGTAAAATGAAGGGAGAAGGGCTGCTGCTGGACAGAGGAGCAGTGAAGGGGTGCTGCTGGACAGGGGGAGGTAAAACAAAGGGAGAAGGGCTGCTGCTGGACAGGGGGAGCAGGGAAGGGGTGGTGGTGGACAGCCGAGGAAAGAGAGAGACAGAAAGACAGACAGCAGCCAAGGAGAGAGAGACAGACAGAAAGCAGCCAAGGAGAGAGAAATAAAGAAAGACAGATACCTAGCACCTGTTAATGTAATGAGCTTAAGACTACTGTAAATATAATATATAAATACTCAAGCTGTCAGCTGAGGACTTCCTCTGCAGATGGCCAGGGGGGTCCCTTTTCCCAAGCTTGGCAGGCAGCAGTAGCATCCCCGAGTCACAGATGCTGGCACCTCAGTGGCTCCTGGATGCTTCCAGCAACTGCTGTACTTGGTGGAGGGGAGTTCTGGTCGTCACTAGAGGAGGTCCTCTGCTGGCGGTGCTTGGGGATTC
Organism: Geotrypetes seraphini; assembly: GCF_902459505.1. Lineage (NCBI taxonomy): Eukaryota > Metazoa > Chordata > Amphibia > Gymnophiona > Dermophiidae > Geotrypetes > Geotrypetes seraphini. The sequence goes on from NC_047094.1 coordinate 116,308,534, forward strand.
CCACCAGCCACAGCAAGGGTCAGTAAGCACCTCAAGGAAAAAATGGGTGACACAGCACTGACACCTGGAAACAGTAGAGGGAACTCACAGGAAGATGAGTCCAGTGCAAGCCAACAACAGGTTGAGAGAAGATGCAAGTGCACAGAGGACACAAACGTACGGTTGGCGAGATGGACATAACACCAGGGACATGGACCTGCGGCTGTAGAGACAAGAGAGGACAGTGATCGTCATGGGGAACTCCATCATCAGACAAGTTGACAGCCAAATAGCAGGAGGAAGACAGGATCGACTGGTGACCTGCCTACCGGAAGCCAAGATAGAAGATATAGTGAGCCGCATCAATAGGATCATCGACAGCGTAGAAGAGGAAGACATGGCGGTGGTGATACATGTGGGGACAAACAACAGGAACTACAGCAGGGAAATACTGAAGGACCAGTTCCGGATGCTAGGAAGGAAGCTGAAGACCAGACCGCTGAGGGTAGCATTCTCAGAAATCCTGCTGGTACCCAGGGCTGATGAGAAGAGGCAGATGGAGCTGCAAGCAGTCAACGAGTGGATGAGGCGCTGGTGTGAGGAAGATGGATTCCACTTTGTGCGCAACTGGATGACGTTCTGGGGTAAGAGCAAGTTATTCAGGAAGGATGGACTCCACCTCAGCAGAGATGGAACGAGGCTACTTGCAAGCAACATCAAGAGAGAAATTGAGAAGTTTTTAAACTAGGAAGAAGGGGAAAGCCAACAGTCGATTGAGAGTCGATGGTTTGGGAACCGGTATACCCAGAGGATACCATGCAGGAAGACAGCGGGGAAATGTAATTCTGGACTTAATTCTAAATGGACTACGAGGACCAGCTCGAGGTGTAGAAGTAGAAGGGACGCTGGGAAGCAGTGATCACAATATGATCCGCTTCAACCTTGGACACGGGGCAAACATTGATCCAGAACAACGGCCACGGCACTGAACTTCAGAAAGGGAATTACGAAGGGATGAGACTCATGGTGGGGAAGAAGATTAAGAAGAGGATAAGCATTGTAAAAATGCTAGAGTAAGCATGGTCCCTTTTTAAGGACACAGTCACTGAGGCGCAAAATCTATATATACCGCGCATCAACAAGGGATCCAAGAGGAAAAAGAACAAGGAACTGGCGTGGTGTAGTGGTGAAGGAAGTGATCAGAGACAAGAAGACTTCATTTAAGGAATGCAAAATGTCAAAAACGGACGAAAACTGGAAAAAGCCCAAACACCAAAGCAGGTGCCATAAGGTGGTAAGAGGGGCCAAAAGAGACTACGAGGAAAAAAGCCAAGGAGGCGAAAAATTTCAAGCCGTTCTTTTGATATATTAAGGGGAAACGACCCGCGAAGGAGGTGGGGACCATTGGATGACCATTGAATAAAGAGAGTGATAAAGGAGAATATAGCCATTGCCAACAAAATGAATACATTTTGTGCGTCTGTATTTACCGAAGAGAATATACACAACATACCAGAAGCTGACAGGCTATACGCAGGAGACAAAGACGGGAAACTGACAGGGTTGACGGTCAGTCTAGAAGAGGTATGCAGGCAGATTGATAGGCTTAAAAACGATAAATCCCCGGGACCGGATGGCATCCATCTGAGGGTTATCAAGGAACTGCTTCCACTAATAGCCAATCTGTCGATCAAATCGGGAAGGATTCTGGAAGAGTGGAAAGTGGCGAATGTTACACCGATCTTCAAGAAAGGTTCGAGGTGAGATATGGGAAACTACAGACCGGTGAGTCTGACCTTGGTACCGGGAAAGATTGTAGAGGCTGCTGATAAAAGACTGCATCATTGATCACCTTGATGGACACATCTGATGAGGACCAGCCAGCACGGCTTCAGCAAAGGAAGATCTTACTTGACGAACTTGCTGCACTTCTTCGAGGGTCGACATTGCATATCTGGATTTTCAGAAGGTGTTCAACAAGGTTCCGCATGAACGACTACTTCGAAAAATTGCAAGCCATGGAATCGAGGGTAAAATATGTTGGTTAAAAACTGGCTGGCAGATAGGAAACAGAGTGGGGATAAATGGACAATACTCGGACTGGAAAAGCATCACGAGTGGAGTGCTGCAGGGTTTGCTGCTTGGTCCCGTGCTCTTCAACATATTTATAAACGACCTGGAAATTGATACGACGAGTGAGGTGATTAAATATGCAGATGATACAAAGTTATTCAGAGTAGTGAAGACGCAGGAGGATTGTGAAGACCTGTAACGTGACATAAACACACTTGAGAAATGGGCCTCGAGATGGTAAATGAGGTTTAACGTGGTTAAGTGTAAGGTGATGCATGTCAGTAACAAAAATCTTATACATGAATACAGGATGTACAGTGCATTACTTGGAAGAGATCCCCAGGAAAGAGACTTGGGAGTACTGGTTGACAAGTTGATGAAGCCGTCTGCGCAATGCGCGGTGGCGAAAAGGGCGAACAGAATGCTAGAAATGATTAAGAAGGGGATCTTGAACAAATCAGAGAAAGTTATCATGCCGTTGTACCGGGCCATGGTACGCCCTCACTTGGAATACTGCGTCCATGAAGAAGGACACGGTATTACTCGAAAGGGTCCAGAGAAGAGCGAGTAAAATGGTTAAGGGGCTGGAGGAGTTGCCATTCAGTGAGAGATTAGAGAAACTGGGCCTCTTCTCCCTTGAGAGGGGACATGATCAAAACATTCAAGATAATGAAGGGAATAGACTTAGTAGATAAAGACAGACTGTGCACCCTTTCCAAGGTAGGGAGAACGAGAGGGCTCTCTCAAAAGTTAAAGGGGGATTCAAGACAAAGTTAGACCAGTTCCTGCTGAAACAAAATGTATGCAGGTAAGGCTAATCTCAGGGCACTGGTCTTTGACCTAAGGGCCGCCGCTTGAGCGGACTGCTGGACCACTGGTCTGACCCAGCAGCGGCAATTTTTATGTTCTTACTGTAGAAATAAAACCAGAGATGCATTTCCTTTTCTTTTGAATACAATACAAAGACATCTGCTATATACATTTTCCAAAGCTAACATATTTTAGTCAATAAATTTTTTACCTTTGTTTTCTGGAAACTTATTTTTCCATCAAGTTGGTTCGTTTTTTTTCCGCTTTCCTGTCTCCTACAAATTCTTTTGCTGACCATTGGTTCCTCCTACCATGGTCCAGCATTTATCCCTTTCTCATCTTTCGCCCCTGCCCACCAGCCCCATGCCCAACATATCTCATATCGCCACTCTTCAGCACCATGCTACATCTATCCCTTCATTCCTCCCACCACTATGTCCAGCACTCCTCCCTCTTGCATCCCTTTCAATACTTCACACTATTCCCTCCACCACATTTCTCCCGCTCATCTTTTTCTTCCCTATCATCTGTACCTCAGTCCCTCCCTATGACCAAAAAGTCTCCTCTTCCATTCCCCATGTACACCATCTCTCCCTCTCACTGTCACACTCAAGCTCAATTCTCTCTTTCTATTCCCTCCCCCACCTAAGCATTTCTTTCCCTCCCTTCCTCCATCCTCTCTCCCAAGTTTATGCCTTCTGTATCCAAAAAAACCCAACACATTCCCTCCCTCCTCTGTCCCGCATTTGGGCCCCTCCCAACTCGCTTCCTTCTAATTACAATGCATGCATGCCCGCTGGCTCCTTCCTTTACTGCCCCCTCCAAAGGCTGAACTATTTAAATGTATGAACAAAACAAACAAAAAAATTATATATATATATATATATAAATATATACACATACATTTACTTTTGGAAAATGACCCAATATATTCTGAGGGTGTGCCAGGGTGCCTGTTGAATTAGAGCAGCTTGTTAATGTGCAAGATATATATATCTGTGGGCATCTCCACAGAATCCCTGTGACCCCGTGTGTGTGTATATATATATATATATATATAGATGTGTGTGTGTGTGTATGTGCGTTTGTGTGTGTGTGTGTGTATATCTGTGTATCTGTATGTGTGTGTGTATATCTGTGTATCTGTATGTGTGTGTGTGTATATCTGTGTATCTGTGTGTGTGTATATCTGTGTATCTGTATATGTGTGTGTTAGTGTGTGTGAGTGTGTATATATCTGTATCTGTATGTGTGTGTATTAGTGTGTGTAGGTGTGTGTGTATTAGTGTGAATGAGTGTGTATTAGTGTGTGTGTATATGTGTGTGTTAGTATGTGTGTGTTAGTGTGTGTGTGGTATATATATGTGTGTGTGTATCTATATGTATATGTGTGTGTATCTGTATATCTGTGTATGTGTGTATATCTGCGTGAATGTGTGTGTATCTGTATTTGTGTATCTGTGTGTGCATCTGTATGTATGTATCAATGTGTATGTGTATTTGTATTTGTGTATCTGGGTGTTTGTATCTGGGTGTGCATCTGTATGTATGTATCTTATGTGTGTGTATGTGTATCTGTATTTGTGTATCTCTGTGTATGTATCTGTGTGCATCTGTATGTATGTAGCTGTGTGTGTATCTGTATTTGTGTATCTGTGTGTGTGTGTGTATGTGTATCTGTGTGTGTGTATGTGTATCTGTATTTGTGTATCTCTGTGTATGTATCTGTGTGCATCTGTATGTATGTAGCTGTGTGTGTATCTGTATTTGTGTATCTGTGTGTGTGTATGTGTATCTGTATTTGTGTATCTGTGTGCATCTGTATGTATGTATCTATGTGTGTGTGTATCTGTGTGCATCTATATGTATGTATCTATGTGTGTGTGTATCTGTGTGCATCTATATGTATGTATCTATATGTGTGTGTATCTGTGTGCGTCTGTATGTATCTATGTGTGTGTGTGTATCTGTGTGCATCTGTATGTATGTATCTATGTGTGTGTGTATCTGTGTGCATCTATATGTATGTATCTATGTGTGTGTATCTGTGTGCATCTATATGTATGTATTTGTGTGTGTGTATCTGTGTGCATCTATATGTATGTATTTGTGTGTATCTGTGTACATCTATATGTATGTATCTATGTGTGTGTGTATCTGTGTATCTGTATTTGTGAATCTATGTGTGTGTGTATTTGTGTGCATCTATATGTATGTATTTATGTGTGTGTATCTGTATGCATCTATATGTATGTATTTGTGTGTGTGTATATGTGTATCTGTATTTGTGAATCTATGTGTGTGTGTATCTGTGCATCTATATGTATGTATTTATGTGTGTGTATCTGTGTGCATCTATATGTATGTATTTGTGTGTGTGTATATGTGTATCTATTTGTGTGTGTGTATATATGTATCTGTATTTGTGAATCTATGTGTGTGTGTATCTGTGCATCTATATGTATGTATTTATGTGTGTGTATCTGTGTGCATCTATATGTATGTAATTATGTGTGTATCTGTGTGCATCTATATGTATGTATCTGTGTGCATCTATATGTATGTATCTGTGTGCATCTATATGTATGTATCTATGTGTGTGTATCTGTGTGCATCTATATGTATGTATCTGTGTGCATCTATATGTATGTATCTATGTGTGTATTTATCTGTGTGCATCTATATGTATGTATCTATGTGTGTGTGTATCTATGTGCATCTATATGTATGTATATGTGTGCATCTATATGTATGTATCTATGTGTGTGTGTATCTGTGTGCATCTATATGTATGTATCTATGTGCATCTATATGTATGTATCTATGTGTGTGTGTATCTGTGTGCATCTATATGTATGTATCTGTGTGCATCTATATGTATCTATGTGTGTATCTGTGTGCATCTATATGTATGTATCTGTGTGCATCTATATGTATCTATGTGTGTATCTGTGTGCATCTATATGTATGTATCTGTGTGCATCTATATGTATGTATCTATGTGTGTATCTGAGTGCATCTATATGTATGTATCTGTGTGCATCTATATGTATGTATCTGTGTGTGTGTATCTGTGTGTATCTAAAGGTATGTATCTGTGTGTATCTATATGTATGTATAGAAATAGAAACATAGAAAGATGACGGCAGAAAAGGGCTACAGCCCATCAAGTCTGCCCACTCTACTGACCTACCCCATTAAGTCTGAGTGCTGATGACTTAGTTCCTTTGCTCGACCCTCGTAGGGATCCCACGTGGATGTCCCATCTATTCTTAAAGTCGAGCACGCTGGTGGCCTTGATCACCTGCCTCGGAAGTTTGTTCCAATGATCCACCACCCTTTCCGTGAAGAAGTACTTCCTGGTGTTACCACTAAATTTCCCTCCTCTGAGTTTAAGCGGGTGCCCCCTTGTGACCGAGGGTCCCTTGGGAACGAATATGTCGTTTTCCACCTCGACTCGACCTGTGACGTATTTAAATGTCTCAATCATGTCACCCCTTTCCCTGCGCTCCTCTAGAGTATAGAGCTGCAATTTGCCCAGTCTTTCTTCGTATGAGAGACCCTTGAGTCCGGAGACCATTCTAGTGGCCATCCGCTGGACCGACTCGGCTCGAAGCACATCTTTACGGTAATGCGGCCTCCAGAATTGCACACAGTATTCCAGATGAGGTCTCACCATGGATCTGTAAAGTGGCATTATGACTTCAGGTTTGCGGCTGACGAAGCTTCTCTTGATACATCTCATCATTTGCCTTGCCTTGGATGAGGCCTTCTCTACTTGTTTGGCAGCCTTCATGTCTGCACTGATGATAACTCCCAAGTCCCGTTCTTCTGAAGTCCTAGCTAGTGCTACTCCATTCAAGGTGTATGTTCTGCATGGATTTCTACTGCCGAGATGCATGACCTTACACTTCTTAGCGTTGAAGCCCAGCTGCCATGTCGAGGACCAGTTTTCCAACGTGATCAGATCTTGCGTCATACTATCCTTGAGATTGCTTTCACTTACTATATTACACAGTTTGGCGTCGTCAGCGAACAGCGCTACTTTACCCTGAAGCCCCCGGGTCAAGTCCCCTATGAATATGTTGAAAAGGGATGGTCCCAGGACTGATCCCTGTGGCACTCCGCTAGTCACCTCCGATGTCTCAGAGAGGGTGCCGTTGACCACCACCCTCTGAAGTCTTCCACTCAGCCAATCATTGACCCATGCAGTTAGTTTCTCACCCAACCCCATCGATTTCATCTTGTTTAATAGTCTACGGTGCGGGACACTGTCAAAAGCTTTACTGAAATCCAAGTACACTATGTCTAGAGACTCTCCCGAGTCTAGCTTTCCTGTCACCCAGTTAAAGAAGCTGATAAGATTGGATTGGCATGACCTGCCCCTAGTGAATCCATGTTGACAGGGATCCCTCAGATTTCCCTCATCCAATATCGTGTCTAATTTACCTTTAAGTAGAGTTTCCATGAGTTTACACACTATTGATGTAAGACTCACTGGCCTGTAATTCGCAGCCTCTGCTCTGCAACCATTTTTGTGCAGAGGAACAACGTTGGCTGTTTTCCAGTCTAGGGGGACTCTCCCCGTACCTAGGGAGAGATTGAAGAGCATGGCTAACGGTTTCGCCAGAACATCGCATAGCTCTCTGAGCACTCTTGGGTGCAAATTATCCGGTCCCATGGCTTTGTTCACCTTGAGTCTTGACAGTTCTCTGTAAACATCAGTTGGTGTGAACTCAAAATTCTGAAATGGGTCTTCCATGCTTTGCTTTGCTTCCAGCCGTGGCCCGTGCCCTGATGCCTCGCAGGTGAAGACTGAACAGAAGTAATCATTCAGTAGTTTGGCCTTATCAGAATCTGTTTCCACATAGTTCCCTTCTGGCGTTCTAAGGCGTACTATCCCGTTTGTGTTCTTTTTCCTGTCGCTAATGTACCTGAAGAAGGATTTGTCCCCTTTCTTAATGTTCTTCGCTAGAGTTTCTTCCATTCGAAGTTTGGCCTCCCTGACTGCTGTTTTGACCGCTGCAGACTTTGTCCTGTAATCAATGTTTGCTTCTTCTTCCCCCGTGCGTTTGTATGAGAGAAATGCTTTTTTCTTCTCTTTGACGAGGTAAGAGACCTCATCAGTGAACCATTGGGGTTTCTTTTTTCTTTGCTGTTTGGTTACCGATTTTATGTAGCGTTTAGTTGCCTCATGAAGGGTCAATTTCAAGGTTGACCACATAGCTTCCACATTATCAGTTACTTCTTGAACCTGCAGCGTCTGATGGACGAAATCTCCCATGCGTGCGAAGTCAGTGCCTCGGAAATTGAGTACCCTTGTTTTTGTTTGTGACCTGGGGAAGCCTTTCTTAAGGTTAAACCATACCATGTTATGGTCACTGGTGGCTAGCGTTTCTCCCACCGAGACCTCCGAGACGCTTTCCCCGTTCGTAAGTACCAGGTCCATGATGGCCTGGGCCCTAGTGGGCTCTAGTACCATTTGTTTGAGCCGTACTCCCTTCATGGACGTTAATATCCTCCTGCTATCACAAGTTGTCGCTGAGAGTGTGTTCCAGTCTACATCAGGCATGTTGAAGTCTCCCATCAGAACGACGTCCCCCCGTAAGGTGATATTCTCAATGTCTTCGATTAATTCTGCGTCCTTGTCCTCCGATTGTCTTGGAGGTCTGTATACCACACCAAGGTACAGGCATTTTTCTCTGCCTCTGGCCAGGTTCACCCAGATGGATTCCCCATATACTTGACATCCGTGATCCTGGTTGTCTTGATGTTCTCTTTGATGTAAAGTGCTACCCCTCCTCCTAACTTACCCTCTCTGTCTTGTCGAAGCAGGTTGTATCCTGGTATAGTTATATCCCACCCATGAGAGTCTGTGAACCATGTTTCGGATATTGCTACTACGTCTAGGTCTGCATTAACTATTTCTGTTTCTAGTTCTAGAAATTTATTCCCTAGGCTGTGTGCGTTAACATACATAGCTCTCCACTCTTTCTGTCTGCTAGGCTCCTGTAGTGAGCCATCCATTTGAATTAAAGTGTCACCTAGTGATTGTTTTGCAATAAGGGTACTTACCTCAGACTTAGAAGCGGAGATTTGGTTCGCCCCATCAGGATTGTTACTTACTGCTCTGGTGTAAAAGTGGGTACCCACCCCCGACTTACCTAGTTTAAAGCCCTTCGAAGTAGGCGGGCTAGCCTGTGTCTGAAGACATTCTTACCTCTGTTGGCCAGGTGGAGTCCGTCTGGTCCCTGTAGTGCCTCTCTGTGATTCAGGAATCCGAAGTTCATTTCCTGGCACCATCGTTGTAGCCACTCATTTGTCTTCAGGATACGTTCATCCCTGTCCCTTCCTCTGCCCCTAACAGGAAGAATTGAAGAGAATACTACCTGTGCTCCTGTCTGTTTTAGCCTCTTTCCCAGAGCTCCGAAGTCTCTAGCTATGTCCTCCAGGGAGTTCTTGGCAGTGTCGTTCGTCCCGACGTGAATGAGCAGCATGGGGAAGTGGTCCTGGGGCCTGAGAAGTCTAAAAAGACAGGTGGTCACATCTCGTATTCTGGCTCCGGGCAGACAGCAGACCTCCCTCGACTGCATATCCGGTCTGCATATTGGTCCCTCGGTGCCCCTCAACATGGAGTCCCCAATGACTATCACTCTACGCTTCTTTTGGGGGTGTTGATCCATTGTCCTTGGAGATGTGTGTTGTTCCTGTTCCATGTCCACATCGGTAGTTTCTTCCTGTAAGACCTGGAATCTGTTCTTCAGGTTCAGATGTGGAGTCGATGTGGAGCTGCCCTGGTGAGAGAAAGAGTGAGAAGGTGAAGAGATTGTAAATGGGGGGGGGGGGGGTCTCCTACATTTACCTGTGGAGGAGGTCACTAACTGCCAGGAGTCAGTGTCTCCATCCATCTCCTGAACAGCAACAGTTGGTTTCTTTATCGACGGCCCTGGTGTCATCATGGGAGATCCGTCACGAGCCCGCTCTGTGGTTTGGGATAGCTCCTGCACTATCCCATCGATATAGGCCTCATCCTCTCTAATGCCTCTCAGACGTTTCACCTCCTCCCTGAGGCTCCTTAGTTCCTGCATGATGTCATCATCCTGCTGGCCGACCTCCTCTGTCTGTGTAGAGGCCGTAATGTACTGCCGTGTGATGGGCTCGGTTTGCACGGAGACGTCCCTTCCCGGTGCTTTGTCCTCCTCTGTCTGCGCGTAGGCTGAGGCCATCTCCCGGATCACCTCAGTGCAAGGGATGCCGACCTTGCTTGTAGGTTTCACACTCCTTGTCCGCCCTGCCATAACAAAACAAAACAAAAAGGGAGAGAGAGAGTTAATGCGATAGAGTAAATGTGAGAGTATGAGAGTATAAGAGAGTATGGGGGTATGAGAGTGTGAGAGTATGAGAGATAGTATAAGAATGTGTGAGGTTAGGGCTTCTGAGAGGTAAGGTTGAAATAAAGTTGAAAGTTAGGTGTTAGAGAGAACAGTAGGGTGTCTGGAATGACGAATTTGCCCTAATGTGTCCTGTTGCCCCGGATTTGGCTCTTCTTTAGGCTCTTCGCAAAGGCGCTCTCGCTAAGGCGAGCGCCTTTGCCGCTCGCCTTCGCCGCGCACCGAACGGCTGCTCACCATTGGCGAGCCTCCTTTAAAGGAGAAGCCCGGTCGCAAGCTGCTGACGCTGTGGGGGTGGGCGGAGTTACTCTCGCCGCTGCCCCGAAGTTCTCGCCACGCGCTCCGGCGCTCCTAGCGCCTCACTCTGCCTCCCCGCCTGTTCGCCTCTCTCCTCCTTCCTCTCCCGAACTGCTTGCCTGTCTCCTGCTAGCAGCGATCAGTGTTGCGCCCGTTGGCTCGCCTCCTTTAAAGGAGGAGTCCGGTCGCAAGCTGCTGACGCTGTGGGGGTGGGCGGAGATACTCTTGCCGCTGCCCCGAAGTTCTATGTGTGTGTGTATCTGTGTGCATCTAAAGGTATGTATCTGTGTGCATCTATATGTATGTATCTATGTGTGTGTGTATCTATGTGGATGTGTATATCTGTATTTGTGTATGTGTGTGTATCTCTTTGTGTATGTATGTGTGTGTATCTATTTGTGTATCTGTGTGTGCATCTGTATGTATGTATCTGTGTGTATCTGTGTGTGCATCTGTATGTATGTATCTGTGTGTGCATCTATGTGTGCATCTGTATGTATGTATCTGTGTGTATCTATGTGTGTATCTGTATGTATGTATCTGTATGTATCTGTGTGTATCTGTGTGTGTATCTGTATGTATGTATCTGTGTGTATCTGTGTGTGTATCTGTATGTATGTATCTGTGTGTATCTGTGTGTGCATCTGTATGTATGTATCTGTGTGTATCTGTGTGTGTATCTGTATGTATGTATCTGTGTGTATCTGTGTGTGCATCTGTATGTATGTATCTGTGTGTATCTGTGTGTGCATCTGTATGTATGTATCTGTGTGTATCTGTGTGTGTATCTGTATGTATGTATCTGTGTGTGCATCTGTATGTATGTATCTGTGTATCTGTGTGCATCTGTATGTATGTATCTGTGTGTGCATCTGTATGTATGTATCTGTGTGTGCATCTGTATGTATGTATCTGTGTGCATCTGTATGTATGTATCTGTGTGTGCATCTGTATGTGTGTATCTGTGTGTGCATCTGTATGTATGTATCTGTATGTATCTGTGTGTGCATCTGTATGTATGTATCTGTGTGTTTCTGTGTGTGCATCTGTATGTATGTATCTGTGTGTGTATCTATATGTATGTATCTGTGTGTGCATCTGTATGTATGTATCTGTGTGTGCATCTGTATGTATGTATCTGTGTATCTGTGTGTGCATCTGTATGTATGTATCTGTATGTATCTGTGTATCTGTGTGTGCATCTGTATGTATGTATCTGTATGTATCTGTGTGTATCTTTGTGTGCATCTGTATGTATGTATCTGTGTGGATCTGTGTGTGGATCTGTATGTATGTATCTGTATGTATCTGTGTGTATCTGTGTGTGCATCTGTATGTATGTATCTGTATGTATCTGTGTGTGCATCTGTATGTATGTATCTGTGTGTGCATCTGTATGTATGTATCTGTGTGTATCTGTGTGTGCATCTGTATGTATGTATCTGTGTGTATCTGTGTGTGGATCTGTATGTATGTATCTGTATGTATCTGTGTGTATCTGTGTGTGCATCTGTATGTATGTATCTGTGTGTATCTGTGTGTGCATCTGTATGTATGTATCTATGTATGTGTGTATCTATGTGTGCATCTGTATGTATGTATCTGTGTGTATCTGTGTGTGCATCTGTATGTATGTATCTGTATGTATGTGTGTATCTTTGTGTGCATCTGTATGTATGTATCTGTGTGTGCATCTGTATGTATATCTATGTGTATCTGTGTGTGCATCTGTATGTATGTATCTGTATGTATCTATGTGTGTATCTGTGTGCATCTGTATGTATGTATCTATATATGTGTGTGTGCATCTGTATGTATGTATCTGTATGTATGTGTGTGTGTGTATCTGTGTGTGCATCTGTATGTAATGTATCTGTATGTATGTGTGTGTATCTGTGTGTGCATCTGCATGTATGTATCTGTATGTATGTGTGTGTGTATCTGTGTGTGCATCTGTATGTATGTATCTGTATGTATGTGTGTGTGTATCTGTGTGAGCATCTGTATGTATGTATCTGTATGTATCTATGTGTGTGTGTATCTGTGTGTGCATCTGTATGTATGTATCTGTATGTGTGTGTGCATCTGTGTGTGCATCTGTATGTATGTATCTGTATGTATCTATGTGTGTCTGCATCTGTATGTATGTATATGTATGTATATGTGTGTCTCCATCTGTATGTGCATCTGTATGTATGTATCTGTATGTATCTATGTGTATGTGCATCTGTATGTATGTACCTGTATGTATCTATGGGTGTGCGCATCTGTATGTATGTATCTGTATGTATCTGAGTGTGTGCATCTGTATGTATATATCTGTATGTATCTGTGTGTGTGCATCTGTATGTATGTATCTGTGTGTGTGTATCTGTGTGTACATCTGTATGTATGTATCTATGTGTGTGTGTATCTGTGTGTGCATCCTGCATGTATGTATCTATGTGTGTGTGTATCTGTGTGATAGAATAGTGAATGGGTTTATCTATATGTATGTGTGTATCTGTATGTATGTGTGCATCTGTGTGTATGTATGTATATCTATGTGTGCATCTGTGTGTGTGTATATATATGTGTATGTGTGTATCTTTGTGTATGTATCATGTATCTGTGTGTATCTGTGTATATGTATGTGTGTGTATATGTGTGTGTATATGTATCTGTGTGTATCTGTGTGTGTGTATATGTGTGTATCTATGTATATGTGTGTATCTATGTGTGTAACTATCTGTATGTGTATGTATTTGTGTATCTATCTGTATGTGTGTGTATCTGTGTGTGCATCTGTATGTATGTATCTGTGTATCTGTGTGTGCATCTGTATGTATGTATCTGTGTGTGCATCTGTATGTATGTATCTGTGTATCTGTGTGTGCATCTGTATGTATGTATCTGTGTGTGCATCTGTATGTATGTATCTGTGTATCTGTGTGTGCATTTGTATGTATGTATCTGTGTGTATCTGTGTGTGCATCTGTATGTATGTATCTGTGTGTATCTGTATGTATGTATCTGTGTGTGCATCAGTATGTATGTATCTGTGTGTGCATCTGTATGTATGTATCTGTATGTATCTGTGTGTATCTTTGTGTGCTTCTGTATGTATGTATCTGTGTGTATCTGTGTGTGGATCTGTATGTATCTGTGTGTATCTGTGTGTGGATCTGTATGTATGTATCTGTGTGTGCATCTGTATGTATGTATGTATCTGTGTGTGCATCTGTATGTATCTGTGTGTGCATCTGTATGTGTGTATCTGTGTGTGCATCTGTATGTGTGTATCTATGTGTGCATCTGTATGTATGTATTTGTGTGTATCTGTGTGTGCATCTGTATGTATGTATCTGTATGTATGTGTGTATCTTTGTGTGCATCTGTATGTATGTATCTGTGTGTGCATCTGTATGTATGTATCTGTATGTATCTATGTGTGTGTGTATCTGTGTGCATCTGTATGTATGTATCTGTATGTATGTCTGTGTGTGTATCTGTGTGTGCATCTGTATGTATGTATCTGTATGTATGTGTGTGTGTATCTGTGTGTGCATCTGTATGTATGTATCTGTATGTATGTGTGTGGGTATCTTGTGTGTGCATCTGTATGTAATGTATCTGTATGTATGTGTGTGTGTGTATCTGTGTGTGCATCTGTATGTAATGTATCTGTATGTATGTGTGTGTGTGTATCTGTGTGTGCATCTGTATGTATGTATCTGTATGTATCTATGTGTGTGTGTATCTGTGTGTGCATCTGTATGTATGTATCTGTATGTATCTATGTGTGTGTGCATCTGTATGTATCTATGTGTGTCTGCATCTGTATGTATCTGTATGTATCTATGTGTGTGTGCATCTGTATGTATGTATCTGTATGTATCTGTGTGTGTGCATCTGTATGTATGTATCTGTATGTATCTGTGTGTGTGCATCTGTATGTATGTATCTGTGTTTGTGTATCTGTGTGTACATCTGTATGTATGTATCTATGTGTGTGTGTATCTGTGTGTGCATCTGTATGTATGTATCTATGTGTGTGTGTATCTGTGTGATAGAATAGTGAATGGGTTTATCTATATGTATGTGTGTATCTGTATGTATGTGTGCCTCTGTGTGTACGTATGTATATATCTGTATGTGTGCATCTGTGTGTGTGTATATATATGTGTATGTGTGTATCTTTGTGTATGTATCATGTATCTGTGTGTATCTGTATGTATGTGTGCATCTGTGTGTATGTATGTATATATCTGTATGTGTGCCTCTATGTGTGTATATATATGTGTATGTGTGTATCTTTGTGTATGTATCATGTATCTGTGTGTATCTGTGTATATGTATATGTGTGTATATGTGTGTGTATATGTATATGTGTGTATCTGTGTGTGTGTATCTATATATATGTGTGTATGTGTGTGTATCTATATGTGTGTAACTATATGTGTGTATATGTGTGTGTGTATCTGTGTATATCTGTGTGTATCTCTATGTATGTGTATTTGTGTGTATCTGTGTGTATGTGTGTGTGTATCTATGTGTGTATGTGTGTGTATCTGTATATGTGTGTGTATATGTGTGTGTATCTATGTGTGTATGTGTGTGTATCTGTATGTATGTGTGTATATGTGTGTATGTGTGTGTATCTGAGTGTGTATCTGTGTGTATATGTGTGTATCTGTATGTATGTGTGGGTATATGTGTGTGTATCTATGTGTATATGTGTGTGTATCTGTATGTATGTGTATGTGTGTATGTGTGTGTGTATCTATGTGTGTGTATCTGTATGTATGTGTATGTGTGGGTATATGTGTGTATGTGTGTGTGTATCTATGTTTGTATGTGTGCATATCTGTATGTATGTGTATGTGTGGCTATATGTGTGTATCTATGTTTGTATGTGTGTGTATCTGTATGTAAGTGTATGTGTGGGTATATGTATGTATGTGTGTGTATCTATGTGTGTATGTGTATCTATGTGTGTGTATGTGTGTGTATCTATGTGTGTATGTATCTATGTGTGTATGTGTGTGTATCTATGTGTGTATGTATGTGTATCTATGTGTGTATGTGTGTGTATCTATGTGTGTATGTGTGTGTATGTATGTGTGTGTATGTATGTGTGTGTATCTATGTGTGTATGTATGTGTGTGTATCTATGTGTGTATCTATGTGTGTGTATGTGTGTGTATGTATGTGTGTATGTATGTGTGTGTATCTATGTGTGTATCTATGTGTGTGTATCTATGTGTGTATGTGTGTGTATCTATGTGTGTATCTATGTGTGTGTATCTATGTGTGTATATGTGTGTATCTATGTGTGTATGTGTGTGTGTATCTATGTGTGTATGTGTGTGTATCTGTGTGTGTATGTGTGTATCTATGTGTGTGTGTATCTATGTGTGTATGTGTGTGTGTCTGTGTGTGTATCTATGTGTGTGTATCTGTGTGTGTATGTGTGTGTGTATGTGTGTGTATCTATGTGTGTGTATCTATGTGTGTATCTGTGTTTGCATCTGTATGTATGTGTCTATGTGTGTGTGTATCTGTGTTTGCATCTGTATGTATGTATCTGTATGTATCTATGTGTGTGTGTATCTGTGTTTGCATCTGTATGTATATATCTATGTATCTATGTGTGTGTGTATCTGTGTGTGCATCTGTATGTGTGTATCTGTGTGTGAATCTGTATGTGTGTATCTGTGTGTGCATCTGTATGTATGTATCTGTATGTATCTGTGTGTGTATCTGTGTGTGCATCTGTATGTATGTATCTGTGTGTGTATCTGTGTGTGCATCTGTATGTATGCATCTGTGTGTGCATCTGTATGTATGTATCTGTATGTATCTGTGTGTGTATGTGTGTGCATCTGTATGTATGTATCTGTGTGTGTATCTGTGTGTGCATCTGTATGTATGTATCTATGTGTGCATCTGTATGTATGTATCTGTGTGTGCATCTGTATGTATGTATCTGTGTTTGTATCTGTGTGTGCATCTGTATGTATGTATCTGTATGTATCTATGTGTGTGTGTATCTGTGTGTGCATCTGTATGTATGTATCTGTATGTATGTGTGTGTATCTGTGTGTGCATCTGTATGTATGTATCTGTATGTATGTGTGTGTATCTGTGTGTGCATCTGTGTGTATGTATCGGTATGTATGTGTGTGTGTATCTGTGTGTGCATCTGTATGTATGTATGTATGTATGTGTGTGTGTATATGTGTGTGCATCTGTATGTATGTATCTGTATGTATGTATGTATGTATGTGTGTGTGTATCTGTATGTATGTATCTGTATGTATGTATGTGTGTGTATCTGTGTTTGCATCTGGATGTATGTATCTGTATGTATGTGTGTGTATCTGTGTGTGCATCTGTATGTATGTATCTGTATGTATGTGTGTGTGTATCTGTATGTATGTATTTGTGTGTGTATCTGTGTTTGCATCTGTATGTATCTGTATGTATGTATGTGTGTGTGTATCTGTGTGTGCATCTGTATGTATGTATCTGTATGTATGTATGTATGTGTGTGTGTATCTGTGTGTGCATCTGTATGTATGTATCTGTATGTATGTATGTGTGTGTGTATCTGTGTGTGCATCTGTATGTATGTATTTGTATGTATCTATGTGTGTGTGTGTATTTGTGTGTGCATCTGTATGTATGTATCTGTATGTATCTATGTGTGTGTGCATCTGTATGTATGTATTTGTATGTATCTGTGTGTGTGCATCTGTATGTATGTATTTGTATGTATCTTTGTGTGTGCATCTGTATGTATGTATCTATGTGTGTGTGTATCTGTGTGTGCATCTGTATGTATGTATCTGTATGTATGTGTGTGTATCTGTGTGTGCATCTGTATGTATGTGTGTGTGTATCTGTGTGTGCATCTGTATGTATGTATCTGTATATATGTATATATGTGTGTGTGTATCTGTGTGTGCATCTGTATGTATGTATCTGTATGTATGTATCTGTATGTATGTATGTATGTGTGTGTGTATCTGTGTGTGCATCTGTATGTATGTATCTGTATGTATGTATGTGTGTGTGTATCTGTGTGTTCATCTGTATGTATGTATCTGTATGTATGTATGTGTGTGTGTATCTGTGTGTACATCTGTTTGTATGTATCTGTATGTATGTATGTGTGTGTGTATCTGTGTTTGCATCTGTATGTATGTATCTGTATGTATGTATGTATGTGTGTGTATCTGTGTGTGCATCTGTATGTATGTATCTGTATGTATGTATGTGTGTGTGTATCTGTGTGTGCATCTGTATGTATGTATCTGTATGTATGTATGTGTGTGTGTATCTGTGTTTGCATCTGTATGTATGTATCTGTATGTTTGTATGTGTGTGTGTATCTGTGTGTGCATCTGTATGTATGTATCTGTATGTATGTATGTGTGTGTGTATCTGTGTGTGCATCTGTATGTATGTATCTGTATGTATGTATGTGTGTGTGTATCTGTGTTTGCATCTGTATGTATCTGTATGTATGTATGTGTGTGTGTATCTGTGTGTGCATCTGTATGTATGTATCTGTATGTATGTATGTGTGTGTGTATCTGTGTTTGCATCTGTATGTATGTATCTGTATGTTTGTATGTGTGTGTATCTGTGTGTGCATCTGTATGTATGTATCTGTATGTATGTATGTGTGTGTGTATCTGTGTTTGCATCTGTATGTATCTGTATGTATATATGTGTGTGTGTATCTGTGTGTGCATCTGTATGTATGTATCTGTATGTATGTGTGTGTGTATCTGTGTGCATCTGTATGTATGTATCTGTATGTATGTATGTGTGTGTATCTGTGTGTGCATCTGTATGTATGTATCTGTATGTTTGTATGTGTGTGTGTATCTGTGTATGCATCTGTATGTATGTATGTATGTGTGTGTGTATCTGTGTGTGCATCTGTATGTATGTATCTGTATGTATGTATGTGTGTGTGTATCTGTGTTTGCATCTGTATGTATGTATGTGTGTGTGTATCTGTGTATGCATCTGTATGTATGTATCTGTATGTATGTATGTATGTGTGTGTATCTGTGTGTGCATCTGTATGTATGTATCTGTATGTATGTATGTATGTATCTGTATGTATGTGTGTGTGTATCTGTGTATGCATCTGTATGTATGTATCTGTATGTATGTATGTATGTGTGTGTGTATCTGTGTGTGCATCTGTATGTATGTATCTGTATGTATGTATGTGTGTATCTGTGTGTGCATCTGTATGTATGTATCTGTATGTATGTATGTATGTGTGTGTGTATCTGTGTGTGCATCTGTATGTATGTATCTGTATGTATGTATGTGTGTGTGTATCTGTTTGCATCTGTATGTATGTATGTATGTGTGTGTGTATCTGTTTGCATCTGTATGTATGTATGTGTGTGTGTATCTGTGTGCATCTGTATGTATGTATCTGTATGTATGTATGTGTGTGTGTATCTGTGCATCTGTATGTATGTATCTGTATGTATGTATGTATGTGTGTGTGTATTTGTGTGTGCATCTGTATGTATGTATCTGTATGTATGTATGTGTGTGTGCATCTGTATGTATGTATCTGTATGTATCTATGTGTGTGTGCATCTGTATGTATGTATCTGTATGTATCTGTGTGTGCATCTGTATGTATGTATCTGTATGTATCTGTGTGTGTGCATCTGTATGTATGTATCTGTGTGTGTGTATCTGTGTGTACATCTCTATGTATGTATCTATGTGTGTGTGTATCTGTGTGATAGAATAGTGAATGGGTTTATCTATATGTATGTGTGTATCTATATGTATGTGTGCATCTGTGTGTATGTATGTATATATCTGTATGTGTGCATCTGTGTGTGTGTATATATATGTGTATGTGTGTATCTTTGTGTATGTATTATGTATCTGTGTGTATCTGTGTATATGTATATGTGTGTATATGTGTGTGTATATGTGTGTGTATCTGTGTGTGTATATGTGTGTATCTATGTGTGTGTAACTATGTATGTGTATGTATTTGTGTATCTATCTGTATGTGTGTGTATCTGTGTGTGTTTATCTGTGTGTGTGTATCTGTGTGTGTGTATCTATATATATGTGTGTATGTGTGTGTATCTATATGTGTGTATATGTGTGTGTGTATCTGTGTATATCTGTGTGTATCTCTATGTATGTGTATTTGTGTGTATCTGTGTGTATGTGTGTGTGTATCTATGTGTGTATGTGTGTGTATCTGTATATGTGTGTGTATCTATGTGTGTATGTGTGTGTATCTGTATGTATGTGTATATGTGTGTGTATATGTGTGTGTATCTATGTGTGTGTATCTGTATGTATGTGTGTATATGTATGTGTGTGTGTATCTGAGTGTGTATCTGTGTGTATGTGTGTGTATGTGTGTATATGTGTGTATCTGTATGTATGTGTGGGTATATGTGTGTGTGTATCTATGTGTATGTGTGTGTATCTGTATGTATGTGTATGTGTGTATGTGTGTGTGTATCTATGTGTGTGTATCTGTATGTATGTGTATGTGTGGGTATATGTGTGTATGTGTGTGTATCTATGTGTGTATGTGTGTGTATGTGTGTGTATCTATGTGTGTATCTGTGTTTGCATATGTATGTATGTATCTGTATGTATCTATGTGTGTGTGTATCTGTGTTTGCATCTGTATGTATATATCTGTGTGTATCTATGTGTATATCTGTGTTTGCATCTGTATGTATATATCTGTATGTATCTATGTGTGTGTGTATCTGTGTGTGCATCTGTATGTATGTATCTGTATGTATCTGTGTGTGTATCTTTGTGTGCATCTGTATGTATGTATCTGTGTGTGCATCTGTATGTATGTATCTGTGTGTGTGTGTATCTGTGTGTACATCTGTATGTATGTATCTATGTGTGTGTGTAACTGTGTGTGCATCTGTATGTATGTATCTATGTGTGTGTGTATCTGTGTGATAGAATAGTGAATGGGTTTATATGTATGTGTGCATCTGTATGTATGTGCATCTGTGTGTATGTATGTATATCTGTATGTGTGCATCTGTGTGTGTGTATGTGTATGTGTGTATCTTTGTGTATGTATCATGTATCTGTGTGTATCTGTGTATATGTATATGTGTGTATCTGTGTGTGTGTGTATATGTATATGTGTGTATCTGTGTGTGTGTATATGTGTGTATCTATGTATATGTATCTATGTGTGTAACTATCTGTATGTGTATGTATTTGTGTATCTATCTGTATGTGTGTTTATCTGTGTGTGTATCTGTATGTGTGTATCTGTGTATGTGTGTGTATCTATATGTGTGTATATGTGTGTGTGTATATCTGTGTGTGTATCTCTATGTATGTGTATTTGTGTGTATCTGTGTGTATGTGTGTGTGTATCTGTGTATATCTGTGTGTGTATCTCTATGTATGTGTATTTGTGTGTATCTGTGTGTATGTGTGTGTGTATCTGTGTATATCTGTGTGTGTATCTCTATGTATGTGTATTTGTGTGTATCTGTGTGTATGTGTGTGTGTATCTGTGTATATCTGTGTGTGTATCTCTATGTATGTGTATTTGTGTGTATGTGTGTGTATGTGTGTGTGTATCTGTGTATATCTGTGTGTGTATCTCTATGTATGTGTATTTGTGTGTATGTGTGTGTGTATCTGTGTATATCTGTGTGTGTATCTCTATGTATGTGTATTTGTGTGTATCTGTGTGTATGTGTGTGTGTATCTGTGTATATCTGTGTGTGTATCTCTATGTATGTGTATTTGTGTGTATGTGTGTGTGTATCTATGTGTGTATGTGTGTGTATCTGTATGTATGTGTGTGTATATGTGTGTATGTGTGTGTATCTATGTGTGTGTTTGTGTGTATCTGTATGTATATGTGTGTATGTGTGTGTATCTGTATGTATGTGTGTGTTTATGTGTGTATCTGTATGTATGTGTGAGTATATGTGTGTATCTATGTGTTTATGTGTGTGTATCTATGTGTATATCTATGTGTGTATGTGTGTATCTGTATGTATGTGTATGTGTGGGTATATGTGTGTATGTGTGTGTGTATCTATGTTTGTATGTGTGTATCTGTATGTATGTGTATGTGTGGGTATATGTGTGTATGTGTGTGTGTATCTATGTTTGTATGTGTGTGTATCTGTATGTATGTGTATGTGTGGGTATATGTGTTTGTGTATCTATGTTTGTATGTGTGTGTATCTGTATGTATGTGTATTTGTGGGTATATGTGTGTATGCGTGTGTGTATCTTTGTTTGTATGTGTGTGTATCTATGTATGTGTATGTGTGGGTATATGTGTGTATGTGTGTGTATCTATGTGTATCTATGTGTGTGTATGTGTGTGTATCTGTGTGTGTGTATCTGTGTGTGTGTATCTATTTGTGTATGTGTGTGTGTATCTATGTGTGTATGTGTGTGTATCTACATAAAATCAGTAGATAAACGACAAAGAAACAACAAACCCCAATGGTTCACTAAAGAGATCTCGCACCTCATTAAGGAGAAGAAAAAAGCATTTCTTTCCTACAAACGTACGCAGAGAAGAGAAACTAAAGTAGAATATAAGACCAGATCTGCAAAGGTCAAAACAGCAGTTAGGGAGGCCAAACTTCGAGTGGAAGAAACTCTGGCAAAGAACATTAAAAAAGAGGACAAATCCTTCTTTAGGTATATCAGTGATAGGAAAAGGAACACAGACGGTATAGTACGCCTTAGACAACCGGACGGAAACTACAAGGTGGCGGATTCAGAAAAAGCAGAACTACTAAATGAATATTTCTGCTCAGTCTTCACCTGCGAAGCACCGGGACACGGACCACAGTTGATGATAAAACAAGACGTGGATGACCCGTTTCAGAATTTTGAGTTCACACCTGGGGACGTTTACAACGAACTGGCAAGGCTAAAGGTAAACAAGGCCATGGGACTGGACAATTTACACCCAAGAGTGCTCAGAGAATTAAGAGACGTTCTGGCAGAACCGTTGGCAGTGCTCTTCAATCTCTCACTAAGTACGGGGAAAGTTCCGTTAGACTGGAAAACAGCCAACGTCGTTCCTCTACATAAAAAGGGTTGCAAGGCTGAGGCTGCAAACTATAGACCGGTAAGCCTCACCTCAATAGTGTGTAAACTCATGGAAACACTAATTAAGTATAAATTAGATACGATCCTGAACGAGGGAAATCTCCGGGATCCCAGCCAACATGGATTCACCAAGGGTAGGTCATGCCAGTCCAATCTAATCAACTTCTTTGACTGGGTAACAAGAAAACTGGACTCAGGAGAGTCCTTGGACGTCGTGTACCTGGACTTCAGCAAAGCGTTCGACAGCGTCCCACACCGCAGGCTGCTGAACAAGATGAAATCGATGGGATTAGGAGAGACTCTAACTGCATGGGTTAAAGATTGGCTTAATGGCAGACTTCAGAGGGTGGTAGTTAACGGTACCCTCTTTAAAATGTCGGATGTGACTAGCGGAGTGCCACAGGGTTCTGTCCTGGGCCCACTCCTCTTCAACATATTCATTGGGGATCTGACTCAAGGGCTTCAAGGCAAAGTAACCTTATTCGCCGATGACGCCAAACTATGCAATATAGTAAACAGCTATAATCTACAGGATGCTATGGAGCAAGACCTGCGTACTTTAGAAAGTTGGTCCTTGATATGGCAGCTGGGCTTTAACGCCAAGAAATGTAAGGTCATGCATCTCGGTAACGGAAATCCTTGCAGAACTTACACCTTGAATGGAGAAACTTTAACCAGGACTACGGCAGAACGAGACCTAGGAGTAATCATCAGTGCTGACATGAAAGCAGCCACTCAAGTGGAGAAGGCTTCATCTAAAGCACGGCAGATGATAGGTTGTATCAAGAGAAGCTTCGTCAACAGGAAACCTTAAGTCATGATGCCATTGTACAGAGCCATGGTGAGACCTCATCTGGAGTACTGTGTGCAATTCTGGAGGCCACATTACCGTAAGGATGTGCTCAGAATTGAGTCGGTTCAGCGAATGGCCACCAGGATGGTCTCGGGGCTAAAGGGTCTCCCATACGAGGAAAGACTGAGCAAATTGCAGCTCTACACTCTTGAAGAGCGTAGGGAGAGGGGAGACATGATTGAGACATTTAAGTACATCACGGGACGGGTTGAGGTGGAAGACGATATCTTTCTTCTCAGGGGACCCTCGACCACAAGAGGACATCCGCTCAAACTCAGGGGAGGGAAGTTTTGTGGAGACGCCAGAAAGTACTTCTTCACGGAGAGAGTGATCGAGCATTGGAACAAGCTTCCAGTGCAGGTGGTCGAGGCACGCAGCATCCCAGACTTCAAGAACAAATGGGATACCCATGTGGGATCCCTACGAGGTCATGCCAAGGGATAGGGTCACTAGGACTTGAACGAGCGGGTCAGTAGAGTGACAGTATAATTACAATTATACTTAAGGGGTCAGAAGACTTAAGAGGGTGGGTAAATAGTGTGGGCAGACTTGATGGGCTATATGGCCCTTATCTGCCGTCATCTTTCTATGTTTCTATGTTTCTATCTATGTGTATGTGTGTGTGTATCTCTGTGTGTGTGTATCTATGTGTGTATGTGTGTGTATCTATGTGTGTATGTGTGTGTATCTATGTGTGTATCTATGTGTGTATGTGTGTGTATCTATGTGTGTATGTGTTTGTATCTATGTGTGTATGTGTGTGTGTATCTATGTGTGTATGTGTGTGTATCTATGTGTGTATGTGTGTGTATCTATGTGTATATCTGTGTTTGCATCTGTATGTATATATCTGTGTGTATCTATGTGTATATCTGTGTTTGCATCTGTATGTATATATCTGTGTGTATCTATGTGTATATCTGTGTTTGCATCTGTATGTATATATCTGTATGTATCTATGTGTGTGTGTATCTGTGTGTGCATCTGTATGTATGTATCTGTATGTATCTGTGTGTGTATCTTTGTGTGCATCTGTATGTATGTATCTGTGTGTGCATCTGTATGTATGTATCTGTGTGTGTGTGTATCTGTGTGTACATCTGTATGTATGTATCTATGTGTGTGTGTAACTGTGTGTGCATCTGTATGTATGTATCTATGTGTGTGTGTATCTGTGTGATAGAATAGTGAATGGGTTTATCTATATGTATGTGTGTATCTGTATGTATGTGTGCATCTGTGTGTATGTATATCTGTATATGTGCATCTGTGTGTATGTGTATATATGTGTATGTGTGTATCTGTGTATGTATCATGTATCTGTGTGTATCTGTGTATATGTATATGTGTGTATCTTTGTGTGTGTATATGTATATGTGTGTATCTGTGTGTGTATCTGTGTGTATCTGTGTGTGTGTATATGTGTGTATCTATATGTGTGTATGTTTGTGTAACTATCTGTATGTGTATGTATTTGTGTATCTATCAATATGTGTGTGTATCTGTGTGTGTGTATCTGTGTGTGTGTATCTCTGTGTGTGTATCTGTGTATCTGTGTGTATGTGTGTGTATCTATATGTGTGTTTATATGTGTGTGTGTATATCTGTGTGTATCTCTATGTATGTGTATTTGTGTGTATCTGTGTGTATGTGTGTGTATCTGTATGTATGTGTGTGAATCTTTGTGTATGTGTGTGTATATGTGTGTATGTGTGTGTGTATCTGTGTGTGTATCTGTATATATGTGTGTGTATATGTGTGTATCTGTATGTATGTGTGGGTATATGTGTGTATGTGTGTGTATCTATGTGTGTATGTGTGTGTATCTGTATGTATGTGTGGGTATATGTGTATATGTGTGTGAGTATCTATATGTGTATGTGTGTGTATCTGTGTGTATGTGTGTGTATCTGTATGTATGTGTGTGTATCTATGTGTGTATGTGTGTGTATATCTATCTATGTATGTGTGTGTATATGTATGTGTATGTGTGGGTATATGTGTGTGTGTATCTATGTGTGTATCTATGTGTGTGTATGTGTGTATCTATGTATGTGTATGTGTGTGTATGTGTGTATCTGTATGTATGTGTATGTGTGTGTATATGTGTGTATGTGTGTATCTATGTGTGTATGTGTGTGTATCTATGTGTGTATGTGTGTGTGTATCTGTGTGTGTATGTGTGTGTATCTATGTGTGTGTATCTATGTGTGTATGTGTGTGTGTATCTATGTGTGTATGTGTGTATCTGTATGTATGTGTATGTGTGGGTATATGTGTGTATGTGTTTGTGTATCTATGTTTGTATGTGTGTGTATCTGTATGTATGTGTATGTGTGGGTATATGTGTGTATGTGTTTGTGTGTCTATGTTTGTATGTGTGTGTATCTGTATGTATGTGTATGTGTGGGTATATGTGTGTATGTGTTTGTGTATCTATGTTTGTATGTGTGTGTATCTGTATGTATGTGTATGTGTGGGTATATGTGTGTATGTGTGTGTGTATCTATGTTTGTATGTGTGTGTATCTGTATGTATGTGTATGTGTGGGTATATGTGTGTATGTGTGTGTGTATCTATGTTTGTATGTGTGTGTATCTGTATGTATGTGTATGTGTGGGTATATGTGTGTATGTGTGTGTGTATCTATGTGTGTATGTGTGTGTATCTATGTGTGTGTATCTGTGTTTATGTGTGTGTGTATCTATGTGTGTATGTGTGTGTATGTGTGTGTATCTATGTGTGTATGTGTGTGTATCTATGTGTGTGTGTATCTGTGTGTGTATGTGTGTGTATCTATGTGTGTGTATCTATGTGTATGTGTGTGTATGTGTGTGTGTATCTGTGTGTGTATGTGTGTGTATCTATGTGTGTATGTGTGTGTATCTATGTGTGTATGTGTGTGTATCTATGTGTGTATCTATGTGTGTATGTGTGTGTGTGTATCTATGTGTGTGTATCTATGTGTATAATGTGTTTGCATCTGTATGTATATATCTGTGTGTATCTATGTGTATATCTGTGTTTGCATCTGTATGTATATATCTGTGTGTATCTATGTGTATATCTGTGTTTGCATCTGTATGTATATATCTGTATGTATCTATGTGTGTATCTGTGTGTGCATCTGTATGTGCATCTGTATGTATGTATCTGTATGTATCTGTGTGTGTATCTTTGTGTGCATCTGTATGTATGTATCTGTGTGTGTGTGTATCTGTGTGTACATCTGTATGTATGTATCTATGTGTGTGTGTAACTGTGTGTGCATCTGTATGTATGTATCTGTGTGTGTGTATCTGTGTGATAGAATAGTGAATGGGTTTATCTATATGTATGTGTGTATCTGTATGTATATGTGCATCTGTGTGTATGTATGTATATCTGTATATGTGCATCTGTGTGTATGTGTATATATGTGTATGTGTGTATCTTTGTGTATGTATCATGTATCTGTGTGTATCTGTGTATATGTATATGTGTGTATCTTTGTGTGTGTATATGTATATGTGTGTATCTGTGTGTGTGTATATGTGTGTATCTATGTATATGTGTGTATGTTTGTGTAACTATCTGTATGTGTATGTATTTGTGTATCTATCAATATGTGTATGTACATCTGTATGTATCTATGTGTGTGTAACTGTGTGTGCATCTGTATGTATGTATCTATGTGTGTGTGAATCTGTGTGATAGAATAGTGAATGGGTTTATCTATATGTATGTGTGTATCTGTATGTATGTGTGCATCTGTGTATGTATGTATATCTGTATATGTGCATCTGTGTGTATGTGTATATATGTGTATGTGTGTATCTTTGTGTATGTATCATGTATCTGTGTGTATCCAAGTTTCCAAGTTTCCAAGTTTAATTAGGTTTTGATTAATCGCTTTTTCTTAATTCAAAGCGATGTACATTAAAAATTACAGTATAAACATATTAAAACATTAAAGATAATTGACTGAACTTAAGACAAAAAAAGACAATACTAGAAACAAATGGGAAAGAGAAGGCAAGAAGTTACAATTTAAATTAAAGATGGGGATCACATTTAGGGAAAGAACATGAGGAAGGGGTAAAGCTTGGTCCTGAAGTTGATATGATGAAATTATTATTAATTTAAAAATGCATCATTAAATAAAAATGTTTTCAGATTTCTCTTGAATTTCTCTAAGTTGACTTCTTGTCTCAATTGATAAGGTAAAGAATTCCATGTTTGGGGAGCAGTGACGGAAAAAATAAATTGGCGTCGTGTGTTAATGATTTTAAGTGAAGGGATTGATAGTAGATGTTGGTCGGTAGATCTTAATGTTCTATTCGTGGTGTAAGGGATTAATGATTTATATATAAAAGCCGGAGTTTTGAGAGAAAGAGATTTGAAAGTAAGCAAGCTGAGTTTATAAATGATTCTGTGAGTAACAGGAAGCCAATGGGCTTCCTTAAGGAGTGGAGTGACATGGTCGAATTTTTTGGCTTTAAAGATAAGCTTGACCGAGGTATTCTGTATGATCTGTAAACGTTTGATTTCTTTTTGAGCAATGCCTTTAAAGAGTGCGTTACAGTAATCTATCTTGGATATAACGAAAGAGTGGATAAGAATATTAAGTGAATTATTGTTAAGGAATTGTGAAACAGAACGAATTTGGCGAAGCCTAAAGAATGATGACTTAATGGCATTACTGATGTGGTTATGAAAAGAAAGTTTACGGTCAAAAATAACGCCTAAGATTTTAATATTATCTACCTCTTGTATAGGATGATCCTTAATGGCAATAGGAAATTTAAGCTTTGGGTTATCTTTCCAGGGAAAGAGTAATGCATTAGTCTTATTAATGTTTAATGCAAGTCTATTGTTGTTTAGCCAAAGATGTATTTTTTCTAATTTTGCGTTGATCTCCGAAGTATCTGAAGGATTATCAATATCAATAGGGTGTAAAAGTTGTATGTCGTCAGCGTAAGCGAAGACATTAAAGCCTATTGATTGGCATAAGGTTAATAGTGGAGCGAGAAATATGTTAAATAATAGTGGAGACAGTATGGAGCCTTGGGGGACGCCATTAGTTAAAGTAAAAGTATTAGAAGTAGAGTTATTAAAAGAAACTGATGAGGAGCGATCAGAGAAATATGATTGAAACCAGGAGAGTACTTGATCTGTAATTCCTATTGATTGAAGTCTATGAAGTAGAAGTTCGTGGTCAATTGTGTCGAAGGCGGATGAAAGATCTAAAGAGATTAATAGAACAGATTGATGATGGTCTAAGAAGTAATGAATTATAGTGGACATGCCTATTAATGAGTGTTCAGTAGAATGATGTTGTCGGAAACCAGTTTGATTGGGATGAAGAATATTTGTTTTTTCAATGAATTCTGAGATCTGATTGAATACAATCTTCTCTGTTAGTTTTGACAGAAATGGTAAGTTGGCAATAGGCCTGTAATTTGACGTGTCTTCAGCGCTAGTTTTGTGGTTTTTAATTATAGGATGAATAATGGAACTTTTCCAAGCTTTGGGGACGATGCCTTGTTTTAAACTTTCACTTACCAGAGTAAGAATTTCAGAGCCAAAGATCCTAATGAAACGCTTTAGAAAAAAAGGGGGAATTGGATCAATTGGAGAACCTTTTATATTAATAGATTTAAGAGTGGATTCTATTTCTGTCAAATTAGGAATTTTAAAGGTGGAACATTTTGAAGATAATATACTAGTCTCGATTGGCTCTTGACCGGAAGAATTAGAGGTGAAAGTAGATCTGATCTTATCGATTTTCTCGGTAAAGTAATTAGCTAGTTCCTGGGCAGAAAGGTTAAGTTCATTTACTTGGCTTTTCTTTGTGTATGTATCATGTATCTGTGTGTATCTGTGTATATGTATATGTGTGTATCTTTGTGTGTGTATATGTATATGTGTGTATCTGTGTGTGTGTGTATGTGTGTATCTATGTATATGTGTGTATGTTTGTGTAACTATCTGTATATATATGTATTTGTGTATCTATCAATATGTGTGTGTATCTGTGTGTGTGTATCTCTGTGTGTGTATCTGTGTATCTGTGTGTGTGTGTGTATCTATATGTGTGTATATGTGTATTTATATGTGTGTGTATCTGTGTATATCTGTGTGTATCTCTATGTATGTGTATTTGTGTGTATCTGTGTGTATGTGTGTGTATCTGTATGTATGTGTGTGTGTATGTGTGTGTATCTATATGTATGTGTGTGTATATGTGTGTATCTGTGTGTGTATCTGTGTGTGTATCTGTATATGTGTGTGTATCTGTATGTATGTGTGGGTATATGTGTGTGTGTATCTATGTGTGTATGTGTATGTATGTGTATGTGTGGGTATATGTGTGTATGTGTGTAGCTATGTGTGTATGTGTGTATCTGTATGTGTGTATCTGTATGTATGTGTATGTGTGTGTATATGTGTGTATCTATGTGTGTGTATCTATGTGTGTATGTGTGTGTGTATCTATGTGTGTATGTGTGTGTATCTATGTGTGTATGTGTGTGTGTATCTATGTGTGTGTATCTATGTGTGTATGTGTGTGTGTATCTATGTGTGTATGTGTGTGTATCTATGTGTGTATGTGTGTGTGTATCTATGTGTGTGTATCTATGTGTGTATGTGTGTGTATCTATGTGTGTATCTGTGTGTGTATGTGTGTGTATCTATGTGTGTGTGTATCTATATGTGTATGTGTGTGTGTATCTATGTGTGTATGTGTGTGTATCTGTGTGTATGTGTGTGTATCTGTATGTGTTATGTGTGTGTATCTGTGTGTGTATCTGTGTATGTGTGTTGGTATGTGTCTGTGTGTGAATCTGTTTATGTGAATGTGTGGTTTTATGTGTGTGTATGTGGGTATCTGTGTATATGTGTGTGTGTGTATCTGTGTGTATGTGTGTGTATCTGTGTATGTATATGTATGTGTGATTGTATCTGTATGTAGGTGTATGAGTGTGTCTGTATGTATGTGTATGTGTGTGTATCTGTGTGTATCTGTGTGTATCTGTGTATGTATATGTATGTGTGTGTATCTGTGTTTATCTGTGTGTATGTTGTGTTTATCTGTGTGTGTATGTGTGTTTATCTGTTTGTATGTGTATCTGTGTGTATGAGTATGTGTGTGTATCTGTATGTATGTGTGTGTATCTGTGTATGTATGTGTATTTGTGATTGTATCTGTGTGTATGTGTGTGTATCTGTGTTTATCTGTGTGTATGTCTGTATCTGTGTTTATCTGTGTGTGTGTGTTTATCTGTGTGTATGTATGTGTATGTGTGTATCAGTGTGTATCTGTGTATGTGTGTTTATATGTGTGTATGTATGTGTATGTGTGTTTATCTCTATGTATGTGTGTGTATCTGTGTATGTATGTGTATGTGTGTTTGTCTGTGTATATGTGTGTTTATCTGTGTGTATGTGTGTGTATGTGTGTTTATATGTGTGTATGTATGTGTATGTGTGATTATCTGTGTGTATGTGTGTGTATGTGTGTTTATATGTGTATATGTATGTGTATGTGTGATTATCTGTGTGTATATGTGTGTATGTGTGTTTATATGTGTGTATGTGTGTTTATATGTGTGTATGTATGTGTATGTGGTCTTATCAGTATGTGTGTGTATCTGTGTATGTATGTGTATGTGTGATTGTATCTGTGTGTATGTGTGTATATATGTGTTTATATGTTTATATGTATGTGTTTATATGTATGTATGTGTGTGTTTATATGTCTGTGTGCATGTTTATATGTATGTGTGTGTATGTGTATATGTATGTGTGTGTATGTGTGTATATATGTGTGTGTATGTGTGTATGGATGTGTGTGTATATATGTGTGTGTGTGTATATGTATGTGTGTGTATGTGTATATGTGTGTGTATGTGTTTATATGTGTGTGTGTGTATGTGTATATGTGTGTATGTGTATGTGTGTGTATGTGTGTATATGTGTGTGTGTATGTGTATATGTATGGGTGTGTATGTGTATATGTATGTGTGTGTGTATGTGTGTATATGTGTGTGTGTATGTGTGTATATGTATGTGTGTATGTGTGTGTATGTGTGTATATGTATGTGTGTGTATGTGTGTATATGTGTGTGTATGTGTGTATATGTATGTGTGTATATGTATGTGTGTGTATGTGTGTATATGTATGTGTATATGTATGTGTGTGTATGTGTTTATATGTATGTGTGTATATGTGTGTGTGTTTATATGTATGTGTGTGTATGTGTATGTGTGTATATGTATGTGTGTATCTGTATCTGTGTGTGTATCTGCGTGTGTATATGAGCATGTATGTGTATCTGAATGTGTGTGTATTTATGTGTGTGTATTTGCGTGTGTGAGTGTCTTTGTGTATGTGTGTGTATCTGTATATATGAGTGTGTGTATGTGTTTCAGTCTGTGTATCTGTGTGTGTGTATTTGTGTGAGTATCTACGTGTATATGTGTTTATCTGTGTGTATATCTGAGTGTGTGTATGTATTTGTGACTGTGTGTGTATCTGTGTGTGTGTGTGGATCTGTGTATGTGTATCTGTTTGTGTTTATCTGTGTGTGTATCTGTGTGTGTATATATCTGTTTGTATAAGTATATCTGTGTGTGTATCTGTATGTGTATCTGTGAGTATATCTGTTTGTGTTTGTATATGTGTGTATCAGTGTGTGATGTGAATGGGTGTGTGTGTGTATGTATGTATGTGTGTGTATGTGTGTGTAACTGTTTATGTGTGTGTGTATGTATCTATGTGTGTATCTGTGCATGTGTATATGTGTGTATCTGTGTGTATGTGTGTGTTTCTGTTTATGTGTATCTGTTTGTGTGTGTGTGTATCTGTGTGTATGTGTGTACTGTGTGTATGTGTGTATCTGTGTGTATGTGAGTACTGTGTGTATGTGTGTTGGTATTTGTCTGTGTGTGTATCTGTGTGTAATGTGTGTTGGTATTTGTCTGTGTGTGTATCTGTGTGTGTGTATGCGAATGTGTGTATCTGTGTGTATGTGTGTTGGTATGTATCTGTGTGTGTATCTGTGTGTGTGTGTATGCGAATGTGTGTATCTGTGTGTATGTGTGTTGGTATGTATCTGTGTGTGTATCTGTGTGTATGTGTATGTGTTTGTATGTGTGTATCTGTGTGTATGTGTGTCTATCTGTGTGTGTATCTGTGTATGTGTGTATCTGTTTGTATGTGTGTGCATGTGTGTATGTTTTTATATGTATGTGTGTGCATGTGTGTATATGTATGTGTATATGTATGTATGTGTATGTGTGTATATGTATGTGTGTGCATGTGTTGTATGTGTGCATGTATTTATATGTATGTGTTTGCATATGTATGTACATCTTGGCATCGGTGTATGTGTGTATATATATATATATATATATGTGTGTGTGTATGTGTATGCATGTGTTTATATGTGTTTGTGCATGTGTGTATCGTGTGCATCTGTGTGTGTGCATCTGTGTTTGTTTATATGTGTATGTATCTGTGTATCTGTATGTGTGTGTAATGTGCATGTGTGTGTATCTGAATGTGTGTGTATCTGCGTGTGTGTGTTTGAGTGAGTGTCTTTGTGTATGTGTGTGTATCTGTGTGTATATAAGTGTGTGTGTGTTTCTGTCTGTGTATCTGCGTGTGTGAGTTTGTGTGAGTGTCTGTGTATGTGTGTGTATCTGTTTGTATATAAATGTGTGTGTGGGTGTGTTTCTGTCTGTGGATCTGCGTGTGTGAGTGTCTGTGTATGTGTGTGTATCTGTGTGTATATCTGAGTGTGTATGTGTTTGTGTCTGTGTATCTGTGTATGTATGTGTGTATATCTGTGTGTATGTATGTGTGTGTATGTGGATCAGTGTGTGTATCTGTGTATGTGTATCTGTTCGTGTTTATCTGTGTGTATATCTGTGTGTTTATCTGTGAGTGTATCTGTTTGTGTATGTGTGTGTATCTGTGTGTATATGTGTATCTGTGTGTATCTATATATGTATCTGTGTGTGTATGTTTATATGTGTATCTGTGTGTGTATCTGTGTGTGTATATATCTTTGTGTGTGTATCTGTTTATGTGTATCTGTTTGTGTATGTGTGTGTATGTATCTATGTGTGTATCTGTGCGTATGTGTGTACTTTGTGTATCTGTTTGTGTATGTGTATGTATCTATTTGTGTGTATGTGTGTATCTGTGCGTATGTGTGTACTTTGTATCTGTATGTATGTGTGTGTATGTATCTATGTGTGTGTGTATCTGTATCTGTGTGTATGTGTGTACTGTGTGTATGTGTGTGTGTATGTATGTGTGTATCTGTATGTGTGTACTGTGTGTATCTGTATGTGTATTGATATGTGTGTATCTGTGTGTATGTGTGTACTGTGTGTATCTGTGTGTATGTGTGTTGGTATGTGTCTGTGTGTGTGTATCTGTGTGTATGTGTGTCAAGTGTGTATATGTGTGTTGGTGTGTATGTGTGTGTATGTGTTTATCTGTGTGTATGTGTGCACTGTGTGTATATGTGTGTGTATCTGCGTGTGTGTATATGTATGTATCTGTGCATCTGTTTATATGTATGTGTGTGCATATGTTTATGTGTGTGCATGTGTGTATATGTATGTGCATGTGTTTATGTATGCATGTGTATGTGTGTGTGTATGTGTGTGCATTTGTGTATATGTATGTGTGTGCATGTGTGTGTGTATGTGTGTGCATATGTGTATATGTATGTGTATGTCTGCATGTGTGTATATGTATGTGTGTGTATGTGTGCATATGTTTATATGTATGTGTGTGTATAAGTATGTGTGTGTATGAGTGCATGTGTGTATATGCATGTGTGTATATGTATGTGTGTGCATATGTGTGTGTACATTTGGGTATCTGTATGTGTGTATATATATGTGTGTGTATGTCTATGCAAGTGTGTATATGTGTTTTTCCATGTGTATATCGTGTGCATCTATGTATGTGTATGAATGTGTGTATATTTGTTTTTCCATGTGTGTACCGTGTGCATCTGTGTATGTGTGTATATGTGTTTGTGCATGTGTGCATCTGTGTATGTGTATGCATGTGTGTATATGTGTTTTTTGCATGTATGTATCGTGTATGTGTGAATATCTGTGTATGTGTGTGTATGTGCATGTGTGTGTATCAGAATGTGTGTGTATTTACGTGTGTGTATCTGCGTGTGTGTGTTTGAGTGAGTGTGTTTGTGTGTGTGTATCTGTGTGTATATCAGTGTGTGTATGTGTTTGTGTTTGTGTATCTGTGTATGTGTATGTTTGTGTGTATGTCTGTGTGTTTATCTGTGTGTGTATCTGTATGTGTGTGTATGTGGATCTGTGTGTGTATCTGTGTATCTGTTTGTGTTTATCTGTGTGTATGTGTGTATCTGTGTATGTATAGGTATCTGTTTGTGTATCTGTATCTGTGTGTTTATCTGTGAGTGTATCTATGTGTGTATGTGTGTGTCTGTATGTATGTGTATGTCTGTATGTAAGTGTGTATGTGTCTGTATGTAAGTGTATGTGTGTTTATCCATGTATCTATATCTGTGTATGTGTGTATCTGTGTGTGTGTATCTGTATGTGTATCTGTGTGTTTATCTGTGAGTGTATCTGTTTGTGTGTGTATCTGTGTGTTATGTGAATGTGTGTGTATCTGTGTGTATGTGTGTTTATCCGTGTATCTATAACTGTGTATGTGTGTATCTGTGTGTATCTATATTTGTATATGTGTGTGGGTATGTGTGTGTGTATCTGTGTGTGTATGTGAATATGTGTGTATGTGTGTGTGTGTGTGTGTCTGTGTGTATGTGTGTGTATCTCTGTGTATGTGTGTGTATCTATATGTGTGTATCTTTGTGTATCTATGTGTGGATGTATCTATGTGTGTGTGTATCTGAGTGTGTGTGTATCTGTACATGTATCTGAGTGTGTATCTGTGTGTGTGTATCTGAGTGTATGTGTGTGTATCTGTATGTGTATATATTTGTCTGTGTGTATCTGAGTGTGTGTGTATATATCTGTGTATGTGTGTGTGCATATCTGTGTGTATCTGAGTATGTATGTGTATTGGTGTATGTGTGTATATGTATGTGTGTGTATGTATGAGTGTGTATCTGTGTGTGTATGTGTGTATCTGTGTGCATATGTGTATATGAATGTGTGTGTATCTGTGTGTATGTGTATTTATGTGTATGTGTGTATCTGTATCAGTGTGTGTATATATATGTATGTGTATGTATCTGTGTGTATTTGTTTCTGTGTGTGTATGTATGTTTTTGTGGGTGTGTGTGTATCTGTGTGTATATGTATGTGTATGTACCTGTGTGTATGTGTGTATCTGTGTGTGTATGTGTGTATATGTGTGTGTGTACGTGTGTATGTGTGTATATGTATGTGTGTATGTGTATGTGTGTGTATCTGTGTGTATCTGTATGTGTGTGTGTGTGTATGTTGTATCTCTGTGTGTATGTGTGTGTGTATGTTGTATCTGTGTGTATGTGTATGTATCTATGTGTATGTGTATCTGTGTGTTTATATGTTTGTGTGTGTACCTGTCTGTATGTGTATGTGTGTGTATGTGTGTACCTGTGTGTATATGTATGTGTATCTGTGTGTATCTGTGTGTATGTGTGTCAAGTGTGTATATGTGTGTTGGTGTGTATCTGTGTGTGTATGTGTGTATATGTGTGTTGGTGTGTATCTGTGTGTTATGTGTGTGTGTATCTGTGTATCTGTGTGTATCTGTGTGTGTGTATATATCTGTGTATGTGTGTGTGCATATCTGTGTGTATGCGTATGTGTGTATCTGAGTATGTATGTGTATTGGTGTATGTGTGTATATGTATGTGTGTGTATGTATGAGTGTATCTGTGTGTGTATGTGTGTATCTGTGTGCATATGTGTATATGAATGTGTGTGTATCTGTGTGTATGTGTATTTATGTGTATGTGTGTATCTGTATCAGTGTGTGTATATATATGTATGTGTATGTATCTGTGTATTTGTTTCTGTGTGTGTATGTATGTTTTTGTGGGTGTATGTGTATCTGTGTGTATCTGTGTGTGTATATGTATGTGTATGTACCTGTGTGTATGTGTGTATCTGTGTGTGTATGTGTGTATATGTGTGTGTACGTGTGTATCTGTGTATATGTATGTGTGTACGTGTATGTGTGTGTATCTGTGTATCTGTATGTGTGTGTATCTGTGTATCTGTATGTGTGTGTGTATGTTGTATCTCTGTGTGTATATGTTGTATCTGTGTGTATGTGTATGTATCTATGTGTATGTGTATCCGTGTATATGTGTGTATCTGTGTGTTTATATGTATGTGTGTGTACCTGTGTGTATGTGTATGTGTGTGTATGTGTGTGTATGTGTGTACCTGTGTGTATATGTATGTGTACCTGTGTGTATCTGTGTGTATGTGTGTACCTGTGTGTATATGTATGTGTACCTGTGTGTATGTGTGTCAAGTGTGTCAGTGTATATGTGTGTTGGTGTGTATCTGTGTCTGTATGTGTGTATATGTGTGTTGGTGTGTATCTGTATGTTATGTGTGTATGTGTGTATCTGTGTGTATGTGAGTACTGTGTGTATCTGTGTGTATGTGTGTTGGTATGTGTCTGTGTGTTTCTGTGTGTATGTGTGTATCTGTGTGTATGTGTGTGTATCTGCGTGTGTGTATGTGTATGTATCTGTACATCTGTTTATATGTATGTGTGTGCATATGTTTGAGTGTGCATGTGTTTATATGTATGTGTGTGTATGTGTGCATGTGTTTATGTGTGCATGTGTTTGTGTGCATGTGTGTGTGTATATATGTATATGTGTGTGTGTGCATGTGTGTGTATGTGTGTGCATTTGTGTATATGTATGTGTGTGCGTGTGTGTGTGTGTATGTGTGTGTGTGCATATGTGTATATGTATATGTGTATGTCTGCATGTGTGTATATGTATGTGTGTGTATGTGTGCATGTGTTTATATGTATGTGTATGTATGTGTGTATAAGTATATGTGTGTATGAGTGCATGTGTGTATATGTATGTGTGTGCATATGTGTGTGTACATTTGGGTATCTGTATGTGTATATATATGTGTGTGTATGTGTATGCATGTGTGTATATATGTTTTTGCATGTCTGTATCGTGTGCATCTGTGTAGGTGTATGCAAGTGTGTATATGTGTTTTTCCATGTGTGTATCGTGTGCATCTGTGTATGTGTATGAATGTGTGTATATTTGTTTTTCCATGTGTGTATCGTGTGCATCTGTGTTTGTATGTGTGTATATGTGTTTGTGCATGTGTGCATCTGTGTATGTGAATGCATGTGTGTATATTTTTGCATGTGTGTATCGTGTATGTGTGTATATATCTGTGTGTATCTGTATCTGTGTGAATATCTGTGTATGTGGGTATCTGCGTGTGTGTTTATGTGCATGTGTGTGTATCTGAATGTGTGTGTATTTACGTGTGTGTATCTGCATGTGTGTGTTTGAGTGAGTGTGTTTGTGTGTGTGTGTGTATCTGTGTGTATATCTGAGTGTGTGTATGTGTTTCTGTCTGTGTATCTGTGTATGTGTATGTTTGTGTGTATGTCTTTGGTTTATCTGTGTGTATCTGTGTGTATGTGTGTGTATGTGTATCTGTGTGTGTATCTGTGTATCTGTTTGTGTTTATCTGTGTGTATGTGTGTGTATCTGTGTATGTATATGTATCTGTGTGTGTGTATCTGTATGTGTATCTGTGTGTTTATCTGTGAGTGTTTATGTGTGTATGTGTGTGTCTGTATGTAAGTGTGTATGTGTCTGTATGTAAGTGTGTATGTGTGTGTATATGTGTTTATCCGTGTATCTATATCTGTGTATGTGTGTATCTGTGTGTATCTATATTTGTATATGTATGTGGGTATCTGTGTGTGTATCTGTGTGTATATTTGTATGTGAATATGTGTGTATCTGTGTGTATGTGTATGTGTGTGTATGTATGAGTGTGTATCTGTGTGCATATGTGTATATATATGTATGTGTATGTGGGTGTATCTGTGTGTATGTATGTTTCTGTGTGTATATATGTATATGTATGTGTATCTGTGTATGTGTGTGTATATTTGTGTATATGTATGTGTGTATGTGTATGTACCTGTGTGTATCTGTGTGTGTATGTGTGTATCTGTATGTGTATGTGTGTGTATGTGTGTATCTGTGTGTGTATCTGTATGTGTGTGTATCTGTGTGTATGTGTGTGTATCTGTATGTGTGTGTATGTGTGTATCTGTGTGTATGTGTGTGTATCTGTGTGTATATCTGAGTGTGTATGTGTTTGTGTCTGTTTGTGTATCTGTATGTTTGTGTGTATGTCTGTGTGTGTGTATGTGGATCTGTGTGTGTATCTGTGTTTATCTGTGTGTATGTATGTGTATCTGTGTATGTATATGTATCTGTGTGTTTATCTGTGAGTGTATCTGTTTGTGTGTGTATCTGTGTGTATCTGTGTGTGTATGTGAATGTGCGTGTATCTGTGTGTATGTGTGTGTCTGTATGTATGTCTGTGTATCTCTGTGTATGTGTGTTTAGCCATGTATCTATATCTATGTATGTGTGTATCTGTGTGTATCTATATTTATATATGTGTGTGGGTATGTGTGTGTATCTGTGTGTGTATGTGAATGTGTGTGTATGTGTGTGTATCTGTGTATGTGTGTGTATCTATATGTGTGTATCTTTGTGTATCTATGTGTGGGTGTAGCTATGTGTGTGTTTATCTGAATGTGTGTGTATCTGTGTATTTGTATCTGAGTGTGTATCTATGTGTGTGTATCTGAGTGTATTTGTGTGTATCTGTATGTGTATCTATTTGTGTGTGTATCTGAGTGTATGAGTGTGTATCTGCGTTCATATCTGCGTGTATGTGTGTGCATGTATCTGTGTGTGTGTATATATATGTATGTGTATGCATGTGTGTATGTGTTTGTATATGTGTGTATCGTGTGTATCTGTGTGTGTGTATCTGTGTGTGTATATCTGTTTGTGTTTGTATCTGTGTGTGTATGTCTGTATCTGTATGTGTGTGTATATCTTTATCTATATTTGTTTGTGTGAATATGTGTGTGTATTTACATGTGTGTGTATCTGTGTGTGTGTTTGTGTTAGTGTCTTTGTGTATGTGTGTATCTGTGTGTGTATCTATGTGTATGTGTGTGTATCTGTGTGTCAATGTATGTGTATATGTGTGTTCATATCTTCTATGTGTGTGCATATCTGTGTGTATATCTGAGTGTGTGTATGAGTTTGTGTCAGTGTGTATATCTGTGTATGTTTGTGTGTGTATGTGTGTGTGTGTATATATATCGGTATGAGTGTATATCTGTGTGTGTTTGTATCTGTGTGTATATGTCTGTATCTGTATGTGTGTGTATCTATATCTATTTTTGTGAATATGTGTGTATGTGTGTATCTGAATGTGTGTGTATTTACGTGTGTGTGTATCTGCGTGTGTGTGTTTGTGTGAGTGTTTTTGTGTATGTGTGTATATCTGTGTATGTATCTGTGTGTGTTTAACTGTGTGTGTATCTTTTGTGTGTATTTGTATCTATGTGTGTTTTATCTGTGTGTGTATCTGTGTGTATGTGTATCTGTGTGTGTGTGTATGTGTATCTGTGTTTGTGTATCTGTATGTGTATCTGTGTGTTTATCTATGAGTGTATCTGTTTGTGTGTGTATGTGTGTGTATCTGTGTGTGTATGTGAATGTGTGTGTATCTGTGTGTATGTGTGTCTGTATGTAAGTGTGTATCTCTGTGTATGTGTGTTTAGCCGTGTATCTATATCTGTGTATGTGTGTATCTGTGTGTATCTATATTTGTATATGTGTGTGGGTATGTGTGTGTATGTGAATGTGTGTGTGTGTGTGTATGTGTGTGTATCTCTGTGTATGTGTGTGTATCTATGTGTGGGTGTAGCTATGTGTGTGTGTATCTGAATGTGTGTGTATC
The DNA here is from genome assembly GCF_902459505.1 of Geotrypetes seraphini. Taxonomy (NCBI): domain Eukaryota; kingdom Metazoa; phylum Chordata; class Amphibia; order Gymnophiona; family Dermophiidae; genus Geotrypetes; species Geotrypetes seraphini. The sequence goes on from NC_047094.1 coordinate 116,349,064, forward strand.
TGTATTTGTGTGTGTATCTGTGTGTCAATGTATGTGTGTATGTGTGTTCATATCTTGTGTGTGCATATCTGTGTGTATATCTGAGTGTGTGTATGAGTTTGTGTCTGAGTGTATATCTGTGTATGTGTATGTGTGTGTGTATCTGTGTATATATATCGGTATGAGTGTATATCTGTGTGTGTTTGTATCTGTGTGTATATGTCTGTATCTGTATGTGTGTGTATCTATATCTGTTTTTGTGAATATGTGTGTATGTGTGTATCTGAATGTGTGTGTATTTACGTGTGTGTGTATCTGCGTGTGTGTGTTTGTGTGAGTGTTTTTGTGTATGTGTGTATATCTGTGTATGTATCTGTGTGTGTTTAACTGTGTGTGTATCTTTTGTGTGTATTTGTATCTGTGTGTGTTTTATCTGTGTGTGTATGTGTGTATGTGTATCTGTGTGTGTGTATCTGTATGTGTATCTGTGTGTTTATCTGTGTGTGTATCTGTGTGTGTATGTGAATGTGTGTGTATCTGTGTGTATGTGTGTCTGTATGTAAGTCTGTGTATCTGTGTATGTGTGTTTAGCCGTGTATCTATATCTGTGTATGTGTGTATCTGTATATATCTATATTTGTATATGTGTGTGGGTATGTGTGTGTGTATCTGTGTGTGTATGTGAATATGTGTGTATGTGTGTGTATGTGTGTGTGCGTGTCTGTGTGTATGTTTGTGTATCTCTGTGTATGTGTGTGTATCTATGTGTGGGTGTATCTGAATGTGTGTGTATCTGTGTATTTGTATCTGAGTGTGTATCTATGTGTGTGTATCTGAGTGTATGTGTGTGTATCTGTATGTGTATCTATTTGTGTGTGTGTATCTGAGTGTATGAGTGTGTATCTGTGTTCATATCTGCGTGTATGTGTGTGCATGTATCTGTGTGTATATATATGTGTGTGTATGTGGATGCATGTGTGTATGTGTTTGTGCATGTGTGTATCGTGTGTATCTGTGTGTGTGTATCTGTGTGTGTATATCTGTGTGTGTTTGTATCTGTGTGTATATGTCTGTATCTGTATGTGTGTATATCTGTGTGTATCTATATCTCTTTGTGTGAATATGTGTGTATCTGAATGTGTGTGTATTTACATGTGTGTGTATCTGCGTGTGTGTGTTTGTGTTAGTGTCTTTGTGTATGTGTGTATATCTGTGTGTGTATCTATGTGTATGTGTGTGTATCTGTGTGTCAATGTATGTGTGTTCATATCTTGTGTGTGTATGTGTGTGCATATCTGTGTGTATATCTGAGTGTGTTTATGAGTTTGTGTCTGTGTGTATATCTGTGTATGTTTGTGTGTGTATGTGTATGTGTGTGTGTGGATCTGTGTATATATATCGGTATGATTGTATATCTGTGTGTGTTTGTATCTGTGTGTATATGTCTGTATCTGTATGTGTGTGTATCTATATCTGTTTTTGTGAATATGTGTGTATGTGTGTATCTGAATGTGTGTGTATTTACGTGTGTGTGTATCTGCGTGTGTGTTTGTGTGAGTGTTTTTGTGTATGTGTGTATATCTGTGTATGTATCTGTGTGTGTTTAACTGTGTGTGTATCTTTTGTGTGTATTTGTATCTGTGTGTGTTTTATCTGTGTGTGTATCTGTGTATCTGTGTATGTTTTATCTGTGTGTGTATCTGTTTGTGTGTATGTGTATCTGTGTATGTTTTATCTGTGTGTGTATCTGTTTGTGTGTATGTGTATCTGTGTGTGTGTATCTGTGTATGTTTTATCTGTGTGTGTATCTGTTTGTGTGTGTGTATCTGGGTATGTTTTATCTGTGTGTGTATCTGCTTGTGTGTATGTGTATCTGTGTGTATGTATCTGTGTATGTTTTATCTGTGTGTGTATCTGTTTTTGTGTATGTGTATCTTTGTGTGTGTATATGTGTATGTTTTATCTGTGTGTGTATCTGTTTGTGTGTGTGTGTATCTGTGTGTGTATCTGTTTGTCTTTATCTGTGTGTGTATCTGTGTGTATGTTTGTGTATCTGTGTATGTATCTGTATGTGTATGTGTGTGTTTATCTGTGAGTGTATCTGTGTGTGTATGTTTGTGTTTATCTGTTTGTATGTGTATGTGTATCTGTGTGTGTTTATGTTTATCTGTGTATGTTTATCTGTGAGTGTATCTGTGTGTATATGTTTGTGTTTATCTGTTTGTATGTGTATGTTTATCTGTGTACGTTTATCTGTGAGTGTATCTGTTTGTATCTGTGTGTATGTGAATGTGTGTGTGTATCTGTATCTTTGTGTTTGTTTATCTGTATACGTGTGTATCTGTGTGTATGTATGTGTGTGTGTATGTGTGTGTATATCTGTGTGCGTGTATCTGTATGTGTGTATTTTCTCTGTATGTGTGTGTTAGTGTGTATGTGTTTGTATATCTTTATGTGTGTATATCTGTATGTGTGTATCTGTGTGTTTGTGTGTTAGTGTGTGCATGTGTGTGTATCTATGTTATGTGTGTATGTATCTGTATGTGTTTGTATATCTGTGTGTGTATCTGTTTGTGTGTGTATCTATGTATGTGTATCTGTGTGTGTGTGCATCTGTATGTATGTATATGTATGTGTGTGTATCTGTGAGTGTATCTGTGTGCATCAGTATGTATGTATCTGTATGTGTGTGTATCTGTGTGTGCATCTGTATGTATCTGTATGTGTGTGTATCTGAGTGTGTGTATCTGTATTTGTGTGTGTATCTGTGTGTATGTGTTTGTATCTGTGTGTATCTGTATCTGCGTGTGTATGTGTATATGTGTATTTGTGTGTGTATCTGTGTGTATGTGTGTGTAAATGTGTGTGTATCTGTGTGTAGCTATGTGTGAAGCTATGTGTGTGTATGTGTGTGTATCATGTGTGTGTATATGTATGTGTATGTGTGCATATGTGTGTTTATGTTTGTATATGTGTGTATATGTGTGTGTGCATTTGTGTATATATGTGTGTATGTTTGTATATGTGTGTATATGTGTGTATATGTGTGTATATATGTGTGTGTATGTGTGTATATGTGTATATGTATGTGAGTTTATGTGTGTATATGTGTGTGTATGTTTGTATATGTGTGTGTGCATGTGTGTATATATGTGTGTATGTTTGTATATGTGTGTATATGTGTGTGTGCATGTGTGTATATGTATGTGCGTGTGTATGTGTATATGTGTATTTGTGTGTGTGTATCTGTGTATGTGTGTGTATCTGTGTGTAGCTCTGTGTGAAGCTATGTGTGTGTATCTCTGTGTGTGTATCGTGTGTGTATATGTATGTGTATGTGTGTATGTGTGTATGTTTGTATATGTGTGTATATGTGTGTGTATGTTTGTATATGTGTGTGTATGTGTGTATATGTGTATATGTATGTGCGTTTATGTGTGTTTGTGTGTATATGTGTGTGTATCTGAGTGTATGTGTGTGTATCTGTATGTGTATCTATTTGTGTGTGTGTATCTGAGTGTGTATCTGTGTGTAGCTATGTGTGTGTGTGTATCTGTGTGTGTATCGTGTGTGTGTATATGTATGTGTATGTGTGCATATGTGTGTTTATGTTTGTATATGTGTGTATATGTGTGTATATGTGTGTGTGCATTTGTGTATATATGTGTGTATGTTTGTATATGTGTGTATATGTGTGTGTATGTGTGTATATATGTGTGTATGTTTGTATATGTGTGTGTATGTGTGTATATTTGTATATGTATGTGCGTTTATGTGTGTATATGTGTGTGTATGTTTGTATATGTGTGTATATGTGTCTGTGCATGTGTGTATATGTGTGTGTATGTTTGTATATGTGTGTATATGTGTGTGTGCATGTGTGTATATATGTGTATATGTGTGTATATGTGTGTGTGCATGTGTGTATATGTATGTGCGTGTGTATGTGTATATGTGTATTTGTGTGTGTGTATCTGTGTGTATGTGTGTGTAAATGTGTGTGTATCTGTGTGTATGTGTGTGTAAATGTGTGTGTATCTGTGTGTAGCTATGTGTGAAGCTATGTGTGTGTATGTATGTGTGTGTATCTGTGTGTGTATCGTGTGTGTGTATATGTATGTGTATGTGTGTGTATTTGTGTATGTTTGTATATGTGTGTATATGTGTGTGTGCATGTGTGTATGTTTGTATGTGTGTATATATGTGTGTATGTGTGTATATGTGTGTGTATGTTTGTATATGTGTGTGTATGTGTGTATATGTGTATATGTATGTGCGTTTATGTGTGTTTGTGTGTATATGTGTGTGTATCTGAGTGTATGTGTGTGTATCTGTATGTGTATCTATTTGTGTGTGTGTATCTGAGTGTATGAGTGTGTATCTGTGTTCATATCTGCGTGTATGTGTGTGCATGTATCTGTGTGTGTGTATATATATGTGTGTGTATGTGTATGCATGTGTGTATGTGTTTGTGCTTGTGTGTATTGTGTGTATCTGTTTGTGTGTATCTGTGTGTGTATATCTGTGTGTGTTTGTATCTGTGTGTGTATGTCTGTATCTGTATGTGTGTGTATATCTTTGTGTATCTATATTTGTTTGTGTGAATATGTGTGTATGTGTGTATCTGAATGTGTGTGTATTTACATGTGTGTGTATCTGTGTGTGTGTGTTTGTGTTAGTGTCTTTGTGTATGTGTGTATCTGTGTGTGTATCTATGTGTATGTGTGTGTATCTGTGTGTCAATGTATGTGTGTATGTGTGTTCATATCTTGTGTGAGTATGTGTGTGCATATCTGTGTGTATATCTGAGTGTGTGTATGAGTTTGTGTCTGTGTGTATATCTGTGTATGTTTGTGTGTGTATGTGTGTGTGTGTATCTGTGTATATATATCGATATGAGTGTATATCTGTGGGTGTTTGTATCTGTGTGTATATGTCTGTATCTGTATGTGTGTGTATCTATATCTGTTTTTGTGAATATGTGTGTATGTGTGTATCTGAATGTGTGTGTATTTACGTGTGTGTGTATCTGCGTGTGTGTGTTTGTGTGAGTGTTTTTGTGTATGTGTGTATATCTGTGTATGTATCTGTGTGTGTTTAACTGTGTGTGTATCTTTTGTGTGTATTTGTATCTGTGTGTATTTTATCTGTGTGTGTATCTGTGTGTATGTGTATCTGTGTGTGTATGTGTATCTGTGTTTGTGTATCTGTATGTGTATCTTTGTGTTTATCTGTGGGTGTATCTGTTTGTGTGTGTATGTGTGTGTATCTGTGTGTATGTGTGTGTCTGTATGTAAGTCTGTGTATCTCTGTGTATGTGTGTTTAGCCGTGTATCTATATCTGTGTATGTGTGTATCTGTGTGTATCTATATTTTTATATGTGTGTGGGTATGTGTGTATCTGTGTGTGTATGTGAATGTGTGTGTATGTGTGTGTGTGTGTCTGGGTGTATGTGTGTATATCTCTGTGTATGTGTGTGTATCTATGTGTGGGTGTAGCTATGCGTGTGTGTATCTGAATGTGTGTGTATCTGTATTTGTATCTGAGTGTGTATCTATGTGTGTGTATCTGAGTGTATGTGTGTGTATCTGTATGTTTATCTATTTGTGTGTGTGTATCTGTGTGTATGAGTGTGTATCTGTGTTCATATCTGCGTGTATGTGTGTGCATGTATCTGTGTGTGTATATATATGTGTGTGTATATGTATGCATGTGTGTTTGTGCATGTGTGTATCATGTGTATCTGTGTGTGTGTATCTGTGTGTGTATATCTGTGTGTGTTTGTATCTGTGTGTGTATGTCTGTATCTGTATGTGTGTGTATATCTGTGTGTATCTATATCTGTTTATGTGAATATGTGTGTATCTGAATGTTTGTGTATTTACATGTGTGTGTATCTGCGTGTGTGTGTTTGTGTTAGAGTCTTTGTGTATGTGTGTGTATCTGTGTGTGTATCTATGTGTGTGTATCTGTGTGTCAATATATGTGTGTATGTGTGTTCATATCTTGTGTGTGTATGTGTGTGCATATCTGTGTGTATATCTGAGTGTGTGTATGAGTTTGTGTCTGTGTGTATATCTGTGTATGTTTGTGTGTGTATGTGTGTGTGTGGATCTGTGTATATATATCGGTATGAGTATATATCTGTGTGTGTTTGTATCTGTGTGTATATGTCTGTTTCTGTATGTGTGTGTATCTATATCTGTTTTTGTGAATATGTGTGTATGTGTGTATCTGAATGTGTGTGTATTTACGTGTGTGTGTATCTGCGTGTGTGTGTTTGTGTGAGTGTTTTTGTGTATGTGTGTATATATGTGTGTATGTGTGTATATGTATGTGCGTTTATGTGTGTTTGTGTGTATATGTGTGTGTATCTGAGTGTATGTGTGTGTATCTGTATGTGTATCTATTTGTGTGTGTGTATCTGAGTGTATGAGTGTGTATCTGTGTTCATATCTGCGTGTATGTGTGTGCATGTATCTGTGTGTGTGTATATATATGTGTGTGTATGTGTATACATGTGTGTATGTGTTTGTGCATGTGTGTATCGTGTGTATCTCTGTGTGTGTATCTGTGTGTGTATATCTGTGTGTATCTATATTTGTTTGTGTGAATATGTGTGTATGTGTGTATCTGAATGTGTGTGTATTTACATGTGTGTGTATCTGTGTGTGTGTGTTTGTGTTAGTGTCTATGTGTATGTGTGTGTATCTATGTTTATGTGTGTGTATCTGTGTGTGTATCTATGTTTATGTGTGTGTATCTGTGTGTCAATGTATGTGTGTATGTGTGTTCATATCTTGTGTGTGTATGTGTGTGCATATCTGTGTGTATATCTGAGTGTGTGTATGAGTTTGTGTCTGTGTGTATATCTGTGTATGTTTGTGTGTGTATGTGTGTGTGTGTATCTGTGTATATATATCGGTATGAGTGTATATCTGTGTGTTTGTATCTGTGTGTATATGTCTGTATCTGTATGTGTGTGTATCTATATCTGTTTTTGTGAATATGTGTGTATGTGTGTATCTGAATGTGTGTGTATTTACGTGTGTGTGTATCTGCGTGTGTGTGTTTGTGTGAGTGTTTTTGTGTATGTGTGTATATATGTGTGTATGTGTGTATATGTATGTGCGTTTATGTGTGTTTGTGTGTATATGTGTGCATTTGTATCTGTGTGTGTATCTGTGTGTATGTGTATCTGTGTGTGTGTATGTGTATCTGTGTTTGTGTATCTGTATGTGTATCTGTGTGTTTATCTGTGAGTGTATATGTTTGTGTGTGTATGTGTGTGTGAATGTGTGTGTATCTGTGTGTATGTGTGTGTCTGTATGTAAGTCTGTGTATCTGTGTATGTGTGTTTAGCCGTGTATCTATATCTGTGTATGTGTGTATCTGTGTGTATCTATATTTGTATATGTGTGTGGGTATGTGTGTGTGTATGTGTGTGTATGTGTGTGTGTGTGTGTGTATGTGTGTTTATCTCTGTGTATGTGTGTGTATCTATGTGTGGGTGTATCTGAATGTGTGTGTATCTGTATTTGTATCTGAGTGTGTATCTGAATGTGTGTGTATCTGTATTTGTATCTGAGTGTGTATCTATGTGTGTGTATCTGAGTGTATGTGTGTGTATCTGTATGTGTATCTATTTGTGTGTGTGTATCTGAGTGTATGAGTGTGTATCTGTGTTCATATCTGCGTGTATGTGTGCATGTATCTGTGTGTGTGTATATATATGTGTGTATGTGTATGCATGTGTTTATGTGTTTGTGCATGTGTGTATCGTGTGTATCTCTGTGTGTGTATTTGTGTGTGTATATCTGTGTGTGTTTGTATCTGTGTGTGTATGTCTGTATGTGTGTGTATATCTTTGTGTATCTATATTTGTTTGTGTGAATATGTGTGTATGTGTGTATCTGAATGTGTGTGTATTTACGTGTGTGTGTATCTGTGTGTGTGTGTTTGTGTTAGTGTCTTTGTGTATGTGTGTGTATCTGTTTATGTGTGTGTATCTGTGTGTGTATCTATGTTTATGTGTGTGTATCTGTGTGTCAATGTATGTGTGTATGTGTGTTCATATCTTGTGTGTGTATGTGTGTGCATATCTGTGTGTATATCTGTGTGTGTTTGTATCTGTGTGTATATGTCTGTATCTGTATGTGTGTGTATAACTGTGTGTATCTATATCTCTGTGTGAATATGTGTGTATGTGTGTATCTGAATGTGTGTGTATTTACGTGTGTGTGTATCTGCGTGTGTGTGTTTTTGTGTATGTGTGTATATATGTGTGTATGTGTGTATATGTATGTGCGTTTATGTGTGTTTGTGTGTATATGTGTGTGTATCTGAGTGTATGTGTGTGTATCTGTATGTGTATCTATTTGTGTGTGTGTATCTGAGTGTATGAGTGTGTATCTGTGTTCATATCTGCGTGTATGTGTGTGCATGTATCTGTGTGTGTGTATATATATGTGTGTGTATGTGTATACATGTGTGTATGTGTTTGTGCATGTATGTATCGTGTGTATCTCTGTGTGTGTTTTTGTGTGTGTATATCTGTGTGTGTTTGTATCTGTGTGTGTATGTCTGTATGTGTGTGTATATCTTTGTGTATCTATATTTGTTTGTGTGAATATGTGTGTATGTGTGTATCTGAATGTGTGTGTATTTACGTGTGTGTGTATCTGTGTGTGTGTGTTTGTGTTAGTGTCTTTGTGTATGTGTGTGTATCTGTTTATGTGTGTGTATCTGTGTGTGTATCTATGTTTATGTGTGTGTATCTGTGTGTCAATGTATGTGTGTATGTGTGTTCATATCTTGTGTGTGTATGTGTGTGCATATCTGTGTGTATATCTGAGTGTGTGTATGAGTTTGTGTCTGTGTGTATATCTGTGTATGTTTGTGTGTGTATGTGTGTGTGTGTATCTGTGTATATATATCGGTATGAGTGTATATCTGTGTGTGTTTGTATCTGTGTGTATATGTCTGTATCTGTATGTGTGTGTATCTATATCTGATTTTGTGAATATGTGTGTATGTGTGTATCTGAATGTGTGTGTATTTACGTGTGTTTGTGTGAGTTTTTGTGTATGTGTATATCTGTGTATGTATCTGTGTGTGTTTAACTGTGTGTGTATCTTTTGTGTGTATTTGTATCTGTGTGTGTTTTATCTGTGTGTGTATCTGTGTGTATGTGTATCTGTGTGTGTGTATGTGTATCTGTGTTTGTGTATCTGTATGTGTATCTGTGTGTTTATCTGTGAGTGTATATGTTTGTGTGTGTATGTGTGTGTGAATGTGTGTGTATCTGTGTGTATGTGTGTGTCTGTATGTAAGTCTGTGTATCTGTGTATGTGTGTTTAGCCGTGTATCTATATCTGTGTATGTGTGTATCTGTGTGTATCTATATTTGTACATGTGTGTGGGTATGTGTGTGTGTATCTGTGTGTGTATGTGAATGTGTGTGTATGTGTGTGTGTGTGTGTCTGTGTGTATGTGTGTGTATCTCTGTGTATGTGTGTGTATCTATGTGTGGGTGTAGCTATGTGTGTGTGTATCTGAATGTGTGTGTATCTGTATTTGTATCTGAGTGTGTATCTATGTGTGTGTATCTGAGTGTATGTGTGTGTATCTGTATGTGTATCTATTTGTGTGTGTGTATCTGAGTGTATGAGTGTGTATCTGTGTTCATATCTGCGTGTATGTGTGCATGTATCTGTGTGTGTGTATATATATGTGTGTGTATGTGTATGCATGTGTGTATGTGTTTGTGCATGTGTGTATCGTGTGTATCTGTGTGTGTGTATCTGTGTGTGTATATCTGTGTGTGTTTGTATTTGTGTGTATATGTCTGTATCTGTATGTGTGTGTATAACTGTGTGTATCTATATCTCTGTGTGAATATGTGTGTATGTGTGTATCTGAATGTGTGTGTATTTACATGTGTGTGTATCTGCGTGTGTGTGTTTTTGTTATTGTCTTTGTGTATGTGTGTGTATCTGTGTGTGTATCTATGTGTATGTGTGTGTATCTGTGTGTCAATGTATGTGTGTATGTGTGTTCATATCTTGTGTGTGTATGTGTGTGCATATCTGTGTGTATATCTGAGTGTATTTATGAGTTTGTGTCTGTGTGTATATCTGTGTATGTTTGTATGTGTATGTGTGTGTGTGGATCTGTGTATATATATCGGTATGAGTGTATATCTGTGTGTGTTTGTATCTGTGTGTATATGTCTGTATCTGTATGTGTGTGTATCTATATCTGTTTTTGTGAATATGTGTGTATCTGAATGTGTGTGTATTTACGTGTGTGTGTATCTGCGTGTGTGTGTTTGTGTTTTTGTGTATGTGTGTATATCTGTGTATGTATCTGTGTGTGTTTTATATGTGTGTGTATCTGTGTGTATGTGTATCTGTGTATGTTTTATCTGTATGTGTATCTGTGTGTGTGTATCTGTGTATGTTTTATCTGTGTGTGTATCTGTTTGTGTATGTGTATCTGTGTGTGTATCTGTGTATGTTTTATCTGTGTGTGTATCTGTTTTTGTGTATGTGTATCTTTGTGTGTGTATCTGTGTATGTTTGTGTATCTGTGTATGTATCTGTATGTGTATGTGTGTGTTTATCTGTGAGTGTATCTGTGTGTGTATGTTTGTGTTTATCTGTTTGTATGTGTATGTGTATCTGTGTGTGTTTATATTTATCTGTGTATGTTTATCTGTGTATGTTTATCGGGTCACAGGCATTACCCCCAGCTTGAGCCAGCAATGCTCTACTTGGGAAGAGACCCGTTTCTTCCCTCTCATATCCCCTGCCAAGTGCAAACTACTGGCTTTTCATGGGAGGAGCCACACCCTGCTCTGACTGAGCCTGCTCTCACCTGGGCTTCTCTCTGGCTCCCCCCAGTGGACACTAGGGAAACCACAGGTACCAAGGCAGGCACGAAGCCTGACTGGTCACAATATTCTAGACATATTTTTTTTGAAAATGGGCATTTTCCACTACTGTATCTGTGTGTATATGTTTGTGTTTATCTGTTTGTATGTGTATGTGTATCTATGTGTGTTTATCTATGTTTATCTGTGAGTGTATCTGTGTGTGTATCTGTGTGTGCATCTGTGTGTATGTGTGTGTGTATCTGTATGTGTATCTGTTTATGTTTATCTGTGAGTGTATCTGTGTGTGTGTGTATGTGTGTGTATCTGTATGTGTATCTGTGTATGTTTATCTGTGAGTGTATCTGTGTGTGTGTGTATCTGTATGTGTATCTGTGTATGTTTATCTGTGAGTGTATCTGTGTATGTGTGTATATCTGTATGTGTATCTGTGTATGTTTATCTGTGAGTGTATCTGTGTGTGTGTATGTGTGTGTATCTGTGTATGTTTATCTGTGAGTGTATCTGTGTGTGTGTATGTGTGTGTATCTGTGTATGTTTATCTGTGAGTGTATCTGTGTGTGTGTATGTGTGTGTATCTGTGTATGTTTATCTGTGAGTGTATCTGTGTGTGTGTATGTGTGTGTATCTGTGTATCTGTGTATGTTTATCTGTGAGTGTGTCTTTGTGTGTGTATGCGTGTGTATCTGTATGTGTATCTGTGAGTGTATCTGTGTGTATATCTGTATGTGTATCTGTGTATGTTTATCTGTGAATGTATCTGTTTGTATCTGTGTGTATGTGAATGTGTGTGTGTATCTGTATCTTTGTGTTTGTTTATCTGTATACGTGTGTGTGTATCTGTGTGTGTATGTGTGTGTATGTGTGTGTATATCTGTGTGCGTGTATCTGTATGTGTGTGTTTGTGTGTGTATGTGTGTGTTTTCTCTGTATGTGTGTGTGTTAGTGTGTACGTGTTTGTATATCTTTATGTGTGTATATCTGTATGTGTGTATCTGTGTGTTTGTGTGTTAGTGTGTGCGTGTGTATCTATGTTATGTGTGTATGTATCTGTATGTGTTTGTATATCTGTGTGTGTATCTGTTTGTGTGTGTATCTATGTATGTGTATCTGTGTGTGTGTGCATCTGTATGTATGTATATGTATGTGTGTGTATCTGTGAGTGTATCTGTGTGCATCAGTATGTATGTATCTGTATGTGTGTGTATCTGAGTGTGTATATCTGTATTTGTGTGTGTATCTGTGCGTATGTGTTTGTATCTGTGTGTATCTGTATTTGTGTGTGTATCTGTGTGTATGTGTTTGTATCTGTGTGTATCTGTATCTGCGTGTGTATGTGTATATGTGTATTTGTGTGTGTGTATCTGTGTGTATGTGTGTGTAAATGTGTGTGTATCTGTGTGTAGCTATGTGTGAAGCTATGTGTGTGTGTATCTGTGTGTGTATCGTGTGTGTGTATATGTATATGTATGTGTGCATATGTGTGTTTATGTTTGTATATGTGTGTGTGCATTTGTGTATATATGTGTGTATGTTTGTATATGTGTGTATATGTGTGTGTATGTGTGTATATGTGTATGTTTGTATATGTGTGTGTATGTGTGTATATGTGTATATGTATGTGCGCTTATGTGTGTATATGTGTGTGTATGTGTATATATGTGTGTATGTTTGTATATGTGTGTGTGCATGTGTGTATATATGTGTGTATGTTTGTATATGTTGTATATGTGTGTGTGCATGTGTGTATATGTATGTGTGTGTATGTGTATATGTGTATTTGTGTGTGTGTATCTGTGTGTATATGTGTGTAAATGTGTGTGTATCTGTGTGTAGCTATGTGTGAAGCTATGTGTGTGTGTATGTGTGTGTGTGTTTGTATATGTGTGTATATGTGTGTGCATGTGTGTATATATGTGTGTATGTGTGTGTTTGTATATGTGTGTATATGTGTGTGTATGTTTGTATATGTGTGTGTATGTGTGTATATGTGTATATGTATGTGCGTTTATGTGTGTTTGTGTGTATATGTGTGTGTATGTTTGTGTATGTGTGTATGTGTGTATATGTGTGTGTGCATGTGTGTATATATGTGTGTATGTTTGTATATGTGTGTGTGCATGTGTGTATATATGTGTGTATGTTTGTATATGTGCGTATATGTGTGTGTGCATGTGTGTATATATGTGTGTATGTTTGTATATGTGTGTATATGTATGTGCGTTTATGTGTGTATATGTATGTGTATGCGTGTGTATATGTGTGTATGTGTGCATGTATGTATATGTATGTGTGTAAGTGTGTATATGTATGTGTGTGCATGTGTGTATTTGTGTATCTGTGTGTATGTGTGTATTTATATCTGTGTGTGTTTTTTCTGTGGGAAAAACAGAAGGAGTGCCACCGAGTGGTTAGGAGAGCAAAGAGGGAATATGAAGAGAGACTAGCGAAAGAGGCAAAAAATTTCAAATCATTCTTCAGGTACGTAAAGGGAAAGCAACCAGCGAGGGAGGAAGTGGGGCCCTTCGATGATGGGGATAGAAAGGTAGTAGTGAGGGAGGAAAAAGAAATAGCTGACAAGTTAAACGACTTCTTTACATCAGTCTTCACGAGGGAGGACACATCCAACATTCCGGAACCAGAGGAAATAGAAAATGGAGATCAAGATAGCAAGCTGATCCAACTAGAGGTGAGCCAGGAGGATGTCCTCAGGCAGATAGACAAGCTAAAGAGCGACAAGTCGCCAGGTCCAGACAGCATCCACCCAAGGGTGCTTAAGGAATTGAGGAATGAAATAGCAGAGACACTTCAGCAAATATGCAACCTATCCCTAAAAACTGGAGAGATCCCGGAGGACTGGAAAATAGCTAATGTCACGCCCATCTTCAAGAAGGGTTCAAGGGGCGACCCGGGAAACTACAGGCCGGTGAGCCTCACATCGGTCCCGGGAAAGATGATGGAGGCACTGATTAAGGACGGCATCTGTGATCATATCGAAAAAAATGGACAGCTAAGGTCGAGCCAGCATGGGTTCTGCAAGGGTAGGTCGTGCCTCACAAACTTGTTATACTTCTTTGAGAGGGTAAATAGCCAGGTGGACAAAGGTGAACCCATAGACATAATTTACCTAGACTTCCAGAAAGCCTTCGATAAGGTACCACATGAGCGATTGCTTAGGAAACTATGGAATCATGGGGTGCGAGGGGAGGTCCACCGATGGATCAAAAACTGGCTGTCAGACAGGAAGCAGAGGGTTGGTGTAAAGGGCCACTACTCGGACTGGCAAGGGGTCACGAGCGGGGTTCCTCAAGGGTCAGTGCTGGGACCGCTCCTGTTTAACATATTCATCGACGACCTGGAGGCGGGAACAAAATGTGAGGTCATCAAATTCGCAGACGATACCAAACTATTCAGCAGGGTTGAAACCACGGTAGATTGCGAGGATCTCCAAAGGGATCTTACGACACTGGAAGAATGGGCGAAAAAGTGGCAAATGAGCTTCAACGTGGGGAAATGCAAGGTCATGCATATAGGGAGAAGGAACCCGATGTTCACTTACAAAATGGGGGGAACAATGCTAGGGGTCAGTAAGCTGGAAAGAGACCTGGGAGTGATGGTAGACACGACATTGAAGGCGTCAGCACAGTGCGCCACAGCCTCGAGGAAAGCAAACCAAATGCTAGGTATCATTAAGAAGGGTATCTCGACCAGAACGAAGGAAGTCATCCTGCCACTGTACTGGGCTATGGTGCGTACAGTACTGGTCACCGTACCTCAAAAAGGACATGGCAATGCTTGAGGGAGTCCAGAGAAGAGCAACTAAACTGATTAAGGGTATGGAAAACCTTACATACACTGACAGACTAAAAAGGCTGGGGCTGTTCTCCCTGGAGAAGCGGAGACTCAGAGGAGATATGATAGAGACCTTCAAGATCCTGAGGGGCATCGAAAAGGTTGACAAGGACAGATTTTTCAATTTGAAAGAAACCACAAGAACAAGGGAACACTCGATGAAATTGAAGGGGGACAGGTTTAGAACAAACGCAAGGAAATTTTTTTTCACACAGAGGGTGGTGGACACATGGAACACCCTTCCGGAAGCCGTGATAGGAAATAGCACAGTACAGGGTTTCAAGGAAGACCTGGATAGGTTCCTGGAGGACAAAGGGATTGAGGGGTACAGATAAGAGCAGTGGAAGGTTTAGAGATAAGTGTAGAGGTAGGTATAAAATTAGTCAGGGACTGTTGCTCAGGCAATATGCCTGATGGGCCGCCGCGTGAGCGGACCGCTGGGCGGGATGGACCTGTGGTCTGCCCCGGCGGAGGCGACTACTTATGTTCTTATGTTCTTATGTATATCTGTACATGTGTTTATATGTGTGTGTATATCTGCATGTGTGCGTATATGTGTGTGTATATCTGTATGTATCGGCATGTGTGTGTGTCTGTATATCTGTATGTGTGTGTATGTGTGTTTGTATCTATGTATTTCTGTGTATATCTGTATGTGTGTTTTGTATGTGTGTGTATATCTGCATGTGTGTGTATACATGTGTGTATATCTGTATGTGTGAATCTGTATGTGTGTGTGTATCTGCATGTCTGTGTGTCTGTATATCTGTATGTGTGTGTGTTAGTGTGTGTGTATATCTGTATGTGTGTTTGTTAGTGTGTGTATATCTGTATGTGTGTATCTGTATGTGTGTGTGTTAGTGTGTGTGTATGTGTATATATATCTGTGTGTGTATATCTGTGTGTATGTGTGTATATCTGTATATGTATGTGTATATATGTGTGTGTATGTATGTGTGTGTAGATCTATGTGTGTATCTATGTCTATGTGTATGTGTGTATCTGTGTGTGCATATGTATATGTGTGTATCTTTGTCTGTATCTGTGTATGCATGTGTATCTGTGTGTGTGTGCATGTGTATCTGTGTGTGTGTGCATGTGTATCTGTGTGTGTGCACATGTGTATCTGTATGTGTGTATGTATGTGTTTGTGTATCTGTGTGTATGTATTTGTGTGTGTGTATCTGTGTGTATGTATTTGTGTGTGTGTATCTATGTGTATGTGTGTATCTATGTGTATCTGTGTGTGTGTGTGTATCTGTATGTTTATGTGTGTATGTGTATCTGTGTATCTGTATGTGTGTATCTGTGTATCTGTGTGTATGTGTGTTTGTATCTGTATGTGTGTGTATCTGTGTGTGCATGTGTATGTGTGTGTACCTGTGTGTGTATCTGTGTATCTGTGTGTATGTGTGTTTGTATCTGTGTGTGTACCTGAGTGTGTGTATCTGTATGTGTATGTGTGTGTGTATGTGTGTGTGTATCTGTATTTGTGTATCTGTGTGTATGTATACATATCTGTGTGTGTATAAGTGTGTGTGTATGTTTGTATCTGTGTGTGTATCTGTATATTTGTGTGTATCAGTGTGTGTGTTTGTATGTGTATATGTGTGTATCTGTGTATCTGTGTGTTTGTATCTGTATGTGTGTGCATCTGTGCGTTAGTATATGTGTGTATCTGTGTGTGTATCTGTGTGTATGTGTGTGCATCTGTGTGTATGTATCTGTTTCTGTTTATGTGTGTATATCTGTGTGTGTGTGCATCTGTGTGTGTATCAGTGTGTGTTCGTGTGTGTATATCTGTGTGTGTGTGCATCTGTGTGTGTGTTTGTGTGTGTATATCTGTGTATATTTGTGTGTGTGGTATGTGTGTATGTATATGTGTGTGTGTATCTGTGTATATGTGTGTGTGGTATGTGTGTATGTGTATATGTGTGTGTGTAACTGTGTGTTAGTGTATGGGTGTATTTCTGTGTGTATCAATGTGTATGTGTGTGTATCTGTGTGTAAGTGTGTGTATCTGTGTATGTGTGTGTATCTGTGTGTTATTATATGTGTGTATTTTTGCATGTATCTGTGTGTATGTATATCTATGTGTATGTGTGTGCATCTGTGTGTGTGTATCTGTGTGTATGTGTATATCTATGTGTGTGTATGTGTATATGTGTGTGTGTTTATCTGTGTGTGTATGTGTATATCTGTGTGTATGTGTATATCTATGTGTGTGTATGTGTATATGTGTGTGTGTTTATCTGTGTGTGTGTTTGTGTATATCTGTGTGTATATGTGTATCTTTGTGTGTATGTGTGTGTGTGTTTATGTATGTGTGTGTCTATGTATGTATGTGTGTATCTTTGTCTATGTGTGTCTTTATGTGTGTATATATCTGTGTGTGTTTGTGTTTCTAAATCTGTGTGTTTGTGTATCTGTGTGTGTAAGTGTGTGGTATGTGTGTGTATCTAAATGTATCTAAATGTGTGTGTATCTGTGTGTGTATATCTATGTGTGTGTGTCTGTGTGTATATCTCTGTGTGTATGTGTGTGTGTCTCTGTGTGTATTTGTATTTATCTGTGTGTATATATGTGTGTTTATGTGTGTATGTGTGTGTGCATCTATTTGTGTGTGTGTATATCGGTGTGGGCGTATATATGTGTGTATCTATGTGTATCTGTATCTGTGTGTATATGTGTGTATCTGTATATGTGTGTGTATCTGTGTGTTTGTGTATGTGTGTTTGTATCTGTGTGTCTCTATATCTCTGTGTGTCTGTGTGTGTTTGTATGTATGTGTGTGTATATCTGTGGGTGTATTTGTGTGGGTGGGTGTATGTATCTCTGTGTAAGTGTGTATCTGTGTGTGTATGTGTAGGTGTCTGTATGTGTGTTTGTATCTCTCTGTGTATGTGTGTTCATGTGTATCTGTGTGTGTGTGTATCTGTGTGTTTGTATGTGTGTAAGTATCTGTGTGTGTATATGTGTGTATGTGTGTATATCTCTGTGTGTGTTTATATGTGTGTTTATATCTGTATGTGTATGTGTATTTGAGTGTACATGTGTGTATATATGTGTGTGTACGTGTATATGTGTGTATATATCTTTGTGTGTATGTGTATGTATGTGTTTATGTATGTATTTGTGTGTTTATTTATGTGTGTCTATGCATGTGTGTGTATGTGTGTCTGTGTCTGTATGTGTGTGTATGTGTATATATATGTGTGTGCATGTGTGTATATCTGTGTGTTTGTATATCTGTGTGTAAGTGTGTGCTATGTGTATCTGTGTATTTGTATGTGCCTCTGTGTGAATCTGTATATGTGTGCATGTTTATATATCTGTGTATGTGTGTGTGTATATCTGTGTGGGAGTATCTGTGTGTGTGCATCTATGTGTGTGTATCTGTGTGTATATCAGTGTGTGTGTATCTGTATGTGTGTATCTGTTTTTGTGTATAGGTGTGTTTGTCTCTGTCTCTGTGTATTTGTGTATGTGTATTTGTATCTGTGTGTCTGTATATCTGTGTGTGTGTGTATCTTTATGTTTGACTATGTATCTTTGTATGTGTGTGTATATCTGTGGGTGTATTTGTGTGGGTGTATGTATGTGTGTGTGTATCCATGTGTGAGTGTGTGTGTGTGTGTGTATCTGTGTGGGTGTCTGTATGTGTTTGTATCTCTCTGTATGTATGTGTTTATGTGTATCAGTGTGTGTGTATCTGTGTGTATGTGTTTGTATCTGTCTGTGTGAGTGTGTGTGTGTGTATCTCTATGTGTGTATGTGTGTGTATCTGTATGTGTGTTTATCTGTATGTGTGTGTATGTATATATGTGCGTGCATCTGTATGTGAGTGTATCTGTATGTGTGTGTGTATCTGTGTACATATCTGTGGGTGTTTTTGTGTGGGTGTGTATGTGTATCTCTGTGTATATGTGTGTGGGTGTGTATATGTGTGTTTTTATCTCTGTGTATTTGTGTGTGTATCTATGTGTGAGTGTGTATCTGTATGTGTGTGTATATATGTGTGTGGGTGTTTATATGTGTGTGTATCTCTGTGTATATGTGTGTGTGTATCTCTGTGTGTATTTGTGTGTGTATCTGTATGAGTGTGTATCTGTATGTGGGTGTGTATCTGTGTGTGGGTGTTTATATGTGTGTGTGTATCTGTCTGTGTGCTCATGCGTATCTGTGTGTTTGTATGTGTATGTATATCTGTGTGTATGAACATTTCTGTGTATCTGTATGTGTCTGTATATCTGTTTGTGTGTATCTGTGTGTGTGTGTATCTGTGTGTGTGTGTATGTGTGTATATCTGTGTGTGTGTATGTATATGTCTATGTGTGTATGTATCTGTATGTGTGTGTATATCTATGTATGTGTATGTGTGTATATCTATGTGTGTGTTTATGTGTGACATAGTAACATAGTAGATGACGGCAGATAAAGATCCGAATAGTCCATCCATTCTGCCCAACCTGATTTAATTTAAATTTTTTAATTTTTTCTTCTTAGCTATTTCTGTGTGTGTATCTGTGTGTATGTGTATGTGTGTTTCTATCTGTGTGTATCTGTGTAAATGTGTGTGTATCTGTGTATGTGTGTGTATGTTAGTGAGTGTATGTGTGTATGTGTGTGTATGTTTGTATGTGTTTGTGTATATCTGCATGTGTGTATATCTGCATGTGTGTTTATGTGTGTGTATCTTTATGTGTGTATCTGTATGTGTGTATTTGTGTGTATTAGTATATGTGTGTGTATCTATGTATGTGTGTGTATCTGTGTTTGTATCTGTATGTATGTGTGTATTTATGTACGTGTGTAACTGTGTATATCTGTATGTATATGTGTATCTGTATGTGTATGTATGTGTATCTGTATGTATGTGTGAGTGTATGTGTGTATTTGTGTGTATGTATCTGTGTGTATGTGTGTTTATCTGTGTGTATCTATTTGTGTGTATCTGTGTGTGTCTATGTGTGTGCATGTGTGTGTATCTGTATATGTGTGTATATCTGTGAATGTGTGTATGTGTTATATATCTGTGTGTATCTGTGTGTGTATGTGTCTGTATGTGTGTGTATCTATGTGTATCTGTCTGTGTATCTGTGTGTGTGTGTACATCTGTGTGTGTATGTGTGTATATCTGTGTGTGTATGTGTGTATATCTGTGTCTGTGTGTGTATATCTGTATAGGAGTATCTGTGTGTGCATCTGTGTGTATCTATGTGTATCTGTGTATGTGTGTATCTGTATGTGTGTGTATTTGTGTATGTATCTGTATGTGTGTGTATCTGTGTGTGTATTTGTGTATCTGTGCATGTGCCTGTGTATCTATGTATATCTGCGTGTGTATGTGTATATCTGTGTGTATTTGTATGTGTGTATCTGTGTGTATGTGCGTGGTATGTATGTGTATCTGTGTGTATTAGTATGTGTGTATCTGTGTGTGTATTTTTGTATCTGTATGTATGTGTGTATATGTGTATGTGTATCTGTCTGTGTGTGCATCTGAGTGTTTATATCTCTATGTGAGTGTATCTGTGTGTATTTTTGTATGTGTGTGTTTATATGCATGTTTGTATGTGTTTGTATCTGTCTGTGTGTTTGTAGGTGTGTGTATGTGTGCTTGTATTTGTGTGTCTGTATATCTGTGTGTATCTGTGTGTTTAAGTGTTTATCAGTGTGTGTATGTATATGTATGTGTATGTGTTGGTGTGTATATGTGTGTGTGTATCTATGTGTATGTATGTGTGTGTATATCTGTATCTGTGTTTGTATGTGTGTGTATATCTGCATGTATGTATATGTGTGTTTGTATGTGTATATATGTGTGTATATATCTGTATGTGTGTGGTAGTGTGTTAGTATGTTTGTATGTGTGTGTATCTGTTTGTGTGTGTGTATCTATGTGTGTGTATCTGTATGTATGTGTGTTTGTATCTGAGTGTGTATGTGTGTGTATATGTGTGTATATTTGTATGTGTGTGTTAGTGTTTGTGTTATTTGTGTGTGTGTGTATCTGTATGTATGTGTGTATCTGTGTGTATGTGTGTGTATCTGTATGTATGTGTGTGTATCTGTGTATGTATGTTTATCTGTGTTTGTATCTGTATCTGTGTGTGCATGTGTATGTGTGTGTATCTTGTTTATCTGAGTATCGATGTGTGTGTGTGTGTATCTGTGTGTGTATCTGTGTATCTATGTGTGTGTGTATATGTGTGTGTATCTGTGTGTGTGTGTATCTGCATAAGTATGTGTGTATCTGTGTATGTGTGTGTATATATGTGTATGTGTGTGTATATATCTGTATGTGTGTATATATCTGTGTGTGTGTATCTGTATGTGTATATGTGTTTATATATCTATATGTGTGTGTCTGTGTGTGTGTGTATATCTGTTTGTGTATCTGTATTGGTGTATCTGCGTGTGTATTTGAATCTGCGTGTGCATCTTTGTATCTGTATGTGTGTGTGCATCTGTGTGTATATGTATGTCTATGCATCTCTGTCTGTGTATCTGTGTTTTTGTGTGTGTGCATGTGTTTGTGTATGTGTGCATGTGTGTATATATATTTGTGTGTATGTATCTGTGTGTGTGCATGTGTGTATATATATGTGTATGTGCATGTGTGTATGAGTGCATGTGTGTATATATGTGCATGTGTGTATATGTATGTGTGTGTGCATGTGTGTATATGTATGTGTGTGTATATATGTCTGTGTGTATATGTGTGTCTAACTGTGTGTATCTGTGTTTGTATCTGTATGTGTGTTATCTGTGTGTGTATCTGTGTATATCTGTATGTTTATCTCTGTGTGTGTATCTGTATTTGTATATCCGCATGTGTATGTATATGTGTGTATCTGCGTGTGTATCTGTGTGAGTCTTTGTGTGTGTGTCTTTGTGTATATGTGTGTGTCTGTGTGTGTATCTGTGTGTATATCTGGGTGTGTAACTGTGTGTATGTGAATATCTGTGTATGTGTGTGTTTCTGTGTGTGTATCTCTGTGTATGTGTATATCTGTGTGTGTATCTGTATTTGTATATCTGTACGTATCTGAATATGTGTGTGTATATGCGTGTGTTTGTGTGTGATTCTTTGTGTATGTCTGTGTGTGTGTTTGTATGTGTATCTATGTGTGGGTATCAGTGTTCCCTCTAAGCGGGCGGGTGTTGTGAGCAAACTTTTTTCACTGTGAGCTAAAAATATCGGGCGCCAGCAAGTTATGAGCCAAATAAATATGTTGTCAAGGCATCAGGCCAGCTTAAGTTCCAGGCCAGTTATGGAACTGAATTTAAGATTTGTAGGTTCATGGGGACATACTCTAGTCCGTATAGTGTAACAGGAAAATTTACAAAGGGAAACTCTCTAAGGCATAAAGAACACATGGGATTTGCTTATGAAACTGATATGTATTCTCAGCCACATAAACTTCAGCCCTGTCTCTTTTCGGCCAGGTGATATTAACTATTCTATTTCAAGCATGAGTAGGTTTCATTGCAGATGGAAGGGCTATTTTACTAATCATTTAACCTGTCTTAACTGTTTAGATACAAGGATCCAATGCTGGTAGAGCTATCCTCCCTATTTAACCCGATTAGTATCTGGCCCCAAACTGTTGTCAAGTACCAGCCAGACTCCACTGAAGAACACAGTATACATAGGCAGCGGAACGCTTTTTTGTTTGGGAGGCCCAAAAGCTGCACCTTAGACCCCTACCCCAGACCTGTCCAAGCTCCTCCCTTGACCTCACCCCCATAATAATAGCACTAATTGTATACACCATTTCTTCCATTCATTTTTCATAGACATACAATATAATCTTATTAATAATACACAATGGTAATCACAAAATTAAACTACACAAAGTGCACTCTTTTTTTTCTCCCCACCACTGCACAGCATTTCTTCCTCTCTACTCCACCCCCCATGTGCAATGTCTTCCTCTCTCTCTCTCATTCCTTCCCTTGCTGCAAAGGGAGTGGGGAAAGCTTGTCACCCCTTTCCCTCACCCCTCCATTATCTTACTATTTTCTTCCCCCTTTATTTATCTCCTTCCATCCAGTATGTGTTCTTTCCCCACTTCCATTCAGCATCTGCTCTCCCCTCTCAACTGACATCCATCTGCCTTCTGCTCTCTCTCCCTTCTTCTCACTTCCATCATCTGTCCCCTTCTCTCTCTCATCTCCTCCATTCCATCATCTGCTCCTTCTCTCTCCCCCCCTCCAACTTCCATTATCTGCCCCCTTCCCCTTACCTTTGCGGGTCACTTTCTTTCCCCTGAGGTGGCTCATGTCAGAGGGGAAGCTTTGGCCGAGCAGAACCGCTTGCAAGGAACAGTGGAACTTACTTGATTGATGTCGATGCTGGGGCCCGTTGCCGTTTGAAGAAGAAAAAAAAAAAAGGTGGAAAAAAGGGACCTGCAAAGGCGAGAGGAAGGGAAACCTTCAGGACAGCTGCTCTTTGCCCTCCTTCAGTGGGCCAAGAATCCAGACCAGCAGCGGCAGCTCTGTATATTTTTAACTTCGGCACAGAGCTGCCCCTAATCAATAGTTTAGCGCGGTTTCATGAAGCAGCTTCGGGGCCTTTGCTAGGCCGGCCCACATCGCATCATCGAAGCGGGCCGGCATAGCAAAGGCCCCGAAGCTGCCTCATGAAACCGCGCTAAACTATTGATTAGGGGCAGCTTTGTGCCGAAGTTAAAAATATACAGAGCTGCCGCTGCTGGTCTGGAGGTGCGGAGACAAGGCAGGAGGCAAACGCGGTGGAAGGCAGGAGTCCCGGCGAAGGCAGGAGTCCAGGCACTGCGACTGCAACAGGAAGTTGCAAGTCAGCTGACGCCGGCCTTTCGTTGCGGCGGGGACCGAATCCTTCGCGGACCGGCAAGATTTTTTTGCGGACCGGCGGTTGAAGAACTGTGCTCTACACTGTGTGCGCTGTGACGATAAACTTGTGCGCTGCGAGGTAATATTTTGTGCGCAAGCGCACGCCAGCGCAGCTTAGCGGGAACACTGGTGGGTATGTGTATATCTGTGTGTATCTGTATGTGTGTATCTGCGTGTGTGTATCTATGTGTGTGTATGTGTATATCTGTGTGTGTATGTGTTTGTATATATCTGTGTGTGTGTTTCTGTGTGTGTGTGTCTGTATATATCTGTGTGTGTGTATCTGTGTTTGTCTGTATATATCTGTGTGTGTATATATCTGTGTGTGTGTGTTTTGTGTATGTGTGTATCTGTGTTTGTCTGTATATCTGTGTATATATATTTGTGTGTATATCTGTGTGTGTATGTTTCTGTGTGTCTGTATATTTATGTGTGTATGAGTCTGTGTGTAAATGTGTGTGTATATATCTGTGTGTGTGTCTGTGTTTTTGTATCTGTGTGTCTATATATCTTTGTGTGTTTATATCTGTGTCTGTTTATCTGTGTGTGTATATCTGTGTGTATGTGTGTACATCTGTGTTTGTGTCTCTATATAAGTGTGTATGTGTGTATCAGTGTGTGTATGTGTGTGTATCTGTGTGTGTATGTGTGTGTATTTGTGTTTATGTATATCTCTGTGTGTATATCTGTATGTGTATATCTGTGTGTGTGTGTGAATCTATATGTGTGTATGTATGTGTTTATATGTATTTGTGTGTATATCTGTATGTATCTGTATGTGTGTGTATATATATATATGTTTATGTATGTGTATATTTGTGTGTGTTTCTCTGTGTATGTGTGTCTCTATATGTGTATGTGTGTCTCTATATATATATGTATGTGTATCTGTATGTGTGAGTGTGTAACTGTTTGTGTATATCTGTATGTGTGTGTATCTGTGTGTGTATCTCTGTGTGTATCTGTGTGTGTATCTATATGTGTGTGTGTATCTGTGAGTGTATATCTGTATATCTGTGTGTGTATGTGTGTGCATGTATATCTCTGTATTTGTGTATATGAGTGTGTTTGAGTATCGGTGTGTGTCTATATCTGTGTTTTTATATATCTGTGTGTGTCTCTGTTTATCTTTGTGTCTGTATATCTGTGTGTGTATCTCTGTGTATCTGTGTTTGTGTCTATGTGTTTGTATATCTGTGTGTGTATGTGCGTGTATCTGTGTGTGAGTATTTCTGTGTGTGTGTATCTGTGTGTGTGTATCTGTGTGTGTGTATCTGTGTTTGTGTATATCTGTGTGTGTATGAGCATTTGTATCTGTGTGTGTGTATATATCTGTGTGTGTGTGTCTCTGTGTATTTTTGTATCTGTTTGTCTGTATATCTTTATGTGTGTGTATATCTCTGTGTGTCTCTGTGTGTGTATATATGTGTGTCTGTGTTTGTATATCTGTGTGTGTATCTGTATGTGTATCTCTGTGTGTGCATCTGTATTTGTGTGTATGTATGTGTATATGTGTGTGTTTTTGTATATCTGTGTGTGTATGTGTGTGTGTATATCGGTGTATGTGTGTATCTGTGTGTGTGTGTATTTGTGTATATATGTATATGTGTGTGTGTATCTGTATGTATATGTTTCTGTATGTATGTATATCTTTGTGTGTGTTTGTGTATCTGTGTTTGTGTCTGTATCTGTGTGTTTATATCTATGTATGTATGTACCCCAGCCAGGGTGTGCCTGGCTGGGGCCAGGGTGTGCCTGGCTGGGCCTCCGCGTGTGCGGAACGCCGGACTAGATGGACCCCGGGTCTGATCCGGTGCAGGCATTTCTTATGTTCTTATGTTTAATTGGTGTGTGTATCGGTGTGTGTATCTGTGTGTGAGTGTATCTGTGTTTGTTTCTGTGTATGCATGTGTGTGTATGAGTATTTGTGTGTGTGTATATCTGTGTGTGTATATCTGTGTTTGTATATATCTGTATATGTATATCTGTATGTGAATGAGTGTTTTTTATCTGTGTGTGTCTGTATATCTGTATGTATATATCTGTGTGTGTGTCTCTCTGTTTTTGTATCTGTGTCTGTATCTTTTGTGTGTGTTTCTGTGAGTCTCTGTGTGTATATCTGTGTGTGTGTGTGTATCTATGTGTGTGTGTGTATCTGTGTGTATATCTGTGTGTGTATCTGTGTATGTGTGTTTATCTGTGTGTATCTATTTATGTGTTTGCGTATCTGTATGTGTATCTATGTGTGAGTATGTATCTGTGTGTACGTGTGTATATCTATATGTATGTGTGTATCTATGTGTGAGAGTGTATCTGTATGTGTGCGTATCTGTGTGGGTATGTGTGCGTGTGTATATCTGTATGTGTATGTATATCTGTGTGTGTGTGTGTCTGTATATCTGTTTGTTTGTATGTATGTATATCTGTGTGTATCGGTGTGAGTATCTCTGTGTGTATATGTGTGTGTGTATATCTGTGTATGTGTGTTTGTTTATCTGTATGTATGTATGTGTGCGTGTATATCTGTGTGTATGAGTGATTGTATCTATGTATGTGTGTGTATCTGTATGTATGCATGTGTGTGTATGTGTGTGTATATATATGTGTGTATATCTGTGTGTATGTGTGTGTGTGTGTCTGTGTGTATCTGTATGTGTGTTTATCTGTATGAGTATATCTGTATGTTTATGTCTGTGTGTGTATCTGTGTGTGTGTATGTGTTTATATGTATGTGTGTATGTGTATGTGCATATCTGTGTCTGTATGTGTATATGTGTGTGTAAATCTGTGTGTGTATATGTGTGTAAATCTGTGTGTGTATGTGTGTGTATATGTGTATGTGCATATCTGTGTGTATGTGTATATGTGTGTGTAAATCTGTGTGTGTATATGTGTGTAAATCTGTGTGTGTATGTGTGTGTATGTGTGTGTATATGTGTATGTGCATATCTGTGTGTGTATGCATGTGTATGTGTGTGTAAATCTGTGTGTGTATATCTGTGTGTGTGTATCTGTGTGCGTGTGCATCTATGTGTATGTATCTATGTGTAAGAGTGTATCTGAGTGTGTATGTGTGTATATCTGTGTGGAGTGTATCTATGTGTGAGAGTGTATCTGTGTGTGTATGTGTGTGCGTGTGTATCTCTGTATGTGTGTGTATGTCTGTGTTGTGTGTATATATCTGTGTGTGTATAAGTGTTTGTATCTGTGTATGTGTGTGTATGTGTTTTTTTGTTTCTGTGTTTGTGTCTGTATATTTTTGTGAGTTTGTATATCTGTGTGTGTATATCGGTGTGTCTCTTGTGTGTGTATATGTGTGTGTGTGTATATCTGTGTATGTGTATCTGTATGTGTGTGTATCTATGTGTGAGAGTGTATCTGTATATGTATGTCTGTATATCTGTATGTGTATATATCTGTGTGGATGTGTGTGTATCTGTGTATGTGTGTATATCTATGTGTATTTCTGTGTATGTGTGTATATCTGTGTGTGTTGGGTGTGTATATATCTGTGTTTGTGTGTGTGTATCTGTGTGTATGTGTATATCTGTGTGTGTGTGTCTCTGTGTATATTTGTGTCTGTATATCTCTGTGTGTGTTTGTATATATCTATGTGTGTATCTGTATTTGTGTGTGTATACCTATGAGTGTAATTGAGTTTGTGTGTTTGTGCGTGTGTATATATCTGTGTGTGTATCTGTGTGTATGTGTGTGTGTATCTGTATGTTTGTATGTGTGCGTGTATCCGTGTATGTGTGTGTATCTGTATGTGCGCGTGTATCCGTATGTGTGTGTATGTGTATGTATCTGCGTGTGTATATGTATCTGCGTATGTGTATGCCTGTTTATCTGTGTGTGTATCTGCTTTAGTGTGTGTGTATTTGTATATATGCATGTATCTATATGTGTGTATGTGTATGTGTGTGTGTATGTATGTGTGTCGATGTGTGTGTGTATGTGTGTCTGTGTGTGTCTATGTATGTCGATGTGTGTGTATGTGTGTGTCTGTGTGTATGTATGTGTGTCGATATATGTGTGTGTATGTATGTGTGTGTCTATGTGTGTGTATGTGTGTGTGTGTCTATGTGTGTGTATGTGTGTGTCTATATGTGTCTATGTATGTGTATGTATGGGTGTCGATGTGTGTGTCTATGTGTGTGTATGTGTATGTCTATGTGTGTGTATGTGTGTGTCTATGTGTGTGTATGTATGTGTGTGTATGTGTGTGTCTATGAGTGTGTATGTATGTGTGTGTCTATGTGTGTGTATGTATGTGTGTTGATGTGTGTGTATATGTGTGTGTATGTGTGTGTATATGTGTGTGTATGTGTGTGTGTCTATGTGTGTGTATGTGTGTGTATGTGTGTGTGTATGTGTGTGTATGTATGTGTGTATGTATATGTATGTGTCTGTATGTGTGTGTGTGTATGTGTGTGTCTGTGTATGTGTGTGTGTATGTATGTGTATATGTATATATGTGTATATGTGTGTGTATGTGTGTCTGTGTATGTATGTGTATATGTATATATGTGTATATGTGTGTGTATGTGTGTGTCTGTGTATGTGTGTATGTATGTGTATATGTATATATGTGTAGATGTGTGTGTATGTATATGTGTGTGGATGTGTGTGCATGTATGTGTGCATGTATATGTGTGTGGATGTGTGGATGTATTTGTGTATGTATATGCGTGTGGATGTGTGTGTAAGTATGTGTATCTGTATGTATATCTATATGTGTATGTGTGTGTATATCTGTGTGTGTGTGTGTATCTGTGTGTGAATGTGTGTGTATACCTGTGAGTGTATCTCTGTGTGTGTATCTGTGTGAGTGTATCTGTGTGTGTATGTGTGTGCGTGTGTATCTCTATATCTGTATATCTGTGTTGTGTGTATATATCCGTGTGTGTGTCTGTTTATCTGTGTTTGTGTCTGTATATCTGTGTGTGTATATTTGTGTGTGTATATGTGTGTGTGTCTGTGTGTATATGTCTGTGTGTGTATGTGTGTGTGTGTGTTTGGTGTATGTATATTTGTGTGTATTTGTGTGTATATATACCTGTGTGTGTATGTGTGTGTATGTGTATGTATCTGTGCGTGTGTGTATCTGTGTGTGTGTATGTGTGTGTATGTATGTGTATGTTTGTGTATATGTGTGTGTGTATCTGTGTCTGTTTTTGTACGTGTGTATCTGTGTGTATCTGTGCATGTGTATCTGTGTGAGTATGTGTGTGTGTATCTGTGTCTTTCTGTGTATGTGTGTATTTATCTGTGTGTGTTGTGAGTGTATATATCTGTGTGTTTAGTGTGTATCTGTGTGTGTTTGTGTGTATCTGTGTGTGTGTATATTTCTGTGTGGGTTGTGTGTGTGTATCTGTGTGGGTATATCTCTGAGTGTGTCTCTGTGTATATCTATGTTTGTATATATCTGTGTGTGTCTTTGTGTGTATATCTATGTGTGAATTTGTGTTTGTATGTGTATATTTGTGTGTGTGTATCTGTGTGTATATTTGTGTGTGCATATCTGTGTGGGGGTATATATCTGTGTGTGTATATGTGTGTGTATCTGTATGTTTGTATGTGTGTGTGTATCCGTATGTGTGTGTATGTGTGTTTGTATCTGCGTGTGTATATCTCTGTATATGTGTGTGTGTATCTGCATATGTGTATGTCTGTTTATCTGTATGTGTGTATCTTCGTGAGTGTGTGTGTTTTTGTGTATATGCATGTATCTGTATGTGTGTGTATCTGTATGTGTGTGTGTCTATGTGTGTGTATGTATGTGTGTGTCTATGTATGTGTGTGTATGTGTGTGTCTATGTGTGTGTGTCTATGTGTATATGTGTGTGGATGTTTGTGTCTGTGTGTGTATGTATGTGAGTATGTGTGTATGTATGTGTGTATGTATATGTGTGTGGATGTGTGTGTCTATGTGTTTGTATGTGTGTGTGTCTGTGTGTGTGTGGATGTATGTTTGTATGTATATGTGTGTGGATGTATGTTTGTATATGTGTGTGGATGTTTGTGTCTGTGTGTGTATATATATGTGTGTGTCTGTGTGTATGTATGTGTGTATGTATATGTGTGTGGATATGTGTGTGTCAATGTGTGTGTATGTTTGTGTATATGTATATGTGTGTATGTGTGTGTATGTATATGTGTGTGGATGTGTTTAAGTATGTGTGTGTATGTATTTGTGTATGTATATGTATGTGGATGTGTGTGTAAGTATGTTTATCTGTGTAGCTTTGTGTGTGTTTCTGTGTATGTGTGAGTGTATATCTGTGTATGTATCTGTATGTATGTATCTCTGTGTGTGTATCTGTATGTGTATCTGTGTGTATCTATGTGTGTGTTTGTGTGTATCTGTGGTGTGTGTGTGTATATCTGTGTGTGTGTTTGTGTGTGTATGTGTGTGTATATCTGTGTGTGTTTGTGTCTCTATATCTGTATGTGTGCGTATATCTGTGTATGTGTTTGTGTCTGTAATCTGTGTGTGTATATATATATCTGTGTGTCTATATCTGTTTGTGTATTTGTTTGTGTGTGTATCTATGTGTTTCTGTATCTGTGTTTGTGTGTATATCTGTATGTTTGTATGTGTGTGTGTATCTATATATGTGTGTATATGCGTGTGTATCTGCATGTGCATATGTGTGTGTATCTGCTTGTGTATATCTGTGTATATGTGTGTTTGTATCTGTGTATTTGTATTTCTGTGTGTGTATCTGCGTGTATATGCATGTATATGTATGTATATGTGTGTATATGCATGTGTGTGTATCTGTATGTATATATGTGTATCTGTAGTGTGTGTATCTGTATATGTTTGTTTCTGTGTGTGTATCTATATGTTTGTATCTGTTTGTGTGTATCTGTATCTGTGTGTATGTGTATCTGTATGTGTTTGTATGTGTATGTGTATCTGTATGTGTTTGTATTTGTATGTGTATCTGTGTATCTGTATGTGTGTGTATGTGTTTGTATGTATGTTTGTGTATGTATGTGTATGCATATATGTGTGTATATCTGTATGTATGTGCGTATCTGTGTATGTGTGTATATCTGTGTGAATATGTGTATGTGTGTATCTGTGTGTGTATGTGTGTATCTGTATGTGTGTGTATCTACGTGTGTGTGTATCTGTGTATGTGTGTGTGTGTTTTTGTGTATATGTGTGTGTGTATGTATTTTTGTGTGTGTGTGTGTATATGTGTGTGTGTCTGTGTGTGTATGTATTTGTGTATGTATATGTGTGTGTATGTGTATATGTATGTGTTTGTATTTGTATGTGTATCTGTATGTGTGTGTATGTGTTTGTATGTATGTTTGTGTGTATGTATGTTTGTGTGTATGTATGTGTATGCATATTTGTGTGTGTATCTGTATGTATGTGCGTATCTGTGTATGTGTGTGTATATCTGTGTATATGTATATCTGTGTGTGTATGTGTGTATCTGTGTATGTGTGTGTATCTGTGTATGTGTATCTGTATGTGTGTGTGTTTTTGTTTGTGTGTGTATGTGTGTGTGTCTGTGTGTGTATATGTGTGTATCTTTGTATGTGTGGATGTGTGTGGATGTATTTGTGTATGTATATGTGTGTGGATATGTGTGTATGTATTTGTGTATGTATATGTGTGTGGATGTGTGTGTAAGTATGTGTATGTGGATGTGTGTAGCTGTGTGTGTATCTGTGTATGTGTGAGTGTATATCTGTGTATCTGTGTATCTGTGTATGTGTGAGTGTATATCTGTATCT
This sequence comes from Geotrypetes seraphini, assembly GCF_902459505.1. NCBI lineage: Eukaryota > Metazoa > Chordata > Amphibia > Gymnophiona > Dermophiidae > Geotrypetes > Geotrypetes seraphini. Next base: position 116,380,431 of record NC_047094.1, read on the forward strand.
GTGTATGTGTGTATCTTTATGTGTATCTGTGTGTATGTGTATCTCTGTGTGTATGTGTATGTGTGTGTTTGTGTGTATCTGTGTTTATGTGTGTGTATATCTATATGTGTGTTTGTTTGTATATGTGTGTATATCTCTCTGTGTGTATTTGTATATCTGTGTGTGTATATCTATATGTGTGTTTGTTTGTATATGTGTGTATATCTCTCTGTGTGTATTTGTATATCTGTGTGTGTATCTGTGTTTGTGTCTGTATATCTGTGTGTGTCTTTATCTGTGCGTCTATCTGTGTGTATCTGTGTATATATCTGTGTTTGTGTATCTGTGTTTGTGTATCTGTGTATGTATCAGTGTTTGTGTGTATATCTGTGTATCTGTATGTTTGTATATGTGTGTATCCATATGTATGTGTATATGTGTGTATCTGCGTGTGTATATGTGTGTGTATCTGCGTGTGTATATCTGTGTATATGTGTGTATATCTGCGTATGTGTATTTCTGTGTGTATCTGCGTGTATATGCATGTATCTGTATGTATATGTGTATATATGCATGTGTGTGTGTATCTGTATGTGTGTGTATCTGTATCTGTGTATCCGTATGTGTGTTTATTTGTATGTGTATCTGCGTGTGTGTATCTGTTTGTGTATCTGTATGTATGTTTGTGTGTATGTATGTGTATGCATATATGTGTGTGTGTTTATCTGTGTATGTGTGTATCTGTATTTGTGTGTATGTGTGTGTAAATCTGTGTGTGTATATGTGTATGTGCATATCTGTGTGTGTATGTGTATGTGTGTGTAAATGTGTGTGTATATCTGTGTGTGTGTATCTGTGTGCGTGTGCATCTATGTGCATGTATCTATGTGTAAGAGTGTATCTGTGTGTGTATGTTTGTGTGTATATGTGTGTCTGTGTGTGTGCATGTGTGTGTATCTGTGTGTGTGGATGTGTGTATCTATGTGTGTATGTATATGTGTGTGTGTATTTGTCTATGTATATGTGTATATGTATTTGTGTATGTATATGTGTGTGTAGGTATGTGTAGGTATGTGTATCTGTATATGTGTGTAGCTGTGTGTAGCTTTGTGTGTGTATCTGTATATGTGAGTGTATATCTGTATCTGTGTGTGTGTATATCTGTGTATATCTGTATATGTGTGTATCTGTGTGTGTGTATCTATGTATATGTGTATCTCTGTATGTATGTGTGTATCTGTGTGTGTATTTGTGTGTGTATATCTGTGTGTGTTGTATGTGTGTGTGTTTTTTGTGTATGTTTGTGTGTATATGTGTATGTGTGTTTGTGTGTATCTGTGTGTGTATCTATGTGTGTGTGTGTTTTTGTGTATGTGTATGTTTATATGTGTATGTATGTTTGTGTGTGTATCTGTGTGTGTGGATGTGTGTGTCTATGTGTATATGTATGTGTGTATGTATATGTGTGTGGATGTATTTGTGTATGTATATGTGTGTGGATATATGTGTATGTATTTGTGTATGTATATGTGTGTGGATATATGTGTATGTATTTGTGTATGTATATGTGTGTGGATATATGTGTATGTATTTGTGTATGTATATGTGTGTGTAAGTATGTGAATCTGTAAGTGTGTAGCTTTGTATTTGTATTTGTATGTGTGAGTGTATATCTGTGTGTGTATCTCTGTGTATCTATGTGTGTGTGTGTTTGTGTGTATACCTGTGTGTATGTGTGTGTGTATATCTGTGTGTGTATCTGTGTTTGTGTCTGTATATCTGCTTGTGTTTGTATATATCTGTGTATATATTTAATTGTGTGTGTATCTGTGTTTGTGTGTGTATATCTGTGTTTGTGTGTGTTTATCTGTAGGTTCGTGTGTGTGTGTATCCATATGTGTGTGTATCTGCGTGTATATATCTGTATATGTGTGTGTATCTGCATATGTGTATTTCTGTGTGTGTGTATCTGTGTGTATATGCATGTATCTGTATGTATATATGTATATATGCGTGTGTGTGTGTATCTGTATGTGTGTGTATCTGTATATGTTAGTATCTATGTGGGTGTATCTGTATTTGTATTTGTATGTGTGTGTATCTGTGTGTGTATGTATGTTTGTGTGTATGTATGTGTATGCATATATGTGTAAGTGTATGCATATATGTGTATCTGTATGTGTGTGTATCTGTATGTGTGTATCTGTGTATGTTTGTGTGTGTGTGTTTTTGTGTATGTGTATGTATGTGTGTGTGTATGTGTATGTATGTTTGTGTGTATGTGTGTGTGTTTATGTGTATGTGTGTGTATGTGTATGTATGTTTGTGTGTGTATGTGTATGTATGTTCCTGTTTTTATGTGTGTGTGTTTGTGTGTATGTGTATTTATGTTTGTGTGTTTGTGTGTATGTGTGTGTGTTTGTGTCTGTGTGTGTGTGTGTATGTGTATGTATGTTTGTGTGTGTATGTGTATGTATGTTCGTGTTTTTATGTGTGTGTGTATGTGTGTGTATCTGTGTGTGTATGTGTGTGTATGTATCTGTATGTGTGTGTGTCTATATCTGTGTCTGTATCTATATGTGTGTGTTTATATCTGTGTGTGTCTGTATATCTGTATGTGTGTGTATCTGTATGTTTGTATGTGTGTGTGCATCCGTATGTGTATATCTGTGTGTGTGTGTGTGTATCTGCATGTGTATATCTTGTGTTTATGTGTGTGTATCTGTGTATGTGCATGAATCTGTATGTATATTTGTGTGTATCTGCCTGTGTGTGTAACTGTATCTGTATGTATGTGTGTGTATCTGCCTGTGTGTGTAACTTTATCTGTATGTATGTGTGTATCTGCCTGTGTGTATCTGTTTGTGTATATATGTATATGTATGTATATGTATCTGTGAATCTGTTTGTGTGTGTATCTGAGTGTGTGTATCTATATGTGTGTGTGTGTGTGTGTGTGTGTATGTGTGTATGTATGTATGTGTGTATTAGAGAATGATACGGTGATTGTTATCCGCGGCTACCTGCGAGTAGCGTCGGTTAATCCGCCGAAACGGGGAAAGAAAAAATAGTGGTCGCTGCAGGGCAGAGACAAGGCCTTTCACTACCCCGTGGAGCGGTGAATGGACTTGTCTCCGCAGTGAGGCAATGAAGGATCGTGTGGTGCATCAGCCCCTACCCGCCTGATCGTAGCGTTCCGCCATCTCCCTCCCTCCACCTCACCTTAGATGCAGAGTTTGCCGACTTTCTTTTTCGCCCAGCCGCACACTTTCAAAGAGCCGCACACACGCGGCTGCTCAAGTTATTCAATCTTCTCCTCTGCTACAACTTCCTGTTTCCGGTTGCATCAGAGGAGAAGATTGAACAACATAGCAGCCGCACATGGTTGGCTTTTTGAACACGTTTGGCTGGGCAAAAAAGAAAGTCGGCAAACTCGGCATCTAAAGTGAGGTGGAGGGAGGGAGTTGACTGAACGCTGCAATCGGGCAGGAGGGGGCTGCTGTACCGCGTGATCGCGCATGTTCCCGGCTCACACTAGGAAGGAGGGAGTTGGAGGGAAAGAGATTCTGGGCCAAGGGGATGAAGAGGGAGAGAAAGAAACCCACAGCAGGAAAGAAAGGGGAGGGCAGGCAGGTGAGCCTGATGCTGGAAGCAGGGGAGGGGGGAAGAAAGAGGGAAAGAAGCTAAATGGGATTGCAGAAAAGAGACACATTAGTGTGGAAGAGGAAGACAGGGGAAATCTGGACACAGGAAGGTAACAGAAACAGGGGAAATTATGTGCATGGGGGCATAGGGAAAGAGACATAAAGGGGACATACATGCCATGGGGATGGTATATGGACACAGGGGAGGGCAATACCAGATACATAGGCGAGATATTAGAAATGGTGAAAATAGGAACACAGAAGCGAGATTGTTTGGGGACCAAGCTCACAGGCTCCAGCGGCTTGCACAAATTACATTGTAACATGCCACGAAAGTAAGAGGGAGGGAGGTAGATAGATAGGCCGCATGAGAGGAGCTGAAGGGTGGTAGAAAGGAACAGATGGTGAAAGAGGGAGGGAAGGGTGGTGGTGGAAAGGAATAGAACAGACATTGAAGGAGGGTGGGAGGAACAGACCCTGAAAGGAAATGTGGAAGACAGAGTGGGGAGAAGACACTGGAAGGGAAGACAGATGCCAGACTATGGGGGAACGGAGGGAAGAAGATGGATGCCAGACCAGTTGGGGGGGGGGGGTGAAGGGATAGGCACAGTAACAGAGCAAATGTAAGATGCAGAGAGAAGACACACAGTGGATGGAAGGAATTGAATGAGAAGATGAGGAAAGCAGAAACCAGACAACAAGGTAGAAAAATATTATATTTATTTTCTTTTTCTTTTTTTGCTTTAGGATAAAGTAGTATATTAGTTGTGTTGATAAAAATTTATAAACAAAGCCCTGCCAGCTGAACATCTCTTTCTCTAGTTCAGCAGCCAGAACTTTGGTTTATAAGCAAGGAATAAGCTAAATATTGCAGTATTGAGGCTTATATGGATGCTGCGGGGATGGTGACAGGATGGTGAATGGGATGGCAGTGATGGTGACGGGGCGGTGAAGGGAATGGCGGTGACGGGGTGGTGAAGGGGATGGTGGGCCGGGGATGGGTCAGTGACGGGTACAGATTTTTTCCCCGTATCATTCTCTAGTGTGTATGTATGTGAATGTATGTTTGTGTGTGTGTGTGTATCTGTATGTGTGTGTATATATGTATGTGTGTGTATCTGTACGTGTGTGTGTATCTGTATTTGTGTGTGTGTTTGTATGTATATGTGTGTGTATCTGTGTGTGTGTGTGTGTGTGTTAGAGAGCTGAATGGGAATGATGGAAATCCCGCCTGATCTGTGGGGATGCCGCGGGTTTCCCCTACAAGTCATGGGAATCCCGTGGGGATGCCCCCTCTGGTCACGGGGATCTCGTGGGGACGCCACCTCGAGTCGCGGTGATCCCGCGGAGTTGGAAGCAGCTCGAGCCGAGAGGCTTGTCTTCTTTTCCTGCCTGCACTACACCACACATAGCTGACCCAGAAGTCTTTCCACGGAGGGAAGGCTTTGTATCAGTTACAAGCAGCGAGCAGAGATCTTCTCAGAACAGTGCTTCTTAATCTCCCTACCAAAGGCTCCATAGAAGTTGACTTTTGATTGGACACTGGCACGAAGTAGAAATCAGCCAATGAGTTTTAAGTTAGCAGCAAAAGAGACGCCGCAGCAATGCTGTTCAAATTACTTCTGCAGAGTCTTTGGTAAGGAGATTAATTTTTGTGCGCTTGTGTGATGTTAATTTATAGCGACAAGTAAACGTTTCAGGCTATTGTGAACAATACTATTTTACCATGCTACCATTACAACTCCTGCTGTTATCTGGACTCATTTTTAAACTAGTGGTAGCTTTCACCCCCCTCTAGGTTTTGTTGTGTTTTTTTGGTGCTGGTTCAGCATATGCCATTGCATGTCTTCCTTTTACATTGGAGTGAGTCACGTCTTGGAATGAACTTCTTTAGCTTTCTTTCGATGCGATTCATACCTTTTAGAAGTTCACCACAGGCTCTATGAATGCCTTCCACAGCTGTTCTTTTACATGGTTATGGCTTAGTCCATATTTTATGCCTAGTGTTCGAAGTTTTCTGTTATGACTGTCCATTTCTTATCAGTATTTAAACAGGCTTGCCATGAGTTTTAAATCATCTTTTATTGATTTTCATGTATGATGTGATTTTTTAATGCCTGGTTTATGAGTTTTTTCCCTGTTATGAATGTCTGTTTTTTGGTATCTAAATGTTCCTTCTATCTCTTTTAAGTCTGCTCTTATTGATTTTTATGGATGATGTGATTCTTATGCATAATTTATTCCTGTTGTATGGGATCTTTATTGTTATGACTGTTTATTTTTAAATTGGTATTTTAAAGTGCCTGCTATGAGTTTGTGTGTGTATCTGTATTTGTATGTATCTGTATGTGTTTCTGTGCGTGTGTGTATCTGTAAGTGTGTGTATGTGTGTGTGTGTATGTGTGAATCTGTGTGTGTATCTGTGTGTATATGTGTGTGTGTGTATATCTGTATTTGTATGTATCTGTATGTGTTTGTGTGTGTATCTATATTTGCGTGTATGTAGGTGTCTGTGGTATGCGTGTGTGTGTATGTGTATCTGTATGTGTGTGTATCTTTATTTGTTTGTATCTGTATGTATGTGTATCTGTGTGTGTGTATCTGTATTTGTGTGTATCTGTATGTGTTTGTGAGTGTGTATCAACATGGGTGTGTATGTGTGTATCTGTGTGTATGTGTTTATCTGTGTGTGCTTATCTGTATATGTGTGTATCTGTGTGTGTGTATGTATGTGTATGTATGTATGTGTGTTTGTATGTGTGTGTGTATATCTGTGTATGTGTGTGTGTGTGTATGTATGTTTGTGTGTTTATCTGTGTGTGTGTATGTTTGTGTGTGCATCTATATGTGTGTATCTGTGTGTATGTGTGTGTATATCTGTGTATGTATGTGTCTGTGTGTGTATCTGTGTGTATGTATATGTATGTATGTGTATGTGTGTGTATATATCTGTGTGTGTGTGTATATGTGTGTATATGTATGTGTGTCGATTTCAGTTTGTGTGTTTGTGTATGTATGTGTGTTTATGTGCGTATCTGTGTGTGTGTGTATCTAGAAACATAGAAACATAGAAGATGATGGCAGAAAAGGGCTACAGCCCATCAAGTCTGCCCACTCTGCTTACCCACCCCCTGTCTATGCCCTAATGACCCAATTTCCTTATCTTGACCCTCGTAGGGATCCCACATGGGTATCCCATTTATTCTTAAAGTCTGGCACTCTGCCTCGATCACCTGCACTGGAAGCTTGTTCCAATGATCAACCACTCTCTCTGTGAAGAAATACTTTCTGGTGTCGCCATTAAATTTTCCGCCCCTGAGTTTGAGCGGGTGCCCTCTTGTGGCCGAGGGTCCCTTGAGAAAGAAAATATCATCTTCCACTTCGACACGTCCCGTGAGGTACTTAAATGTTTCGATCATGTTTCCCCTCTCCCTACGTTCCTCGAGAGTGTAGAGCTGCAATTTGATCAGTCTCTCTTCATACGAGAGACCCTTGAGCCCCGAGATCATCCTGCTGGCCGTCCGTTGAACCGATTCAATTCTGCGCACATCTTTACTGTAATGTGGCCTCCAGAATTGCACACAGTACTCCAGATGAGGTCTCACCATGGCCCTGTACAACAGCATTATGACTTCAGGCTTTCGGCTGACGAAACTTCTATTGATACAACCCAATATCTGCCTTGCCTTAGATGAAGCCTTCTCCACTTGATTGGCAGTTTTCATGTCTGCACTGATGATTACTCCTAAATCTCGTTCTGCTGAAGTCCTAGTTAAAGTTTCTCCGTTCAAGAAGTATGTCCTGCATGGATTTCCGCTTCCGAGATGCATGACCTTACATTTCTTAGCATTGAAGCCTAGCTGCCAGGTTGAGGACCAACTTTCCAATGTAAGCAGGTCCTGCGCCATATAATTCTGTAAACTGCATTCACTTACTATATTATATAGTTTGGCGTCATGTATGTCATGTTTGGCGTCATGTATGTGTCATGTATGGCGTCATGTATGTGTATCTCTGTGTGTATCTGTGTATTTGTGTGTATCTGTGTGTGTATCTGTATATGTGTGTGTAGCTCCGTCTGTGTGTATCTGTGTATGTGTGTGCATCTGTGTGTATCTGTATGTGTGTGTATGCGTGTGTGTGTTGATTTGTGTATGTATGTGTATCTGTGTGTGTATCTATGTCTGTGTATCTGTGTGTTTATGATTGTGAGTGCATGTGTGTGTATGTATGTATGTGTGTGTATTTTTGTGTGTGTATCTGTGTGTGGGTCTATGTGTGAATGTGTGTGTATGTGAATGTGAATGTGTGTCTGTGTGTGCATATGTGTGAATGTTTGTGTGTATGTGAATGTGTGTGTATCTGTGTGTGTGCATGTGTGTGCATATGTGTGTGTATGTGTGTTTGTATCTATGTGTGTGTATGTGTGTGTGGGTATGTGCATGTGTGTATCTGTATGTGCGTGTATCTGTGCGTGTGTATCTGTATGTGCATGTATCTGTATGTGTGTGTATATATGAATGTGTGTGTATGCAATTCTGTGTGTATGTGTATGTATATATCTGTGTGTATCTGTATGTGTGTGTACATGTGTGTGTGTATCTGTGTGTGCGTATCTGTATGTGTATGTATCTGTATGTGTATTTGTGTGTATGTGTGTGAATTTGTGTCTATGTTTGTGTGTATATGTCTGTGTGTGTGTGTGAATCTATGTGTGTCTATGTATGTGTGTATGTATGTGTGTGTATGTGTGTATATCTATGTGTGTATGTGTGTGTAAGTATGTGCGTGTGTGTATGTGTATTAATCTGTATGTGTGTGTGTATCTGTGTGTGTGTGTGTATCTGCATGTGTATATCTGTGTGTATATGCCTGTGTATCAGCGTGTGTGTATCTGCGTGTGTGTGTATCTGTATGTGTGTGTATCTCTGTGTGTATCTCTGTATTTGTGTGTATCTCTGTGTGTATCTGTATATGTGTGTGTAGCTCCGTGTATGTATCTGTGTATGTGTGTGCATCTGTGTGTATCTGTATGTATGTGTATGCGTGTGTGTGTTGATTTGTGTATGTGTGTGTATCTGTGTGTATCTGTGTGTGTATCTATGTCTGTGTATCTGTGTGTCTATGATTGTGTGTGCATGTGTGTGTATGTATGTATTTGTGTGTATTTTTGTGTGTGTATGTGTTTGTATCTATGTTTGTGTATGTGCATGTGTGTATCTATGTGCATGTATCTGTGCGTGTGTATCTGTATGTGTGTGTGTATATATGTATATGTGTATGCAATTATGTGTGTGTATATATCTGTGTGTATATGTATGTGTGTGTACATGTGTGTGTGTATCTGTGTATCTGTGTGTGCGTATCTGTATGTGTATGTATCTGTGTATGTGTGTGAATGTGTGTGTCTATGTTTGTGTGTATATGTCTGTGTGTGTGTGTGTGAATCTGTGTGTGTCTATGTATGTGTGTGTGTATGTGTATATATCTATGTGTGTATGTGTGTGTGAGTATGTGCGTGTGCATATGTGTATTAATCTGTATGTGTGTGTGTATCTGTGTGTGTGTGTATCTGCATGTATATTTCTGTGTGTATATGCCTGTGTATCAGCGTGTGTGTATCTGCGTGTGTGTATCTGTATATGTGTTTGTATGTGTGTGTATCTGTGTGTGTGAATATGTATGTGTGTATGTGTATGTGTTTGTGTGTGTATATGTGTGTCTGTATGTGTGTGTATGTATGCTTGTTTGTATCTATGTGAGTGTATGTGTATCTGTATGTGTGTGTATGCTTGCTTGTATCTGTGTGTGTGTTTATATGTGTGTGTATGTGTGTATCTGTATGTGTGTGTATCTGTATGTATGTGTGTGTGTATTTGTATGTATGTGTGTGTATATCTGTATGTGTGTGTATCTATGTGTGTGTATCTGTATGTACGTGTGTGTGTATCTCTATGTGTGTGTATCTTTATGTGTGTGTATCTGTATGTGTATGTATGTACGTGTGTGTGTATTTGTATGTATGTGCGTTTATGTGTGTCTATTTGTATCTGTGTATGTGTGTATCTTTATGTGTGTGTGTGTGTATCTGTATGTGTGTGTATATTTGTATGTATGTGTGTATCTGTGTGTGTGTATTTGTATGTATGTCTGTATATGTATGTGTGTGTGTATTTGTATATATGTGTGTATCTGTATGTGTGTGTATCTGTGTGTGTGTATCTGTATGTGTGTATATCTATGTGTTTGTGTATCTGTATGTGCATCTGTGTTTGCGTGTATGTATATCTGTGTGTGTATCTATATGTGTGTGTATCTGTATGTGTGTGTGTATCTGTATGTGTATGCATGTACCTGTATGTGTGTATGTGTACGTATGTGTGTGTATGTATATTTGTGTGTGTGTGTATGTGTATATCTGTGCGTATATCTGTGTGTATGTGTGTGTGTGTGTATCTGTATATGTGTGTATGCTTGTTTGTATCTATGTGTGTGTGTGTTTATATGTGTATGTATGTGTGTGTGTTTATATGTGTATGTATGTATGTGTGTGTATCTGTATGTGTGTGTATGCTTGTTTGTATCTATGTGTGTGTGTGTTTATATGTGTATGTATGTGTGTGTATCTGTATGTGTGTGTATGCTTGTTTATATCTATGTGTGTGTGTGTTTATATGTGTATGTATGTGTGTGTATCTGTATGTGTGTGTATGCTTGTTTATATCTATGTGTGTGTGTGTTTATATGTGTATGTATGTGTGTGTGTTTATCTGTATGTGTGTGTATGCTTGTTTGTATCTGTATGTGTGTGTGTTTATATGTGTGTGTGTATCGGTATCTGTATGTGTGTATCTGTATGTATGTGTGTGTTTTTGTATGTATGTGTGTGTGTATCTGTATGTGTGTGTATCTGCGTGTGTGTGTGTGTATCTGTATGTATGTGTGTGTGTATTTGTATGTATGTGCGTGTATCTGTATGTATGTGTATGTGTGTGTATTTGTATCTGTGTGTGTGTATCTTTATGTGTGTGTATTTGTATCTGTGTGTGTGTATCTTTATGTGTGTGTATCTGTATGTGTGTGTGTATCTGTATGTGTGTGTATATCTATGTGTGTGTGTGTATCTGTATGTGTGTGTGTATCTGTATGTGTGTGTGTATGTGTGTATATCTATGTGTGTGTATGTATCTGTATGTGCATCTGTGTTTGCGTGTATCTGTATGTATGTATATGTGTGTGTATCTATGTGTGTGTGTATCTGTATGTGTATGTGTGTACCTGTATGTGTGTATGTATATTTGTGTGTGTGTGTGTGTATATCTGTGCGTGTGTATATCTGTGTGGGTGTATGTGTGTATCTCTGTATGTGTGTGCATGTGTATCGAGGTAGCCACCAAGAAATTATCTGACCATGAAAAATCTTTTGCTTCTATAGTCAGACCTAAGCTAAAGCCAGCTCCTACCAAGCCTGCACGCCCTGCTCTTATCTATCAAAGGCGTTTTGCTCCAAAGCCAGCTCCTTATACTCGCCCTCCTATGAAAAAACAACAACCTCAGAAGCAACAGAAACCCCAACCTTCTGCTGCACCTAAGGCTTCTTAGCCTTTTTGACTGTTTAAAACAGAGCATAACCTCCACCGTTCTGTCTCCCTTTCCCCCTATAGGAGGTCGTCTCCATCATTTTTACAACCGATGGGCGATAATTACATCCGACCTCTGGCTGCTTACCATCATCAGGGAAGGATACTCTCTTCATTTACTCAGGTTCCACCAGAGCTTCCTCCAAGAGAGTATCCTTCCAATCCATCCTAGACTGCCCTTCTTCTTCAGGAAGCTCAAGCTCTGCTTTCTCTCCATGCCATCGAACCAGTTCCCTTGGAACAGCAGAAAAGGGGGTTTTACTCCCGTTACTTTCTTGTTCCGAAGAAGACGGGCGATCCGTTAACCATTCTGGATCTCAGGGCTCTCAACAAATTTTTAGTCAAAGAAAAGTTTCGAATGTTGTCCCTGGCATCTCTTTATGCCCTTCTCGAGCAGAACGGCTGGTTATGCTCTCTGGATCTCAAGGAGTTCTACACTCATATCCCTATTCACCCAGCCTCCCGTCAATATCTCAGATTTCGGGTGGGGAATCTGCATTATCAATACAAAGTACTACCCTTCGGCCTGGCCTCGTCTCCCAGAGTGTTCATCAAGTGCCTGGTAGTGGTAGCGACTGCTCTCCGGAACCATGGTCTTCAGGTATTTCCCTACCTCGATGACTGGCTCATCAAAGATTCCACATCTCAAGAGATTATTGTAGCGACCCAAAGGGCTACCTGGTTCCTGCAAAGTTTGGAATTCGAAATCAACTTTCCCAAATCTCAACTTCAGCCCTCGCAGATTGGAGCTGTTCTGGACACTGTTCAACTCAGAGCATTCCTTCCACAACAATGTCTGGATGCTCTTCTTCAACTCTCATACAGTGTCCTCTCGCTCTTCCATCTCAGTGAGACACATGATGGTACTTCTGGGTCATATGGCCTCCACAGTACACGTGACTCCTTTTTCCGGACTTCACCTCAGAATTCCTCAGTAGACCCTGGCATCTCAATGGACGCAAGTTTGCGATCTTCCTTCGCGACACATTTCAGTCACTCCTTCCTTCAAGAAATCTCTCCGTTGGTGGATGCTCTCTTCCAATCTTTCCAGAGGCTTGCTTTTTCAAACTCCCCTCATGAAAAGGTTCTCACAACAGACTCTTCGACCTACGCTTGGAGTGCTCATCTAGATGGTCTCCGTACTCAAGGCCACTGGACCAGTACGGATCGTCAATGTCACATAAATCTGTTGGAACTCAGAGCGATTTTCAAGGCTCTCAACGCTTTTTAACATCTTCTTCGCGACCAACTGGTCCTCATCCGGACGGACAACCAAGTCGCCATGTATGTTCAAATATATTTTATTAAGCTCAACAAAACCATCAAACAAGTAACAAATCAAGTATTAGCAAGCTCAGCATTTTGGATAACAAAACCCGTCCCTGCATAAAAGAAGGCCCCCCTATCACAACACAACCCACCCCAAAATAAATAACCCCCCCCAGGGTCCTCCTTCCAAGAACATCTCATCCAAAGAAAAGTATACAAAAATCAGGCAAACCAGGTGGAACAAAGGAAAACAAAATGCAAAGAGTCAACAATTCAGCAAGCGTCTTCGGGCCAGCAGGGTCATAGTTGTCCAAAATGGTTCCCAAGTGCGTTGAAAGACCCGGGCTGGGAGAGAAGAAAGGTCCAACACATCTCTCCGTTCCCACATCAAAAGAGTAATCATCCGATATCGCCAAAGAGAGTAATCGGGAGCAGTATCTTCAAGCCAGCGCAGCAAAATACATTTCAGGGCCACCAAGACAATCCATTTAAGGAAAGCTGCAGCTCCCCGCACACGAGGGAAGTAGTGAGGAACAGTTCCAAACAAGAACAAAGGGAAGCAGCGAATGGTAATTTTCCAGATGCGCTCCACAAAGACAAAAATAGCATTCCAAAAGGCTTGAATATCTGGGCAAGTCCAAAACATGTGTCCCAAGCCCGTTTCAGGAGCTTGGCATCTAAGACAAGCTATAGTTTCACGAAGGCGAGATAAATATGCCCTCTTTGGAGAGATGTACAAGCGGAAAACTAACTTATAGTGTTGTTCCCAAAAGGTGGTATACTTTCGAAAGGTTGGCAACCTACAGACAGCCTGTGAGAGCACATCATCTGGCAAATCTACAGCAAGGTCACGAGCCCAGGCCTCCCGTAAATGGGAATGATCAAACAAGGGGGACTCATCCTTCAAATGGCGATGATGGAATTTAAGTGGGACTGGAAGTTGAGAACCAATGGTGAAAGCCGTAGAGAGCAACTCGTGACAAGAGGCAGTCAAAGAACTGGAGGGTAAAGAAGAGACATAATGATGAAGTTGCATATAAGCAAAATAATCAGTGGGGGGAGACCAAACTCCTCTTGCAACAATGCAAAAGGCTTTATTTTGCCATCATCATCAACCAAGTGAAAAACATAGTGAATCCCCCTTGTTTCCCACCAAGCAAAACTCGGCCCATCTATCCCTGGCAGAAAGGAGCCATTAAAGCGGATAGGCAGAAAGGGAGTTACAGAAGCAGAAAGAGCATGGAATTTACAGACCCAGTGCCAAACCTTCCTCAAGGGACAGTGGAGCACTTTCGCAGAGAGAGGTTCGGGCTCAAGAGAAGGAAGAGAATGAAAATAAGCACTAAAGTGAGTAGAGCGAAAACAAAAAAGTTCCAAAGAAGTATTATCGAATGCTGAAGTACCCCTAAAAAGGTCATAAATGTGACGCATGCCACAACCAACAGTCAAGTAACGAAGATTCAATAAACCCAATCCGCCCCTGTACCATGGAGCCGTGGCCCTCTTATAAGGCAGACGAGGCCGCTTCCCTGACCAAAGAAATCTCTGAACCAAACGTACCAGTCGTCTCTCATCTCGAGAAGACAATAAAGAAGAAGGACCTGAAAGACATATAGCCAACAGGGAACAATAAGCATGTTGTAAGGATGCACCCGACCCAAGAGCGAAAAGGGTAGACCTCCCCATAGCTGCAATTTGTTCTGAAGGGCCTGGAACAGTGGTTCCACATTCAAGCGATACAAATAAGATAAGTCCTGAGGAATAAAGACCCCCAAGTATTTCAAGGTAGAGTCCGCCCAACGAAGAGGAAATGCACCCCTCCACCGAGAACGCAGCTCGGGTGGGAATAGTAAGGCCAAGGACTTATCCAGATTAAGAGACAAACCAGAATAAAAGCCAAATTCGGAAATAAGATCCAACGCTGTCAGTAAAGAATCTTCAAGCCTAGTGAGAATCAAGAACATATCATCCACAAATGCCAACGTCTTCAACTCCATTCTGGCAATGCAAAGGCCCCACACTTCCGCAAATCCTCGAAGAGTACACAGCAAAGGTTCCAAAGAGAGGAGAAACAACAAGGGGGAAAGAGGGCAACCTTGTCGGGTGCCATGAAGAATAGGGAAAAAATCCGTGCGGGTTCCGTTGACGAGAAGCGAAGCCCGCGGGTTAGAGTAAAGAGAGCGAAGAGCATCAAGGTAGAAACCCCCCAACCCAACATATTCAAGGGTACAAAACAAGAAAGACCAATGGACACTATCAAACGCCTTAGAAGCATCAAGACTGACAAACAGAGCCGGAATCTGATGTGATTGACAATGGGCAAGTGCAAAGAGAACTTTACGGACATTACAGACGGATTGACGCCCCCGGACAAACCCGACTTGATCCTCATGAATAAGCTCAGGAAGATGTGGAGCAAGACGATCAGCTAACATACGGGCAAAAAGCTTGAGATCCACGTTGATCAAGGAGATGGGACGATAGGATCCTGGGGAGTCAGCCTCCTTGCCAGGCTTCAACAACAAAGTGATGAGGGCCTCATTGGCATAACGCGGGAAGGAGCTCTGATCGACAGCAGCGTTAAAATAAGCCAGCAAAGGGCCATAAAGATGAGGAGAGAGAAGGCGGTAAAAGTCACCCAAAAAGCCGTCCGGACCAGGGGCTCTATCTGAATGGAGAGCTTTAATAGCAGATTCTAATTCAGCCGCACGAAAAGGGCTGTTAAGAGAAGACACTACATCTTCCGACAGGCGAGGAAGACCAGAAGACTGAAGATAGTCCGTCAATAAGTCCAGGGAAACATCATCGGGAGCAGCATATAACTGGCCAAAAAAGTCCAAAAGCACTCCGGAGATATCAGCCGTTGTGGTCGCCACCCCCCACTCGAGGTCCGAAGAGACAAGATCGGTTTTCTATCAGTCTCAGCTTTAACTAAGCGGGCCATGAGACACCCTGGTTTGTTGCCAAACCGTTGAAAGCGGTGTTTATGAAAAGCCAGCCACCATTGGGAACGAGAATGAAGTAACGAATTTAAAGCCTCCTGGGTAGATAGATAGCATTCTCGGGTCTCCCATGAGGGATGCAAGTGAAAAGACCGCTTAGCCACACGTAAAGCCCGTTCTAGATTAATAATTCCCTGATTGATACGCTTGTTACGAGCACTCAGGAAAGAGATAATATGTCCCCGAATCACCATCTTACCTGCCTCCCAAAACAAAATTGGATCAACCAAGTGGGTAGCATTGTTGGTGGAGTAGTCCTCCCATTGGGCCTGCAAAAAGGTTTGAAATTCCTTGTCTTTAGCTAGATAGGCTCCAAGACGGGATCCGAAGATATTCAGAATCCAGAGAAACATCTATCCAAATCGGAGTGTGGTCCAAAATATTCAGGGGACCAATCTCTGCCGACTGGACAAAAGGGAACAACGTTGAAGACAAAAGGATATTGTCAATCCAGGACTAGGTCCCATGAGCCCGAGAAAGATGCGTATAATCACGAACTTCAGGATGTAATAGCCGCCAAAGGTCAACCACTGAAAGAGCATCACAAAAGTCAGAAAGAAGGCGACCCTTAGCCCCCAAAGAGGCAACAGAAGGTCCGGATTTATCCAAGTCTGGGTGCAGTACCAAATTAAAGTCACCCAAAATGAGAAGCGGATCTCCAGAAAAACAAGAGCAAAGCTGAATCAAACGTTGAAGAAAAGCGGATTCCCCCGAATTGGGACCATAAGCCACAAGCAAGAGATAAGATCGGGCACCCAAAGTGAGGCGCAAGAGCAAGGATCTCCCATTGCTAACCTTGTCAAGAACCTGTACTCCAAGAGGCGAAGCTTTACGGACCAACATAGCTACCCCACCATGGCGGCCCTGAGAGGAAGCAAAATAGACCCCACCCACCCAAGATCGGTCCAATTTAAGATGTTCCGAGTCAGTCAGGCGGGTTTCCTGTAAACAAGCAATATCTGATCGGTAACGCTGTAAAGCAGCTAATATTTTGGACCGCTTTATCGGAGATGTAATGCCCCCCACATTCGAAGAGGTTAATCTAAAAGGGGTACTCAGGTCAGAAAGTCAGGAGGGAAGAGTAGTAGAAAAGGCAAAAGAAAGGAATGTGAACTACTCCAGGGGCCCAGCCACCCCCCAGAGCATCGATCCTGCACCACCAGCATAACCTGAAAGAAAAGACATGAGTAATGCAAAATCGAAATAAACAAAATGAACAGTCTGAAGGAGGACCCCCCACCCTACCAACCCAACCTGGCCCAACCCCATCCCACCCAGCCAAAAAGCACCCAAGAGAGGTGGAAAAAATAGCTACAAGTTCTAAAAAGCACAAATACACCAGTCACCCAGCCCTCACCACCAGGAGACGAAAAGAGACACAATGAGAAAAGTCCTGCAACACAACACACCCGTACAGAGCAACATGCCAAAACTAACAAAGAAGGTTTGGAGAACCAAAAAGGCCTCCGGATAAAAGAACAAACTAAAAATGCAAGGTGAAAGAGCAACACAGTGGGACAGATCGCACACCACACAAGAAGTGCCACAAAAAGAGCCCGAGGCCTAAGTAGACCCGACTCACCCAGTCCAGGGAAAAATGAAGAAAAGATCACTCCGGATCCACCACACACTATGAGTACTCAGCTACCTAGTAGCTCTCCCAAAAAACCCCTCAGCAAACACACAAGCATACCAACCCATACAACCAAATAAAGGGTCCCGACTCAACCCACTCACAAAAGGAACAAGAGTGAATTTCCAGGAGCAAGCCTCAGTAAAGTAACAAGCAGGCACTAAAGAACCCCAATTGCTCAGCAGTTCAGTGTCACGATGCAGCCGAGGTGCTCGGTTCAGCAAATAAAGAATCCACAAAGGCCTGAGCCAATTCAACAGAGTCATATGTCCTCCACCCGGCACCCGTCCAGATCTTTAAGAGTGCTGGGTATAACAGCATAAAACGATGTTTTTTTTAGCAGCGAGAGCAGAGCACAGGGGAGAAAAAAGCCTTCGGCGCTCCTGAAGAGAAGGAGAATAGTCCTGGAAAAGCCGAATTGGTTCCCCTTCAAATGTTAAAGTATTCCGCCGCTGTTTATACTGGCGCATTAGTTCAACCTTATGAGCATAATGATGAATCTTCAGGATGACCACCTGGGCTCTGGTACGATCTTCACGCGGTTTACCCAAATGATGCGCTCTTTCCAATGTCAGCAGTCCCATACCCTCAGGTAGCGGAAATTCCTTCCGAAGCCAAGATTGCACTCGAGAAAGGACTCCCGAGTCAGACACCATTTCCGGGAGTCCCACCAACCTTAAGTTATCTCGTCTGGAGCGGTTCTCGAGATCATCGAGTTTATCCGCTTGCCTTCTCACTTGGTCCCGAAGCGAAACCAGTTCAGCAGAGGAAGAAGCATGGGCGTCCTCAACCGTGGAGACACGTTTTTCCAGGTCTCCGGTACGCTGCGTGGTATCAGCTAGCAAAGTCTCTAAAGTGGTAAGTTGTCCTGAAAGCTGGTCAAAACGAGCATCTAACACGCGCACCACCAATGCGGATAAAGTTTCAATATGTTCAGCAGTAAGCTGTAGTGCAGGTCCTGACTCCATTGTCACCATCTTGGTGTCCGTTTTTGCTGAACGTGAAACCTTTTCTTTGTCAGATCTAGTGGCTCTCCCACTCATCATCAGTGGGCTAACTAGGTGGACAAACTTGTCCATACACCACCTCTCTTCGAGTGCTGGAAGCAGTAAAACTGGAAGCAAGTTTAGGGTGAAAAAGGACCCAAGGCCTCGGAGCACGAGTCAGTCACGTCCTTCCCGGCTCAGCACATCACGTGGTCTCCCCAAGTCGCCATGTATTATGTCAATAAACAAGGAGGGACCAGCTCTGCCTCCCTTTGTCAAGAAGCGATGAAGGTTTAGGACTGGGCAATCCGCCATAACACCTTCCTCAAAGCTGTCTACATTCAAGGGGCGAAGAATTGCTTGGCAGACAACTTGAGTCGTCTTCTACAACCTCACAAATGGACTCTCCTCTTCATTCCTTGCCTCTTCATCAAATTTTTTCACAATGGGGAACCCCTCAGATAGACCTCTTTGCGGCTCCCCACAACTTCAAACTGCCTCAGTTCTGCTCCAGGATATACTCTCCTCACCACCTCGAGCAGATGCTTTTCTTTTAGAATGGACGAATCTCTTCCTCTATGCATTCCCTCCATTCCCTCTCATTCTCAAGACTCTGGTCAAGTTGAAGAACGATCATGCCACCATGATTCTCATCGCTCCTCAGTGGCCAAGACAACCTTGGTACTCCCTTCTACTTCAACTCAGCACCAGGGAGCCAAACCTTCTACCAGTTTTTCCTTCTCTGCTTACACAGAGTCAAGGATATTTGCTTCATCCCAACCTGCAGTCTCTACACCTGACAGCTTGGTACCTTTCAATGTAACTCCTCTTCAGTTTTCTCAATCTGTAAGAGATGTCTTACAAGCTTCTAGGAAGCCTACCACTAGACAATGCTATCACCAAAAGTGGACTAGATTTTCTACGTGGTGTTTTTCTCATCATACGGAGCCTCAGCATTCCTCCTTATCTTCTGTTTTGGACTACTTGTTGCACTTATCCAATTCTGGCCTCAAGTCTACATCTATCCGAGTCCATTTCAGTGCAATTGCGGCTTTCCATCAGCCTATTGAAGGGAAACCCCTCTCTGCTCATCCAGTGGTTTCTAAATTCATGAAAGGTCTCTTTAATGTTAACCCTCCTCTCAAACCGCCTCCTGTAGTTTGGGACTTCAATGTTGTCCTTTCTCAACTCATGAAGCCTCCATTTGAACCAATCGATAAGGCTTATCTGAAGTATCTCACTTGGAAAGTGGTTTTTCTCATAGCCCTCACTTCCGCTCGAAGAGTCAGTGAACTGCAAGCTTTAGTAACTGACCCACCATTCACTGTGTTCCATCATGACAAGGTGGTTCTTCGTACTCATCCTAAATTCCTACCTAAAGTGGTCTCGGAATTTCATCTCAACCAATCCATCGTCCTTCCAGTATTTTTTCCAGTCTCATTCTCATCTTGGAGAATCAGCTCTTCATACTCTGGACTGTAAACGTGCTTTGGCTTTCTACTTGGAACGCACCACACCACACAGAACTGCTCCTCAACTTTTTGTTTCCTTCTATCCAAATAAGTTGGGCCATCCTATTTCTAAGCATACCATCTCCAACTGGATGGCGGCTTGTATCTCTTTCTGCTATGCCCAGGCTGGATTACCCCTTCATAGTAAAGTCACAGCCCATAAAGACAGAGCAATGGCAGCTTCAGTAGCTTTCCTCAGATCTACACCTATTGAGGAAATTTGTAAGGCTTCTACTTGGTCCTCGGTTCATACCTTCACTTCTCACTATTGTCTGGATACTTTCTCCAGACAGGATGGACAGTTTGGCCAAACAGTATTACAAAATATATTCTCCTAAATTGCCAACACTCCCACCATCCCATTCTGGTTAGCTTGGAGGTCACCCATATGTGAGAATACCTGCCTGCTTGTCCTGGGATAAAGCATAGTTACTTACCGTAACAGGTGTTATCCAGGGACAGCAGGCAGCTATTCTCACAACCCACCCACCTCCCCTGGTTGGATTCTCTACTAGCTATCTGAACTGAGGAGACACGCCTTGCGCTAGGAGGGAAGGCGCTCGCACATGCGTGGTGCGGGCGACTTGAAACTTCGAGTTTTTTTCAAGCAAGTCTGCTTGCGAGGCATCCCCATCTGGGCTCCATCAATGACATCACCCATATGTGAGAATAGCTGCCTGTTGTCCCTGGATAACACCTGTTACGGTAAGTAACTGTGCTTTTTTTCCTACTCAGCCAACAGACATAAGAGAAGCACACACTTGAACTTCATTTTCCCCCCAGTTAGAGGATGTAAACTCAAAAGACACCACCAATATCTTCTCTCACACCAAGCAGCATTATGGGGTAAAGATCTAGAACAATTGCTTACGCCTTCCACTTATGGGGAATTTAGGAAACGCCTAAAAACATATCTGTTCCTGAAGTATCTAGACACTTGTCCCATATAACTCTTTCTTTTCAATAACGGTTCCCTTGAATTGTTAACCTCTATCTTTCACCTTTGTTAAGTTCTTTCAACTTATACCATCTTTTAATCGGGACCCGAGTCCTTTGCTGCCCCTCCCTCTTACCTTCCCGTGGGCCCGACTACAAACCTGGCGATTCCAGCAGCGTGTGCAGCAGTCTTCACACGCTGCTTCGGGCCCTTCTACTGCCCTGATTTGCTCTGCCGTGTCTCTGATGATGTCATCAGGGACGTGCCAGAGTAAATCAGGGCAGTAGAAGGACCCGAAGCAGCGTGTGGAGACTGCTGCACACTCTGCTGGAATCACCAGGTTTGTAGTCTGGACCGCGGGAAGGGAAAGGGGGCAGAGGAAACGCTAATGCTGCTGCACAGGGAACTGGTGGGGGGGAGGGAAATGGAGGGGGAGGGAATGCTGCTTTGGACAGACAGAGGGAGGAAGGGAGACAGAAAGAAAAGAAGAAAGACACAGGGGCAAGGAGATACCCAGAAAGACAGACAGACAAAGGGGGCCAGGGACAGAGACAGACAGAAAGAAAGACAGCGGGAATCGCATCAGGAGGGGTGCGGGATGCGGCAGAGGGAACTTTTCCAATGGGTGCAACTGGGCGGCTGTTGGGAACCTCTGATCAGGGGCAGAGCAAGGTAAGTATATCATAGGGATAAGAAGGAGGAGGGGGGAGAGAAAGGAAGGGACACCTACTGCTGGACAGGGGGAGAAGGAAAGAGGTGCTGATGGACAGGGGGGGTGAAGAAAAAGGAACAGAGGCCTATTGTTGGACAGGGAGAAGGAAAGAGGTGCTGCTGGACAGGGGGGGAAGTAAAACAAAGGGAGAAGGACTGCTGCTGCATAAGGAGAGCAGTGAAGGGGTGGTGGTGGACACAGGGGAGGTAAAAGGAAGGGAGAATGGACAGGGGGAGCAGGCAAGGGGTGGTGATAGACAGCCAAGGAAAAAGAAAGACAGAAAGAAAGAGAGCGGCTAAGGAGAGAGAGAGAAAGAAATAAAGACAGACAGACACACACACATATATTCTAGCACCCATTAATGTAACGGGCTATAAGACTAGTCTTTTAATCTTTGTAAACCGCATAGAACTTCACGGTCCTGCGGTATATAAACTGTTATTATTATTATTATTATATCTGTATGTGTATGTGTGTGTGTTTATCTGTGTGTGTATCTGCATATGTGTGTGTGTATCTGTGTGTGTGTGTATTTGTGTGTGTGTATCTGTGTGTGTGTATCTGTATGTGTGTGTGTGTGTGTGTATCTGTATGTGTGTGTGTATCTGTGTATCTGTATGTATGTGTATCTGTATGTGTGTGTATGTATGTGTGTGTATCTATGTGTGTGTGTGTATCTATGTGTGTGTATGTGTATGTGTGTGTATCTGTGTGTGTGTGTGTATATGTGTGTGTATCTGTGTATGTGTATCTGTATGTGTATCTGTGTGTGTGTATGTGTGTATCTGTATGTGTATCTGTGTGTGTGTTTGTATCTGTGTGTGTATGTATGTGTGTTTGTGTGTGTGTATTTGTGTGTGTGTGTGTGTATGCGTGTACATGTGTATGTGTATGCGTGTGTATGTATGTGTATATGTTTTTGTGTGTGTGTATCTGTATGTGTATGTGTTTATGTATGTGTGTGTGTATGTGTTGTTGCAACCCAGGCTCCTGATTCCCGCAGCGAGCTGGGTTCACCGCAAATGTTACTGCTCCCAGCGCGTTCCTTCCAACTAGGAAATCCTTCAGGCCACCTAGGCATCAGCCTAGGGTAAAAACAGCAGGTAAAATGTCCACAGGCAGGGAATCCACACACGCTCAAAGAGATTAAAAAATAAAGTTAGACTGTTATTCCTGACCCTGAGTCAGGTTGCTCTGAGGTTCTTAGAAGGCTATGATATGTTCCAATACATTGGTGAAAAAAAAACCAAAATATGCAATGCTAGGCCAACCTGGCTACACTGGTTTCACAACCGTCAGAATGACCCTTATTTCCAACATCAAAAGGAAAAACAATGAAATATAAAAAAACCCAAAACTATGGCTGGACTTCAGTTTCTACAGCTCTTCACCAGCCTAAATAGGTAAAGGTAAGTTCAGCAATAAGGAAACATACACACAGTTCTTGTTGCATGACAATAAACTTTCACAAGTCAAAAGTAAACTGTTGGAGGGCTCTGACACTGGCTGACTGCAGTCAAGGAACTTATTCAAATGGAGCTCCTCCATGGCTGACGTTTCCTGCAGCGCCTTATCAGTGGTTAATTAGTCTCCAGCTGTGTGGAGAGAACAGGGCTAAGGAACAGGGCTCCTTAAATGTTCAAGCAGTTTACAGCAACAACAATATAACCAAATATGCTTCAGAGGTTAGCTTTCAAACACAGAAAATTCATCTGTACACAAAATAAGCTTAGTCTCAGGATTTCACCAAGCAAAATAAACAGGTAAGAAAAAATAACAAAATTCTTCCCATCTTTCAGCTTGTGTCCATAACTTCTAACCTCCCACTAGGCTCATTGGTCAAACCAATATCCAAAGGTTCACAACCTTCCAACTGGTTCTTAATGGTGGGTTCATACTTTTCTGAAAGATCCACCATCTCACACTCTTCTCCCAGCTCCTCAGCATTCAACCTGGGAGAGACGTCATGTTGCCTTTCAGGAACAGGTTCCCAGCTTCTCTGCTCCTCTCTCTCTCTGGGTCTAAGGTGCTTCGTTTTAACAGGCTCCAATTCGCTCCTCCCTGCTCTGAAGAGGGGGAAGGGAGAAAGCTCCCTCTGCAGCTGTGTCTGCCTATGTGATAGCTTCCTGCTATGACTCAGGCTTTCTGGGAGCTGTAGTTTCCTAGCTCCTGAGTTCTTTTGAGATCTAATAGCAGGCTTGGGAGAGTAACCTGCAACTGGCCTGAACTCTCCCTGGCAGTCACTGTCTATCTCATTAATGTTGGTGCAAGGGAGGTCAGCGCTATCACACTTAGCAGAGTCAAGCTGGTCAGCTGTCCTGCATAGGGGCTTACTGCTCTTTCTAGTTAAACCTCAGACTAAACTAGCAGGAGAGCTAGATTTGTCACAATCCCCCACCGTTAAATGCTGACTCTCTCTTGTACCTCGGGGAGTCCCCATGTTCTCACCAACCACACACCTTATCAATGATGTTTTTTATTTCTACTTTTCTTTCCTGTGGGCCGATTGGATTCTGATCCTTGTGGACTCTCCTCTCCAAGCTGGTTGGGGCATAAGTGAGGAAAACATGCTGCCCACTGCTGGGCCGAGAGTACCACCTCTTCCCCCACAGATGAGTCTAACAAGAACTGATCATTTTCCACCCCATTTATGCTGTCCTCAGCCCTCGTCAATATATTCCTACTTTCCTTTTCCAGTCCCTGTGTCCTGGACGGGGGATCATGAAAATCCTCGGGCCAATGTAGAATTGGTATTTGGGTAGGTTCCCTCTGTCTACCTCCCTCCCTCTGGTCTCTAACTTCCACACTCTCCACCCTCTGGGCTAGGGCTGCTACGGCCTCTGACATTTCTTTCATGCCATCATCCTTTACCTGCCCCACTTGGGCCTATACATCTCTCAATGCACTTTCCACTTTCCAATTTACTTAACTGGGATTTATACTGTTCCAACTGGGTTTCGAAGGTCTGACTTTGCTTCACCCATTTACTCATTTCTACCTCCTTATCTTTCCATTGTCCTGTCAAGGTTTCTACGATCTTTCTTAAATCTTTTTGGTGTTGCTGACTACCAGACACCTGCTCTCCCACCTTGGAAAGTTGTTCAGATACCTCCACTAAGGCCTTACTAAAGGTCTCAGCATGCTGCTGATTCTGTTTCAAAACTTCCCATTTCATGTCTTTACTATGGGTCTCTTTATCTTTTATTAAGGTTCTTATTTCTCCTCTTAAACCTTCCACCTCCTTCCTCAACTCGGCCCCCTCCCTTTGTTCTAAGCTGGGTGGGCCTACTGGAACTGGGTGGGTTACAGGGGTTAATGCTTCAGAACCCTGTGTCTAAACCTTTTCTGTTGCTTGACCTATGGCCTGTTGGGATCCCCTACCTTCCGAGGATCCAAAGCCTTTAGCCCCTTTTTAAAAAAAATTTCTTTATTCATTTTAAAACTTTCAACAAGTAATTCATTATACAATCATATACACTATAATAATACTTATTAATCATACATTCACTGAAATCAAACTATAACTTCACCCTCCCATTCTTCTTCCAATATAATCATATAATTTTATACATATAAAATCCTCCCACCCTCCCCACCTTATACTTCAATAATCAAAAGGAGAGAAATAAATTATTATTATAATTAATCCTTACAATAATTTGTTAATGGCTCCCAGACCTCCATAAACTTTTTAGAACTTCCTCGTTGGACAGCTATTATTTTTTCCATTTTAAAAATATGGCACAATGAATTCCACAAAAAACTATAACTTTATCTATCATAATTTTCCCAATTCCTCATAATTTGCTTGGTCCTAAGCCAATCCTGACCTAAAATTAGGGAATGAGGAATGTGTGGAGCAATAGCTACCTTTAGCTTAATCACCTCTTCCCCCACCTTCAAACTCACAAGATGTCGGGAATATTCCTTCACATCCCCATGCACACACCAAACATTCACTTTATCCATTTCAACCTCCTCTTGTTCAGTATTACTGACTTGCTGCCATAGCTTCTGGCTCATGACACTCTGTTCTGCTCCTGTGTCAATTAGGGCAGACACCGACCTACCAGCCCTCACTTTCTGGTAATACTCCCCGTGCGTACCTTTCTTTACCTCACAAGCTATACTGAAGTCCCTCCTTTCTTTACACTCTCTCTGTCGGTGACCTTTTCCCCCACACCTAAAACAATAGATGGGGCAGAGATAAAGGGTTTCTTTGTGCATGTATCTGATGTACTTGGGGTGGGGTTAGGGTTAAGTCCTGGGCCCTGATATGTAAACTAAACTAAACTAAGTCTTAAGTTTATATACCGCATCATCTCCACGGAAGCGGAGCTCAACACGGTTTACAAAGCTTAAAAATACAAGAAGAGAGGGGAGAGAGAGTTTACAAGAGCATATGAAAAAGAGCGGAAGTAAGCAGGAGATGTTATATATTAGAGAAAAGCCAGGTTTTCAGTTGTTTTCGGAACAGTTGGAGGGAGCCCAGGTTCCGCAGCGGGATAATGAGATCGTTCCAAAGGCCCGTGATTTTGGAGAGGAGGGATCTTCCCAGTTTGCCTGCGTGGGGGATGCCATGTAGAGAGGGGAAGGATAGTTTATGTCTGTGGGCGGATCTGGTGGTAGCAGGCGTTTGGGCAAGGAAGGATAGAGGGATTAGTGGCGGAAGGATGCCATGAATTATCTTGAAAGCCAGACAGGAGCATTTGAAGTGAATTCTGGAAAGTACAGGGAGCCAGTGAAGATTGGTAAGTAAGGGGGAGACGTGATCAAATTTGCGTTTAGCAAAAATCAATTTGGCCGCAGTATTCTGGATGAGCTGGAGTCTGTGAAGACTTTTTTTTGTTAGGCATAGGTAAATGGCATTACAGTAATCGAGTTTGGATAAGATGATGGATTGTACCAGGACGGTAAAGTGTTTTTGGTGGAAATAGGATCTAACTTTCCTCAGCATGTAGAGGCTGAAAAAACATGATTTTGCCAAGGAATTCAGGTGATCGTTGAGGGAGAGGGAGGAATCGATAATGATGCCGAGGACCTTGCTTGAGAACTCAAGGTGAAGAGCGGGACCTGTGGGTAGAGTGAAGAGGGTGGGCAGGTGTACTAACTTTGGGCCGAGCCAGAGTAATTTTGTCTTTGATTCATTTAATTTCATCTGAACAGAGAGGGACCAGGCATGAAGTCTCATTATGCATGAGGTGATGTTCTCTTGGAGGTTTGTGAGGTTCTGGTCTGTTTCGAGGAGGATAAGGATATCGTCTGCATATGTGTATATTGTTTCAAGGGGGGATAGTTTGAGAAGCTTCAGGGAGGTCATATACATGTTGAAGAGGATAGGGGATAGGGGAGAACCCTGTGGGACCCCGCAGGATGGTGTCCACGAAGCGGATTTGGAGCCATTTGCGTTGACAATGTAGGAACGTGCGCGAAGGAAGTTTGAGAACCACTTTAGGACAAAGGAGTCTATTCCTATCTCGGAAAGTTGGTAGATTAGTATGTCGTGGTGCACGACGTCGAAAGCTGCGGAGAGATCGAACTGTAGGAGAACAGCAAATTTGTTTCGGGCGTGTAGTTGTTGCACCTTTGAGATTAAGGAAACTAGGAGGGACTCGGTGCTGAAGTTGGGCCTAAATCCGAATTGGTAGTGTTGGAGGATGGAGAATCTCTCTAGGTAAGAGGAGAACTGGGTAGCGACTATGGTCTCCAGAAGTTTTGTTAAAAGAGGGATGTTGGCTATGGGGCGGTAGTTCGATGGTAGGAAGGATCAAGATCGGCTTTTTTCAGAAGAGGGGATAAGGCAATGTGGCCCATTTCTGAGGAGAACAGGCCCGATAGTAAAGCTTTGTTTATAAGGTTTGTAAGGGAAGAGATGGCCTGCGCTGGGATGTTTTCGTAGAGGTAAGATGGGAAAGGATCTAGGATGCACTTGCAGGATTTAAGTTTCAGGCAGAGTTTAGAGATCTGGGGCTCGGATACAGGTTCGAAAGTAGTCCATGATCTGTCAGCAGGGATAGGGTCGGAGTCTTTCAGAAGAAGAGAGTTGTAAGAGATAGCTGGGGGGAACGAACTCTTTATGGTAGTGATCTTCTCGTTGAAAAAATTGGCTAAGTCATTTGGAGATGGGAGGGTGGGGGAGGGGGAGGAGTCATTTTTAGAAGTTAGGTTTCGCCAGATGTGGAAGAGTGTACTTTTTTGGTTTTTTGATCTGGAGATTTTATCTCCATAGAAGATCTTCCTAGCTTTTTTTAGTATGGAGTTTATGTATGGATTTGAGGTCTATTTGTTGGTCCTGGTCCTACTTTCTCCACAGGACCCTGAAAATCCAGATATGCCTCAGCTACAATCAAAGACTGATTAAGTTCCTGACAACCTTGCCTATTGAAGTGAGGCTCACCGGCCTGTAGTTTCCGGCTTCATCCCTGTGACCACTTTTATGAATAGGGACCACATCCGCTCTCCTCCAATCCCCAGGAATCACTCCCGTCTCCAGAGATTTGTTGAACAAGTCTTTAATAGGACTTGCCAGAACCTCTCTGAGCTCCCTTAGTATCTAGGGATGGATCCCGTATGGACCCAACGCTTTGTCCACCTTCAGTTTTTCAAGTTGCTCATAAAGACTCTCCTCCTTGAACAGCACAGAATCTACTCCTTTTTCTTGTGTAACTTTGCAAACAATCTCGGTACTTCTCCAGGATTTTCTTCTGTGAACGCAGAACAGAAGTATTTGTTAAGCACATTTGCTTTTTCCTCTTCACCCTCCACATATCGGTTCCCAGCATCTTTTAGTTTAGCAATTCATTTTTCATCTTCCTCCTTTCACTAATATATCTGAAAAAAATTTTGTCTCCCTTTTTTACATTTTTAGCCATTTGTTCTTCCGCCAGACGTATCTCTCTCTTGACTTCTTTCAGTTTCACCCTGTTTCTGCACTCCTCTTCTTGGTTTTTTTATATTTCACGAACGCCAACTCTTTCACCTTTATTTTCTCCGCCATTAGGTTGGAGAACCATATCGGCTTCCTTTTTCTCTTGTTTTTATTGATTTTCTTCACATAAAGATCCGTAGCCATTTATATCGCTCCTTTCAGCTTAAACCACTGTCTTTCCACTTCTCTTATGTCCTCCCCTACTAACAGCTCTTTCTTCAGGTACTCTCCCATTGCATTAAAGTCCGTACGTTTGAAATTTAGGACTTTAAGTATCGTGCGGCCGCACTCCACTTTAGCCGTTATATCAAAAAAACCGTTTGATGATCGCTACTTCCCAGGTGAGCACCCACTCGAACATTAGAGATACTCTCCATTTGTGAGGACCAGATCCAATATTGCTTTTTCCCTTGTAGGTTCTGTCACCATTTGTCTGAGCAGAACCTCTTGAAAGGCATCCACAATCTCCCTACTTCTTTCCGATTCCGCAGACGGAACATTCCAGTTCGCATCCGGCAGGTTCAAATATCCCAACAGCAGAACCTCCTTTTTCCTTTCAAACTTTTGGATATCTACAATCAGATCCTTATCAATTTTCTGCGATTGAGTCAGAGGTCTGTAGAATACACCCACATAGATAGAAGTTCCATCTTCTCTTTTCAGAGCGATCCATATCGCTTCTTCCTCTCCCCAGGTCTCTTGCATTTCAGTCGCTTGGATATTGATCTTTACATAGAGAGCTACTCCTCCACCTTTTTTACCACCTCTGTCCTGTGTGTATGTGTGTGTGTGTGTATCTGTATATATGTGTGTGAGTTTGTGTGTGTGTATCTGTATGTGTGTGTCTGTGTGTGTATATCTGTATGTGTGTGTGTATAAGAACATAAGCAATGCCTCTGCTAGGTCAGACCTGAGGTCCATCGTGCCCAGCAATCCGCTCACGCGGCGGCCCAACAGGTCCAGGATCTGTGCAGTAATCCTCTATCTATACCCCTCTATCCCCTTTTCCAGCAGGAAATTGTCCAATCCTTTCTGAACCCCAGTACCGTACTCTGCCCCATTACGCTCTCTGGAAGCACATTTCAGGTGTCCACCACACGTTGGGTAAAGAAGAACTTCCTAGCATTCGTTTTGAATCTGTCCCCTTTCAACTTTTCTGAATGCCCTCTTGTTCTTTTAATATTCGAAAGTTTGAAGAATCTGTCCCTCTCTACTCTTTCTATGCCCTTCATGATCGTGTCTCTTCTCCAGGGAAAAGAGACCCTGTTTCTCCAATCTCTCAGCATATGAAAGGTTTTCCATCCCCTTTATCAGATGCTTCGCTCTCCTCTGAACCCTCTCAAGTAATGCCATGTCCTTCTTAAGGTACGGCGACCAATATTGGACGCAGTACTCCAGATGCAGACGCACCATCGCCCGATACAATGGCAGGATAACTTCTTTCATTCTGGTTGTAATACTCTTCTTGATTATGCCTAGCATTCTGTTTGCCTTCTTAGCGGCCACTGTGCACTGTGCCATCTGCTTCATTGTCATGTCCACCATTACCCCCAAGTCCCTTTCTTGCGTACTCTCATTTAATAACATCCCTCCCATCGTATAGTTGTACCTCAGGATTCTGTTTCCCACATGTAATATTTTACATTTTTCAACGTTGAACTTCATCTGCCATCTCGTCGCCCATTCCCCTAGTTTGTTCAAGTTCCTTTGCAATTCTTCGCAGTCCTCTTTAGTCCGAGCTCCAATAAATAGTTTGGTGTCATCTGCAAATTTTATTATTTCGCACTTCATCCCTGTTTCTAGATCATTTATGAATATATTAAATATCGGTGTGTGTGTATATCTATATGTGTGTATATCAATGTGTGTGTATATATCTGTGTATATATGTGTGTGTGTGTATATCTGTGTGTTTGTATATCTGTGTGTGTATATCTGTGTGTGTATATATTTGTGTGTGTATATCTGTATGATTGTAAATATCTGTGTGTATGTGTGTATATCTGTGTGTGTATCTGTATGTGAGTGTGTATATCTGTGTGTGTATCTGTGTATTTGTGTGTATATATGTGTATATCTGTGTGTATATGTTTATATCTGTGTGTATGTGTATATCTGTATGTGTGTGTATATCTGTGTGTGTGTATATCTGTATGTGTGTGTGTAAATTTGTGTGTGCATATCTGTGTGTGTATATCTGTGTGTGTATGTGTGTATATATGTGTTTGTATAACTGTGTGTGTGTATAACTGTGTGTTTATATCTGTGTGTGCTTATCTTTGTGTGTGTATATCTGTGTGCGTGTGGGTATCTGTATGTGTGTGTCTGTATGTGTGTATCTGTGTGTGTATATATGTGTGTGTGTATATCTGTGTGTGTTTGTATATCTGTATATGTCTGTATATATCTGTGTGTATGTGTATATCTGTGTGTGTGTATATATATCTGTATGTGTATATGTGTGTGTGTGTATATATCTGTGTGTGTATATATCTGTGTGTTTATATGTGTGTGTATATATATATATCTGTGTGTTTATATATGTGTGTGTTTATATATGTGTGTGTATATCTGTGTGTGTATGTATGTGTGTATATCTGTGTGTTTGTATATCTGTGTATGTATGTGTGTGTATATCAGTGTGTGTGTGTGTATCTGTGTGTGTATTTATATCTGTGTGTGTGCATATCTATGTGTGTGTGTATCTGTGTATGTGTATCTGTGTTTATATATTGGTGTGTGTATATATCTGTATGTGTGTGTATCTATGTGTGTGTATATCTGTATGTGTGTGTATATCTGTGTGTGTATATCTGTATGTGTGTATATCTGTGTATGTGTGTATATCTGTGTGTGTGTATATCTGTATATCTGTGTATGTATATCTGTATATCTGTGTGTGTATATCTGTATGTATATCTGTGTGTGTGTGTATATCTGTATGTATGTGTGTATATCTATATGTGTATATCTGTATGTGTGTGTATATATCTGTATGTGTATATCTGTGAGTGAGTGTGTATGTGTGTATATGTGTACATCTGTGTGTATGTATATCTGTATCTGTGTGTATATCTATATGTGTATATCTGTATGTGTGTGTATATATCTGTATGTGTATATCTGTGAGTGAGTGTGTATGTGTATATGTGTATATCTGTATCTGTGTGTATATCTGTGAGTGTTTGTGTATATCTGTGTGTATATGTTTGTATATCTGTGTGTATGTGTGTATATCTGTTTGTGTATATCTGTGTGTATATGTTTGTATATCTGTGTGTATGTGTGTATATCTGTGTGTGTATATATGTGTGTACATCTTTATATGTATATATGTGTGTATATATCTGTTTATGTGTGTGTATATCTGTGTGTTTGTATATATCTGTGTGTGTATATCTGTGTGTGTGTATCTGTGTGTGTGTGTGTATATCCTTGTGTGTGTATCTGTGTGTATATCTGTGTGCGTGTATCTGTGTGTATGTGTGTGTATATCTGGGTGTGGGTGTGTGTATATCTGTGTCTGTGTGTGTATATCAGTGTATATGTGTATTTCTCTGTGTGTGTATATATATATCTGTTTATCTATGTGTATGTGCATATTTGTGTGTATATATAACTGTGTATGTGTATATTTGTGTGTTTATATATGTGTGTGTGTATATCTGTGTGTATATATGAGTGTGTGTGTTTATATCTGTGTGTGTATATCTGTGTATATTTGTATATCTGTGTGTATGTGTGTATATCTGTGTATGTGTGTATATTTGTGTGTATATATGTGTGTATGTGTGTGTATATCTGTGAGTGTGTATCTGTGTGTGTGTGTATCTGTGTGTGTATATCTGTATGTGTATATCTGTGTGTGTGTGTTTCTGTGTGTGTATATCTGTATGTGTGTGTATATCTGTGTGTATGTGTGTGTATATCTATGTGTATATATGTGTGTATGTGTGTGTATATCTGTGTATATCTGTGTGTATGTGTGTGTATATCTGTGTGTGTATATATCTGTGTGTATATCTGTATGATTGTATATATCTGTGTGTATATGTGTATTTGTGTGTGTATATGTGTATGTGTATATATCTGTGTGTATATCTGTGTGTATGTGTGTATATCTGTGTGTTTATATCTGTGTGTATGTGTGTATATCTGTGTATGTGTATATCTGATATATGTGTATATCTGTGTATGTGTATATCTGTTTGTGTATATATCTGTGTATCTATGTGTGTGTGTATATAACTGTATATATGTATATTTGTGTGTTTATATATGTGTGTGTATATCTGTGTGTTTATATAAGAGTGTATGTGTTTATATCTGTGTGTGTGTATATCTGTGTGTATTTGTATATCTGTGTGTATGTGTGTATATCTGTGTGTATATCTGTGTATGTGTGTATATATGTGTGTATGTGTGTGTGTATCTGTGAGTATGTGTGTGTATATCTGTGTGCATGTATGTGTGTGTATATCTGTGTGTGTATATCTGTGTCTGTGTGTGTGTATATCTGTATGTGTATATCTGTGTGTGTGTATCTGTGTGTATGTATATCTTGTGTGTATATATGTGTGTGTATATCTGTATATGTGTGTGTGTATATCTGTGGGTATGTATGTGTATATCTGTGTGTATATCTCTGTGTGGGTATATATCTGTGTATGTGTGTGTATCTATGTGTATTTGTGTGTATATGTGTATATCTGTGTGTGTATATCTGTGTGTATGTGTGTATATCTGTATGTGTGTGTATATCTGTGTGTTTGTGTATATATCTGTGTGTGTATATCTATGTGTATGTGTGTATATATGTGTGTATATCTGTATGTATATATATGTGTGTGTATATCTGTGTGTATGTGTATATATATGTGTGTGCTTATCTTTGTGTGTGTGTATATATCTGTATGTGTGTGTCTGTATGTGTGTGTGTATCTATGTGTATCTTTGTGTGTATCAATGTGTGTGTGTCTGTGTGTATATCTGTGTGTGTTTGTTTATCTATGTGTGTGTCTGTATATATTTGTGTGTATATGTATATCTGTGTGTGTATATATGTGTGTATATATCTTTGTGTGTGTATATGTATATCTGTTTTTATATATGTGTGTGTATATCTGTGTGTGTATGTGTGTGTATATCTATGTGTGTATGTGTGTGTATATCTTTGTATATCTGGGTGTATATCTTTGTATGTGTGTATATCTGTGTGTATGTGTGTTTATATCTTTGTGTGTGTGTATATCTGTGTGTATGTGTGTGTATATCTTTGTGTGTGTGTATGTGTGTGTATATCTGTGTGTATGTGTGTGTTTATATCTGTGTGTATGTGTGTACCTGTGTGTGTGTATTTCTTTGTGTGTGTGTATGTGTGTGTATGTGTGTGTGTATATATCTGTGTGTATGTGTGTGTATCTCTGTGTATATCTGTGTGTGTATGTGTGCATAACTGTGTGTGTATATCTATATGTGTGTGTGTATATCTGTGTGTGTATCTGTGTGTTTATATATCTGTGTGTGTATATCTGTATGTGTGTGTATATGTGTATGTATATATCTGTGTGTGTATATATGTGTGTGTGTATCTGTGTGTTTGTATATCTGTATGTGTGCGTTTATCTGTCTGTGTGTATGTGTGTGTGTGTATCTGTGTTTATTTGTATATGTGTGTATATCTGTATGAGTGTATATTTCTGTGTTTGTGTATATCTGTATGTGTGTGTGTATATATCTGTGTGTATGTGTGTGTATATCTGTGTGTGTATCTGTCTATATGTGTGTGTGCATATCTGTGTGTGTATATCTGTGTGTGTGTTTGTGCATCTATGTTTATTTGTATATGTGTGTATATGTGTATGTGTGTGTGCATATCTGTGTGTGTATATCTGTATGTGTGTATGTGTGTGTGTGTTTGTGCATCTATGTTTATTTGTATATGTGTGTATATGTGTATGTGTGTGTATCTATGTGTATTTGTGTGTGTATATCTGTATGTGTGTGTGTGTATCTATATGTATTTGTGTGTGTATATGTGTATGTATATATCTGTGTGTGTGTATATGTTGTGTGTGTATATGTGTGTGTGTATCTGTGTGTTTGAATATCTGTATGTGTGCGTTTATCTGTCTGTGTGTATGTGTGTGTGTGCATCTGTGTTTATTTGTATATGTGTGTATATCTGTATGAGTGTATATTTCTGTGTTTGTGTATATCTGTATGTGTGTGTATGTGTGTGTATATTTGTATGTGTGTATCTGTGTGTGTGTGTGTGTACGCGTGTGCATATGTGTATATATCTGTGTGCATGTTCGCATGTTTACGTACAAGTGTGTACGTGTTTAAATTGAAAAAACCCATACCAAAATGTTTTTGAGTGTATCTTCCACAGAATTCAGCTGATTTTTATGAAATTTAGTGTGTTGTGTCCTGAATGAAGTTGATGTAAATGTTTCTCACTGTACCACAACACTACCATTTGAAATCGAGTTGTTGCTATGGGATATTCGTAGAAGCAGATGATAGTTTGTAAGCAGTCTCTATCAAAATGGTTTTCACTGCAAAAGGATGAATTCTGACAGAAAAATGACGGCAGATTATCTTTATTTCTCTGAGAGATCGCATGTGCTTATCCCAGGAATTCAGACAATCTCTATAGAAACATAGAAACAACTGATAAAGAACTGGGCTAGATTTACTAAGCAAACCGATCGAGTACCGATCGGTTTGCGAGCCCTTTGCGACCCGATTTCCCTCAGAACCTATTCACTAACCTGAGTACTGATCCGATTCCGATCCGTGCATGCAAATGAGGGAAACGGCATGCAAAGTAGGCAGGGATGCGATTCACTAAACAAAAATCTTGAACATCGACTGGGCTGGCTGATCAACAAGAAGCAGCATTTGGGGACAAGTCGCTCACCTCCTTTCTGATTGTCCTGCCAGCCTTGCAGCCCTGAAATAAACCCACTCTCTGCCGCAACCTTCTCTCTGCCTCCCCCGGCTCTCCTGCTTCTTTGCCCTGATCTCCTGCTCTCAGCCCCTGACTTTCCATCTGTTTCACCGCTCTGCCCAGCCCCGATCTCCTGCTCTCAGCCCCCCGACTTTCCAGCTGTCTCGCTGCCCTGCTCAGCCCCGATCTGCTCTCAGCCCCGACTTTCCAGCTCTGTCTCGCAAGCCCTGATCTCCTGCTCTCAACCCCTGACTTTCCATTTCTGTCTCGCCACCCTGCTTAGCCCCAATCTCCTGCCCTTCCCCGCAGTGTGAACCTGTGGTTTTAACCTGTGGCTTAAAACCATGGGCTCGCGAAGTAGAAAAACACAGCTAGTAAAAAAAGGTAAAAAAGCTCTGCTGGGCATGAAGGGCTAGCACATGCGCTTGGTCTGCGCATGCTCAAGGATCACTTTCCAGCGATCCGTGCGGTTAGTGTGGGGCGTGCCAATGATCATCTCCATTTGCATGCAGGCCTTTAGTGAATTAGTCGGCCTGCATGCAGTCACCCACGGATCGGGCACGGAGAGGCAGGTTAGTGAATCTAGCCCTTATATCTTCTGAAACTTACCAAAATAACCTCTCTGTGTTGCAAATGTACTCTCCATTTTATATATATGGCATACGGAATTCCACCAGAAGTTGTAATTTAACCTGTCATAATTTTTCCAATTGTATGTTATTTGTTGAACTGCTACTCCAGTCAATATAAATAAAAGTTTGTTATTTGAAGAAATTTGACTCTGCTCTCATTGCCTTGTTTTGCTGCTATACAAGATTCGAGCAACGATCACTGTTGATTGTAAACCAGGCAGCAGATGACAGTGCTCAAGTCGCACATAAGAGCACATTGATGTTGTATGTGATATTGTATTGAGCCAGGAGAATACGCCACAAACACATTGAACAGCTCGCCAAATAGCAAGCGAAGCAGGAATAAGTCAGACAATGGAGGGTTACTCACAGTTCTGCAGTGACATGCCTATCAACAGTTTTAACAGCAGGTGAATGGAGGAAAAGGATTTTCTACCTCAGAAACTTCTCCAAATGACAAGAGATAAAGATCTTCGGACTGCCGGTCGGCTGGGTTCAGACTATGACCTCTGCCCCCATGGATCCTCACAACATGGTTGGGGGCGGGAAAGAGCCTGTAGTGGGGAAGAAGATTAAGAAGAGGATAAGCACTGTAAAAATGCTAGGGCAAGCTTGGTCCCTTTTTAAGGACACAGTTACTGAGGCACAAAATCTATATATACCGCTTATCAACAAGGGATCCAAGAGGAAAAGAATAAGGAACCGGCGTGGCACACTGTAGAGGTGAAGGACGATTCCGGAAGGTTGTGAATGTTATGCTGATCTTCAAAAAAGGTTCGAGGGGAGATCCAGGAAACTACAGATTGGTGAGTCTGACCTTGGTATAGGGAAAGATGGTAGAGGTGCTGAAAAAAGGACCACATTATTGATCACCTTGACAGATATGGTCTGATGAGGACCAACCAGCACTGTTTCAGCAAAGGCAGATCTTGTTTGACAAAATTGCTGCACTTCTTCGAGGGAGTAAATAGGCGGATATAAAAGGGCGACCTGGTCGACATTGTATATCTGGATTTTCAGAAGGCGTGAGCTGAGTGCTCCCACCTTTCTTTTGGATAATCGCTCAGATTTTGCCTATATATTCTGCTTTTATTTACGTCTGCAGCTTAGCTATACGCTTCTATCATCTCGCTAAGCGCTATGGCCAACAAAAAAACCAAGGCTGATATGCTCCCAGCGAACAAACGCCTAAAGTCGGCCCCTCCATCTCCCGACAAATCTGGCGTCATCACGCTCCTCGAGGAAGAGACCGACCCGATTCTCACCGAGCTTCAGAACATAAAAAAGCCTTGATGAAATCTCATATGGAGATATCAAAGGACATGCGAGTGGAACTAGAATCAATACATACCCAGATCGCAGCCTCACAACAGCACTTTGACCTTTTATCGGAACGAGTCGCTACTGTAGAGAAAGACATTCCAGCAATAAGAGCCAATTCGGTGGCCATTATAAAACTTTCTGCAGATCTTGAGGATTTGGCCAACCGCAATCGTAGGTCGAATTTGCGGATTCTAGGCATGCCGGAAGGGGCCGAAGGTTCTGACACACTTGCCTTCCTGACCGCATGGCTCCCCAAATTCCTCGAGCTCGAATTCTCACCGACCCTGGAACTAGAGCGAGCGCACCGATCCCCCTCTTCTTTGCAACCTGGAAACAAACACCCACGCCCACTGGTGCTCCGATTTCAACATACTCTGCAAATACTAAATGCCGCAAAAGGAAAAGCATCGATGCTGCACCAGGGCCGTAAGATCATCATTATGCCCGACCTGGCTCCCACCACGGCGGCTCGACGGAAAGCCTTTCTAGCCATGAGGCAGGATCTTAAGGACTTGGGAGCGCAGTACAGCCTCTTTTACTCAGCAAGATTCTGCGTTACCTACAGAAACAAGACAGATAACTACACAGATCCTGAGCTCTTACGCACCTGGCTTCACCAGACTAAGATGGGATAGCCCTCCTATGATCGTCTTTGCTATCTCTCTCTTCGCTGGACTCTTAGCGGCGTTCCTCCTGTGACCTGCCTACACGTGTTGAACTACGGCCTGTGTTCTCCTGTTAGCCGTGCTGCCTTCGCTTCTAAGGGACATTGCATCGCTTCCTTTCATGTCTTTTCTTAATGCTGTTTTAATAGCTCCTTTGGGTTTATGACTGATCCTTTATTGTTGTTTTTCCCAGGATTTGTCGGTTCTTCATTTGCCTTGCTTGCCGCCTTTGCTTGCTTTTCTCCCGCCATTTCGCCATTTTGTTTTCTGCTTCTTCCAACCTCCCCTCTTATTGTTTAATAATGGCCCTCTCCTTCCTCTTGCCTTATTCTTATATCTAATCCTTTCTACATTCCTACTTCCCTGCTCAGGAATACTTGTTTTTGTACATTGATTTGGCATTCATGTTTCTCTCTGTAATTTTCTTCGCTTACCAATGCATTTTTACCTGATTTGTTTTTGTTATCCAATTTGCCTTCCCTACATGTGGTGCATTCTTATTGACCTCTTCTCTTCTTTTGTTATACTCTACTGATCTACTACACCCTTTATACAATAATATTATTCCTTTTACTTGATGAATTTCCGACTCCCTATTTAATTACTTTATTCCTCTCTCTCTCTCCCTGATCTTCTTCTTTATGGAACTAACTGCATGCTGTTTACTTGACTTTCTTTCCAACTGCTCATTTTCTTTTCCACTTTTATATAATATTGTTCTCTAGATGAATTTTCAATACTCATTTTTGCCTTCTCCCACTTTTTTATCTTTCAGATGAATTAATGCTCCTGTCACGCACTTTATTTACTTTTATTATAGGGCTTTGCTTTACCTCTTATGCGATGAGTTCTCCTCTCTCTAATCAACTCTAATACCTTTTTCCCTGGTCTTCCGTGATGAATTATATACTGTCAATTGATCTTGTATTTCATTAACTATTTACTTTCAATTGCTTTATCATGTTCTCCGTATGTGCAATTTAAATTAATTTATTTATCTACTATTTTACTGCATCATTTCATACCCTATGAATTTCCACTTTGTGATTAATAATACTTAGCTTAATTCTTTATATTGTTCTTTTTCCCTGATATCATTCTATTGCACTGCTTCCCAGATGAATTTGACATAGCATTTAGTCTAATTCATATTTTATTTACCTTAGTACCTTCACTCTGCCCTGTTTATTTGATGAACTTTTGCTCTTGTTATGCACTCTAATTGCTTTTATTGCACAGAGCTGCTACATCACTTCTTTGCTGATTCTTCTTATGTCTAATTTTTTTTATATTGTGATATGTATTTTACTTTCTAGACTTATGTGGTATATTGTGTATTATTGAACTTACATCCAGATACTTATTTACTTTTACTTATAAAACTACATCCTCTGAATAGGCCTTCCAATTTTATTTTGTCTCCCTAATTTTTCATTATATTATTCTCTACCCCATGAATTTACACCTTGTATTTCCTCTTCCATAAGTATATTGCACTGTTTTTTAGATGAATGTGACATAGCATTCATTTTATCTCATGTAACACCTATACTTGCCTTCTCATACTACCTTTTCTTTGAATGAATTGGTACTTCTGGTCTGCATTTTAATTACTTTTACTACATAATTCTGCTCTATTATTTGTTTGATGAATCTTCATTTCTTTTAATATTTCCTGTATTATAAATCCCATTTTCTGGTCCTTTGTGATGAATTACATACTATTAATTTTTTTTTTTTTTTACTAGGATATTTATTCACTTTTACTTATTATATCATATCCTCCGACTATGCAATCTAATTTATCTTTTATCACAATTCTTGCACTGATACATTCTATATTTTATGAATTTACATCTTGTATTCTGTGTATTATTAGACACTAGTCACATGCATATATATTACTACTATGTTATATTACCCTATTATTTTGTGACTGTGCTCCCTCATAATGTCCTCTTATCTTGCTCCTTATTTATAGCACTGCATTCTTCCTTTGATTTTCTTTTTTTTTTCCCATCCCCCTGGGATCAACATTTTTTATATTCTGCTGAATCTCCTAGTCTTCTCCCCATTAGACCATTTACCCTTCAACATGTATTAAATACAGATAAGGCTCCTAGAGTCTGGCGATGTGGTATTTCCTTCATTCTATACTGCCTGACCATGTTTATTGAATACCTCGTTTACCTATGTACCCTCCTCCCTACTCGCATGTTCTTGTAACCTGTATTACTTCTCTCTGTTTTGGACATCTCACTCAAGTTATATTTACCATTGTTGGTATTTGGAATGACCATATTACTTTCTATCTCAAAGACAACACCCATAACTAAGATTGTTTTATATCTTACAGACTGTGTTTCTTGTCTGTATAAGCTGCATACTCTATTTTATTACTTAACATTTATACTCCACATATGTTTTAACTTTGTATCTCCTATATTTGTACTGGATAATCTACTCATTCTGTATTTACCATCGTTGGTATCTGCATTGATTACACTATTTTAGATATTGAGTGGGTCCTTGCAGCTCTTTGCCATATGTTTGACAAACTGGTGCTTTCTTCTTTCCCTTCCCCTTCCTGGAGAGGATTTCTCTTTATTTTTCTCTTCTGTACTTTTCTTGTTCTCTTATTGCCTACTTTGCTCTCAATCAGGACGGACATCCCCTCCCATAACTTCTATATCTTCCGCTTCATATTCCTTTCATATATCATCTCTTAAACTAGTCTCATGGAACGTCAACGGTATCAACCAATCTCTCAAATGTAAAAAAATTATAGATTATCTTAAATCAAATGACTATGATATTCTTCTCTTACAGGAGACCCATCTTAACTCTAATGACTGCTCCAAGCTCCATATCCCAGGATATACCACGCATTTATTTTCTCCGGCATCCCATAAAAAGAGAGGTGTATCCATTTTATTCAAAACCTCTTTACAAACTCGTGTATTACATCAACTATCTGACTCAGAGGGCAGATGGATTGCTACCTCAGTTCAAATTGGTGATTTGCTTTTCTCCATCGTCAATATCTATCGACCTACCGTCTTTTATGTCCTCTTTAAGAGACACCCTACTAGATGTAGCTGATAACCCTTTAATTATTGGTGGTGACTTTAATCTTCTGCTAGATGCTAGTAAGGATAGACACTCTCTTTCTCAATTCCGCCCTTCTAAAATGTGGACAGAACTTCATCATATCATTCAAGATCTGGGTCTCTGCGACCCCTGGAGATCTCTCCATCCTGAAAAACGTTCTTTTACATTCTATTCTGCCCCTCACCGCTCCTATTCTAGAATTGATTTCCTCATTTCCAAATCTCTTCTTCCTTTGGTCCGTGCTTCCCTTATCCACCCCATTATTCTTTCGGATCACGCTCCCATTGGTCTCCATGTGGAACTACAACATTCTCGTCCGAACCGTATTTGGAGATTTAATACCTATTCTCTCGGACTCTGCTTTTCTTGATAAAACTCGTAGTTTTATTTCAGAATTCTTTTTTAATAACACCTCCTCTACTTCATCTTATACCATCATTTGGGAAGCCTTCAAAGCGAGTCTAAGGGGTGAAGTGATCAGTTTTTTGGCATGGAAGCGTAAATCTGACCTCTCCAATATGGAGACCTTGGAAAAGGATATCTTCACATTGGAAAAAGAACAGATTAACACTAATCTCACCCAAGTCTCCTCAGTTTTAATTAAGAAAAAGGTTGAATTCAATTTACTCTCTCGTCTTAAAGCTCAGCAAGATTTTTTGATCTCCAAAACTGGTACCTATATGTCTGCTAACAAATCTGGGCACTTCTTAGCCTGATATCTTGCTAATCGTAGACAACGATCCAGAGTAGCAGCCTTATTACAAGAGGACGGGTCTTCCGCTACTGATGACGCCTCCATATCTCATCTCTTCACTTCCTTTTACAAAACTCTATACTCCTCTTCCTCTATATCTACGTCCTCTTCCTCTATATCTAGTGCTGATGTTTTCAATGCCATCTCCCGCCCCTCCCTAGACCCCTCTCAGGCTACCAGCCTCGGCGCTCCTATTTTAGAAGCCGAAATTTTGGAAGCCATCAAATCCCTTCCTTCTCATAAATCATCGGGACCTGATGGCTTTCCAATTGAATTTTATAAAACCTTCTCTGCTGTTCTTGTTCCACTGCTGAAACATCTCTTTGATTATCTTTTTTCTAATCCCATGGATCAAGGTAGATTTGCAGAGGCCCATATTATAGTTTTACCTAAAGCAGGTAGAGATGATACTCTAGTAGCTAACTATCGACATATCTCTCTGCTTAATACTGACTGTAAGATTCTGGCCAAAATATTGGCCTCACGATTGGACAAAGTTCTGGGCAATCTGATTCACCCCGACCAAGTTGGTTTCATGAAATCTCGATTTATTGGCGATAACGCACGCACTTTCCATGCTGTTCTAGATATTGCCCATTCCTCTTCTGACCCATTGATTGCGATCTCCTTGGATGCCGAGAGGGCCTTCGATATGGTAGAGTGGGATCATTTATTTGCTGCTCTTCATTGGTTTGGCTGTGGTTCGGACTTCGTGCATTGGATTCGACTACTATACACCAAGCCTTACTCTAGATTACGAATTAATGATACCTTATCTGGCCCCATATACCTTCACAGAGGCACCCGACAAGGCTGCCCCCTGTCTCCACTTTTATTTAATATTGCTCTTGAACCACTGCTACTGGCCATCCGTCAACACCCTCTCCTAACGGGAATTCCAGTAGGCTCCTTTCAAGTCAAGACATTAGCATATGCTGACGATCTGCTGGTGTTTCTCTCTAAACCTGCTTCCTCTATTCCTGTACTTCTTCAATTGGTATCTAAATTCTCTCGCTGTTCGGGTTACCGTATAAATTGAGACAAATCTGAAGTTATGCCTCTCAATGAAGTCACTTCTTTATCCGATTGTGGACCTATTTCCTTTCGTTGGGCCTGCTCATCTTTGAAATATCTTGGTACCCTTTTCCATCAAGATACTGACACTATGATGTCTATTAACTTGTCTGCATTAATGACAAAAGTGGATGCTCTGGTGAGGAGATGGTCCCCTCTCTCATTGTCGTGGTGGGATCGCCTTGAAGCCTTTAAAATGACTATTACTCCAATTGTTAACTTTTATCTTTCCATGCTGCCTAGGCTGGCCCCGAAGGAATTCTACAAAAACATCGAGAGCAAGCTATCTACTTATCTTTAGTGTAAAAAGACTTCTCACATCTCACTGAATATCCTCAAATCCTCTAAAGAAAATGGAGGCATGGGATTCCCAGATTTTTTTCTCTATCATGTTGCATCGCTCCTACGATATAGTTCACTATGGACCCAGGATTCCACTATACCCCTGAACTTAGCGGCATGGCTTCGCATTGAACAGTACATTGCCCGCCCAATTCCTCTATCCAGCTTGCTGTTCCTCTCTCCTTCTTCACTGCCATCAAAATCCAATGTCATCAATGCTACTCTTCAAGCAATCCATCATTTTGATCGTATTTCTGGGTCCGACAGATGTTTTATGACTTCTTCACCTCTCTGGTATAATTCCTCCTTTCTCATTGATAATCGTCTTATCTGCTGGCGCCTTTGGATGGATAAAGGGGTGTTGACACTGAATCAGATCTTAGACGATGGAAAACTCCTATCCTTCTCCCAGATCATGGATAGATTTGCCCTACCTCCTTCAGAATGCTTTCATTGGATTCAGCTCTCTCACTTCTTACTGAAATGCTCCCCTTCCATCTTCACCTATACTCCGACTTCCACCTTCATTACACTCACTCGGATAGGCCTGGAACTCGGTCACACCACATCCCTCTTCTACAAAGAACTCCGTTCCCATTTATAACCTATAGAAACATAGAAACATAGAAGATGACGGCAGAAAAGGGCTACAGCCCATCAAGTCTGCCCACTCTGCTTACCCACCCCCTGTCTATGCCCTAATGACCCAATTTCCTTATCTTGACCCTCGTAGGGACCCATATGGGTATCCCATTTATTCTTAAAGTCTGGCACGCTGTCTGCCTCGATCACCTGCACTGGAAGCTTGTTCCAATGATCAACCACTCTCTCTGTGAA
Organism: Geotrypetes seraphini; assembly: GCF_902459505.1. Classification (NCBI taxonomy): domain Eukaryota; kingdom Metazoa; phylum Chordata; class Amphibia; order Gymnophiona; family Dermophiidae; genus Geotrypetes; species Geotrypetes seraphini. The sequence continues at coordinate 116,424,365 of NC_047094.1, forward strand.
GAAATACTTTCTGGTGTCGCCATGAAATTGTCCGCCCCTGAGTTTGAGCGGGTGCCCTCTTGTGGCCGAGGGTCCCTTGAGAAAGAAAATATCATCTTCCACTTCGACACGTCCCGTGAGGTACTTAAATGTTTCGATCATGTCTCCCCTCTCCCTACGTTCCTCGAGAGTGTAGAGCTGCAATTTGTTCAGTCTCTCTTCGTACGAGAGACCCTTGAGCCCCGAGATCATCCTGGTGGCCGTCCGCTGAACCGATTCAATTCTGCGCACATCTTTACTGTAATGTGGCCTCCAGAATTGCACACAGTACTCCAGATGATGTCTCACCATGGCCCTGTACAACGGCATTATGACTTCAGGCTTTCGGCTGACGAAACTTCTATTGATACAACCCAATATCTGCCTTGCCTTAGATGAAGCCTTCTCCACTTGATTGGCAGTTTTCATGTCTGCACTGATGATTACTCCTAAATCTCGTTCTGCTGAAGTCCTAGTTAAAGTTTCTCCGTTCAAGAAGTACGTCCTGCATGGATTTCCGCTTCCGAGGTGCATGACCTTACATTTCTTAGCATTGAAGCCTAGCTGCCAGGTTGAGGACCAACTTTCCAATGTAAGCAGGTCCTGCGCCATATAATTCTGTAAACTGCATTCACTTACTATATTACATAGTTTGGCGTCATCGGCGAATAGTGTTATTTTACCTTGAAGCCCTTGAGTCAGATCCCCTATGAATATATTGAAAAGGAGTGGACCCAGGACCGAGCCCTGCGGCACTCCACTGGTCACCTCCGATATTTTAGAGAGGGTACCATTAACCACCACCCTCTGAAGTCTGCCACTCAGCCAATCATTGACCCATGCAGTTAGTGTCTCTCCTAACCCCATCGATTCCATCTTGCTTAGCAGCCTGCGGTGTGGGACACTGTCAAAAGCTTTACTGAAGTCCAGGTACATGACGTCCAAAGACTCTCCCAAGTCCAACTTTCTTGTTACCCAGTCAAAGAAGCTGATGAGATTGGATTGGCAGGACCTACCCTTGGTGAATCCATGCTGACTGGGATCCCGAAGATTCCCTTCATTCAAGATCATGTCCAATTTGCTTTTAATTAGTGTTTCCATGAGTTTGCACACTATTGATGTGAGACTCACCGGTCTATAATTCACAGCCTCTACCCTGCAACCCTTTTTATGCAGAGGAACGACATTAGCTAATTTCCAGTCCAGGGGAACTTTCCCCTTACTTAGGGAGAGATTGAATAGCTCAGCCAACGGTTTCGCCAGGACATCGCTCAATTCTCTGAGCACTCTTGGGTGCAAATTGTCTGGTCCCATGGCTTTGTTCACCTTGAGTCTTGCCAGTTCACTGTAAACTTCATCTGGTGTGAACTCAAAATTCTGAAACGGGTCTTCTGTGCTTTGTGTTGCCTTCAACTGCGGACCATGTCCCGGTGCCTCACAGGTGAAGACTGAGCAGAAGTATTCATTCAGTAGTTCGGCTTTATCGGAATCTGCTTCCACGTAACTTCCGTCCAGTCTTCTAAGGCGTACTATCCCGCCTGTGTTCCTTTTTCTGTCACTAATATATCTGAAGAAGGATTTGTCCCCCTTTTTAATGTTTTTTGCCAGAATTTCTTCCACTCGAAGTTTTGCCTCCCTAACTGCCATTTTGACCGCTGTAGACCTGGTCCTATATTCTACCTTTGCCTCTCTTTTCTCCGTGCGCTTGTAGGAGAGAAACGCTTTTTTCTTCTTCTTAATGAGGTGCGAGATCTCCGCGGTGAACCATTGGGGTTTATTGTTTCTTTGTCGTTTATTTACTGATTTTATGAAGTGGCTAGTTGCTTCATGTATGGTTGATTTCAGTGTTAACCACTTAGCTTCTACATCATCGGTCTCCGCTTGGTCCTGCAGCGTCTGATGGACGAAATCTCCCATGTGTGCGAAGTCTGTGCCCCGGAAATTGAGTACCTTTGTTTTCGTGTTTGATCTAGGGAAGCCTTTCCTAAGGTTGAACCATACTATGTTGTGGTCGCTGGAGGCTAGCGTATCTCCTACTGAGACCTCTGAGACGCTTTCCCCGTTGGTGAGTACCAGGTCGAGGATCACCTGGGCCCTAGTGGGCTCCGTTACCATTTGTTTGAGACGTGCTCCCTTTATGGAGGTTAAAGGCCTCCTGCTAAAGCTGGTTATCGCTGAAAATGAGTTCCAGTCTGCATCAGGCATATTGAAGTCCCCTAGCAGTACAGCTTCTCCTCGTAGAGTGATATTCTCTATGTCTTCAATTAATTCTGCGTCCATGTCTTCCAGTTGTCTTGGGGGTCTGTATACCACACCTAGATACAGGCATTTTTCTCTGCCTCTTGCCAGGTTTACCCAGAGGGACTCCCCAGTGTACTTGACATCTGTAATCCTGGTGGTTTTAATGTCCTCTTTAATGTATAGAGCTACCCCCCCTCCTAACCTGCCCTCTCTGTCCTGACGAAGTAGATTGTAGCCCGGTATAGCCATATCCCACCCATGTGAGTCCGTGAACCAAGTTTCAGATATTGCCACCACATCTAGGTCGGCATTCCTTATTTCAGCCTCCAATTCTAGAATTTTGTTACCTAAACTGTGTGCATTGACATACATGGCCCTCCATATCTTGTGTTTGCTAAGTCCCTGTGAGGCGTATCCTACCCGAGTCGGTGTGACTCCTAAAGAACTGTTTGCAATGTGGGTACTTACCTTGGACATGGAAGCGGAGTTTTGACTCACCTCATCAGGATAATTCCTTTCTGCACTAATATGTGAATGGGTACCCTCCCCCGACTTACCTAGTTTAAAGCCCTGTGAAGCAGGCGGGCTAGTCGGTGTCCAAAGATGATCTACTGAAGTTTGGTCCTCCCATACCTCCTGGCGTGGATCTGATCAGGACTGGAATCGTTACTTTAGTAAAATCGTTCGCCCATCGGCATCTGCCAGCTTATCCCAATCTTTATACTTTCTTGCATATAAAGTTTTCTGGACGCCTAATAAGATGTATATGGCAGGACTCAGAGATTCCAATTTATGTTGGCATTGCACCCTGGAGCTGGGGGATCTTCACCACATGATCTTTGCGTGCCCTATCATCCAGGAGTTTTGGACATGCATATGGTGCCTTATCAAACGCATTCTTCCCATCTCTTCCGAGTTCTCATTTGATGTTCTCCTTTTCAGAGCATTAGCAGTGCCAGACTCTCTTTCTGCCAGCCAACAATCTCTTCTTAATATTCTAATCGCTTTAACGATCCAAATGATTCTTCACAATTGGAAATCTGCCGATTCCCTTAATGTTGTTTTCTGGTGGAACTCTGTTCTTATGATTCATTTGTACGAGTTGAAAGCCACGGAATTCACCAACAGAACTCTACTTATATCCCATATATGGGAACCTATTCAACATTTCTCTCTTTAATCGTTGTCGTTCCCCACAATTTTTCCAATCCCGTCCTTTCCCTACTTCTTTTCTGCTCCCTCTCCTGGGGGTGGGATGTCCACCCTACACTCTTTCTTTCACTCACTTATCTCTCTTTTTCGAAGCTCTTGTTCCTCTTTTTCTTCTATTCCATCTCTCTCTTCTCATTGCTTCCTCCTCAGGTTTTCTTTTGGTTCTAATGGTTCCTCTGGTTTTCCCCTAAGATACTCCTTGAGATACTCTATATGTCATTCCTTTGGAGTTCTAGTTGGTTCTGTTGAACCTTATTGTTCAATTGCTACCTGATGGGGTTTTTTTCCCCCCTTTTGTTTAATTGTTGTACTTTCTTTTTGCTACTGAAAACTCAATAAAAATATTTGAAATCAAAATCAGTAATCTCAGGTGATAATAATTCTAATAGAAATTCTTTATGCTCTCTCTGACTATAATCTGCTAAACTGGGCCAGCGTTCATGCTCTTTAAGTACTGCGTGTATTACCCACATCCTATATGCAAACTACTCTAGTGTATCAGTGGGCAGGGGTGAATGTTATTAGTACAGATGTGGCGTGTCTTAATTGAGTGACTGTTTTAACTTTGGCCCATGCTCAAATATTTAACCAAATTGTCTTACATGCAACACACTCTAGCAAGCCTATAATAGCAAATCATAAAATGCAAAACTGGTACAGGTAAAACTACTAAGACTTTTAATAGTAAAATCTCACCAAATATAAAACCCAAAATATTACTGGAACTTTTCACAAATGTGTCATCCAGTCTAAAACAATTTAAGAGTTCCAGGTCTTTTGATTCCTATCTCATTCTGTCTATACTCAATCATCAATCAAAACTGCACAAGGACATGCAATCTCCGGGTTATTAACTTTCCTAAAGTCCATACTACATCTGCCTTAGTAATGTTTAAAAGATATTTGAGTGAAATTCTGAAAGTGCCTGAAACCTCATACCCACCTCTCAAAAATTTATTGCCTTCCTACGAAAGCTAAATCTCAAAATCCTAACCAGCAGAATGTTTCTGCTGATAGTTTGGATCTGACGAACTTCCTAGAGAGGTCGGATAAAGAGGTTCAGGTTTCAGTCACATTAATTGTACAGTTTGCTATTGACTCTGATAGAGAATGGATGCTTAAGATGTTTTTTTAAATATAAAGATGTTCCTTTTTTGACGAATACCATAAGAATGTATCCAGATGTTTCTCACTCCACCCAAAAGAGAAGGAAACAATTTCTCATTTTGAGACCTCAGGTAGTTTGTTTAGGGGCAACTTTTGCTCTAAGATTCCCCTGCAAGTGTGTATTGGTATATAAAGAAAATAGATATGTTTTCTATGAACTGCAACAGCTGTCTAAATTTATTTCGGCTAGAGAACAGCCTGTATATAATTCATGAGTTTTGCTGATTTCCAAGATAGCTCAGGAAAAGAATTGTTCTAAGAGCAGTCAGACCTCCATTCTGTAATTTCCTTTGACTTAATTTCCTATGTTTTATTTCAGTTTTATTTTAGCTACACCCTCCAGAATATAGTGGACTAACTATACTTTGTAATAATAAGGAGATGACTTTGAATAATTTGGTATATTATCATTTTATTTTACATTGTATTTTTCTTGTTTGACTTGTAAGAATGTCAATTATTAAAACTATAAATAAAGAATTATAAAAACTGCACAAGGACTTTTGAGTATAAAATACCATCTCTCACCTTGTCTTATGCAGCCAATAATCCTATTGCACAGTGCATACAAGAAAATTTAATTCTGCTTACCCAGATGAAAATCTTCATGAGGAACCGAGACAAGGCCCCCAAATGTTTATAATTTGTAAACTGTTTGAAACAATGGTTAGTTTCATTGATAAGGAAGGTGAGTGAGGTGTGAGAGACTGGAGAAGAATAGAGGATGAACCTGTCCCTTACAGACTGGAGTCAAATATAATTTCCAGTTTGCCTTTGACAATGGTTTCTGATTAACCTTAGCTATCTGTGCCAGCTCATGCACCTGGACTTATTGTATATCTTAAGCTGTCCTTAAGCACCAGCCATTAACACATCTTAGCACATCTTAACACCTCTTTGCACCTCTTAACTGTACCAATGTCCTCTGTTACCTTTAGCAGTGATTTAATTTAGGCTGTTTGCAATGATATGCCCTAAGATCAGACATGAATGATATGATCTCCCATAGGCCTTTGCTGACATTGGTTCCAACCGAAAATGCTGAGGCTGACAGAGCATAGGAAACAGAGAGTACGGGTAAATGGACAATACTCAGACAGGAAGAGTGTCACCAGTGGGATGCCACAGGGCTTGGTGCTTGGACCCGTGCTCTTCAACATCTTTATAAACGATCTGGACATTGGTACGATGAGTGAGGTGATTAAATTTGCAGATGATTCAGAGTAGTGAAGACACAGGGGGATTGCGACGATCTGCAATGTGACATAATCAAGCTCGAGAAATGGCATCGACATGGCAAATGAGGTTCAACGTGGATAAGTGTAAAGTAATGCATGTCGGTAACAAAAATCTCATGCATGAATACAGGATGTCCAGGGCAGTACTTGGAGAGACCTCCCAGGAAAGAGACTTGAGAATTCTGATTGACAAGTTGATGAAGCCATCTGCGCAATGTGTGGTGGCGGCGAAAAGGGCGAACAGAATGCTAGGAATGATTAAGAAGGGGATCACAAACAGATCGAAGAAGGTTATCATGCTGTTGTACCAGGCCATGGTACACCCTCACTTGGAGTATTGCATCCAGCAGTGGTCGCCATATATGAAGAAGGACACTGTACTACTCAAAAGGGCCCAGAGAAGAGTGACTAGAATGGTTAAGGGGCTGGAGGAGTTGCAGTACAGTGAGGGTTTGGAGAAACTGGGCCTCTTCTCCCTTGAAAAGAGGAGACTGAGAGGGGACATGATCGAAACATTCAAAATACTGAAGGGAATAGACTTAGCAGATAAAGACAGATTGTTCACCCTCTCTAAGGTAGGGAGAACGAGAGGGCACTCTCTGAAGTTGAAAGGGGTTAGATTCCGTACAAACATAAGGAAGTTCTTCACCCAGAGAGTGGTAGAAAACTGGAACGCTCTTCTGGAGTCTGTTATAGGGGAAAACACCCTCCAGGGACTCAAGACAAAGTTGGACAAGTTCCTGCTAAACTGGAACGTACGCAGGTGAGACTGGACTCATTTAGAGCACTGGTCTTTGACCTGGGGGCTGCCGCTTGAGCACAATGGACCACTGGTCTGACCCTGCAGCCGCAATTCTTATGTTCTTATGATATCCGGGTGGGTTTCACTCCAGACACATATAGCCTGTGCTTAAAACCCATGACAAGGTCACTGGACAAGCAAATTCCCTGCGGAAGGGGCCCCGAGTTTAGTAAGGGTGGCACACACCAGACTAGCTCCACAGACCAGTGGAGTTTCTCTGTGAAGTAGCAATCCGGCACTGCAGGACTGCGTCCTTTCCTCTGACAAGGGACCACCTAGAAGGAGTCTCAAGGCACTGAAGTCACTGAGAAAAGTGAACTTAGAGCAAAAAAAAGAAGAAAAGAAGCAGAGCAACTGCAAAAGACTTCTGCACAGATGCTTGCAGAAATTGTAACTGGATATGTTTGCTAGCTCTCAGGCTAAGGGGGTGGAGCATATGCTCAGAAAAGTGTTGGATTTCTGCAACTCCCGGATTGTGGGTTGGGATTGAATACCTAGCATATGGAATCTGGAAGGGATGTAACAGAATGTCCTGTTGGAAGATAAAGTAGTCTCCCGACATGTGACGTATCACTGGCAACATCTTCTGCATCAAGAGGACGTCCTGGTAGTATGCACTGTTGATGTTAACCCCAGAATTGATGAACAGATCTGCAAATCCAAGTTTCGAGATTGCGACTGAGTCCATGACCACGCTTCAGTGTTGTTGAAGGCACATACAGGCAATCATTCTTTGTGTTAATCGGTAGAGCTACTGTACATGTCTTTTCAACTGAAAACCAGATGAAGTTGACACTGTGCTCCGGGTACATGGTCAAAATCTTCTTGCATCGATTCAGGTGTGACTTTGTTGTGTAAAGTTAACTTTTTAAAAAACACTATGGGAACTTTGGGGGGTGGCTTGCTGAACGCTTAAAAAATTTTTTTTCACAGTTTCTGAGACTAGGGTTCAGGTTCCCCACCTCACCAGACCCCCATATCGCTATTTTTTTATTTTCGGGTTTGTTTTATTTTTGGCACGAATTCGCTGGTGGTGGCCATTTGGTTTTTTATCAATCTTTTTTTCAAAGTTTTATTTTTGCCTCAATACACCTCGATTTGTCTAAAAATCATTTGGCCCTAATCTGCTGGATGTGTGCATTGATTGCATCGGATTGGTGCCAGATTAGCAACAGTGTACTGCAGGGGTGCCCAATACTTCGATCGCGATCGACAGGTCGCTCGCTCAGGCGACTCCAGTTGATCGCAGAGCGGGTTCCCTTCTTCCCTTCTCTTTTTTCCCCTCCTGACTAGCCCGCCTCTTGAAGAACACCAGCCAATCAGAGTGCTGGCAGGGCGGGGTGAAGGTCGGTGGCATACCAGTGTTCTCCCTAGGGCCTTTTAGCTGGGCGGTCCTCATCCACTCCTGAATGCCGATGCTCAACATTAAAAAAAAATAACCGGCTAGGAGAACTTATGCTCCGGGGGCTAACGTGTGCTTGTACCGGCTTCCCTTCTCTTCCCTCTGAAACCGGAAGTTATGTTGGGGGGGGAGAGAAGGGAAGCCGGCATGCACATGTTAGAGCCCCGTTCACGGGCTAAAGTGGGAGACAGGTAGGTCAGTGAAACTTGTGATTTGCTCTTCTTGCTGCCAGGTCCTGCATACTTTCCATTTCCTCAAAGGCAGGACCCGGCAGCATTTCTCTCAATAGGTCGATCTTGGGCCGATCAGCCTTCCTCTCCCCGACGTCAATTCTGCAGTCGGAGAGGAAGTTCTGACCAGCGGAACTTCCTCTCCGACGGCAGAATTGACGTCGGGGAGAGGAAGGTTGGTCGGCCCGAAGCAGGGAGAGCTTGGCTGGCGGCGGGCGGCTTTGGGGGCCTTTTATCCGATGGCAGTGACAGTGGCTTGGGGGAGGGCAGGGAGGGAGAAAGAGGGCAGGCAGGGAGACAGAAGGAAAGAAGAGAAACAGAAAAAAGAAAGGGGGCATGAAGAGAGAAAGAAAGAGAGGGCAGGGAGAGAGGAAGAAAATGGGGGGGGGGGGAATGAGGTCAGGAGGAGAGGAAGCATACAGGCTAAAAGAAGGGAAGAAAGATTGGATGCACAGTCAGAAGAAGAAAGGGCAACCAGAGACTCATGAAATCGCCAGACAAGGTAGGAAAAATGATTTTATTTTAAATTTAGTGATCAAAATGTATCTGAATTTATATCTGCTGTCTATATTTTACACTATGGTCCCCTTTTACTAAACCGCAATAGAGGTTTCTAGCGCAGGGAGCCTATGAGCGTCAAGAGCAGCGCTGGGCATTCAGCGCAGCTCCCTGCGCTAAAAACTGCTATCGTGGTTTAGTAAAAAGGGAAGGGGTATTTGTCTGTTTTTGTATGGTTGTTAGTGAGGTGACAGTGCATAGAGTCATCTGCTTTGACCTCTTTGAAAAACCCTGGAATAGGAATGATGATTGACATTTTCTATGCATATAGTGTGCTTTGTGTTTTTTTTTTAATTTTATTGTTGGTAGATCATTTTGACTTGGTCATTTTAAAAGTAGCTCGCAAGCCCTGGTGTACCGTGTACCATAGCACACAGGGAGGGGGCAGGAGCTTCGGAATTCACCTCCTCCACATACTTTAGGGCTGGAGAGCCAATCTGCATCCGTGACTTTGGGAAAAAATAACGCCCAGCAGTCCTTCTGGAGTCTGGTGCGAAACACCTGCGTTCTGAGTTTGGGGACTCTTTTGGTGGGACACATGTGCCTCAACAGACCCCTGCCATGGTTGCACAGTGTGACTTTTCACCAGAATTTATTTGGCTTCTCTGGAAAGAATTTTCTGTGGACCCTGCTTATTCAGCGCAGCTGGTGGGTACTTCGGGACCTTCTCAGGTGGCAGAGCTTCCTATTCAGGAACCCTCTCATCCTGCTTTGGCAGACCTTGCTTGCAGTAGTTGCCATTCAGATAAGCCTCTGCTGTCTCCTGACACTGCTTCTATATTGAATCTGGCTGATACCCTTGCTGGGACTAGTCACCTCGGCTGCTTTGAGAGTCCAGATTTGGGTGATGACACTTCTGTACGCAGACTTTTTAAGCATGGTTCTGTCCATCTTTTTATTGCTGATGTTCTGAAAGATCTCAAATTGGATCCTCCACCTTCCACTTCTCAGGCTTCAGACATGGCTGCTCTAATGTGTTGACTTCCTTTTTTCTATCCCATCCGCAGCTTCTTGGGCTGGTTATGGAACAGTGGGACTCTCTAGAGAGCTCTTTTTATCTTCTAAAACTATGTCTAAGCTTTATTTCCTGGCACCTGATTTTCAGCAAGTTTTTGAACAGCCTAAAGTGGATTCTGCGTTAGCGCAGGCTGTTAAGTGCACAGCTCGCCCTAGTGATGGGGAGTGATGCTTAAGGATTCTTAGGATCGCTGGGTGGACATTATGTTGAAAAATCTTTTTGAAATGTCATCCCTGGGTGTCAAAGTGGCAGTGGCTTCTTCCTTCACAGCACGAGCCTGTCATTACAGATTGCATGGTGCGTCCTCTGCAGATGTACCTGCCTGTACTCCATTGGTAATGAATGGTGTAGATTATGTAGTGGACGCCATTTATGATCTCATATGAGTTCTTAGTAAGGTCTCTGTTTTTGCAGTGTCTGTGCACCGGACTCTTTGGATCCTTCATTGGGCTGGGGACACTGCTTCGAAGGCTACCTTAAGCAAACTTCCTTTTAAGGGTCAGCTTCTTTTTGGGTAAAGGTCTGAATGACCTCATAACCAGTGTTGCTTAGCACCACCCTAAATCTCTTCCTGTGAACAGGTCAGTGGGAGGGGATTGTAGTAATTTTTGTTCCTCCTGCAGGTTTGGTCAGGGCTCATGGGATCTTCCTGCCAGAGATATTCCCAGGACTACCGCCCTCATTAGAGCAGTTCCAATTCTAGGCAGCCTCAGGCCCCCAGTTCCTCAGCAGCGGCTGCTTCTAAGAAGCCCCAATGATGCCAGGAGTTGGGTACAGCTTTCTCATATTGGACTTCACGTTTCTCAATTTTATCAGTAGTGGACTCGTGTTTCATCAGATCAATGGGTACTAGACATCATTCGGGAGGGGCTCAATATAGACTTCTTTTGCCTGTCCCTGGATATGTTTTTAGACTCTGGCAGGTCGGCTGGAAAAGAAGTCCCGAGTTCATGCTACGCAACGTCTCTTGGACATCAGAGTGATAGAACCTGTTCCAGAACATGAATTGGGCTTAGGCAGATACTCCTTTAAACTTCATCATGCCAAAGAAAGGCTCGGAAGACTGGAGGCCCATTCTGAATCTAAAGTTGGCCTACCACTTCTTGCGGATTTCTCATTTCTGCAACGAGATAGTGTGCACAGTCATAGCGGCTGTCTCTCTAGGAGAGTTTCTAGTGTCCTTGGATCTCAAGGAGGCTTACTTCCAAATATTACAATCTACCCGGAGCATTGCAGGTTTCTGCGTTTACATGTTCTGCAACAGCATTTCCAGTTCGCAGCACTACCCTTTGGACTTGTGACGGCACCCCGCACTTACACCAAGGTGATGGTAGGTGTGGTGGCCTTTCTCTGCCCGCAGGGGATCCAGGTCCATCTTACTTGGATGATTGGTTGATCCAAGCTCTGTCTCATCTGGAGTGACGGGGTATCTTTGTTGCAGGTGTTGGGGTGGGATTATCAACTTCAAGAAGAGCAACTTGACACTTTCCCAGTCTCTGGAGTTATCTGGGTTTGGTCTTCGACACCAGGCAGGGTCATGTGTTTCTTCCTGAGGCATGCAAATAGAAACTTCAGCAGTAGAGCAGAGCTCTTCTGGATTGTCCGGCTCCCACAGCATGGCTTTATCTTTAGGTTCTGAGATCCATGGCAGCCTCCATGGAAATGGTACCTGGGCCTGAGCTCATGGCTTCAGGAGGAGGCTCTACACCAGGGCAGGCTTTTTCGGATATCAGAATGGATGATTCTTATGACGGATGTCAGTCTGTCGGGTTGGGGTGCCAACTGTGGGGACTGTTACATTCAGGGGCAGTGGACTCCCTGTTAGAAATGTTGGTCGATCAATCATCTGGAGCTCAGGCCAATTTGGCTGGCATTACTTGCTCTCCAGCCACTTCTGGAAGGAAAAGTGGTGTGGGTCTTCTCCTACAACGCTACGGCGGCAGTGTACATAAATTGTCAAGGGGGCACAAGAAGCGTTTCCTTGGGCCAGAAGGCTCGCATGCAGTTTTGCTGGGTGGAAGCTCATTTTCTATCTCTCACAGCGGCCCATGTGGCTGGGGTTGACATTGTTCAGGCAGACTTTCGCAGTCAACAGATCTGGGACCTGGATGAATGGTCCCTCGCAGAAGGATTGTACAGTGCTGGGGTCAGCCCCAGATGGACTTGATGGCTTCAGCAGAGAACTCAAAGGCCATGTGCTTTATCAGTCAACGCAGTGGAGAAGCCTAGGGCTGGACGCCTTGGTTTAGCCCTGGCTGGTTCATGAGCTCCTGTATATGTTCTCCATGGCCTCTGGTTGGTTAGATCAGTGTTCTTCAATCTTTTTACACCCGTGGACCGGCAGAAATAAAAGAATTATTTTGTGGACCGGCAAACTACTAGGACTAAAATTTAAAAACCCCATTTACGCCCCATCTCCGCGAGCTCGGTCCCCGCAAACCATCTGATCCCATCTGCACAAGCCGCAATTATGATTTTATATTGAACGTATTTTATTAAAGTATAAAAAGAAACAATATTCTGAACAATTGTGATTTTATAAATACAAATATACAGAGCACGGACCAACAAAACCCCTGTCTCCCCTCCTCTTCACATATATCCCCTCTACTATCAAGAAAACTGAACAAGCCAAGTTCATAGAAATATCATGCTAACAGAATACTGCAGTCCCCAGTTATGTCTCTAGCAGGATATATATTTCAAATCTGATACATATTCTAATCACAAAATAGAAATAAAATTATTTGTTTCTACCTTTTGTTGTCTCTGGTTTCTGCTTTCATCTTATTTTCACTCTCTTCCTTCCAGCGTCTGCCCTCTCTGTCTCTTCAATCCAACATCTACCACTTCCATCTACTGTCTGACCTCTCCCCCTTCCATAGGATATTTGTCTTCTTTCTATGCCCCTCTCCCCTTTCCATCCAGCCTATGCCCCTCTCTCCTTTTTACACGATTCACTCCAGCTTCACTGCTCTCTTCATTTTTATATCTCCTACACCAGATCTAGCATCTTTGTCCCTCTCAATTTCTCTGCTGACCCCCCTTCCCATTTCATTCCTGTCTCTCCCCTTCCCCTCCTCTAAACTCCCTGCAAGCTGTTTCCTTCCTTTTTTCTTCTCCCTTCCCTCTTTCCCCTGTCCAGCAGTAACTCTCTTCCCTTTCCTTTCCCTCCTCCCCTCCCAGCAGCATCTCTCCTCCTTATCCAGGTCCAGTAGCAGCTGTCCCTTTTTCCCCCTTACCCAGCAGCTTCCCAGACTCCTTTCCCTCCTCTCCTCCCAGCAGCATCTCTCCTTCTCCCTCTCCAGGTCCAGTAGCAGCTGCCCTTTTTCCCCCCTTACCCAGCAGCTTCCCAGACTCCTTTCCCTCCCCCCTCCCAGCAGCATATCTCCTTCTCCCTATCCAGGTCCAGTAGCAGCTGTCCCTTTTTTTTTTCACCATGCCCAGCAGCTTTCTCCCCTCCCAGCAACTCTCCTTACTTGACCAGCGCTGCGATTCAGTAAGGAAGCCTCGGGTCCTTTGTTGGGTCACACCGCCTCTGAGGAAAGCGGAAATTGCATCATCAGCGGTGGCCCGACTCAGCAAAAGCTCCAAGGCTTCCTTCTTCAATCGTTGCGTTTGTAAGGAGAGCCGCTGGGAGGGGAGAAAGCACAGTGTGAGGCTCCCTATTATCTCTCCAGCCCTGCACAAAGGACAGCTCCTCGATCTTGCCGGTCCTGTGTGGACCGGCAGGAAATTGAAGAAGTTGATCTCGCCGGTCCTGCGCAGACCGGCAGGAATTTTCTGCGGACCGACACCGGTCCGCAGACCGGCGGTTGAAGAACTGTGGGTTAGATCATCCGCCGGATAGCGATGCATCCCGGCATGGTGATTCTAGTAGTTCCAGATTGGCCTCGTCGCCCTTGGTATGTGGATCTCATAGGGATGAGAAGCTCCAGCTTCCTCTTCCTCAATACCTTCTTAGTCAGAGGCCAGTGCACATGGAGAACCCACGGCACTTTGGTCTTACGGCATGGCTCTTGAGCGCTTAGCCTTGATGAAGTGCTGTTATTTGGATGTAGTTATCTCAACTCTTGCGCTCAAAACCCCTCAACTATGGCTTCTTATTCCAAAGCCTGGAAGGCTTTCTAACAGTGTGCTAAGGATCAGGTGGACCCTGAGACTTCCATTTCGGTAGTCCTGGCTTTTCTTCAGGAGGGCCTAGACAAAGGTCTGGCAGTGGCCTCCCTTAAAGTTCAGGTTGCAGGCCTTTCTTGTTTTTGAGCACACAGAGGCACTAGTTCACTTACTGCTCATCTGGACGTGACCAGATTTATGAGAGGGGTGCTTTGTCTGCGTCCTCCCTTGCATCTTCCTTTCCTTTTGTGGAATCTTAACATCGTTTTGCAGGGCCTTGGAGAGGCCCCATTCGAACCACTGAAGGATGCTTTTCTTCTGGATCTCATGATCAAGATTGTCTTTCTGGTTGCTATTGTTTTGGCACGGCATATATCAGAGCTTCAGTTTCTTTCATGCAGGGAATCTTTCCTCTGTACTATGGATGCAAGTGGTGTTCTCTGTACTGTACCTTCAACCAGGAGGTTTGGTTGCCTGCATTTCATTCCATAGGTTCGGAGTGCAAAGTTCAGATCTTAGGCAAATTGGATGTCCAGAGAGTTTGGTTCCATTATTTGGGGAGGACTTAACGATTTCAGGCTGTCTGATCACCTGTTTGGTCTGATTGCTGCGCCTTGCCGTGGTTGTCCAGCATCCAAGTCTTTAATCAATCGATGGATTCAAAGGGCCATTTCCGTGACACATCGCCCATGTCAAGCAGCTGCCAATTTTGCTTAAAGCACACTCAACTAGAAGTGTGGCTGCGTCATGGATGGTGTTTCGCGTGATTCATCCTGATGAAATTTGCAAGGCTACTTGGTTCTCTCTTCATATTTTGTTTTACCTGGTTTTACCAAATTGATGTAGCAGCTCATTCTGATGCCGCTTTTGGGATATCAGTGTTAAGGGCAGGCTCTTTTGTCCCTCTCTAGCTGTTTCCATTGGTTTGGTATATCACCTAGCATATGGAATTTAGAAGGGATGTAACAGAATGGAAGATTAGGTTTATACCTTCGATAATCTTCTTTCTGTTAGTCCCTGTAGGATTCTATATGACCCGCCCTCTCTGTATATACACTCAGTTGTGTGGAATAGCCTGCTTTTCTGCCTCAATTATTTTCCTTACAGGCTAAGGCTTTTTTTTTCTTTTTCTTTTTAGGAGGTGGGGAATAGGTTAGAAGACATAGGAGTTACCACACTATAGACAAATAGTCATGTAAGTTTAAGTCCCAATAATTAAATGATTAACTGAGCACAGGGACTTAAATATTGGTACTTAAACTTACACTGTTTGTCCATAGTGTGGTAACTTCTCTGTCTTCTAACCTACCCTCCCCCCCCCCTTCTAAAAAGAAAGAAAGAAAAAAGGCTTCCCTCCTTTTTCTGCTTAGCTCTGTCATTAGAGGGAATAAACACTTCTATCTATCCTACTTCAGGCAAGACTTATTTTACATAGCCAGTCAGAACAGAGAGCAGCTTTAAGGCTTAATCTGTAGTTGGAGATTAAAGCATAGAAACTGCTAGCTAGATTTATTGGGAATATTTAGAATTTTTTTTAAAAAAAGGGGAAAAAAAGGTATATTCCAGCAGAATTTTTATCATAGTGTCTCAAATTGCTAGGTCTTCCTATTGAACAGTGAGAGGGATCTTTGCTGACTCACTGGGAATAAACTGCCTCTCACAGGAGGGGGTGGTCTGGTCTCTGAACAGTGAAACAAAACAAAGCACACCTTGAAGCAGTGAGTGACCTCCATGTACTGTTCTACTAGGAGCTAAACTAGAAACTGCTACGTTCCTTGTTTTTATTCTTAAATATCTCAACTGACTGGAAATAGATTTTGCTTCCTGAAATAGTTTTACTCTAAATTGAACATTGACTTAAATATTTAAATTATTAGAATTTAAAACTATTGTTTCTCTGGACTTGAGCACAAACCTTACTATTTATTTAAGTTTGAGATTTAAAATTGTTGGCTGTTTCTCTAGTCCTGAGCACAGGCTTTATTAATCATTTAATTATTGGGACTTAAACTTACACGACTGTTTGTCTATAGTGTGGTAACTCCTTTGTCTTCTAACCTACCCCCCCCTTCTAAAAAGAAAGAAAAAAAAGCCTTCCCTCCTTTTTCTTTCTCTTTTTGCTTAGCTCTGTCATTAGAGGGGATAAATACTTTTATCTTTCCTATTGCAGGCAAGACTTATTTTACATAGCCAGTCAGAACAGAGAGCAGCTTTAAGGCTTAATCTGTAGTTGGAGATTAAAGCATAGAAACTGCTAGCTAGATTTATTGGGAATATTTAGAATTTTTTTTTTTTTTAAAAGATATATTCCAGCGGAATTTGTATCATAGGGCTAGATTCACTAAGCAAACTGATTGTGTACCGATCGGTTTACTAGCTCTTTGCAACCCGATTTCCCTTCAACCCAATTCACTAACACCTGTAGCGATCTGATCCTGATCCTCCCATGCAAATTAGTAAAGTCCTATGCAAAATAGCCAAGCAATTGATTCACTAACAATTTTGAATCGGATTTTACTATTGGCAAACCCAAATGCTGCAGACCTATTGGTAACTGAGTTACCGACAAGTCTGCAGGTTTTTGACAGGCCTGCCTGTCTTTTTTATTCATTTTTACACATGGCACAGATATTTTGCGTGTGTTACACACGCAACATATCTGCCCCATAAAAAAAAAAGACAGGCAGACCTGTCAAAAAATGGCCAAGGGTCCCCCGACAAATGCGATCCCCCCCGGTGACCCACAAATATCAGGAGGAATGCCCACTTTCTCCTGCCACTACCCAATGCTGCCCTCCCCGCCCATGTGAATATGGCAGGAGGGATGCCAACTCCCTTCTGCCACCAACAGACTCACCCCCCGACTGGCAGGGCTCAACCCCGGCCCAAAAACTGGCCGTATCTAAAAGTTGGGAGTAGAGGAGTGCTCAGTCCCTCCTGCTCCATAGGCTTCCCACCCCCCACCCTTGACTGGACCAGCCCGGCTGGCCCCCCCTACCTCCAAGTGTGGAGCAGGAGGGATGCTCAGTCCCTCCTGCTCCTTCAGATTCCAGTGACGCATCTGCCTAGGACTTAGGCCCCACCCCGGTGCATCATGTGATATGCATAGAGAGTAGGCTAAGGCCCTGATTGGCTCAGGTGCCTTGGTCTCCTCCCCCTATGGGAGGGGCCTGAGGCACCTGAGCCAATCAGGGACTTCCTTAGGTTCAGCCCTAAGGGAGTTCCTGGTTGGCTCAGGTGCCTCAGGCCCAAGGGGGGGAGGAGTCCGAGGTGCCTGAGCCGATCAGGACCTTAGACTCCTCCATGTGTATCACATGATGCAGTGGGGCCTAAGGCCCAGGCAGACGCATCACTGGAATCCGGTGGAGCAGCAGGGACTGAGCACCCCTCCTGCTCCCAACTTGGAGGTAGGGGATGTCTGGCCGGGCCAAGGGGGGGTGGGCCCGCCTGGGGGTGGGCCGTCCGCTCTGGTGAGCAGAGTTTTGGTTCTACCCTGCTTATAGATGCACTGAAATAATGATAATTATACAAATATTTCCGATAAAATATTGTTTATTAAAATTTAACAGACATCTTGTTTCAAAAGGCATTATTTGTACAATGGAGGCACATTACAAGTCAGATAGTGTAAATGCAACTTCCTGACTAAACTCTCTCAAAATTCCATCCTGCTATGGCTACTTATATATATATATACCTAATATATGACAACATTTTTACTGCCTTCACATAATTGGCCAAGAATACTTGATACCATATAAGGCTCTTGCATGCATATTGAAGGAGTGTCTTTCCTCCTCACAAGAATTCCTAAAAGTTACATTTTAATACTAGTTTATCTAATAAAGAAAGATACAGAAGAAACCAGGAAAAAGCATTATAATATAATATACTTACAGAGGAAAAATTATCCATACATATGGCTTTAAATCATTTCTCCTTAAAAGTCAAACTGCTGCTCCCATGTTACTGAGTCACTTAAGAGCATGCACTGAAAATCCTGTGTTTCAGTAAAAGAGAAGGGGAGTTGGCAATCCACTCCCACAAACCCTACGTTTTCCTATATGAATCCTCCAGTACATTTTTTAGGTAATTATATTTCAATCTGAACCCTTGAATATGAAAGTTCCTAAATTAATAGTTTACTAAAATTTAATTCATCATATATGCATTTTGTATATCCAATTAGCATTTCTAACTTTACCCTGCAAAAAAGGAGAGGGAACCCCCCCTCCCCTGGAATGTAATATCTGCAGTAAGAAGAAAGGTCCGTCTCTATAGCAACTAGGTCAAAAGCCAAATCTTATCTGCCACAGGTCTCTGGAGACCAGACTGGGCACACATTAAAGTAATGGAACCAAGCTACAGCTTGGGTTATCTTCTCTTGTCCTTAAACAAAGCTATCAATTAATTCTATTGACCTGAGAGAAGGCCTACTCCTGCTTCCAGTGACCTCAGCACAAAACACATATTTAGATCAATATATTATCCATATTTGTCTTATCTGGTTTATGTTCTGGCTTATCAAATTGTAATTTTATATAGCCACCGGAGGACTGGAAAATAGCAAATGTCAAGCCCATCTTTAAAAAGGGTTCAAGGGGTGACCCGGGAAACTACAGGCCGGTGAGCTTGACCTTGGTTCCGGGAAAGATGATGGAAGCACTGGTTAAGGACAGCATATGTGAACACATAGAAAACAATGGACAGCTGAAGGCGAGCCAGCACGGCTTCTGCAAGGGAAGGTTGTGCCTCACAAACTTACTGTACTTCTTTGAGGGAATAAACAGCCAGATGGATAAAGGGGAATCCATAGACATCATTTACCTTGACTTCCAAAAAGCATTTGACAAGGTACCCCATGTACGGCTGCTTAAGAAGCTGTGGAACCACGGGGTGCAAGGGGATGTCCACCGATGGATCAAAAACTGGCTGGCAGGCAGGAAACAGAGGGTTGGAGTAAAGGGCCACTACTCAGACTGGCTATGGGTCACGAGCGGAGTTCCGCAGGGGTCAGTGCTGGGACCGCTCCTGTTCAATATATTTATTAACGACCTGGAGGCAGGAACAAAATATGAGGTTATGACACCAAAATCTGCAGCAGGGTTAGAACCATGGAAGACTGCGAGGATCTGCAAAGGGACTTAACGAAACTGGAAGAGTGGGCAAAAAAGTGGCAAATGAGCTTTAACATTGAGAAATGCAAGGTCATGCATGTAGGGAAAAAGAACCCGATGTTCAGCTACAAAATGGGGGGATCACTGCTAGGGGTAAGTAACCTTGAAAGAGACTTGGGGGTGATGGTAGACATAACATTGAAGGCGTCAGCACAATGCGCGATGGCCTCAAGGAAAGCAAACCAAATGTTGGGTATCATTAAGAAGGGTATCACGGCCAGGACGAAGGAAGTCATTATGCCACTGTATCGTGCAATGGTGCGCCCGCATCTGGAGTTCTGTGTCCAATACTGGTCACCATACCTCAAGAAGGACATGGCAGTACTTGAGGGAGCGACTAAACTGATAAAGGGTATGGAAAACTTCTCATACGCTGACAGGTGAAAAAACTGGGGCTATTCTCCCTGGAAAAGCGGAGACTTAGAGGAGACATGATAGAAACCTTCAAAATCCTGAAGGCTATAGAAAAGATAGACAGGGACAGATTCTTCACACTGTGGGGAACCACAAGTACAAGGGGGCACTCTAAGAAATTAAAAGGGGGCAGGTTTAGAACAAACGCTAGGAAGTTCTTTTTTACCCAGAGGGTGGTGGACACATGGAACGCACTTCTGGAGGCCGTGATAGGCCCAGAGCACGTTACAGGGCTTCAAAGAAGGTTTGGATAGGTTCCTAGAGGATAAAAGGATTGAGGGGTACAGATAGGAGTTGAGGTAGATTATAGGAATAGTCAGGGATCACTGCACAGGTGATAGGCCTGAAGGGCCGCCGCGGGAGCGGACCGCTGGGCAGGATGGACCTCTGGTCTGACCCAGCGGAGGCAAATTCTTATGTTCCTATGTTCACTCATAAAGCCTTCTCTTGGATTAAGTCCCTGTTTTATCAATATATATTCCCTCACTAGTAAAATCCAAAGTGATGAGAAGACAGCGTAGTGGCTATTTTATATTTCATGCTTGCCTATTCCACCACATCTGTCCATTTTTAATAGGCTGCCACCCTCAGGTTCATTTGAGGCAAAGGGCCACATCACCGTTCGGGAGGTGGGAGGTGAACAGAGCAGGAGGGTACTGAGCACCCCTCCTGCTCCCAACTTTTAAATTTGGGCAGTGCCGTGCTGTGCTGGGGGTGTTCTGTACTGGTCGGGGGGGGGGGGTTCGTGCCATGCCTGTTGCAAGAGGGAGGCCTACAGAGCAGGAGGGACTGAGCACCCTTCCTGCTCCCAACTTTTATGGGGGTGTTGGGTCGGGCCATGCCGGTTGGGGATGCTGTGCCAGTTGGGAGGCTTTTTTTCATTTTTTTAGAGGCCTGATATTTTGTGGCCTATTATAAAAGAAGAAGAAAAAAGCTGACAGAAGCCCTGACAGCAGTGACAGGAGGCTGCTTCTCCTGTCACTATTGTCAGTGTCTGCACATGCTCGAGGATCGCTCTTTAGCAATCCATGCCGGGGAGCATGTCAACGATTGTCCCCATTTGCATGCAGGCCTTTTGTGAATTTATCAGCCTGCAAGCAATCGGGAACGGTTCGGTGACAGACTTGGGGGTTAGTGAATCTAGCCTATAGTGTCTCAAATTGGTTTTTTTTTTTTAATTATTATTTATTTATCATTTTAATACATCCTATATACAAAGATGTTTAAGGAAATACAGAAATATAATACTCTCTTAGTCATAATACAAACTAAGGATTGAAATTTAAACATCTATAATAAATAATCTAATACAGTCCACAACCTAGGGAGAAGAGACAAGATGAAAATAAAACCCCTCGGGAAAGGGGAAATATACAAAAGAAAATGAAAATATTAAGAAATAGAGCAGCCAGATCTTATCCTATCCAAAATAAAATTTACCGCATTATTAACCTGTATCATTCGGACTGTGTGGAGATACCTTTACCTTCAAGGAAAAAACCTAATTGGGCAGGTTCAAAGAAAATATATTTACTTCCCTGATAGGAAATAAAGCATTTACAAGGAAATCGCAACTGAAAACTTGCCCCCAAAGCAATCACCTTTGATCTATATGACAGAAATTCTTTCCTCCTGGATTGCATCCACCTCGAAACATCAGGAAATATATATACCCTTTCCCCCAAATAGGTAATCTGCTTTAAATTAAAATATAATTTCAGCAACATCTCTTTATCTTGAAGAAATACCGAGACTAATAAAGTTGCTCTTCCCTGAGTTTCAATATCAGAAGACTGCAGAATAGCGGAAACATCTAATTGAGCATTTTCATCTACTAAAGCTTTTTCTTTCTGCACTTGTTTTAAGTAATAAATTGTTTGTATCGGGGGAAGACTTGCTTCAGGTACATTTAGAACATTCAACATAAAGTTCTTAAACAGTTCTTGAGGAGACATAAACTTGGCAACCAGAAAATTAAGAATCCTCAAATTTAAGTTCTGCTGGTTTTCCAGGTTTTCAATCTTCCTCAAAATCATAATTTTATCTGTTGTTTGTTTGGTAATTAAATTCTTAGTCTCTGTTGTTACTTTATCTAAATTTTTTAAGTCCACTTGGTGTTGCTGAGTAATAGTCTCTAAGGAGCTTATCCTGGAAGTAGAATTCTGAGTTATAGTAACAAAGTTAGAACATACCAGGTGAAGATTCTCAATCGCAGACCAAATAGAATCCAGGGTAACAGCCTGTGGTTTCACCAACGGTCCGAGGAGGGAGATACCAGACGACTTTGATACGGCTCCTGCTCCAGCGATGGAATTCTGGGCTCCTGCAACCTCCCCACCGCTGGCTACCAACGGTTCCTCTCCCCCAGAACGCTGCTTCTCCGACGTCGAAGTCAGCGTGTCTGTTGTGTGTTTCACTTCCGGGTTCACTTCGGAGAGAGAGCAAGCCTCCCCCCACACACCGGGGGAGCCCTCTTGCCAGTTCTGCTGCAACGAAGATTCTCCGGGGATGGGAGGGGTGTGCCGTACTCGTGGGCTCAGCGAGAGAGACATCTCGCTGTCCAAGCTGTGGAGTTCCCGCTCCACGGCAGCGGAGACGCCCGATGTGGAAGGAAGGACTGTGAATGCTGTTATCACAGTCTGCCTCGGCGTCGAGAAGCCCGGGGTAGGTAGAGAGATACCCCTCGGTTTTCCTCTTCTTTTAGGCATAAGAAATAGCATTTTTAAAAGTGAAATGAAGATTTTTTTCCTTGAAGAGGGAAGTGCTCCTCTCAGCATCCTGCTCCAGACGCCATCTTGCCGTGTCTCAAATTGTTATGTCTTCCTGTAGAACTGTGAGAGGGATCTTTGGGAGTAAACTGCCTCTCACAGGTGGTCTGGTCTCTGAACTGTAAAACAAAGCACACTTTGAAGCAGTGAGTGACTTCCATGTGCTGTTCTACAAGGAGCTGAACTGGAAACTGCTAAGTTCTTTGTTTTTATTCTTAAATATCTCAACTGACTGGAAATAGATTTTGCTTCCTGAAATAGTTTTACTCTAGAATTAAACATTGACTTAAATACTGTATTTATTTATGTATATATGTATCTATATATTTTATGATAGTACAGATTAGATGGCTCATATGGTCTTTATATACCTCCCTTTCTCTAGGTTTCAGAATTTTCACTGCTATAGCTTTTTCACATTATTTTTGTACAGCAGGAGATCAGAACTCTCTAGTACCCAGTGGCGTACTAAGGGGGAGGCGGGGGGGGGGGGCGGTCCGCCCCGGGTGCAAGCCCTGAGGGGGTGCTCTGGTGTCCGTTCCCCCCCTTCCCCTCTGGCCTCCCCGCACCATTTAGAGTAGAAGCAGCCTGCAGCAAGATCGCAATGTCAGCATCTTGCGCTGCTTCGTGCTGTCCTCCGCCGCAGTCCCGCCCCCTCCACTGACGTCAGAGGCAGGCAGGCAGGCCTTCATGGGGAGGCCTTCAGGGGGAGATGCAGGCCTTAAAGGGGGGGGGGGACAAGCCTTCATGGGGGGAGACAGCCTTTCGGGGGGACAGGCAGGCAGGCCTTCAAGGGGGGGGGACAGGCAAGCAGGCCTTTAGGGGGGAGAAAGGGGGTGGGACAGGCCTTCAAGGGGGGGACAGGCCTTCAAGGAGGTGCAGGCCTTCGGGGGAGATGCAGGCCTTCTGGGGGGGTGCAGCTTTCGAGGGGGTGCAGGCCTTCAAGGGGGGTACAGGCCTTCAGGGGGAGATGCAGGCCTTAAAGGGGGGGACATGCCTTCATGGGGGAGACAGGCTTTTGTGGGGGGGACAGGCAGGCAGGCCTTTAAGGGGGGGAGAGGCCTACAAGGGGGTGGGACAGGCCTTCAAGGGGGGTGCAGGCCTTCGGGGGGTGCAGGCCTTCGGGGGGGGTGCAGGCCTTCAAGGGGGGTGCAGGCCTTCAAGGGGGGGGGGACAGGCCTTCAGGGGGAGATGCAAGCCTTAAAGGGGGGGACAAGCCTTCATGGGGAAGACAGGCTTTCGGGGCAGGGACAGGCAGGCAGGCCTTCAAGGGGGGGACAGGTCTTTAAGGGGGGGTGCAGGCCTTCAAGGGGGGGACAGGCCTATGGGGGGGACCCTGGTGTAGAAGTACACAGAGGGAAGAGAGTGTTCAAAGAGACGTGCATATGCCAGACTTTGGGGGGGAAGAAATAATGGGTCTGAAAATAGAGGAGAGGGAGAGAGATGATGAACCATGGGATTTAGGGAGGGAAGGAACAGAAAGGGAGAGAAATTGGACACAAGGGATGGTTTGGAGGAGGGATAGAGATACTGGATAGGAGGGTAATTGGGAAAAGAAAGGGAGAGATGGTGGGCCCTGGGGTGGTGGGGAAGGAGGGAGAGATGCCGGATGAAAGGGTAGTTAAGAAAAGATGGATCAGTGGAGGGAGATAAAAAAAGGAAAGATACCAGACTTCCAGGGAAGGGAAGGGAAATGGAAAGGGAGGACAGAGATGGCAGATGGATGGTTAGCATGAAGAAAGAAGGAGACCCTGGCAAGCAAGTTATCAGAAGACAACCAGAGCCTGGGACCAACAAGATCTGAAAAATAACCAGACAACAAAAGGTAGAAAAATTAATTTTATTTTCTGTTTTGTGATTACAATATGTCAGATTTGAAATGTGTATCCTGCCAGAGCTGGTGTTAGACCGCAAACGTGAGCTAGGATTTAACAGAGAGAGGAAAAGTCCTTTTTGTTTCTTTATTTTATTTACACCACAGCGCCAATGAGGTTAGGAGAAGCCAAAGGGGTTGAAAAGTATAAAACCCACCAGGATTTTTGAAAAAAATCACCCAACTGGGCAGGAAAATAAAATTGAAAAACCAATTAAATAGGCTGAATCGAAATTTTTCTTCCTGAATTGGGCAGTTTGCACTACTGTCTCAGACTTTAGGACCTGGGATTGGGGAGAGATGGCATTGTCAGTACTTTATAATGCAAGTGAAACGAGAGTTTGGTCAGACTTTTGAAGGGTCTGCAGAAGAAAAATATTGTATAGGCCGGGGTCATGAGACAGCAGGAAATGGGAACTTTTCTTCCTTCTATTTCTGTGAATGGAAAGGCTGAGGATGTCAGAGAGTTCAGGTAAAATATGTGCTTTATAAAAAAATATAATAATGTGTTTTATAAAGTTTATAAGCATTGCTGGCCTACCCGGTGAGGTGTTCCTAGTGGTGGTGGTGGTGGTGGTGGTGGCAGTGTGTCAATGTGTTGAGAGGAAGAGGTGGTCTGGGAAATTCTCCTGAGCAAACTCTGGGCCCATTTCCACCCCCCAGTTAGTCCACTCCACTCAACTGGTTCACACACTGAGTGGGTCTTTGGTTATTGTGCCTAGGTAGTTGTTTTGGGATCTCTTCCAGTGGTTTGTCAGTATCTCCTTGTGGTCCAAGGAAAGAAACTTTGTTAACCTTAGCATTGACCTTTTGTAACAGTGCTGCTTGTGTGGCATTAGGCTATGTAGTGATCAAAAGAAAAAAACAGACCTTTGCACATTTTGCACTATAGGTGGGTGTATGAGGAGATTCACATTTCCTGCACAGCTAAGTCCGTGTGAAGTTCCCTTGTGCTGTATTTGACATCTAGCAAGGTCTCTGTTTGGAAGGAAAGATCTAAGCTTAAAAATGAAGTGGCCAGAAGTTATGGTAAAAGCAGATAGCTTAGCTGGTTTTAAGAAAGATTTGGACAAATTCCTGGAGGAAAAGTCCATAGTCTGTTATTAAGACATGGGGAAGTGTCTGCTTGCCCTGGATCGGTAGCATGGAATGTTGCTACTCTTTGGGTTTTGACCAGGTACTAGTGACCTGGATTGGCTATCATGAGAATGGGCTACTGGGCATGATGGACCATTGGTTTGACCCAGTTAGGCTATTCTTATGTTATGTTCTCATCTGTAGGGGCCTTTGGTTTCACTTCTTATTTTAATGTATTTTTTTTCTGGGAACTTATCAGTGTTTTTTATAATGGGAACAAAAATGGAAGAGAATTAATGTGTGTAGAATGGAGGGGTAACTAATTTCTTCAGCTAAATAATTAAATCCACCTCAACCAGACATAGGAGAACTCGTACACCATTCACACACCCTCCAACAAAAAACGTCAAAAGAAAAAAACTGTTCGACAACCTTCTAGCCATTCGAGCTGCAACACTCGACCCCCAACTCTACAACCTATTGACCTCGACCACAGACTACAAAACCTTCAAAAAAGAAATAAAAACCCTTCTATTCAAAAAACACATAAAACCGAACTAACACAATCAGAACTGTCCCAAGCATCACCTGCAACTACTCCATACGTACTTCTGATGTCATGACAATTCAGACATAATTTATGTTATGTTATGTTTGGAATAATGGTTACATATATGAGGTTCAATAAAATAATATTTTCACTCCCTGTTTCTATTCTGACCATTTATACCGTTTCATGGTTATTACAAAAAATATTTTTTACATGGGGGGTGGGTGGGTGGGTGTCAAAAAATGATGGGCCCCGGGTGCCACATACCCTAGGTACGCCACTGCTAGTACCCTTTTGAATAGGCGCAAATTATGAAGAGGTTAATGTTGAATGCTTATAACCAGATCCAAGCTCTGTTTCTGAAGTAAGTGTATATGCTGTTACTGTGAAGGATGGTCTATAAGTACTAATAAATATAAACATATAGTTTTTTCATTCCTTCTTCAGGTAAACCCTCAGGCATGAGCATAAGGTGGAACATGGACCTAGATCCTCTCTGTTAGGCAGATAGGGAGTATCAGCCAGATTATCATCTCTGAAGTCAGAAGAATTAAACCATTGACCGGCGGCAGGAAAGGCTCCCACGGGTCCATTTTTGGCCTTACAGTCTTCTCCCTCCATCAGCAAACCTCAGACTTCATCTAAAGGTAAACCTTTTAAAGGCCATGAATCCTTCCATTCCCCTCCTAACCTTGGGGCTACATCTATACCCCTCATCATCTCATTTCACTTCTGGCAGCAAAACAGTTCCTTCTCATTCTAAACAATATGGTAGAGAAGGTACCCTAACATGAGGAAAAAAAAGGCTACTATTCAAATTTATTAATAATTCCCTCCTCCTCCAAAAAGAAGAAAGGAAGTATTGAGTCTCTTTCCCATTCTAGATCTCCGTTCACTCAATACTTTCCTCAATCAAGGAAAAGTTCAAGCTTTTCACTCCCACCCATCCTCCCTCTTCTGAGACCCAACAATTGACTTCCCACCCTAAATTTCAAAGATGCCTACACCAACATATTTATTTATTCATAGGCAGTCCCTCCGCTTCCAGTTCCTCAGCCATCACTTCCAGTTCAATATGCTCCCTTTGAACTCTCTTTGGCACCACACATTTTTTTATAAAGTACCTAGCGGTGGTGCATCTGTGCAGAAAACACCACCTTGTTTATTTTCCTTACCTGATTGATTTACTTCTAATGACACATTCCAGCAAATGCTTACTGCTCACGATACAGGACACCTATCCACCCTATGATTCCTGGAGTTCATTATCAACTACAAGAGGTCATCTCTGATCCTAGCTCACTTGATCACAGTCATAGGAGCTCACATGAACACTATCATAGCACGTCCCTACCTGTACAAGGACATCATAGCTCACTGCAGCCACTACTACAATCTACCTGCATGCCTGGTGTTTGCGAAATCACATTGTGACATCTCTCTTCCAGGTACCACATGTAAGCATACACTGTGGCCCTTGCAGTGCCAACTTTAATTGCACTGGAATTGGCAAACTCAAACATTGCCAGGTCAAATTCTGCTGCCAAACATTTTGGTCATTGGGGCCCAGGGAGCTACGTCTACACATCAGTTACCTAGAATTATGCGCTATCTTTCAATATCCTTGGTTGTGTTGCACACAAATCCTCATATAAACAGATAACCAAGTAGCAATGTTCTATGTACTTGGGATAAGAATATACTTCTAAATTCTCTGTCTAAGCAGAAGGAGTCAGATTTTGGGCTGAGGGTATATCTTCCTCAGCATCTGACCATGCTCCCAGAGAAGCTGATGGAGGTACTGGAAAGGAACATAGAGATATGGAAGGGCCTCTTATGTTTTCCTCTGTCCCTCCAAGTGGACATCCAAACAGTTTACTTCCCAAATCGATGAAATGTATTGGTGGATTCACTCAGTAGTTAACTTAAACCTTCAAAGACTGTTCCAGCGTTGAGGGTACCCAACCATACACCTCTTTCACTCTCAGGACCATGCAAATATCCACAATTTTGTTCCCTTCATCTAGCACAACAAGCCATTGCATGAGATGCCTTCATCATCCCTTGGATAGGGGAAATTCTATCTGCCATTCCACCAGTACCACTCTTCTCCAGGGTCCTTCAGAGAATCATCCAGGACTCTGCACATCTCAACCTGATTGCTCCTCGATGATTCAGGCAAACCTTATCTTATCCACCCCTCCCTCCTCACATATCAGATCAGTCAGATTCTTCATCTAAACCTAGCGAGCCTCAACTGAGCGGTGTTGAAATTGAACCGAGAATCCTGGCTGTAGTTCCAGTCTCTGTCAGTACAGGAGGTACTCCTTGCAGACAGGATCTCATATGTTTTTGTGATGAATGTTATGTATTTTATGTATATTTGATGACTTATGCATGTATTCTTTGAATTCACTTAGGTTTTAGGTAGGCTGTAAACTTTTTGAATTAATAAATATCAATCTGATGGATACGTTTTTTCTCAGTGGGCCTCTTCCCAATAACAAGACCTCTTCATGTGTCCAGCTGCACACTTACTGACTTACCTCCTCTGCTTATCGGATTCAGGTCTCAAAACAAATTCAGTATGCTTTTACTTTTCTGTTCTCTACCTATTTTATCCCACTGGATGGACAACCAGTCTCTAAACAACCCCTAGTGGCATGATTCCTCAGAGATCTCATCAATCTCTAACCTCCGCTTCATGATTCATCTCCACCATGGGATCTCAATGTTGTTTTGGATCAGCTCATGAACAATCTTTTTGAGCTATTATGCAATGCCTCTTACATTCCTCACAAGAGAAGCAGTTTTTCTGATAGCCATTTGTTTGGCATGCCGAGTCAATGAACTCCAAAAATGGGTAACCTACTATCCATACATACAATTCTTCCCTAACTGTGTCCAACTACGCACACATCCTAGGGTGGTTTCAGATTTCCTCCTCAACCAGAGCATAGTTTTACCAGCTTTTCGCATACCTCACTGACAGGACAATGCCTCCATACCCTAGACCTCAGGAGTTAACTACTGTGTGAATCCACCAATACATTTCATCAACTTGGGATGTAAACTGTTTGGATGTCCAGTTGGAGGGACAGAGGAAACATAAGAGGCTCTTCCACATCTCTATGTTCCTTTCCAGTACCTCCATCAGCTTCTCTGGGAGCATGGTCAGATGCTGAGGAAGATATCCCCTCAGTCCAAAATCTGAATTTAGATCTCAGGAGAGCACTTTTTTGCTTCAAGGAAACTGCAGTTCTCTGCCATACAAATTAGAGAATGACACAGGGAAAAAATCTATCCCCGTCACTGCCCCATCTCCGGCCCACCATCCCCTTCACCGCCCCATCACCGTCACTGCCATCCCATTCACTGCCCCTTCACCATCCCCACAGCATCCATATAAGCCTCAGTACTGCAATATTTAGCTTATTCCTTCCTTATAAATCAAAGTTCTGGCCTCTGAACTAGAGAAAGAGATGTTCATCTGGCAGGGCTTTGTTTATAAATTTTTATCAACACAACTAATATACTACTTTATCCTAAAGAAAAAAAGAAAAAGAAAATAAATATAATTTTTTTCTACCTTTGTTGTCTGGTTTCTGCTTTCCTCATCTTCTCATTCAGTTCATTCCATCCACTGTGTGTCTTCTCTCTGCGTCTTCCATTTGCTCTGTTACTGTGCCTCTCCCTTCACCCCTCCACCCCCAATTGGTCTGGCACAAATCTTCTTCCCTCCGCTCCCCCATAGTCTGGCATCTGATTTCTTCCCTTCCAGCGTCTTCTCCCCACTCTGTCTTCCACATTTCCCTTCAGGGTCTGTTCCTCTCCACCCTCCTTCAAAGTCTGTTCTATTCCTTTCCACCACCACCCTTCCCTCCCTCCTTCACCATCTGTTCCTTTCTACCACCCTTCAGCTCCTCTTGCACGGCCTATCTATCTACCTCCCTCCCTCTTACTTTCGTGGCATGTTACAATGTAATTTGTGCAAGCTGCTGGAGCCTGCGAGCTCGGTCCCCAAACAATCTCGCTAATGTGTTCCTATTTTCCCCATTTTTAATAACTCACCTATGTATCCGGCATTGCCCCCCCCCTGTGTCCATATACCATCCCCATGGCATGTATGTCCCCTTTATGTCTCTGTCCCTGTGCCCCCATGCACATAATTTCCCCTCTGTTTCTGTTACCTTCCTGTGTCCAGATTTCCCCTCTCTTCCTCTTCCGCACCAAAGTGTCTCTTCTCTTCAACCCCATCTAGCTTCTTTCCCTCTTTCTCCCCCCCCTGCTTCCGGCATCTGGCTCACCTGCCTGTCCTCCCCTTTCTTTCCTGCTGTGGGTTTCTTTCTCTCCCTCTTCATCCCCTTGGCCCAGAATCTCTTTCCCTTTCATTCCCTCCTTTCTAGTGTGAGCCGGGAACACGCGCGATCGCGCGGTCCAGCAGCCCCCTCCCGCCCGATTGCAGCGTTCCGTCAGCTCCCTCCCTCCACCTCACCTTATATTCCGAGTTTGCTGGCTTTCTTTTTCGCCCAGCCGCACGCTTTCATAAAGCCACGCATGCGCGGCTGCTTAGTTGTTCAATCTTCTCTGATGCAACTGGAAACAGGAAGTTGCAGCAGAGAAGATTGAACAATTCAAGCAGCCGCGCATGCGCGGCTTTTTGAAAGCATGCGGCTGGGTGAAAAAGAAAGCTGGCAAACTTGGCATCTAAGGTGAGGGGGCGGGAGGGAGATGGCGGAATGCTGCGATTGGGCAGGTGAGGGCTGCTGGACTGCGTGATCCTTGATTGCCTCACTGTGGAGACAAGACCATTCACCGCTCCACAGGGCAGTGAATGGCCTTGTCCCCGTCCCCGCAGCGACCACTATTTTCTCTTTCCGTGTTTCGGCGGGTTACCCGCAGCTACTCACGGCTAGCCATGGTTAACAACCACCGTGTCATTCTCTAATACAAATCAGCTGTTCTTCACCCATTATGGCCAACCCAGGTCAACCAGCCTCTAGATCACGTGTCAAACACAAGGCCAGCGGGCCAAATCCGGCCAGCCTGGCCTTTTTATGTGACCCGCGGCAATGCTCCTGAACGTCCCCCTCTCAGAGCCCAGCGTGTCCTCCCTCCAGCGCCCGTCTGACATCACCGTCACGCCAGAAAGTCTGCCGGCTTTGGCAGTGTTGTTCATGGCTCCCCCTCCTGCCTCCTGTCCGCTGTCCTCCTGCGTTCCACCTGGACAGAAACAAGAAGTTGCGCATCATTGGAGACAGACCACGGCAGGCGAAAAGCAGGAGGGGGTGCCATGTACAACATTATCGAATCACACATGCTGGGCTGCTCCCTCCCCTCCCTCCCATTCATCGTGCAGCAGAACCCTTTCCCAGCTTCTGTCCTTTCCTCCCTCCCATCCCTCATGCAGCAGGACTCTTGAGCGAGCACAACCCCGAGCACCTATCCCCACAGCCGAACCCCCATCCTTCCCTCCCTCCCATCCAAACCCCACCGACCATGAGCAAGCCCTACATTCCTCCCTAAGCAGTTTCAGGCTGGCAGCACTCTAAACAGGCTGCTTTGGCCTTGTCTGCCCTTGAATTCACTCTGCTGCATTACTGATGATGTCATCAGTAATGTGGCAGAGTGAATTCTCAGGTGGACAAGGCCGAAGCAACCTGTTTAGAGTGCTGCTGGCCCGATGCTGCCTAGGGAGGTATGTACTAGGGTTCGCTCGTGGTTGAGGTTTGGGAGGGAGGGAAGGATGGGGGTTTGGCTGCACGGCAGGGGTGAGTACTTGGGGGGGGCGGTGCTTGCTCAAGGGTTCTGCACAAGGGATGGGAGGGAGAGAAGGGGAACTGCTGGCGAATCCCGGGACTAGGGCTTATTTTTGGGGTAGGGCTTATTTTCGGAGAAACATGGTAGCACCAAGGGTACCGAAGACTGCATGTACCGAGAACAATGGTACCAGTGCTTTTTACCACATCGGTAAAATGGAGGGCACTAAGCGGCACCAGTGAAACCGACATCCAAGCCCTAAGTCTCAGGGGTGTGAGGGATGAGAAGGAGCTGGCTTGGGTTTCGGACGGAGAATCGATTGAAAAGATTTCTCATGGTCCGACAGCTTCTTAGTCGGCGCCTCGATGGACTCATCGAAGAGGTCAGTACCCGCACACAGGATATTAGCCAGCCTGTCCTGTAGATTGGGGTCCATATCGATGGTCCGGAGCCACGCAAGCCGTTGCATGGTTACTGAACAAGCAGTAGCCCGAGCAGATAACTCAAAGGCATCGTAGGAGGACTGCATAAGCTGTAAACGGAGTTGGGACAACAAGGCCAGGACTTCTTGGAACTCAAAGTGGGCCCGAGGATCCAAATAGGCCATGAACTTAGGAAGGATGGACAGGAAAAACTCAAAATATGTAATAAAATGGAAATTGTAGTTGAGAACTATGGATGTCATCATAGAGTTCTGGTAAATTCACCTACCAAACCTGTCCATCGTCTTGCCCTCCCTGCCAGGTGGAACAGTGGCATATACTTGGGAGGGGTGAGACCGCTTCAATGAAGACTCCACCAACAGGGATTGATGAGAGAGCTGAGCACCGTCAAACCCCTTATGATGAACCATACGGTACCTGGCATCCAATTTGACCGGAACAGCGGGGATGGAATAGGGAGTCTCCAGACAGCAGACAAAGGTCTGATTCAGCAGCTTATGAAGAGGAAGCTTGAGGGATTCAGCAGGAGGTTGAGGGAGATGCATTGTCTCGAGATACTCCTTTGAGAATTTGGACCCTGTGTCCAGTTGGATATCCAAATCAGCTGCCATCTGACGGAGAAAAGAAGAGAACGACAGTTGGTCAGCCAAAGCAGGGCTTCGAGATGGGCTCGAGGAAGTCGAGGCCTCCTGATCCAATGAAGACGGGGATCTAGGTGGGAAAAAAGATCCCATTGTGTCCTCGAGCTCCGGCATAGGAGGAGGTGAAGTAGCCGGTGGTGAATACTGAAGAAAAGGCTGCTTCCGATGAGGCGAGGCGAGGCATGCCTGGATGAATGCCTCGAAGAATGCCTCGATCGATGGTGCGAGCTATGCCTGGAAGCAGGCCTCGATAGACGAGGTGAGTGTGTCTTCGCTGAGGCCCCCAGAGAGTGGATGGGGCTGGAAGCGGTGGATCGAAGCAGAGGAGGATGGCTGGAAGATCCTCGAGGCACTCGCAAAGACTCGAGCCCTTGCATCGAGTGGATAGGTTCCAATGGAGGCATTTGCAAAGAATCTACTCCTTGCATCGAGTGAATCGGTTCCAATGGAGGCAAGGGCAAAGACTCTGCTCCTTGCGATGCATGCATCGATGCCAGACCAGACACTCGCAGAGACTCTGCTCCCTGTAGAGAGTGTGCGTACCGCTGAGGCACCGGAGGCGGCTCGACCTTGTGGGAGACCTCCGCGTGCCCAGGCTGGATTTGAGAGAGAAGCTTCGGCCCCTTAGTGGTAAAGAGCTGAATGAATTGCTTCTCAAATAAGGTCTGGAATGAAGCCAGCAAGGATGGATCCGCGTCACCAACGGGACCACCTGCACGGGCTTCGGGCTTCTTCGAGGCAGTGTGAGAGTGCTTGGACTTAGAAGCCTTGGGCACCTTAAGCACTACTGGGAGAATGGGCTGCTGTGCAATATGACCTGAGGAGACAGAGGAAGGCACCGCAGCCTGCGTCGAAGACTGAGCCGGGACAAACAAAGCAGGTTTGATGAGGCTCAGAGTAGAAGATGTGGAAGCCTGGAGAGCCTCGGGAGAGGTCGATGGTGAAGGGCCCTTCGATGACAAAAGCTCCCTCGAAGACTCCATGCTGAACAGCGACTCCCACAAGATGCAACGACGCTTAAAAGCACGGGCTGTAAGTGTTGAGCAAGGCCGGCACGATTTCAGGAGGTGTTGAGGCCCGAGACACCGAAGACAGCGTCGATGAGGGTCCGTCAGTGAAATCGCACGCTGGCACTTGGAACACTTTTTAGATTCAAACAGTTTTATTGATGCAAATATCATCGAGTACAATAAAAACAGCATCAAAGGACATCAATAATGCATCAATTATTAATAAACATAATAAAATGACAAATTCCAATATCAATAAACCCCCACTTATCTATATGAATTTGAATCTTTACCATCCCTCTCCACACCCATCCAATAGTACTCTCTACCCAATGATACTTTCTTTATTTGACTAAATAAAAATCCCAATTAAGAAATTCAACTTAAAATCGCATTACAGCCCTTAGAATGCAAAACTTGCAAATAAATACAGCATCAAAGGACATCAATAATGCATCATAACCCCCACTTATCTATATGAATTTAAACCTTTACCATTCCTGTCAACACCCACCCCTTCTCACCCAATAGTACTCTCTACCCAATGATACTCTCTTCATTTGACTTAATAAAAAGCCCAATTAAGAGATCCAACTTAAAATCGCATTACGACCCTTAGGATGTAAATCTTGCAAATATGAATCCCAAATTTGTATAAATAACATCTTTCGCTTTCTTACAATTCCTGTATCTCTAGCTTCCCAAATGGCCAACTGATGTAATTGGTTCCGCCAATGCCAAAACCTCATAGGATCAGGAATCATCCAATGTTGTAATATACATTTTCTAGCCAAGAGACTCATTAAAACCAGTAGCAGGCCGGGACATAGGCCGGAAAAGCTCTGCCGCGAGATCGAAGCCACGGGGCTGCGGCCACTTGGCCTGCCCGGCCGAACGGATGTAAGAATTTTTTTTTAAAAAAAACAACAAAACACGATGAAAATCAGCGATTATGAGAAAATAAACCCAAAACCGCGGACTTAGAAGGCATAAGTGAAGAAAACTTTGCACAGAGAGTCGAAGATGGACTTCTCGGCTCCGCGGAAAAGTAAGAACTGAGGAGACGCGCCCTGTGCTGGGCGGGAGGGCACTCGCGCATGCGCAGTGTGGGTGACTCGAAACTTCGAGTTTCATCAAGCAAGACTGCTTGTGAGGCGTCCGCATCGGGGCTCCGTTGGATCACGTCACCCACTAGTGAGAATACCTGTCTGCTTGTTCTGGGATAAAAATTGTTATTAATCAATTTATTTATTTAATTTACTGCCATTTCATGAAGAGATTCACCCAAAGCAGTTTACAAATCATTGAATGGTAATCAGGTACTCTTACATATTTCCCCTAACTGTCTTAACAGGCTCACAATCTTAACTCTGGTAACTAGGTCAATGGAGTGTTAAAATGACTTGCCTAGAGCCAAAACAAGCAAGCTTGTTTCATTCTAGGGCTGGGGGATCCTTTCTTTTTGAAAGGGTTACTGCTGAGTTTTCTTCTAAAGAAAATCATAGCAATAGTCAATATCACACCTAACACAGCAGCAGAAATCAAACCATACCAGTACCACTTGCTGATGTTTATCCTTTCTTTCTTGACAGGATTCCTGCCAAGTTTCCTTTTGATAAAGCAAAATCACAGCCACACCAAGCACAGCAGCAGCAATCAACCCGTACCACTTGCTAATGTTTATAGAACCTGATAAAGAAATTATCATTTCCCTCTTTTGTCCTCGCATGATGTTTCTGGTGTAACAGGAAATGTTGTCATAAGTAGAGAACTTGTGACTTTGCAAAGACCATTCTGCTTTGATGTTTCTGATCCAGGTACTGGTCTCAGACTCTGCCCTGATGTTTCTGATCCAAGTACTGGTCTCAGACTCTGCCCATCTCGTTTCCAGGTCACTTCGGGCTCTAGATACCATCCTGTACATTCACACAGAGCTCACACTCTTCTACCCTGGTGAACAGTCATGGAGTTTTGAGGCGCACTGCCCATAGTTGCTACTTTCTGTTGCAGTTCTGCAGTTTCATAATCTAGATAGCCTCAAAACAAACGTGTGTACCATCCTTCATCATAGATTGTGATGTTGCGTATCCTCAGTAACATATTTCCAGTGGAGATATAATCTCTGATCAGCTCCATCCTCCCTCTGTATTCTATGAGCTGGCACTTGTTCTGGTCCTTCCCATTTTCATACAAGTGAACACCACCAGATTCAGATCATAACCACCACAGCTCCATGCTCTCCATACAGATGGGCAGGAAAAGGCAGCAAATGGGCAGGAAAAGGCAGCAGAATAACACATCTTCACCCAAAACGGCGATGACAGAATAATCAGGGCTGATGACTTTATCTTTCCCCAGACAGAACATGAAGAAGGACACGGTACTACTCGAAAGGGTCCAGAGAAGAGCGACTAAGATGGTTAAGGGGCTGGAGGAGCTGCCGTACAGCGAAAGATTAGAGAAACTGGGCCTCTTCTCTCTCGAACAGAGGAGATTGAGAGGGGACATGATCGAAACATTCAAGGTACTGAAGGGGATAGACTTAGTAGATAAGGACAGGTTGTTCACCCTCTCCAAGGTAGGGAGAACAAGAGGGCACTCTCTAAAGCTGAAAGGGGATAGATTCCGTACAAACGTAAGGAAGTTCTTCTTCACCCAGAGAGTGGTAGAGAGCTGGAACGCTCTTCCAGAGGCTGTTATAGGGGAAAACACCCTCCAAGGATTCAAGACAAAGTTAGACAAGTTTCTGCTGAACAAGAACGTGCGCTGGTAGGGCTAGTCTCAGTTAGGGTGCTGATCTTAGATCAGAGGGCCGCCGCGTGAGCGGACTGCTGGGCATGATGGACCACTGGTCTGACTCAGCAGTGGCAATTCTTATGTTCTTAAAAACGTCAAAAGTGACCAGCGGAGTGCCACAGGGTTCGGTCTTGGGCCCGATGCTATTTAATATCTTTGTTATGGATCTAACTCAGGGACTTCAAGGCAGAATTACATTGTTTGCTGATGATGCTAAACTATGCAACATTGTGGGCAAAACAACAGAACCTGATGGCGCAACCAGGCCCAACACTATGGAGCAGGACCTGCTTTTATTGGAACAATGGTCCAGTACTTGGCAACTAAACTTTAATGCCAAAAAATGTAAAGTGATGCATCTTGGAAGCGGAAACCCATGCAGAACATACACCTTGAACGGTGAAAACTTAGCAAGAACCACTGCAGAAAGGGACTTGGGAGTTCTCATCCGGGAAGAAATGAAAGCTGCCAATCAGGTGGAGAAAGCTTCAGCAAAGGCAAGACAAATGCTGGGTTGCATCAGAAGGAGCTTTATCAGCCGAAAGCCTGAAGTCATACTGCCGTTGTACAGATCCATGGTGAGACCTCACCTGGAGTACTGTGTCCAGTTTTGGAGGCCACATTATCAAAAGGATGTGAAGAGAATGGAGTTGATCCAGAGAATGGCCACTAGGATGGTCTCAGGACTTAAGGACATCCCATATGAAGAACGTCTGAACAGACTACGCTTATATCTCTCGAGGAGCGCAGGGAAAGGGGGGACATGATAGAAACATTCAAATACATCACGGGTCGAATTGAGGTGGAGGAAG
Organism: Geotrypetes seraphini; assembly: GCF_902459505.1. NCBI lineage: Eukaryota > Metazoa > Chordata > Amphibia > Gymnophiona > Dermophiidae > Geotrypetes > Geotrypetes seraphini. The sequence continues at coordinate 116,461,688 of NC_047094.1, forward strand.
AAATCTTTTTTCTTACAGGTCCCATGGCGACGAGGGCATCCGCTAAAACTTAAGGGGGGAAGATTTCATAGTGACACCAGGAAATACTTCTTCACCGAACGGGTGATTGATCGATGGAATAAACTTCCACACTAGGTGGTCGAGGCCAGCAGTGTACCTGACTTCAAAAGTCGATGGGACAAATAGGGGGGAGTGCTACAAAGTTATGCATGAAAGAGGAGTATACCAGGGAAGGAGGGTTCTTGGGTGGGGAGACTTGGGCCGCTGGCCCTCTTCTGCCATCATACTCTGTTTCTATGTTTCAGTAGAGCCTAGGGGTTGTTGGCCAGACTGAGCCAAATTTAGGGCAACACAAGGGCCCAATCAGGTCCCTTCCCTACCCTCCCTGCCGGTGAAGAGAAGAAGCTGATGTGGTTGGAGAGTCCTTTCCCATAGGAAGAAAAGCCTGACCCCAGGTGCCGGCACAGTTCCCTGTGCGCGGCAGCATAAGCTCCCTTTGCCTTCCGGTAGTGCGGGAGCATATGAGTGCTTGGTTTAGGCTTTGGTAGAGAAATGTTCCTGTGCATATTCCTGTGGCATTGGGCTCAGTTGAAAAATATTCCTGTGGCTTAGGCCTCAGTTAAGAAATGTTCCTGTGGCTCAGGCTTCAGATGCGAAGTATTCCTGTGGCTTAGGCCTTAGTTTAGAAATATTCCTGTGGTGTAGGCCTCAATAGAGAAATGTTCCTGTGCATTTTCCTGTGGCTTAGGCCTCAGTTGGGACTGTTTCGGTGGCTTAGGCCTCAGTAGAGAAATGCTCCTGTGGCTTGGGCCTCAGTGGAGAGATCCTGGGGCTTGGGCCTCAGTGGAGAGATGGGGCTTGGGCCTCAGTAGATAGATGCACCTGGGTCTTGGGCCTCAGTGGAGAGATGGGCCTACGCAGGTTCCTGTGGCTTAGGCCTCAGTTCAGAAGTATTCCTGTGGCGTAGGCCTCAGTTGAGAAATGTTCCGGTGTGCCTGTGTATGTTCCTGTGGCTTAGGCCTCAGTTGAAAAATGTTCTGATTTTCCTGCGGCTTACGCCTCAGTTGAAAAATGTTCTGATGTTCCTGCGCATATTCCTGCAGCTTAGGCCTTAGTGGAGAAATGTTCCTGCAGTTTAGGCCTCAGTAGAGAAATGTGCCTGCGCATGTTCCTGCAGCTTAGGCCTCAGTGGAAAAATGCATCAGTCTCTCTCCTCTCGGAGGATGGACACCGCCTCCAGCATTGATGCCTTTGCCCTCACTAATTGGCAGGTCCCAGCCGCTGCCGCAAGGCCGGAGCGCTATTTCGCTTGCGGCCTAGTGTACATTGTTTAATTCTGGCCGACTGACAGTTGGCTGGGGCTAGGCTAGTAGTGGGCTAATTTGCAGTTCTTTCTGGCTCAGAGTTTTTCTTTCCACTCCTTCTAAGTCATTCATGTGGAGGAGTGGACTAAATGTTAGATCAGCTGCCTCAGTGTCTGAGGTTGTCGCTGTATCTCTTTGGGGCTCTGGAAAAGGCACTTGTCACTTCGGGGCCCGGGTTCAGTTTTGTGTCTGGCCTCTCCTCTGGCATTCTTCTTGACTTTGGTCAGCAGTTTGCCTCCTGTGGGAGCCCTATGGATTTGTGCTTTAGAAGGCTTCAGTTAGAGGAGGAGTCTTCCCTTGCCCTGTTTCCAGGCTTGATGCCTTTGACCCTTGCGAGGACCATTGCCAGACATGATGGTTCTATTCCACAGGAGGTTATTTGGGGCCTGGAGGTCATAATAGGAGGCTGCTTTGCACTCATTCTATTCATGGAGGAGCGATGTAGCTGGGTTTCCGCAGAATGTGTTCTCAGGCGAGGATTGCTCCTGCTCACATGTGTGTGGAGGTTAGCCTCTGTATGATCATGAGAGACATACTCTCTGGAATTTTGTATCTCCTTGGATGCATGCTACATGGCAGGATTTGGGGGCAAGGGATTTCCCATTCGCTTGTTTATTTCCCTTCCTACGTTTGGACTGCTTTGGTACATCCAACTAGTCTCTGGATTCATCTGCTGTTGATGACAAGGAAGGTAAAATTATGTCCTTACCTGATAATTTTCTTTCCTTTAGTCACAGCAGATGAATCCAGAGCCCCCACCCTGTTGCAGGGTTGTGTCACTCTCAAGCGTAGTTTCAGCATGGTTTTCGGCTGAAATTGCATTCTTGATTTTGAATCATCAATGGTGTGGGTGGCACATGTGTGGGAAAGAAGTTGCATATGTGTCTTATGTTTCATATGTTTTATGCCTTTTAAGTGCTTTACTTTATGTGCTTTATTTCAACTGCTTTGAGAAGACCCATACTAGTTGGCCAGGAAGCTATGGGCCTCATATTGAAAAAAACACAAACGTCAAAAAGTGGCCTAAATGGGTACTTGGACGATCAAAAAGCCTGATCATCCAAGTACCCATAATCAAAGCTGGTTTTAGACGTATCTAAAATCAGCTTAGGCCTTTCCCCTGCCTCTAAACGCATAGAGCGAAAAGAGGCGTTTTTAGAGGAGGGGAAAGGGCAGGAGGTGGGCCAACCTACACCTAGGCGTACAGCAGGTATAACCAAAAGTTTAGGCAGGTTGTCTAGTCGGCACTTATACGTTTTGACTTAGACCAAGTCAAAACAGGTAAGTGCCGAAAAAGGGGCCGCTGAGCTAATCGCTGCAGCTCAGCAGGGAGGTGCCGTGGGGCAAGAGGGCTTGGGCTCCCTTTTGCCCTGATCTTCAGGGGTTGGGGAATTGCCGAGGCAAGAGGGCTTGGGCTCCCTCTTGCCCTGATCGTGTCACAGGGGAGGGCTGATCGCTGCAGGAGAAATGGCTCATCTCTCCAGCTGCAAGGATGATGGCTCACCCCCCTCCGATCCGTGGCACTTCGGGGTGAGAATCGCTGGCAGGGGAGATGCCCTGCCGCGATGCTCACCCTAAAGTGGTGATCGCCCACCCCCCTCCGAACCGCGGCACTTTAGGGTGAGCATCGCGGCAGGGCATCTCCCCTGCCGGCGATTCTCACCCCGAAGTGCCACAGATCGGAGGGGGGTGAGCCATCATCCTTGCAGCTGGAGAGATGAGCCATTTCTCCTGCAGCGATCAGCCCTCCCCTGTGACACGATCAGGGCAAGAGGGAGCCCAAGCCCTCTTGCCCCGGCAATTCCCCAACCCCTGAAGATCAGGGCAAGAGGGAGCCCAAGCCCTCTTGCCCCACGGCACCTCCCCTGCTGATTACGATTGGGCAGGAGGGAGCCCAACCCCTCCTGCCCAGGCATACCCCCTACCCCCCACCCCCACTAAGATCTGGGCAGGAGGGATCCCAGGCCCTTCTTCCCAAACACAATCCCCCATGAAGCCCTCCCGATCCCCCAATTGGCCCCCTCCCGCTGACCCTCGAAACCCCGCCAACCCCTCGACCCCCCCACCCCCAATCCCCCTCCCCGTACCTTAAATTTGTTGGCCGGACGGACAGGTGTCAAGCCCGTCCATCAGGTAGGCCAGCCATCCGTTGAATGGCTGCCTTAGAGCCTGATTGGCCCAGGCGGCTCAAACCCCACCCACAGGTGGGGCCTGAGGCACCTGGGCCAACCGGAGTAGTCTATTTATTATGCCCCTCCACGCATTCAAGATATAACCGAGGATAAATAATTTAAAAGCTATCACAAAGCATGAGTTTAAACCAGGCCAAAAGATTTGCCCAAGATGCAGGTAAGACTTGCGTGTCAAACTGCAAGATCTAAGTAGTCCTAAGTCTGATTAAGAACATAAGAAAAGCCTTCACCAGATCAGACCGAGGTCCATCCAGTCCGGTGATCTGCACACGCGGCGGCCCATTTAGGTACTCCTGATTGGAGACCCAGATATACTGTAGCCCTCAATATGATTTGCAAGAAGGTGTGCATCCAACTTGCGCTTGAATTCCAGAACAGTAATCTCTGCCACAACATCCTCCGGGAGAGCATTCCAAATTCCCACCACGCGCTGTGTGAAAAATAACTTCCTGATATTCGTCCTGAACCTGATGCCACTCAGTTTCAGCAGGTTCAGGAAGAATATCGGGAAGTTCTTTTTCACACAGCGCGTGGTGGGAATTTGGAATGCTCTCCCAGAGGATGTTGTGGCAGAGATTACTGTCTGACGGTGATGATCCTACCAATGCATCTGAAAACCTCAATTCCAGCTTTTTACCACTAGGAATCTCTCCTCTAAAGATTCAACGGATTAGCAAGCAAAATTCCTTAAGTTATGCTAAACTCAAACTCTCTGAAGCTCATAATGCAATTGCAGACCAAATTGTAGTTATTGGTGACTTAACTCCAACTGATATCAAAGCAGAACCAGAAAGTAGCCAATGTAAAAGGTGTTCTGACTATGAACTTCTATTGACTGAACTGAAGCAGAAGTTGGAACTATCTAGTAATAGGGAGAAAATACAAATTCTCACTCTTGCTCCACACAGCTGGACTATTGAGAAAACTGCTCAGCAGATTGCACAGAAAGTCCTGGATTTTTATGAAGATGATGAAATCTCTAGAACAGGGATAGGGAACTCCGGTCCTCAAGAGCTGTATTCCAGTCAGGTTTTCAGGATTTCCCCAATGACTATGCATTGAAAGCAGTGCATGCAAATAGATCTCATGCATAGTCATTGGGGAAATCCTGAAAACCTGACTGGCATATGGCTCTCGAGGACCGGAGTTCCCTACCCCTGCTCTAGAATATGCCCAGGCAAAAAAGATTATGTCTCTGTTCGGATCAGTAGTGAAAAAGTGCAAAAGCAGAAAAGATTGCTATTATGCAATCTGAAGGAACTGTCCACTACCCATCGCAGTCAGCATGAGCCTGAAATTGGGTTTTCAAAGTTCTGTGAGCTTCAGCCAAAATGGTGTCATTCAATTCATCAGGGACTCATTCAGTTTGTGTCTGCACATTCCACCAGAATGTGAAACTTATGCTTTCAGCAATTGCAGTTCCAGATGACTACAAGGTGCTTCTGAATAAAACTGTCTGAGATATGAACTCAAAAAACTTCATGTTGCAGTGGTGTGAAATATGTCCTGGGCAGATCCCCCTGGAGGAATATTTTACTGAGTTCTTTGGTGAACATGATCCAGATGATATCATTGAATTTAAAAAGTGGATTCACACTGATCGGGATACACTGGAAACTCGACAGTTATCCATAGAGGACTTCACTTCCAAATTAATTGGAAAAATTTCTAATTTGGCCAGCCACCATTTTATTTCCAAGTACCAAAGTGCTTATCTGAAGGAACTGAAAGAAAATATAAAGGAGGGTATGCTATTGTTTTGATGGACTTCGCTGCAAATTATTCCTTCATCGTTCAGGATGCAGTACAGGGGTTTCACTGGGAAAATAGCCAAGCAACATTACATCCCTTCATTGTCTACTTCTGCAATCCTGATATTCAAAGCCTATGCATAATCAGTGACTACTTGCATCACAATACTATTGCTGTTCATGCATTTTTGAGGAAGCTTATTCTGCATCTGAAGGAAGTCTTGCCTGTCTTAAGCCATATTCACTACTTTAGTGATGGTTCTGCTGCACAATATAAAAACTTCAAGAATTTCATTAACCTCTGCAGCCATGATAATGACTTTCAAACTACTGCTGAGTGGAACTTCTTTGGCACCAGTCATGGCAAATCTCCATGTGATGGGATTGGGGGAACAGCCAAGCAATTAGCTGCCCATGCCAGCTTACAACACCCTCTCAATAACCAAATTTTGACACCAAGTGATCTATTTTAGTTCTGTGATAAATCTGTCTCGGGAATCAAATTTTTCTTCATTGCTAAGGAAGATATTGAAGCAATAAGACCTGCTCAGGAGCAAAGGTTTAGTATGGGTCACAAAGTGGCTGGAACAAAAGAAAATCACCAATTTAAGCCCATAGACACTGCTAGACTCTGCATTAGCAAAATTTCAAGTAACACCAGCTCATTCATTGCTAATGTCTTAGAGTCTGATCCTGATCCTGAACATGTCCCTAACTTTCAAGCATCCATCTTTCAACCTGGACAATACTTATCCTGCATATATGACAATTCTTGGAGGATTGGTCATGTATGTGAAATTTCAATGGAAGAATGTGACTTCCTAGTTAATTTTTTTGCATCCACAAGGTCCTGCACGGTCATTTCACTGGCCTCCCCACAGAGATATATGCTGGATCCCTGAATAGCATATTATTGCAGGCCTTAATGTACTTATGACCACCTCATCAGGCAGACAGTACACTTATCAACAAGCTATTTTGGCAAACATTGACCAGACTTTCAAAACCGTGTGCAAGAAACTGAGTTAAAAGTTGAATATATGCGATTTCCTGATCTTTGTCAGTATGTATGCGCACTTTAAATAAGTGTAGCTTTTGTACTTTTCTTTTTTGTCTTTAATAAAGCTTAGAAATTTATATGGTATTATCTGACTACTGGGAATGTCTTTCAGACAATGGATCAATAACTGATAAATATGTGGTCTCGGTGTATAATATACTTGTCATGATCTTCACGACCTGTGGCAGTGGGTATATGAAAATGCATGGATACAGGGAAAGGGATCATAAAACAGTAACAATCTGAACTTAACTGTGAAACTTCATGTACCTTGTTCATTTGCATACAACATGGTTTGTGTTAAACATGCCTCTTTTCAATATTAACTTGTGTTTAGACTTCTAAATTTTAGTAATGATACAGTTCTCAAAATTCTAACATACAAAAAATGATCTTCAAGTGCAGTTTCAAATTAATACTAGCTTGCTAGTATTTAACCATTGGTTCTTCAGAAAACCAGCTAAGTCGACAAACTCATGCTGGCTGGACTCCTCATTAGTAGTGCTGCCCGATTCAGGAAAGAAAAATAAAATTCGATTCAGCCTATTGAATCGATTTTTCGATTTGGTTTTCTTGCCCAATTGGGTGTGTTTTTTCAAACATCATGGTGGGTTTATTTTATAGCCTCTTCACCCCCTTTGCTTTCTAACCACACTGGCGCTGTGGTGTAAACAAAATAAACAAAAAAGACTTTTCCTCTCTGTTAAATCCTAGCTCATGGTTGCGATCTAACACCAGCTCTGGCAGGATACACATTTCAAATCTGACATATTGTAATAACAAAACAGAAAATAAAATTATTTTTTCTACCTTTTGTTGTCTGGTCATTATTCAAATCTTGTTGGTCCCCGGCTCTGGTTGTCTTCTGATAACTTGCCAGGGTCTCCTTCTTTTTTGTTTCTCCGTGCTAACCATTCATGTTCTATCTCTGTCCTCCCCTTCTGTTTCCCTTCCCTCCCCCGGAAGTCTGGCATCTTTCCTTTTTTTTGTCTTCATCCACAGATCCACCTTTTCTCAACTACCCTTTCATCCAGCATCTCTCCCTCCTTCCCCACCACCCCAAGGTCCACCATATCTCCTTTTCTTTTCCCAACTACCCTCATCCAGTATCTCTATCCCCCCTCCACACCATCCCTTGTGTCCAGCTTCTCTCCCTTTCTGTTCCTTCCCTCCCTAAATCCCATTGTCCACCGTCTCTCCCCCTCTCCTGTTTTTAGACCCATTATTTCTTCCTCCCTAAAGTCCGGCATATGCACATCTCTTTGAACCCCCCTTCCCTCCCTCCATGTACTTCTACACCAGGGCCCCCCTCTCCTGAAGGTCTGTCCCCCCTGAAGGACTGCACCCCCCCTGAAAGCCTGTATCACCAGCCCTGAAGGCCTGTCCCACCCCCCTGAAGGCCTGTACCACTCCCTCTGAAGGCCTGCACCCCACCCCTGAAGGCCTGTCCCCCCCAAAGGACTGCACCTCCCCCCGAAGGCCTGTCATCATCCCCGGACCTCCCGCCCATCCCTTTTTCTAATTCCAGCAGGGAGCAGCCTGCAGAAAGGATCGTGGGTACTTTAGCGATATTTGAAGGTTGCCATAGGCCTCAGGAGCTGTCATCCCTCTGCCGCAGTCCTGCCCTTCCTCTGATGTCAGAGGCAGGATCGCGGCAGAGGGAAGACAGCTCCTGAGGCCTATGGAAACCTTCAAGTATCGCTAAAGTACCCGCGATTCTTTCTGCAGGCTGTTCCCTGCTGGAATCAGGTAAATGGAGGTGCGGGAGGCCAAGGGGGAAGCCGGACACTGCAGCACTTCACAACTGACCCTCCCCCCTTGCCCTCTAAAGCAGGAGCGGCAGTGGCCAGCCAGCAAGAGGTAGCACTGCCAATCCTGCTTTAGGGTACGAGGGGGGAGGGTCAGTCACTGAATCGGGAGGCCAATTTTTTTTGGTTTTGAATCGATTTGAACTGATTCACCCAAAATGAATTGGTGAATCGATTTGAATCGTGAATTGGGCAGCACTACTCATTAGTCCCTTTGGTTTTTGATATATTTATAAATAATTAATATTCCTTCAATTCATTTTTCTTTATACTTATTAATTTCATACTTGTTTGATTATTTCATCCGATTATTTATTTCATCCAGTTATATATTTATTTCATCCAGTTATTTATTCAAACAGCTAGACACACTTAAAATTAATGACAGTGTACTTTGCTTGCTTAACAGCAACACCTCTCCGACAGAGATTCCGTTTCAACCCTTTCTTCAGGGAGCAGGTGAGCTTTTTAAGACTAACGGCCTCTTTTACAAAGCTGCGCTAATGGCCCCGAAGCCCATAGAGATTTAAAGGGCTTCGGGGCTGTTGCCGTGCGGCAGCTGCTAGTGTGGTTTTGTAAAAGAGGTTTTGTAAATGCTGAAAAGCCAAGATAAAAATAAAAGATAAGAGTAAAAATACCATTAGTTTCAGCTTACTAGCAAACTACAAAACCATTCTTATTATCTATTCTAGACCATTTACTTCTAAAAGCCCTTCGGTTTCCTAAAATATATCTAATAGAGCCTGTTGAAGACTTAGAAAAATGAAATGATATATTAAGATTACTAAACTATTCACCGGGTCAACGCTGTCTGATACATATTGCTGGTAATACAAAGTGAAAATGGCCGTGGCGTCTCTCCTTCTTATCAGGGAGGAACCGCCCTCTTTGTATGTGACTGCGTTCTCAACAGCTGACTGAAACTCTAATGTTTCAAATTACTCTGCTACTGTCAACCACTCAGCGTCCTCATTTAAACCTGCAGGAGCTATGGTGTTTACTTCAAATATCCATTTTAATTCTCTACATGCTAGTAGTCTGTCAATATCTCCTCCCTCCCATCCCATTTCTATTACATCTATAACTCCAACGCAGATGCTGGCATAATTGCCAATGCCTAACTAATGGTGCATTTTCTTTTAATGTATGGGCTCTAGACTTATGTTCAGTGAGTCTGATTTTGATTGCCCTTTTAGTACATCCTATCTAAATTTTATTACAGGGACATTGTATTATATAAATAACTGTAGCACTATCACAATTGGAATTATGATGAGTGGAGTATATTTTACTTGTTGGATGTCATAGCAGATACTACCCACTTTTTGAGGTTTATCAGGAATTTTCAAAATCTTCATACTTCTGACATATTAGTAACTATTGATCTAGAAGCTCTTTAATGCAATATTCCTCAACGAGCTGCTTTGAGGGTTACCCGTAATGCATTAGAACAAGCTTGTGGGTCCCATAGGATATCTGTGGATTTCTTGATGTCTTTGGCACAACTGGTTCTTACAAAAAGTTTTTCTGATATGAGGATGTTTTTTATCTACAACTTCATGGAGTAGCCATGGGGACTGCCATGGCCCCGAGTATGGCCAATTTCTATGTTACCCGTTTTGAAGAAATTTTTCTTTATGGCTCTGATTGGTTCAAATACATCCGTATATGGTCCAGATATATTGATAATATCTTTTTCATCTGGACTGACACCATGGAGTCTTTAAATCATTTTAAGACATGGATTAACACCTTGGATGTCAACCTAAAATTCACCATGGAATGTAATACCAAGTCTATTTAATTCTAAATGGATTGCGAGGACGAGCACAACATGTAGAAGAAGAAGGGATGCTGGGAAGCAGCAATCACAATATGATCCGCTTCGACCTGGATGCAGGTGAGAAGCATCAGTCCAAAACGACGGCTATGGCACTGAACTTCCAAAAAAGGGAATTACGAAGGGATGAGACTCATGGTGGGGAAGAAGATTAAAAAGAGAATAAGCACCGTAAAACACTAGAGCAAGCTTGGTTCCTTTTTAAGGACACAGTCACCAAGGCACAAAATCAATATATATCGTGCATCAACAAGGATCTAAGAGGAAAAAGAACAAAGAACCGGCATGGCTCACTGTAGAGGTGAAAGAAGCCATCAGAGACAATAAAACTTCGTTTAAGGAATGGAAAAGGTAAAAAACGGACAAAAAATGGAATACACACAAACAACATCAACGCAGGTGCCATAAGGCTGTAAAAGAAGCCAAAAGAGACTCCGAGAAAAAAATAACCATGAAGGCAAAAAACTTCAAGCCGTTCTTTTGATATATTAAGGGGAAACGACCCACGAGGGAAGCAGTGGGGCCGTTGGATGACCGTGGAATAAAGAGAGTGCTAAAGGAGGACAAAGCAATTGCTGACAAACTGAACACATTTTTTGTGTCTGTATTTATTGAAGAGGATATACACAGCATACCGGAGCCCATCAGGCTATATACTAGAAATGAAGACGGGAAACTGACAGGGTTGACGGTCAGTATAGAAGAGGTATGCAAGCAGATTGATAGGCTTAAGAGTGATAAATCCCCAGGACCGGATGGCATCCATCCAAGGGTCATCAAGGAACTGAAAGGGACTATAGCTGAACTGCTTCAGCTAATAGCCAATCTGTCGATCAAACTGGGAAAGATTCTGAAAGACGAAGGTGGCGAATGTTACGCCAATCTTCAAAAAAGGTTTGAAGGGAGATCCAGGAAACTAGACTGGTGAGTCTGACCTCAGTACTGGGAAAGATGGTAGAGGCACTGATAAAGGACCGCATCATTGATCACCTTGATGGACACGATCTGATGAGGACCAGCCAGCATGGTTTCAGTAAAGGCAGATCTTGCCTGACGAACTTGCTGCACTTCAAGGGAGTAAACAGGCAAATAGACAAGGGCGACCTGGTTGACATTGTATATCTGGATTTTCAGAAGGCATTCGACAAAGTTCCACATGAACGACTAATTTGGAAAATTGCATGCCATGGGATCGAGGGTGAAATACATGGATTAAAAAATGGCTGGAGCATAGGAAACAGAGAGTGGGGGTAAATGAACAATTCTCAGACTGGAAGAGCATCACCAGTGGGGTGCCACAGGGCTCAGTGCTTGGACCTGTGCTCTTCAACCTCTTTATAAATGATCTGGACATTGGTACGACGAGTGTGGTGATTAAATTTGTGGACGATATGAAGTTATATAGAGTAGTGAAGACACGGGGATTGCGAAGATCTACAACGTGACATAAGCTTGAGAAATGGGCTTCAACATGGCAGATGAGGTTCAGTGTGGATAAGTGCAAAGTAATGCATGTTGGGAACAAAAATTTCATGCACGAATACAGGATGTCTGGGGCGGTACTTGGAGAGACCTCCCAGGAAAGGGACTTGGGAGTTCTGATCGACAAGTCCATGAAGCCATCTGCACAATGTGCTGTAGCGGCGAAAAGAGTTAACAGAATACTACGAATGATCAAGAAGGGGATCACGAACAGATCAGAGAAGGTTATCATGCCACTGTACCAGGCCATGGTGCTCCCTCACCTGGAGTACTGCGTCCAACACTGGTCGCCGTACATGAAGAAGGACACAGTTGTACTTGAAAGAGTCCAGAGAAAAGTGACTAAAATGGTTAAGGGGATGGATAACGTGACCATTTATTTTTTCATCAAAACGGGACATCTATTAATATTCAGTCCCGCCCCCAATCCCACCATAGCCCCACCCCCAATTTCTTCCATTCATTTTTCATGTACACACAATATCTTATTATTTCATAATGGTAACCATAAAATTTAAAAAAAACACAAAACACCCTATACGCAGAGAAAATGTTAATTATCATTTATATTTGGGGGGTTTCAATGATGTCACCTCAGTAACTATAGAAAAATAGACAAATATAGTGCAAAATATAGACAGCAGACATAAATTCTCAAAACTGACACATTTTTATCACTAAATTGAAAATAAAATCATTTTTCCTACCTTTGCTGTCTGGTGATTTCATGAGTCTCTGGTTGCGTTTCCTTCTGATTGTGCATCCTATCTTTTATTTCTTTCTGCACTCAGGCCCAACAATTGTTCCTTTCTATTCCTTCCCTCCTTCCTTCCTATGTCCTTAGTGCCCCCAGTGCCTTCCTATGTCCTTAGTGTCCCCAGCGCCTCCTTCCTATGTCCTTAGTGCCCCAGTGCCTCCTTCCTATGTCTTTAGTGCCCCCAGATCCAGTGTCAGTTCTCCTTTGTACCTTTGTTCCAGGTCTCCCTCTCTCCCTCCTCTGTTATGATCTTGCCTCTCTCTGCTCTTCCTCAGGGGCTCTCCCCCTCTGTCTGCACCTCCCAAAGTCCTGCTTCTGCCTCCTGTCTTTCCCCTTTAGTCCAGGCCTTTATCTCTCTAGTCTTTCTTCTACTTACAACCCCCCCTTCTTTGCTGTTTTCTCTCCTTCCTTCATCCCTCCTTCCTATGTCCCCTCACTGCCTTCTAGCCTTTGTCCCACCCCCTCCCAAAAAGCCTGCCAGCCTACCTCTCCCAAAGCCAGCCTCCCCCAAAGCCAGTCTGCCTTTCTCCCCCAAAGTCAGCCAGTCTGCCTGCCTACCTCCCCCAGAGCCAGCCAGCCTGCCTGCCTGCCTACCTCCCCAGCGCCTGCCTGCCTCCCCCAAAGCCAGCCTGCCTGTCTCCCCCAAAGTCAGCCAGCCTGCCTGTCTACCTCCCCCAGAGCCTGCCTGCCTAACTCCCCCAAAGCCTACCTGCCTACCTCCTTTCCCCCCCTCCCTGGAAAACAAAAGCCTCCCTCCAGGCCCGATTTAAACTTCCTTCCCTGTCCACCGCGGCTGCTCATCTGCTGCCACTACTCGCACCCGGAAGCCTTCTTCCCAACATCAATTCTGACATTGGAGAGGACATTCTGGGCCAGCCAGGCAGCGATTGGCTGGCCTGGAACATCCTCTCCGACGTTAGAATTGATGTCGGGAAGAAGGCTTCTGGGTGCGAGTAGTTGCAGCAGAGGAGCAGCTGCGGTGGACCAGGGGAGAAGTTAAAATCGGGCCTGGAGGGAGGCTTTTTTTTTTTTTTTGGTGCGGCAGGGGAGGGACAGGAAGCAATCGCCTGTCCTGTTGTCCCCGCGCACAGCTTCGGGACGCTGTCCCTGAAAACGGGACATTTTGGCATCCCGAAGCTGTGTGTGGGGACAACAGGACAGGGGATCCGAAAACGGGACTGTCCCATTCAAAATGGGATGTATGGTCACCTTAGCGATGGAGGAGTTGACGTACAGTGAGAGATTGGAGAAGCTGGGGCTCTTCTCCCTTGAAAAGAGGAGACTGCGAGGGGACATGATCGAAATACTGAAGGAAATAGACTTAGTAGAGAAAGACAGACTGTTCACCTGTTCCAAGGTAGGGAGAATGAGAGGACACTCTCTAAAGTTAAAAGGGGATAGATTCTGTACAAATGTAAGGAAATTCTTCTTCACCCCAGAGAGTGGTAGAAAACTGGAACGCTCTTCCGGAGTCTGTTATAGGGGAAAACACCCTCCAGGGTTTCAAGACAAAGTTGGACAAGTTCATGTGAAACTGGTGAGACAGGACTCATTTGGAGCACTGGTCTTGACCTTGGGGTTGCCATGTGAGTGGACTGCTGGGCAGGATGGACCATTGATCTGATCCAGCAGCGGCAATTCTTATGTTATTACATTTTTGGACACAAAGATTATCAAGCAAGACAATCGCCTTATTTCCATGGTTTATCGTAAACCCATTGAAAAGAACACTTATCTCAGGTATGACAGTAGTCATCCCACATGGTTAAAGAAGGCTTTACCTAAAGGCAATTCTTGAGAATATGCAAAATTTGTTCCACAGTACAGGATTTCAAAAAAGAAGCCAAAATATTGACAGCCAGATTTAAGGCATGCAATTATCCCGCTTGGACCATCAAACGTGTGCCTATCATCGAGCCTTGTATGTGAACCCCGCTTTATTACTCCAGAATCAACCTAGAGATCCTTTGGAAAAACAATTTTGTGTTTTGACACATTTGGATAGATTGGCGAGGGTAATAGCTAGCATTCGTCAACACTGGCATATATTATCTGTGCATCAAACTTTCAATAAGGGCCCTTGTATTGCCTACAAGAGAACAAAAAATCTAGGCAATTTATTAAATCACAAGAAATCCAATGTTCAGTCTCAAGAAAATTTGGGACATGGTCACTACCCTTGTGGCTCTTGCACTATGTGCAACACCTCTTTACACTGTGCCACCTTCAACCAACAAATTATATATTCTTAAGCAAAAAAACATTTTGCACTACCTCTTGGGCCATTTATATAATTATTTGCCCTTGTCAGATGTACGTGGGCCGCAAGTTTAGGTGCATCAAGACCCGCCTGCTACAACTCCTATGATTCCTCATTGTTTGCAATTCAATTACACGTTTGAACAACTCAGATGGTTTATTATTGAAACTCCCATTTAATTTTTCTGGCAATAAAAAAATGAAGTGGACTTTTGAATTAAATTCTATCTCTCCTGCAGGTCTTAATGAAAACATCAAATGGAATACCATTATTAAAATTTTGACCTATGATCTTTTGTGACGTTTTTTCCGGCGGCTTGTTCATAAGGCTCGCACCTTGTTTGGCTTCTCAACTGCCTCTTCCGGGTGTTCGTCCCTGCATATTTGCTGCTGCGCTGCTTTTGAGCTCGCTAAATTCAAAGGTTCCTGAAGAAGGATGTTTATCCAAAACTGAAGCTCAATTGAACTCTTTATTTTGGAGCGGCTTTGTTTGTACTTGCAACCTATTTTTTGGGCGTTTCCTTCCTATCCACACTTTGGGAGCCCTGATGCCTTTACTGAGCCCCGATTGAGATAAGTGACTATATGTTTGTGCAGTACTCCTGTCTTTCCGACTGTGTTCGAGCAGCTTTGGTGAATATACACTAATGAGTTATTTTTGTTAAACACTGGTGTTTATCACACTGTTTTATTAAATTATTCACACAATTGAGGACTCTATGATGGTGTGGTGTGTTGGGCTGGTGCTCTCACACGGATTGTAATATTGAACGTTGATTTGTTCGCTTGATTTCACAATCCACACTGAGGTCCTTATACACAATTATTAATTCTTCACTCTTATTTATCATATTCACATTGCTGCTACTCACACTCTGTTCTACAGTGACACCCTAGGACTTTTTTCTTCATATGTCATAGCAAAAGGACACTATTGTCATGTTTCGCAAGTTGTATGACTGCCTGAGAGAGAAGCAATTTTTTCAGATGATGAGTGTTTAATCATTTCTCTGACATTCTTACTCCGGCGGTATGACATCAAAGGTTTATCATCCAATGTTTCCATGCCCAACTTGGCCACATGCCAGTGTCTTAACACAATTTTATTAATTTGATGGGATAGATGAGAGAATTTTTGTACAAAGACTATCGTTTCAGAATCATTGGACTCAGCTCTATATTGCAGTAATAAGTGACGCTGTGCATACTTCGCCCTTCTATAAGCCTGGTTGATTACATCTTTTGGGTATCCTCGATTTAAGAATCTTCTTTTCATCTCCTTTGCTTGACTACGATATTCTGTCAGTGAATGACAAATTCTTTGGAGCCTCAAAAATTGGCATATTGGAGTTTGTCGACTCAGCTGGTTTTCTGAAGATCCAATGGTTAAATACTAGCACTTGAAGAACATTCTTTTCAATATTAAACATTTGTGCGCTTTTACAAGTAATGCTTATCTTTGAAGCTTTAATTCTCACCAAAGAAAGGTCAGGTCCAAGATGAATCAGGCTAGCTTCTGTAGCAAAAAAACCATGCTCTTTCAAACGATATAAAAAACAAACAAACAAAAAAAAAGCTACACATTAGAGATATTTGAATCTGAAAAACAGTGAAAATTTGCATAAATGCATAAAGCCATATATTTTTAAATGGGCATATCTTCAGCTTCACTTCACTGTAAAGGCTCATATTGCAAATTTTGGAAGTACCTCATGATACATGTCTGCTGGTAAAGTTATATCCTCAGCTGCCTTACCTACCAGCAGCAGTATGGAGCCAAACTTTGCCCAAAATTTTCATTCGTGAATTTGCCTACTTTGCTGACCTGTAGAAATGGAAGAACATTTGCAAAAGATTTCAAACTTGGCACAGAAACTTGCCCCAAGATGTACCAAACTGCAAAATTTCAGACTCCTAGGTAGTTTCCTTCTGCCGCAGTGCTTAAGCAAAGTTGGCGTTTTAGGTCACACGAGGCGTGGGAGTGGGTAGATTGCTTTTATTCAACCGCCCCTAGCTGCTGACTAAATTGAGATAGATAAAAAAAATTTTCAGAGTGTCATTTGAGACCCTAGACAACACCCCTGTAAAATTTGGTTGATTTCAAGGGGGTCGAGCGTGGGCTCCTGGTCCACTTGACATGAAATGACTCATATGCCCGTGATCCAGTTCTCCAGTCACCCAATCAAAGAATTCAATCAGATTCATCTGTCATGATTCACCTTTTGTAAAACCATGTTGCCTCAGATCCTCTAACCCATTTGATTCTAGGAATTTCACTATCCTTTCTTTCAGCAACGCTTCCATTATTTTTCCAATAATCGAAGTGAGGCTTACTGGACTGTAGTTTCCCGCTTCATCTCTGCGACCACTTTTGTGAATATGGACCACATCTGTTCTTCTCCAATCCCCAGGAACCACTTCCATCTCCTAAGATTTGTTGATAGTGCAAGTGGACCTCATATATTGTGTGCAGTTCTAATTTAATCAGGATTTCTTAATTGCACTTATCCAGTACAGATTCTAGGCGATTTACAAGAGGTTCATGTAGCATCATGGGGAAGTGGTTACATCATATTGTAGTGAAAAGTTACATTGTTACAAGAGAGAAAAAAGTTATAACACATTGTAGAGGAAGGTTACATTGTTGCAAGAGTAGTTATAGCACATTATGGAGGGCGGTTACATTGTCATAGAGAGAGAGCAGAGTTACTGAGCTGAAAGGAATTTATCAAATAACTACGTTTTCAGTCTTTTTTGAAGGTGAGGTAGTTCAGCTCAGTTCTTATGGGTGTAGGAAAGGTGTTCCAGGTTCTTGTGGCAACATATTTGAAAAGGGTTTTGAATATTTACATGTATTTCACTCCCTTGGATGAGGGGATAATCAATTGGTGGGGGATGTTGATCCTAGTTGAAGTGAAGAGGAAGGTGGAGAACAGGTGAGTTATCTGCTCTGGTGAGTTGGTGTTTAGTGCATGGTGTACAATGCAGGAAAGTTTAAACAAGATTCAGGCATTTACAAGATGCCAGTGAAGTATGCAAAGACTTGGTCATACTTGTTTAAGCCAAATATCAGCCTGATTGCAGTATTCTGAATCAATTGGAGTTTGCACCTTTGGGAGGAGGCTATGCCCACGTAGTGAGAAAACTGCAGTAGTTGAGTTGTATTAAAACTAGCATTTGAACTAGAATTGCAAAGGCTGATCAGTCTCAGTTGCTTTAAACTGTAGAAAGTTTTTTTCCCCCCAGAGATTGGATATTTGAGGTTCATAGGAAAGTGTGAAGTCAAGTAGGATTCCAAATACCTTTGAGGTCTTCTCAACGTTTAGTGTTGCAGCAGAGGGTAGGGTTAGGCCCATGGATGTTTACTATGTGGCATTGTAGAACCAAATATGTTTGGTTTTGGTGGATTTTAGTTTGTTGGAGAGTGCCCAGGAGTGTATTTTTTCAATGCCTTTGGAAACTATTGTGGAGGACTCCCTAGCGTTGGTATTAAGTAGGATTATGAGCAAAATAACATCTGCATAGGATAGTAGATATTCGCCAACTGTAAAGGTGAGGTTGCCCAGGGTGCTCATAAAAATGTTGAAGCGCACCAGTGAGCGAGGAGATCCCTGAAGTACTCACAAACCGCTTTCCAGCTTTGGGAGAAGGTGTTATCTTTTAAACACAGTATTCTCTGTCAGAAACTCTTTGAACCAGTTGAGGACAGTTTCAGTCAGACCTAGTTTGAGTTTATTCAGTAAGCACTTATGATATGTCAAACTGTAGGAGGATTGATTGGTGCCCCTTGCTGCACATCTGTTTGATTTTGGTGGTTAGTGTGAGCAGTAGTAATTCTGGAGCCTGAAAACATAGGGGTCCTTTTACTAAGGCGCACTAGCCATTTTAGCATGTGCTAAATATTAGCGTGTGCTTAACGCTAGCACGTCCATTATAGTCTATGGTACCATTATAGTCAAGGGTACCAGTGCAGCTCTTCAAGGAACAGCTCAATGAGTTTTTCAGGAGGGAGATCGGTGATGTTTAAATTGCATGCAATACCAGTGCTAACATCGATTCCCTTAGTACTGTCCCAGCCTTCGCATAGCACCTCGAGGCCACGGGGTACCGATTCCAGATCTCCATTGAGGCGTTAGTCTACCTCTCATCAATCATACAGTAGACATCGACGCTCTCCATTGAGGCATCGATCCTCAACATAGCAGCATTGATGCTCCCCCATCAAAACATTATCGCTCTTCATAGAAGCATTGGTGTCCTCCTTCGAAGCATCAACGCTCTTCATCAACTAGACACTCTGCATGGCATCGATCCCCTGCTTTCAAGGATAAGAGAACTTCTCGTCGCTCCTCTTCATCATGTTCACAGCTAAAGCGTAGGGAGCAAGACCGCAGAAGACAAACATGAATAGGGATGAAGGAGTGTTAGACCCTGATCGATTTTCAAAGGGTTGTGTTCATGAGGAGCTAGCTAAAATAAAAGTACGCAAAGCGATGGGGCCAGATGGTGTACATCTGAAGGTGCTCAAGGAACTTAGGGATGTTCTGGTGGCACCGCTGACTGACCAATGAGTCTCTAGAGTTGGGAGTGGTACCAGAGGACTGGAGAAGGGCAAATATGGTCCCTCTCCACAAAAGTGGAAGTAAGGAAGAAGTAGGGAATGGTATGAATAACATGAAGAAAGACCTGGCAAAGCTTGAAGAATGTGCTGAAATTTGGCAGCTAAAATGTAATGCTAAGAAAAACCCAAAGGAACAGTACAGTTTAGGGGGTGAAGAACTTATGTGCATGACAGAAGAGTGGGTTTTGGGTGTGATTGTGTGATGATCTTAAGGTGGCCAAACAGGTTGAAAAGGTGATGGCGAAAGCTAGAAGGATGCTAGGATTCATAGGGAGAGGTAAGGTCAGTAGGAAAAAGAAGGTATTGATGCCCCTGTATAAGACTCTGGTGAGACCTCATTTAGAATATTGTGTACAGTTCTGGAGGCCGCACCTTCACAAAAAGATATAAAATGGATGGAGTCAGTCCAGAGGAATACTACTAAAATGGTGCATGGTCTTTGTCATAAGGCGTATGGGGACAGACTTAAAGATTTCAATCTGTATCCTTTGGAGCAAAGGTGGGAGAGGAGAGATATGATAGAGATGTTTAAATAACTATGTGGAGTAAATGTGTATGAGTCAAGTCTCTTTCATTTGAAAGGAAGCTCTGGAATAAGAGGACATAGGATGAAGTTTAATGGTGATAGGCTCAGGAGTAATCTCAGGAAATGCTTTTTTTTACAGAAAGGGTGGTAGATGAATGGAACAGTATCCTGATAGAGGTGGTGGAGACAAAAGACTGTGGCCTAGATGCTCTAAAGAGGATCGGTAAGACCGTGTGGGTCTGCTTTGATCCAATTTTTGCTCAATTCAAAAAGAGATATTCATGCACTAAAAAATCTGCATGAAATGATTCACACAGAGGTTCCTTGTAATCTACAACTCAAGCATCTAGTTGATTGTTGTGAGAGCGATTCTTATATGTGCGCATACGTGCTCAGAGCTGGCAGCGGAAGCCTAAAAAGCTGAGAGGAAGGGGAAGCCCTGAAAGCAGTCTCCTTCCGCTCAGCTGTTTGAGGCAGGAAACCTTATTTTAATGGACACAGATGCTATGTGTGTTACACATGCAAAATATCTGCCCTATAAAACAAAAAAAGACCCCCCCCCCCCACTGATGAGAGCCCTCTTTGATGACCCCTGGCGACAAGTGATCACAATATGATCAATTTTACCATTGGCATCGGAAAAGGGAAACCAATCAAGACTAAAGCCTCAACCTTTAACTTCAAAAAAGGAAATTACGACAGCATGAGAGCCATGGTTAAAAAACGGCTCAAGAAGGGCAAAGCAGAAATCCATTCAGTTGAACATGCATGGTCTCTCCTGAAAAACACCATCATTGAAGCACAGAATCTTTACATACCGAAGATATCCAAAGGAAGGCGGAAAAAGAACAAAGGAGAACCAGCTTGGTTATCCAAAGAGGTGAAGGTTGCAGTAAGGGAGAAGAGGAACTCGTTTAAAAAATGGAAACGGGAAAAAATGACGGAGGCCTGGAACTGTCACAAAATCGACCAGAAAAAGTGTCATAAAGTGGTAATACAAGCCAAAAAAGACTATGAAGAAAAGATAGCGCAAGAAAACAAAAACTTTAAGCTCTTTTTTAGATATATAAAAGGGAAGAAACCAGCAAGAGAAACAGTGGGCCCTCTCAACGACCAAGGAATGATAGGGTCAATCAAAGAAGACAAACAGGTTGCTGATAGGTTAAATTCATTCTTTGCCTCTGTCTTCACAAACGAGGACACTACAACAATGCCAGACACTGGGAGGGTATTCACCGGAGGCATAGAGGACAGCCTAACAACAATAAATGTGGAATTGGACAAGATTTACTTTCAGATTGACAAACTAAAAAGTGATAAATCCCCTGGACCGGACGGGATTCACCCGAGAGTTTTAAAGGAACTTAAGATAGAAATTGGGAAACTACTACAATCTTTAGCTAACATGTCAATTAGAACCGGGCAAGTACCAGACGACTGGAAGATTGCAAATGTCAACCCAATTTTCAAAAAAAGATCAAGAGGTGAACCAGGAAACTACAGACCGGTGAGTCTCACATCGGTTCCTGGGAAGATAATTGAAGCACTAATTAAAGACCGCATTGGACAACACTTGGAAAAGCACAACCTAATGAAAGCTAGTCAACATGGCTTCAGGAAAGGGAGGTCATGTTTGACAAATTTACTTCAATTTTTTGAGAAGGTTAACAAGCAAATAGATAGTGGAGATCCAGTGGACATAATTTACTTGGACTTCCAAAAAGCGTTTGAAAAGGTTCCGCACGCAAGGCTTATGAGTAAACTATTAAGTCATGGAATAGGAGGAGAAGTGCACGGATGGATCGGAAATTGGTTGGAGAACAGAACGCAGAGGGTAACCATAAATGGGAAATTCTCGGAATGGGAAAAGGTGACCAGCGGCGTGCCCCAGGGCTCGGTTCTTGGTCCCGTTTTGTTCAATATTTTTATAAATGACCTGGAAGATGAAACATCTTGTAATATAATCAAGTTTGCGGATGATACAAAACTATGTCGGGCGGTTGGCTCTCAAAGGGACTGTGAGGATCTTCAGAAAGATCTAAATCAGCTGGAAACGTGGGCAATAAAGTGGCAGATGAATTTTAACATAGACAAATGCAAGGTGATGCATCTGGGAAAGAAAAACAAAGAACATGAATACAAGATGTCGGGGGTGACATTAGCCAAATGCGAACAAGAAAGGGATTTGGGGGTGCTGATAGACAGAACCCTAAAGCCATCGGCTCAATGCGCGGCGGCGGCGAAGAAAGCAAATAGGATGTTAGGCATGATTAAGAAGGGGATCACGAGTAGGTTGGAAGATGTTATAATGCCACTTTATAGAGCAATGGTCAGACCACACTTAGAATACTGTGCCCAACGCTTGTCTCCATACCTTAAGAAGGATAAAATTCTGTTGGAAAGGGTACAGAGGCGAGCCACGAAACTAGTCAAAGGCATGGAGAATTTAAGCTACATGGAATGCCTCGGAAAACTGGGACTGTTCACCCTCAAAAAGAGAAGACTGCGTGGGGATCTAATAGAGACTTTTAAAATATTAAAGGGATTTGATCAAATTGACCAGGAAGCAGCATTACTGACATTTTCAGATGTGACGCGGACAAGAGGTCATAGCCTAAAACTGAATGGCAGCAGGTTCAGGACAAATGTCAGGAAGTTCTGTTTCACACAAAGAGTGGTGGGCACTTGGAATGCTCTCCCGGAGGAGGTGGTGGCAGAAAATACTGTGCTAGGTTTCAAACGCAAGTTGGATGCACACCTTCTTGCAGATCATATTGAGGGATACGGGAAATCCGGGTCTCCAAAAAGGAGCACCTAAATGGGCCTCCACGTGTGCGGATCACCAGACTAGATGGACCTCGGTCTGATCCGGTGAAGGCGTTTCTTATGTTCTTATGTTATAAAGGAAAAAAAGGAGAGAAAAGCAGGAGAGAAGAGCAGAGAACAGGAGAGGGGAAGAAGGAGCAACAGAAGGCAGAAGAGAGCAAGGGGCATCAGCGAGAGGTAGCTCCGCCCACCCCCTGACATCATCCACTGGAGCTCCTCCTTAAATGGGGAGGGGCCAACGGAGCTCAGTTAAACAGGCTTGGGCAGGCAAGCAGGAGGCAGGAAAAGAGAAGGAGAGAAAAGCAGAGCAGAGAACAGGAGAGGGGAAGAAGGAGCAGCAGAAGGCAGGAGAGAGTAAGAGGCATTGCCCACCCCTGACATCATCCACCAAAGCTTCCTCTTAAAAGGGGAGGGACCAATGGTACTCAGCCATTTTGGCGCATCGAAGGTATATAATTGACCTTTTCTCGTTCTCAACCAATCAACATATGAGAAGCTCAAACTTGATTTTTATCTCCCCATCGGTCAGAGGATATAAATTTAAAAGACATCTTTAACATCTCTTCTCATATCAGGCAGCATTATGAGGCAAAGATCTGAAACAATTACTCATGCTTTCGAATACTTATGGGGAATTTAGGAAACACCTAAAAACATATCTGTTCCTAAAGTACGTAGGCAGCTGCACTGCACAATCTTTCCCCACAATAACTGACTGCTATACTTTAACTCTGTTAGTACTACTCAATCCATAACATTTTTTTAATCATTGTAAACCGCATAGAACTTCATGCTCCTGCGGTATATAAACTGTTATTATTGATCCAAGATGGCTGCCGTTAGCTAACTGCTGCTCGGACGCCTTCAACTTTGTACCTTTACCTCGGATTAGATGCCGAAAAGAAGGGGGAAAAGTGCTGGTGCTGCCTCCCAACGCTTGGTACCCCCATCGGCTACAATTGACGAGCTCTTACGGCGACTGCAATGAGAACAGGAATCGCCAGCGACATGCCCACTGGGAACGCCGCTGGAGAGTAGCGCAGTGGCGAATACCTTAGGGCTTGACATCTCTTTGAGCTCTGACGTACGGACGCCACCACTCCAGCCGCAGCCGCAGGCAGCCAGCTCACCGCAAGACCAGAGTGCAGCCGGACAGGAAGTACTCTCTTCTCGAGAGGCTAGTATGTCGGAGGGCTCGCTGAATGGAACACCTCAGAGAGAATTACTCTCATTACATGATCCTGCGACCGGAACATCTAGTGCTGAAGAAAGATAAGGCTTTATTGAGGTAAACCAGCCTCATGAACAGACTCTAACCACACAAACACATTTATTCTCGGTGGTTAAACCTCCACAAGTCACATTAGAAGCTCTTTGGGACTTGGTGGTGAATTTGGGGAATACCTTAAATCCTCAAATAAAAAATTTGGATAGAGAAATAAAAGTACAGAAAGAAGAAATTAACTCTGTAAAACAAGATTTAACTTTGTTAAAGCAGGAAACCAATAAAGAGTTAATAATTGTTAAACAAAACCAAGACCAACTGATTAAAGATAATTTAATTATGAGGAGGAAATTGGAAGCTCTGGAGAACAATACTCGGGCTAATAACTTGCGGATTGTAAACTTTCCTAAGATTCTATCAATTTCCCCTCGAGATATGATAAAATGATATTTTATGGAGATTCTTAAGATACCTGAAAATTCTCTACCTTCTAGTTAAATCTCAAACGCTTCAAAAAGAAAAAGTCGAGGAGCCTCAGGAATATCCGTTGGATATTTCTGTTATATTGGAACAATCGGACAGAGAAGTGGCTACACCAGCCACTTTTTTGTTGACTATGGTTCTGGCTCCAGATAAGGACTGGATCCTAAATCTTTATTTCAAGAATAGATCCAAAGATTTCCTGGGTTTCCATATTCAAATTTTCCCAGATGTCTCAAGAGAGACTCAAAAAAGAAGAAGAGAGTTCCTACACCTGAAACCTGGAGTGACTCAAATTGGGTGGGGGGGGGGGTTCTTTTTAAGATACCCATGTAAATGTGTAGTTAGATATCATTCTTTGAAATATGTATTTGTAGATCCATCTCATTTGATAAGATTTATCTCAATGAAACGCCTTGAGAATGAAGTAACAACAGCGCCTATTGATAATTAATTCTCTGTTTAGTAGTAGTTAATGTGCTTCTTTATAATTGCTTGAATTTAATTAAGCTACTCTTTAAATCTTGGATCTAATTTAATTTAGAGGACTGGTGTGTGATCAAGGGAAGCTGATTTTTTTCTTTTCCCTTAATAATTTGAGTGAATTACTTTTCAGATTGAAAGTTAATTTAAATTAGAAGTGTCTTGATCGTACTTTTCTGTACAAGATGTTTATGCTTGGAAAAAATTTATAAAATTGTAGAAATAAATAATTTTTTAAAAACCTGTTGTTGTTGTTATTATTATTACAGTGGTAGAAATGTGGTAATGGGGAGTATATAGAAGGGAATAGGAGGCTGGGAAAGGAGTGAGATGGGAAATGGGAGAGCTAGGGACTGAGAGAAGATGGAGAATTGAGAGGTAGCTGAATATTTAAAAAGAAGAAGGGTGAGAAAGAAGGCAAGATTTGAGTGGAGATTTGAGTGGACAGAGGCAGAAAAGAAAAAGTTAAGAAAGCTGAAAGGAAAAAATCAATACATTGGAGACAGGCATAAGAAGGAAATGGAACTAGAGAAGAGGAGAAAAAAATGGACAGCAGACATTGGAAAGAGAATTAGTTGAAGATAGAGAAAAATCAGAAAGAGAAACAGGGACCAAGATGATGGAAAAACAAAACATCCAGACAACAAGGCAGAAAAAATTGTTTTATTTTGAATTTATTAACTGAAATATGTTAGCTTTGGGATAAGTGCATCACAATTATTTTTGTATTCAGTGGCGTAGTCATATACAGCTGATTTGGGGGAAGGACTGGAGCACAAAATTAGTGGATGGGCACCAAAGTTTCTCTCTGCGTGAGTGCAGTTTATACATACTTGAGCTAGTGGGGATTTCCAAGCTCTGCCAACTGAAGACATCTTCCTCAAGTCTGTCAACTCAAAATCTCCAAGCTTTGCAGCCAATGGCAATATCCTCAAGCTGCCCCTGCTTTTATGCATGAAATCCAAGGGGGGGGGGAGGAGGGAGGAGCAGAAAGGAAGGAGGGCAGCAGCTCTGCAATATTGCTGCCAGCTGCAGAACTTGTGAAGTTGGAGGGGGAGGAGGTGGCTGTCAGTTGGTGAGGCTTGGGAATCCCTACTAGCTACAGCAGGGGAGATATTCATTTTGAGGGAGTCTAAGCTCAAAGTGGAGGCACAAAAAAGCAGTAATATTTACCCTGATTAAATGATCCTCCACGTGCGCTGCTGTCAGCTGATTCAGCATCCCCGTTCTGATGAGGCTCACCGATGCTGTAATAGAAGTGAATGGGAGAACCAGGAGCATGCATCCTTGCTCATCAGAATGGGGATGCGGAAGCCTGTGGCTGTTCCCACTGTCAGTGATGTACGTGGAGGATCACTCAGTTAGGGTAAGTATTACTGCTTTTTTGGGTTCCTCTCCACAGTGTCCCTTTAATGAAGGTTTATTATTAGATACATACATCTTCTATATTAGTGATTGCAAATTTGGGAACTGCTCAACCTTTTTTTTGCTCATCAGCTAGTGTCAGTGTTTGTGCGGCCCCAGAAAACTTTTTTTTGGCCAATGCGGCCCAGGGAAGTCAAAAGGTTGGACACCCCGATGTAACCCATTAGATTCTAGGAATTTCACTATCCTCTCTTTCAGCAATGCTTCCATTATTTTTCTAATAACCAAAGTGAGGCTTACCAGCCTATAGTTTCCTGCTTCATCTCTGTGACCACTTTTTTGATGAACTATATCCTCTTTTCTTCAGTCCCAAGGAACCTCCCTCCTGAATCCACAGATTTAGTGAACAAATCTTTAAGTGGACCCATCAGAATCTATCTGAGCTCCCTCAATATCCTGGGATGGATCCCGTCTTGTCCCATGGCTTTGTCCACCTTCAATTTTTTGAGGTGTTCATAAACACTTTCTTATATGAATGGCATGCCATTCTTAATTTGAAACAATTTTTCTATGTTTCTATGTTTCTATGAGCACCCCGGACAGCATATCTGAAGACTTCAAAGCCCTGGGGGAGAAGCTGAGGAGGATGGATGCGCAGGTAGTCTTCTCCTCGTATCTCCCAGTGAGGGGCAAGGGCAGAGCCAGAGAGGATCGAATACAGAGGGCGAACGCTGGCTGCGAGAATGGTGCAAGGAGATGAACTTCGGGTTCCTGCACCATGGAGAAGCTTTGCAATGACTACAGGGACACGACGGGCTACACCTGACCGGAAGAGGAAAGAATGTCCTTGGACACCGTCTAGCCCGCCTACTTCACAGGGCTTTAAACTAGGTAAGTCAGGGGAGGGTACAGGCACACGCAACATACCTGGCGAACTAAACTGCCAATACTTTTTTGGGGCTGAGGAAAGTAGTCACTGTAATTCTGGGTCTGGGTCAGGGGCGAGTATGCACACTTTCGAATCGGGGGTAGGTTCATATGACAATTATGGGTCACATTGTAATTATGAGTCTAGAGGGAGCACACATTGTAATTCTAGGTCCATGGGGAGTACACATTGTAGTTCTGAGTCTAGGGAGAGTACAAACAATGCTAAAGGTGTTCAAGTAGCTCAAGCAGGAATACCCCCACTGAGACGTAACAAAAATACAACATGGAGGGCTATGTACATCAACGCACACAGTTTGGGAAACAAGATCCTGGAATTAGAAACAGAAATAAGGAATGCCGACCTGGATGTGGTGGCAATATCTGAGACCTGGCTCACAGACTCCCACGGGTGGGACATGGTCTTAACGGGTTACAACTTGCTTCGCCGGGACAGGGAGGGCAGAATAAGGGGAGGTGTAGCATTATATACTAAAGATGACATTATGGTCACAAGAATCTCAGATGTCCAGTACACTGGAGAATCCCTTTGGGTTAATTTGGCCAGAGGGAAGGACAAATGCTTGTATCTTGGCGTAATTTACAGACCCCCAAGACAACATGATGACCTGGATATGGAAATAATCAGTGATATAGAAAATATCACCTTGCGTGGGGACACAGTAGTGTTAGGTGACTTCAACATGCCTGATGTGAATTGGGATACACTTACCTCTGCTTCCGGCAGCAGCAAGAGGCTATTAAACTGTATGAAGGGAGCTGGTCTCAAGCAACTGGTGCTGGACCCAACAAGGGATCAGGCAATACTGGACCTATTACTTACCAATGGAGAAAGTGTCACAGAGGTCTCGGTGGGTGACACATTGGCCTCCAGTGACCACAACATGGTATGGTTCAATCTTAGGAAAGGTTTCACTAAACCTACCACACTGACCAAGGTCCTCAAATTCAAGGACACAAACTTCCAGGACATGGGATCCTTTGTTCACCAGGCGCTACAAGGACAAGCAGAAACCGATAGTGTGGAAGAAATGTGGTCAACTTTGAAAGCCACCATACAGGAAGCGACAAACCGCTATGTTAAATTAGTAAGTAAACGGCGAAGGAACTATAAGCCGAAGTGGTTCACTGCGAAGATCTCAGCCCTTATCAAGGAGAAGAAAAAAGCATTCATCTCTTACAAACAATCGGGGAAACAGGTTTCTAGAGCAGACTACTTGACCAAATCAAAAGCCGTCAAAACGGCAGTCAGGGAGGCTAAGTTCCACATGGAGGAGTCTCTGGAAAAAAACATCCAGAAGGGAGACAAATCCTTCTTTAGGTATATCAGTGACAGAAGTAAAAACTAAGGTGGGATTGTACATCTTAGGAAACCAGACGGAGTCTATGTGGAAAAGGATTCAGAAAAAGCCCAACTATTAAATGAATACTTCAGCTCAGTCTTTAGAAGTAAAAACTAAGGTGGGATTGTACATCTTAGGAAACCAGACGGAGTCTATGTGGAAAAGGATTCAGAAAAAGCCCAACTATTAAATGAATACTTCAGCTCAGTCTTCACCCGAGAAGCGCCGGGGCTTGGCCCTCAGCTACAGACAAGGGTTGACTCAGTTGACCCGTTTAGTAACTTCGAGTTTACGCCCAGCAGTGTCTACAGTGAGCTATCAAGGCTCAAGGTTAACAAGGCAATGGGGCCTGACAACCTACACCCCAGGGTGCTAAGGGAGCTGTGTGATGTCCTGGCAGAGCCACTGTCCAAACTCTTCAACCTCTCCCTTAGGAAAGGCAGCATCCCGTCGGACTGGAGGACGGCTAACATCATTCCACTCCACAAGAAAGGCTCCAAGATGGAAACAGCAAACTACAGACCAGTGAGTCTAACATCGATAGTGAGCAAACTAATGGAAACTCTAATCAAACACCAATTGGATAAGATCCTGGATGAGGAGAATCTACGGGATCCCTGTCAACATGGATTTACTAAAGGGAGATCGTGCCAATCCAACCTGATCAGCTTCTTTGACTGGGTGACAGGGAAGCTAGATATTGGGGAGTCCCTGGACATCGTGTACCTGGACTTTAGCAAAGCATTCGATAGCGTACCACACCGCAGGTTGCTGAGCAAGATGAGTTCTATAGGATTAGGTGACACATTAACGAAATGGGTTGGGAACTGGCTTGGAGGTAGGCTTCAAAGGGTGGTGGTGAATGGCACACCCTCTGAAATGACGGAGGTGATCAGTGGAGTGCCACAGGGCTCGGTCTTGGGCCCAATCCTATTCAACATCTTTATAAGGGACTTGGCAGAAGGGCTTCGGGGTAAAATAACATTATTCGCCGATGACGCCAAACTAAGTAATGTAGTGGGCAAATGCACAATAGATGATGTTTCAATGCCCGACAACATGATGCATGACCTACTCCTACTGGAGCGCTGGTCTAGGTCCTGGCAATTCAGCTTCAATGCCAAAAAATGCAAAGTTATGCACCTGGGCAGCCAAAATCCATGCAAGACTTATATCCTTAATGGCGAAATCCTTACAAGAACGGTAGCAGAACGCGACTTAGGGGTGATCGTCAGTGAGGACATGAAGGCTGCCAATCAAGTGGAGCAAGCTTCATCCAAAGCAAGACAAGTCATAGGTTGCATACGCAGGGGTTTCGTCAGCCGTAAGCCGGAAGTCATTATGCCATTGTATAGATCCATGGTGAGGCCCCATCTGGAATACTGTGTGTAATTCTGGAGGCCGCATTATCGCAAGGATGTGCTGAGACTGGAGTCGGTTCAGAGAATGGCCACCCTGATGGTCTTGGGACTCAAGGATCTCCCATACGAGGAACGGCTAGACAAATTGCAGCTATACTCACTCGAGGAGCGCAGAGAGAGGGGGGACATGATCGAGACGTTCAAGTATCTCATGGGCCGCATAGAGGCGGAGGAAGATATTTTCCTTTTCAAGGATCCCACGACAACAAGAGGACATCCGTGGAAAATTAGGGGAGGGAAACTACGAGTTGACACCAGGAAATTCTTTTTCACAGAAAAGGTGGTTGATCGCTGGTATAGTCTTCACTGCATGTGATCAAGGCCAGCAGCGTGCCTGATTTTAACGCCAAATGGGATCGTCACATGGGATCTATTCACAGGGCGAAGGTAGGGGAGGGACATTAGGGTGGGCAGACTAGATGGGCCGTGGCCCTTATCTGCCATCAATTTCTATGTTTCTATGGATTGTCAGTGTCACATCAATCTGTTGGAACTCAGAGCGATCTTCAATGCTCTCAAAGCTTTTCAGCATCTTCTTCATGACCAGGTAGTCCTTATTTGGACAGACAATCAAGTCGCCATGTACTACGTCAATAAGCAGGGAGGAACAGGATCTCTCCCTCTTTGTCAGGAAGCTCAAAGGGTGTGGGACTGGGCGATCCATCACAACACCTTCCTGAAAGCAGTCTACATTCAAAGAGAGAAAAACTGTCTGGCGGACAAATTGAGTTGTCTTCTGCAACCTCACAAATGGACACTCAATTCCTCGCCTCTTCATCACGTTTTTTCTCAGTGGGGAACTCCTCAAATAGATCTCTTTGCATTTCCCCACAACCACAAACTGCCTCAGTTCTGCTCCAGGATATACTCTCCTCATCGCCTCGAGGCAGATGCTTTCCTTCTGGAATGGACAAATCTGTTCCTGTACGCATTCCCTCCATTCCCTCTCATTCTCAAGACTCTTGTCAAGCTCAAGAATGATCATGCCACCATGATTCTAATAGCTCCTCAGTGGCCGAGGCAACCCTGATTCTCCCTTCTACTTCAGCTCAGCAGCAGGGAGCCATACCTTCTACCAGTTTTTCCATCTCTGCTTACACAGAGTCAAGGATCTCTTCTTCATCCCAACCTGCAGTCTCTACACTTGACAGCTTGGTACCTCTCAATATAACTCCTCTTCAGTTTTCTCAACCTGTTCGGGACATTTTAGAGGCTTCCAGAAAGCCTGCCACTAGACAATGCTACCACCAAAAATGGACTAGATTTTCTACATGGTGCATCTCTCATAACAAGGAGCCTCACGATACCTCCTTGTCTTCCATTTTGGATTATCTTCTGCACTTATCTACCTCTGGCCTCAAGTCTACATCCATTCGAGTCCATCTTAGTGCAATTGCTGCTTTCCATCAGCCTATCAAAGGGAAACCCCTTTCTGCTCATCCTGTGGTTTCCAGATTTATGAAAGGATTTTTCAATGTCAAACCTCCTCTCAAACCGCCTCCAGTTCTCAATGTTGTTCTTGCTCAATTGATGAAACCTCCTTTTGAACCAATGGATACAGCTCATCTGAAATATCGCACTTGGAAAGTGGTGTTTCTCATTGCCCTCACATCTGCTCAAAGAGTCAGTGAGCTGCAAACTTTAGTTGCTGATCCACCTTTCACAGTTTTTCATCATGACAAGGTGGTCCTCCGTACTCAAACTAAATTCTTACCTAAAGTGGTTTCAGAATTTCATCTCAATCAATCCATTGTACTTCCAGTGTTTTTCTCAAGGCCTTATTCTCATCCTGGAGAATCAGCTCTTCACACTCTGGACTGTAAGCGTGCTTTGGCTTTCTACTTAGAATGCACCAAATCACACAGATCTGCTACTCAACTTTTTATCTCCTTCAATTCGAACAAGTTGGAACATCCGATTTCTAAGCAAACCATCTCCAACTGGATGGCTGCTTGTATCTCTTTCTGCTATGCTCAGGCTGGACTGTATCTATAGAGTCAAGTCACAGCCCACAAAGCCAGAGCCATGGCGGCTTCAGTGGCTTTCCTCAGATCCACTCCTATTAAGGAAATTTGGAAAGCTGCCTCCTGGTCCTCTGTTCATATTTTTACCTCTCATTATTGGATGTTTTCTCCAGATGGGATGGCCATTTTGGCCAGGCAGTATTACAAAATTTATTCTCCTGAATTGCCAACACTCCTACCATCCCATTCTGGTTAGCTTGGAGGTCACCCACATGTGAGAATAGGCTGCCTGCTTGTTCTGGGATAAAGCACAGTTACTTACCGTAACAGATGTTATCCATGGACAGCAGGCAGCTATTCTCACAACCCACCAACATCCCCGGGTTGGCTTCTCTGCTAGCTATCTGAAATGAGGAGATGCACATGCGTGGTGCAGTAGACTTGAAACTTCTGAGTTTCTTTAAGCAAGTCTGCTTGCGAGGCTGTCCGCATCCGGGCTCCGTGGACATCACCCACATGTGAGAATAGCTGCCTGCTGTCCCTGGATAACACCTGTTACGGTAAGTAACTGTGCTGTTTGGTGGATCCAAATGATGAACAATTCAAGTATATAAATAACTGATCCCCTCCCTATATCTTTTTAAACTTAATACATTATATGTGAACTAACTTCAGAAGTGCTCAGAACCAGCAGGTAGGGAAGCTGCAAAGGGGGACATGCCCCAAAATGCAAACCCCCTTGGTCTATCACTGCACTTCCTCCTATAACAAACAAAGAAATTGAAAGTTTTAAAATATGATACTACTTGCTGCACACAGTAGATGACTTGAAATATATAGTGTTAGAATGCCCCAAACTGCAGTGTGGTGGTAACATACAAGCTTACCTCTGGCAAACAGTTACCCCCCCTCAGTCTCAATCGAGAGGTCAAGTGGTGGTCGTTTCTACATTAGATTTAGGGATTTAATTGGCTAAGGAGAGAGTGATGTAGCAGAACAGGAAATGCAGCACTGAAGAACGGAAGGTACTCTCTCCAGCAGTGTCATGGAAGTTTGTAAACAACTAACAGCAAGTAGTATCCTATTTTAAATTCAAACAGTTTTTATTGATACAAATATCATCAAATACAATAATACAGCATCAAAAAAACATCAATATGCATCAATTATTAATAAACATAATAAAAGACAAATTCCAATATCAATAAACCCCACTTATCTATATGAGTTTGAACCTTTACTTTCCCTCTCTATACCCACCCCTTCCCACCCAATAGTACTCTCTACCCATTGTTACCCTTCCCACCCAATAGTACTCATAAATAAAGAAATCTAACTTAAAATCTCATTACAGCCCTTAGGGTACAAAACTTGCAAATAAATACAGCATCAAAAGACATCAATAATACATCAATTATTAATATACATAATTAAAAAAATAAATAAATTCCAATATCATTAAACCCCCACTTATCTATATGAATTTGAACCTTAACCATCCCTCTCCACACCCACCCCTTCTCATCCAATAGTACTTTCTACCCAATGTTACTCTCTTCATTTAACTTAATAAAAAGCCCAATTAAGAGATCCAACTTAAAATCGCATTACGACCCTTAGGATGCAAATCTTGCAAATATAAATCCCAAATTTGTATAAATAACATCTTTCACTTTCTTACAATTCCTGCATCTCTAGCTTCCCACATGGCTAACTGATGTAATTGGTTCTGCCAATGCCAGAACCTCGGAGGATCAGGGATCATCCAATATTGTAATATACATTTTCTAGCCAAGAGACTCATTTTTCTACACAACACCCTATTTCCTTTTGTTAAATGGCCAAGAGCTTCTGGCAAATCCAAAATAAAGAAAGAAGGAGTGACGCGCAATGATCTTCCAATTATTTTTGACATATAATTTATTATTCGCTTCCAGAAGTACTGAATTATGGGACAAAACCAAAATGCATGACCTAATGTATGACTTTCCCTCCCACATTTATGGCACAAAGGAGTAGGAAGACCTCCACTATAAAACAATTGTGTTCGTGTGTAATAGGCACGTAATATAACCCTAAAATATGTTTCTCTTAACCATGAACAAGATGTCACCCCAGGTGTCGCTCTTAAAGTACGGGCAATATCCCAGTGTCTCAAATTAAGTTGTAATTCATTCTCCCATTTATCCCTAAAACACCAGGCAAGGAGGCAGGCAGGCGAGGGCAGAACTTGCAGGGCTCGCTGCCAATTCCAGCGGCGGCGAGCAGGAGAGGAGGAAGGCAAGGGGGACGCGGTGAGCCAGGGGCGGGCGAGAGCTAGCTCCGCCCACCCACACTGCGTCAGCGGCTTCAGCCGGGCTCCCCCTTAAAAGGCAGGGAGCCGCGGCCAGGAGACAAACACCAGGCGAGGAGGCAGGCAGGCGAGGGCAGAACTTGTAGGGCTCGCTGCCGATTCCAGCGGCGGCGAGCAGGAGAGGAGGAAGGCGAGGGGGACGCGGTGAGCCAGGGGCGGGCGTGAGCTAGCTCCGCCCACCCACACCGCGTCAGCGGCTTCAGCCGGGCTCCCCCTTAAAAGGCAGGGAGCCAACGGCGCGCAGCCGTTCGGCGTGCTGCGAAGGCGAGCGGCAAAGGCGCTCGCCTTAGCGGGAGCGCCTTTGCGGAGGTGCCTTAAGGAGAAGCCAGGAGCACAGGCAGCCCAGTAGAGAAATTCCTGAGGTACATTTTCTCTACTTTATTCTCTATTCATTCTCATTCTCTTTCTCTCTCTTCTCTTACAGAACATAGGAAAGAAAACAGAGAAATGGAGGCTGCAGGAATCCAGCAGGGCTACCCAGTATACTGCATCGCATGTCATATGTATGACTACCTCCCCTCTGGGAGGCAGGCATACATATGCAATCGATGCCAGGAACTGGATAGCCTGAAGAGGGAGGTCGGAAGGCTGCAGGTTAGAGTCCAGGAGCTGGAGGGACTCTGCACCATAGAGGAACAGTGTGGGGAAACGGAGGATACTACCAGAGAGAGCCACATCACAGAACAAGTCCGAGAGCTCGAGAAGTTCATAGAGGAGGCCTGGCAGATGGCGGAGGCACAAGACCACCAGCGTATCAGAGGGGAACCGGCAGCTGGAGGTCAGGATCCACCAGACACCATGGGAGTGGGACCTTGCGTAGGGTCTGAAAAAGCGGATGATGGTACCCAACAGGACCTGGCGGAAGGATCAGCGGAGATCCAGCAGAGCCCGGAGGACACGGACCTGAGACCAGAGAGACATCTGAGGAAGGGGAAATCTGCTGTTGTAGTGGGAGACTCAATCCTGCGAGAAGTGGACAGTCACATTGCCGGAGGGAGGGAGGACCGACTAGTGACATGTCTCCCGGGGGCAAGAACAACGGACGTCATCATCTTACACTTATCCACGTTAAACCTCATCTGCCATGTCGAGGCCCATTTCTCGAGCGTGTTTATGTCACTTTGCAGATGTTCGCAATCCTCCTGCGTCTTTACTACTCTGAATAACTTTGTATCGTCTACAAATTTAATCACTTCACTTGTCATACCAATTTCTATATTGTTTATAAATATGTTGAAGAGCACGGGTCCAAGCACCGAACCCTGAGGCACTCCACTAGTGATGCTTTTCCAGTCCAAGTATTGTCCATTTACTCCCACTCTCTGTTTCCTATCCGCCAGCCTATTTTTAATCCATGTGAGTATTTCACTCTTGATTCCATGGCTCGCAATTTTTCGAAGTAGTCATTCATGGGGAACCTTATTGAAAGCCTTCTGAAAATCCAGATATACAGTGTCGACCCATGTCTATCTATCTGTTTACTCCTTCAAAGAAGTGCAGCAAGTTCGTCAAGCAAGACCTTCCTCTGCTGAAGCCATGCTGGCTGGTCTTCATCAGATCGTGTACGTCAAGGTGATCAATGATGCGGTCCTTTATCAGTGCCTCTACCATTTTTCCCGGTACCGAGGTGGGAGTGTGGGTTGGTTCAGGGTTTTTGAGAGGATGTTTTTCTGCTATTGTCCCAGATTTTGAAGTGGTCTATAGCCCCTTTGATTGTGATAACATTGTTTAGGATTACCAAATGGCTCCAGAAAAAGGAGGACACATCGAGTCATCCAGATTTTACTTCCATTGAAAGCAATGAACGTAAAACCCAGATATCTCAATCCATCCTCCTTTTTCTGGAGCCCTATGGTAACCCTAGCATTGCTGAAACTTCTAGCACCTGGGTTGGATGAAGGGGAGGATCTTCACTTTCATGTAGGGGTGGTGGCAGCTCGATTAGTGTTAGCATCCCAATGGAAGCAGTCACTTTGCCCAAACTGCATGGGGGTGGTATGAAATGTACTGTATGACAACATTGAAATATAATAAAGTTAGTCTCTTTGAATGGAGGTGGAGGAAGTTTTTTTTTTAAAGTTCAATATTTTTTATTGGTTTTGTTAATAAACAACAATACAATTATTTGCCAGAGTCTGGAAAAGATAATGAGTCATTGTCAAAAGAAAATGAAAAAAGAACGAGAAAAGACAAAAGATGACAATCAAGAACAAGTGATCTGCTTCTTACAGTATTCCAATATACTATACAGTACAAACATATCAGCATATATACATACATACATACAGAAATCATGTATGTTTAAGCATATTTTCACAGTAATCTGACAGTGGTTGCCATACATCCTCATGCTTGGAGACACTATCATGTTTAATAGCAAAGCTACGTTCATATCTCATAATTAAGCAAACATTATGCCACCATAATGCATGTGATAAAGTTGCAGGATTTTTCCAATTTGTGAATATGAGCTTTAGTGCAATCATAATGAAACATCTAAGTCATTTTGCTTTTGTTCGAGAGAGAGTATCCTGTAACCCATAGTCACCATATATCACAACAGCTATGGATAACTGTACTTTGATACCCAATATCTCAGATATGGTTTTCCATATACCCAACCAGAAAGTATGTATTGCGGACAATGAAAGATCATATGATCTAATTTACCAGCATCAGATTTGCATGACCAGCAGCATTTAACATCAGAATTCGGTAGCTTAGCCAGCTTGCAGGGGGTCCAAAAAGCCCGGTGCATCAAAAACTAAATAGATTGAATAATAGATGCAGAATGAAGTGTTGAAAAAGTGTCTTTCCACAATCTCGACCAAGTTGACAACTGTAAAGTAACACCAGTGTCTTGTGCCCAAACATCACATAATCCCAATGTAGTATGGTATTTAAGGTTAATGAGTAATGTATACCACGTAGTTACATGACCCTTATGTTTAAGCTGCATCAGTTCATATATTTTCAAAATAGAAGGTGTAGCCTGTTTGAGAGAATTCAAGTTATAACCCGCAGTGATAGCATGTCTTAATTGTAACCATCTATAATGATACGTAGGTAATAACTGATATTGCTTACATAAAGTTTCAAATGGAATCCATGAACTATCACAGTATAAATTCACTAAAAATGCAATTCCAGCTCTCTTCCAGGAAGCCCAATTAACAGGTTTATTCTGGATTTTAGGATTATTCCTTAGATAAATGTGAGTCGTGTCTCTGCAATGTGTTTTTAATAGATTATCCATGTCCCTGAGAGCCAATTTAGTAGAAGAGACAGGATCACTTGGTGTGCCAGTGTTGTTTGTGATGAATGTGGAGTGAAAGATATCCTCGTTGTTAACTGCAGCAATTTCTAAATTAACCCAGGCGGGAAAATTTTCATCTGTGTAGTCTGCAATCCAATGCATACCCTGATGAAGTAACATAGCTGAGTGATAGTCAAGAAAACTAGGGAAACGAACTCCACCTTCAAGTTTGTCCCGTTTCAATTTTTGAATGCTGATACGTGGAGTAGAGTTATTCCATAGAAATTTGATAAGTAAGGATTCAATCATTTTGTAAGTCGATTTTTTAAGATATACCGGTATCATACTCAGAGTATAATTTATCACTGGAGATATCATCATTTTAATAGTTTCAAGCCTCCCCCACCAGGATAAGCGAAGTGGTGACCAACGAGACGTCATCCTAGAAACAATATCCAGTAAATGGTCCGTATTGAGTTGAATTATTTCGTCAACAGTTGGTGCAAATAGCACGCCCAAATATTTCAGTCTTCTGCCAGCCCATTTTAACCCCAGTTTTTGGATTGTTGTGCATGCTTCTGGAGCGTTCAACATCATCACTTCAGTTTTGGTAAGGTTTAGCTTATAACCTGACATTAGTGAGAAACACTCTATGACTTGTAAAGCATGAGAAATTGAATCCACAGTTAAGTACAGTAGCACATCATCTGCATAAGCAGATACCTTAATTTCTTTCGTACCAAGACATATACCTTTGAGACAAGGAGCAGTCCTTAAATTTATTAATAAAGGTTCTAATGCCAAGTTGAATAAAAGAGGGGATAAAGGACAGCCCTATCGTGTGCCCCTTCCTGGCTTAAATGGAGTTGAAAATAGACCATTAATGTATTTCCTGGTGAGAGGAGAGAGATAGAGAACACGAAGCATGTTGATAAAGGGAGCAGGAAAACCAAACCACTTAAGGACTTTAAATAGATAAGACCATTCTATCCTATCAAATGCCTTTTCCGCATCCAGGCTTACAGCAACCATGGGATCATCAATTTCATTCGCTTTGATAAAAACATTAAGAAAGGTACGTGTATTATCACTGGAAAATCAGTTAGGCATGAAACCATTTTGATCCATTGCAATAATTTTAGGTAGCACAAGTTGAAGTCTAGTAGCCAAGAGTTTTGCATATATTTTTGCATCAGAATTAATCATTGAGAGTGGTCTGTAATTAGCAACTTTCAAAGGGTCTTTATTCGGTTTAGGAAGGACTATAATAGTAGCTTCCGTAAATGATCCAGTGACATCGTTAGTCTCAATGAGATCATTGAAATATGCAATCATATGAGGCAGTAATTGTTCATGAAAAACAGCATAAAACTCATTTGTTAAGCCATCTGGGCCTGGGGTTTTAGATTTTGCCATAGATTTAATTACTGTATTCAACTCAAAAGCAGTAATGGGTTCACTTAATTTCAGATTATCCAGTTCGTCCGTGGTGTTATGTGGCAGTTTGGCTAAATAGCCCTCAATGTCTCCTTCCGAGTCCAATTCAGTTGTATAGAGCTTGCTGTAGTAACTTTGAAAAGTGGATAAGATGTCTTTAGGATCAGTCAGCAGTGTGTTATCGTCAGATTGCAAGGCTGTAATATTTGTTTTATCCCTCTTGCCCTTTAAGTAATTGGCTAAATTGTGGCCGCATTTATTAGTATCTGCATAATAAGCAGCATGTTGTGAGTAAATTTGATTTGCAGCTACCCTGCTCAAAGAGACATTATATGAAAAACGCTTAGCCCTTAACTCTCTTAGCTTGATTAAGTTGGTAGGGTCAGTGCAATGCTCTCTCTCCAGAGTTTTGATCTCAGCTTCAAGAACAGACAGATCATGCGGTGTTGCCTTTTTTTTGAGGAGGCATATGAAATGATTAAACCTCTTATATACGCTTTGAATGCATCCCAAATAAAAGGCCATCTGGTATCATTAGGAGAGTTATTGATAAAATATTCAGCAATTGCTGACCTAATGTGCTGTTGAAATTCCTCCTCTTGTAAAAGAGAATTGTTAAGTCTCCATTGTCCTTCCCAAATTGCTTTTCCCAAAGGCATTCAGTTGTAACTGAACCAGGGCATGATCTGACACACTGATTTCATTTATGTTAGTAGACCTGATGAAACGCACTAAAGATTGGCTGATTAGGAAGAAATCCAATCTAGAATACGAGTTATGTGGCGTTGAGTAAAAAGTATAATCATTATCATCCAAGTGGGTAATTCTCCAAGCATCCACCATTTTAAATTGAGAGATGACATCCTGAAGTGCAAACCAGTTTTTGGATTTCTTATAGGATATGTTGGATTTCCTATCTTTCAAAGGGTCTTGTATAACATTAAAGTCCCCTCCAATAATGCAATGTCTATCTCTGTTGTCATTCAATATCTCAGCAATATCCGTGAAAAAATTGGTATCATCTAAGTTTGGACCATATACATTAAGTAACATCAATTTTGTGCCAGCTACATCTAAGCATACCTTTATCCACCTTCCCTGCAAATCAGTGGAGTGGGAATGGATAGTAATGTCCTGTCTTTTTCTGATGAACAGTAGCACACCATTCTTTTTCCCCAGCGCAGGAGAATATAAGGCAGGGAAGGCCCAAGGCAGAGAACATTTTTTAGCCTCTGTTTCTGTTAAGTGGGATTCCTGTAAACATACAATATCAGCTTGATATTTAGAAATGTAATTAAAGATTTTTTTCCTCTTTATTGGATTATTGAGCCCTTTGACGTTAAGAGTTAAACAGTGTAAAGGCATAAATACTTTAAAGATTGAATTCTCATAGTAGAAACATTGTCATACAGCATATAATACTTTTCAGATATGTAATAATAAGTATATGTATTGTCATCTACATTCAGAAAAAAAAAGAAGAAAAAAGATAACAGAGCAACAACCCATTAAACATGTAGGCAGTTAAACACGGGATAGTGAGCACCTGGCAGGAGCTCAAACTCAATCCCCGGCCAAGAGTAATAGTAATATAAAAATAACAACACATTCAACCACATTTCAATAGTAATATCATAGAAATAGGAACTATGCAAGTATACACATATCAATCACTCATTGTAGCTACAGTTATATATGTAAGCAGCACACAAGAAAAAATATACTCATCAAGTATTTTCAATACTGCTCGGTGATAGTTTTTCAAGATAATCTGCTAGTTCATCTGGTCTGGTAAAATCCTTGGTGCAGTTGTTTAAGGTGACTCTCATTTTGGCTGGATATAGCATCCCGAATTTGGCTCCAAGTTGCTTCAGTTTGGGGCGATATTCCAATAGTTTTTTCCTTGATTTAACAGTTTGCTTGCATAGATCTGGAACAAACAGGAGCGTGTGGCTTTCAAATTTTATTGGTGCCTGTAGTCGGGCCTGCTGCATTATTTCAAGTACCTGTGTGTACCGGAGCAGTTTCACTATCACTGGCCTCGGATATTTATCAGGGTGCACAGGTTGCTGAGTAGGTATACGGTGCGCTCTTTCAATCTCAAACGCCTGTTTGAAATTTAAGGTAAGCAATTTGGGGAGCATTTCTTCCAAGAATTTGATCATGTCTCTCCCCTCCCGTGCTTCCGGTAGGCCTAGTATCCGAAAATTGCTGCGACGTGATCGATTTCCGTAATCCTCCAGGTCGGACTCCAATTGTGAAATTCGTTTTACCTGACGTTGGATCATTTTGATATTCTCAGCGTTTACCGCGATTTTGTTTTCAGCGGTGTCCATTCTATTATTTAAATCAGCAATCTCCGATTTGAAAGTCGAGATTTCAACAAGAATTTCATCCGTCACATTCTTGTTATCCGCCATGAGGGAGCGGAGGGCGCGCAGCTCTTCTAACAACGAGGCCGCAGTGACATCATCTATTTTGAGCGGCGGTTTCGACGGCAAAACCGGCTCTAAACTCCGGCGTTTTCCGGTTTTTACTGAGGCCATACCTTTTATGTGCTAGCCGGTGAGTGATGAAAAATATTCGGAGTGGTTAAATGCGCTGTAATTGAGTCTTCAAAGAAACTCCTACCGGAGCCGCGCGTCTAAGCAACCATTACCAACGCGGCACGCTAGCACCCCCGAGGTGGAGGAAGTTTTAACTTTGGAGGAGGGAGCATGATTGACCTGTGGGAGGTGGCATATTTGGAGAAATCTGAGGGAGTATGTTATTGTATAGCTGAGTGGGAGAATGGAGGAAGGGGGTGGTGACGTTTGGCTTTTGTTGTTTTCCCCTTTTTTTCTTGTGAGTGTGTATGGAAGAAACCATGTGCATCCACTTGGCATAAAGCAGTTTATCCCAGGCAGGCAGCATATTCTTACATGTGGGTGATGTCATCCACGGATCCTAAGTACGGA
Source organism: Geotrypetes seraphini (assembly GCF_902459505.1). Classification (NCBI taxonomy): domain Eukaryota; kingdom Metazoa; phylum Chordata; class Amphibia; order Gymnophiona; family Dermophiidae; genus Geotrypetes; species Geotrypetes seraphini. The sequence goes on from NC_047094.1 coordinate 116,503,406, forward strand.
AGGCCCCAAGTGCATCACCACTTTAAGAACTTTAGAAAGTTTGTGACCGACCGCACCATGCAAGCGTGAATGCTTTCCTGCCTGACGTAGGCTTGTGGCTCCTCAGTTCAATGTTTTCTGCGGATCTGTTCAGTTGCATCATTGAACCTTGGTTCATATTTTGTGCTAGCCTTCCCGCTCGCATGTAATTTTCTTCTTATTTCTTTTCTCGCTTCACTGTTTTTTTCTTAAATAAAAAAGGATTTAATATTTTTTTTCCGCGCTTTCAATGGTGGGACCCTTTTTCCCTCCTCAGCCTTTCGCATTTGATTTGGCTGAGGCGGTGTTTCCTAATTTGATGTCCCGATCGGTTTTTTTGGGGTTTTTTTTCGTTTCAACAGTTTTATTGTGAAGCAAACACACAAACAGTACGAAAACAGCCAAATAATATCCAAGGATAAAATACACAGCAAGGCAGGAAAGCAGTACAAATTGCATATCTCAGAACACAGCGAATGCAGGAGAGCAGAAAAAAAACAGCACAAGAAACCTGAAGAGTCCCTCCCTCAAGAGAGGAAGGTCAAAATCCAACAAAGTGCCTGCCGCAAAACAATAAACTAAAAAAGAAAAAGAGAAGAAAAAGGCATAAACTCTGTCTGTGAGCCCACCTCCAAATTTTTAATAAGCCCCCCTCAAATCGCACCCCAGAAAAAAGAAAAAAAAGAGAGCAAACCCCCCGTCCCATTCCTTCCAACCCCCCTCCCCTCAGCGACTGGAGAAGTAAAATCAGACCAGCATTACAGAAGGTTAACCTCAGCCAGGACAGTTCCCAGAGCAACTCATACAGCCAACAAGAGCCCCCACAGACTCCCTCCCACCACTCTCAACTCATAATGGGCCAGTTCTCGGAGGGACCGCTTCCAGCTCAGGAGCTCTAGTGCTGCCCCGTCCATCCACACACGGAGCACTCCCCTCTTGGCCACCAGTATAGCAACATAAATGAAACGCCAATGGTCCTCTCCCAGTCCCTGATCCATCAGCTCTGCATCATGGCCCACAACCAAAATCCCATAGGACCACTGATCCGGCACCCCCAGGATCTTGACAATAAGGGCCCAGAACAGGACATTCAATGAGCATGTGCTAAAGGGTCCTGAACAGATGCCCATATTTCACACAATCAACGGATTCCCAGAGACCCGCCCTCACCCCCTGCATCTTAGTAAAGTAAGAGCGATGGAGCAACTTAAACTGAAGCTGCTGCAAAGAAGCATTGCGTGCCCCCCTAGAAATATTAGAAAAGCAGGTCTGAAGCACCCCGGGAGAAATTTCCTCCCCCAAGTCTAGGGACCTTTTAGAAGCCAGAGAGATCAACTGAGTGTCCTCCCTCTCAATCCGCGCTGTCCCATACCAAAAAGACAAGGAGTTAAGCGCTGTGGGTAAGGACAAAAAAATGTGATCCACCTTCAGGAATTGATCGCTCCTCGGCTGACACCAAAGATTGGCCCGGTAGTAATGACGCAGCTGTAGGTATGCAAAAAAAGGCATACGAGGCAGAGCCTAGGTGGTGCGGAGCAATTCAAATGAAGGGAAAGACGGAGATGGAGATCCCAAATAAGGCACATAAATCAAACAGATGCTCTCCATACCGCTCCCCTATACCCCCTTAGGCCCCCACCCAGGCAGAAAATCAGGGCTATGGCTAAGCTGCTGGGAGGCCCAATTGCCTTGTCCCTTGCCAATCCGATGACACCACCAAGATAGCGCTTTCTCAAGGGAGTCAGCCACACCGAATGAATACCAAAACGAATACATCTCCACCGCGGGCAAGCAAGACAGGCCAACACCTTAAAAGGAGCCATCCAAGAGTCGAAAAGTCCCGCCGGAGCAAAACGCATCCCAACAGTAAAGAGTTTGTGAATCCATCTCATGAGAGCAGCAAGATTATACAAGCAGAGATCTGGCAAGGCCAATCCCCCCTATCTCGGTGTTGGGTAAGCTTCCACCAGCCTATATGCGCTTGCTTGTTGTGCCAGATAAACGAGCCATTAAACAACCAGTAAGAACATTCATCCGTACGGCGAATCCAAAGAGGAATCATTTGTAAAGGGTAAAGCAGCTTAGGAAGCAAGACCATTTTCACAAGGGCAATTCTACCCGCCAATGAGAGGGGCAAATCCCCCCAATGAGCACAATAGTCCTTCAAAAGCTGCAATTTATCCGAGATATTACATTTATAAACGCTAGACCACTCCGCACTAAGGAAGATTCCCAAATACTTGAGTTCCCCTCCAGCCCATCGAAACGGAAAGGCCAGGTCCTGGCGCAATTCACAAAGAGAGGATACAGGCATAGCCTCAGATTTATCAAAATTTATACAAAGGCCTGAAAAGGAGCCAAAAGTCTCAATGAGAGTGGTCAGATGGGGAATCGTCTCTTGTGCTTTGCCCACGAACAGTAACATATCGTTAGCAAAGAGATCAACTCAGCACCTACCCGAATCCCTGTAATATCCAGGATGGTCCTGAATCCTGATTTTATGAGCCAGGGGTTCTAGAGACAAAATAAATAAAAGCAGGGATAGAGGGCAACCCTGCCTTGTACCCCAATGCATCCGGAACAATTCAGTACGCTGTTTGTTGATAAGCAATTGGGATGTAGGAGCAGTATACAAACTAACAAGCCATTGATGAAACGGACCCACTATACCAAACTGTTGCACACCCAGAATAAATAAGACCAAGTCACCTTATTGAAGGCTTTCTCTGCATCTAAACTGGCCAGGAGGGGGTCACCCCCTTTGCCCATACCCTCCCAAAGTGCTACTAAAGCCCTAAGGATATTAGAAGAGGCAAAGCGCCCGGGCACGAAACCTACCTGATTGGCATGTACCAAGGAAGGGACCACATGGGCTAGCTGGTCCGCCAGTATAGCCGTGAGGATTTTCATATCTTGATTTAACAAAGAAATAGGCCGGTAAGATCCCACCAATTCAGGATCCCGGCCTGGTTTCTGCAAGACCACCACATGGGCATGGCTTTGCTCCGGGAGTATACGACCAGTAGACTGAATGTCAGCATACATAGCCACCAGGGCTGGGATCTCAAGATTTTGTAAAACTCAGGTCCCATACCATCAGGTCCAGGAGCTTTCACCAGTTTCAATTTTCCCACAGCAGTCATAACCTCCTGACATGAAATAGGGGCATTTAACAACTGCAGCTGGGCATCAGACACCTGAGGGAGGGTAAGATTGTGAAAGAAAGAGTCGCGGGCTACCATATCATAAGGGCCAGGACTATAAAGCTCCTTATAGAAGCGAACAAACTGATCTTGAATCGCTTTCTCCTCAGTGTGGACAGAAAGCTGTGAGAGGAGATCGCCCTTAGGGAGATGCAATTGTCTAGTAAGTGACACCAACTCCACATCTTGCTGGTGGCGCTGACGGACCGTATACGTGATAATCTGACCCCTCAAGTACGCCTTCCCAGCATCCCAGAATATAGTATCAGACATCTCCCCACCCAGATTGGTAGCATAGTACTCTGCCCATGCTTCTGTGAGGTAGGTATGAAACTTTTTATCCAGATAAAGAGTGGGGTTAAGGCACAAGATACGGTCAGAAACACGGTCATGCCATTTCAAAGTAAGAGTAACAGCAGCATGATTACTGAAAGGGACCTCAACTATGCGAGTTTGGACCACCCTCCCAACAGAATGGGACAAAAGTAAGATATAATCCAACCAAGAATGCGAATGATGTACCCCAGAGTAAAAGGTAAAGTCTACCTGTCCCGATCGGTTTTAAAAAGTGCGGCAGGTGCCAACGAACTATTTCAATGATAGACCCGTACAGTTGGTGTTTACAGTGCTTTGCACCGGAACACCGCATTGACTCATGCACGTGCTGTTCCACCTTAAAAAAGCGCACCTTAAAAAAAGTCACTGCCTTCAACAAAAACAACTTTTAGGTGCCGCTATGGAAGAAGTTCAATCTTCACCTTCAACTTCTAGGGCACTGACTTCAAAGACACCGGAAGCAAAGGCACTGCTTTCCACTACACCGCCGGTAAAGGTACCACATTCTAAGGCACCACCAGTGAAGGCATCATCATACTTGGCACCGCCTTCTACTGCAGAGTCACAATCTCTCACTCCTTCAGGTAAGCCAACAAGAAAGTCACCAGTCTCCCAGGTGGGGTGGGCCACTAAGGCATTGAGTCCAGTCATGCCTCAAGTTCAAGTTTCTTTATTTTTGATATACCATCTATCAAAACAAGTGTCTAAATGGTATACAATATAAAAAGATTGAAGAAAACAATTAAAATAGGTAAATAAAAGCAATATTTTATCAAATATTAAAAAATACTAGACGGATTCACATTGATGAAATTGAAAAAAAGGGAAGTTGGGGAGGGAAAGAGTTTTAAAAATACATTGAAGTAAAATTAGTAAAAAAGGAAGGTAAATGGGGAGTGGTAAAACATTAGGATGGGGATCACTTCAGAAGAAGTGTTTGGTGTTTCAAGGCTTCACAAGAGTTAAAGGTTTGAGAAGCAGAAACTGGTACTAGAGAGTAAAGGCGTCTTTAAAGAGAAAAGTTTTAAGTTTGGCTTTAAATTTTTCAAGAGAGTTCTCTAATCGAAGATCTAATGGGAGGGTATTCCACAGAGAGGGGGCGGTGACTGAAAAAATGGATTTGCGAGTAGTATTGTAAAATAGTTCACATATTGACGGTATGGAAAGTAGGTTTTGATTGTTAGATCGGAGGGCCCTGGATGATGAGTATGGGATCAAAAGTTTATCTATGAATACCGGTTGGTTAGAGTTTTTTGTTTTAAAGGTGAGGAGGAGTATTTTATAGGTGAGGCAATGAGTGATGGGTAGCCAATGTGCTTTGCGGAGGAGAGGAGTGACCTGGTCAAATGACAACCCCTTTTGCCCAGTTGGGGCATCCTGCTTCCAAGAGAATGATATCCAACTGGTTGGTTGCATGCATCTCATTCTGTTATGCTCAGGCTGGGCTGCAACTGGAGAGTTGGATCACAGCCCATAAAGTCCGAGCAATGGCAGCTTCAATAGCTTTTTCTCTGTTCCACTCCTCTAAAGGAAATCTGCAAGGCTGCCACTTGGTCCTCGGTTCATACATTCACCTCACATTGCTGTCTGGAGTCTTTTTCCAGACAGGATGGGCACTTCAGCCAAACAGTATTACAGAATTTATTTTCCTAAAGAAAGGCCAACTCTCTCTCCATCCCATTCTAGTTAGCTTGGAGGTCACCCACATCTGAGAATATGCTGCTTGCTTGTCCTGGAATAAAGCACAGTTACTTACCATAATAGGTGTTATCCAGGGACAGCAGGCAGGTATTCTCACAACCCACCCACCTCCCCTGGTTGGCTTCCTAGCTGGCTATCTGAACTGAGGAGCCGCGCATCTACGTCAGGCGGGAAGGCACTTGCACATGTGTGGTGCAGTCGATTGTAAACTTTCTAAAGTGGCGATGCACTTGGGACCTACCATACCGGGGCTCCGTGGATGACATCACCCACATGTGAGAATATCTTCCTACTGTCCCTGAATAATACCTATTATGATAAGTAACTGTGTTTTCACGACACGTGGTTTGTGGCCTGGCCGCCGCAGAGGATATTCCCTGCCCGTCAGTAGAAGCTGCTGCCACTAGAGATCCCTGCCTTCCTGTTCCCCCCCTTGAAGCTGCTGAAAGTGGCTGACCTTGAAACCTCATCTTCGACGTAAGAGTTAACGTCAGAGGGAAAGCTTATGGGTCAGCCACCTGCAGCATGTGAATCACTGTTCGTGCCGTCCCTGCACGGAGTTCAATGGGGGCGGAGGTAGCGAGTGCGGCTCCAACAAGTAACTGGTCGGCTTTGGGTAGGGGGTGCAGGCAGGGAGGTAGAGATCCCCAGCAGTGGCTTCAGCGGGGTCTGGTGAGCATGCAGGAATCCCCAGCGTACAACTTAATTTTGGGACAAAGGGGGGGAGGGGAAGGGGGCACAAACTTGACACAGAAGGAAGGGAGGAGGCATGAACATGGGACATAGAATGGACGAAGGTAGGGGGCACTAACTTGTGACAAGAGGGAGGGAATAGAAAGGGAGAATTGTTGGGCATGAGTGTGTGAGTGAGAGATGGTGACATGAGGAAAGGAAGAAAGGAGAATTGGCATAGAGAGAGAAAGAGGAGTGAGGTAGACATGCATGGGGAAGCCACTGCTTGCCTTGTATTGGTAGCATGGAATATTGCTACACCTTGGGTTTTGGCCAGGTATTAGTGACTTGGATTGGCCACCGTGAGAATGGGCTACTGGGCTTGATGGACCATTGGTCTGACCCAGTAAGGCTATTCTTATGTTTTTATGAGAGGGAGAAATGTTATATGGTGGTGGAAAGGGACCAGAGGGACAGACTGAAGGAGATGTAAGGTAGAGGAATGTTGGACATAGTGATGGAGGGAGAGATGTGGCATGGTGTTGGAGAGGGGTGATAGAAGGAGAAATGGGGTTGGTAGGCAGTGGTGAAAAATGCTGCACATAATCTGTGGGATGAGAGGGAGAAATGTTGGATGTGGCAATAGAGAGAGTGAGAGAGATGCCTGAATATCTCAAGACAGATGGACAGTGAGAGAGAGAGATGGGGACATGTTGCCAATAGGGGTGGAGGAGAAAGGAAGAAAAGTTGAACTCACGACGGAAAGGGATTGAGGTCCGGAGGAGAAGAAGCATGCAGGAGGCAGAAAGAAAGAAATATTGGATGCACAGTCAGAAGGAAGTGCAACTAGAGACTCATGAAATCACCAGACAACAAAGAAAGGAAAAATGATTTTATTTTCAATTTAGTGATCAAAATGTGTCAGTTTTGAGAATTTATATCTGCTGCCTATATTTTGCACTACATTTGTCTACTATTTTTCGATAGTTGTTACTGAGGTGACTGCATATTTTAAAGTCATCTGCTTTGACATCTTTGAAAAAAAACAGAATATAAATGATAATTAACATTTTTTTCTGCATACAGTGTGCTTTGTGTTTTTTTTAATTTTGTGGTTACCATTATATATTAATAAGATTATATTGTGTGTATATGAAAAATGGCTGGAAGAAATTGCATTACAATTAGTACTATTATTGGGGTAAAATAAGGGGCGGAACTTGGGTGGGTCTGGGGCGGAGCTTGAGCAGGGGTATTCCATTGGTATTTGTTAAGCTTAGGGGGTACTTGGCTTGAGAAACACTGGTGTAAAGGATTTGGTGGTGTTTATTTATAGTTATAAGTTTATTTCTTTGTTGTATTCATTGACAATAAAATAAAAATGAAAGTTAAAAAAATATAGTGATGAACAGGAAGTATTTCTATTAAGTGTTACTGCTCCTATCTCTCCTGTGGTGGATTAATTATTATCAATGCTTGCACTATCAGCCAGCTTGTCACCAGTGATTCATTAACCATCTCAAAATTTTTGATCAGCATTGGGAAACTGATAAGTGAAAATCATGTGACCTGAAGTTAAGATGCTATGGATTTTGTGCTTTTTCTATTGGATCAAACTTCTCCCTATTTTATTGTCTTTTATGGTTTTCTTTTAGAATTAGAAAATAGTAAACAGTGACACGTTTTATGTGAATGACACCATATGGGCATCAGTTGATCATTGTGGGAGCTCTGGAAAAAAACGAGAATGAGAAGCCCCCAGAACCTTCACATCCAAGAGGAGGGTAAGAGACAATACTTGTTTCACATTAATTGTAGCTTAAAAGAGGAAGCAAATGTAGAACCATTTGAGAGGGTGTCGCAGTGGTTAAAGCTACAGCCTCAGCACCCTATGGTTGTGGGTTCAAACCTATGCTTCTCCTTGTGACCCTGGGAAGCCACTTAATCCTCCTATTGCCCCAGGTACATTAGATAGATTTTGAGCCCATCAGGACAGACAAGGAAAATGCTTGAGTACCTGAATAAATTCATGTAAACTGTTCTGAGCTCCCTTGGGAGAACGGTATAGAAAATTGAATAAATAAATAAATAAAATTAACCACAGTGTGCAGAGTCAGTGAACAGAAATCTGTATGATGTCAGTATACACAGAGATGATATCCTCCGACCCATACTTTTAGACCAAGTTTCTGTAAAACCTTTTAATATCCCTCCTGATGTTCTTCCCTAAATGTTTTTCCTTTTTGGTTATTTTATTTTAAACAAATGTAATTTATCCTTGTATTCCTTATGTATCTTCAAATAACTATAGATAAGATTGTATGTTTTTATTGTTTAAATGGTTATTGGTCCCCCCCCCAAATTACTATTGTTAAACGCATTGAATTATTTGATATTGCGTTCAAATCAAAACCTTATAAAACTTGAAACTTAATAATAATAATAATAAGACAGCATGCAGCAATATGGATGCTTTGCTCAAATGATAGTAACTTTTGACCAATATATAGCCTTTTTTATCCTGATACTGATTAGTACTGCCCCTAGTCCTACTTTTGAGGCATCATTTGCACTGTTTGTTTAGGAAAATTGAAGAATAGTTTGATGGGAGAATGTGGCTGTTGACAGTAGATTTTATCTTAGTTAAGTTGTACTGGAGAATTTTATGTACATGATATTAATTCAGCCTGTGCAGAGGTATTCCTGAAGTGGAGCTTGAATGAGGTTTGAACTAGCACACAAAACACTATGGGCTCCTTTTACTAAGCTGCGATAACGATTTTAGCACGCGCTTAGCGCGCACAGAATTGCCGCATACGCTAGACGCTAATGCCAGCATTGATCAGCATTAGTTCTAGCTGTGTAGCGCAGGTTTAGCATTTGCTAAAATTCTGCGTGCGCTAAAAACGCTATCGCAGCTTAGTAAAAGGAGCCCTATATAAAAATATGCACATGAAATATGCCAGGAAATTTGTACATATTAAATAACAGGTGTAAATATGTTAATGTGCACTTTATGTGGTGTAATTTTCAGTGAGAAAGCATGTACATAGTATTGTATGAGAATTGAGAAGGGTGAAGGCTACACTCCCTTGTGCCACGTCCTCAGAATGTATGTGTATGTCTTACCCTCAATATCAGCTTGTTGACTCTCAGAATAGGATAAGCATCTAGTTTTTAAACCTCTATCTAGTTAGGAACCAATGCTGTAGGGGCCGCCAATTCCTCCATGACTCTTCAGTGATAAGTCACTGGAGCATAGGTTTTACCTCATGAAATACTGCTGCTCTTTTAGCTGTAGAGATCTAGCTGGACTATTGTTTAAAAATTGTTTCAGGATCTCTGTACATGATTTTATTACTACTACTACTACTACTATCATGAATATCTCTTGTCTCTCATTATTGGGTTTTCTGATCCCATTGATAACCTGAGAGGTTTTTTCCAGTTTTACCTGGGGGTTCCTTGGCTTTGTTGTAGGTTCAGGCCTAAAATTCTCTGCTTAGACTTCCTCAGTTATTAGGTTGTATTCCTGAACCTTCATGTAGCCAATCTATTCCCACAAGAAGTCGTGTAGAGAGCCTCATTATAATTTTTTGCTCCACCTCCCATCTCTCTGAGCTGTCCTCCAACTCCACAGTTGTCTCTCTACACGTGAGATAGTAGGAGCCAGTCTCTTCTGCTCGTGTTGGTTTATCCTTTCTTTTTAGGTTTTTCTATCTGTGATGCTTTTGCTGATGTAGAGACTCATAGTTCTGAGACACATCTAGCTGTGGTAGAGCTCAGATTCTGAGGTCAGAAGTCTGTAGCCAAGGGGAAGACTGCTTTGCAGTGCACTCGGTTGGCGTGCATTAACTATTTGGGAGCTCGGGGACCGATACCGTGGGAGCAAGGCTTACCCCAGGTTCTGTCCACAGTGGGCTTGAGTGCAGGCTGCGTGGCTCCATGGCAATTTTATCCAGAATTGGTAATGACTGTGTTTCATCTCCCCAGTTCCGTGCGCAAGTTTCAGTGGGGTTTGAGAGGCAGTCCGAAGATAGTCCGGTTTGAGGCAGAAGTTCTCCCAGTAAGCTAACTGCAGCTTCAGTACAGGCAGCTCCCAGCATCTGCATGGCAAAATGAGTATAAGGCTGATAGCCTTAAAAGGGGGGGGAGGGCCTGTAAAATTGTTAATCCCAGGACAAGCAGGTAGCATATTCTCACATGTGGGTGACGTCATCTATGAAGTCCTGATGCGGACAGCTACAAAAGCAATCTTGCTTTAAGAACTGTAGAAAGTTCACGATTGACCACACCGCACATGTGTGAGCGCCTTCCTGCCCGATGCAGGGCACGTGTCTCCTCAGTTTCTGTTTTTCCGCAGAGCTAAGTCGGCTTTTCAGCTGTTTTTTGTTTTATTGCCTTGCCTTCCTGCTCACACGTATTTTTTCTTTACTTATTATGTTTACCGTATATACTCGACTATATGTAGATCCGAATATAAGTCAAGACCTCCTTTCCCCCCAAAAGGAAGAAAAAAAATAAAATAAAAATAAAGGTTTACTCGAATATAAGTCGGGCGGCTTAATATTCAAGTGCCCTGCCCTGTCAGGCTCTGCACCCAGCCCCCTTCCCTCCCTCCCCTATCTGGCACTGCACCCATCTCCCTTCCTGCCAGGCACTGCACCCAGCACCCTTCCCTCCTCTGGCAGGCTCTGCACTCAGCACCCTTCCTTTCCTCCCCCTCTCCCTCCCTCCCGGTCAGGCTCTGCACCCAGCACCTTTTCTTGCTTCCCCCATCCAGACCCCATTCTCCCTCCCTCTCAGACTCTGCACCCTGCCTCCCTCACTGCCCTAGCCTCATCTGCCAATCCCCAGTGGAGGTGCAGTGGGCAGGAGCGAACTTTCCATGTCCCTGTCCCGCTGCTAACCAGCTTCTGCGAGTTTCTTCGGCCGCTGAGCGGGAGCCAGTAAGGAAGATACTCAGCACTGAGCAGCAGCGCCAAATCACGCTCCTGCTCGTGTTGCTCAGCAGCCAAAGAAACTCGCGGCAGCCAGTTAGCAGCGGGGCAGGAACTTGTAAAGTTCGCTCCTGCTCACTGTACCTATATCTGGGATCGGCAGATGAGGTATGAGGCTAGGGCAGGAAGGGGAACAGGGTGCAGTGCCTTTTGGAAGCAGCCTGCAATAATTCAGGGAGGGGGTGTTGGCTGGAATATAAACCGGTTGAATATAAACCAGTTTTTGGGCCCAAAAATCCTGGTTTATAGTCGAGTATATGCGGTATTTCTTTAATGTTGTTCTTTCAATTTAAACCCCCCCCCCAAACTATGAGTTTTTATTTGCCTCGCGGGCTCTTGTCAGCAGGACCTAGTTTCATCGCCTCAACCTCGGATTAAATTTTGGCTGTGGCGGTTCCCTTGTCGATGTCCTGTTTTGGGGGGGAATCTTAACCTGTCTTCAAGAACAATGGAGGACTATGTCACAAATCATTATGGCATTGAGTTTATTTGTGCTGACTTTACTGCAACCACCTGGCATTTCGCCTAATTTCACGAGGGTTGCATCATATTTCTAGCCCCTCTTTAGGCGAGACGTGACACTGTGGATACCAGCATGCAAGCCTAATGGGTATCAGTGTCTTACATCAGCATCGACTGGATCGATGGTACCTCTGGATGTCGATGGTACCTCTGAATGTCGACGTCGATGGTACCGAACCTACAGATGGTGCTGATGGTATCGATGGTACCGAGGCGGTCGGTGGTACTGAGGGTACTGAAGAATGTTCATCATTGCTATCAGTGCTCCTGATCATGATGGCGACACCAGTATGACGAGCATCCACGTCTCAAATATGGGGTCGCTGATGCCGCAGGTACCTCCAACAATCCTAAGTGCCTGCTTACTAGTGCTGCCCGATTTCCGATTTGAATCACCGATTCACTTTGGGTGAATCGATTGAAATCGATTTGATTTTTTTATAAACCCGGCCTGGCCGATTCAGTGACCAACTCTCCTCCCCGTGCCTTCCTAAAGCAGGAGGGGCAGCGCTGCTTCTTGCTAGCCTGCTGCTGCCGCCACTCCTGATTTAGTGGGCGAGGGGGTTCTACCTTGTTCCATGCTTTGGCACTCTTTTCTGCATTCTCCGGCTTCCCCCCAGGACCTCCTACTCTTACTGCAGCCTGATGTCAGAGGAGGGGCAGAACCGCGTCAGAGGGAACGTGCTTCTGAGGACTGTGGCAGCCTACAAGGATCGCGTAGAGCACCAGTGATCCTCTCTGCAGGCTATGGTAAGAGTGGTAGGCTCGGTGGACGCCGGAGGACCTGAAAAGAAGGGGTGGGCCAAGCCTTCAGGGGGGAGGCCTTCGAGGGAGGGGGGCCCAGGTCTAGAAGTACACGGAGGGAGGGAAGGGATAAGGGGTAGTGCCGGACAGGGGGAGCAGGGAAGGGAAGGAGAAGGGGTATTACTGGGCAGGGGGAGGTAAAAGGAAGGGAGAAGAGGTGCTGCTGGACCTAGCAGAAAGGGAGGGAAAGGAAAGGTGCTACACACTGGAAGGAAGGGTGATATGGTGCATGGGGAGAGAGCATGTTGGGTTGGAGGGTGGGAAGGAGGGTTACCACTTGAAGGAAAAGGCAAGGACAGAGAGAGAAAGCGTGTAGGAAGCAGAAAGGATTGGACTCATGGAGAGGGTGAGATGGATGGGGAAGCAGAAAGGAGGGAAGGAGAAATATTACACTGGGGAAGGAGGGAGAGATCCTGATGAAAGGGTAGTTGAGAAAAGGAGAGATGGTGGATCTGGCGATGGTGGGGTCCTTTGCTGCAGCTGTGTGGATGGAGATGGAAAAAGGGAAGATGCCAGACCTCCGGGGGAGGGAAGGGAAATAGAAGGGGAGGACAGAGATGGAAGATGGATGGTTAGCACGGAGAAAGAAGAAAGAAGGAGACCCTGGCAAGCAAGTTAGCAGAAGACAACCAGAGCCTGGGACCAACAAGATTTGAATAATGACCAGACAACAAAAGATAGAAACAATAATTTTATTTTCTGTTTTGAGATTATAATATGTCAGATTTGAAATGTGTATCCTGCTAGAGCTGGTGTTAGACGACAAACGTGAGCTAGGATTTAACAAAAAAAGGAAAGGACTATTTTGTTTTTACACCACAGTGCCAGTGTGGGTAGGATAGGGCAAAGGGGGTGAAGAGGCTATAAAATAAACCCACCAGGATGTTTGAAAAATAAAAAAACACCCATGGGCAGGCTGAATCGAAACAAAATTTTTTCCTTTAATTGGGCAGCACTACTGCTTACTACCTACATAACAATAAAATAAAATAAATATTATATATCTATGTTCAAATCTATTTTATTGAGCACATCAGGAAAACACAGTAAATATACAAGATGAAATGCAAACAAGCTCAAAGTTTACGGTACAAAACCTTTCCCCCAACATCACTCCCCCCCTTCAAGTAATCCCCCGCCCCCCATACGAACCCCTCCAAACCACCCCCCCAGGTCCTCCTTCCAAGTACAACAGCGTAAACAATGATACAGTACAAAATGAGACAGGCATGCCAACTGTAACATGATAATGCAGAAAACCATGGAATCAACAGTTAAGCAAATAGCTGCGAGCCAAGGGAGTCATCATAGTCTAAAAAGGTTCCCAGCTGCGCAGAAAGATGCGCCCTGGAAGAGAGGAAAAGTCCATCACATCTCTTCGTTCCCACATCAGGAGGGTAATCATCCGGCTCCGCCAAATAAAGTAATCCGGCGCTTCACCCTCAAGCCATTTCAGCAAGATGCATTTCAGACCAATGACAGTCCACTTGAGAAAAACAGCAGCCCCCGTTTGACGAGGGTAATAATGGAGAACAGCTCCAAACAAAAACAAAGGAGAGCGTTGAATTGTAATGGTCCAAATACGCTCTACAAAAAGAAAAATGGCATTCCAAAAGGATCAAATATTTGGGCAAGTCCAGAACATATGTCCCAGACCCGCTTCAGGGGCCTGGCATCTAGGGCAAGCAGCTGTCTCACGAAACCCAGAAAGATAAGCCCTCTTAGGAGAAATATACAAATGGAAGACCAACTTATAATGCTGCTCCCAAAAGGTGGTGTACTTGCGAAAGGCAGGCAATCTATGGACAGCCTGCAAAAGCACATCTTCAGGTAACTCTACAGCTAAGTCCTGAACCCAAGAATCCTATAATTTAACATGGTCAAACAAGGGGGACTCATCCTTCAAATGGCGATGATGGAATTTTAGGGGGACAGAAAGTTGGGAACCAATGGAAAAAGCCATAGACAGCATCTCTTGGCACGAAGCCATCAGAAAACTGGAAGTTAAAGAATGAATGTAATGTTGAATTTGCATATAAGCAAAAAAAATCAGTAGACAGGAGATCAAATTCCTCCCGCAGCTGTGCAAAGCACTTAACTTTGCCATCATCATCATCAACCAATTGAAACACATAATGAATGCCCCTCGTTTCCCACCGAGCAAAACTAGGCCCATCCACCCTGGAGAGAAAGGAGCTATTAAAGCGGATAGGTAGAAAAAGAGTTACAGAAGCAGAAATAGAGTGATATTTGCAGACCCAGTGCCAAACCTTCCTCAAGGGATGGTATAGCATCCTAGAAGAGAGAGACTCAGGCAAAGAAGAAAGAATAGAGTGAAAATATGCACTAAAGTGAGTAGTCCGGAAACAGAAGAGTTCCAAAGAGGTATTGGTGAAGGCAGAAGTACCCCTGAAAAAATCATTAATATGGCGCATGCCACATCCAATAGTCATATAGCAAAGGTTTAGATTATATATCTATTTTCTCTTTGAGTTTCCAGATACCAATTTACATTCCTCCTATTCTTTTTTCATTCCTGGATACTTCCATATGGACTTTTTATTTTTTCACTTCATTGGACTGTTAAAGACCTTCTTAAAAAAAACCACAACTAAACCACAACATGAATGAACTCTGTCTTCCTGCTGCATGGACATTTCTGATTCATAAGAACATAAGAATTGCCGCTGCTGGGTCAGACCAGTGGTCCATCGTGCCCACCAGTCCGCTCACACGGCGGTCAAAGACCAGTGCCCTAACCGAGACTAGCCTTACCTGCGTACATTCTGGTTCAACAAGAACTTGTCTAACTTTGTCTTGAATCTCTGGAGGGTGTTTTCCCCTATAACAGCCTCTGGAAGAGCGTTCCAGTTTTCTACCACTCTCTGGGTGAAGAAGAACTTCCTTACGTTTGTACGGAAACTATCCCCTTTTAACTTTAGAGAGTGCCCTCTCATTCTCTATACCTTGGAGCAGGTGAACAACCTGTCTTTATCTACTAAGTCTATTCTCTTCATTATCTTGAATGTTTCGATCATGTTTCCTCTCAGTCTCCTCTTTTCAAGGAAGAAGAGGCCCAGTTTCTCTAATCTCTCACTGTACGGCAACTCCTCCAGCCCCTTAACCATTTTATTTGCTCTTCTCTGGACCCTTTCCAATAGTACTTTGTCCTTCTTCATGTACGACGACCAGTGCTGGATCCAGTATTCCAGGTGAGGGCGTACCGTGGCCCAGTACAGCGGCATGATAACCTTCTCCCATCTGTTCGCGATCCCCTTCATAATCATTCTTAGCAGTCTGTTCGCCCTTTTCGCCTCTGCCATGCATTGTGCGGTTGGCTTCATTGACTTGTCGACCAGTACTCCCAAATCTCTTTCCTGGGAGGTCTTTCAAAGTACTGCACCCAACATTGTGTATAAGATTTTTGTTACCTGGGAGCTGTTTCTTTTCCTGCTGGGATGTCGGAGGAGACTTCTTTTCGCTGCCCTGTGTCTCCCGCAGCAGCGGCAGAGCTCAGTAGTGAAATTGGGCAGGCACTGTTTGCCACGGTTTGCTGGAAGCTGTTTCTTTTCCTGCTGGGACGTCAGAGGAGACCTCTTTTCGCTGCCCTGTGTCTCCCGCAGCAGCTGCAGGGCTCAGTGGTGGAATCGGGCAGGCACTGTAAGAGACGGACCCCTGACATCATTGGGTCCATCTCTGCTGATTGATCCTCTTTAAATTCAAGACCGCTGCCGCGGTTGCGGCCGCCTTAGAGCAACGAGGAGCCGGAGAGCGGGAACTCAGGTCGTATAACTTTAATCTGTCATGGGGAAAAAGAAAATTAAGCCTAAGAGCTCAACACCTGCTATTTCTGGTCCCATGGATAGACATTTGACTTTTTCTACAGATAATCCACCACAACCTTTACTTGATATGAACTCTCCAATGTCAGGTGCATCGATGAGCCCCCTCGAAAGGACCCCCCCTTCACCCAGTATCTAGTGATAGCGGGAAGATTACCCCCCGCTATTTCTACTGAATATGTGGTACTCTCTACTCAAATAAGTAAATTAGCTTTTACTGATATACCTAAACCACTTGAATTTTCAGGTGTAGTAGAGGATCAACCACTAGCAGTGGAAAACAAGATATTACCCTTAAAGATTTGTGGTTAGGTATTTCTAGAGTTGAAGGGTTTCTCAGAGAATCAGTGAAACAAACATTGAACTATTCACAGTCTGTGTCTCAGAAGTTTGAGAATGTGGATTCTAATTTAAGTTGTTTGGATAAAAGATTAAGTGTGGTAGAAACTCAAAGTAATACACTGCAAGCTGTCTCAGTATCTGCTGTTAAGGATTCTACGGTGTTACACTCTAAAATGGAAATGATGGAAAATATGAATAGAGCGAGGAATCTCCGCTTGGTTAATTTCCCAGTGACTCACTTATTATCTCCTGAAATTTTGTTAAGAAAATTTTTTAAAGAAATACTGGGATTACCCAATGCGGAAAATTTCCCAATTAATAATTATTATTATATTCCACAAAAGAAAATGCAATCTGACCAGGAGGTGGACCACATGGTCAACATGGTCACAAATGAAATAAATTTGACAGAGTTTTTGGAAGATAGCCAAGATGTGATCCAGAGTAGGTCCACTTTGGTAATAACATGCATGAGTGAGATAGATAAAATGCTAATGAAACTTTACTTTAAAAATAGGTTGACAAAATTTTGTGGAGATTTGGTCAGAATTTTTCCTGATGTTTCAAGAGCTACACAACTAAGAAGGAAAGAATTTTTAAAATTAAGAACAAGAGTTTTAGCTCTTGAGGCATCATTCTATCTAAAATTTCCATGTAAATGTCATGTTAAATTTTTTTTTTTTTTATTATTCTTGGGGTTTGGGAGGTTCTTGCTTTTTTCTAGATTTTTCTACCTCCCTTACTTTAGGGTTCTATTTTTGTTCTTTGTTAAATTACAGGACATTGGATATGTATTTTGGGATCCTATTCAATTGCAATAATTTTTAATAGCTCGAGAACAGAAATGAGGTGTGTGTTTTGGGTTTTTTTCTTCCTTTTTGTCTTAATGTTTCACTACTGAGAAAGTTGGAGGATGTAAGAGTCCCTAATAATAGGGAATGGTCAAGATTCATACGAATCAAGAACCAATTCTTAGTTTTCTTTGTACTTTTGTTAGTTGATAAGCAGCATGACTCCCCAGTCTTGTGGGCTTGAAAAGGAATTTTGTGTTGTATGTATAATTATTGTAAAAATTTTGTGTAAGAATCCTTTTTTTCTTGGTATCATCTGATATTAAAATTGTTAAATCTGTATATAAAAAAAAAAAAAGATTTTTGTTACCGATATTGTGGCCACCAGCATAACCCCGAACAGGGCTTTGTTGCAATTCTGATGGCTACACTAAACAGCACCTAAGCGTGTGACCCGGCCTGGAGTCACCCTGCAGGATCGGATTTTCAAAAGTGGAAAACACCACAAATAAAGTTCCAACACAGGGACAGTTTATATAAATAGATCTCTTTACTTAATCCTTCCAATCAGGTAAGTAATACTTTCATTGATTCAGAATTCCAGACAGAAGTCCAGTAAAGAAAAGAAAAAAAACACAACACTGTCAAAAATGGCAGAGTAATTGAAGCAGGGCTAATTAACTCCAACTTTCCTTTTCTCACTGCTTCTTAAGTCTCTCCTATTGTTGAGACCTGGGCGCAGTAGAGAGCTCACTCTGACTGCTACCAAGCAGTCCTTTTCTTTACTCCAAAACAGATACAGTCCAGCTTTCAAGTTTTACTTAGATTCCAGTCCATAACAGAAAATAAGAAAGCCTCTGGCAATTACTAATTAAGGTTGCCAGGAAGAGGAGAGAGTAGTAGGTTTTGCAAAAATACAGTCTTTCAAACAGACTTTCACATTCCCTCCCAGGTGGAAGCAAAACCTCTCCCCCAACTCTCTCTAAGCTTTCACACCAAAAATCAGCATTCAAAAACAAAAGAACAGCACACAAACAGTTTCTAAAACCCACTCACTGTTTGTGGCTCAGAGTCCAGTTCACCTGCATTGGTTCAGGTAGGTTAACATCCCCGCCAGCACAAGACTCTTGGAAGTCCATAAGTTCCTCAGATTGAGTCAAACCCTCTGGTTGTTCAACCTCATCCAGCTCCATAGGTTGGGGCTCTCTGTCCCTGTTTGGCTCGTCAGGGTCCCTAGGGAGGCAAAGCCTAAACTTCCTCCCTAACCGGCTTCTTTCCCTGTTGTCGGGGGCAGGCTTATATACTCTGGGGAAACGCCCTGTTGTATCAGCCCTGGCAGTATTCCAAGGGCCTCTTGGGCTCCCCCGGTGGTCCATGAAATTACTTAATTCAGATCCAACCTGTCCTTTACCAATTCCTACCCGGGATTTCTGTTTCACCTCTTTTCCCTTTATCTTGACTGGGACCTGCGCTGGAAGAATTCCTGGCTGGTCACAATATGCATCACCTTACACTTATCCACGTTAAACCTCATTTGTATTGTCGCAGCCCATTTCTCAAGCGTATTTATGTCACTTTGCAGGTCTTCGCAATCCTCCTGCATCTTCATTACACTGAATAACTTCGTATCATCTACAAATTTAATCACCTCACTCGTTGTACAAATTTCCAGGTTGTTTATAAATATGTTGAAGAGCACAGGTCCAAGCACCAAACCCTGTGGCACTCTATTCGTGATGCTTTTCCAGTCCGAGTATTGTCTATTTACCCCCACTCTCTGTTTCCTATCCACCAGCCAGTTTTTAATCTACGTGAGTATTTCACCCTCAATTCCATTGCTCACAATTTTCGAAGTAGTCGTTCATGCGGAACCTTGTTGAACACCTTCTGAAAATCCAGATATACAATGTCGACTGGGTCACCCTTGTCTATCTGCCTGTTTACTCCCTCAAAGAAGTGCAGCAAGTTCGTCAAGCAAGATCTTCCTTTGCTGAAACCGTGCTGACTGGTCCTCATCAGATTATGTACGTCAAAGTGATCAATGATGCGGTCCTTTATCAGCGCCTCTACCATCTTTCATGGTACCAAGGTCAGATTCACTGGTCTGTAGTTTCCCGGATCTCCCTGCGAACCTTTCTTGAAGATCGGCGTAACATTCGCCACTTTCCAGTCTTCCGAAATCCTTTCTGATTAGATTGGCTATTAGTTGAAGCAGTTTAGCTACAGTTCTTTGATTACCCTTGGATGGATGCTCTCCGGTCCCAGGCATTTATCATTTTTAAGCCTATAAATCAGCCTGCATACCTCTTCTAGACTGACCATCAACCCTGTCAGTTTCCCATCTTCATTTCCTGCATATAGCCTGTCGGCTTCCGGTATGTTGTGTATATCCTCTTTGGTAAATACAGATGCAAAAAATGTGTTCAGTTTGTCGGCGATGGCTTTGTCCTCCTTTAGCACTCCCTTTATTCCATGGTTGTCCAACCACCCCACCGCTTCCTTCATGGGTTATTTCCCCTTAATATATCGAAAGAACCGCTTTAAGTTTTTTGCCTCCTTGGCTATTTTTTCCTCGTAGTCTATTTTGGCCCCTCTTACCTTCTTATGGCACCTGCTTTGATGTTGTTTGTGATTTTTCCAGTTTTCGTCCGTTTTTCACCTTTTCCATTCCTTAAATGAAGCCTTCTTGACTCTGATCGCTTCCTTCATCGCTACAGTGAGCCACGCTGGTTCCTTGTTCTTTTTCCTCTTGGATCACTTGTTAATACACAGTATTTATAGATTTTACGCCTCAGTGGCTATGCCCTTAAAAAGGGACCAAGCTTGCTCTAGCGTTTTTACAGTGCTTATCCTCTTCTTAATTTTCTTCCCCACCATGAGTCTCATCCCTTTGTAATTCCTTTTTCAGAAGTTGAATGCTGTGGCCATCATTCTGGATTGATGTTTTGCCCCCGTGTCCAGGCTGAAGCAGATCATGTTATGATCACTGCTTCCCAGCATCCCTTCTACTTCTACACCTTGTGCCGGTCCTCATAGTCCATTTAGAATTAAGTCCAGAATTGAATTTCTCTCGTATTTTCCTTGACAAGTTGTTCCAGGAAGCAATCGCCTACAGCATCCAGGAACTTTGTCTCCCTACCAGTGGCGTACCTAGCATATGTGACACCTGGGGCCCATCATTTTTTGCCCCCCCCCCATCTGTACGAAAAACATGATTTTTAGTAACAATCCACACGTCACACATGAGTACCTAGGAAAAGGCAGCATCTTACATACTGCAGTGAGCAGTACAACATCAATACACCCATTGTAAAACTAAATAAGCCAGACTAGTGCAGATCAATCCTACACCGTCGACCCTAACAGAAAACCATGTCTTTCGAACACACAGAACACAGAAAACACCTTCGCCTAGTATGGAATATGTCATCACAAACTAACCCCTCCCCCTTTTACAAAACTGTAGTGTGGATTTTAGCCACGGTGGTAACAGCTCTGACGCTCATAGAATTCTGAGCATCAGAGCTGCTACCGCCATGGCTGGCGCTAAAAAACGCTCCACAGTTTTGTAAAAGGGGGGATAAAATAGAAATACATAGACAAAGGTTAAATTGAACCAGCAAGAAACTGGACTCTGCATACAATGCAACATCACAGAAACAGTGACACATGTCTCCTAAAGCAATAAATAAATAGAAAATTTTTGTTCTACCTTTGTCTTCTCTGGTTTCTGTTTTCCTCATCTTCTTGTTACTCTCTTCCTTCCATCCACTGTCTGCCATCTCTCTGCCCCTATATGGCATTTTCTCTCCTTCTATGCCCCTTCCAGAAACTGTATGCCTCCCCCTTCCATCTCTCCTTTCACCCCCATTGGTCTGGCATCTCTCTCCTCTCCTTCCCTCTCCCACACCTCTCTTCTGCAATCCCTTTCTTCCCTCATTTTCCTTTTCAATTTATTTTCTGCATCCATCTAGATTACGTTCTTACTACCATCTCATCAATTTATTTTTTTACTGTCTACCTACAGCTCGCCACCTTTCCTTCATCCCCTCCAGTATTTCCCTAACTCAATCCTTTTCCCCCATCATGTGCCCTCCTTTTATTTATCCCCTCCTTCCATCATCTGCCCTTTTCTCTCCCCCCACTTCCATCATCTGCCCCTTCTCTCTCTTTCCCCCCACTTCCATCAGCATCTGTCCCCTTTCGCTCCCTACAACCCAATTCCATGCAGTACCGTTCCCCCTTATGTCTCTTTCCCTGGAATTCCATCAGCATCTGCCCCTTTCTCTCCCTCCACCACACTTCCATACCACCCTGACCCTCTTTGTCACCCTTCAGCGTGATTCCATACCACCCTGACCCTCCCTTTATAACCCTTCATCATGATTCCATACCACCCTGACCCCCCCTTTGTCACCCTTCAGCATAATTTCATATCACCCTAACCCCCCTTTGTCACCCTTCATTGTAATTCCATACCACCCTGACCCCCCTTTGTCACCCTTCAGCATGATTCCATACTACCCTGACCCCCCTTGTTACCCTTCAGTGTGATTCCATACCACCCTGACCCCCTTGTCACCCTTCAGCATGACTCCATATCACCCTGACCCCCTTGTCACCCTTCAGCGTAATTCCATACCATCCTGACCCCCCTTATGTCACCCTTCAGCATGATTCCATACCAAATTGACCCCCTTTTGTCACCCTCCACACCCTTTCATGCCATCCTAACCTCCTTTCTCCATCCCAAAGGTCCCGCGATGACTGCTTCTGGTTTGATGGAAGAGGTAAGTGATGTCGGAGGGGGCTGGGCCGGCAGACGCAGTTAGTTGCGGCAAGATCCCGCGATGACTGCGGCTGCCGGTCCCCCCTCCCCCGACGTCACTTACCTCTTCCCAGTCATCGCGGGACCTTCTTCACTTCAGCGTGGTTGCCGACTCTGCTCTAGGTACGGCAGCCGCGCTGAAGTGCCGATTGAAGCAGCATGGGAGGTTCCGGATCCGGCCAGCTGTGCACCCCCTTGGAGCATGCACCTGGGGCGGACCACCCCCCCTCCCCCCTTGGTACGCCTCTGCTCCCTACTGCAGCTGGAGATGCCTAGGTTCCAGTCTATCCCCGGATAATTGAATTAACCCATGATAACTGCATTGCCTCCCTTGTAGTTATGTTTAATCTCGTCCGTCATTCTCCATCAATTTCTTCGGACTGCCCTAGGGATCGGTAGTAGATGCTGATCTTCGTTTCCATTCCAATTGTTCCCAGAATTTTGGACCCATATAGACTCTACCTTGTTTGTCGTTTCCTGCATATTCTCTCTGGTAGACTCAATTCCCTCTTTGACATATACGGCAATACCCCCACGTTTTTGACCTACTCTGTCTCTGTGGTATAGTTTGTATCCCGGTAGCACAGTGTCCCAGATGTTTTCCTCGTTCCAACATGTTTCCGTGATGCTGATGATGTCAAAGTTATCTTTTTGTGCTATGGCTTCCAATTCCCCCATCTTATTCCTTAGGCTCCTTTCGTTCACGTACATGCACTTGAGTTTGCAACCTGTTACTTTCTTGCATGTCCTTCCCTCTTGTGTCCCTTTTGATCTGTCAGGATTTCTGTCTTGCTTATGATCCGGTGAGTCTTCCCTGCTATCTTCCTGCACAGTATCCTCTGGGTATACCGGTTCCTGAATCAGAAATAATACAAAACAGGAGAACAGATTAACCGCTATCAATAAGATCCGCAAAAAAGGTTAACCTATTGAAAACAACTACTTATTCTAATGGTAATTTTTTATTATTTTATTATATTTTTTATTATTATTATTTATTATTTTTGGTGAAGGTAAAGATCTCAGAGTTGCCACTCCCGGGATAATATTGTTATTGTCCAAAAGGGAATTGTGGCATGTGGTTTCTTTCATTGATCAAACCTTCATCACTAATTATTAATTGTATATTAAATACTCATACTAATTTTTTATATAAACTTTTTCTAAAATATTATTGTAAATATTACCACTTATTTTTCTAAAATGTTGTTGTAAATATTACCACTCAAAACTCATTTATAGTAGAAGAGTATTTTTCTAATATTATCTAGTCTTATTTTTATATAGACTTTTTTATATTCTTTATCTTATACTGTGCAAAAAATGCCTAAAGTGCAAACGTGTCCTAAGGTGACTTATGCTACTACAGCTTATCGATATACAAATGCTAATCAAAATAGCAGGATGGCAAAAATAGTTACCATTTTTGATTATGCTGTGCAAAGATGGAACATCATGAATAAGCCTAAAACTGGCATTTATCTATTTAACATGATGTGAGTCACTAAAAATTGCCTAAAGTGCAAACATTTTTTAAAGTGACTAATGCAATTCCAGCTTATCGATATAAATATGCTGTACAAAGTAGCAGAGTGGCAAAAAGTAAATACCACTCTTGAATAGGCTGTGCAAAATAGCAACAATATCAAAAATATAACATCATGAATGAGCCTTAAACTGGCACTTATCTTTTTTTCATGATGTAAATTAAACGGCAGGTTTCTTAAGCCGTATCGAACCCGTGTATCCAACGGCTTAAGAAACCTGCCGTTTAATTTACATCATGAAAAAAAGATAAGTGCCAGTTTAAGGCTCATTCATGATGTTATATTTTTGATATTGTTGCTATTTTGCACAGCCTATTCAAGAGTGGTATTTACTTTTTGCCACTCTGCTACTTTGTACAGCATATTTATATCGATAAGCTGGAATTGCATTAGTCACTTTAAAAAATGTTTGCACTTTAGGCAATTTTTAGTGACTCACATCATGTTAAATAGATAAATGCCAGTTTTAGGCTTATTCATGATGTTCCATCTTTGCACAGCATAATCAAAAATGGTAACTATTTTTGCCATCCTGCTATTTTGATTAGCATTTGTATATCGATAAGCTGTAGTAGCATAAGTCACCTTAGGACACGTTTGCACTTTAGGCATTTTTTGCACAGTATAAGATAAAGAATATAAAAAAGTCTATATAAAAATAAGACTAGATAATATTAGAAAAATACTCTTCTACTATAAATGAGTTTTGAGTGGTAATATTTACAACAACATTTTAGAAAAATAAGTGGTAATATTTACAATAATATTTTAGAAAAAGTTTATATAAAAAATTAGTATGAGTATTTAATATACAATTAATAATTAGTGATGAAGGTTTGATCAATGAAAGAAACCACATGCCACAATTCCCTTTTGGACAATAACAATATTATCCCGGGAGTGGCAACTCTGAGATCTTTACCTTCACCAAAAATAATAAATAATAATAATAAAAAATATAATAAAATAATAAAAAATTACCATTAGAATAAGTAGTTGTTTTCAATAGGTATACCGGTTCCTGAACCATCGACTCTTGGTCGACTGTCGGCTTTCCCCTTCTTCCTAGTTTAAAAACTTCTCAATTTCTCTCTTGATGTTGCTTGCAAATAGCTTCATTCCATCTCTGCTGAGGTGGAGTCCATCTTTCCTGAATAGCTTGCTCTTTCCCCAGCTTGCTCTGTCCAGTTGCGCACAAAGTTGAATGCTCCTTCCTCACCGATCTTCAAAAAGGGTTTGAAGGGAGATCTGGGAAACTACCTCAGTACCAGGAAAGATGGTAGAGGTGCTGATAAAGGACTGCATTATTGATCACCTTGATGGACACGATCTGATGAGGACCAGCCAGCACGGTTTCAGCAAAGGAAGATCTTGCTTGACGAACTTGCTGCACTTCTTTGAGGGAGTAAACAGGCAGATAGACAAGGGTGACCCAGTCGACATTGTATATCTGGATTTTCAGAAGGTGTTCGACAAGGTTCCGCATGAACGACTACTTCGAAAAATTGCGAGCCATGGAATCGAGGGTGAAATACTCACGTGGATCAAAAACTGGCTGGAGCATAGGAAACAGAGAGTGGGGGTAAATGGACAATACTCGGACTGGAAGAGTGTCACCAGTGGGGTGCTGCAGGGCTTGGTGCTTGGACCCATGCTCTTCAACATCTTTATAAATGATCTGGACATTGGTACGATGAATGAGGTGGTTAAATTTGCAGATGATACAAAATTATTCAGAGTAGTGAAGACACAGGGGGATTGTGAAGATCTGCAACGTGACATAATCAGGCTCGAGGAATGGGCATCGACATGGCAGATGAGGTTCAACGTGGATAAGTGTAAAGTGATGCATGTAGGTAACAAAAATCTCATGCACGAATATAAGATGTCCAGGGCGGTACTTGGAGAGACCTCCCAGGAACGAGACTTAGGAGTTCTGATTGACAATTCGATGAAGCCATCCACACAATGTGTGGCGGTGGCGAAAAGGGTGAACAGAATGCTAGGAATGATTGAGAAGGGGATCACGAACAGATCGGAAAAGGTTATCATGCCGTTGTACCGGGCTATGGTGCGCCCTTACCTGGAGTACTGCGTCCAGCACTGGTACATGAAGAAGGACACGGTCCTACTTGAAAGGGTCCAGAGAAAAGCGACTAAGATGGTTAAGGGACTGGAGGAGTTGTGATACAGCGAAAGATTAGAGAAACTGGGCCTCTTCTCCCTCGAACAGAGGAGATTGAGAGGGGACATGATCGAAACATTCAAGGTACTGAAGGGAATAGACTTAGTAGATAAGGACAGGTTGTTCATCCTCTCCAAGAACGAGAGGGCACTCTCTAAAATTGAAAGGGGATAGATTCCGTATGAACATAAGAAAGTTCTTTTTCACCCAGAAAGTGGTGGAAAACTGGAACACTCTTTCAGAGTCTGTCATAGGGGAGAACACCCTCCAGGGATTCAAAACAAAGTTAGACAAGTTCCTGCTAAACTGGAACGTACGCAGGTAGGGCTAGTCTCAGTTAGGGCACTGGTCTTTGACCAGAGGGCCACCTCGTGAGTAGACTGCTAGGCACGATGGACCACTGGTCTGACCCAGCAGCGACAATTCTTATTTTCTTATCTGAGGCAATTTCAATGACTGGTTTGATTTAGAGGTTGAAGAGCCTTGTATTCCTTTCTGTACTCTTCTTGGGTATTTTTATATTTCACAAGCGCCAGCTCTTTTGCCTTTATTTTCTCTGCCACAAGTTTAGAGAACCATTTCGGTTTCCTTTATCTTTTTCTTTTGTTTTTCTTTATTTTCCTAAAGGTCAGTAGCCATTTTTATTGCTCCTTTCAGCAATAAAAATGCCTCTTTGTGGATGATACCAAGATTTATAACAGAGTAGACACTAAGGAGGGAATGGAAAACATGAAAAAAGGATCTGCAAAAGTTAGAGGAATTGTCTAATATTTGGCAACTAAAATTCAATGCAAAGAAGTGCAGAGTAACGCATTTGAGGATTAGAAATCGGAAGGAGCTGTATGTGCTGGGAGATGAGAGGCTGATATGCACGGATGGGGAGGGACCTTGAGGTGATAGTGACCAAAGTTCTAAAAGCAAAGAAACTGTGACAAGACAATGGCTGTTTCCAGAGATGATAGAATGTATAGAAATAGACATAGTCAAAAGAAAAAAGGTACAGATTGTTGGTGAGCCCCCACTTGAAGTATTGTGTTCAATTTTAGAGACCTTATCTGGCAAAGGACATAAAAAGACGTGAAGCGGTCCAGAGAAAGGTAACAGAAATAATAGGAGGTTTGCACCAAAAGATGTATGAGGAGAGACTGGAAGCCCTGAATATGTATTCCCTAGAAGAAAGGAGGGACAGGGGAGATTTGATTCACATGTTCAAATAGTTGAAAGGTATTAATGTAGAACAAAATCTTTTCCAGAGAAAGGAAAATGGTAAAACCAGAGGGCATAATCTGAGGTTGAGGGGTGGTAGACTCAAAAGTAATGTTAGGAAATTCTTTTTTATGGGGAGAGTGGTTTTTGCATTTAATGCGCTCCCGAGGGAGGTGGTGGAGAAGAAAATGGTGACGGTTCAAAAATGCATGGGATGAACACAGAGGATCTCAGAAAATAATGGTATGTATTGAAGAACTAAGGCCAGTACTGGGCAGACTTGCATGGTCTGTGTCCCGTATTTGGCTATTCAGTTGAGGTTGGGCTTGGATGATTTAGATGAGCTTGAGTGAGCTTTGACGGAGACTCCAGTAGATGCACAGTACAGGGCAGAGCTCTGGGTTTCTGGCCCAATTTAAATTAAATCATTAAATTATAGAGATTGTATGTTTGGGCAGACTGGACGGACCATTTGGGTCTTTATCTGCTGTCATTTACTATGTTACTGTAAGTGACAAACAAATTTTGTTTGTTGGATCTCCCATTTATGTTTGTTGGAGCAGCCCGTAAGGGCAGATCATTGTCGAAGGCCACAATTTCCAGATGGATCTGGATGACCATTTCTTCCGCCTACATTGTAGCTGGAAAGTGGCCTCCTATTTCAGTAAAGGCACATTCCACACAAGGTGTTGCTTCCTCATGGGCAGAATCTTCAGCGGTTTTCCCAGAAGAGATTTATAGAGCCGATACTTGGTCTTCTCTGCATACCTTCACAAAGTTTATGGAATAGATATGGCGGCTAAGAAGGATTCCGCATTTAGATCTTCGATTATGGTAGCAGGCTCATCAGTCCCACCATAATTTTGAGGGACTGCTCTGTTATGTCCCGAGAGTTCAGGAATAGAGTGGGTTGTACAAGAAAGAAAGATTAGGTTCTTACCATAATAAGCTTCTTTCTTGTAAACCCTCATTCTTTTCCAGAAGCCCCCACTGGGTCTTACTGATTTGCCGATTGTCTGTCTTAATGGATACTGGTAAGTTGGACTTCTTTATTTGACGAGCCTTACCAGGAATATCATAGAAATATTACATACTTTACTCCAGGGTGTTCCTTGTTGATGTGCCCCCCGCATTATCAGTGCAGGCTGCTCTCATTGTTTATTCTTTTTTTACTACATAAAAACAAAACAAGAAGAATATTTGATGATTATTGCTATGAGCAGATTGAATGTGTTTCTCAGGGAGTTTCCCCATACCCCTCCTCTTCTGTGTCCTCTACAGGTATGACTGACTGTTTTGTACCACACTTGAAGTTGGAGAGCAGCCCAGAGGTAAGAGGGGAGGAGCAAAACTGACATGAAGCTTCCTACAAGAGATCTCGTGAGATGTGATTGACTACCCTAGAGTTTAGGAATAGAGTGAGGGTTTATAAGAAAGAAGATTACCAAGGTAAGAACCTAATCTTTCCATTTACTTCACCAAAGGTGGATTCCGTGGTGATGTAGGTGAACAAACGTATCTCTCTCCCCAGTGAAGGTGGAGTGGTATTGAAAGGTTCCCAGGACTTCAGGCTGGATTTTATTCTCAAAAGACAATTCGAAACCATGGCCTCGGGGTTAAAGACAGTGGCAGCAGTATCTTATGTCGCATATGCTTGCCACTCCAAGTTGCTCAAAGATCCGGAGGCAGCTGCCAGATGGGATAACAAATTTATAATATTTGGTGTTGGCTATGTAGTGGATGCTTCTTTATGATCTGTTCAGGGTACTGAGCACGGTTTCTGCATAGCATAACATAAAATTTATTTGTTTATTGCAATACCTTCTAGTTCTATGCGTTTCACAATTCAAAGAGACTGAACAATTACAGTGAAGTACAAAAATTATAATTAATAAATAAATATATCATATAAGCAATTTTTCAATAATTTCCTAAAGTGTTGATAGGATGCAGAACTAACAAATGGTTGAACTATTTTTCTCTTAATGCTGCTTGAAATGCTGCATACTCTTCCTACCCGCAGGATACTGTAGATCAGAAAGTGGACGGAAGACTCCGTTTAGACTAGTGCTGCCCAATTTCCAATTTGAATTGATTCACCAATTCGAATCAGGTGAATCGATTCGAATTGATTCGTTGTTAAGAAAAAACGGACTCACTGATTCGGCCCCGAGACTTGGCATTTAGGCTTTCCCTCTGCCACCGCCCACCGGAGTCGTTCCCATCTAATGTACCTTTCTGTTTTGCGAAACCGGAAGTTACATCAGAAGAAACAAAAGAACTTGGGAGCGCCAAGCGGACCTCATGCAGATCGGCACCAGCGGGGGCAAAGGAGATATCTGTATTTTTGGCTGGCTCTCTCCTTTCTCCTTCATGCATTTCACCTCTCCTCCCCGCGATTCTACAATGTACTATAAATATATGAATTGGCAGGGGGGTTGGTGAAACTGAGAATCAGGCAGGGGGGCTGGAGAAACTTTGGGGATGATTTGCTTTGGGGCTGGGGAAGCTGAGAATCGGCAGGGGGCTGGGGAAACTGAGAATTGGGCAGGGGAGCTGGGGAAACTTTGGGGATGATTTGTTTTGGGGCTGTGGATGCTGAGAATCATCTCTGTAGACTATCAGAAATTTGCTTAATTATCTACTCAAACAACATTTTTGCTTAATACTTTCATTGAACCTAAACTATTATTCAGTAGAAAAAATTTAGTTTGTTCAATCAAATCCTGTCTGGACATTGGATTTCTATGAGTGAATGTTCTGCTTCTTATAGACTGTGAAAAAAAAACTGTTCATGCAAATGTCTCAAACTGCTTTAATGGAAAAATATGATTTATTTTTAAAAAGTAGTTTGTGACATTTATTGTGTTGTTGATACCTATGCTGGCATCCTTGCGGATGAGTAGTTTGCAGTTTTTTTCCAGGCATTGGGAATGCGTATCTGGTTTTTGCTTTCTGTCAGGAAATATTATGTATGCAAACTTGTATGAAAGTGTTTTGTTTCTATTTTAGGGTACTGCTTGACTAAAAGATGGACAAAACAGCTGCTGAAAATAAAGACTCTACTTGTGCAACAAGTTCAATAGGACAACATTCCATAATATGGTCCGTATTTGATCATTTGGATAATGGAAATGTCAGATGCAAGCTTTGCAAAGTAGATGTTAAACACAGTGGTGACACCAATAATCTGTGGCAGCATGTTGAAAGTCATCATAAAGCAAAATATCTTGAGCTACAAGCCAGCGATACTGAAACTGATGGAATCATGGATGCAAGAATTTAAATTCAAATTAAATCATGATAAGACCAAATTCTTTGTTGTGCCTCCACCTAGAATTTTACATGAACCATCAATTACTATAGACTCAACACTCTATAAGATCAATCCAACGATTAAATATTGGGAGTTGTTGACCATGAAAAAAAAAGTAGATGCTGTGGTGCAAAAGGGTTATTACACATTGTGGAAGCTGCGTATCATAAAATCATATTTTGAGTTTCCGGCCTTTAAACTTAGTCGTTACTTCTAAGTCTTCTTGACTATTGTAACAGTGTCTATTTGACATGTACCAAGAAAGAGATGGCTAGGCTTAGACTGATTCAAAATGCGGGGGTCAAATTAATTTATGGTCTAAAGAAATATGATCATGTGACTCCTTTCTACCGTGGGTTGAATTGGCTTCCTGTGGAGGTGCGTGTTTTGTTTAAGCTGGGTTGTCTTTCTTACAAAGTTGCGTATGGTATTGCTCCAAACTATATAACCGATAGATTTCTCATAGCATTCCATAAGCATAGGAGAGAATCACGTGCATTGTTTAATTTTCCATCTGCTCAAGGTTGTAAGAGCAAGAAATTCTTGGAACATACACTAGCATTTCAGGCTGCTTTCTATGACAGGGAATTTAGGCCACTGTTGCCTAGTGCTTGCTCTTACAAGCACTTTAGAACTCAACTAAAAACTCATCTTTTTTCAAAATATTTAGCGAACTAATTTACATTATCCTTAGGTTATGTTATTTTTAATCTTTTGTTCACTGCATTGAACTTACGGTTATGCGGTTTATAAATACGGTGTTATGTTATGTTAGAAAAGATTCTGTATCAGCCAAAGGTTTGGTTTCATCCTTCTTCCAAAAGTCACTGCAGCCAGCAGATAAAAAAAGGATTGATAATGCACTTTGTTATTTCATTGTCATAGATATGCAGCCATTTAGCATTGTAAAGGATGAAGGCTTTCTTCATTATTCACAATCATTGAATGGAGGCTATACAGTACCATCAAGGCAAACTTTAGATCAAATGATTGATGCTAAATATCAAGAAGTTTCTGCCCATGTTATGGATAAGCTTCACCATCTTAAGTATGTAAGCATCACAACGGACCTCTGGAGAAGCAGAACCATGGAGGCTTATATTACAATAGCATATCTAAAGGCTTTCAACCAGTCGATGTTGTGCTGGAAACGTATCACATGCCAGAGTGACATACAGGTGACAACATAAGAACATAAGAAATGCCTACACCGGATCAGACCTGGGGTCCATCCAGTCCGGTGATCCACACACGCAGAGGCTCAGCCAGGTGTACCCTGGCGAATACATTAGTCACTCGTATCCCTCAATGTGTGCTGCAAGAAGATGTGCGTCCAATTTTCCCTTAAATCCTAGAATGGTGGTTTCCTCCACCATCTCTTTCAGGAGAGAGTTCCAGGCGTTCTCCACTCACTGTGTGAAGCAGAACTTTCTGACATTTGTCCTGGCCATGTCCCCTCTCAGCTTCAGGCCATGACCTCTGGTCCCAAGTCTGGGTCACATTTGCCAATGTGAATAACGCTGTTTCTTGCTCACCATCCTTTCCCTCTGCTGGTGAGTGAGCTTGCTCCATTTTGTCGATTCCTTTTAGCAATTTAAAAGTCTCTATTAGATCCCCTCTCAGTCTTCTCTTCTCAAGGGTGAATAATCCCAGTTTTCTGAGGCGATCTTTGTAGCTCAAGTTCTCCATACCTTTTACTAACTTCGTCGCTCGCCTCTGCACCCTCTCCAGCAGTGTTATATCCTTCTTCAGTATTCCAAGTGTGGTCTGACCATTGCTCTATAAAGTGGTATTAAGACCTCCCTTGATCTACTCGTGATTCCCTTCTTTATCATGCCTAACATCCTGTTAGCTTTCTTTGCCGCCGCTGTGCATTGAGCCGATGGCTTCAGGGTCCTGTCTATCAGTACCCCCAGGTCTTTTTCTTGTTCGCTCTTCTCCAATGTTATACCTAACAGTTTATACTCATGCTCCTTGTTTTTGCTGCCCAGGTGCATCACTTTGCATTTTTCTACATTAAAACTCATCTGCCAATTTTCTGCCCATCTCTCAAGTTGCTTCAAATCTCTCTGGAGTTCCTCGCTGTCTTTTTGTGACCTGATTGCCCGGCATAGCTTTGTGTCATCTGCAAACTTGATGATAACACTGGTCGTTTCTTCTTCCAGGTCATTTACGAAGATATTGCACGGTCTGTGTCTGTGTATGGCCGTTTGGTGGAGGATGGGCAGGGGAGGGCTTCAATGGCTGGGAGGGTGTAGATGGGCTGGAGTAAGTCTTAACAGAGATTTCGGCAGTTGGAACCCAAGCACAGCATCGGGTAAAGCTTTGGATTCTTGCCCAGAAAGAGC
The DNA here is from genome assembly GCF_902459505.1 of Geotrypetes seraphini. Lineage (NCBI taxonomy): Eukaryota > Metazoa > Chordata > Amphibia > Gymnophiona > Dermophiidae > Geotrypetes > Geotrypetes seraphini. The sequence continues at coordinate 116,536,067 of NC_047094.1, forward strand.
TAAGAAAAAAAAATTTTTTAAATTGAATCAGGTTGGGCAGACTGGATGGACCATTCGGGTCTTTATCTGCCATCACTACTATGTTACTATATATGTTACTATATTGAATAAGGCCCAAGAACCGAGCCCTGAGGCACACCGCTAGTTACTTTCTTCCAGTCTGAGTACTTCCCATTTATGCCCACTCTCTGTCTTCTGTTTTCCAGCCATTTTCCTATCCATCTTAGTATATCCCCTTCTATTCCATGACTTTGTAGTTTTTTGAGAAGTCTCGCATGAGGTACTTTGTCGAACGCTTTCTGGAAGTCCAAGTATATTATGTCCACCAGTTCTCTGCTATCGACTTGTTTGTTCACTCCCTCGAAATACTGAAGTAAGTTTGTCAAGCACGACTTCCCTTTCCTGAAGCCATGCTGACTACCTCTCAGCAGGTCATGGTTATCCAGATGCTGTACTATGCTGTCTTTAATCAAAGCCTCAACCATTTTCCCAGGGACCGATGTGAGACTCACAGGTCTATAGTTTCCTGGTTCTCCCCTTTTTTGAAGATTGGGATGACATTCGCTATCTTCCAGTCTTCTGGTATCCATCCGGTTCTAATTGACATGTTAGCAGTAGTTCTCCGATTTCCACCTTTAGTTCCTTTAATACTCTCGGGTGAATTCCATCTGGGCCAGGGGATTTGTCACTTTTTAGTTTGTCAATCTGATAGTATATCTGGTCCAGATCCACCTTCACTGTGGTGAGGCTCTCCTCTATTTCCCCCTTGAAAACTTTCACTGTTTCGGGTATTGATGTGGCGTCTTCCTTGGTAAAGACAGAAGCAAAGAAGGAATTTAATCTGTCTGCAATCTGTTTGTCCTCTTTGATGTATCCTTTTCTTCCTTGGTCGTCGAGAGGGCCCACTGTCTCCTTTGCAGGTTTCTTCCCTTTAACATATCTAAAAAAGTGTTTGAAATTTTTGGCCTTTTGGGCTATCTTTTCCTCATAGGCCCTTTTTTCTTCTCTCACTGCCTTGTGGCACTTTTTCTGGTCGTCTTTGTGACTGTTCCAAGCCTCGGTTGTTTTCTCGCGTTTCCATTTTTTAAATGAATCCTTCTTTTCCTTAACTGCATCCTTCACCTCTTTGGTTAGCCAAGCTGGTTCTCTTTTGGCTTTAGTTTTCCTTCCTTTGGCTATCTGCAGAATGTATAGATTCTGTGCTTCGGTGAAAGTATGTTTTAGTAGGGACCATGCTTGCTCTACCGTTTCAATTTCGGCTATTCTTTTCTTGATCCATTTTCTTACCATGGCTCTCATGTTATCGTATCTTCCTTTTTTAAAGTTAAAGGTCGTGGTTAGGGTCTTGGTTCGCTTCCCCTTCCCGATGTCGAGTTTAAAGTAGATCATACTGTGATCACTTGTCCCCAGCGGGACCGTGACTTCTACTTCTTTTGTTTGCCCAGTTATGCCATTTAGGACCAAGTCCAAGGTGGCATTTCCTCTTGTCGTTTCTCCTACCATTTGTTCTAGGAAGCAGTCACCCATCATTTCCAGGGACTTTATTTCTTTGCCGTAGCTTGAGGTTACTAGGTTCCAGTCTATTCCTGGGAAATTGAAGTCTCCCATGATCGTTACATTGCCGGTCCTACATTCATGTCTTATTTCTTCTATCATCTCAGAGTCTGTTTCCTCCGTCTGACCTGGGAGGTCGATAGTAGAGACCTATTTTTGTGTCTGCTCCGTTCTGTCTAGGAATCTTTACTCAGAGGGACTCCAGTTTCTTTTTCTCCTCCACCTTCCCTTCTCCAGTAGATTCTACTCCTTCCTGGACATATAGGGCAATGCCTCCCCCTTTCTGCCCTGTTTTGTCTCTTCTGTAAAGCTTGTATCCCTGCAGTACTGTATCCCATCATTTTCCTCGTTCCACCATGTTTCTGTTATGCCAATGATATCTATTTCTTCTAGTGTCTCCATTTTATTTCTCAGGCTTCTGGCATTCGTGTACATACATTTAAGCTCCCTTTGTGCTGTCTTCTTGGACTTTCTGGGCTTCACAGTCCTTATTGTGTCTTTCACGGCATCTATTTGTGCTCCATTGTTGTCTCCCTCATTTGCTGCAAGTTCTTCCTCTTTATCTGAGCGGATGTCCTTAGTGCCTGCTGTCTGGGCCATCAACTGGTTGTCGACTGTCTGCTCTTCCCTGATCTTCAGTTTAAAGTCTTCTCATTGACCTTCTTCATGTTTCCAGCCAATATTGTCACCCCTTCTTTGGTGAGGAGTAGTCCGTCCTTCCTATAGTATCTGCTCCTTCCCCAGAACGCCGTCCAGTTGCGCACGAAGTCAAAGCCTTCTTCCTTGCACCATCGTCTCATCCAGGCGTTGATTTCTCGCAGTTCATCTTGCCTCTTCGCATCTGCTCTCGGTACTGGGAGGATCTCAGAAAATGCCACTGTCACCTCCCTGATCTTCAGTTTTCTTCCGAGTGAGCAGAGCTGGTTCTTCATTTCCTCCCTTTCATACTTCCGTCCGCTCATGTCGTTGGTTCCCACGTGGATAAGTACAGCAGTGTCATCCCCTCCTGCACTGTCTATGATCCTGATGATCCTGCCGGCCACATCCTTCACTCTTGCTCCGGGCAGGCAGGTGACCAGTCTGTCTTCTCTTCCTCCTGCGATGTGGCTGTCTACATTGCGTATAATGGAATCTCCAACGATGATCCCTATCTTCTCTATTCAAGGGTTTCTTGGGGGTCATAAGTCCTGTCTTCTTTCTTCTGTGACACATCCCCAACCTCCGCTTCCGACTCTTCATCAATTGTAGTGGTATCTCCACCCATCTCACCTTGGTCTTCTTCCTGGGTAGTTCGGGTACAGCTCTCCAACCCTGGGACCTCCACATGTTGCTGGTGGGCTTCCTCGATTAATTTCTCAAGTTCCTCGATCTCTTCGCTGGTACTGGACGTCACAAGCAACTTCTCCTGATTGCTGGGTTCTTCTTTAAAGATGAGGAGTTCTTCCAGTTCTCTCACTGTTCCCTCCAGCATACGGACTTGTTGTTTCAGGCTGTCCAGCTCTCTGCACCAACTGCAAACGTATGCCCTAGTCCCCGAGGGAAGGTAGTCATACGTATTGCAGCCAGTGCAGAAGACTGGAAAGCCCATCTTCTGGGTACCGTGAGCGATCATTTCCCTTTTTCCCTTCTGAGGTCTGGGCTGTATGTGAACCTTCTGTTTCTGTCGGTTGTGTATGACCCGACTTCCTTTTGTTGTCTTCCTGTTAGTAGTGAGTCTGCTGGTGCTGCTGTGTTTTAGGTGTTTTAGGTGAGTGCTTGTTCTAGGTGTGTGGTGTGCAAGAAGTGTTCCTGTTGTGTGGCTAGGTAAGAAAAGACTTGTAACTTACGCTTTTGGTCTTTCTTTTGGGCAACCTAACTTCCTGGCTCCTTCATAAGGCTCCGAACGGCCGCGCGCCATTGGCTCCCTTCTTGTTAAGGGGGAGTTGGGGCGATGACTCTGATGATGCGGAGGGGTGGGCGGAGCTTCCTCTTGCCGCTACCCACTCCTCTCCGCCGCCGCTGGTAGTTCTCTCCTGCTCCTTACAGGCTCTTCCCAGCTTCTCCCCAATGGCTGCTCTCTTCTTCTTCCTCTGCTCCGCTGCTCCTCTTCACCACGCGGCTGCAGTGGCCTTCGCGCCCTGGCTTCCTTCCTGTTAAGGGGGAGTCGGGGCGATGATGCTGATGATGCAGAGGGGGTGGATGGAGCATCCTCTCGCCGCTACCCGCTCCTCTCTGCCGCTGCGGGTAGCTCTCTCCTGCTCCTTACAGGCTCTTCCCGGCTTCTCCCTACCGGCTGCTCTCTTCTGCTTCCTCTACTCCGCTGCTCCTCTTCACCACGCGGCTGCAGTGGCCTTCGCGCCCTGGCTCCCTTCCTGTTAAGGGGGAGTCGGGGCGATGATGCTGATGATGCAGAGGGGGTGGACGGAGCATCCTCTCGCTGCTACCCGCTCCTCTCTGCCGCCGCTGGTAGCTCTCTCCTGCTCCTTACAGGCTCTTCCCGGCTTCTCCCCACCGGCTGCTCTCTTCTGCTTCCTCTGCTCCGCTGCTCCTCTTCACCACGCGGCTGCAGTGGCCTTCGCGCCCTGGCTCCCTTCCTGTTAAGGGGGAGTCGGGGCGATGATGCTGATGATGCAGAGGGGGTGGACGGAGCATCCTCTCGCCGCTACCCGCTCCTCTCTGCCGCCGCTGGTAGCTCTCTCCTGCTCCTTACAGGCTCTTCCCGGCTTCTTCCCAATGGCTGCTCTCTTCTGCTTCCTCTGCTCCGCTGCTCCTCTTCACCACGCAGCTGCAATATTGCTGATACAGTTGAAAATGCTATGAAAACATGGAAGCTAGAAAGCAAGGTTTTTGCTGTTGTCACCGATAATGCCACCTCAATGAAAAAAGCAGTGGACAAACTTATTCGAAAAGGTGTCTGCATGGTCCACTACAACTGCTTTAGACATACACTTCAGTTGTATGTCGAAGATGGACTACAGTCTCAGCAAGCTATCACAGATATCATTCACAAATTCTGTGATATTGTTAGCACATTTCATCATAGTACAATACTCACAGAAAGTTTGAAGATGGCTTAAGACTTTGGGAATGCCTGATGTAAAGACTAGATGGAACAGTACTTGCCTCATGTTACGAAGTGTGATTGAGATACAGCAACCTATCAGCTTATGTTTTTGTAACAGTAAAGCCACAAAGAAATTAGCACCTTTGGAGTGTGACTATGATTTAGCACACAAGCTTGTTGATATATTGGAAGCTTTTGAAAAAGCAAGTACAATTGCATCTGGTGAGCAATATGTTACTGTGTCTGTTGTTCATCCAATGGTTAAACACCTGATAAATTCCATTGGCGAGTTTGGCAATGAATCAAGCGAATCAGATAAAAGAGCTGATGATGGGAACGAGAGAGAGGTCTGTAGTGATGATAGCGAGTCAAGAAATGTAAATATCATCAGTTCCTTCACAGAAGAACTGAAGAAGAGTTTATTGCAAAGATTTCAAGACATTTTATATAACTCTTACAGATTAAGCAGCTTTCTGGACCCAAGATTCAAATCTACATATAGTGAGGTAACAGATAAAGTGGTACCTCGGTTTACGAGTGCACCGGTTTGCGAGTGTTTTGCAAGACGAGCAAAACATTTGCAAAATCGGTGCCTCGGAAACCGAGCATGGCTCGATTTACGAGCACCCCTCCCCCCCCGCAATCTGGCACTCCCCACCTGCAATCTGGCACCCCCCCTGCCTCGAACCGGCACCCCCCCGCCACAATCCGACCCCCCCCCGCCACGATTGGGCACCCTCCCACCACGATCCGACTCCCCGACACAATTTGGCACCCCCCGCCGCTTCTTACCCTCATCTGGGCACTCTTGAAGATCGGCTTCCTCGTCTGCTGGGCCTTGAGCATCTGAGCATGCTCAAGGCCTGCGAGTTCACATTCTGAACGTGAACTCGCAGGCCTTGAGCATGCTCAGATGTTCAAGGCCCAGCAGACGAGGAGGCCGATCTTCAAGAGTGCCCAGATGAGGGTAAAAAGCGGCGGGGGGGTGCCCAATTGTGTCGGGGGGATGTTGGATCGTGTCGGGGGGGTGCCCAATCGTGGTGGGGGGGTCGGATCGTGGCGGGGGGTGCCCAATTGTGGAGGGGGGGTCGAATCGTGGCGGGGGGTGCCGGTTCGAGGCAGGGGGGGGAACGCATCAAAGCGAGTTTCCATTATTTCCTATGGGGAAACTCGCTTTGATAAACGAGCATTTTGGATTACGAGCATGCTCCTGGAATGGATTATGCTCGTAATCCAAGGTACCACTGTATACCGTATTTTTCAGATCATATGATGCACTTTTTCCACCTCCAAAAAGGGGGTGGAAAAGTGGGTGAGTCTTATGGAGCAAATACACCATCCCCCACCCACCCCCGGTACCTTTTTAAAGTTGCAGTGCTCTCTTGCTGGATGGCTGTCTCTGGGAGCAGAGCGGCGTGACGCAGGAGCGCAATCTTTGCGCTTCCTGCCTGATCCTGCACAGCTCAGTGATTGGCTGATGAACTGACCTCAGCCAATCACTGAGCGGCGCGGTACCAGGCAGGAAGCGCAAAGGTTGTGCTCCTGCATCGTGCCGCTTTGCTTCCAAAGACAGCTGTCCAGTAGGAGAGCACCGTAACTTTAAAAAGGTACTGGAGCAGTTTCAGGCTGGCTCTTTCGACTGCGGGTGGCTTCTGACTTTGGGCTGCAGGTGGGCTGCTTCAGGCTGCTTAGCACCAGACCACCAGATACACCCCTCTGTAGAGGAGGAAATTTTTTTCCTTGGTTTTTCCTCCTCTACAGGGGAGTACATCTTATGGACGGGTGCGTCTTATAGACCGAAAAATACGATAACTACATTTATTATACATGAGATCCTGAAGATGCAAACACCGAGCATCCCACCAGCAACACTTAACTGTGCCAGAAAGCACTCCTGTGGTACCTGAACAACTTTACACGCAGGATACAGATTTACTTTTATTATTATTATTATCTATTTATTTGTTACAATTCCATAACAAAAATACAAGTACAGTGGTACCTCGGTTTACGAGTGCACCGGTTTGCGAGTGTTTTGCAAGACGAGCAAAACATTCGCAGAATCGGCGCCTCGGAAACTGAGCGTGCCTCGATTTGCGAGCAGCACCCCCCGCGAGCTGGCACCCTCCCCCCCGCAATCCGGCACCCCCCCGTGAACGGCACCCCCGCCGTGATTCGGCACCCCCCTGCCATGATTCGGCACCCCCGCCACAATCTGAAGTCCCCCAGACCCACCCGAACCCGCTTCTTACTGTCATCTGGGCCTCGGCACCTGCACCGGCATGAGTTCTCGGAGAGAGCGTGAACTCGCAGGCCTTGAGCATGCGCAGATGCTCAAGGCCCAGCAAGAAGAGGAGGCCGATCTTCGGGCACCGGCACCAACGCACAGGACATGCCGGTGCCGAGGCCCAGATGACAGTAAGAAGCGGGTTCGGGTGGGTCTGGGGGACTTCAGATTGCGGCAGGGGGTGCAGAATCGCGATGGGTGGGTGCCGAATCACGGGGGGTGCCAGATTGCAGGGGGGGGTCGGATCGTGGGGGGAGGGTGCCGGATTGTAGGGGGGGCCTTCGGGGGGAGCAATGCCAATTTTCATGGGGGGGGGATAGAGCAGCACCGCTGGCCTCGGGGGGGGGGGGGAATGTATTAAAGTGAGTTTCCATTATTTCCTATGGGGAAACTCGCTTTGATATACGAGTATTTTGGTTTACGAGCATGCTTCTGGAATGAATTATGCTCGTAAACCAAGGTACCACTGTATATCAATTTCAAACATAGCATACAAATGCTCTGCAAATAAAGTCCAAGGCAATAATTTATCAGTGATCAAGTCCACATTAAGTGACCGAGAGTTAAAAAAGCTTAAAAGAAAAAAAAAAGAGTTTAAACATCTTGGCAGGCAAAGACATGGTCTCCTCTCTGCCACGGTTGGAAGAGCAGGTAACTTTAGGGACACAGTCTGCTTCCCTCTCCTCAGGAGAGCCATCATCACCTCCCCAGCCATTAAGCTTTGTTGGAAGAGTAGACAACCTCTAAGGTTGAGGATGTAACCTCTTCCTTACAATTGTCTGACATAACTGGACTTAGTGTTTCAGATCAATTTGGTACGGTGGGAACAAAAGGTTTGACTCCTGTAGAAATGGTTGTGGACCCAAGCCTTAGTATTCTCCCTAAAGATAAAGTAGTCACTTTAAATGATGAATGGTTAACTGTTAATAGAATTGAGTCTTCATTGCAAAATACCATTTTGAAATTGTGTCAGTTCTCCTCTGACACAACAGTTAAAATGAATGAGCATGAAATCCAAATAATAGAGCTAGGAAACAAATTAGATAAATTGGATAAATCTGTGAGTAATCTACAGAGTACTGCTTCTGCTAACATCAAAGATAGCATTGGTTCATGCCAAGATGGAAAAAATGGAGAACTATATGAGAGCTAAAAATCTTTGTTTCTTAAATTTTCCCATCACACATTACCTATCTCCATTGGAGCTAGTAAGAATGTATATGAGGGAGATTATGCAATATTCTAATGTGGATACTTTTGAGCCTGATAATCTCTTTTACATCCCGAGGATTTCTAAGGAGCTGGTAGATGAGGGGGAAATAGATAAACTAGTATCACCAGACAGTATGGATTTGTCTTACTTTCTCGAGTCATCTAAAGACACAATTACAAAACGTGCTATACTCTTGGTAGCTTTCAAAACAGAACTAGAGAAACAAGCTATTTTGAAGTTATATTTTACTAAGAAACAAGTTCTGTTTTGCGGCCGAGTTTTACTATTTCCTGATGTGTCTAAGCATACTCAGATAAAGAGGAAGCGGTTTCTATCGCTTAGGCCTAAGGCCTTAGCGGTAGGTACGACCTTCTTCTTAAAATTTCCCTGTAAATGCCTTATTTAATTTGCAAGTGACAAATATGTGTTTCTGGACACAGCCCAATTAAAAGATTTTCTTTGAGATAAACCTTTGCAGATAGTTTCTTAAAAACTTTTATTTGTTTGCTAGAGAGGGTAATTGATGATAATTAAAGGATACAGATTTACATCGTCGGCAGCACAAGCGCAGCTTTTGGGAAACAGTTAAAGATACCAATGTGAACGCGTCTACCGGAGTTAGCGGTACAAACGACAAACCTTTTGATAGCAGGGTATATTCATCAGTTGTGAGTAAATGAGTGGAAAGGTTAATAATCAAAGAATCCGGTGGTGAAGTACTCGTACAGTTCTCCATTCCATGTTGTTTTTTTAAGGGAACCATTGTCCTCGTTGTCCAAAACAATATCGACATTGAAAAATTCTACCGCACTTTAAGAATTAAGGCTTTTTTCTCTCAGGATAAGGATACCATACAGGATGAGCCAGAATCTATAGTTTTTCCAAAGTCTAACTGGATCCCCCCGGGTCCGATTGACCCGGTGATAGAGACTTTTTACAAATTGATGAAGGCTGATATCGATCAGATCAATACCAGATATCATTACAAACGAATTTATAACATCAGTAAAAATGAGAATACTGCCATTAAAACACTTTTGGCAGATGATGAATTAATTATCAGAAGAGCTGACAAAGGGGGTAAAATAGTCTTGATGAATAAAAAAGACTATTTAAAGGAAGCTTATAAACAGCTCTATAGTGCTGACTATAGAGTTTTATCCTCTAACCCCACAGAAGAAATACAATTTAAAATTAATAAACTCACAAAAGGTGCCTTGGATAAAGGTTATTTAACTAAAAAAGAGTTTCGCTTTCTCAATGTCATGTATCCTAAAATTCCCATTTTTTACTTACTTCCAAAAATTCATAAATCTTTAAATACTCCCCCAGGAAGACCAATAGTTTCCAATAGAGGGGCTCTTTTAGAAGCTTCTTCGATATACATTGATAAGTTTCTGCAAGATGCAGTGAAAAAAACTACCTCATATATTCAAGATACCACCGAATTTTTGAGGATACTTAATCAAATTAAACCTGATCAACATTCTATATTGGTAACCATTGATGTTTGCTCCCTTTACACAATCATTCCTCAGGAAGAAGCATTGGGAATTATTGAAAACACATTAGACATGAGAAGCGAACCTAAGGTTCCAACTGAGTTTCTTCAACAACTAGCTAGATTGGTTCTTCAAGAAAGTTTTTTTATGTTTGAAGATCAACTGTTCCAACAGAATTCTGGCATTGCAATGGGCATTACTATGGCCCCCTCGGTAGCTAATCTTTTTATGGACGCTTTCAAAAAAAAGTGGATATATCCTTCGTGTTTCTATGATAAAATAATGCTATGGACCCGTTACATAGATGATATATTCATGATTTGGAATGGGGGTCTTGAAGCACTGAATACATTTCTAAATTACATCAACACCTGTCACCCTAAAGTAAAGTTCACCCATGATTATAGTAATACCGGAATATCATTTTTGGATGTATACGTTAACATTACTGACGGTGAATTTAATACAAAAGTATATACTAAGCCTACAGATAGCAATGCTACTTTACATTTCTCCAGTGCACACCCTCATTCTCTTAAAAAAAGCTTACCTTTCTCACAGTTCTTGAGAATTAGAAGAATCTGCACTTCTGATATTGAATTTAAACATCAAGCAAACTGTTTAAAGGAGAAATTTTTACAACGTGGCTACCCTCCGAAGATTATAACAAAAGCGTATAAAAGAGCTTATTACAATCACCGTGAACTTTTACTAACACCTAAACAAAAAAGTGACTCGGCGACAATTGAGAAACAGATAACATGCGTCCTAACATATTCTGAGAATAGTTTTCAAATTGCGCGTTCCCTTAGGAGACATTGGGAAATGCTCAATATAGCCGGAACATTTAAGGATTATGCCCTACGGATAGCTTACCGACGTACTAGAAATCTGAAAGAAGTATTATGCCCTTCACAACTTCCACATAAACAAGCGCAAGAGATTGAAGAACATTTGGGCCATGATAAATGTGGTGGTTGTCAAATGTGTGCAATAATGGAGCAGACCACTGTATTCCAGAATCCAGGAGATAAAAAAGATTATGCCTTAAAACATACCTCAAACTGCAAAACACAAGGAATTATTTATGCTCTGAAATGCCCATGTAATTTAATTTACATAGGACAGACATCCCGCAGATTCAATGTCCGCCTTACGGAACATAAAAGTGCTATTAAAAATTATAATATGGGCGCTCCCCTAGCTCGACTTTGCATAGCAAAAAATCATGAGTTTTTGTCATTACGAGCCACGATCATTGAGGTATTAAAACCAAATACGAGAGGAGGGGATTTCCGTAGAACCTTAGCTCAGCATGAACAACGATGGATCAATCGCTTACATACTTTATATCCAAATGGGCTAAACAAACATATGGAATGGCAACATTTTTACTGAGGGTTCCATACTGTTTTTACATTCTATATGCTAATTGGTTACGCTGGGGCCGACGTCAACACGCTGTACGGCTCTTTAAAACGAGGTTGTCGCCATTTTCAAAACTGTAGAGACTGCTGTCAATAAGTTACAGAAAAGTAAGTAAAGAAAAGAGTTCTGTACGATATTAAATATTGAATGAGTTATCTGAGTTTATTTTCTTTTTACAGTGGCTTGGTGCATATAATCTATAGCCCTGAAGCAGTGGACAGAAGTGGAAGTCCACGAAACGCTGGCCTCGTTGGCTGTATTTGACATACAAGCGCTGTTAAAAAGCTAAGTAATGTGGTATTAGACTGCTTAGCAATATCAAAGTGAAACTTGCAAGAAATTGAATGTTAGCAAGGTCGTTTTTGAAATAGAACTGAAATGTTCTCTAAACCTTGTCAGTTTAGTCTCAAACCAGATGAAGAAGTGTAGATATTAATAAGTTATTTGGGGGAAAAATTTAAAGAAAAAACGTGATAAAAAATATTTATAGAATAGGATATTAATTAGAATATTGAATTCTTATTTAAATTTTGATAGAAGATATTAAAGTTAAATATAGGAGCTGGCCAATGATTAGAGCTAAAGAGCAGTATAACCACGCCGAAATTTCCAGTCTGTGAATACGACTGAGCGTGGGCTCTGTTACTGAGGCCTCCTCCTTGTTATACTTTTAAGTAAAATAGGATACACTTTTTCAGATATATGGGAATATATTATATATTAATATTGTCTAGGTAGTATGCCAGAGTGTGTTTGCAGTCCAAGATATGCAGCACTGCTTCTCCAGGATGGGTATGCAATTTTGGAAAGAAAACAGGTAGAATATGGATTGATTGAAGTGGAATTCCGATACTACCTTAGAAAAGAACTTCAGATGTGTCCATTGGTCTACCCTGTTGTAATAGAATGTTGTGTAAGATGGATTTGAAACAAGAGTCTAAAGCTATGGAAGAACTATGGATTTTGTTGTTATGAACCAAACTATTTTAACTTTTGATCTGGTTAGGACAAGCCTAGCCTCCGAATCCCTGCCTCATGATTGGAAAACATCCATCATCTATCCTATAGTCAAAGATTATAAAACCAGTGCTCGAGAGGTTTCTAATTACCGGCCTATAACTAATGTTCCTTTCTTATCTAAGCTTACTGAAAAAAATGGTCTTTAGGCAAGCAAAGGACTTTATTGAAAAGACTAATGTGTTACACCCAAACCAAACGGGGTTCCGTCAACACCATTCCACTAAACTATCACTCATAGGTTTGACTACAAAAATTCTATATCATATTGATCATCATCAATCTGTATATTCATTTCTTTAGATCTGTCTTTGGCTTTTGACACGAATGATCATAAACTTCTCTTGGAGTGCCTCCAAGACATTGGTAATGGTATCACCGATCATGTGTTGGATTGGTATACATATTTTTTTCTCTGAACACACCTCTAAATTAATCTTTAATACTGCATCTTCTGAATCTATTAAAAATAAGCACGACATACCTCAGGTTTCAATATTATCTCCTTTGCCCTTTAATATTTTTATGGCACCCCTCTTGACCTTAGGTCAGTCTATCGGTTTTACGATGTTCACTTACGCTGATGATGTGCAGCTTATTCATCCTATAGATCTGAACAATCCTGGTGAGGTAGCTACCATTAATGAAAAACTTGAGAGAATTAAACTCTGGTTGGATTCAAACATGCTATCCTTAAAAGTTGATAAGTCTAAAGTCATGACCTTTCAATTCAAAGAAGGATTATCCATACAGGCCCCTTTGAAATTTGATTCTTCACCCATCAAATCTGTACCTTCACTAAAATTGTTAGGGGTCACTTTAGATAGCAAATTCTCCTATCATCTCCATATTAGTACAGTTGTCCAGCAATGTTTCATCAGCTAAGAATTATTAGATCGATTTCTAAACTTTTGGATACTGCATCTTTGAACATCCTAATCCATTCCCTTGTTATTTCATGTATAGATTACTGCAATGCCATCTTTAAAGGAATAATAAAAAAAGAACTTTGGCGACTTCAGATTGTGCAGAACACAGCAGTAATAATCATTTATAATGCAAAGAAATATGACCACATTTCCCCCCTTCTGCATAAGGTACATTGGCTACCTATCGAGCATCAAATTAGTTACAAACTTCTCCTTTTAACCTTCAAAACCCAATTATATAATCAACCAGAATTTATTGATAAACTACTTATTCCATATAGCCCATTAAGATATCTCCGTTCTGCTGCTCACAATCTCCTTAACATTCCATCTTTAAAATATATTAACACTTTAAGATCCAATAATTTTGCAGTGACAGCACCTTCCCTTTGGAATTCCATTCCCAATTATATAAGGGAAGAAACTAACTTAGGCCCTTTCAAGATTAAGTTGAAGACATTCCTATTCATAGACACTTTTGATACATAACTGCCCTCGTTAGGGCAATAATCTTATTGTTGGTTTTCAGGTCTACCCTTCCTTATTGTTCTTATCTTATTTGTTCTTTCCTTTACTGATTGTAGTTCTCCCCTTTTTCCTCTTGTTTTACTTCTGCATGACTGGTGTATGTATTTTTGTTTTTATTGACAAATCCCCTCTAATGATATGTTCTGTTTTTAATCATTTGTTTTTGTGCCATTGTATGCTGATAATGATTTTTATTGTACAACGCTTTGAATTTTAGATTAAGTGATATAACAAATTTTTAATAAACCTTGAACCTATAATTTTTTTTATAATGTACACCGTCTAGACATGTATTTTGATAGACGGTATATCAAAAATAAATAAAATATCAAATATCAAAATATCAAACCTTGAAACCTTGGTTGGTGGACTGTACCTTCTTCACATATGCTCAGGCTGGGCTGAAACTTCAAGGTCGTGTCACAGCTCACAATATGCAGGCTATGGTTACCTCAGCTCATTTCCACTCTGCTTCTATAGAGGAAATCTGTAAAGCAGCTTTATGGTCCTTAGTTCATATATTTACATTACTGTTTGAAGCAGAATTACAGATGAGACAATTGGTTTTGACAAGCAGTTCTGCAAAATCTTTTCAATTCCTGAGAGTCAGCTCTCCCTTCAGCCCTCATTAATTATGCCAGGTTCATGTTTATTCAGTGTTTGAACTCTGCTAGAGTCATGATCTTGGCAGCTGGGGAGTCCCCACATATAAACCGCATAGAACCAAAAGTTTTTTGCAGTATATAAATAAAAATTTATGTTAAGTATATAATGCCTGCTTGTCCTCAGAGAAAACAAAGATACTTATCTGTAGCAGGTGTTCTCTGAGAACAACAGGCATATATTCTCACAACTCAACCACTTCCCCTATATTGCTTGTTAGCTTTTTTACTGTACTGATGGTCCCAAGCATCAATGTTGCACAGGAAGGCAGCTTGAATCCCTCATGTAGGAAGAGTAAGAACTGAGCGAGGAAGTGGGAGGAGGTGGCAAGACTGAAAAGCATCTGTGAGAATGAGAGGTGCATCGTTGAAATGGTTCTTGAGGCGTCAAAGATTTCCAGCAGTGGGGAAGAGGAGGCTGTACTGAGGGAAGGAAGCTGGATTCAGATTATAGAACACTGCAAGACTGGTACTGTGACTCGGGGGGGGGGGGGGACCCTTGAACTGAAGAACCAGTATGCTGTCCTGGAAGTGGAGGAGATGAGAGCATCTCAAGGAGAGGAAGGACCAAAGCTTGAGATCTCAAAAATTACTGGATCTGTGACCACTAAGAGGCATAAGGTGTAGTGGTAGTTGGCGATTCCCTTCTGAGGGGTACAGAAGCATCCATCTGCAGACCAGACATGATGTCACGAGAGGTATGCTGTCTGCCTGGTGCTAAAATTCAAGATGTTACGGAGAGCAAGCCTGATGACTATTATCCAATGCTGCTCATCCACATTGGCACTAATGATATTGCCAGGTACTCCTGCAAATGTGTCAAAAGTGAATTTGTGGCTCTGAGAGAGAAGGTGAAGCAGTCAGGTGCGCAGGTGGGAAGCAGACAGGTGCACAGGTGGTATTCTCGTCCATCCTCCCTGTCAAGGGTAAAGGGCAGAGAAGCTCACCTCCCGGAGATGAGTTCATGGCTATGTGGATGGTGTCATCGAGAGCGTTTTGGCTTCCTGGACAATGGGATGATTTTCCAAGGGCTACTGAGTAGGGATGGTATGCATCTATCAAAGAAGGGAAGAAGTATCTTCGCCAGCAAGCTGGCTAATCTACTGAAGAGAGCTTTAAATTAGAAGTGATGGGGCAGGATGATTAAAGCTCCCGGATGAGTATAATCCCTCAGGTAAGTAAATCACTGAATACCTCTACTCGGATGGGAAAAGGGGGCAATATCTGGAAAGCCTGATTGACCTGGATGCCTAAGGCCCATACAACCTGGGCCAATCAGAGCTTCAGGCCTCTCCCCAGTTCATCCCAAAATACACCGGGGAGAGGAAAGCCCATTTTAGACAATGCAGGCAACTGGGAGGAGGGAATCCATGTCCCTCTGGGTCATCTATTTTGAGGTATGGGAAAAGGGGGTCACTTGCCAATGGGGGAGAGTGGGTATCTCTCCCGCTGCAGGGGGTGGTCGCGGCAGTGATTTTAGGGCAGTGGGAGAGTATGGGCATATCTTCTGCTGCAGGGGGGTCGCGGCCAGGATTTTAGAGCTGGAGGAGAGTGTGGGCATCTCTCTGCGGGGGGTGGGGGGGGGGTCACGGCCAGGATATTAGGGCAGTGGGAGAGTGTGGGCATCTCTCCTGCTGCTGGGGGGGGGCTGTTGGTTGACAGCAGGAGATATTGAACATTTCTCCTGCTGTTGTGTTTTTGAGTGGGGGGTTTTCTTGACATGTATTTTATGCACATGTGCCCATTGCTATCACCAGCGATGGGCACATGGAAATTTAGTGGATCTTCGCTGCTGTCTTCCAACTTCATTTACATGGGCGATTGTTTTTAGAAATCTCACTTTTTTAGATTCGCTATCAAAATGGCTGCATTAGCAGATCGTCGCTTTTTAACGCGGGTTTTTGAGAATCCTGGCCTCAGACTTTTACAGCTGGTATAGAATGTGGCTTCAAGACATTTCTGAGGTCTGTCAGACCACCTCAGCATTGACAGAGCCTCATTGGTTGCCTATTGAAGATCAAATTTAAAAGCAGAATTCTGATGGTCTTTAAGCTATCATATAACTTGACTTGAGATTGCTTGATCACACTCTTACTAGTAAATGTAGCTGACCATCCTCTTCATTCAAGTTCACAAAATACTTGTGTGTTGCCACAATGCAACAAATAGTCTTGTTAGAGACATCAACTACATTGATCAACAGTCATTTTGGTGCCTCAAATGTTAGACCTGCTGATTCCAAAAATGGCACCAGTTTTCTCCTATCAGCTCTAGTTTTTGAGATACAGAACATATGCCATATACCACTCTTCACTCTGCTCACCCATTAAAAAAATCAGGATATTTAACGTATTTATTGTAGTTCTTCCCCTTTTTCCTTCTGTTCTTGTTCATCTTTAGTCAGAGTTTTTGTTTTGTTTTGTTTTTCTAACATCCCCTGTCGATTTATTGTCAGTCTGTATCATTGTTTTACCATTGTAATTATATTTTATTGTACACCGTTCAGAAGTCCGATTGAGTGGTATAAAATTTTTTTAATAAACTTGAAACCTGTGTTTAAACTTATACCTTTTAAGCATGAAGGAAACATATTTAAAATTAAAAGAAAAATATACAACGTGAAAATCTATTTATTTCATACCAAAAGCACAAGTTTATGATTCAAATGGCTAGAAAGTTTGTCACACAAGAAGCTTCTTTTGTAAATCTTCTGAGAGTGGGATCTGCCAGGATAAACCTGCATAAGATTCCAATAGTCTGCTTTCATGTGTGCATTCCATCTTCCCTGGTATCTGACTTCCATTATTTTTATGTCTTAGTAAAATCACCTTGTTCTTCGCTTAAGTCACCAAGGTTTTCTAGAAAGTGATCTGACTGTGCAGATAATGGACATTAACACTCAAGTTACAGCCAAGCCTGTCAAAATGAAAGAGCATATCCTCTACTAATTGTGTGTATTGTCTGTCTTCTTGCTGCCAAAAAGATTTTTACAGTAAGAACAAATAAAGACCAGGCACATGATTCGATTTCATTCATTGGTGCTATGAAATGTGGGTCATTTATAAGTTGTCTGATCTATGGACCAGCGAAATTTCCTGCCTTCAGTTTTTCCATGGTAAGTCCAGGTAGCATATACGCTATGGGGCTCATAATTGAAACAGAAATACGGAACATCTAAAAACCTGCCCAAATCAGCACTTGGACGACTTAAAAGACAGGTCATCCAAGTGCCGATAATCCAGAGACTTTTTGGGCATATCCAGAGACTTTTTGGGCCTCTGATTCTCACTGTACGCCCAGAGCTGAAAGGGGCATTTTTAAAGGAGTGGTTAGGGTGGGATATGGGCCGACCTAAACTTAGTTGTACTGCAGGGATAATTGAAAGTTTTACGAGGCTGCCTGTGACTTAGGCGATCTAAAAATAGGTCTAACTGGCCAGAAGGTATCCAAAGTGACCAGATAACCACTGCAGACACTAAGTACAGACCCCCTCACACTCCCCCAGTAATCACTGACCTCCTCCCGCCATAAAAATCAGAATAAAAACGTACATACTTGCCCCAGAATATCATAGGAATAACATAGGAAAGCCTAGTAGAACTGCACAGAGGTGGCTTAAGTGAACCATAGAGAAGAGAACCCAGGCCCATAAGCTACTCTAACCACTGCATTCATGGTGAAAAATGTGAGTCCACCATAAAAGCCCCAAACACTACTCTACTGCCATATAGGTGGCACCTGCAGCCATAAGAGCTATTGAGATTGTAGACAGGTAGGTATAGCAGGTTTTGGGGGGCTCACTATGACCTACAAGGGAGTTGTAGTGAGATATTTATGTGGCACCCTTTTTGGGAAGTTCACAGATGCTTGGGTGGCCATAATCATTTTGCTGGCCCTTCTCACATCCAAAAGGTCTTGTTCTAGGCGTTTGGGACTCGGATAATTTTTTGGATGAGAATGTAATATAAAGATAGACATACTAGTGGTCTGGACATTCAAATGGCTGGTCATAGAAGTAGACGATTAAATTTTTTTTTAAAAAATTGGGGGGGGGGGGGGAAACATATTTTTCAAGAATTGACTTTAGACACTGCCAAGTTTGGGCAACTAGCACCTTAGGCCCAAAACAGACTTAGACGTTTGTTTTGATTATGCCCCTCCACGTATTCAATGCACAGACCGTCTTTATTCAAAACCTTTACAAATTGTTTCATCAAGCCTAGCTTTATATGTAGTGGTGGCAGTATGATTCTATATCATGCTACCAAAGGTTCACTGATTACATTTTTTCCTCTAACCACCATATATTCCCTTGGAGGTCAATATTATTTTACCTAGTGTTCATGTTTGACTCTACTATTCCAAAGGCATAAAAATCAAGGATACTTTGTGTAGCCACCATATCTAAGAAACTAGAGTTGATACAGTCTATCCAATGCAGTTTTCTGAATCAGCGCCCAAATTAACCCCAGGAATAGGTCAAAAACCCAAGGCACCAATAAATTTTGTTGTTGTTGGCCTGTGCTATATACTGCTTTGCCACTCAGTTAAGGGGAATGGAGGACTAGCAAGAACATCGAAAGACCCTGAAAACTTACCTCTTCAGGGAAATCTTCACTATTTCATGAAGAGGCATATATGCGTTTTAGTTCATGCGCAGTTGAACCTGTTAAGATTCTACATCTGAAGGGTAAGAAATGGAATGATCTTTTGCCTAGTTATACAGATAAACTGGAATAATTTTAACATGGATCAGTAGCTTTCATACCTGTCCTGGGGGATCCCCAACCAGTTGGGTTTTCAAGATATTCCTAATTAGGGTTACCACTACCAGATGTCCGGATTTACCCAGACATGTCCTCTTTTTAGAGGACTGTTCAAATGTCCAGACAGGTTTTCAAAACCTGGCAGTTTGTCCAGGTTTTGAAAACCTTGTCTCTTCAGGGCCATGTTTGTAGGAGGACCTCTGCTCATGCGTGGATGCGATATGTTGACATCTCATGCATGTGTATTATGTCATCGTGTCACATCCGCACATGCACAGAGACCTTCCAGTCGCAGCCCCAAAGAGACAAGATTTGTGTGGGGTCAGGGTTGGAGGGTGGAACAGTCGAGGCTGTGGGTAAAATGGGGCGGGGTGAGACAGAACGGGGCAGGGCCATACATCCTCTTTTTTTTTTTTTACTAAAAAATCTGGTAACTCTATTCCTAATGAACATGAATGAGACTGATTTAGATGCCTGTCACCTCTATCATATGCAAATCTGCTTCATTACATTATATTAGAGATTTCTATTCCGCCATTACCTTGCGGTTCAAGGCAGATTACAAAAGAGTTATGAACGGGGGTTACAATGGAAGATCATTGAAGATTTCTGGAGGAGGTAAGGATTAGGATAGGTAAAATCTTTGAAACAGGGATTTCTTGAAGAATATAGTTTTTATTTCTTTTCTGAACATCTACAACTTACCTCTCTAGCTAATCATTGTAACTCTGTATTTTTTAAATTAACCTTTTGTAATCCGCCTTGAACCGCAAGGTAATGGCGGAATAGAAATCCCTAATGTAATGTAATGTAATCTTGTAGTCTGGAGTGGTTATCAGTAGGTTGGAGATTTGGTTATCTAATTTTGCTGCTTGAGTGGCTAGTAGGCCATCGTATAGTTTTTTCCGTTTGGTTTCTTTGATTGGAGGGTGTGTGTTTTTCTGTGTCTGGATGAGGTTGTTTGGATAAGGCGGTCATTCAGGTAGGTTGGGCCGTCTCCGTTTAAAGACTTAAATAGTAGGCAGTAGAATTTAAATAGTATTCTTTCTTGAATCGGTAGCCAGTGTGAGTTGATGTAAGCTTCTGTGATATGGTTGTGTTTTCTTAATGAATAGATGAGTCTTAGAGCTGTATTTTGGATTGTTTGTAGTTGTTTAGTCATTGTTGCAGTAATCCAGAAGGCCTAGGATTAGGGATTGAACTATGAGTTGTAATTGGGTTCTTTTTTGGACTTGTCTTAGGTTTCTCATAATTGCAAAAGATTTCTGTATTGTTTTGTTTATTTGTGGTTGCATGGTTCAGCATCTGTCTATGGCCATTCCCAGTAGTTTTAGGGTGGTTTGAATGGGGTAGTTGATTGAGTTGATTTCTATATTGGTAATGGCTGGGACTTTGTTATTTTTGAGGAGGATGAATTTTGTTTTATCTGGGTTGAGTTTCAGTTTGTAATCTTTCATCCAGGTCGCTACTGCCTCTAGTATTTGGTGTAGTGTATTTTTCATGATGGTCTTTGGATGGTCAAAAGATATGAGAATGGTAATGTCGTCTGCATAAATGTAAGAGGTTAGGCCTAGATTGTCCAGGTATGTCCCAAGAGAGGCAGTATATAGGTTGAAGAGGGTTGGGGATAGTGGGGATCCTTTTGGTACTCCGCAGGGGTTGGACCAAGGTTCGGATTTTACTTTGTCTGATTTTACTCTGTATGTTCTCGATTTTAGGAAGCCTTCAAACCAGGAGTATACTTTGTCTGAGATACCTATTGCGTCTAGAGTTTGCAGTAGGATGTTATGGTCTACTAGGTCAAATACTGCGGTTTTTTTCCCTGTGCTGAGATGTTGTCTGGCTGTGTCCATAAGGGAGCTTAGTAATGTTTCTGTACTGAAGTTGGTTCTGAAGCCTGATTGAGTGGAGTGAAGTATGTTATGGTCTTCTAGATAGTTAGTTAGGAGTTTGGTGACTAGTCCTTCTGTTAGTTTGATGTATAGGGGTATTAAAGCAATGGGTCTGTAGTTGTATGGTTGGTCTGTTGATCCTTTTGGGTCTTTTAGGATAGGGGTGATGATGATTTCACTAAGATCAGTTGGGAAAAGGCTATCTGTGAGCATGGTTTGTATCCATTGTAGAAGTAGAGTACGGAATTTTGTGCTGGAGGTTGTTAGGAGATATGGTGGGCAGTGGTTGAGGTCACAGGATGCATGGCTGTATTTTTTGTAGAGTTTATTGAGTTCGGACCATTGGATGTTGGGGAATTGAGACCATATTCTGTCTGCTGCAGTTGATTCTTTTTCTGTGGGATGAATTGTGAGTTTGTTTAGGTGGGATGAGGTACAATTAAGGGTGGTTCTGGCATTTGTGATTTTGTTCTTGAAGTGTTCTGCTAAGAGGGTGGCTGAGGAGGGTGGGGTGTTGTTGTTGGTGGTGTAGGGTTTGGTGCCTGTTAGATGTTTTAATATTCAGAATAGTTTTTTGGTGTCTTGGGTTTCTGTACCTATTAGGTTGGTGTAATATATTTTTCTCTTATTCTTTAGTTGTAGTTTGTATTGTTTGTTAGTTTTTTTCCAGGCAGTTTTCATGATTCTAGGTTAGATTTTCTCCATTTTCTTTCTAGTTGTCTGCATTGTCTTTTGAGAAAGAGTAGTTCATTGTCATACCATTGGTCTGATCATCTGCTGGTTCTAGTTTTGGCTTGTAGTGGGGCTAGTTCATCAAGGATGTTGGTGCTCAGATTTCTCCAATGTGAGATGAAGTCCTTGGGGTCGCAGTCCTGGACCGCTTCATCTATTTGTGTCCAGAATTTTGTTGGTTCAATGTGTTTTCGCGAGGTGTAAGTTACTTTTTTGGATTTTGGTGCGGTTTTGTTTTTGGTCCAGTTGAGGTTAAAGGTGTATGTGAAGTGGTATGACCAAAGTGAAGGGGACCAGTTTCCATTTGATGTTTGTATTTCTGGGGTAGATAGTTGATGGGTCATGAAGGCTGCGATGTCAAGTTGGTGTCAAGTTATCTGCTGGTTTGGATGCTTGGTCTTCAAGATGTAGGTTTAGATCTCCTAGGATAAAGTTGTATTCTGCTGTTAATGAGTTTTGGTATATGAAGTTTTCGAATTCAGATCTTACTGTGTTCCAGTTTCCCGGTGTTATGTAGCAGAGCATGCAGTTTAGTGAGTTTTTTAGAGTGGTGCTTGAGAGATGACAGGCAAGGAGGTCCATTTGTGGGGAGATGTTTTTTCAAGTATTTTTAGGGTTAGGGAATCTTTAATTAAGATTGCTAGTCCTCCTCCTATTTTTCTTTCTCTGCAGGACACTGTTATTTTGTATCCCTGCGGGCACACTTCTGTTATTCTGGGATCTGTGTCTGATGTTAGCCAGGTTTCTGTGAGGAAGAGGCAATGTAGATTTTCTTTTTTTATCCAGTTTTTTATGTATTCTGTTTTTGGGCCTAGGGCTCTGATGTTTAGGTAGGCGCATGTTAGTGTGGTGAATTCTGTTTGATAACTGTGATTCATTTCAGGGTAGATGAGTGATTTGGGAGAAGATTGAGGTTTGGTCTTGAAGTGTGTTGATCTTCTTCTCCATGCTAGGGTGATGGGATGTTGGATGCTGATTTGTTGGTATGAGCTTCTAGTTGTTGGAATTCTCCTGTTATGGTGGTGGGTTTTGTTTGCGATTGTGCTAGTGGGTGTAATAGGTATGTTGTTTGCTACTGCCTTCCAGCTGGTAATAATAAGAAGCAATAGTAGGATGATTTGGATGTGTGTGTGTGGGATTAGTTTCATTTTTGGTGGTGGGGAAGAATTGGTGGATGTGCGATAGAAAGGTGGGGACGCAGAAAGAAGCCCCGAAGGAGAATCATGCAGTAGACTCATTCCCATTGAGACTTTCAACTGGCTCAGCGGTGCAGCGACGAGGGGGAGGGGCGGAGCTCGCTCCCACGCCCTGGGTGTCTTTTACCTGCTCCCACTCTGTTCTCGCTGCTCCCGGTGTGATCCGAGGGAGGTAGTTGGAGGGACAGAGAAAAGCCCCGAAGGAAATTCAAAACTGTAGACTTGTTCCCGCTGAGCCTTTTAACTGGCTCAGCGGTGCAGCGATGAGGGGGAGGGGCAGAGCTCGCTCCCACGCTCTGGGTGTCTTTTACCTTCTCCCGCTCTGTTCTCGCTGCTCCCGGTGTGATATCTTGTAAACCCAACTGGCTGGGGGGCCCCAGGACAGGTTTAAGAACCACTGACATGGATGATATATCAATTCATGTGTTTTGGGTTTTACCTCATGAGTTATCTTTCTATTTGTGAATGTTTAATTTCTGCTAAATCATCAGGGTTCGTGATGATTTATATAAATATGTCAAATAAATAAGTAAACTAATAAAATAAAACATAAAAGATGATTTGATTGGAGAGCAGAAAATTCAATTATTGTTTGGGTCTTTACATACTGTTTATAAGGAGTACTGAAAGGAATTACATGGCAGGTGCCCCTTATTGTATTGGTATAAACAAGTTTCTTGTAGGGCTCTGAGAAAAGTATCAAACTTAAGCAGTCAGTAATACAAAAATGGAAAAGTGCTTCTATGGAGATGCCTTCATTGCCAATTATGGGGTTTAATGGAATGTATTTCTGTGGAGAATAATCAACATTGTAATTACCGGACATATATCCACAGTATGATATATTTTGCTTGGAAGTGTTAACTAGGAGAGATATGCATATGTTTCAATTGTTAATAATATGAGGTTTAATGTAAGTGATATAGTTTTTTCTTGGTTTTAGATGACTCTTCTTCAGAAAGTTGCAGTGGAAATGGATTTTCTACACTGAACCCTTCTGCCTCTAGCAGCACACATGGAGATGGCACTTTTGCTGAACTGAATGGCAATGGGAATTCTGTCTCTCTAGCTTTCACTGAGGATCAACCCATCAACCTCAGTGATAAACTGGAGGCCATTCATGGAACCACTTCCTATCACTCAGAGAACTGCACTGCAGAAGAACTGAGAAGCAGGGTGAAGTATGCAGTGAAAGCCACAGCTGAGGTGAGATTAGATAATACAATAGGTTGCATTGGGGGAGAGAAGCAAAGCAGTCAGACTAGATTATGATTTGGTGGTTGGGGGAAATGGTTATATACTAGCAGAAAATAGCAGATATCTTTCAAGGATAAGCAGGGTGAATCAGCCACATAGTGGGTGACAGCATCCAGTGTCACCAACATGAACATTCCCCCAGAGAATTTTGAAAAGTCTTTCCTGAATCTATGTGCAGTTTTTTGTGCACACACTTCACAATCCCCCTTGAGTCATTTTGTTTGCAGCAACAGTTGGATTTATTTGAGTTTCAGTGCTTTTGTTTGCCATGATTGCTTGTTCTCTTTTTCTTCAGCATGACCTTGTTTGGTGGACTTGAGCAGGCTTCAGTTTTCATAAATGGTCAAAAATATCCAGCGGCTTTAAGCAGGATGGATTTGATTTAAATTAAACTGATTTGAATCAGTAATCAGAAAGGCAATTAAAATCGTGGTTTTCTACAGAAAGACTCATTAAACTAAACTAAACTAAACCTTGGGTTTATATACCGCACCATCTCAGAGCTCGGCACGGTTTACAGGAACTAGGATGAGAGAGAACTCCAGTGGAGAGTTTAAGAGTTAGATGTAAAAGGGTGGGGAAGGTGGGAGAGGCCTGAGGGGGGAAATGTTACAGTTTTGAGAATAGCCAGGTTTTTAAGTGTTTACGGAAAAGTTGGAGGGAGCTTAAGGATCGGAGTGGGGAGGTAAGGTTATTCCAGATCTCAGTGATTCTAAAGGGGAGGGTTGACCCAAGTTTGCCTGCATGAGAAATACCTTTTGTGGAAGGGAAGGATAGTTTAAGAGTTTGGGAGGATCTGGAGGAGGTAGGGGTTGGGGAGTTCCAGGATAGAGGGATAACAGCAGGAAGGATGCCATGTAGGATCTTGTAGGCTAGGCACACACATTTGAAGTGGATCCTGGAGATTACTGGGAGCCAATGGAGCTTAGACAAGAGTGGCGAGACGTGATCAAATTTGCTTTTCGCAAAAATAAGCTTAGCCGCGGCGTTCTGAATCCGCTGCAGTCTGTGGAGGCTTTTCTTGGTTAGGCTGAGGTGGATAGAATTGCAATAGTCTAATCTGGAGAGGATGATGGATTGGACTAGGACTGCGAAGTGTTTTTGGTGAAAATAGGGTCTGACTTTCCTTAGCATGTGAAGGCTGAAGAAGCATTTTTTTACCAAGGATTGGAGATGGTCATTGAAGGATAGGGAAGAGTCTAAGGTGATACCCAGAACTTTGCTTGAGAGCTCGAGCTGTAGTGAGGAGCCGGAGGACAATGGGATGGAAGAGGGTAGATGGTCTAATTGTGGGCCGAGCCAAAGGAGTTTTGTTTTGGACTAGTTCAGTTTCATTTGTACTGTGAATGCCCAGGATTGGAGGTTCGTTATGCATGAGGATATGTTCGTAGAGAGGTTAGTGAGGTTCGAGTCGGTCTCAAGGAGGACGAGGATATCATCGGCGTAAGTGTAAAGAGTTTCAAGGGGGGATAGTTGGAATAGTTTCAGGGAGGACATGTAAATGTTAAAAAGGATTGGGGAGAGGGGTGAGCCTTGCGGGACACCACAAGTCGGGATCCAGGGGGAGGATGAGGTGCCGCTCATGTTAACCGTGTAAGAGCGGGAGCGCAAGAATTTGGAGAACAAATCAAGAACTGTGGAGCTAATGCCTATCTCGGAGAGTTGAAAAATTAGAATGTCATGGTGGACAACATCAAAAGCTGCGGAGAGGTCGAATTGTAGAAGAACAGCAAACTTGTTACGAGAGTGCAGTTGCTGAACCTTAGAGATTAGAGAGGCCAATAGGGATTCGGTGCAGAAGTTGGGTCTGAAGCCATATTGGTAGGGTAGGAGGATAGAGAATCTTTCTAAGTAGGAAGAGAGCTGGGTAGATATGATAGACTCAAGCAGCTTGGTGAGGAGAGGGATATTTGCTATTGGACGATAGCTGGATGGTATGGAGGGGTCCAGGTCAGCTTTTTTCAGTAGAGGGGTAAGTGCGATGTGTCCCATTTCAGTGGAGAATAAGCCCGATAATAGGGCAGAATTTATGAGTTCGGTAAGAGATGTGATGGCCTGTGTGGGGATTTTCTCAAATAGGTAGGAGGGGAATGGGTCCAGGATGCAGTTGCAAGATTTTAACTTGAGGCAGAGTTTAAGGATCTGAGAATCAGATATGAGCTCGAAGGCAGTCCAGGATCTGTCGGCAGGGATGGGGTTGAAAGAAGCTAGGATAGGGTTGGGTTTGGGGGGCACCAGAGAGTTGTAGGAGATTGCGGGCGGGAAGGAGCGTCTTAAGGTAGTGATCTTATCATTGAAGAATTTTGCCAGGACCTCGGCTGAGGGAGAGGAGGGGAGAAGGGTGGGGTCGTTTTTTGTGGTTAGGGAGCGCCAAATATTGAACAGTGTGCTATTCTGGTTGTTGGATCTGGAGATCTTGTCTGCATAGAAGTTCTTCCTTGCTTTTTTTAATGTTGAGTTGTAGAGCTTGATATTGACTCTCCAGGCCTGTCTGTCAGATGGGGATTTGGATTTTTTCCATTTTTGCTCTAAAGCTCGACATTTTTGTTTCAGGTCTCTGTGGAGTGGAAGGTACCAAGGGGCTTTATGGGGGTAGGTAATGGATTTGGTGGTTTGAGGGGCGAGGGAGTGGTAGGTAGACTCGGAGAGGGCGATCCAGTTGTGCCAATTGTTTTCAGAGTCTGCAAGCTTGGGAATGGAGGGGAAATGGTTAAGGAATTTGGTCCAGAACAGATCGCTCGAGATTTTTTTCTGGAAGGTAATGGAATTAGGGGAGCGGGGTGGGGATCCAAGATGAGACATGAAGATGGGGAGGCAGAAGGCCCCTAGGAAATGGTCTGACCAGGGGACGTGTTCCCAACGGGTGTCTTCGGTAGAAGTTTTATAAGCGGTGAGGTAGAGGAACTGGATGAAGTCTAGGGCGTGCCCCTTTTCATGGGTAGGAGCGGATGTGGGGAGGGAGAAACCTAGGGAGGTGAGGAAGTCATTGAATTCAGTCGTGTCCTTGCTGGTGGTGTCGTCAAGGTGGAGATTAACATCTCCGATGATTAGTAATCTTTGGAATTTGAGGAAGGCATTAGTTATGGTCTCAAGGACGAGGTCGGAGGATTTGGACCAAGGGATAGGTGGGCGGTATAGTAGCAGGATGCCTAGTGGGTGAGGGCGGAGTTCATCATTGACTGAGGCTAGCATATATTCTAGTGAAGCATGGCTGCCTCTTTCGAGGAGTTGGACATCAAAGAAGGATTTGTAGAGGAGTGCCAGGCCACCTCCTTTGCGGTTGATTCTGGGTGAGAAGAGGCCTTGATAGCCATGGGAGCAGAGTTCGTTTTGTGTGAAGAGGTCGTCTTTTGAAATCCATGATTCTGTGATGCACAGGGGATCAAAGTCTTCGAGGAGGTCCTTCAGAATTTGAGTCTTGTTGCATGTGGATCTGGTGTTGCAGTAAAGGGTCAGGACAGGGGTGAGAGAGTTGGAGGCATGGTAGGGGAGGTTAGCATGGGGGACAGGCTTTAGAGAGGCGGGATTGACTTTGCGGGGGGGTTTTCTGGTAGGGTGATTCCTGGGGCGCGTTAGGGTGGGGATTCTGGTGCCAGGGCAAATATTGTAAACATTTGGGGAGTCAAGCAGGTTGGGAAAGGGAGGTTTCAGGCAGAGGGAGGTGTTGAGAGATGAGCAGAGTAGGAGAAGAAGGAGCCAAATGGGTGGCATCATGGTGGGCTTCTTTGATTGGCTTAAGTGATATCTCCAAGCAGAGGGGTGGCCTAGCGGTGGTAGCTCAGGGTGAGCAGGGGACCTATGTAATCTCAGGGGGAAAGTTTGAAACTGGAGGATATCAGGGTATCTAGTTAAGGCAGTAATAAAGGGTTGGTTATTTTTTTATTTTTTTTTTTGTTAAGTTTTTATTTTTAATTTATTTTTATTTTTTTTTTGTCAAGTCAAGAGAGAGCCTTGGCAATGAGTAGAGACTATTAGCTGGACAAATTCCAGCGGAGGAGCTTGGTAGTGGAATCTTGATAGTGCAATCTAGTAACTGGACAGGTCACAATGGAATTTGTACATGGAAACCTAAGCCAGGCGAGGCAGAGTGGAGGCAGCGGACTGCTCAGCAAGGGCTGTTGGGGGCGGAGTTGGTCTCCCACGCCGGCCAACTCCTTCCTTTGCGGCGGCTGAAGTCTGAAGAGGAGCTGGGCGTCGAAGTGAGAGGGTTTTGAGGCAGCAAAACGGCTCAGCAAGGGCTGTTGGGGGCGGAGTTGGTCTCCCACGCCGGCCAACTCCTTCCCTTGCGGCGGCTGAAGTCTGAAGAGGAGCTGGGCGTCGAGGTGAGAGGGTTTTGAGGCAGCAAAACGGCTCAGCAAGGGCTGTTGGGGGCGGAGTTGGTCTCTCACGCCGGCCAACTCCTTCCCTTGCGGCGGCTGAAGTCTGAAGAGGAGCTGGGCGTCGAGGTGAGAGGGTTTTGAGGCAGCAAAAAGGCTCAAGGGGAAACCCAGGAAACTACAGGCCAGTGAGCTTGGCCTCGGTCCCGGGAAAGATGATGGAAGCGCTGATTAAAGACAGCATCTGGGAACACATCGACAACTATGGGCAGCTAAAGTTGAGCCAGCATGGCTTCTGCAAGGGCAGGTTATGCCTCACAAATTTATTATACTTCTTTGAGGGGGTAACCAGCCAGGTGGATAAAGGGGAATCCATAGATACCTTGACTTCCAAAAAGCCTTCGACAAGGTGCCACACGAAAGACTACTAAGGAAGCAATGGAACCATGGGGTGCAAGGGGAAGTCCACCGATGGATCAAAAACTGGCTGGCGGACAGGAAACAGAGGGTTGGAGTAAAGGGACATTACTCAGACTGGCAATGGGTCACGAGCGGAGTTCCACAGGGGTCGGTGCTGGGACCGCTCCTATTCAATATATTCATTAACGACCTGGAGGCAGGAACAAAATGTGAGATTATTAAATTTGCGGATGACACCAAACTATATCGCAAGGTCAATAACATGGAGGACTGCGAAGATCTCCAAAAAGATCTGACAACACTGGAAAAATGGGCCAAAAAGTGGCAAATGAGTTTCAACATAGGGAAATGCAAGGTCATGCATATAGGGAAAAAAAACCCGATGTTCACTTACAAAATGGGGGGTTCAGCGCTAGGGGTGAGCGACCTTGAAAGAGACCTGGGAGTGATGGTAGACACAACATTGAAGGCGTCGGCGCAATGTGCCACGGCCTCAAGGAAAGCAAACAGAATGTTGGGTATCATTAAGAAGGGTATCACGACCAGGACAAAGGAAGTCATCCTGCCACTGTATCGTGCTATGGTGTGCCCGCACCTGGAGTACTGTGTTCAGTTCTAGTCGCCATACCTCAAGAAGGACATGGAAGTACTTGAGAGGGTCCAGAGAAGAGCAACTAAGCTAATAAAGGGCATGGAGGACCTCTCATATACTGACAGACTGAAAAAGCTAGGGCTTTTCTCCCTGGAAAAGCGGAGACTTAGAGGAGACATGATAGAAACTTTCAAGATCATGAAAGGCTTAGAAAAAATAGACAGGGACAGATTTTTCAAATTAATCAAGAAGTACAAGGAGGCACTCAGAGAAATTGAAAGGGGAGAGGTTTAGAACAAACGCCAGGAAGTTCTTTTTCACACAGAGGGTGGTGGATACATGAACATAAGAACATAAGAACATAAGAACATAAACAATGCCTCCGCCGGGTCAGACCTGAGATCCATCGTGCCCAGCAGTCCGCTCACGCGGCGGCCCAACAGGTCCAGGACCTGTGCAGTAATCCTCTATCTATACCCCTCTATCCCCTTTTCCAACAGGAAATTGTCCAATCTTTTCTTATACCCCAGTACCGTACTCTGCCCTATTACATCCTCTGGAAGCGCATTCCAGGTGTCCACCACCCGCTGAGTAAAGAAAAACTTCCTAGCATTTGTTTTGAATCTATCCCCTTCCAATTTTTCCGAATGCCCTCTTGTTCTTTTATGTTTTGAAAATTTGAAGAATCTATCTCTCTCTACTTTCTCTATGCCCTTCATGATCTTGTAGGTCTCTATCATGTCTCCTCTGAGTCTCCGCTTTTCCAGGGAGAAGAGCTCCAGCCTCTCCAATCTTTCAGTGTATGAAAGGTTTTCCATGCCCTTAATCATTTGTGTCACTCTCCTCTGGACCCTCTCAAGTATTGCCATATCCTTCTTAAGGTACGGTGACCAATACTGAACACAGTATTCCAGGTGCGGGCGCACCATTGCCCGGTACAACGGCAGGATGACTTCTATTGTTCTGGTCGTAATACCATTTTTAATAATACCCAACATTCTGTTTGCCTTCTTCGCGGCTGCTGCACATTGCGCCGTTTACTTCATTGTTGTATCCACCAGTACACCCAAATCTCTTTCAAGGTTACTTCCCTCTAATACTAATCCCCCCATTTGGTAGCTGAACATCGGGTTCTTTCTCCCTATATGCATGACCTTGCATTTCCCTACATTGAATTTCATCTGCCATTTATTCGCCCACTCCTCCAGTTTGTTTAGGTCCCTTTGTAGGTCCTCACACTCTTCCGTAGTTCTAACCCTTCTACAGAGTTTAGTGTCGTCCGCAAATTTTATAACTTCACATTTCATCCCCGTTTCCAGGTCATTAATAAATACATTGAACAGCAGCGGTCCAAGTACAGACCCCTGCGGAACTCCGCTCGTGACTTTCCTCCAGCCCGAGTAGTGACCCTTCACTCCAACCCTCTGTCTCCTGCCTGCCAACCAGTGTTTGATCCATCTGTGTACGTCCCCTTCCACCCCATGGTTCCACAGCTTCCTAAGTAGCCGCTCATGGGGTACCTTGTCAAAGGCCTTTTGGAAGTCAAGGTAAATGATGTCTACAGGTTCCCCTTTGTCCAACTGGCTGTTTACCCCCTCAAAGAAGTGCAGTAAGTTTGTTTGGCACGATCTTTCCTTGCAGAAGCCATGTTGGCTCGCTTTCATCAGCCCATTTTTTTCGATGTGCTCACAGATGCTGTCCTTTATCAGTGCTTCTACCATCTTGCCTGGAACCGATGTCAAACTTACCGGCCTATAGTTTCCCGGATCTCCTCTTGACCCCTTTTAAAGATAGGTGTAACATTTGCTATCTTCCAGTCCTCCGGAATCTCTCCAGTTTTCAAGGATAGGTTGCAAACTCGTTGGAGTATTCCCGCTATCTCATTTCTTAGTTCTTTTAGTACCCTAGGGTGGATTCCGTCCGGGCCTGGTGATTTGTCGCTTTTCAATCTATCTATCTGTTGGAGGACATCCTCATGGCTCACCTCTATTGCTGACAGTTTTTCTTCTTGGTCACCATGGAAGATCACGTCGGGTTCCGGTACACTGGATGTGTCCTCGCTTGTGAAGACTGACGAGAAGAATTTGTTTAACCTGTCGGCTACCTCTTTTTGCTCCTTTATCACTCCCTTTTTGTCTCCATCATCCAACGGTCCTACTTCCTCCCTTGCCGGTTTCTTCCCCTTAACATATCTGAAGAATGATTTGAAGTTTATTGCCTCCTTGGCCAGTCTCTCTTCGTATTCTCTTTTCGATCTCCTAACCACTTGATGACATTCTCTTTGGCGTTTCCTGTGTTCATTCCAGTTTTCCCCAGTTTGGTCCTTTTTCCATTTCTGGAATGATTTTTTCTTGTCTCCTATCGCTTTCTTCACCTCATTGTTTATCCATGCGGGGTCTTTTGTTCGGTTTTTTTTGCACCCTTTTCTAAATCTGGGGATGTACATATGTTGTGCTTCTTGCACTGTGCCCTTGAATAGAGACCAGGCTTGCTCTACAGTTTCTGTTTTCCTTGAGCTGTTTCTAAGTTTTTTTCTTACCATTGCTCTCATAGCATCATAGTTCCCTTTCTTGAAGTTGAACGTTGTCACTGTGGTTCTCTTCCCTTTTGCTGTACTTACTCCTAATTTGTACTGGATCATGTTGTGATCGCTGTTTCCTAGTGGTCCTACTACTTCCACTTCTTTTGCAGGTCCCCCTATTCCGTTGAGGATTAGGTCAAGAGTGGCATATCCCCTTGTTGGTTCCTTGACAAGCTGATCCATAAAGCAGTCCCTCACGGCCTCTATGAATTCTGTTTCCCTCGCGCAGTTTGAGTTTCCAATATTCCAGTTTATCCCGGGGTAGTTAAAATCTCCCATTACTGTCACATTCCTGTTGTTGCCTTCCCGCCTCAATTCTGCTGCCAGTACTTTGTCGTTTGCTTCCGTTTGTCCAGGTGGACGATAGTATAGACCCAATCTTATGTCAAGGCCACTTTTTCCTGGTAATTTGATCCATAATGACTCCAGTCCTTCCGCCTTTGATTCTATATCCACTCCGGACGAGGGAATGGTGTCTTTTATGTATAGTGCTATTCCTCCACCTTTCTTGTGGGTCCTGTCTCTTCTATGGAGTTTGTACCCTGGCAGCACTAGGTCCCATTGGTTATCCTCGTTCCACCATGTTTCCGTGATTCCAATGATGTCTAGGTTTTCTTTTTTGGCTATGGCTTCTAATTCTCCCATTTTGGACTTTAGGCTCCTTGCATTAGCGTACAAGCAATGTAAGTCCTGGTCTTTTCTTTTCTCTGCTGGTTTTACATGTGTTTTGCTCCTCTTACCTTCCCCTATTTGGGCTGCCAATCCCTCATTTCTGTTCCTTTCTTCCTCATTTTTTGGTGTATCTTTTCTGTTCCCTTCTTCCTCATTTTTTGGTGTATCTTTTTTGTCTGCAACCTGATTTCCTGATCTTTCCTGTTCCTCTAATTTTATCTGTTTGCCCTTTTAGTTGGTCAACAGCTTCTGTTGTTCGTCTCTTGCCTGTTCCCAGCATTTTTCCCGCTCAGTATCTTCTACATGGAACGCGCTACCAGAGGATGTGATAAACAGGAGCACGCTACAGGGGTTCAAAGAAGCTTTGGATAGGTACTTGGAAGACAAAAGGATTGAGGGGTACAGATAAGAGCAGAGGTAGATTATAGGGATGGGATTAGAGGTAAGTTACAAAATTAATCAAGGACCACTGTTCAGGCACTAGGCCTGATGGGCCGTCGCGGGAGTGGACCGTTGAGCAAGATGGACCTCTGGTCTGACTCAGCGGGGGCAACTTCTTATGTTCTTAGGAGCAAGGTTGCTTTTCCAATGATTCGCTATTAAACATTTTGCTGCAGCAAAGCCTAGGCGAAGAAGCAGAGTTTGCCAATGATGTTCCCTACCATTATCAAGGCCCAGCAAGCATACTTGTGGAGAGTCTCCCACCGGCCCTCCCGTGAAAGTGGCCAAAGTGTGACTCACTCACAGCCAAAAAGGGTGTATTTCTATACAGTCCCACCATATGTGCAAAAAGGACCCCACCCCAGACCCACACCTCCAACATTGATCCAACACCTGTGGAAACATTCCATGCAAACGCGCTGGCGTATAATACCAGTGGGTCAGAACCTTATATACATTTTCCTGAACCAAGGCACAAGAAGATGCTCTATATACCTCCCCGCACATACTCTCCTATTCTTTTGCATTATATCGCTGTCCCAAATCCTTTTCCCAATGAGTCTTATAAGAGAATTATCTCCTCTTTCTTTCTCTCTGTCCTTTCTTTGTCCCCAAGCCATCACCAGGGCCGTCGTCTAGGAACAAGCCCCCAAGCCACCATTGCCACTGAGTCCTCCCTGTTTCCCGATGCCGCAACAGGCCAGCAGCAACTGCAGAAGCGCTGGGCCCACCAGCCTTCTCCCCAATGTCAATTTTGACGTCAGAGAGGAAGTTCCAGGCCAGCCAGGCAGCGATTGGCTGGCCTGGGACTGATGTGCCCAGTGCTTCTGCAGTCACTGCTGGCCTGTTGTGGCATCAGGAAACAGGGAGAACGCAAAGGCAATGCCAGTCTATCTTGGCCAAAAATTTTAGGTGTTTTAATCGACAATAAGCTAACATTCCGTCCTCAAATAAGTGCAATAGTAAAAAGTTGCTATTATAAACTAAGAATGATTAGATCACTGGTCCCTCTCTTAGATACTAATTCCCTTAACATTCTGATTCATTCACTAGTAATTTCAAAAATGGATTATTGTAACTCTTTACTAAATGGTATCTTTCATAAAGATTTAAAACGCTTGCAACTTATTCAAAATACGGCCATTAAAATAATCTCGGGAGCAAAAAAATACGATCATGTTACCCCTCTGCTTCAAAAGGCCCACTGGTTGCCAGTCTCTCATAGGGTAACTTATAAAATCGCACTTCTGGCATTTAAAACAACACAGACCAACACACCAGCTTTCATAGATAGACTTCTGATTCCTTACGACCCCCCAAGAACCTTAAGATCCATCTCTCAATACAACCTTAACGTTCCCTCTTTAAAAATCATTGGCACGCGTCGCACCTCTACGTTTTCTGTTACAGCCCCTACAATTTGGAACGCTCTCCCTTTGTATATAAAAATGGAAAAAAACTTAAAAAATTTTAAAAGCAACTTAAAGTGCTTTCTTTTTAATGATGCTTTTAATTGAACTTCTTTTTTTTAACTATTAATTTTACTGCTCCCCAGTTCCTAAGTGTTCTTCCCTTATATGTTTCTCACTTTTCTATTTCAAGTGTATTTCTTCCCCCTTTTCCTTATGTTTAATGGCCAAAGGGTCAACATTTACCCAGTTTGTACGGTCTGTTGTCTTGTATTTTTACTATAAGAAAGTATGTTTAATTGTCATTTTAGATAAATGTAAATACTTTTCGTCATTATTGTTAAATGTAAATATTTTTTATTCTGTACAACGCTTTGTAGTAACGAAAAGGCGTTTAATCAAAAATTGAATAAACTATAAACTATAAACTATAAACTTTGTGATCTTCTGGTCAATCGCAATCGACCTTTTGGGCACCCCTGATGTAGATAGTAAGTATTTTACCCTATATTGTTGCATAGCATCTTGTACAGTATGTCAACAAATACTATAATTATTTAAAACTGGCATGCAAAAGTCACACATGTAAGTGAGAAGTAAATGATTGACTTTACAAGGTTAAGTGTATACCTATCCCATTTATATTAAATTGCACCTGATCTGTCTTACCATAGAACCATATAACTCTTTCCCTTCTCTCCCTATGGGAAAACTACCTGGCTAACACATATTTTTTGTATCTGTACTTTTTTGCTTTTATGCAAATATTTAAAAAAAAACTTAAATTAAAAATTTTGAAAAGCAAGTAGAAAACCTCATATAATAAACACAGTCTTACTCTTCTTTCCCAGTCCCCTCCATACAGCTCTGGCAGTTATGATTCCATAAAAACAGAAATGAGTGGCTGTCCAGAGGACCTGACAGTTGGAAGAGCTGCTACTGCTGAGGATGATGATGATGACCATGATGACCATGAAGATAATGATAAGATAAATGATTCAGAGGGACTAGACCCAGAACGTCTGAAAGCCTTCAATGTAAGACCACATGCTTGACTGTGGTATTTAAAGGTTTCTAGTTCAAAACATTTAGTGGATAACTTCCATTTTCCTTTCAGATGTTTGTGCGCCTCTTTGTGGATGAAAATTTGGACCGCATGGTTCCCATATCTAAACAGCCCAAAGAAAAGATACAGGCAATCATTGAATCTTGCAGTCGTCAGTTTCCAGAGTTTCAGGAGCGAGCACGTAAACGTATCCGCACTTACCTCAAGTCTTGCCGACGAATGAAGAAAAATGGAATGGAGATGGTAAGCATCCAGCTGTCTGTCCTGCTCTTTTCAACGCCATCTTTTCTTTCACTCTTCCTGTTTTTGTTTTGCTCAATACACATCTCCGCACTGACTTAATGGCAAAGCAGTAATGACCCACTTTTTTCCTCACCATTTAAGCCAGGGGTGTCCAATGTTGGTCCTCGAGGGCCGCAATCCAGTCGGGTTTTCAGGATTTCCCCAATGAATATGCATGAGATCTATTAGCATACAATGAAAGCAGTGCATGCAAATAGACCTCATGTATATTCATTGGGGAAATCCTGAAAATCCGACTGGACTGTGGCCCTCGAGGACCGACATTGGACACCCCTGATTTAAGCTAACAGCATTACTGCAACAACAGACAGTGGGAATTTTCACCTTTCCAAGACTGGTTCTTATTTTTAAAAATGTCTTATATAGTGTAAATTACATGATACCATGAGAATATGATAGAAAAATTAGATAACTGAGGGCTCCTTTTACTAAGATGTACTAGCGTTTTTAGCACACACTAGCCAAAAAATTACCGCCTGCTTAAAAGGAGGCAGTAGCGGCTAGCGTGCATGGCATTTTAGTGTGCACTAAGCGCGCACTAAAACCATTAGTGCACCTTTGTAAAAGGAGCCCTGAGTGTATGCTTTAATGTCTCTAATTACACTATGTAACACAATTTTTGTTAAACTTTGCTTTTGTGACCAGATTACCTATTTAAAACGCTCACCATGCTCCTCTGAGTATGCTTCCATGTTCTCCTGAATTCAAAAGGGCTTGGGATAGGGACATGGGATCTCTCGGAGAGAGAAAGAGATAATGGTTACTGCGGATGGGCAGACTAGATGGGCCATTTGGCCTTTATCTGCCATCATGTTTCTATGTTTCAAGATGAGCATCAAAGACATGGACTTTGAATGATACCCTACAGCCCATTTTACTGTAATTCTTCACCAGATTCACAACCAACTCCACCAAGATTTCAGCCTTGCCCAGGAAACCCCAAACCACTGCAACAAAGCTGTTCCAAGACACTAGCTCCTTGGGAAATTCCTTACACTCCAGGATCTTCTTTATCTATGGTCTGATGAAGACACCAGCTTTGACCTTTGCTTCAGACAGATTAGGGAAGATGTCTTGAAGGTACTTGAAGCCTGCCCACTCCTTATCTAGAGCTCTGACATTGTTTTATTAGGCTCAATTTGATGTGCAGTAATGGCATCAGCACTTTCTGGCAGTCCACCTGTGGTTTCCATTTGCCGTTGTTTCTCCCCACAGAGAACTCTGTCTGCTGTGGCCAGTCCCTCCTTTGTGTCCCTGCTGTCCTAAAAGCAAAGATAGCAGGGAAACTTGGTAAAACCGCCATGGAGACCCATTAGAAATGCTACTATTTTGAAGTCTCCGATGACCTCTCAACCATACTCATCATACTTAAAGGTGCCTAGTAAGGTCTTGATGCTGTTGTAATCCTCTTTGAGGTGCACTGAGTGAGCCAGTGGATGAGATGGGTACAGATTTGATGCTCCTGGATGAGCTGTTAATGAAGAAATGCCGCTCTTTTGGGTTACAGGCGATTCCGATTGCTTCAAACACACTGATCACAAGGTAGAAAAATTTTGAGGGGGAAGTGACGTCACAGCACAAGATGGATGTGAAACATCGGCGCTCCATGGGACTCAGCCAAAAAAAGCGATATTAGTACTTTTTGCAACTTTTGGTCTGCGCGGATATCATCTGCATATATGTAAAGCAAGCAGGCACTGGAAGCATTGAAAAAAGGAACACAATACCGTACTGATGTAATGACATTTGCATTCCTATAGCTCCAGCAGGCAAGATGGCGATGGGCCACATTCCTCCGGCGGAAAATGCAACAGCGGCACAGCAGGTAACCCAGGAGCCTGAATTTGAGGCAGATCCTATGCTAGGATTTCATGTGCTTTTAGTAGAAATAAAAACTGACTTCAAAGCGGTGCGATCAGAGTTAATGGCCCTGGCCAGTGATTTGCGTGGAGAGATCCCTGAATTGGGCAACAGACTAGTGGAGCATGAATCACATCTGGAGGAGCACCACGCAGCGATTTCTAGTCTGGAAAACTCCAAGTAAGATTACCGTTCTCTATCTACTTGATAAAATTGAAGATTTGGAAAACAAGTCCTAGAGACACAATCTGCATTTTCGTGGCCTGCCGGAGAGCCAGGACTATAACACTTGTGAAGTCATGATTCAGAAACTAGTAAGTGACTTATTATTAGATTCCACGCATCCATTAGATGCGGATAAAGTGCACATTGAGAGGGCTCACTATACGTTGGGTCGAGCCCGGGCTAATACACCACGTGACATTGTGGCAAACTTTGTGGATTATAAATTAAAGGAAACTATTCTCTCGGTAGCATGCTCTAAGGCACCATTTACTTGGGATACTTATTCCATTGAAATATACCAAGATCTAGGCACAACCACACTATGAAGACAGCGTGAGTTGTGACCCTACACTCAATATTTGGCAGAAAAAGGAATAAAATATAAATGGCAATATCCATTTGTACTCAGTTTCTACTTGGAGGGAAAATTTCATACAATGCACTCGATGCAGGAAGCAAAGGAACTCTTCCCGGATATACAACATCCTCTCGATAATGGACTGGAGGCAATTCCACTTCAACATTCCACGTGAGGTCTTCTTCCACCATACTCCAAGTGGCAGCGATCCACAAAGGGAAAGGGTCGTCTCACTAGAAATGCATGGGAAGCTCCAGTAGAATCAGTACAGCAATCCGGACATGGTTGATTTTCCTGAACTGTTTTAGAGTGTACTGATTTGGTGCATTCAATTGATCCAAATGTGATTGCATTATTATGGAAGTTGCTCCCAGGGTATGCGATATCTGCCTCTAGGAGAGATTTATAACATAGTAACATAGTAGATGACGGTAGATAAAGACCCGAATGGTCCATCCAGGTCTGCCCAACCTGATTCAATTTAGTTCAAATATTTTATTGATTTTAATATACAATGTACAATAAGTACAGAAAGAGAAATGTTAACAAGGCAAGATGCAGACATGTTGAGCATATAAGTGAAAATTGGGATTCATACAATAATATCCACGTAATACAACAAGCTGATCTAAACCTATGTATAGAAGAGGAATGTCAACAAAACACGTAGCCTTAGCTACTAGAGTGTTCAAGGTACAAAGAGACAATGTGACTATATACCGAAACCAGATCTAGACATGAGCCATAACATGTGAGAGTTTCTGTTGTGGAGCACAATTCTTATCTCAATAACTGAATGCCATCATCTGATATTGCAAAATATGTGGACCGGACTCCAAATCTTAACATAGGAGCACATGGATCTGTGCTTTTCTGCTATAACATTTTCATATTTCGCTGTGAGGCATACAGTGTTCCACCATGTATTATAATTTGTCTGGGATAGATCCTTCCAACAGTGTAGTATGTTTTTGAGGGCCAGAATAAGAAGGGTGTTAAGCAATCTCGCATTATGATCAGGCAACAATTGGTGGGACCATGGTGTCCCAATATAATAATGCACGGATTTATGGGCTCCTGTATATCCAGGATAGAGGAGATGGTTTCCCAAACTTTACTCCAGTAGATAGAGAGGTGTGAGCAAGTATAAATCATGTGCATTAGTGTACCCTCCTGAGAGGTACAGGACCAGCACATGGGAGAAAGACCATTTGAAAGCTTAGAAACCTTTACTGGAGTCCAGTGTGTTCTATGTAGAAGGAAGAACATAGACTGAAGCACTCCAGCTGAGCGAGATGATCTGAACATACTAATCCAGATGTCCTGCCATTCCACATCTTCCAACGAAAGGCCCAAGTCTTCATGCCAAGCATTCATCATGGAGGTTAATGAGGGAGTAAAAGACTTTCACATAACAGTATACCATCGTGAGGTGATCCCTTTTTTTCTTATTAATTAGAGATATCTGCGAAAGTAGATCTGGAGTGTCTTAATTTCCCTATATCTTGAAAGAGAGCATACAAGCAGTGTCTCAATTGTAACCAGCGATAGTGTTAGTGGTGAGCTAGACTATAGTGTGCCTATAAGTCCATGAGAGTCCATTGATAAGTCCATTGAGAGTCCTTAATTAAGTCCTGAAGAGACCAGATACCACAGTTCTGCCATAATTTCCAGTTAAGAATTCCATCCTGTATATTTATGCGATCATTATGCCATAATAATATCCAACGAGACTCATGCCACTTGATTTCCATCAGATTATCATAAGCCTTCAGCACAACCAGTGTAGAGTGATATATTGGTTGTTTTATATCATTTGATTGTAGAGGGGTGGATAGGGCAAGAGCAAGGTGAGTACTTCCGTGTAGACTCTGTTCCAGTTGTAGCCAAGTAGGAAGGTTAGTCGTAGGGCGATCTAATAGCCACTGAGAACCATGCCTCAAGATGAAAGCCTGGTGGTAGTGTAAAAAAATCAAGGAAGTGTACCCCACCCAAAGATTTATCAAATTTCAGTTTGTTCAAAGCAATTTGAGGCTGTTTATTCTGCCATAGGAATGCAGTTAGGCAGTGTTCAATGTTGTGGTATGTGTGCCTTTTGAGCAAGAATGGCAGCATGCTCAGTATATAGTTTATTTTAGGTAATAACATCATCTTGATGGTATCTAAGTGACCCCACCACGTCAGTTTAAGAGGGGACCATTTCTGAGTGGATTCTTTGATAATACTTAGAATGTGATCAGTGTTATACTATTCCATATCTTCCATTGTAGGCTCTACGTAAATGCCCAAGTATTTAATCTTAACCGGCTTCCAGATGAAACCATGAGATACCATTTCATGTTTGGCTTCAATGCAATTTACTGGCATTAACTCTCATTAAGTCGTATTCAATTTGTAGCCAGAAACCTACGCATAACTATCTATAATTTTCAGGACAGATGATATGGAGTCTGGTGTCACATAAAGTATGATGTCGTCAGCATACGCAGAGAGTTTAATCTCCAGTGCAGCATGGACAAATCCTTTAATGGTGACATCTGCGCGGATGGCAGCCAACAAAGGTTCCAATGCCAAGTTGAATAGTAGAGGAGATAATGGGCATCCTTGTTGAGTTCCTCTCATAGGGCAGAAAAATCAGAGAGTCTAGTAGTTGGAGCATAGTATAACACCTTAATCATTTGAATGAATCTCTCTGGGAAGCCAAATTTCGAGAGAGTAGCAAATAGAAATGGCCATTCCACTCTGTCAAAAGCCTTCTCAGCATCCAGTGCTAAGAAGGCAAGTTTATTAGATTGTGATTGAGATACAGATATAATGTTTGCTAAAGTACGTGTGTTATTGGATGAGTGTCACCCTGACATGAATCCAGTTTGATCTTCAGAAATCAATAAAGGTAGAACTTCCAGCAATCTAGTGGCTAATAATTTAGCATAGATCTTAGCATCCACGTTAATCAAGGAAAGTGGTCTATAGTTACTGACACGGTTAGGATCCTTGCCCTGTTTAGGTAAGACAATTATTGTCGTTTCGGAAAAAGATCCAGTCACCTTCCCTTGTGTTGACATGTGGATAAAGAACTGATGTAGATGTGGGGACAGTGTTGACTTGAAAGCTTGATAAAATTTGACCGTGAGACCAACTTGGCCTGGTGCTTTGTTTGTCGCCATACTGTTGATCGTGTCAGTTATTTCCATTTTCGATATGGAGGATGTCAACCCATCATGATCCAGTTCAGGCAGGAGAGGTAAAATGACTTCATTAAGGAATGTGTAGGGGTTGTGAGAATCACAGGATTCTGTTCTGTATAGTTCTTTATAAAACTTTTTAAATTCCTCTTAAGATTTCAGGTGTGGTGGATATAACAGTATTATCTGATCTTGTCAGGGAGGAAATAAATTTACGTTCACTTTTATGTTTTAAGTATGAAGCTAGTAAGTGTCCCGCTTTGTTGTTGTCAGCATAATAATGAGCGGCTTGGACGAATACGTTATGTGCAGCAGTCTTCCTAAGTATGGAGTTATATTGAAATCTATATTTCTGCAACTCACCCAAGAGAGCAAGGTTATTGATATCAGCTTGGTGTGCCAATTCTTTGGTTTTGATTAAGTTTTCTAGGTTACGCAGTTCTAAAGCGTTCTTTTTTTTAAGCATTGTGCTAAAGGAAATGATTACTCCTCGAATATAGGCTTTGAAAGCGTCCCAAGTAACACTCCAACTGGTCATCTCAGGAGTGTTAAAGAGAAAAAATTCAGTAATGCTTTTTCAATATGCTCCTGAAAACCATCTTCAGTGAGTAGGTTAGAATTAAATCTCCAGGTCTTGGTAGGTGCAGGTGGAACAATATTGTCTAACGTAAGTGTTATTGCAGTGTGGTCTGATATAGAGATTTCTTTAATCATGGAGTCACAGAGGGAAGGCTGGAGAGAACTGCTGATGAGAAACAAGTCAATCCTAGAATAGGATCCATGTGGAAGAGAGTAGAAAGTGTATTCTTTGTCATTCGGGTGAACTAGTCTCCAAGCATTAATTAGCTCAAGTTATGCCATAATGTCTGAAAGAGTCATTCCAGCCTTCGAAGGCTTATACTTTTCTACTGAAAGTTTATCCAGTTGTGAGTTCAAGATTAAGTTAAAGTCTCCCGCTAATATGTGGTGATTAGCATTGGAGTTCACAACCTGGTTTGCAATTTCTTAGAAGAACTCTGGGCAATCCAAAGTTGGAGCGTATATGTTAGTGATGGAAATGGAACAGTTGCCTATGCCCAAGATGAGCTGAACCCACCTGCCATTAAGGTCATGAGACGATGAAAGAATTTTAATATCCGGTCTATTCCTGAGTAAGATAAGGACACCATTTCTAATCCCATTCGCAGATGAAAAGTAAGGTTGGTGGGCCCAAGGCAGACGTATTTTGGTGGCTTCAGTACCACTCAAATGGGTTTCCTGGAGTAGGATGACATCTGGTTATGAGGAGCTTAGATATGATAGAATTTTCTTCCTTTTTATGACATTGTTAAGACCCTTGACATTCAGTGATATTACATTAAGTAGCATGGTATTGTGAGGTAGTGATGATATGAGTTAACCAAGTCGAGTATCCTAATGGCTCATAAATATATACATTCAATGCACACTCTGCACCAAATTCAACCACTAAGGCTGTAATCATGTCGACATTCCTCAAGCAAGGAAAAAAATCCCATACTGAAACACATTCTGGGTTAGAGAGGAGAAAGAAGACCAGCCACCCGAAGCCAGTCCACCCACAGCGTCAAATAGTATATAAGAAGACCATTACCCTGAAGGAGAACACCCTAAAGCAGGGGTGTCCAATGTCGGTCCTCGAGGGCCACAATCCAGTCGGGTTTTCAGGATTTCCCCAATGAATATGCATGAGATCTATTTGCATGCACTGCTTTCAATGCATATTCATTGGGGAAATCCTGAAAACCCGACTGGATTGCGGCCCTCGAGGACCGACATTGGACACCCCTGCCCTAAAGAAAAAAGGCACACTAATAATTTAGCTAGTAAAGATTTAAAAATTTTGTAACAAATGCAATCATCTATAAACAACAAACAATGTACTATATTCTTTGTAAACAGATTGTGCATACAGATTAAACGTTGGCACAGAAATCTAAATACCTGCCGTTAAGATAGAGCAGTAAATCACAGTTCTTAGGAAATGATTCCTGCACCCACATAGATAAACAAATAGTAGGGCAAGGTTGTGATATGAGATATGCATTAGCCCGTAAATTGAACCAGACCAACCAACCCCCACCCCCCCCTCCGAGAGAAGGAAATACCTAGCTCATGTGTATCTTGGTTAAAATTTCTACTAACTTGAAAACAAAAGGTCGACTGAGATGGAAGTTGTTTAAAGAAAAAAAAGAATCATGGCATACTTGTTGGTGATAAGGTTATAAGAACAACACTATCTAAATTAGTTCACATTTAAACATCGCTGTCAACAAAGGAAACATAGTGGTACATCAAGCTGTAGTAAGTGATAAATACAACTATTGAGAGACATACCTCGATGATGTGCCTGGATGGTGAGGCAGGAAGAATATGATATCATTCCGAGCAACTCATTAGCAAAAGCTACGGTGAGGCATACCCTGACAATGAACAGTATTGGGGCTGTTATTTTAGGTGCTTGGCCATAGGATCAGGGATAGTGTATGTAGCGGTGTACATATGGGTACAATCACCCATAGCAAGCACTGCAAAAGCCAGCCCAGTACCAACATTCAGTCCAAACACTGACATTTGTGTACAGTCAATACTTCAGAGTTAGTCAATTTAGTTCATCAAACAGAAACTTAATTGGGTGTGTAACATTCCCAGGCTAGACAAAAGATACCAGTTAAGAAGAAACAAGTTTGTAAGCAGGCTAGAGTTATCAATTATGCAAAGCTATTTTGTGGTTCAGGAAGCAGCACCCAAGCAGCTCAGGGATTGCTGACGTCGCGATCCTGCTGCGGGCTGCTTCATAGGTGTGCTGGAAGGTCAGTGGGGCGAGCGGTCCTTCGGGCATGGGGGGGGACTGAGCGGCAAGGCCGGGAACACCCCCTCAGGGCTGGCACCCGGGGCGGACCGCCCCCCCCCCCCTTGGTACGCCACTGCTGCAAA
The DNA here is from genome assembly GCF_902459505.1 of Geotrypetes seraphini. Taxonomy (NCBI): domain Eukaryota; kingdom Metazoa; phylum Chordata; class Amphibia; order Gymnophiona; family Dermophiidae; genus Geotrypetes; species Geotrypetes seraphini. Next base: position 116,580,456 of record NC_047094.1, read on the forward strand.
GGAAGTGGAAGTAGTGGGACCACTGGGAAACAGCGATCATAATATGATCAAGTTCAAGGTTGAGGTAGGAATGCCGAAAGGAAAGAGAACAATAGCAACAACTTTTAATTTCAGGAAAGGAAACTACGAAGCAATGAGGGGAATGGTAAAGAAGAAACTTAGGAACACTTCCAAAAAATGGCAAATGGTAGAACATGCTTGGTCTTTTTTCAAGGACACAGTTAGCGAGGCACAAAATCTGTATATCCCCAGATTCAGAAAAGGGTGCAAAAAGAGTCGAACAAAAGACCCAGCATGGATAACTAAAATAGTGAAGGAAGCGATAGGCAATAAGAGAAATTCATTCAGAAAATGAAAAAAAGACAAAACTGAGGAAAACTGGGAAGAGCACAGGAGGTATCAAAAAGAATGTCACCGTGTGGTTCGAAAAGCCAAGAAAGAATATGAAGAGAGACTAGTCAGGGAAGCACGAAATTTCAAACCGTTCTTTAGATATGTTAAAGGGAAGCAGCCGGCTAGGGAAGATAACTGGATTATTTTTCAGACATGGGTGTAACAGAGAAGCAATGCTGTGTAATGGATAAACTGGGAAATAAGTGTTGATTAACTGTTCAAAATGTTTCTTTATGGAAGCAATAATTGATGAATCCGTTGCAGTAACAGTTAGATGTTTGAACAACTGAGCACGTGTTGGAAGGACATTGCAGAGGGTAGGTGTTTTATCAGCAGACAAGGCAGTTGTAGCTGCATCAAAGTTGCGCAAGGTACAAATTGTGTCATTTAATAGTGCTTCATTCAAATCAAAAAGCAGCCTCTGCAGTTTTTTATCCCTATACTCACTGGCCAGTTCTTTAAGATGTGGTAGGTTTTGAGATACCGATTCCAGCATTTTATAGATGCTATTCCATCTTGTTGGAACAGCCTGTTTAAGGCTAGTCTCTAGCTTGTGATGCATTTTTGAATGCTTGACATGTGCGACGGTGTCTTTAGCAAGATTAATCAGCACACTTACATCGGCAATCGGAGAATCAAAGTTGCCATTGTGCTTCAATCCATGAACCAACAAAAGATTCAAATTGTGGCCTGCACATGATAGCCACTGTTGATCTTTGAAGGCAGCCTTAACATTAGCTTCATTGTCAGTGATATAGACATTGTTCTGACGATAAGCCCCAAACTCTTCCAAGATTTCCCTCACAGTTGATCGAATGTTAGCTGCAGTGTGCTTATCAAGCAGAGTTCTGGTGGCAAGAATTCTTGCGTGGAGATGAAAATTGTCGTCTACATAGTGTGCAGTCACGGTTATGTATGGCATACCAGTTCCATCTTCAGTCCACAGATCAGTTGTAATGGCAAATTTATTTTGCCGAACCAACACCTCAGACAATGCAGCCTTTTCTTTTTCAGCAATTGCTGAAATATGTCTGGACACTGTTCTGGCAGAGGGGAGTACCAGATCAGAAGAAACTTGGCCATATTTCGCACCAATGGAAATCAACATGTCAGCAAGGCGAGCGAATCCTATTCCCTCTACCACAGAAAAAGATCTGATGTCCATGGCGCACATCGAAGCAACTGCATCAGTAACGTCTGCTTTCGCTGCTGTAGGCAAGGTACTTCTGCTGTAGTCTTCCTTTGGATTCTCTTTATGTAAAAAGTCCTTGATGCTTTTCACAGTAGTATACTTTTGCCCAGTACAGATTGCTACATGTGATTTCAGGCCAATGGTACTATCACGTGACCTCCACCTCAACGCTGACTTGCACTTTTTGCACATGGCGAAACCGCTACATTGACCATCCACGTATATGACCAGAAAGAACTTCCACACCGGACTAGCTCCATTATTTTCCATCAGAGACAATCGATTGCTTTTGGTAATGATGAGATTCTGCACAGTACTTTTATCCATGATAGTCTAGAAAAAAAACAAAAAAAACACTGTGTGAATGACCAAATAAACAAAAAAAAACAATACCAAAAATAGCAGCAAATTACAAACTGCTACAATGGATTGATTGAATTCATTGCAGCAGTTTGCCTCAGTCATTTTCTTAAATATAAATACTCACCTTTGCTGAATGACAATATTTCTTTCAATGATAATGTTTGCCGAATGACAGTATCTTTCAATGATAAGCTTTAGTCGAACAGCCCGAATTTTCTTTTACCAAATAAAATTTCCTAGGACCGACACGAAAAGAGGAAGTATGGTTATGAGACAGTGTAACACACTAAAAGACATCATTTAGAAAGCATACAGTAGATATACCGCCGGCTGGCAGCATAAAAAAAAACGAAACAAAAAAAATAAACCATATTATAATCAATATGTACTACTACCAACCGTGGAGAAAAGACCAACCATGAGACCTCATCATTTGCTCTCTAAAAAACTGCATTTATGGATTTTGAAATCATCAAGTAAATAAACCACTCAAACATGCTGTTTGCAAAAGGAACACTGAAAATGGAAGATGGAAAATAGAGAATGACATGGGGACAAATTTTTCCCCATCCCCGCAAGTTCGTTTCCATTCTCATCTACACAAGTGGGTTAAAACGCAGACCTGCTACCATGAAATCTGGTTTTTTAAGGACATGCATTCGTGCAATTCTGCCACAGCAAATGGACTTTGGTGCATTTGCCAAGGGAGAATCGCTCTGTGGATTTGTAAAAGGGGCCCTTACTGAGTGAAGTCCATAGTCACCTAGACCAGTGTTTCTCTCCCCCAAGTTTCCCAGGCCAATCTCCACCCCTGACCCCCATCCCCATCATAATAGTAAATAGTACTAATTGTAATGCAATTTCTTCCATTAACTTTTCATGTACACTACTGTATATAATATTAATTCATTATGGTAACCATAAAATTTAAAGAAACACAAAGCACACTGTATGCAGAGAAAATATTAATCATTAATATTTGTTTCATTTTTCGAAGAGGTCAAGACAGATGACTAAAATATGCAATGTCACCTCAGAAACAACTATAGAAAAATAGACAAATATAATGCAAAATATAGATACTGATATAAATTCTCAAAACTGACACATTTTGATCACTAAATTGAAAATAGTCATTTTTCATACAATTTTTCTATATATCTTCCCCCACCCCAGGGCCTGGCAATGCAAAAGTCTTCCTGCCATTCTCCCTGAATTGGAGCCTGATATTTTTTATTTTTTGAATGATTCAATTTAGCAAGACAGAAAAGATATACCAGCACAGCAAATACACAAAAATCAATTACAGCCTCTTCTATTAAACTTCACTAGCAGTTTCTAGCGTGGGGAGCCGTGCTGAATGGCCCACGCTGCTCCTGACGCTCACAGAGTTCCTATGAGCATCGGGAGCAGTGCGGGCCATTCGGTGCGGCTCCCTGTGCTAGAAACTGCTAGTGCTGTTTAATAGAAGAGGGGATTAGTCCACTTATGATAGAGAGAGCAAATACCAGCATAGAGCAAATACCAGTATAGAGCAAATACACACGAGAATCACTACTTAGTCCACTTATGATAGAGAGAGCAAATACCAGCACAGTTTCTCAGCCATACAACAAGCTTTATCATTAGCACAGCTCTAGCTGTAACCAATCCATTAGTCTTCCTTAGCCATATCTGAGATCCTCCTCATAATTATTATAAAGAAATATCTCAATTGTAGGCTGCTGTAGCTGTACCATAAATAGAGAATGGAGGGAAGGAGAGGAAGAAAAAAAAAAAAAAAGATACAAGCCACAAGATCAAAAAGGGGAGTTGGATTTGGGTTGGGAGGGGTGTTCTTTCCTTGCTCCTGAGTTTGGTTGAGCTGATGCCAGGGAATCAGCTGATCTTGGATTCTCTTGCGATCAGCTCAACCGGACACTGGAGCAAAGAATGACCGCCCGCCCCCCCCCCCCCCTTGGGAACCCTGGGCAGGCAAGCAGAATCTGTGGGGATGCGGCGGTTTTGCGGCCCACCTTACCAAAGTTTCCAGGGAGCAGGGAAGGATGCAACAATTTCTCCCAGGATCAGAGATCCACCAGCCACCTGTTGAAACTGGAAAGCAGTATGTGTCCCTCCCTATCCATTCCCATGGGTTACATATTGAACATGTGCTGGATTCCTCCATTCTTGCAGCACATGTTCAGGAATAGGATTCAGTAACCCATGGAATGGACACAGCACACTACTACACTAGTACTCAGAATAAAAAAAATAAAAAAATAAAAAAAAGAACCAGCTCAGCCAGACTCCCGTCTCCAACCGGTCAAAGAATCCCACTCAGATTAAAAAAAAAAAAGAACCAGCTCCCAGCTCAGCCAGACTCCCATCTCCAACCGGTCAAAGAATCCCCCCCCCCCCCCCCGCCACCGCCGCCAACCCTGGGCAGGCAAGTAGTAGGAAAGTGTACTGTGCACCTTACCTCTACTTGCAGCACCGAAGTTTTCAATGAAATTTCAGCTCCTCCAAGTCTGCAGCAGTGACTCCTCTCCAATCCAGGCAGTGACTCCCCAAAAAATCCTGGGCTTGCCAATCACTACTGCAACCCATTAAATATCATGTGTGGCAGTAGCGATTGGTCCCCTTCTTGAGCAGGAAAGAACTGACTAATGAGGAGCCAGAATATTGAAGGGGGCGGAGTCAGGCAACGTGCAAGTCGGGTGGAGAGAGACGAATTGGAGGAGACCACATGGCCGACAAAAAAAAATCAGACACCCGTCCCGAAGTGAACGAACACACGGTGAAGACCCGGTAAATCGCAGTATGTAGAAGGGAATACATTTGCCTGCGGGGACAAATCTTTTCACCGTTTTTGCGGCGGTGAAATCTTTTGTCCCCGTGTCATTCTCTAATCTAGGACTTTAAATATTATGTGGCCGCTCTCCACTTTAGCTGTTATATCAAACCAAACTATTTGATGATCACTACTTCCCAGGTGAGCACCCAATCAAACATTGGAGATTCCCATTTGTGAGGACCAGATCCAATATTGCTTTTTCTCTCGTGGGTTCCATCACCATTTGCCTGAGCAGAGCCTCTTGAAAGGCATCCACAATCTCCCTACTTCTTTCCATTTCCGCAGATAAAACTTTTCAGTCCACATCCACCAGGTTGAAATCTCCCAACAGCAGCACCTCCTCTTTCTTTCCAAACTTTTGGATATCCACTATCAGATCTTTATCAATTTGCTGCGATTGAGTCAGAGGTCTGTAGACTACACCCATGTAGACAGAAGTTCCATCTTTTCTTTTCAGAACAATCCATATCGCCTCTTCCTCTCATAGTAACATAGTAACATAGAAGATGACGGCAGATAAAGACCCGGATGGTCCATCCAGTCTGCCCAACCTGATTCAATTTAAATTTTTTTTTTTTTTTTTAATTTTTTCTTCTTAGCTATTTCTGGACAAGAATCCAAAGCTTTACCCGGTACTGTGCTTGGGTTCCAACTGCCGAAATCTCTGTTAAGACTTACTCCAGCCCATCTACACCCTCCCAGCCATTGAAGCCCTCCCCTGCCCATCCTCCACCAAACGGCCATACACAGACACAGACCGTACAAGTCTGCCCAGTAATTGGCCTAGTTCAATCTTTAATATTATTTTCTGATTCTAAATCTTCTGTGTTCATCCCACGCTTCTTTGAACTCAGTCACAGTTTTACTCTCCACCACCTCTCTCGGGAGCGCATTCCAGGCATCCACCACCCTCTCCGTAAAGTAGAATTTCCTAACATTGCCCCTGAATCTACCACCCCTCAACCTCAAATTATGTCCTCTGGTTTTACCATTTTCCTTTCTCTGGAAAAGATTTTGTTCTACGTTAATACCCTTTAAGTATTTGAACGTCTGAATCATATCTCCCCTGTCTCTCCTTTCCTCTAGGGTATACATATTCAGGGCTTCCAGTCTCTCCTCATACATCTTCTGGCGCAAGCCTCCTATCATTTTCGTCGCCCTCCTCTGGACCGCCTCAAGTCTTCTTACGTCTTTCGCCAGATACGGTCTCCAAAACTGAACACAATACTCCAAGTGGGGCCTCACCAATGACCTGTACAGGGGCATCAACACCTTCTTCCTTCTACTGACTACGCCTCTCTTTATACAGCCCAGAATCCTTCTGGCAGCAGCCACTGCCTTGTCACACTGTTTTTTCGACTTTAGATCTTCGGACACTATCACCCCAAGGTCCCTCTCCCCGTCCGTGCATATCAGCTTCTCTCCTCCCAGCATATACGGTTCCTTCCTATTATTAATCCCCAAATGCATTACTCTGCATTTCTTTGCATTGAATTTTAGTTGCCAGGCATTAGACCATTCCTCTAACTTTTGCAGATCCTTTTTCATATTCTCCACTCCCTCTTCGGTGTTTACTCTGTTACAAATCTTGGTATCATCTGCAAAAAGGCACACTTTTCCTTCTAACCCTTCAGCAATGTCACTCACATACATATTGAACAGGATTGGCCCCAGCACCGAACCCTGAGGGACTCCACTAGTCACCTTTCCTTCCTTCGAGCGACTTCCATTAACCACCACCCTCTGGCGTCTGTCCAACAGCCAGTTTCTGATCCAGTTCACCACTTTGGGTCCTAACTTCAGCCCTTCAAGTTTGTTCAACAGCCTCCTATGAGGAACTGTATCAAAGGCTTTGCTGAAATCCAAGTAAATTACATCTAGCATATGTCCTCGATCCAGCTCTCTGGTCACCCAATCAAAAAATTCAATCAGGTTCGTTTGGCACGATTTACCTTTTGTAAAGCCATGTTGCCTCGGATCCTGTAACCCATTAGATTCAAGGAAATACACTATCCTTTCTTTCTCCAACACTTCCATTATTTTTCCAACAACTGAAGTGAGGCTCACCGGCCTGTAGTTTCCTGCTTCATCCCTGTGACCACTTTTATGAATAGGGACCACATCCGCTCTCCTCCAATCCCCAGGAATCACTCCCGTCTCCAGAGATTTGTTGAACAAGTCTTTAATAGGACTCGCCAGAACCTCTCTGAGCTCCCTTAGTATCCTGGGATGGATCCCGTCTGGTCCCATCGCTTTGTCCACCTTCAGTTTTTCAAGTTGCTCATAAACACCCTCCTCCATGAACGGCACAGAATCTACTCCATTTCCTCGTGTAACTTTGCCAGACAATCTCGGTCCTTCTCCAGGATTTTCTTCTGTGAACACAGAACAGAAGTATTTGTTTAGCACATTTGCTTTCTCCTCATCATTCTCCATATATTTGTTCCCAGCATCTTTTAGCCTAGCAATTCCATTTTTTATCTTCCTCCTTTCACTAATATATCTGAAAAATTTTTTATCTCCCTTTTTTACATTTTTAGCCATTTGTTCTTCCGCCTGTGCCTTCGCCAAACGTATCTCTCTCTTGGCTTCTTTCAGTTTCACCCTGTAGTCCTTTCTGCTCTCCTCTTCTTGGGTTTTTTTATATTTCATGAACGCCAACTCTTTCGCCTTTATTTTCTCAGCCACTAGGTTGGAGAACCATATCGGCTTCCTTTTTCTCTTGTTTTTATTGATTTTCTTCACATAAAGGTCCGTAGCCATTTTTATCGCTCCTTTCAGCTTAGACCACTGTCTTTCCACTTCTCTTATGTCCTCCCATCCTAACAGCTCTTTCTTCAGGTACTTTCCCATTGCATTAAAGTCCGTACGTTTGAAATCTAGGACTTTAAGTATCGTGCGGCTGCTCTCCACTTTAGCCGTTATATCAAACCAAACCGTTTGATGATCGCTACTACCCAGGTGAGCACTCACTCGAACATTAGAGATACTCTCTCCATTTGTGAGGACCAGATCCAATATCGCTTTTTCCCTTGTGGGTTCCGTCACCATTTGTCTGAGCATAGCCTCTTGAAAGGCATCCACAATCTCCCTACTTCTTTCTGATTCCGCAGACGGAGCATTCCAGTCCGCATCCGGCAGGTTGAAATCTTCCAACAGCAGAACCTCCTCTTTCCTTCCAAACTTTTGGATATCCACAATCAGATCCTTATCAATTTGCTGCGATTGAGTCGGAGGTCTGTAGACTACACCCACGTAGATAGAAGTTCCATCTTCTCTTTTCAGAGCAATCCATATCGCTTCTTCCTCTCCCCAGGTCCCTTGCATTTCGGTCGCTTGGATATTGATCTTTACATAGAGAGCTACTCCTCCACCTTTATGACCATCTCTGTCCTTCCTAAAAAGATTATATCCCGGTATGTTTGCATCCCATCCATGTGATTCACTGAACCATGTCTCTGTGATAGCAACAATATCTAGATCTGCCTCTAATATCAGGGCTTGCAGATCATGAACTTTGTTGCTTAGACTGCGAGCATTTGTGGTCATCACTTTCCAGCTATTTTTCATCCCGACTGAGGTTCACAGTGCGCTGTTTAGAGAGAATGTGCTCTCTGGCTTATTCACAGGGCTTATATCATACCCTCTCAAATGCATACAATGTAACCTGGAGATTACCTCTTTTCTTCATATGTTTTGGACCTACCCAGCTGTATAGGCTTTTTGGAAGTGGGTGGGGGCATATTTAACTAGGGTCTTGGGCCAGAGATTGGCGGTCTCTCCAGAGGTTTTTTTGTTGGGCATGATGGGTTCTGGTGGGATTAAGGGGAGGGGGCCTTGATTATGGGTTCAGAAGCTAAGCATTTTGGGACAGAAGGCTATCTTGAAAGCGTGGACTTCTGGCCACGCTCCTTCCTTCTGGGGGTGGAGAATAAGCATTCAGGAACTGATGGGATGGGAAGCATTAGAGGCCAGAGGCACCACTAGAAACATAGAAACATAGAAGATGACGGCAGAAAAGGGCTACAGCCAATCAAGTCTGCCCACTCTGCTTATCCACCCCCTGTCTATGCCCTAATGACCCAATTTTCTTATCTCGACCCTCTTAGGGATCCCACATGGGTATCCCATTTATTCTTAAAGTCTGGCACGCTGTCTGCCTCGATCACCTGCCCTGGAAGCTTGTTCCAATGATCAACCACTCTCTCTGTGAAGAAATACTTTCTGGTGTCGCCATGAAATTTTCTGCCCCTGAGTTTGAGCGGGTGCCCTCTTGTGGCCGAGGGTCCCTTGAGAAAGAAAATATCATCTTCCACTTTGACACTTCCTGTGAGGTACTTAAATGTTTCGATCATGTCTCCCCTCTGCCTACATTCCTTGAGAGTGTAGAGCTGCAATTTGTTCAGTCTCTCTTCGTACGAGAGACCCTTGAGCCTTGAGATCATCCTGGTGGCCGTCCGCTAAACCGATTCAATTCTGCGCACATCTTTACTGTAATGTGGCCTCCAGAATTGCACACAGTACTCCAGATGAGGTCTCACCATGGCCATGTACAACGGCATTATGACTTCAGGCTTTCGGCTGATGAAACTTCTATTGATACAACCCAATATCTGCCTTGCCTTAGATGAAGCCTTCTCCACTTGATTGGCAGTTTTCATGTCTGCACTGATGATTACTCCTAAATCTCGTTCTGCTTAAGTCCTAGTTAAAGTTTCTCCGTTCAAGAAGTACGTCCTGCATGGATTTCCGCTTCCGAGGTGCATAAACATAAGAAGAATTTATTGGCTATATGGGAACCCCACCAGCATTCCCTTTCACATAAAATTTTCAGCCAGGCGTTAAACAACTTATAATTATATTTCTTATTGATTTCACTCTTCCATTCCCTTCTTTTTTTCTTCCCTTTCTCTCTTCCTATACTTTCCCAGTTTCTTGGAGGGGCATTGGGGAGGGTGTGTGTGAAGAGATGGTGTTGGGGGGGGGGAGGGTTGGGTTGGATAATATGAATAGATCTGGGGAGGGGGGAGAGGTAGGGGGTAGTTTTAATTTTCTTTTTCCAAACTTACCACAGTTTTTGAAATGTTGTACTGTTATCATATTGATGCATATAGTCATTGTCCTTTTGTTGTAAAAACCTCAATAAAAAGACTTTAATATATAAAAAAGATTTGGGCAATTTCCTGGAGGAAAAGTCCATAGTCTGCTATTGAGACAGACATGGGGGAAGCTAGTGATTACCTTGGGATCAGTAGTATGGAATGTTGTTTCTACTTGGGTTTCTGCTAGGAACTTGTGACCTGGATTGAGAACTGTGGAAACAGGATACTGGGCTAGATGGACCATTGTTCTGACACAGTATGACTATTCTTATGTTCTTCTTTGTCACCAGAGTGTCTCCCAAACATTACATTACATTAGTGATTTCTATTCCGCCATTACCTTGCGGTTCAAGGCAGATTACATAAGAATTGCCATGATATTAAGAAATACATAAGGAATAGTTTGAACATTTTCTAATTTGCTAAGGAGTATATAGTATTGTAGGTGAAGTATATAGTATTGCAGTATTGAAGTATACTAATACAATTACCCTCAGATCTGATTTTGAAGATGAAGTAATTTCCAGAGTATTAGCCATCTTTAATAGCAAGTGTAATTCATTTTATTTACTTTGAGGTAGAATTCATCAAAGGATGCTAACCATATCAGCGCATGCTAAATGCTAAGATGCCCATTATATTCCTGTGGGCATCTTAGCTTTTAGTGTGCATTAAACCAGTTAACTGCCATTGATGAATTCCCTCCTAAATTGCAACAGACTCCAATCGTTGCAGAACTTGAAACCTTAAAATGTTGTAAATATATAGAACATTAAAAAAGAGGAGGAAAGAAAAAGCAAATAAACCAAGCCCTGGGTTTAGATCAATGAATACACAAATCACCAAAGGCGGTTTAAACAAATGTCTTTAATTAGGAACCTGAACCCTCAGCAACCTCTCAGATGCATATTGCTTTTTAAACTAACTCCTTTAGAGCAAACGCTTCTTCTTACGTAATGCCATTTCTACCCTTTTCTATTTTTTTCTGTATGTTTGATGGCCACTCTCCTGCCATATACTGCCCTCTTTACTTGTTCGTCCATTCTTTCTGGACTTCTGCTTTAATTAAATTCTTCATGGGATTCCAGACATATGCAAAGGGAGTTTTAAGTCTGAACTACTTTTATTTCTGATCTATAAGATTTCCTTCTTCCCAGAGATTTTGCTGAGTATCTATTACATGATTTCTACAGGCAAGACCAACACCACCCCACTTGACCTCAGCGATGGCAGAAAACATTCTGGCAGCAGCCTGTGAGAGTGAGACTCGAAAAGCAGCCAAAAGAATGAGATTGGAAATCTATCAGACCTCCCAGGTACAGTGCATAAGCTGTGATTTGGAGGGGAGGAAGTGGAAGGGCAGAGAAAAAGGTAATCTATGTATGTGGAAGCAACTTTTTTTTCACTTTGTACATGAGACCGTCTAATTTCTGTAATGTAGTGTCTGATAGATTTATTTAATTTAATATCACATTTAAATACTGTTTAGCTGTCTCCATAGTTGAAGGCAAATAACAAACCAAATCCCAAATAAGTAAGAGAAGAAATGAACCGTCAGCTAGCATCAGATAAATATACGATAAATCAGAATAATCATGTCATTAAGCTGAATTATTTCCTAAATAGCCATGTTTTAAAATAATGGCAAAATTTTATATAATATTTCTGTTGCCGTAAATGTAAAGAAAGAGTTCCACAGTTTGGCTCTTCAGCATGTGTAGAGCTTTTTTTTCTTCCAGATGACCAATCTAACCCCTTCGTTTACTAAGGTGCACTATGCTTTTCAGCACGCGATAAATATTAGCGTGCGCTAAACGCTAATGCGTGCATGTTATCCTATGAACACATTAGCGGTTAGCGCACACGTTGATTTAGTGCGCACTAAACATGCGCTAAAACGCTTAGCGCACCTTAGTAAAAGAGGACCTAAATTGCTGAACAGAAGGAAGATGCATGTTTGTTCATTTTTTAAAAAATTATAATCTGCTCCATCTTCAATTCTGGGTGAAAGACAGAAGTAGCATACATAATATTTCATAAAACAAAACAAACAAATAAAATTTAACCTTCATAGTTTGACCTGCAAACATGGATTAATGAGACAAAGAGGGGCATTTTCAATATGGCGTCTAAATCCAAGTTTAGATGTTTTGCAAAATATGCCAAAAAAAATTCAGTAACACACATACCCATTTTGAAACTGCAAAGATGTTTATCTTGGGTATTTTTTTTTCAAAAAATGGAAATTGCATGTGATTAAATCTTATTTTAGTCCTATTTCTTTTAGGATATTAGTTCAGTCATTAGTACTCAGTATTTTAGATTACTGCATTTTGGCTCATCTTGCTGGTCACCACACAAATTTATATAGATTACGAAAATCCAGAATGCGGCAGTTCGTTTGATTTTTAATCTAAAGAAATCAGATCACGTTACCCTGTATTACAGAGAGCTTCATTGGCTCCCATTTCAGGCCAGAGTATTGTTTAAATTTGAGACCTTCTGTTATAAAACTCTCCACGGTCAGGCACCTGGGTATCTAGTCGATCAATTTACTCTTTTCAATACAGATTGGCCACTACGAGTTACATCATTATTTGCGTTTCCTTCTGTAGGAGGCTTCATTTATAAGAGGTTTTTACAACAACTGCTCACCTTTCAGGCAGCCAGTTGAGATACTAAGTTTTGTAATTTGTTTTTGCTCTCATCGTCAAATATGCACTTTAGAAAATTACTAAAATGAATTTTATTTGTTAGATTTTTAAGAAACTAAGGGGGAAATTCTATAATCAGTGCCTAAATTTAGGCGTTGGTAGATGTCCTGCCTATATAATTCAAAAATGCAGAAACAGCAGGGTTTGAAGTGCTTACCGATGCTTAAATAAAAAGCAGCTGGAATGGCCTCTGGAATCGCAGTTAGGTAGCGGCTTTAGGCTGTCGAATGCCAAAGTGGGCATAGCCAATGCTGTAAGTGGAGTTTGGCGGACTAAAGCACCTACGCAGCCATGAATTATGCTAAGATAGGCGGCTGAAATGTAGGCCCAGAAAACCCTGGACTATATTTAAGCTGCTTATCTTTGCCGCTAGACCGCAGCAACCGATTACGGCAGGAGAATTGCATCCGATGGCCTCCGAGCATGCTCTGAGGCCCTCCAGATGCAGCTGGAGCTTTCCAAAATCCGGATAAACTGCTAGGTTTTTCAAGGTTTGTCTGGGCACATAAAAGACCTGAATGGTCCATCCAGTCTGCCCAAGAGTTACTCATTATAAATTCATGCTTAAATTGAATTGGTTTTTTACTTTCGTATTACTGGGTGCTAGACTGTAGAGGTCTACTTAGAACTGCTGGAGTTACTGTCAAAGCTCAATACCTTGGATTCCAACTACTGGAACTGCTGTCAGAAGCTCTCTTCTACCTATCCAAACCATCACATCATTTGTGGGATACAGACCATAAAAGTCCATCCAGCACCTTCCTCATGTTCTAAATTACTGGCATTTACATCGAAGCCCTCTCCAGCCCAAACTAAACTGAATTGACTTATATGAGGCACAGACTGTGCAAATCTGTCATAAATGTTCCCCTCATCACCTTCCTCATGTTCTTAATTACTGGAGTTTCCATCGAAGCCCTCCCCAGCCCATCCTAAACCAAATCGCCATATATGGTGCACAGACCGTGCAAGTCTGCCTAGAACTGGCCCTTGTTCTTCAATTAATGTCATTCATTTTCTAATTAGAAATCTACTGTGGTGTTCTCATGTTTTTTTGAATTCCGTCAATGTGTAGCGGCAGCCAGAAAAGCAAATAGGATGCTAGGAATTATTTTAAAAGGGATGATTAACAAAACTAAGAATGATATAATGCCCCTTTATCGCTCCATAGAGCGACCTCATCTGGAGTATTGAATTCATTTCTGATCTCCTTATCTAAAGAAAGATATAGCAACACTAGAAAAGGTTCATAGAAGAACGATCAAGATGATAAAGGGAAAGGAACACCTCTCATATGAGGAAAGACTAAAAAGGTTAGGGCTCTTCACATTGGAAAAGAGACGGCTGAGGAGAGATATGATTGAAGTCTACAAAATTCTGAGTAGAGTTTACAGGTACAAATGGATCGATTTTTCACTCCATCAAAAATTGCAAAGACTAGGGGACACTCCATGAAGTTAAAGGGAAATACTTTTAAAACCAATTGGAGGAATTTTTTTTTCACTCAGAGAATAGTTAATTTCTGGAAAGCATTGCCAGAGGTTGTGGTAAGAGCAGATAGCGTAGCTGGTTTTAAAAGAAAGGTTTGGACAATTTCCTGGAGGAAAAATCCATATTCTGTTATTGAGAAAGACATGGAGGAAGTCACTGATTGCCTTGGATCTAAAGCATGGAAGATCGCTACTTCTTGGGTTTTGGCCAGGTCACAGGCATCGGAACAGGGTGGCCACAGGGGCCATGACCTCCCCAAACATTTAGCCCTGGTGGTCCAGAGGTGCAGCGGGCAGGAGCAAGCTTACCGCGCTCCTGCTTGCTGCTAACCTGGTGGGTGGCGCATTCGTGCTCGTTGCCGCTGAGAAGCAGAAGACAACGCATCCTGCGGCTGCTGCCACCCACTGGGTTAGTGAAGTAGGCGGGCAGGACAGGGGGGGGGGGCTGGGTGCAGCGTATGACAGGGAAAAGTGAAGGGGGCTAGGTGCAGAGTCTGACGGGAGTAGTGAGTGAAGGGTCAGGGTTCTGGGCTGGGTGCAGAGTCTGATGGGGGAGGGAAGAGAGCTGGGTGCAGTCTGATGGAGGGGAGAGAAGGGGGATGGATGCAGAGCCTGGCAAGGAGGGAGGGAAAGGGGCTAGGTGCAGAGTCTGGTAGGGAGAGGCTGGGTGCAGGGGGTAGGGAGTTGGGAAGGCAGAGAGGACAGATTCTCAGGGGGTTGGGAAGACAGATACAGCACATACTGGGAAAGTGTTGGGAAGGACAAATGCATGTACAGGGGGAGTGGTTAGGAAAGGAGGAAAAAAGAGATACTGCACAGGTGGAGTAGTGGGAAGGGAGAGAAAGGAAATCCTGCTGATGGGGAAGGGAAAAGGAATGGAGAATTGTTGAACATAAGCGTGTGGCGTGAGAGGGAAAGAGATATGATATATATGGGGAAAGGAAGAAAGAGGAATAATTGTTGGACATGATAGTGGCAGAGAGGAGGAAGGGAAAATGTTACACTGGGAGAAAGGAGAGATGACCCAAAGAAGGGAGAGAGATGCCAGACCTCAGGAAGAGGGAGGGAAGGAGAGAGAGACGCCAGACCATGGGAGAGGAGAGAGATTCCAGGCTATGGGAAGGAGAGGAGAAAGATGCCTGACGATATGAGCGGGGAAGGGGAAGACAAAAATGGGAGAGGGATGAGATGGTGCTTAGGGATGGAGGGAAAGGGGAGACAGAGGGAGGAGATGGTGCACTTCAATGGGTGCAGCAGAGAAGAGATAAGAAGAAATGCTTCTTATGAATAGATGGGAGTAGGGGAGAAGAAAGAGGGAGGAGATGGTACACATGGATAGATGGGAAGGTAAGGCACGGAAAAGTAGATTTTGAGAAAAAAAGCAAAAAAATGGAAGAACGTTGAATGTTAAAAGTTAATGCTAAAGATGGATGTATGGCAGAAAGTGAAGGAGGGAAAACCTGCAAATGGATAAGGTGGCCCTGGATACACAGTTAAGAGCACAGACAGAAGGAACTGTAGCCAGCGATTAGGAAAGATGGTTTGAAAACCAAAATCACCAGACAGCAAAGGTGGGGGAAATTATTTTATTTTCAATTTAGTGATTGAATTGTGTCAGTTTTGAGAAATTACATCAGCTGTCTATATTATGCACTGTTAAGGAAGAAATACATTTGCTTCTATTTCTCTGGGGTTGTACTGCATGCAGAGTCTTGAATCTTAGGGTTTCATTTATATATATTAGTACTTTTAGTTTGTGGTCCCCTATTTGCATAGGGGTTATATGTGTTCTGGTAGGAATGAATGTTGAGAAGCATATGTACAGTGTGCTTTGTGTAGTTTAATTTTGTGGTTAACCATTACAGTGATCTCCCCAGGGCCTTTTAGCCGGGCGCTCCGCCTGGCTAATATAGGTGACCGCTCAGCGAATCCTGCTGCTACCACCAATGCTCCTTCCCGGGCTGACTTGCCGCCAAAAATTGTGTTTGACGCCTGCCTTTTTTTTTTTGCCTTTTAGTGCAATACCAGTGTGTTTTAATATTATGTCTAATTCCAACCTTCCTTAGAGAATAATAACAATAAACATGGTTGGATATCCAGAGAGTAAATAATTCCTCTTAAATACCTCAGCCCCACCACTCCACCGCTATGTTCGATTCAAAACAACGGGAGCTTTACGTGGTAACTCATCATCGGTATTTTTACCTAACTAAGTGCTGTGACAGTTTTAAACAATTTTTTCATTTTTTATCCTTTTTTATCCTTTTTATAACTTTTTTTCATATATATCTCTTTTTTATAAAATAAGTTATGGGTATACTTAGCTTTTAACCCACACAGCTTGACCTGGGAGCCAGACCCGACATGTTTCGTACAAATGTACTGTCTCAAGGGTCTCCCTAGTGTGTAAAGATAAAGAAAAAACAACTTAGGGAAACAGCAGAAAGATCTAATCCTACCTGCCATCTCCCATATGAACCTTTTCAAAAGTACTTAATCAAAAAGCACTCACCGAGGCCGCCGTTGTCATCCGACTCACAATCAAAACTTTTGTGGAAAGATGGCGTCGGCGTTCTCAGGCTGTTTTTTAAATCCGAAGAACAATGATAGACACACCCCCCGAAGCAACCATTGGGCCATTCATTCACCAATCAGCGATCCCCAGTCAATCTCCCCATTTAATCCCCCTGGTTCCACTGTATCTAAAGAAAAGATAAGCCTTTGTTCTGACTCATTCAACTTTTTTAAATCCTTCCCACCATCCCTCCCCACTATTTTCTTAATTACGCGCCATCTAATTTGGTCAACCCGATGGTTAAGCCTCCGCCAGTGGGTCACTAAGGGTGCTTGAACCACATTGTTCACAATACGTGACTTGTGTTCGGTGAGTCTGGTTCTGATCTTACGATTAGTCCTACCAATATAAACCAGTTCACATGGGCATATAATCGCATAAATCACATCCTGAGAAGCACAGTCTGTAATCGCATTTGAATCCAGACTCACCGATCTAGCCGGAACCTTCCATGATTCACCACTAATGGTGGAGGGGCACCACTGGCACCTACCACATGGGCTATGGCAACCTTTCCCCCTCACCTCCCTCTTACCATATTTTAAAGGGTCGCATCTTTGCCCCACCGTCTTACCCCTAGAGTATGCTATCCGGGGGAAATCCTCAAAAATAGAGTGGAGTTGTACTATGTGCCAGTTGTCTCTTAAAAAACCAACCATTAGTTTAGTTGCCATCGAATACGGAAGCACACATGTCAGTATATCAGTCCCATCCTTTTTAGAACTTGTTGGTGAATTTAAAAGTAAATCCCTCTGAGCGAACTTGGCTCTCAAATATGTCTGACGAATAGATTTTTCCGGGTACCCTCTCTTCCGGAATCTGTCAGCTCAGCTCAGATCTGTCGGTGGCTCAGTTTCTGCGAATTCGCAGGCTCTGTTCTACGTTGAGCGAATATAAAAAACAGTCAGGCCTATTGGCTGACAGATTCCGGAAGAGAGGGTACCCGGAAAAATCTATTCGTCAGGCATATTTGAGAGCCAAGTTCGCTCAGAGGGATTTACTTTTAAATTCACCAACAAGTTCTAAAAAGGATGGGACTGATATACTGACATGTGTGCTTCCGTATTCGATGGCAACTAAACTAATGGTTGGTTTTTTAAGAGACAACTGGCACATAGTACAACTCCACTCTATTTTTGAGGATTTCCCCCGGATAGCATACTCTAGGGGTAAGACGGTGGGGCAAAGATGCGACCCTTTAAAATATGGTAAGAGGGAGGTGAGGGGGAAAGGTTGCCATAGCCCATGTGGTAGGTGCCAGTGGTGCCCCTCCACCATTAGTGGTGAATCATGGAAGGTTCCGGCTAGATCGGTGAGTCTGGATTCAAATGCGATTACAGACTGTGCTTCTCAGGATGTGATTTATGCGATTATATGCCCATGTGAACTGGTTTATATTGGTAGGACTAATCGTAAGATCAGAACCAGACTCACCGAACACAAGTCACGTATTGTGAACAATGTGGTTCAAGCACCCTTAGTGACCCACTGGCGGAGGCTTAACCATCGGGTTGACCAAATTAGATGGCGCGTAATTAAGAAAATAGTGGGGAGGGATGGTGGGAAGGATTTAAAAAAGTTGAATGAGTCAGAACAAAGGCTTATCTTTTCTTTAGATACAGTGGAACCAGGGGGATTAAATGGGGAGATTGACTGGGGATCGCTGATTGGTGAATGAATGGCCCAATGGTTGCTTCGGGGGGTGTGTCTATCATTGTTCTTCGGATTTAAAAAACAGCCTGAGAACGCCGACGCCATCTTTCCACAAAAGTTTTGATTGTGAGTCGGATGACAACGGCGGCCTCGGTGAGTGCTTTTTGATTAAGTACTTTTGAAAAGGTTCATATGGGAGATGGCAGGTAGGATTAGATCTTTCTGCTGTTTCCCTAAGTTGTTTTTTCTTTATCTTTACACACTAGGGAGACCCTTGAGACAGTACGTTTGTACGAAACATGTCGGGTCTGGCTCCCAGGTCAAGCTGTGTGGGTTAAAAGCTAAGTATACCCATAACTTATTTTATAAAAAAGAGATATATATGAAAAAAAGTTATAAAAAGGATAAAAAAGGATAAAAAATGAAAAAATTGTTTAAAACTGTCACAGCACTTAGTTAGGTAAAAATACCGATGATGAGTTACCACGTAAAGCTCCCGTTGTTTTGAATCGAACATAGCGGTGGAGTGGTGGGGCTGAGGTATTTAAGAGGAATTATTTACTCTCTGGATATCCAACCATGTTTATTGTTATTTTTTTTTTTGCCAGCATGCGAATTGAACCTACGCTCCGGAGCTCTAACATGTGCATGCCGGCTTCCCTTCTCTTCCTTCCGAAACCGGAAGTTACGTCCCGTGGGGGGAGAGAAGAGAAGGGAAGCCAGCACGCAGATGTTAGAGCCCGGAGAGAAGCTTATAACTTGCTGCTTTTACTTGCTTCGGGCCTTCCTCACTGTCGGGTCCTGCCTACTTTCTGTTTCCGCAAAGGCAGGACCCGGCAACGAAGAAGGCCCGAAGCAAGTAAAAGCAGCGAGTTGTAAGCTTCCCTCCATCGCTGACCTATGGAAAATAGGTCAGCGATGGAGGGAAGCTTACAACTCCGCCAATGGGAGGAATAGGAAGAGAAATGCTGCTGTTGCACCCAAGGGGGGGGAGAGGGAAGAATGCTGCTGCTGCACCCAATTTTTTTTTTGGGGGGGAGAGAAATGCTGCTGCACCCAATGGGGGTAGGGGGAAGATAAATATTGCTGCTGCTGCACTCAATTTTTTTTGGGTGGAGGGGGGAAGAGAAAAGCTGCTGCACCCAATTGGGGGGAGGGGGAAGAGAAGTGCTGCTGCTGTACCCAAAGGCGGAGAGGAAGATAAGTGCTGCTGCAGCACACCAAATTGGGGAGAGAGAGGGGAAAAGGAAGACCAGGGAAGGGAAAGGAGAGAAAAGAGAAGCTAAGACCATAGGAGGAAGGGAAAGAAAAGGAGCTACCAGAGCATGGAAGGGGGGGATAGATTAGTGCTGCCCGATTCACGATTTGAATCGATTAACCGTTTCACTTCGGGTGAATCGATTCAAATTGGTTCGTTTTTTTAAAAAAATCGGCCTCCCGATTCGGGATGACCAACCCTCCTCCCCGTGCCTTCGGATCTCCTAAAGCAGGAGCAGAAGCTGCCTCTTGCTGGCCATTCGCTGCCGCTCCTGCTTTAGCCTGTCTCAAGGCTCCGCCTCCTACCTTGCACAGGCACCCCCTGCCCTCGCCTGCACAACAATGCACTGCTCACCATGGGCTTTTCAATAGGCAACAGACAGCTGGAAGGAGTAAAACTGGAGATCGTTTCCAAGCGCCTGCTGGTGCCCAGTAGACTTTCAAGATTCTCCTTTCTCTGCATCTTGGCTTTGCTCCTCGCTTGAGAGGCAGGCGACTGTATTCTTGGCCAGAGAAGGGAAGATGGTCTTGGGCAATCGCGGTGGCCAGTGCTGGCTGGGGGCATGTGGGGGCTTTGACATGCTAATAATATGGCTCTGTTTGTTTCTTGCTTCCCTCCAACTGAAGTGTAGATGCGAGTACTCGGTGAAAAGGGGAGAGTGACAGACAGATTGTTTAATTCCCTTTGTTACTTCTATTCCCTCAGTCCCCTGCTGCTGTTTAACCTGTATCTTATTTTTCTCTCTTCGGGCCTCCTGTGCAGGGCTTAGGACCAATTATATATATTTTAAGCACAGTCTGCAAATGAACCTGTTTGCTTCATAGATACAATCTTTAAGAAATTGTTTGCTTGTTGCCATGGCAGAGAACTTGACATACTCCTGGCTATTGCAATGTGTTAAAAACCAGATCTTGTCATTTTGTGGGGGATCGTGGTAAGGCTTAGAGGGCCCTCATAATCAGATTTGGAGGCCACAAGGGCCTTTCCATCCCCACCCTCTGCCCCAGCACAGGGCACAAAATATAAAGGACCTTAAGCCCCCTAGTGGGCTCCTTCCCAGCTCGAGGTGTTAATGGTCAAAACTACCCACAAAACCCTGCCCCCCCTAAGCTTCTCCCCTACCAACGGCTGCACTGAGGGCAAATAGCATACCTTCCATCCTACCCTTGGACTCCAACTCATCGAATGGGACCAGTAATGTTGGGGACAGATGTGATCCTTATTGCTCCTGCTCTGGTGGCTGCTACTGTGAAAATTGTATTGTCTCACCCCTAGCAATAATCCCATAATACTACCACTAGGGCAATAGTAGCCATCAGACCAGGAGCTAGTGGGGGTCACTCCTTCCTGCAAGGTTGCTCAGATCCCTAGAGTCAATTATTAATTGGAGGGGTTGGATGGGATAGGGATGGGGTAATGGGTCTAAAAACAGGACAGGGAGAGAGATGGTGGACAATGGGATGAAGGGAGGGAAGGAACAGGGAGAGAAGTTGGACACAAGGAATGGTTTGAAGGGGGGAATAGAGATACTAGATAGGGTAGTTGGGAAGAGAAAGGGAGAGCTGGTAGACCCTGGGGTGGTTGGAAAGGAGGGACAGATGTTGGATGAAAGGGTAGTTGAGAAAAGGAGAGATGGTGGATCTGGGGATAGTGGGGTCCATCACTGCAGCTGCAGGGATAAAAAACAAAAAAAGGAAAGATGCCAGACCTCTGGGGGAGGGAATGGAAATGGAAGGGGAGGACAGAGATGGAAGATGATGGTTAGCACTGAGAAAGAAGGAGACCCTGGCAAGCGAGTTATCAGAAGACAACCAGAGCCTGGGACCACAAGATTTGAATAATGACCAGACAACAAAAGGTAGAAAAAATAATTTTATTTTCCGTTTTGTGATTACAATATGTCACATTTGAAAAGTGTATCCTGCCAGAGCTGGTGTTAAACCACAAACGTGAGCTAGGATTTAACAGAGAGAAGAAAAGTCTTTTTTGATTGTTTATTTTGTTTACACAACAGCGCCAGTGTGGTTAGGAGAAGGCAAAGGGGGGTGAAGAGGCTATAAAATAAACCCACCAGGGTGTTTGAAAAAAACACCCAATTGGGCAGGAAAATCGAATCGAATCGAAAAACCAATTCAATAGGCTGAATCGAATCGAATCAAAATTTTTTTTCCTAATCGTGCAGTATTAGGATAGATGTCAGGGTATATGGGGGAGAGGGAGGAGAAAGATGTCAGACCAGGAGGAAGGAAGGAGAGAAAGGAAGAAGAGATGCCAGATAATGGAATGGGAGGGGGAGATAGGAGAGGAGAGAGATGCCAGGGCATGGGGGGAGAGAAGGAAAACTAAGGAGACATAAAATGCCAGACCAGAGGGAAAGAAAGGAGAGGAGGTGCCAGAGAAGGAGGGAGAGGGAGAGATATGCCAGGGCATGGGTTGAGAGAAGTGAAGGAGATGCCAGGCCATGGGGTGGGGTGGGAAGGAAGGAAGGAAAGGAGAAGAGAGAGATGCCAGAGCATAGGGGAGGAGGTGGAGACAAAAAAATGGAGAGGGGGTGAAGCTGAAATGAATCATGTACAAAGGAGAGAAAGGGCACAGGATATACAGTTTATTGAAAGGACATAGAAAGAGGGAAGATGCCATATGGAACAGAGAGAGGGTGGACACTGGATGGAAAGGGCAGAGAGGAGGGACAGTGGATGCAAGGGGCAGAGAGAGGGAGGACAGTAGATGGAAGGGGTAGAGAGAGTGAGGGCAGAGGCTGGGTAGAAGGGGCAAAGAGAGTTGCATGGAAGGGAGCAAGGTCAAACGCTGAATAGAAAGAAGAGAGTGAAGAGAATATGATTAAAGCAGAAATGACAAAAGGTAGAAAAACTTTTTTTGTTGTTGCTTTACTTAGAATCTAGTAGTATTGTAACTGTATTGATTAAAGTTTATAAATAGGAAATGGAAATAAGGCAATTTTGGGGGGACTAAACCCCTTTCCTCAGGTCAGGACAGGATACCATAACAGCAGTATACTGTACTGTCTTGAAGAAAGAATTGAAAGCTAATTGAAAAATGGATTAGTCCAATAAAATGGTATTTTCTTATTTCTCATTATTTGTTTTATTTCTATTTGTTAATTTGTAAAGTGGTGATTTTATATAGCAGTTTTTTCAAATTTACATCTACTGTCTTTATATTTTGCACAATATTAGGGTACGTGTCACTGTTTCTGTGATGTTGCATTGTATGCAGAGTCTGGTTTCTTGGTTCAGTTTAACTTTTGTCTACATATTTCTATTTTTAGTTTGTGATTATTCCATATTGGGCAAGGGTGTATCTGTGTTCTATGTGTATGAAAAGGACATGGATTTCTGTTAGCATCAACTGTACAGGATCAATTGACTGTGTAGGATCTGGCTTGTTTAGTTTTACAATGCGTGTGTTGGTGTTCTAGTGCTCACTGCAGTGTTTAAGATGCTGCCTTTTCCTAGGTGCACCCTTATTGTGTGACTCATGGATTATTACTAAAAATACATTTTTTATAGAGAGGAGGGGGTTATTAAAAATGATCAGCACTGGCTTTCATATATACTAGGTACGCCACTGGATTTAATGACCCTATTTAATGACCCCCCCACACACACACACTATAAAGAATTAAATTGAAGTTGTATTAACATCAAGCAGCTTTCAAATAACATTATAAGCAAATAGAAATAAAATATTTTTAATACATTGCTAATTATTACCTGCATCTTTACCTAAACTGTTTTGCCGTAGCTCTCACTATGATCTTTATCTGCTACTTTTTTATTTTGCTCCTTCAAGGTCTCCTTCAAGGCTCAGTAACACCTCTCCATAAATTATGTGGAAGAGGTCTGGAAGTGGGGATTGCATCTATTTCATATCCTCAGTGAGACCTCAGGAAGGAACCTAGTGATCAAAATATTATTAGAGGTGCTGTAGAGCCATTTTTTATGACTGAATTAGCTATATTTATCTTTTTTTTTAGTTGTTTAAATTCATGCAGAAATAAATGGTTAGATTGAACCTAATGACTTCATCAATGCATTTCCCTTTTTTAAACCTCTATACCATTTGAAAGAGGGCAAATATCTAATTATTCACTTCTAGAATTGGATACTTCTTAAATTTAGTAAAAATATTCTGGCACAAGTGTCAAACCTTAAAAAAGGAAGTTATATTGAGCATTGGAAAATAATAACAATTAACTAATACAAATAGTACACATTTAATTTTCCCCACCACCAAATTTCCTCGTCCTACCCCACCCGGCTACTTTTTCATGCCACCCAGCTGGAAAAAATTTCTGGGGAGAGCACTGCATTATGTATTGTTAATAAGATTATATTGTGTGTATATATGAAAAATGAATAGAAAAAATGGTATTACAATTAGTGCTATTATAGGGGTAGGGTCTGGGGCAGAGCTTGCGGGGCCACCCAAACAAAAAAGTATTCTGATGCCTATGGGCCAGGTTCTAGGGACCTGGATTGGCCACTGTGAGGACAGACTACTGAGCTTGATGGAGCACTGGCTATTCTTATGTTTTTATGTTCTCTCCACCACCTCCCTCAGGAGGGCATTCCAGGCATCAACCATGCTCTCTGTGAAAAAGAATATCCTAACATTATTCCTGGTCTACTACCTCGCAACCTCAATTTAGTTCTACCATTTTCCCTTCTCTGAAAAAGATTTTGTTCCATATTAAAACCTTTCAAGTAGTTAAACGTCTGTATCATATAACCCCTATTCCTCCTCTTCTCTAGAGTATACTTATTTAGGTCTCCCAGTCTCTTTTTGTAACTCTTTTGGCACAGACACCCCTACCTTTTTCATTGCCTTCCTCTAGACCGCTTGAAGTCTTTTTATATCCGTAATCATATACAGTCTCCAAAACTGAATACAATACTCCAAGTAGCGTCTCACCAATGACTTGTACAGGGACAGCAACACCTACTTTCTTCTACTGGTTGTGCCTCTCTCTATACAGTCTAGTATCCTTCTGGCTACAGGCACCACCTTGTCATACTGTTTTATCCCATTCAGATCCTTAGATACTGTCACTCCAATGTCCTCTCCCCATCCTTACATATCAGCCTCTCACTTCCCAGCACATATGGCTCCCTTAGATTTCTACTTTCCAAATACATCACCCTGTACTTCTTGCACTCAATTTTAATTGCCAAAGATTATGCTATTCTTTCAACATTTGCAGATCTTTTTTCATGTTTTCCACTCCCTCCAGGGTGTCCACTCTGCTACAAATCTTGGTATCATCCACAAAAGAACAAACCTTACCCTTTGGCAATGCCATTCACAAACATATTGAACAGAATCGTCCCCAGTACCAATCCTTGAGGCACTCCACTACTTATCTTTCCTTCCTCCAAGTGAATTTTATTAACTGCCACCCTCTGGCATCTGTACGTCAAACAGTTAAGAACATAAGAACTGCTGTACTTGGACAGACCGAATGTCCATGAAGTCCAGTATTCTGTTTCCAACAGTGGCCAAACCAAGTCTCAAGTATCTAGCAAGATCCCAAATAGTAAAACAGAATTTATGCTGCGTATCCTAGGAATAAGTGGTGGAATTCCCCAACCATCTCAATAATGGCTTATGGTCTTTTCTCTTAAGAAATTATCTAAACCTTTTTAAAAAACCTCGATACATTAACTGATTTCACCACATTTTCTGGAAAAGTATTCCAGAGTTTAATTACATTTTGTGTGAAGAAATATTTTCACCAGTTGTTTTTTCAAAATCTATTACTTAGTAGCTTCATTGCATGCCCCCTAGTCCTAGTATTTTTGGAAAGAGTAAACAAGCGATTCACTCCTTTCAATATTTTATAGACCTCTATCATATCACCCCTGAGCTGTTTCTTCTCCAAGCTGAAGAGCCGTGGAGGGGCATAATAAAAAAACCCAACATCTAAGTCCCCTTTTGGCCTAAGGCCCTAAATTCTGAAAGTAGCACCAGGGAAAATGTCCATTCTAAAAAAAAAACCCCGTCTAAAATGAGGTTTTTTTTAAAGAATGGCCTACCTCTACGTTCAGCAGTTTAAACGCCCAGACCACCACCATATCTAAACTTACAACACATTATCAACCAAAAAATAGCCTTAAGTCCCAAACGCCCAAAACAAGACCTTTTAGGCAAAGGAGTGGCCAGTCCTTTGCCTAAAAACTGGATTCTGTAACCGGCATCTGTCAAAACCAACACCGGTTACAGAATACTCACACACACACACGCCCCCCACAACAATTGCGGCAGGAGAGATGGCTCATCGCCCCTGACGCGATTGCCCCACCCCCGAACTGCCGCGACCTGCAGCAGGAGAGATGCCCAATATCTCCTGCCGCGGTTCATGGCAGTTTGGGGGAGGGGTGATTGTGATCGCGGGAGGACAGATGCCCAATCTCTCCTGCCACGATCCACCCCCAAACCAATACTGGCAGGAGGGAGCCCAACCCCTCCTGCTGAGGCATGACCCCCGTGACCCCCCACCCCCTTAAAATACAGGAAAGATGGATCCCAGGCCCTCCTGCCCATGATGCATCCCCCCCACACCGCCCCCCCAAACCCCTGATCACCCCCGAATCCCACAACCCCCGACCACCCACACTCCACCCCCCTTCACTTACATTAGTTGGACGGACAGGTCCCAAGCATACACCCAGCAGACCTGCCATCCTCCGAATGGCAGACCTTAGGGCCTGATTGGGCCAGGCATTTAAGGCCCCACACACAGGAGAGGCCTTAGGCACCTGGCCAAATCAGGCTCTAAGGCCCGCCATTTGAAGAATGGCAGGCCTGCCAGGCAGAAGGGCTTGGGACCCGTCCATCCAACTAATGTAAGTGAAGGGGGGTGTCGGGGATGGAGGGTGGTCAGGGGTTGCGGGGTTCATTGGGGATTCCAGGGGACGGTCATGGGGGGTGCATCGTGGGCAGGAGGGCCAGGGATCCCTCCTGCCCATATTTTAAGGGGGGTGGGGAGTCGCCATGGGCAGTAGGGGTTGGGCTCCCTCCTGCCCATATTTTACGGGGGGGAGTCGCAGTGGGTAGGAGGGGTTGGGCTTGATCCTGCCCATATTTTAAGGAGGGTTGGGGGGTTGCAGGGCTCATGCCTCGGTAGGAGGGGTTGGGATCCCTTATGCCAGAAGGGCAGGATTAACCAATAGGCCAAGTAGGCACGTGCCTAGGGCCCGAAATGGTCAGGGGGGCCCGATGAAGGAGGGCATCAACATTGTTTTTTCCAAATGGCGATTGGCCCCTCCAGCATCGATCGGCAACGGGGGCCCCCCCGATCAGCAATGCGGCCCCCTGATCGACAATGTGGGCCCCCCCGATCGGCAATGCGGGCCCCACCCTGATTAGCAAAGCGTCCCCCCATCAACGGAAAGTAAGACAAACAAGCAACCTGGGTAAGAAAGGCAACGGGAACTGTAATTGTGCAAGCGGTGCTGCTTGCCCAAAGCGTCCCTCTGACGCAGCTTCCTGTTTCCACCTGGACGCATGGTGGAGTGGGGCGGGGCAGAGGGCCCAGTGTACTTGTGTGCCTAGGGGCTCTCGATGAATTAATCCTGCCCTGCCTGCCGGTATTGGTTCGGAGGTGGGGGGTGGATCGCGGCAGGAAAGATTGGGCATCTCAACTGCCACGGGTCATGGCAGTTCTGGGGTGGGGCGATCGCGATTGCAAAAGGTGAGATGAGGCATTTCTCCTGCCACAATTGTTGCGGTGGGGGTGGGCAGGTTGCCTGGGATGCTGAACTGATTGCGGCAGCCGCGATCAGCTCAGCAGCCCCTTTTCGGAACTTATACCTGTTTTGACTTGTTTTAAGTCAAAACATATAAGTTCCGACTGGGCAACCTGCTCAAGATTTTTGGTTATACTTGCTATACGACTTAGTCTAGGTCGGCCCACCTCCCACCCATTCCCCTCCTCTAAAAATGCCTCTTTTCACTGTAGGTGTTTAGAGGCAGGGGAAAGGCCTAAGCTGGTTTTAGATACGTCTAAAACCAGCTTTGATTATTGGTACTTGGGTGATCTGGCTTTTTGATTGTCCAAATACCGATTTAGGCCACTTTTTGGATGTTTTTTTTTAAAATTATTATGAGCCCCCTAACCTTTCATCATAGGGAAGTAATCCCATCTCTTTTATCATTTTCATTGCCCTTCTCTGTACCTTTTTTAATTCCGCTATATCTTTTTTGAGATATGGCGACCAGAATTGAATACAGTATTCGAGGTGCAATTCCTTAGAGCAATAGAAGAACATTATAACATTTTCATCTTTATTTTGCATTCTTTTCCTGATAATTTCTAACATTCTATTTGCTTTCTTAGCTGCCACTGCACATTGAGGTGATGGTTTCAACGTATCCTCAACGATGACACCTAGATCATTTTCCTGGGCATTAACTACTAAAGTGGAACCTGCATCACGTAGCTATAGTTTGGGTTCCTCTTTTTATCACATGCATCACTTTGCACTTGCTCACATTACATGTCGTCTGCCATTTTGATGCCTGGTCTCACAATCCTCTTGCAATTTAACAGCTTTGAACAACTTTGTGTCATCAGCAAATTTAATTACCTCCTATCCCATGACTTTCTAATTTCCTCAGAAATCTTTCATGAGGTACTTTGTCAAATTCCTTTTGAAAATCCAAATATACAATTTCAACTGTTTATATAATCGTTTACATCTATCCATATTATCATTATTCTTTCACTATTTACATGGGTTGTAATCCATTGTAACATAGTAAATGATGGCAGATAAAGACCTGAACAGTCCATCTAGTCTGCCCATTAGTTATACCCATTACAAATACATGATTAAATTAACTTGTCTCTTCTTTGACATTTCAGGGTCATAGACTGTAAAGGCCACCTGGTGTTGTCTTAAGTTCCTTCCTGTTAAGGGGGAGTCCGGCGCCGACGCTGTTGATGACGTGGTGCGGGTGGGCAGAGCTAACTCTCGTTGCTTACCCGCTCCTACTGTTCCCTGCTTCCTCCTTCCTGCCTCTCCAAACTCTAAAAAACTCTTTCTTCAGCTATCGCCCGCTCTGCCTGCCTCCACGCGGTTTACACCTAAGAGACACAATATAAATATCAGGCTGAGATAGATTTGTTATTACATATCAGATCCATGTGGTGCATAAAGTGATGCATTCCGTAGGTTATATATTTAATGGCAATGATGGTAACTATGTTTCATTTGCAGATTTTATTTAGTAGTAATATAATTAATTTTTATTCTATATATTTTTTTTCTTATTTCTTCTTCTTTTTCATCTTAATTTTCGTAATGTCACAATATATCACATTACACAATGCATTAAAGTGATACATTCCATACAGAAACATGGTCACGATTAAGATGTCAACCAAGTTTTCATTGGCAGATTTTATTTAGCCTTAACACATTTATGTTTGCTCCATTTAATGGTATTGCATTACATCTTGCAAGTTTGAACAGAAACCATTTTTGTAAAATGGTGTCTTAAATAGGTTTAGAATAATGGCAATATACTTTCCTTTAGAAAAAAGGCATAAAAAAAAATGGCGGAGCATGAGTTCATTATTATGAATATACAATTAGATCACATCATAAAGCAAGACCTCAACTTATTATGTCCTGATTGGTTTAGTTTTCACTTTGTGCAATCAGCAACCTACAAACTCTATCACAAGAGACACGTGGTAAGTTTTCATTCTGTTTAATTTATATATGAGGGTAGACATAAAATATAAAGATATACGCTTAGTTTTATAATTTGGTGCACTTTTGAATAATGTGCCAGCAATTTTCCTTTTTTCCAAGATTGAGTTATTTTTTGCCCCACTCTGTCAAGTGCGTCAATGCTCTAAACAATCACGGCAAGTTTTCAGTCCGACAGTGTGTGATACCATGCACAAATTTCCTATGTTTGGTTTTAGTTTCATGCTGTTGAGTACAGCAGAAATTTTGAAGTAGTACGTTATTCAATATCATCCAGTCATTCATGGTTACATCAACAAAAAGTGAGTAATAAAAATCTCAATCATACACCTTTAATCACACACCAGTAGGCACAATCACTATATTTAGTATATATCATCGGCTTCTTTTAATCCAGGTCAGCCATACGCTTGATCAACTCCATATCTTGAAGAACATGTGGAAGGGCATAATCGAAAGGGACATCTAAGTCCATTTGCATCCAACTTGCAAGTCATCCAAAGTAAAAAACAGATTAAGACACATTTTCGAAAAATACGTCCAAAATTTTTTTTGTTTCGAAAATCGTCTAATTATACGTCCTGCCGATCAGATCGTCCAAGTCACTAAAGCGTCCATCTTTATACCACATTTTCGTCCAAGTCCAAAATGCCTAGAACAAGCCCTGTTGGACGTGGGAGGGGTCTGCAAAGTGATGGACTGCACACCCAGACATGGCACCTAAATAGTGGGGTACCTTACAGGGCACTGGTGTGAACTTCACTAAAAGGGTGCCATGTCTTCTTCTCACTACAGCTCCCTTATAGGTCATGGTGAGCCCCCCAAACCACCTCCTGAATCCCCTAGACCCACTTATCTACCACCCTAATAGCCCTTATGGCTGCAGGAGCCACTTATATGCCAGTAAAAGAGGGTTTGGAGGGTATATAGAGGAGTGCACATGTTTCAGTATCAATGCAGTGATTAGAGGGGCTTATGGGCATGGGTCCTCCTCTCTATGGGTCCCTAACCCACCCCCCAAGACGACTTAAACCGCCTCTGTGCTGGATGACTAGGCTTTCCTATGCCAGGCAGCCAGGTGATGATGGTCTGGAGGCTGAATTTTAAAGGTGTGATTAATATTTTTATGGGGTTGGGGGTGGTCGGTGATCACTGGGGTAGTGTGTGGGGGTCTGTTTTATGTGTTTGTAATGCTTATCTGGTGACTTTAGGTGGGTTTTTGGTCTAAGTCACAACGTTCTGTCGATCCCAGCCTGTATAACTTTCGGTTATACATGCTGTACAACTAAGTCTAAGCTGGCCCACGTCCCGCCCAACTCCCACCCTCGACACTCCTCCTGAAACGCCCCATTTAGCTTTGGTCATTCAGTGGCACTATGAAGGCCTAGGTCATTTAGAAATACGTCCAAAACCCGTTTTTAGTATCGGCATTTGGATGTATTTGAGAAATATTCGTCCAAGTGCCGACTTATGCCGGATTTTGGATGTTTTTCTCTTTTGATTATGAGCCCCATAATATTTTCATTCATTTAAATATGTGGTTCACATTTCCTCTCTTATATAGGTAATTATTTACACAGCATGCAAATTTTGCAATGATAATAGATTTTCACCTCATAGTGACATCCTTGATAATATGACTTTTCAGGAAAGATTTTGTGTTTCAACATCAGTTTCATAAGTAGCACCATGTCTGTCATACACCAAAATCAGTTACTTCACGTTTTAGTTTTTGAAGATGTCACTAGCATGCACCTGTCATGTGCGCACATCTTTGCATTCGGACCATGGTCCTTTACCATGTTTTTTTACCATTTTAACCTTTCTTATGGTCCATTTTTTAAAATCATTTTAACCTCTCTTATGGTCCATTTTCTAATGTGGTTATAATTTGTTTGTCGTTTTTTCCTTTATTCTTTTGTCCACATTACATCATAGATGTTAGCACGCTCCCATCATCCTCATAGTAGTAGGACACGCAAGCCCCCGAATTCTTTCACTTTTGGTCAACCGCTGACACTTGCAGCCACATGTGTCGCTAACTTGTGACTGCATAAGTACTCTATTTTCAAGGCTTCTATTTTGGGGGGGGTTATATCTCTGGCGTTCTATATTTTTACATGACATAGGATTCTATGTAATATGGTTTCTTTTATTTTTTTATTCCTCTTCTCTTTTTATCTTCTCCTTTCTTTCAGTTTCATTGATCCAGCAAAGATCTAGGTATGCCTACAATAGCCCTTCAGTTGTTTTGCACGCACATCTCTGGTGTGATTATTGTTGGAATTCAGCAGTGCCACGTTTTGTTTGTTTTGTATTGTTCTTCTTGTTTTAGTTGCACTTCACTTCATATGCTCAGCATGGCCACTTATTTTCAAAAACTGCCTTTGTTATATTTCATTCTTTTATTTTTAATGATCTTTTATTTGAATTTATATGCATATCATAAATGACACCATAGTACTTGTTTACCCATAAAGTCTTTTCGTTTTTGGTGTTTGAATAGGCATCCATACATAGCTTTGAATAATTGGCGTCATCCAGATAACTATCAATATGTACTCATGGTTTTATTTTATTTTTGTATGTTGATATGTACTGTATATGCATACAAAAATCTTGGGTACAATAAGTGTATGCTTGACATTCATATGTAATTATATTCAAATTTAAATGTGTTTGTTCTATAAATACTCTTTTTTTATTTCAAAATAATTTATTTTGTTGTGCTCAGTCACCTCCACCCGGTCATATCATAGCAGATATACTGACCATGATCATTTGAAACAAAAAAAAAAAAAGAGTATTTATAGAACAAACACATTTGGTATGTGTATGCACACATACCATGCTTTCTGTACTTCACCATGGGGCTCATAATCAAAAAATAAATTCATCTAAAAACCCACCTAAATCGGTACTTGGATGATCTATAAGACAAGTCATCAAAGTGCTGATAATCGAAACGGGTTTTAGACGTATCTAAA
This sequence comes from Geotrypetes seraphini, assembly GCF_902459505.1. Lineage (NCBI taxonomy): Eukaryota > Metazoa > Chordata > Amphibia > Gymnophiona > Dermophiidae > Geotrypetes > Geotrypetes seraphini. The sequence continues at coordinate 116,612,759 of NC_047094.1, forward strand.
AATGACTTAGACCTTGTCAGTGCTGCTGTGTTCACAGAAGAAAATCCTGGAGAAGGACCGAGATTGTCTAGCAAAGTTACACGAGGAAATGGAGTAGATTCTGTGCCGTTCATGGAGGAGGGTGTTTATGAGCAACTTGAAAAACTGAAGGTGGACAAAGCGATGGGACCAGACGGGATCCATCCCAGGATACTAAGGGAGCTCAGAGAGGTTCTGGCGAGTCCTATTAAAGACTTGTTCAACTAATCTCTGGAGACGGGAGTGATTCCTGGAGATTGGAGGAGAGCGGATGTGGTCCCTATTCATAAAAGTGGTCACAGGGATGAAGCAGAAAACTACAGGCAGGTGAGCCTCACTTCAGTTGTTGGAAAAATAATGGAAGTTTTGCTGAAAGAAAGGATAGTGTACTTCCTTGAATCTAATGGGTTACAGGATCCGAGGCAACATGGCTTTACAAAAGGTAAATCGTGCCAAACGAACCTGATTTAATTTTTTGATTGGGTGACCAGAGAGCTGGATCGAGGACATATGCTAGATGCAATTTACTTGGATTTCAGCAAAGCCTTTGATACAGTTCCTCATAGGAGGCTGTTGAACAAACTTGAAGGGCTGAAGTTAGGACCCAAAGTGGTGAACTGGGTCAGAAACTGGCTGTCGGACAGACGCCAAAGGGTGGTGGTTAATGGAAGTCGCTCGAAGGAAGGAAAGGTGAGTAGTGGAGTCCCTCAGGGATCAGTGCTGGGGCCAATCCTGTTCAATATGTTTGTGAGTGACATTGCTGAAGAGTTAGAAGGAAAAGTGTGCCTTTTTGCAGATGATACCAAGATTTGTAACAGAGTAGACACCGAAGAGGGAGTGGAAAATATGAAAAAGGATCTGCAAAAGTTAGAGGAATGGTCTAATGCCTGGCAACTAAAATTCAATGCAAAGAAATGCAGATTAATGCATTTGGAGATTAATAATAGGAAGGAACCGTATATGCTGGGAGGAGAGAAGCTGATATGCATGGACGAGGAGAGGGACCTTGGGGTGATAGTGTCCGAAGATCTAAAGGTGAAAAAACAGTGTGACAATGCAGTGGCTGCTGCCAGAAGGATGCTGGGCTGTATAAAGAGAGGCGTAGTCAGTAGAAGAAAGAAGGTGTTGATGCCCCTGTGCAGGTCATTGGTAAGGCCCCACTTGGAGTATTGTGTTCAATTTTGGAGACCATATCTGGCGAAGGACGTAAGAAGACTTGAGGCGGTCCAGAGAAGGGCGACGAAAATGATAGGAGGCTTGCGCCAGAAGACGTATGAGGAGAGACTGAAAGCCCTGAATATGTATACCCTAGAGCAGGGGTGCCCACCCTTTTTGGGCTTGCGAGCTACTTTTAAAATGACCAAGTCAAAATGATCTACCAACAATAAAATTTAAAAAACACACAACGCACACTGTACGCATAGAAAATGTTAATTATCATTCCTAATCCAGGGTTTTTCAAAGAGGTCAAAGCAGATGACTCTATGCACTATCACCTCAGTAACAACCATACAAAAATAGACAAATATACCCCCCTCCCTTTTTACTAAACCACGACGCTCATAGGCTCCCTGCGCTAAAAAACTCTATTGCGGTTTAGTAAAAGAGGACCTTAGTGTAAAATATAGACAGCAGATATAAATTCAGACACATTTTGATCACTAAATTTAAAATAAAATCATTTTTCCTACCTTGTCTGGTAATTTCATGAGTCTCTGGTTGCACTTTCTTCTTCTGACTGTGCATCCAATCTTTCTTCCCTTCTTTTAGCCTGTATGCTTCCTCTCCTCCAGACCTCGTTCCCTCCAACTTTTCCTTCCTCTTTCCCTGCCCTTTCTTTCTCTCTGCCTCCCTTTCTTTTTTTTCTGTTTCTCTTTTTTCCTTCTGTCTCCCTGCCTGCCCTTTTCCTTTCTTTCTCCCTGCCCTCCCCCAAGCCACTGCCACTGCCATCGGGGACCAGGACTCAAACCGCCACCAATAACAGGCCCGAAAGCCGACGACGCCCCAAGCTCTCCCTGCTTCGGCCGACAGCATTCCTCTCCCCGACGTCAATTCTGCCATCGGGGAGAGGAAGGCTGATTGGCCCAAGATCGCGATCGACCTATTGGGGGAAATGCTGTCGGGTCCTGCCTTCGCGGAAACAGAAAGTAGGCAGGACCCGGCAGCAAGAAGAGCAAATACTTCACTAACCTGTCTCCCGCCTTAGCCCATAGCGAACGCTTGCTTCAGGGCTCTCAACATGTGCATGCCGGCTTCCCTTCTCCCCCCCCCCCCCCCCGGACATAACTTCCGGTTTCGGAGGGAAGAGAAGGGAAGCCGGCACGCACACGTTAGAGCCACAGAGCATAAGTTCACTACAGGCTGAAATCTCCAAGCCGGTTTTTTTTTTTGTTTTTTTTAATGTTCAGCAGCGGCGGCAGCAGCAGATGTCAGCTGGGCGGACCGCCCAGCTAAAAGGCCCTAGAGAGAACACTGGAGAGGAAGGCTGATCGGCCCGGTAGATCCGGACGGCAACACGAGTCTATCACGGAACCCGGGATGGGCTTCGCGATTGACTCGCGTTGCCTTCCTGAGCTACTGGTCGATCGCGATCGATGTGTTGGGCACCCCTGCCCTAGAGGAAAGGAGAGACAGGGAAGATATGATTCAGACGTTCAAATACTTGAAGAGTATTAACTTAGAACAAAATCTTTTTCAGAGAAAGGAAAATGGTAAAACCAGAGGACATAATTTGAGGTTGAGGGGTGGTAGATTCAAAGGCAATGTTAGGAAATTCTACTTTACGGAGAGAGGGTGGTGGATGCCTGGAATGCGCTCCCGAGAGAGGTGGTGGAGAGTAAAACTGTGACTGAGTTCAAAGAAGCGTGGGATGAACACAAAGGATCTAGAATCAGAAAATAAGATTAAATATTGAACTAAGGCCAGTACTAGGCAGACTTGCACGGTCTGTGTCTGTATATGGCCATTTGGTGGAGGATGGGCGGGGGAGGGCTTCAATGGCTGGGAGGGTGTAGATGGGCTGGAGTAAGTCTTAACAGAGATTTCAGCAGTTGGAACCCAAGCACAGTACAGGGTAAAGCTTTGGATTCTTGCCCAGAAATAGCTAAGAAGAAAAATTAAAACATTTAAATGGAATCAGGTTGGGCAGACTGGATGGACCATTCGGGTCTTTATCTGCCGTCATCTACTATGTTACTATGTTACTGTACAACTAGAGCTAAAAGGAATGTTTTATGAGGATTGGTGAGGGCAGGATTTGGGCGGGAAGTGGGCTGATCTATACTTAGTTGTACTGCAAGTATAACTGAAACTTTAACGAGGCTGCCTGGACAGAACTTGTACGTTGTGACTTAGGCCATGTAAAAACAGGTCTAAGTGGCACAAAGGTATCCAAAGTGACCAGATAAGCACTACAGACACAAAGTACAGACCCCCACACACTGCCCCAGTGATCTCTGACCCCCCTCCCTCTACAACACTTTAAAAATCATAATAAAAACATACACATCTGCCTCCAGAATATCAGCACCTGGCAGCCTGGCATAGGAAAGCCTAGTAGAGCTGCACAGAGGTGGCTTAAGTGGTTTTGGGGGTGGGTTAGTGAACCATGGAGAGGAGGACCCAGGCCCATAAGGAACTCTAATCACTGCATTCATGGTGAAAAATGTGCACCCCTCAAAAAAACCCTAACCCCTTTATACTGCCATATAAGTGGCTTCTGCAGCCATAAGGGCTATTGGGGTGGCAGACAGGTGGGTCTAGTAGGTTCTGGGGAGTTTGGGGGGGGTCTCACCATGACCTATAAGGGAGTTGTGGTGAGATGTTTATGTGGCACCCTTTTTGTGAAGTTCACAGCAGTACTCTGTAAGGTACCCCACTACTCTGGTGCAATGTTCAGATATCCAGTCCATCACTTTGCTGACCCCCATCCATATCCAAAAGGTTTTATTCTGGGCGTTTTTTACTTGGACAAATTTTTAGACGAGAATGGGGTATAACGATAGACGACAGCGGTCTGGACGATCAAATAGCTGGTCGTCCAACTAGATGATTTTCAGGGGGAAAAATATTTTGTATGTATTTTTCGAGAATAGACATTTTACTTAGCCGACTTTGGGTGACTAGTGACTAGGCGAAAACAGACTTAGATGTTTCTTTTGATTAAGCCCCTCTTTGTGGGGGGGTTTTCAGTATGGTGCTTTTGGTTTCTGATACACATATCTGCAAAGACTTTATGGCACATTGTTTGTATTTTTGCTGCATTTTTATATTTCTATATTGTCATATTTTTATAATTTGTGTTTGTAGTTTAATTATGTTTATAATCATCTGTGTTTTTGATGCATACATGTTTGTTACATTATGTTTTTAGTGTCCCCTGATGAAGGCATAGTTTTATGCCGAAACTTGGATCCTTGTTGGAATGGTTTATAAAGCTAAATTGGTTGACTAGGATATCTCTCTTGCCTTCTGTTTTTCTTTTTTTGGTATGTTTTCTATGTTTGGTATGTTTGTTTTTATACACCATTCTTTCAAATAAACTCATAATATGACATAGGTGGCCACTGTAGGTTTGATTTATTGTATTTTTCACACTTAATGTATATGTCGTCTAGGATGAAACCATACTCCTAATTATTGCTTCTTATTTGCCTTACACAAATATATATGTTTTATAAGAAAATTCCCCTTGGTTTCTCTTTTGGTTCCTGTATGTTTTATGAGTAGAATCCCTATTTTTCTTTATCTTATGTTTTCTTTTTCTTCTCCTTTTTCCTTCTTTCTATTTTCTTTTTCATTTTTCTTTTACTCTTCCTTTTTTCCTTCTTTTTTCCCCTTTTCTTTCCTCTTTCTTCTCTTCTGTCTCTCTTTTTTCACCTCCCTTTTCCCTCTTTTTTTTTCTCATTTCTCTCTTTTCCTTTCTCTTTCCTTTCCCTCAGATTTCCTTTCTTCTTTTCCTCTTTTTAAAGTTTTCATTATTTTTCTCTAACAGTGGCTCCATTAATATAAGTTTTCAATAATTCTTTGACATTTCTACAACTAATATTCAGCTATGTCTATTCACATCCAAACTTCATTACATTATATGTTATATGAGATTTAGATAATGTAATCTGATCATTATATTTTATAAGTCCATTGTAATATTTTGTGAATTATGTTCTATTTGATAAGTCTTTGTAAGTCATAATGAAAGTGACTGATCCTCCAGTTTTAATTTTTAATTTCATTGTTTATAATTGTTTTAATTTGTTATTTTTATACATGAATAATAAAGGTCTCCATATTTTAAAATTAATTTTTTAATGTTATTGTAATAGAGTAGGGCAGCTTGCCCAGGAAAAGGGTTGCACAGAATGATCACACTCTGGGCATTCAAGAAAAAAACTCTTTAATTCCAAAGTAGTGCAGAGCCTGTTTCTTCATAGGCTCCTCTAAGTTTGTGTTCTTTAAAAGAAAACTGTAGGCTTTTCCCCAGTCTTTTCCCAAACACAAGTCCTGTTCTTCAGAGGGCTTGACACGCCCCAAACAGTCTTTATTCTATGTGCAGGAAACAGGCAGCAGTTGTTTTCAGATCTTGGTTCCAGGTCTTAACAGGCACTAGAACAAAGGTAGGGTTTTTTAAAAGCAGTAGAGTCTTACCTCCTACAAACTCTGTCTGTGCCAGACCCTTCAACCAGCTTCTCTAGCTCCTAGGTTCCCTCTAGCACACCTCTCCTTCTGGGTCTGGCTCAGCCTTTTAAGTTCCCCTGAGTCACTTCCTGGTTTCCTACTTTTCTTCCTTCTCCCCCTTCCTGAGGAAACCTCTTTCTCACTGTTGCTGTGGTTGTGAGACAATTTAGTCAAAAGGGAGAGTGCCGAGTTTTCCTGAGGTTTATTCTGAGTCTGTGCAGTTATATTAACTCTTGATGTTTTTATCATTCATATTTTCATGTTTTATGATATTTAAATTATTGTCCTATGTTTAATCTCTATGTATCGTCATGTTTTATATTTTGTGTTTTGTCTCTGCAATTCAACCTATTCAGGGTACGTTAGACTTGGTTTCATAGGATGTTATTGCTGATTGCAATGTATATTATGTCATTTTATGTTAGTTGTATACATTTCTGCTTTTTCATATAACACACACTTGAGGCAGTTTGTTGGTTTTTTTTAATAGATCTGAGGCAATTTATCTTTTATTAAAACCATTACAATTGTTAATATTATTTTAGGTTTTAAGATTGTTTCACACCATTGATTATGCATAATATTCATGTTATTTCTGTTTGTCAAATATGTTTATTATTAGACTTCTGAGGCAGGCCTTCTAGGCCAAAACAATCATGTTGTGTCTTGACTATATAATAAAGAAATGTAGCAACAGAAGTCACCTTTGTTATTGTTTTTTTGCTTATGTATATGTTCTGTCATGTTGTTCTTTATAATAGTTTCTAACATTTTGCCCACCACTGATGTCAGTCTCACCGATCTATAATTTCTCAGATCACCTCTGGAACCTTTTTAAAAAATCTGCATCATGTTGGCCACCCTCCAATAGCTCTGTAAGTTAATTTTTCAATTCTGTCAGCAGTCTTGAGATGTATACTATCCAGACCAGGTGATTTGCTACTCTTCAATTTGTCAAATTGACCCATTACATTTTCCAGCATTACAGAGATTTGTTTGAGTTTCTCTGGTCCATCAGAATTGAATAAAAATGAAACAGAAAAGTCATACATACCCCATGCAGTAGATACATAAGCAAAAAAAGTAACAGGAAAGTCGTACTCCACACAGTAGATGCACAAGCAGAGAAAAGTGAGGATGAAAGGATATTTCTTCCTTAGGAACACACAATCTTTATTGGAGAATCACATAAAGTGGATCACAGCTCAGCTCGACACGGCCAGTGTTTCAATGCACAAACAATGTGTCTTCATCAGGAGTCTACAAATTAAAATGCAGTACATCAATTTCTTAAAAATATCATATATAAATATCTTAAATATAAAACATTCCATTAATATAATACTATACTCAGATCAAAAAACAAAAATAAACAAATATCTATTTAAAATAGTGTGTACCATAACGAAAACCCTAAAGAGGCTGCTCCTGAAAGGACAGAAGCTGAGGCAGAGGCAATGTGTACCAACCTTTGGACAGGGGCAGAGAGAGCTACCGACAACCCTGGAACTGAGGCAGAGAGGACTACCGATAACAAAGGAGGAGTTCAAAGTAGATATTCCTATCATAAATCTGTCATGAAATTACTATTAGGGCATAAATATTTCTTTTGTTTCATATATATTGTGAACTTAACATACATTTTGATAATGTACAGATATACCTTTAAATGACATACAGACAAGGGTGCTGCAAAATGGTCTTAATTTTGTTCCTACTCACAAGTATAATGCCTTTGTCTAGGATTTATTCCATTTTTCAAGGGAATCTATTGAATTTTTTTCTAGAAAATCCAATATTCATAGAGAATCTTCCATTGTAAAGAAATCCTCTAAGTGGATTCCTCCCAGCATTAAATATTCCATTATTGACACACTTTCCAAATGCGTAGAGAGTGACCTTACCACATTAGAAATCAAGAAGAAACGATGATATTTCAATTTGAGTAAAGAAGTATACAGAGTAATACATAGCCTTTCCAAAGATCATAAGTAGTATAATGGGTACACCTCGTGTCAAAATAATTGACAGCTGTCAGAGATAAGGATCGACCAATCAGCGTTCACTTCCGGGTTAAGCCCTGCCCACACCACACCCCACTCTCTGCCCATGCCCCGCCCCTCCCATAGGAATGAATTGTGGTAGCTCTGCCCATGCCCCCCCGCCCATGGCCCCACCCCTCATGCCCCGCCGCTCCCATAGGAATGAATGGTAGTCCTGCCCATGCCCCACCCCTGTCCATGGTCCCGCCCCGGAAATGCACTTTCTGATCACATCACCGGAAATGGGGGCGTGTTTGACCCCGGAAATACGCTTTCTGATGACATCACCGGAAATGGGAGTGCCTGCCCTACTGAAAGTGCACATTCTGATGACGTAGGCGGAAATAGGGTAAATGAAGTGTCGGAAATGCGCTTTTCTGACCATGTAGGCGGAAATAGGGAAAACAGACTTAGTCAAAACCCCCGGAAATGATGTGGCCAGAAAAAGAAGTGTCTTTATTTTAACAGTTTTTTAGTTAAAAGACAGGATTTAAGAGCTCATGGATAGAGCAGATCACAAAACAAAAGATATTCACAAAATCCTGTTTTTAAAACAGACCAGGGGCAGAAACAATTGAGAAAAGGTTGCATTTATTTATTTTTCTTTTCTGGTTTTAACACACTTTCAGTAGGAATTCTGAGCTAATGGTTAATGGGGCCAGCTCCCCTATTGTCATGGTAACAGCTGATAAGCCCCTTGCAGCCCCCCTGATAAAGCCAAGGGGGGGGGGGGAGAGGTGGAGGTGTGTTTAAACATGTCCCAGCCCCCTACTGTTGTCTTAACAATCTGAAAAAAAAAAAAACAGCTGTCACCTAACAGGGGTCTGTTAAAAAGGCAGAGTTTTAAGATCTATTTTTTTATTTAGAGCTAAGATGTCAGAGCTGAATGGAACATAAAAGAATCTTTATTGAAGCAAATTTATTATGATCCATACGCGGCAGGAAGCTATGGAGGCATTAACCCTCTACTTCAAGCGGCTAAAAAGAGCGATATTACAGTCCGGAGAAAAGACGTAGTGGACTGGGTAACCGGTCAAAACGCATACAATTTACACAGACTGGCTAGAATCCATTTTAAAAGAAATAAAACAATGGTGTCGGAAGTTGACAGACAGTGGCAAAGTGACTTAGTCGACATGTCAGCCTTTGCCCGTTGTAACAATGGTTACAAATACATCTTAATGGTAATAGATATCCTGTCAAAATATGCATGGGTCGTGAGTTTAAAAACAAAAACCGGTCACGAAGTTACCAAAGCCTTTGAAACAATATTTAATTTAGGGCGTACACCTGAAAAACTTCAAACAGACAAGGGTAAAGAATTTTTAAATAAGTCTCTGAAGAATTTATTAAAACAAAAAGGTATTAGCCATTTTGTGACCCATAATGATGTTAAAGCAGCTGTAGTGGAAAGATTTAACAGGCCTTTACAGCTCATTGGTTCATCCTTCTTGCAGTCCCCCTGATAAAGTCAAGCGATTATGGATTTTTTGGATCATAATAATATTAATGATTTCTCCCCTCTCACTATTTGGGAGAGTTTGAAATCTGTGCTATGGGAAAAATTATATCTATCGTGGCCCATAAAAGGAAGAGTAGGGAGGCGGAGGAGTGAACTTTGCGGGAGGAGCTCTCAAGACAAGTGGCGGCTCACCAAACAGGCGTGGAGAGTGCGGATACTCAGTGGAGGATTAAGGAGCTTAGGATGAGCTTGGGCAAATGGGAGGATGAGACCTTTCAATTTAACTTGGAACATCTTCATCTCCAATACTTTGAGTCTGGTAATAGAGCGGGAAAAGTTCTGGCTCATAGGCTGAAAATGAGACAAACTCAGTCTAATATCATGTCTGTTAGAGATTATCATTGACATTTGCTCTCTGAGGATGAGCAGATTCAAGCAAGATTTTATGACTTTTATCAGGATTTATATATACCGGAACAGCAAGGATCAGAGGAGGAGATGTTTTCTTATTTGGGAGAGTTGAAGGTCTCTTCTTTGCCTACTTCCTTGTCGCAAGCGTTAGATGCGGACGTGACGCAGGAGGAAGTGCAAGGTGTGATTAAATCCCTGAAGGCGGGCAAATCCCCGGGGTTGGACAGGTTCTCAGGTCTCTTTTATAAGAAATTGGGAGTTTTAATGGCTCCTTTTCTGGTGCGTTTATATAATTCTCTGAAGGATGGGTAGCAATTGTCCTATGTTATTCGGCTAGCAGGGATTACTATTCTACCGAAGCCAGGGAAAGATGTTATCCAAAGTGGTACTTATCGACCTATTTCCCTGTTGGGCATAGATACTAAATTGCTGGCTAGGGTGCTCATGGATCGCTAGTATGTTTGTATGCCCTTTTTAATTCATCCGAACCAGGTAGGATTTATTGGGGGGAGGCAGGCCATGAATGATATTCGGAGGATGCTTAATTTGGTGTGGAAGGCTAGAATCAGGTCGGAACCCTAGGCGACAGTGGCGATAGATGCCAAAAAGGCATTCGACCAGGTAGACAGGAGATTCATGACTTGTGTGATGCATGTGATGGGATTGGGGGAGCACTTTATTGAATGGATTCACTCCCTATATAATGCGCCCTTAGCTTGTGTTAAAGTTAATGGGGTGAACGCTTTGGTTTTTGAGCTTAGGAGGAGGTCCAGGCAGTGTTGCCTTCTTTCCCCTCTTTTATTCGCATTGGTGATTGAGCCCTTGGCTCAGAGTATCCGTGCAATGCGTAGTATACGGGGGATGACAGTGAGGGGAGAGGAATACAAAGTATCGTTGTTTGCGGAAGATATTCTGGCTATTGTGGAAAGGTCAGAGACATCTTTGTTAGCCTTTCAGCAGCAGATGAATATCTATGGGGCCCTTTCAGGGTTTAAGGCTAATCTTACTAAGACGGAGATCTTGAATCTCTCGATCCCAGTGGAGGGGATAGTTGTGATTAAGAAGCACTTGCCGTTTTGGTGGGTAAAAGGCCCGATCTGGTATTTAGAGATCCAGTTGGGAGTGGATTGGTCTAAGCTATATTATGCTAATTATGAACCCTTGGTGGCTTTTGTGACTAGAGATTTAGAGAGATAGGATAAGCTTTATCTTTCCTGGTAGGATAGAATGGATGCTGTGTGGATGATGGTGCTTCCTTGTGTGCTCTATCTCTTTCAAGTACTTCCTATCCACATACCTATCGCTTATTTTTGTAAATGGCTTACTCGGCTCTTTAAGTTCATTTGGGGGGGCATGCGACCCAGAGTGGCCAGAGGCATTATGTTTGTAGTAAATTGGAAGGGGGCTGGAAGGAGGCTTGGGGATGCCCAATTTGGAACACTACTACCGGGCAGCACAGCTCAGAGCAGTGGTGAAATGGCATGTGGAGCCTCCTAAATTGTGGGTACAGCTGAGCAGGGGGATTCTTGTATTTGTAGGGATATTAGGGTCCTTCATCACCTACCCTGGGTTCAGCTACAGAGGGGGGAGGTCTAATCTATTGTTAACCCTTTTACTTGGTTAACTTTGAGCACCTGGTATGATTCTAGAGCTAGGGTGCTGGGGAAGAAGGGAGGGTTTCTCTATTTACCAATATTGCATTCTTTAGATTTCCAGCTTGGCAGGGTGGAGCATAATTCAAAGGTGAGCTAAGATGGGTTTATGTTATTTTGGGCAATTTGTAGATGGGGAGCGAATTAGGGACTTTCCAGAGCCTCGGGAGCAGTTTTGGCTGGCGTCTAGGGATCTTTTCCCGTATTTGCAGGCTAAAGATTTTTTGCAGCATAATCGGGTCTCCCAATTTTATGGTTTCCAGCTTTCTCGCTTTGAGGACCTTTTAGGGGAGCCTGTTAGACGGGGCTGCATTTCTACTCTATAGCAGTTGCTTAATCAGGCCTGTAGACCAAAAGTATCCTACATGCTAGGAGGATTTGCATAATTCTTTTACAGCACAGGAGTGGGCTGATATTTCCTATCGCTTGCAGCATATTACGCTGGCTCCAATGTTGGTGGAGAATGCTGTTAAACTGTTGGTTCGCTGGCATCTCTCTCCTGTGTTGTTTCAAAAAATTACTTGGTCCGAGTCTGCTCTCTGCAGGAGGGGGTGTGGGGAACGGGGTACCTTTTTTCACATGTGGTGGGAGTGTTCAGTGTTAGACGACTATTGGGCACAGGTGTTTATCTATGTAGGTAAACTAGTACATACTATGGTGAGCAGAAATACCATGATAGCATTGTTGGGGGTTTGAGTAGAGGGATTAATTGATGATCAGGATAAGTTGCTCACCCTTGCTTTTGTAGCGGCCCATCTGGTGGTAACCCAGTATTGGAAACAGTCTGTGGCACCTACGGTGTAGCAGATGAGGGATAAGTTGAGTGGGCTCTTGAACCGCAAGTGGCAACACTTTCTCAACATTTGGAGTACTTATCTGGAGGTGGAAGAAACATTGACTCTAAGGGGGGAGTTTGGGGTGATTGTATGCTATTTATGCTGCGGACTTTGCACTTATTTTTGTTATCATTTTTGGTATGGGCAAAATACTGATTCAATGACTATTGTTTGTTTCATCCTGTTTGGGGGGAGGGGGAGGGAGATTGGGGGAGCATTGTGGCTGTATGCGGTTTTGAGTTATGCTGTGGTACTTTATGTTATTGCCACTTGTCTTCAATAAAAATTACCAGTTCAAAAAATTTAAAAAAACACCCTCAATTTGATTAAAAATCATTTGGGATGGACTCCCCAGTCCCTAATCTGTCAAATGTGTGCATTGATGGCACCAGATTGGTGCCGGATCAGCCACAGTATACTGCGTGTTGCAGCACGCTGGTGGAATGGGCAGGAGCTTCGAACTTCACCTCCTTCAGGTCCTCCAGGATTGGGGAGCTAGCCTGGGTTCATGATTTCGGAAAAATATCTCACCTAGAGGCTGGGGACTCTCTTGGAGTTTCCAAGTTTATTTACAATTTGATATACCGACCATCAAACAAATATCTGGGTGGTTTACAATTCCTAAAATTAGAATTTAAAAAATGCAATAATAAAAATTAAAATAGGGGAGCATAAAAACCAAAGACAATGATATGGACAAAATAGATACAATAGGCACTGGGGGAGGGAAAGATTCAAAATTACATCGAAGTCAAAATAAAAATAAAAGGGAGGTGAGAGAGTGACAGGAAAGAATGAAAAGGAGAGGGGAAGGAGGTTGCTTCTTAAAAGCGGTTGTTTTGAACAATTAAAAAATGGAAGAAAATAAAGATCTTATCCAGAATTTTGATATGCATCTTGAAATAAAAAAGTCTTTAGCTTTTGTCGAGTAAGTTTTCTGATCGAAGATGAGATGGGATTGTGTTCCAGAGGGAGGGGGCTGTGACAGAAAAGATAAAGTTTTGAGTGTAGAAAAGACCTTTGAGAGACGGAACAGTCAGTAGGTTAAGATCAGCGGATCTCAGAGCCCGCATATGGAATGAGATACTTATCAAGAAAAGACAGAGTTTAATCTTGAATACCAAGAGGAGAATTTTGTAAGTAATTCAATGTGAGACAGGGAGCCAATGTGCCTTATGTAGCAACGGGGTGATGTGATCGTATTTTTGGCAGTATTTTGAATCAACTGCAGTCAGCGGACTTCTTGCATGATTCCATGGTATAAGGAGTTGCAGTAATCTATGTGGGAACTAATCAGGGAGTGAACTAGGGTTTGGATAGAGGCCAGTTCGAGAATAGAGGATATACAGCTAATTAGTCGGAGTTTATAAAGCATTTTTGAGTAACTGCACTGATCTGATCATGAAAGGTGAGGTCTTTATCTAGGATGATTCCTAATAATTTTACTTTAGGTTCAATTGGAATTGTTTAGTGTCAATGCAAATAGGTCCTTTTAAAGATTCATTATTTTTAGCTGGGAAGAGAATACCACAGGATTTGTCAATATTGAGAGATAAATGGTTAGATAGAAGCCAGTGACTGATTTTGTCAAGTTTGATATTTATTTCTTGAATGTTGCTTGTGTCTGAAGGGTTGATGGGGTGCAAAAGTTGGATGTCATCAGCGTAGGCAAAAGTAGTAAATCCTATAGATTGAGCTAAGGTTAGAAGTGGAGCTAGGAAGATATTAAAAAGCAGGGGAGAGAGAATAGAACCCTGCGGGACACCATAGGTTTGGGAGATTGAAGAAGAACCATTAGAATGAACTTTGAAGTTCTGATCTGTAAAATAGAATGAGAACCAGAGGAGGGCGTGACCTGAGACTCCACTGTTTTTGAGGCAATGGAGGAGGAAGGTGTGATCGATTGTGTCGAAGGCTGCTGAGAGTTCGAGGGATATGAGAAGAACAGATTTACGGTGATCAAGGTAGTAATAAATGGTAGTGGTGAGACTGACGAGAGATAGTTCCATGGAATGATTAATATGGAAGCCTGTTTGATTGGGGTGGAGTGCGTTGGTTTTTTCAAAAAAGTCAGAGAGTTGCTTAAACACTATTTTTTCTGTTAGTTTGGCAATGAAGGGAAGGTTGGCAATGGGACGGAAGTTGTCGCAGTTGGTTTCATCTGAGTGTTGATTTTTTAATGTTGGAAAAACTAAGGCAGATTTCTAGGATTTAGGAACAGTGTCAGTGGTTAGACTTTTGGTAACCATTTCGAGAAGAAAGGGACCAAATATATTTAAAAAAAAAATTTTAGGATGGGAGAAAAAAAAGATGGCGTCCTGAGCAGAGCACATATTGGAGTGCTCTCCTTCAATGAGGCAATTTATGTTGAATTAATACAATTTCTACTGCTATTCAATGCCCAAAAGACGTGGGAAACAGAGGGGACTCCCTCCACTTACCTCTGTTTTCTCCAACATGCAACAGACTAATGCCATCGTTTATAGTCCAGCCAACCACTGCTGCTGAGTCTAGGGGAAGACTCAGCTTGGACGGCGATTTATCGCTGAGCCCAAGAGAGCCACACATGCCCCCAATGCCTGGAGGAACATCGAGGGACCGGTCGCTGTGGGGGAGCTCCCCAAATGTAGCGGGAGAGACGCTACCGAGACCTGATATTGACCTGGAAGTGTTAACATCAACGCCGAAGTCGATTCCTGCCGGGGATCGCAATGGTTAGGGAGTAGTGAACCCCGAGCAGCAAGTGGTGGAAAGGCTGAGGGAACCCAGAATTCGGCACCTGGAGGAGTCGCTGAGGAGAAGCTAGCAGCTATTTCCCCCCTCAAGCCACTTGTGAGGCCTCAAGCGGTCACACTTGACTCAATCTGGATGGCTTTGGAGAAACCTGCATTTGGTATGTGTTAACTTTGTCTCAATTACCTTAAATTCAACTTCTAAGATAGACCTGTTGGAGACATCACTTCAGGAGCAACAAACAGAGATAAAGAATCTAGAGAAAACAACAATAGAGACTAAAAATTTGATGACTAAACAAATTTCTGATAAAATGCTTCTGAGGAAGATTGAAAACTTGGAGAATCAACATAAAAGTTTGAACCTGAGACTTTTAAATTTTCCAATAGCCAAGTTTATGTCACCCCGGGAAACTTTTAGGAATTTCATGACAACTATATTGAAGATATCAGAATTTGATCTTTCACCATTACAAAAAATTTATTACTTAAAGAAAAATTCAAATAAAGAAGGAGAATTAGTTAGAGGTGGAGACCAGATGGATTTATCTGATATATTACAATCATCTGATATTGAAATAGAGGGTCGGGCTACTTTACTAGTATTTCATCAAGACAAAGAATTGCTGCTGAAATTGTACTTTAAATTGAAACAAGTATCCTACTTGGGAGGACGAATATATGTTTCCTGATGTCTCAAAATGGACGCAATCTAGAAGAAAAGAATTTCTAACATACCGAATGAAAGTGATTTCATTAGGGGCAGTTTTTCAGTTAAGATTCCCTTGTAAATGTGTGGTTTCCTTTCAAGAAACTAAATATGTATTTTTTGAACCTGTCCAATTAGGCTTTTTCTTAAAAGGTAAGGGTGTCTCTATGCATCCAGATTGAACCAGGATTGTGTGGCATTAATTTTTGGAAGGCTGTTACTGCTCTTTATTTTAGAATTCTTAATTTGGTTAATGTATCCCTTCCCCAAGGGTTGTTTTTTCTCTTCTTTTCTCCTTCACCTATTGTGGACTATGTTGAATGTAATATTTCCTTATGTTAATTTTGCTTATCAGCATGTACTGATTGTATTGTATTTCAGTATTTCCTTATCATTGTGATGTAATGATAATTTGAAATGATAAATAAAAAAAATTTTTTAGAATGGACGGTGGGAAAAATCCATTCTAAAAAAAATAAATAAGTATAGAAGTATAAAAGTATTAGTGTTATTAGAATGAATTCTGTTTAGTACATAATAGATTAATTGTATTGATATATTTCAACTGATTAATTATACAAGTTGGTATACAAATAGAATTAATTATACAAGTTGGTATACAAATAGAATCTCTTCCTTATGAATGATGAATTGTATGCTAATATGTATTTATTATATTTTATAAATTTAAGTAAATTAATTGGAATTAGTATGCTTAATGATAGATTTTATTTATAAAAAAATAAGACATCAGGCTGCCCAATGGTATTGATAATGTTTAGTAGGAGAAATTAATAGGGTGTTAATAAGAAATTATTTGGGAGAGCTTGAATAGATTTTTTTAATTCAATTTTCTATACCGTTCTCCCAGGGGACCTCAGAACGGTTTACATTAATTTATTCAGGTACTCAAGCATTTTTTCCTGTCTGTTCCGGCGGGCTCATAATCTACCTAATATACCTGGGGCAATGGGGGGATTAAGTGACTTGCCCAGGGTCACAAGGAGCAGCGTGGGTTTGAACATACAACCCCAGGGTGGTGAGGCTGTAGTTTTAACCACTGCACCACACACTCTCTTATTGATTCAGGGTGATTTATTGTTTATTTATAAACATATTAAAGATTTTATATGCTTAATGATATAAAACAAAGGATGATTGTGTTGATATTAGTATTATGATTATTTTAACACTATTAAGGGAAATTAAAAGATAATATGATCAAATTCCTGGGAGAGCTTCTGATCACTGGTCATAATGTGTGTTTTCAAGCAATTGCATTGCGTAGGGGGTAGGGGAATGGGTGGGGGGTTGGGGTTTATAAATGGGGGAAAATGGATGTGTATTAAATATATCAATTTGGGGTGGATATGGTTTAATTTAAGTTTCTTATGTTGGTACCTTATAACTAATATATTGCAATGTCTTTCAAAATATATTCATTAAATGTCAATGGGCTCAATCACCCTATAAAGAGAAAGAAAACATTATCTTTCCTGAAACAGCAGGAGACGGATATATATTTTATTCAAGAGATCCATTTATCTGCGATAGAATCCAGAAAATTAGAAGGTGATTGGGTTAAATACTGTTTTTATGCCCCTGCTATAGGGAAAAAAGCTGGAGTTGCAATTTTGGTACATAAAAAGTGTTTAGCGACATTCAACATGCTATCTATGGATCCTCTGGGAAGGTGGATTCAAGTGGAAATGAGCTCAGGGAAAGATACCTTGTTACTGTTCAATATATATGCACCTAATTCGAACCAGGCTGAATTTTTCAAAAAACTTCAAAAATTGCTTTTATCATCATCCGCCTCTAGTACAATACTAGCAGGGGACTTTAATGCGGTAATAGATCCAATTTTGGATTTTAAAAAAAACCTAGTAAAATATTAAAGTCTTTAGGATTAGATAATTTGATAAGTTCTTGTGGTTTAAAAGATATTTGGAAGATTCTCCATTTCAATTATTAGGAATTTTCTTTTTGCTCTCATGTACATAAATCATTTTCAAGAATTGATTATATATTTGTATCAGATAATTTAATTCAACAGATAAAGAAGGCATCCATAGATCCAATTATTTTGTCTGATCATGGGGGTGTCTGGATTGATTGTGATATAGATGGACATAGGAATAATAGACCTGTATGGAGATTCAATAATGCATTGCTAGCAGATGCCAACTTTAAGGAACATAAGAACATATGAACATAAGAACATAAGAAATGCCTCTGCTGGGTCAGACCCGAGGTCCATCGTGCCCAGCAGTCCGCTCACGCGGCGGCCCAACAGGTCCAGGACCTGTGCAGTAATCTTCTATCTATACCCCTCTATCCCCATTTCCAGTAGAAATTTGTCCAATCCTTTCTTGAACCCCAGTACCGTACTCTGCCTTATAACGTCCTCTGGAAGCGCATTCCAGGTGTCCACCACACGTTGGGTAAAGAAGAACTTCCTAGCATTTGTTTTGAATCTGTCCCCTTTCAACTTTTCCGAATGCCCTCTTGTTCTCTTATTTTTCGAAAGTTCGAAGAATCTGTCCCTCTCTACTCTCTCTATGCCCTTCATGATCTTGTAAGTCTCTATCATATCCCCTCTAAGTCTCCTCTTCTCCAGGGAAAAGAGACCCAGCTTCTCCAATCTCTCAGAATATGACAGGTTTTCCATACCTATTATCAGACGTGTTGCTCTCCTTTGAACCCTCTCGACTAATGCCATATCCTTCTTAAGATACGGCGACCAATATTGGACGCAGTACTCCAAATGCGGGCGCACCATCGCCCGATACAACGGCAGGATAACTTCTTTCGTTCTGGCTGTAATACCCTTTTTGATTATACCAAGCATTCTATTCGCTCTCTTAGCGGCCGCTGCACACTGTACCGACGGCTTCATTGTCATGTCCACCATTACCCCCAAGTCCCTTTCCTGGGTACTTTTATTCAATAACATCCCTCCCATTGTATAGTTGTACCTCGAGTTTCTGCTCCCCACATGTAATACTTTACATTTTTCAATGTTGAACTTCATCTGCCATTTCGCCGCCCATTCTTCTAATTTGTTCAAGTCCCTTTGCAACTTTTCGCAGTCCTCTGTAGTCCGAGCTCCATTAAATAGTTTGGTGTCGTCCGCAAATTTTATTATCTCGCACTTCGTTCCTGTTTCTAGATCATTTATGAAGATATTAAATAGCAGCGGCCCGAGCACCGAGCCCTGCGGGACACCACTCGTGACCCTCCTCCAGTCGGAGTAGTGACCCTTCACTCCTACCCTTTGTTTTCTACCCTCCAACCAGTTTCTGATCCATCTATGTACGTCTCCTTCCACCCCATGGTTCTTCAGTTTCCGGAGTGGACGTTCATGGGGCACCTTGTCAAAGGCTTTTTGGAAATCTAGATATATGATGTCTATGGGGTCTCCTTTGTCCATCCGTTTGTTGATCCCTTCGAAGAAGTGCAATAAATTCGTTAGGCACGATCTTCCCTTGCAGAAACCATGCTGGCTGGTTATCAGAAGTTCATTTTTTTCAAAATGTTGATCGATGTTTTCTTTTATCAGTGCTTCTGCCATTTTCCCTGGAACCGAAGTCAGGCTCACCGGCCTGTAGTTTCCCGGGTCACCTCTTGATCCCTTTTTAAAGATGGGCGTAACGTTGGCTATCTTCCAATCTTCCGGGATCTCGCCTGTTTTCAGGGATAAGTTGCAAATTTGCTGCAGTAGTTCCGCTATCTCCTCCTTTAATTCCTTCAGAACCCTTGGATGTATGCCATCCGGACCCGGGGATTTGTCAGTTTTTAGTTTTTCTATCTGCCTACGAACGTCCTCAAGGCTCACTTCTATGGATGTTAATTTTTCTGCCTGACTTCCGTTGAAGAATTGCTCAGGTTCCGGTATGTTGGACGTGTTTTCGTTTGTAAATACAGACGAGAAGAACATGTTAAGTCTTTCTGCCACTACCTTCTCCTCCTTCACCACTCCCTTCCTGTCTCCGTCGTCCAGCGGTCCCACTTCCTCTCTAGCCGGCTGCTTTCCTTTAACATATCTGAAGAATGGTTTGAAATTTCTTGCTTCCCTGGCTAGCCTCTCTTCATACTCTCTTTTGGCTTTCCGAACCTCACGGTGACATTCTTTTTGATGCTTCTTGTGCTCTTTCCAGCTCCCCTCAGTTTTGTCCTTTTTCCATTTCTTGAATGATTTTTTCTTATTGCCTATCGCTTCCTTCACTGTTTTGGTTATCCACGCCGGGTCTTTTGTTCGATTCTTTTTACACCCCTTCCTGAATCTGGGGATATACAGATTTTGCGCCTCGCTCACCATGTCCCTGAAGAAGGACCAGGCATGATTTACCGTTAGCCATGTTTTGGAAGTGTTCCTAAGTTTCTTCCTTACCAATTCCCTCATTGCTTCGTAGTTTCCTTTCCTGAAGTTAAAAGTTGTCGCAATGGATCTCTTGCCTTTTGACACTCCTACCTCAACCTTGAACTTGATCATATTATGATCGCTGTTTCCCAACTGTCCCACTACTTCTACTTCCTTTGCAGGTCCCCTTAACCCATTTAGGATTAGATCCAGAGTGGCATTTCCTCTCGTCGGTTCTCTAACAAGCTGTTCCATGAAACAATCCTGTGTAGCTTCCAGGAATTTTGTTTCCCTAGCGCATTTCGAGCTTCCAAGCCTCCAGTCTATCCCAGGGTAGTTGAAGTCTCCCATAATAACCGTGTTGCCGCTTTTGCATTCACGCTTCATCTCGGCTTCCATTTCCTCATCGATATCTCTGGTTTGCCCCGGTGGGCGATAAAACAGGCCCATCTTTATTTCAGGCCCTTTCCTTCCCGGTATTTTAACCCATAGAGATTCCGGCTTGCTGGCCGTCTCTGCTGTGTCCATTTGTGTGGATTGTATGCCTTCTTTTATGTATAGGGCTATTCCACCTCCTTTTTGTCCTGTTCTGTCCTGGCGATAGAGCTTGTATCCCGGTAGTGCTGTATCCCATTTGCTTTCCTCATTCCACCATGTTTCAGAGATTCCAATGATGTCGATGTCTTCTGCGTTGGCCAAGGCTTCTAGTTCCCCCATTTTGTTTCTTAGGCTCCTTGCATTAGCATATATGCACTTTAGATCCTGGAATTTCAATCAAAAGCAAATTAATTTTTTCAGCTCAATACATCAGAAGAAATCTCTATGGAAACATTATGGGATGCCTTTAAGGCTACCATGAGAGGACACATAATCTCATATTCGATATATATTAGAAAACAACTAAATAATGAATTTCATATTTTAGAACAAAATATTAAAGAATTGGAGACACAATTAAAGTTAAGATGGGAGTACAACACTTATCAGGCCCTTTTAAAAGCAAAATATAGTTATAATGAAATTTCATCTCAGTTGGCTAGAAAGCAGTTGGTATCTCATAAGGCTTTATATTATGGAACTTCGAATAAAGATTACTGGGTAATTATCTAAAAAAAAAAAGTAAAGTAAATATTATGGCCATTATAGATGAAAAAACAAGATAGTTCATTCTCAAATTGATAATATATTAAAACAATTTTTGAGATTTTATACAAGTTTGTATTCTTCTGAGCATTATTCAACTACAGAGAAGGAAGGATTAGAATTTTTAAAGTTGATTGAGGGGCCTAAAATTCCTGATCATGTGAAGGGAAATCTTGAAGCACCTATTTCACAAAAAGAAATACATTCTGCATTGAAGTCACTTAGAGTTGGATCCACTCCAGGTGGCGATGGATATACGGTAGAATTTTATACAGCGTTTCAAAATATTTTGTTACCTCATCTACTAAATTTATATCAGAATCAACTGAACAATGGTTGTATACAAGGTACTATGGCTGAATCTTTTACTATTGTTTTACCCAAGCCAAATAAGGATCCCTTGTTGGTTTCTAATTACAGGCCAATTTCTTTGATTAATGTAGATGGAAAATTATTAGCTAAATTATTAGCTTTACGTTTGGCCAAGGCTCTCCCTTATATTATTGGTATTCACCAAACAGGGTTTGTTGCTCATAGACATTCTTCAAATAATACTAGATTGGCCTTTCATATGTTAAATTTGACAAAAGGCTTAGATGATCCAGCCTTTTCTCTATCCTTAGACGCAGAGAAGGCTTTTGATTGAGTGGAATGGTCCTTCATGTATCAGGCTATGGAGTGGTTTGGTTTTGGTTCTGGATTTATATAAATGATTCAAACCTTGTATAGCTCCCCTTCTGCTAGATTATATATTAAGAATACCTTTTCAGAACGGTTTTGCTTAGAAAGGGGAGTTAGACAGGGATGTCCGTTATCTCCTTTGCTGTTTGATATTGTTTTGGAACCTTTGTTGTTAGCTATTAAACAACCTCCTCGACCCTGCAAATGCCCGCAGTACCTGCCCTGGCCTCAGAATTCCCACGCTTATACACTCCAAACACTACCCATCCTATAAAAACCCTCGTAAAGTCAACCACGCCTCTCTAAAACCTGTCCCCGCTTCCACTCTCTCCGACCCTGCCTCTGATTCTCTCACCCCAGTCCCGACACTTTATTACAATGCCCGATCCGCTTGTAATAAGATTCAAATCTTGAAGGACCTACTCGAGGATTCAGACCCCGGATTCCTATTCATCACAGAATCTTGGATCACAAAAGATGACCAATTTACTGAAAACGAACTTTGCTTCCACGGCTACCAAGGCCTCTTCTCTCCCAGAACTAACCGAAAAGGAGGCGGCCTGGCTCTCCTTTACATATCATTCTTCGATGTCCAGCTCCTTGAAAAGGGCAGTCTCTCTTCATTAGAATACATGCTAGCCTCAGTTAATGATGAATACCACCCTCATCCACTGGGAATCCTGCTCCTTTACTGCCCACCTACCCCTTGGAACAATTCCTCCCTACTCGTCTTTGAAACCATAATAAACGCCTTCCTCAAATTTCAAAGATTACTAATCATTGGAGACATCAATCTCCACCTTGATGATGTCACCAGCAAGGATGCATTCGAATTTAATAGCTTCCTCTCCTCTTTAGGCTTTCTCCCTCCCACTCTTTCCCCTACCCACGAAAAAGGCTACACACTAGACCTCATCAGTTTTCTGGATCTCACTACTCACAAAACCTCAACCACCGACATTCACTGGGAAATCGTCCGCTGGTCCGACCACTTCCTAGGGGCTTTCTGCCTCCCAATCTTCATGTCACATTTTGGGCCCCCATCCCGCACCTCAAATTCTATTACCTTCCGCAAAAAAATCTCGAGCAATCTGTTCTGGACCAATTTTCTTGACAAATTCTCCCCATCTCTAAACCTGCAGAACCAGAAACAAACTGGGTCGCCCGCTCCGAGTCCACCTTCCATTCCCTCGCCCCTCTCTCCACTAAAACCATCTCCTATTCCCGCAAGGCCCCTTGGTACCTCCCATACCACAGAGAACTGAAACAGAAATGCCGAGCTCTGGAATGAAAATGGAAAAAATCTAAATCCCCTATAGACAGACATTCCTGGAGGGTCAATATTAAATTCTACAATACTGTTCTAAAAAAAGCAAGGAAAAACTTCTACAGTGACAAAATCTCCAAATCCAACAACCAGAGTAGCACATTATTTAACATCTGGCATTCCTTAACCTCCAAAAATGCCTCCATCTTCCCCTCCTCCCCCTCAGCCGAGTCTCTGGCAAAATTCTTCAGCGATAAGGTCTCCACCTTGAGGCGCTCCTTCCCTCCTGCAATCTCCTACAAATCTCTGATTCCAATCGACCCCAACCCTATCCTTACAGACTCCTACCCTATCCCAGCTGACAGATCCTGGTCTTCCTTCGAACTTGTCTCTGAATCCCTGGTCCATAATCTCTGCCTCAAACTGAAATCCTGCAATTGTACCTTGGATCCATTCCCCGCCTACCTTTATGAGAACACTCCCCCTCAGGCCATCTCATCTCTTACTATTCTCAAAAAACTCCGCCCTCCATTCGTACCTATTCTCCCCAGAAATGGGCCATATCTCCTTAACCCCACTACTGAAAAAACTTGATCTAGACCCCTCTACACCATCCAGCTACCGTCCAATAGCAAACATTCCTCTCCTTACCAAGATGCTAGAATCCATCATATCCACTCAGCTATCTTCCTACCTTGAAAAATTCACCATTCTGCTACCCCACCAATACGGCTTCCGTCCCAACTTCAGCACCGAATCCCTTCTGACCTCCTTAATCTCAAAAGTTCAACATCTCCATTCTAGCAACAAGTTCGCTGTCCTTCTTCAATTCGACCTCTCTGAAGCTTTTGATGTTGTCCATCATGATATCCTACTTTATCAACTCACTGAGATAGGCATTAACTCCACAGTCCTTGACTGGTTCTCGAAGTTCTTACGCTCCCGCTCCTACACAGTCAACATGAAGGGCATTTCTTCCTCCCCCTGGAACCCAATCTGTGGAGTCCCACAAGGCTCACCTCTCTCTCCTATCCTTTTCAACATTTATATGTTTTCCCTTAAACTCCTCCATCTCTCCCCTAAACTCCTCCATCTCTCCCCCCTTGAAACACTTTACACTTATGCAGATGACATCTTTGTCCTCCTTGAGACTAGAGAGTTGCGCGGGGACAGAAATCCCACCCGTCCCCGCCAAAGTCCCACCCGTCCCCGTGAGGAATCCCACCCATCACCACCCGTCCCCGTGAGGAATCCCTCCGTCCCCACCCGTCCCCGCGAGGAATCCCCTCCGTCCCCACCCGTCCCCGCGAGGAATCCCCTCCGTCCCCGCCCATCCATATAAACTTCAGAAATAGTTATTTCATTTAATTATGCTACTGAATTAAAGGCTCTGGTAGAAACCCATTTACAAATAAGCAAAAAGACTTTATTAATTTGAAAATATTAATTGGGAAGAATACATACTTTGCAAATGAGTTTCTACCAGAGCCTCTAATGTTTATAAATTTTTATCAACACAACTAATATACTACTTTATCCTGAAGCAAAATAAAAAAAAAGAAATATAATTCTTTTCCTACCTTTGTTGCCTGGTTTCTGCTTTCCTCATGTTCTCATTCAATTCCTTCCATCCACTGTCTCTCTTCCTTTTGCATCTTCCATTTGGTCTGTTACTGTGCCTCTCCCTTTCTTCCCCCTTCCAAATTGGTCTGGCACCCATCTTCTTCTCTCCGCTCCCCCCATAGTCTGGCATCTGTCTTCTTCCCTGCCAGCGTCTTCTCCCTACTCTCTCTTCCCCATTTCCTTTCAGCGTCCTTCTCCCCCATCTTCCCCATGTCCTGTCAGCATCCTTCTCCCCCCTCTGTCTTCCACATGTGCTTTCAGTGTCCTTCTCCCCCCTCTGCTTCCCCATGTCCTTTCAGCGTCCTTCTCCCTCTCTGTCATCCCCATGTCCTTTCAGCGTCCTTCTCCACCCCTTTGTCTTCCCCATGTCCTTTCAGCGTCCTTCTCCACCCCTTTGTCTTCCCCATGTCCTTTCAGCGTCCTTCTCCACCCCTTTGTATTCCCCATGTGCTTTCAGCGTCCTTCTCCCTCCTCTGTCTTCAAGTGCTTTCAGAGTCCTTCCCCCCCTCCTCCCGTCTTCCCCATGGCCTTTCAGCGTCCTTCTCCCCACTCCTTCTCTACCGCCCCGGGTGCAGCACAGCCGGCCAGGTCCCCTTACTTTTGTGGCACTTCCCCGACCGACTGACAACAGCCCCGGTCTGACAAACCTCCCTGCCCTTAACTGCGAATCTAAATTACCTTATTACAGCTGCTGTAAGAAGATAATTTAGATTCGCGGCTACAGGGCAGGGAGGATTGTCGGACTGGGGCTGTTGTCGGTCAGTCGGGGAAGTGCCACAAAAGTAAGGGGACCTGGCCGGCTGTGCTGCAACCGGGGCGGGGTGTGGCGGGGCGGACCGCCCCCTCCCTTGGTAGCCACTCGAACCGCGAGGCTACTCTCCTCCTTACCTGCACTGCCTGCAGCACAGAGCCAAACGGAAGTCTTCCCGACGTCAGCGCTGACGTCGGAGGGAGGGAGGGCTTTGTTTAAGCCCTCCCTCCCCTCCGACGTCAGCGCTGACGTCGGGAAGACTTCCGTTCGGCTCTGTGCTGCAAGCAGAGAAGGTAGAGAGAAGAGCCGCGTGACTGAGTACATCCAGCCCCGCAG
Organism: Geotrypetes seraphini; assembly: GCF_902459505.1. NCBI lineage: Eukaryota > Metazoa > Chordata > Amphibia > Gymnophiona > Dermophiidae > Geotrypetes > Geotrypetes seraphini. Next base: position 116,638,458 of record NC_047094.1, read on the forward strand.
GAACCCCGCGACCCTCGGAGGCATCCCCATGGGATCCCCGCGACCCTAGGGGGCGTCCCCACGGGATCCCCGCGACCCTAGGGGGCGTCCCCACGGGATCCCCGTGACCCAAAGGGGGAACCCACGGGTCCCGCGGGATTCCCGTCGTCCCCGTTCCCGTGCAGCTCTCTACTTGAGACCGACCGGAACCTCACCAACCTCTCTGCGAACATATCCTCTTCATCTTTCCCTCCAGTGGAGTTCCTTTCTACCCTAATTCTTGTTAACCGTGTCGAGCTCTGTGAATGTAGAGATGATGCGGTATACAAACCTAAGGTTTAGTTTAGTTTAGTTTAGATTCGTGGTATTCCCCATGCAGGTCGGGCATATAAAGTTTCTGTTATGCAGATGATATTTTGCTTCATTTGAGAGATCCTGAAACTACCGTCCCATATCTACTAGATCTGATTAATAGATTTGGAAAATTCTTTGGTTACAAAATAAAGTAAAACCTTGCTTTGTGAGCATAATTCGTTCCAGAAGAATTCTTGTAATCCAAAAAACTCATATATCAAAGCAAATTTCCCCATAGGAAATAATGGAAACTCAGAAGATTCATTCCACAACCCAAAAACTTTAATAAAAAATACTATACGTACTTGCATTGCAGGACCTCACTCGAGGTACAACTGATTAATATATTATGTATATTGTGATTTCTTTAAAAATCATATTTTTACCTTTTGTACAACGCTTTGTAATTTGGAAAAGCATTCAATCAAATATCTTGAATAAACTTGAAACTTGAATAAACTATACAATGGGAGGGATATTATTGAATAAGAGTACCCAGGAAAGGGACTTGGGGGTATTGGTGGACATGACAATGAAGCCGACGGCACAGTGTGCAGCGGCCACTAAGAGAGCGAATAGAATGCTTGGTATAATCAAAAAGGGTATTACAGCCAGAATGAAAGAGGTTATCCTGCTGTTGTATCGGGCGATGGTGCGCCCGCATTTGGAGTACTGCGTCCAATATTGGTCGCCGTACCTTAAGAAGGATATGACGATAGTCGAGAGGGTTCAGAGTAGAGCGACACGTCTGATAAAAGGTATGGAAAACCTGTCATATGCTGAGAGATTGGAGAAGCTGGGTCTATTTTCCCTGGAGAAGAGAAGACTTAGAGGGGATATGATAGAGACTTATAAGATCATGAAGGGCATAGAGAGAGTAGAGAGGGACAGATTCTTCAAACTTTCGAAAAATAAAAGAACAAGAGGGCACTCAGACAAGTTGATAGGAGACAGATTCAAAACAAATGCTAGGAAGTTCTTTTTTACCCAACGTGTGGTGGACATCTGGAATGCGCTTCCAGAGGATGTAATTTGGCAGAGTACAGTACTGGGGTTCAAGAAAGGATTAGACAAATTCCTACTGGAAAAGGGGACAGAGGGGTATAGATAGAAGATTACTGCGTAGGTCCTGGACCTGTTGGGCCACCGCGAGAGCGGACTGCTGGGCACGATGGACCTCGGGTCTGACCCAGCAGAGGCATTTCTTATGTTCTTATTTAGAACAGTCACTACACTCTTGCAGTGTCAGAGAGAGAAGAACCATCATCGTTCATGACCATGAGAAATCTAAGAAAAATTCGAACATTCTTCGAAAAGAAGCAATTCCTACTATTGGTACAATCTCTTATCCTTGGGATGATAGACTACTGCAACCTACCTTGTCCTGCGACCATAATGAAGCAATTGCAGACAAAACAGAATACAGCTCTGAGACTTGTATATTTCCTAAAAAAATATGACCATATCACAGAGGCATACCATGACTCACACTGGCTTCCAATAGAAGTGAGAGTACACTTCAGATTCTACTGCTTACTTTACAAGGCTCTCAATGGAGAGGGCCCAACCTACTGGAATAGCCGACTAAATCAATCCTCCTCAATCAGAAAGAGAAGATCCCACTCACTTTTCTCTCACCCATCATCCAAAGATGTCAAATGAAAAAAACTTTATGACAACCTAATAGCCTCCAAAGCAACTAAACTGGACAGACAAATCACTACTCTGTTATCTTCGACTTCAGACTACAAAGCCTTCAGAAGAGATATTAAAACCATACTCTTCAAAAAACACATAAAACCTATCCAGCACAACCAATCCCAACCAAATATCTAACACTCTATTTACCCTTAGATCTCTCTAATACTCTTTTATCTATCAAACGTTATCTAAAACCCATAATTTCACCCTATTCTTATCTCCTAAAGACCTCCACTTCCCTTTGGTAACTCTTTATTCAATGTTTATTACCTTAAAAAATTATATGTCATCGCTTATTCTATTCCTTTTAATTTGAATGTAATTCTTGTTTTTAGTTTGAATTTAATCCACCTTGAACCGCAAGGTAATGGCGGAATAGAAATCACTAATGTAATGTAATGTAATGTAATGATGTGACACGTGTATACTCTATGTACTTGTATTGCAGGGGATGGCTATGGTCCGAGTACAGATGGAAGGGGAACCAGGACGGAGGGCAGAGGTCTCTGTACAGACCGAGGTCATCCCCTCAAAGATGTCTACAGTCTCTGTACAGACCGAGGCCATCCCCTCAAAGATGTCTACAGTCTCAACGCAGACAGAAGAATTGGATCAACCAGAGGAAAGCCTTTTGATGGAGCTGAAGAGCCTGAAAGAGGAGGTTCAGCGCTTAAGGAGCATCCGAGACGACGAGACCTTCATCGATGGAGTCATCCAGGAGCTGTCTCAGATCGCTGAACAGGAACCTGACATGACCACCCTAGGAACACCCAAAGCATCCAAAACGGCCACCTTGAGACAAACCGCCGGAATGCAGGAAGTGATTGGAGATGCTGACTCCTGGCAGCTGGTGACTTCTTCTACAAGAAAACGCAGAGGACCTAACTCTGTCTCTTTTTCTCTCATACAGGACAGCTCTACATCGACACCTCAAATCGCCCTGAGGAACAGATATCAGCTGCTACAGGAAGGTCCGGAGAAAGAGGTACAAGAAGTTGTTCAAAAGACGGTTCCAGCGCTGGAATCAACAGTACGGTCCACCCCCAAGAAGCGCAGAGTGGTGGTCATCGGAGATTCGCTGCTGATGGGCACCGAGAGACCAATCTGCAGACCAGACCTACAATCAAGAGAGGTCTGATGTTTGCCAGGGGCCAGGATCCGGGATGTCACTGCTTGCCTTGACAGACTCATCAAGCCCCGAGACCACTTCCCCATGATTCTAATCCACGTCGGAACCAACAACACCACAAGGAGCAGCCCGGACAGCATACCTGAAGACTTCAGGGCCCTGGGGGAGAAGCTGAGGAGGATGGATGCGCAGGTAGTCTTCTCCTCGATTCTCCCAGTGAGGGGCAAGGGCAGAGCCAGAGAGGATCGAATACAGAGGGCGAACGACTGGCTGCGAGGATGGTGCAAGGAGATGAACTTCGGGTTTCTGCACCATGGAGAAGCATTGCAAGGGCTACAGGGACACGACGGGCTACACCTGACCAGAAGAGGGAAGAATGTCCTTGGACACCGTCTAGCCCACCTACTCCACAGGGCTTTAAATTAGGTAAGTCGGGGGAGGGTACAAGCACAAACAACATACCTGGCGAACTAAACTGCCAATACTTTTTTGAGGCTGAGGTAAGTAGTCACCGAAATTCTGGGTCAGGGGAGAGTGCACACACTTTTGAGTCGGGAGTAGGGTCACATCATAATTATGGGTCACATTGCAATTCCGGGTCTAGAGGGAGTACACACTGTAGTTCTGGGTATATGGGGAGTACACATTGTGGTTCTGGGTCTAAGGAAAGCACAAATAATGCAAATAATGCTAAAGGTGTTCAAGTAGCTCAAGCAGGAATATCCCCATTGAGACATAACAAAAATACAACATGGAGGGCTATGTACGTCAACGCACACAGTTTAGGAAACAAGATCCTGGAATTGGAAACAGAAATAAGGAATGCCGACCTAGATGTGGTGGCGATATCCGAGACCTGGCTCACAGACTCCCACGGGTGGGACATGGTCATACCAGGTTACAAATTGCTTCGCCGGGACAGGGAGGGCAGAATGGGAGGAGGTGTACCATTATATACTAAAGATGACATTAAGGTCACGAGAATCTCAGATGTCCAGTATACTGGGGAATCCCTTTGGGTTAATTTGGCCAGAGGGAAGGACAAATGCTTGTATCTTGGCGTAATTTACAGACCCCCAAGACAACAGGATGACCTGGATATGGAAATAATCGGAGATATAGAAAATATCACCTTGCGTGGGGACACAGTATTGCTAGGTGACTTCAACATGCCTGATGTGGACTGGTTACACTTACCTCTGCTTCTGGCAGCAGCAGGAGGCTATTCTATGAAGGGAGCAAGACTCAGGCAACTGGTGTTGGAACCAACAAGGGATCAGGCAATACTGGACCTGATACTTACCAATGGAGAAAGTGTCACAGAGGTCTCGGTGGGCGACACATTGGCCTCCAGTGACCACAACATGGTATGGTTCAATCTCAGGAAAGGTTTCACTAAATCTACCACACTGACCAAGGTCCTCAAATTCAAGGACACAAATTTCAAAGAAATGGGAGACTTCGTTCACCAGGCGCTACAAAGCCAAGCAGAAACCGATAACGTGGAAGAAATGTGGTCGACTTTGAAAGCAACCATACAATAAGCAACAAATCACTATGTTAAATCAGTAAGTAAACGGCGAAGGAACAATAAGCCACAGTGGTTTACTGCAGAGATCTCAGACCTCATCAAGGAGAAGAAAAAAAGCATTCATCTATTACAAACAATCGGGGAAGCAGGATTCTAGAGCAGACTACCTGACCAAATCAAAAGCCGTCAAAACAGCAGTCAGGGAGGCTAAATTCCACATGGAGGAGTCTCTGGCAAAGAACATCCAGAAGGGAGATAAATCCTTCTTCAGGTATATCAGTGATAGAAGAAAAAACTCAGGCGGGATTGTACGTCTTAGGAAACCAGACGGAGACTATGTGGAAAAGGATTCGGAAAAAGCCCAACTATTAAATGAATACTTCTGCTCAGTCTTCACCCGAGAAGCGCAGGGCTCGGCCCTCAGCTACAGACAAGGGTTGGCTCAGTTGACCCGTTTAGTAACTTTGAGTTTACGCCCAGCAGTGTCTACAGTGAGCTGTCAAAGCTCAAGGTTAACAAAGCAATGGGGCCGGACAACCTGCACCCCAGGGTGCTTAGGGAGCTGAGTGATGTCTTGGCGGAGCCACTGTCCGCGCTCTTCAACCTCTCCCTTAGTACAGGCAGCGTCCCGTTGGACTGGAGGACGGCTAACGTCATTCCACTCCACAAGAAAGGCTCAAAGATGGAGACAGCAAACTACAGACCAGTGAGTCTAACATCGATAGTGAGCAAACTAATGGAAACTCTAATCAAACATCAATTAGATAAGATCCTGGATGAGGAGAATCTACGGGATCCCCGACAACATGGATTTACTAAGGGGAGATCCTGCCAATCCAACCTGATCAGCTTCTTTGACTGGGTGACAGGGAAGCTGGATATTGGGGAGTCCCTGGACATCGTGTACCTGGACTTTAGCAAAGCATTCGATAGCGTACCACACCGCAGATTGCTGAGCAAGATGAGTTCTATAGGATTAGGTGACACATTGACGCAATGGGTTGGGAACTGGCTTGGAGGTAGGCTTCAAAGGGTGGTGGTGAATGGCACCCCCTCCGAAATGACGGAGGTGATCAGTGGAGTGCCACAGGGCTCAGTCTTGGGCCCAATCCTATTCAACATCTTTATAAGGGACTTGGCAGAAGGGCTTCGAGGTAAAATAACATTATTCGCCGATGACGCCAAACTAAGTAATGTAGTGGGCAAATACACAACAGACGAAGATTCAATGCCCGACAACATGATGCACGACCTACTCCTACTGGAGCAATGGTCTAGGACATGGCAACTCAACTTCAATGCCAAAAAATGCAAAGTTGTGCACCTGAGCAGCCAGAATCCATGCAAGTCTTATACCCTTAATGGCGAGATCCTAGCAATAATGGTAGCAGAACGAGACTTGGGGGTAATCGTCAGTGAGGACATGAAGTCTGCCAATCAAGTGGAGCAGGCTTCGTCCAAGGCAAGACAAATCATGGGCTGCATACAAAGGGGTTTCGTCAGTCGTAAGGCGGAAGTCATTATGCCATTGTATAGATCCATGGTGAGGCCCCACCTGGAATACAGTGTGCAATTCTGGAGGCCGCATTATCGCAAGGATGTGCTGAGACTGGAGTCGGTGCAGAGAATGGCCACCCGGATGGTCTCGAGACTCAAGGATCTTCCATACGAAGAACGGCTTGACAAATTACAGCTATACTCGCTCGAGGAGCGCAGAGAGAGGGGAGACATGAGCTGATGAATTGCAAACAGTCAAGATATATTTAGAATAATATTTCTTCTTAGCTAGTTGAATTGCAATTTTGTATTGTATTGCTAAATCTTTGAAATGTTTAAAAGTGATGGTTGTTTGGGAGCGACGCCATTTGTGTTCTGAGTAGCAGAGATGACGTCGAAGGAGAACAAGATTTCCTTTTAACCAGGGTTTCTTTTTAGGATGTAGGTAAGTGTTTTTTTGTTGAGAAGGGGCTAAAGAGTTAATGAGAGTACATGTTGTATCGTCCCAGAGGACAAATTGTTCTATATCAAGGTTGACGAGATCATTTAAGCTGAGGTTTAAGGAGTTCTGAATGGAGGTTGCAGATATTTTACTGTAATCTCTAAAATTGTTGGTACGGAAAGGAGTTGGAGAGTAGTCAGTCTGAGAAAGGGATTGAAAAGAGATTAGAAAATGATCCGACCATAGTAGAGAATGGGTTGCTTGATTTTTAAATAAGTGGGTGAGGACTATAGGCCTGAAAATCATATCGATAGTGTGGCACACATGATGCGTGGGAGATGAGAGCAGTGGGGTTAGGGAGATATTTGAAATCAGCATTAAGAGTTAGGCTAATCTAAGTAAATGTTAGTCACCTAGGATGATGGGAAATACTAAAGTCCATAATAACAGATGAGAGAGAAGAAAGCGAAGCTTTTGTAACTGGGGGTGGAAGATAAGAGAGAAGGAAGCTGAAGGATTGGTTGCTGAAAAGTTTAAATTGTAGGGATTCAACTGGGAAAGTGCTAATGATGGGGAATTTTCCATTTTAAGAGGGAGAGAGGAATGGAAAATTACAGCAACTCCTCCACCTTTTTTATTTGGGCAGCAGTGTGTTTTAGATTTGTAGTTGGTGGGGCATGCTTGATTAATGCAAGCCTCTTGTCCCTCAGATAACCAGATCTCTGTTAAGCAGAGTATTTGAAAATTGTGTTGAAGAATAAGATCATGTGCTAAATGAAATTTGATTTTAATTTAACGACCATTTAAGAGGCCAATTTTAGGATGGATGAGGGTGTTAGATTTGTTTTTTTGGGGGGTCAGGGGGGCTGGGGAGAAAAAGCAATATGAACAGGTTTCAGATAACTGAGCCGGGGACAGAGGGTGGTTCGTTGAAGGGGTCGATTGCCCCAGAAGACCGGAATGGGAGAAGTTATAGCATAGGACGGAGTAAGGGAGGCAGTAAGAGGGTTGTTAGTTTGAAAAGTTGAGATAATAAGTAGAACAATTTGGAAGAAAAATACAGCTATTTGAATGGGTTGGTTATTGAAAAGGTTTATGGGAGGACTAGCTAGAGAAAGGGAATGTAAATTAGTAATGTAGGGAAGCGGATTAAGGAAGCGCATGAAGGAGCGTGTAAAGGAGCAGTGCGAGCACCTTAGCAGTGGCCTAGATGTGAATTTTCAGTGGACGGACCCAGCTCATTGGAAGCATCCGGCAGGCGTGTTGCTTTCTACTAAACCACTTGCGTCAGTGGCAGAGATCTTTTTTCAGGAGTACTCTTGTCCGGCTATGGCAAAGCTCGATTGCATTGTGCCATATGGATATTATGCCGCTTTTCTCTCCTGACACTGTTTTTATTTTGGATCTGAATGATTTCCTTGCTAGGACTAGTCAGCATAGTTGCCCTGAGAGTCTAGATTTGGGTGAGGACACTTCAGTCAGCAGACCTTTTCAGCATGGCTTTGTTCACCATTTTATTGTTGGGGTTCTGAAAGAGCATAAATTGGAATCTCCTCTTTCCACATCAGTGTTCGGTCATGGAACGTTATAATGTGCTGTCCTTTTTTCCATCCCATCTGTAGCTTCTTGGTCTGGTTATAGAACAATAGGATGCCCAGGCTGCTCTTTCTGGCTCTCTCAAGCTATGCTGGCTCCTGCTTTTCAACAGTTTTGAGCAACTTAAGTTTGAATTTCACTCTGGCACAGGATACCTGGCGCACAGACCTACCTAATAAGAGAGGAGTAGTGTTTAAGGACTCCCAGGTGGATATTATTTTTTTTTTTTTTTTTAAACCAAAATCCAACCTTTTTGCAGTGGCTTCTTCAGGTATCAAGGCGGCTGCAGCTGCCTTTGTGGCATGTGCCTGTCACACAAGATTGTGCAGAGTACTCTCTGCAGAAGTGGATATCTGTCCTCAGTTAGTTCTGGATGATGTGGATTCTGTGGTGGACACTTTCTAATCTCATTCGAGTTCTTATCGCTTATGAAGTGTCTGAGTACCAACCTCTTTGGATCCATCCTTGGGCTGGGGACGCTGCCTCCAAGGCCATTTTAAATAGAGTTCCTTTTTAAGGGTCGTCATCTTTTTGGGACAGGTCTGGTTGACCTCCAAGGCCGGTGTTACTGACCACCGCCCTAAGTCTCTTCCTGTGAACAAGTCTTGCCAGACTTTGGGAGGGGATGGAGGAGATGATGGAGATGGTAGTAATTTTACAGTACAAAAGGAAGTGGGAATGGACAATGAACACTCCACTGAAGATCATTGATGTAAAACCAACTTGTTTATTTCATAAAAGGACACAAGCAGAAGCTGTGGACTCGACACAGCACTGTGTTTCGGTGTCTGAGGAACGCCTGCATCAGGGGTCATTCGGTCCAACTAACATGCCAGAGTAACCAAAATCACTGAAAAGCTCTGGAAGCATTTTCAAAAAAGTAATTTTACAGTCCCATGACAACGCTTTCAATTCCATTGAAAGGTCACTTGGACACACAAAGTCAGAGGCGTGAAGAAAGTACATGAGTTTTATTCACAGCATGCATGCTGGACCCCTGAGCTCCAAGCTGGCTCAGAAGTGCCGAAACCAGGAAGTTACAGAGATATTTATTCATTTTTCTGGCTATACAACTGAATTCTAGAAAAAGCTTTTCACGTGTTACTTTTCTTAACACTCATTGGTTCTAAGCTCACACTAGCAGGTCACTAGCAGGACACTTATCTAACTCTTATAGTTAAATGTACAGAAGGGCAGGGTACATCATGGCTCAAACTCTTATCTATTTAGCTTACAATGTGGTAAGGTAGGGACATACATTTTAGGCAGATGAAGTCAATAGATTATACACTGTTTTCAGCTATGTAGGCCAGAGCAATATTTTAAACAACAGTTAACCATTTCATGACCCTACATTCCCCCCTTTCAGGCTGGCGTACCTAAGGAGCCAAGCCTGACAAAATAAAGTTAGGGGTCAGGAAAGTCGGGGTCCCCAGTGGGTAAGGGACGATACTGGGAGAGGGCAAGGGCCAATGCAGCAGTGGAACGGTTGACAACAGAGTCCATAGTTCAGTGGAGCAGCTTTATGGCTATGGGGACCACACAGGGCAGGCAGCAATGGAGCAGAGAAGACAGGGCAGCAACCAGCAAGATGATCTTCAGTGCTGAACCAGAGGGCAACTAGGAGCTGAAGGTACCAGAGATCCAGTCTGCAGTAAGGTCACGCCAGGTCTGGACAGGAATATGAGCCAGTTTGGTGATACGATCCACATCGTTCTCAATCATTTTACTCAAATTCAAGGCAGCAGTTGAAGAGGTTGAATTTACCACAGGCAATACCCTCTATCTAGAGTTAGGCAGTTCTGATAGATAGCAGTGCACATTTTAGCATTCGCTCTGACAATGGTGCTCAAAGCTCAGGTGGTCTCATTAGTTATCAGTTCGAATATAGCTTGTAGACAAATAATGCAGTTCAGCATTTAGATTGGGGTCCGATAGCCCCAGGTGTCATCCTCGGTCCATGTGGTAGGTCCATAAGCAGCAATGATCTATTACGCAGGACAGTCATTACCCCATTCACCTATTTTAAGGGAATTGGTAGAAGTAGACCGCTTTTGGCGACCCCTGGTGTTGAATACAGGGGCTCCCAGGTGTTCACCATCGGCCAGCGGTAACAGGAAGAAGCTGGGACGGATCATGCAAAGTACACATGTACCAGTCTAGTTAGCAGGCAACCAAGAGTAGGCAAACAGATCACAGAGCCAGTATCAAATATCAGGCGCTGACCATCATTCATAGGTAGTTCCATTAAGCAGTGTCTGAAGGGCACTGAAGACAGCGGGAAGCAACAATGGAGGTTCACAAGGCCCATCGTGAAGGACGTGGACCTGACGTAAAAGTGAGGGTCTGTGAAGTCAGGTTTAACATGTCCAGCTGCATTGCCTCCCATAGCCACTGTTCTCCCATACCAGTCCCTCCTCATACAAAACAATTGCTAACATTAAGAGTCTGACCTATAGTTTCAACAAACTGTATAAACAGATTTCTTGTGATTACAGGATATCAGCATCTACTTTCATAAAACTGGGGAAACACCAAAGAGTGATGGACAGGAGCACATGAGCCGGATACAATACGGACATATACCTTTTACCATCAATATACAATGCCATGCAGTCTCTGGCCTTCTGGACTTGGACATTGGCATTCCAGTTATATGGGTCAGTGATGGTGAAAACCATGGGATTACAGTAGCCTGTAGTACACATGGGGCCGGAGCTAGGACCTATAGTAAGGGAGGCAGAGGGGGTATTAGGGGGATATTTGTGTGGGTTATTGTAGGTGGCCCACAAGACACTTTCTCATAAAGGACAGGCTCTACCATTAGTGAAGGTTTCCTCATAGGGGCAGTTCTTAAAGGCATCAGGTTATACAGACATATATACTTAGCACATTTGGTATAATAACGCTGTCAATCTAGGGAGCCACACAAAACTGTATTAGGGGCAAAACCATGACCCTTGGCAACATCAAATAGCACACATGTATCTCAATACAAAGACACTGGGCGAGTGGGGTCTACAATAAGAGTCTAATTGATAAGTGGACCCTCAACATTATCAATGCAGATTTCCGCCCACTTTTAAACTTCATCACCAGTAGGTTGGAAACAGAAAATACCCTCAAATGTTTGACACTTTCTGTACTTAACTCCTTCATGCAAACAAACATCAGGCAAAAGGCTAGGGGCACTTGTTAAGTACAAAATACAGAAGAAAGAAACATAAGTGAGGGCAACACAAATATCATATATATATATATATATACTAACATAGGAAGCTCATTTTTCTTTCAGGCACAACTTAGAAAACTTCAAACAGTTATACTCAAGACACTTGCTAAAGGCAGTAGTGAACCAAAGGCAGTCAATTAAACTCAAACACTTATAAAGAATTATATTCAGAACACCTGCTAAGTACAGTGGTAAATATTCAGAACTTTTGAGGTCTTAGAAAGCTTCAGCTGAAGATCCGTGTTGTAGTGGAACCAAGTTTCATGTCCGGACACCTTGACAATTGTAAGAGAAGAAATTAGGACTGTAAAAGGACCTATCCACCTAGGTTTCAGGGGGTCTGACTTCCAAGTTTTAGCCATACTATATTTCCAGGGACATACCCATGGACTTGTGTAGCTATCGGTAGTGGGGCCCTTTCCAGGACCCATTTGTGGAGCTCTTGAAGGGCCTTAGCTAAAGATTGGACCTGACTCTGGAGGATATCTGATCCCAGAGTAGCAAAGGAACCAGGATCTGGGTTCACAATGGGTGGTGGCCGGCCGAACATGAGCTCAAATGGGGACAATTTAGTGGGTTTAGATGGGGTGCATCTAATCTGAAAAAGAACAGAAGGCAGCAGGACAGGCCAGGACAGATTAGTTTCTTCAATTCATTTCGTGAGAAGGGTCTTAAGAGTTCTGTTCATTCTTTCGACCTGACCAGAGCTCTCAGGATAGTAAGCAGCATATAATTTCTATTCAATTTGGAGAGCCTGAGCAACATCGGCAATGAAAGCAGGGCCGTTGTCACTGCCTATAGAAACAAGGAGACCAAAGCACGGAATTATTCAGGAGGTGTTTGGTTACGTCTCTAGCGCGTTCAGTGCAAGTAAGGAAGGCTTTGACCCATCTAGTCAGGATGTCTGTGAAGACTAGGAAGTGACTGAGGGAATGGAAAATGGGCATGTGGGTAAAATCTACAGACAGAACCTGCATCGGATATGTTCTAATAGGTTGGTATCCAAGAGGTGGCAGTCATCTGATTGGGAATTTTATTCTAGAACCGACAACACACTGTCGGACCATATTCCGGACTAGCTGATCAAGGTGATCGATAAAGAAATGTCTCTTGAGAGTCAATTTTATAGCGGGTTCTCCAGAGTGTGGCAAATCATGGCATCTTGTGACAATCGTGAGGGCCAGGTGTTGAGGAATGAATATGAGGGTACCCGCTGTGCTTGCATTTGAAGTATCAGTGTGTGGGTCTGGATTGGCACTTGAATTGGCACATTGGCACATTTTGTATCCACCCCCCCCCTTTAAGGACAGACTGGCCCAAAATAGTGCATGCCCAAGTCTGTTCCTGAGAAGTGTACTGGGGTGTAAGGGAGTCAAGAAAAGGAATAATGATATACAGAGGAGCCGAAGGAGGGGACAGAGACTGGCAGCTCGGGCTGTGTAGTCATCAAGGGCATTGCCACGAGAGCCAAGGTCCGTCACGTATCTGTAAGCATGGCAGTGCATAACAGAAACACGTGAGGGTAGTTGTACGACCTCAAGAAGGTCAAGAATGAGGGGAGCATGATGGATCAGGCGGCTGGAGGCTGTAATGAAACTTCGATATTTCCAGATGGCCCTATGGGAATGCAAGGTAAAGAAAGCATATTTGGAGTCAGTGTAGATGTTGCAAGACTGAAGAAGCAGAATATCGCAGGGCAGAAGTGAGGGCATACAGCTCAGCTTCTTGGGTGGAAGTGCCAGAGGGCAGGGGCCTGAGTCAGAAGTTTTGGAGGCATCATACAGAGGGTGGGCAATAGGAGAGAAATCAGGGATCCAGATGGGACAGTATCCTGCAATACTGAGAAAGGTGCTCAGAGCCTTGCAGTTATCAGGGACAGGGAGACTACAGACAGCCTGGACACGGGTGTAGGAAGGGACCTGGTACCCTGGGAGATTTGAAAGCCAAGGTAGGTGACACGAGGAAAGCATACTTGAAATCAATGTAAATATGGCCACAATCTGAAAGACTCAGATAAATAATAATAATAACAGTTTATATACCGCAATACCGTGAAGTGCTATGCGGTTTACAAAAGATTAGAGAAGATACAAAATAATTGAACTTAAGATGTCTACTAACACATAAGAATTGTTCTCAATCCCTATTCTATATCAGGTTCCTACCCCAAAGAGCTGACTTGTAAAAATTAAGTAAAATGCAGTTTTGGATCCACCCAATAAGCAGGGTAGTCTGACACAAGCGCTCTCTAAAGCAGCAGTCCCTTCACTATCAGCTGACTGGCAAAAATATTTACTTCCATATAAAAGCATTCCTAAAAATTACATTCTTATACCTAAACTTACATTCTTATACTAAGCTTACATGATTTATAAAAAGAAATACAAAACAAAGATTGGAATATACAGTAAAACTTTGGATTGCAAATAACTTGGTTTGCAAGTGTTCTATAAGACAAGCAATGCTTAAATTTTAACTTGCTATACCAGCAACGTCTTGCAATACACGTACATACAGTATAGAAGCATTACATTTTCACAACTGAGCCAATGGTTCCTCTCTATATGATGCTGCAGAAATGCAGTGACTGTTCCAAACGAGCAAGGGCTTGCAATACAAGTATGTATATTTTTGTACACGAGTGCCCTGGACTACAAGCATGCTTCTGGAACAAATTATGCTCCCAAACCAAGGTTTTACTGTACTCACAAGTTTAAACATTGTTCATTTTTTTTTTTTTTTTACAATCAACATGGGTCTCAGTAGAGACTTACTCCCCCTTCCAACAGAATTTCACAAAGGAGAGAGAAAAGTGCTTAAAGATCAAAGAGATCAAATTACATATGTAGTCCTTTTCAGAATTTTTAAATTTAGACAAATAACTTCTAAATTTAGACAAAGAACTTCTTTTTAGCATGGAATATAATTTCCAGAAATCATATTTTTCGTTTACATGCATTTCTGAATATTCATAAACATTTTATAACATAGCCAAAAACTTCAAATCTAAAACTACTTATCTGTTTCAGGAGAAACCACATTTGAAGTGCTAAACACTTCATGGCCCTTATCAGCACAAAAGGAAAAGTACTCTCCTCTCATGCTGTGAACAATTGACAGTTTAAACTTCACTGATACATTTGGACAAACAGAACTCATAAAGAACCCGGGATACTGCAGGACTTGGGAATCAGATGAAGGGAAGAAATTGGCAAGGTCTGAAGTAAGGGCGGTGCTGAATAGAGTGGGGCTATTTTTAAAGCCCTGGGGTAGACGAGTTCAGGTTACTTGGGAGGTTTGTCCAGTGGAAGGGTTTTCCCATTGGAATGCAAAAATTGGCTGACTGGAAGAGGAACCGACAGCAAAAGAATGCATAAAAACCTGACGGGTTATGTCCTCTTCCAGGGAGCCAGAGGGGGCCAGCCCACACCAAATATCGGCCATTCTAACTGGCACAGACAAATAAGGGTTGATTTGTTAAATGAAATCAGAGACAAATCCCTTTTTAAAATTAGCTAACATATCAAGGGATCCCCCACAGGTAGACAGACATCCCCCCATTGTGCAATGGAGGACAAAAACACTTCCCTGAATTCCTGGCCCTGCCCGTCTCCGGACTAGGGAAACGCAATACTAACAGGTCCACACTCGCTTCGTCCTCAAGGACGTCTCAGACACTCTCAAACACACAAAACACAACAGATTTCAGTTCAGTTACTCAACCAGAAAATAACAGTTCCTAGAATCCTTCCCCCACGACTTCAGCGACAGATCACGTGGCTTACTAGGCAGGAGACGAGAGACAGGATAGGGATGATCAATCCCCACTTACCAGATGGTGGCCACTCCAGGACAGAATTAAACTGATACAGATTCTTGTACTTTAAACTGAGACTAGATAAGTCAGTTGAAGCGGTCCAATGTCCTGAGGTCTGCCAACCCCCCAAAAGGAAGGCAGCCGGCTAAGCAGACACATCAGCCGTAGGACCAGAAACAAGTGACCAATCGAGTAACCAGTGGTCAAGAGACCTTCAAATCCCTGTTCGGAAGCCAAATGAAAGGTCACTTGGACACACAAAGTCAGAGGCGTGAAGAAAGTACATGAGTTTTATTCACAGCATGCATGCTGGACCCCTGAGCTCCAAGCTGGCTCAGAAGAGGAGGAGCCAATGGTGTGTGGCCATTCGGCGAGCGGCAAAGGCACTCGCCTTGGCGAGAGCACCTTTGCGAAGGGCCTCAAGAAGGACCAAGTCACTACACCCAAGGACACCAGGGAAGGACAGCAAGCAGGCAGAAAGGGATAGAGAGAGGACACCAGCAGCAGGTAGAGAGAGAGAAAGAGGACACCAGCAGCAGGCAGAGAGAGAGAGAGAACACCAGCAGGAGGCAGAGAGAGAGAGAGGACACCAGCAGCAGGCAGAGAGAGAGAGAGAGACACCAGCAGCAGGCAGAGAGAGAGAGACACCAGTAGCAGGCAGAGAGAGAGAGGACACCAGCAGCAGGCAGAGAGAGAGAGAGAGAGAGAGAGAGAGAACACCAGCAGCAGGCAGAGAGAGAGAGAGAGACACCAGCAGCAGGCAGAGAGAGAGAGAGGACACCAGCAGCAGGCAGAGAGAGAGATAGAGAGAGAGAGAGGACACCAGCAGCAGGCAGAGAGAGAGAGAGAGAGAGAGAGAGAGAACACCAGCAGCAGGCAGAGAGAGAGAGAGAGACACCAGCAGCAGGTAGAGAGAGAGAGAGAGACACCAGCAGCAGGCAGAGAGAGAGAGAGGACACCAGCAGCAGGCAGAGAGAGAGATAGAGAGAGAGAGAGGACCCCAGCAGCAGGCAGAGAGAGAGAGGACCCCAGCAGCAGGCAGAGAGAAAGAGAGAGAGAGAACGACAATGGAAGCAGAGGGAAACCAGAAGATGAGCTTTCCAGTCTTCTGCATAGACTGACATATGTATGACTACCTCCCCTCGGGGAGACAGTCATATGTATGCGGTCAGTGCCAGGAGCTGGAAAGCTTGAAGAAGGAAGTAAAGCAACTAGAGGACAAGATACAGGAGCTAGAAGGACTTCACACTACAGAGGACCCAATCAGGACAGCTATAGACTTCATGAATGAGAGACACATTGAGGAGGTCAGGGAACTCGAGAAATTCATTGAGGAAGCCTACAGGAGGAGAGTGGAAGAAAACGAACTTCAAATGAACGATAAAGTTACAACAACACCAACATGGAAGGGAGAACAAGAAGCAGATGACCTCATAGAAGACAACCACAAAGGAACATCGCACGAGGGGGAGAAAATGGCTAGTCGATGCCCAGGAGAGGAAGCAGCGAAGCACACCGAGGACATTGACCTGAGACCAAAGCGAAACCTAAAGAAGGGAAAGTCAGCGATCCTAGTGGGAGACTTGATCCTGAGGCATGTGGACAGCCACATAGCAGGAGGGCGAGAGGATCGACTGGTGACCTGCCTCCCAGGAGCGAGAACAAAGGACATCGTGGACAAAATTGGAAAGATCCTGGAAGGAGCGGAGATGGAAGAGACCACAGTAATGATCCACATCTGGACAAATGATGTCAGCAGGAGAGACTACAGAAGAAGCACGCTGATAGAACAGTTCAAGATTCTGGGAAGGAAGCTGAAGATGAGGACCCAGAAGATAGCATTCTCAGAGATCCTACCAGTACCAAGGGCAGATGTGAAAAGGCAGGAGGAACTACAATCAATAAATGCATGGATGAGGAGATGGTGTGAGAAAGAAGGGTTCCACTTCGTGAGGAACTGGACAACGTTCTGGGGCAAGAGCAAGCTCTACAGGGGAGATGGACTGTATCTGAGCGCGGCGGGAACAAGACTTCTAGCAAACAACGTCAGGAGAGGAATAGAACAGGCTTTATACTAAGAAGAAGGGGAAAGCCGACAGTCGACCAAGCGTCGACAAATTGGAAGAAGGTATCCCGTGAAGATACCGAGGGGAGAAAAGGCTGGGAAGAAACAATGGACAAATTACAGGAGTCGACTAACCCAGAAGAGGAGGTTAGAAGGATTGTAACAAAAGAGAAGAAACTAAAGACCGAAGCACTGGGAAAGGAAATGAAGACAAGAAAATACCAGAATTTAAATTGCATATATACTAATGCAAGGAGCCTAAGAAACAAAATGGGGGAATTAGAAGCCATGGCCAATGCAGAGGACATAGACATCATTGGAGTCTCTGAAACTCGGTGGAATGAAGAAAACAAATGGGATACAGCACTGCCGGGGTACAAGCTCTATCGCCAGGACAGATCAGGACAGAAAGGAGGTGGAATAGCTCTATACATAAAAGAAAGCATACAATCGACAAAAATGAACACAGTAGAGACGACCAACAAGCTGGAATCGCTATGGGTTAAAATACCGGGATGGAAAGGGCCTGAAATAAAGATGGGCCTATACTATCGTCCACCCGGGCAAACCGGACATATCGATGAGGAAATGGAAGCCGAGATGAAGCGAGAATGCAAAAGCGGTAACATGGTTATTATGGGAGACTTCAACTACCCTGGGATAGACTGGAGTCTTGGAAGCTCAAAATGCGCTAGGGAGACAGAATTCCTGGAGGCTATACAAGATTGTTTCATGGAGCAGCTTGTTAGAGAACCAATGAGAGGAAATGCCACTCTGGATCTAATCCTAAATGGGTTAAGGGGACCTGCAAAGGAAGTAGAGGTAGTGGGACCGTTGGGAAACAGCGATCATAATATGGTCAAGTTCAAGGTTGAGGTAGGAATACCGAATGGAAAGAGAACCATAGCGACAACTTTCAACTTCAGGAAAGGAAACTACGAAGCAATGAAGAAAATGGTAAGGAAGAAACTTAGGAACACTTCCAAAAAATGGCAAATGGTAGAACATGCCTGGTCTTTTCTCAAGAATACGGTGAGCAAGGCGCAAAATCTGTATATCCCCAGATTCAGAAAGGGGTGCAAAAAGAGTCGAACAAAAGACCCGGCGTGGATAACTAAAATAGTGAAGGAAGTGATAGGCAATAAGAAAAATTAATTCAGGAAATGGAAAAAGGAGAAAACTGAGGGGAACTGGAAAGAGCACAGGAAGTATCAAAAAGAATATCACCGAGTGGTTTGAAAAGCCAAAAGAGAGTATGAAGAGAGGCTAGCCAGGGAAGCACGAAATTTCAAACCGTTCTTTAGATATGTTAGAGGGAAGCAACTGGCTAGGGAGGAGGTGGGACCGCTGGATGACGGAGACAGGAAGGGAGTAGTGAAGGCAGAGAAAGAAGTGGCAGAAAGACTTACCATGTTCTTTTCGTCTGTATTTACAAAGACACATCCAACATACCGGAACCTGAGCAATTCTTCAATGGAAATCAAGTAGAAAAATTAACATCCATGGAAGTGAGCCTTGAAGATGTACGCAGGCAGATAGAAAAACTAAAAACTGACAAATCCCCGGGTCCGGACGGAATCCATTCAAGGGTTCTGAAGGAATTAAAGGAGATAGCGGAACTACTGCAGCAAATTTGCAATCTATCCCTGAAAACAGGCATGATCCCAGGGGACTGGAAGATAGCCAGCGTTACGCCCATCTTTAAAAAGGGATCAAGAGGTAACCCGGGAAACTAGACCGGTGAGTCTGACCTCGGTTCCGGGGAAAAAGGCAGAAGCACTGATAAAAGAAAACATCGATGAACATTTTGAAAGAAACAAACTTCTTTTAACCAGCCAACATGGTTTCTGCAAGGGGAGAATGTGCCTAACGAACTTATTGCACTTCTTCGAAGGAATTAACAAACGGATGGACAAAGGAGACCCCATAGACATCATATATCTAGATTTCCAAAAAGCCTTTGACAAGGTGCCCCATGAACGCCTACTCCGGAAACTAAAGAACCATGGAAGTTTCAAGTTTATTAGGATTTTATATACCGCCTATCAAGGTTATCTAAGCGGTTTTTACAATCAGGTACTCAAGCATTTTCCCTATCTGTCCCGGTGGGCTCACAATCTATCTAATGTACCTGGGGCTATGGAGGACTGAGTGACTTGCCCAGGGTCACAAGGAGCAGCGCGGGGTTTGAACCCACAACCCCAGAGTGCTGAGGCTGTAGATCCAACCATGTGCATAGATGGATCAGAAACTGGTTAGAGGGCAGAAAACAAAGGATAGGGGTGAAGGGCCACTACTCAGACTGGAGGAGGGTCACGAGTGGGGTCCCGCAGGGCTCGGTGCTCAGGCCGCTGCTATTTAATATATTCATAAATGATCTAGAAACAGGGACGAAGTGTGAGATAATAAAATTTGCGGACGACACCAAACTATTTAGTGGAGCTCGGACTAAAGAGGACTGCGAAAAATTGCAAAGGGACTTGAACAAACTAGGGGAATGGGCGACGAGATGGCAAATGAAGTTCAACGTCGAGAAATGTAAAGTATTACATGTGGGAAACAGAAACTCGAGGTACAACTATACGATGGGAGGGATGTTATTAAATGAGAGTACCCAAGAAAGGGACTTGGGAGTAATGGTGGACATGACAATGAAGCCGACGGCACAGTGCACAGCGGCCGCTAAGAAGGCAAACAGAATGCTAGGCATAATCAAGAAGGGTATTACAACCAGAACGAAAGAAGTTATCCTGCCATTGTATCGGGCGATGGTGCGTCCGCATCTTGAGTACTGCGTCCAGTATTGGTCGCCGTACCTTAAGAAGGATATGGCGTTACTCGAGATGGTTCAGAGGAGAGCGATGCATCTGATAAAGGAGATAGAAAACCTTTCATACGCTGAGAGATTGGAGAAACTGGGTCTCTTTTCCCTGGAGAACAGGAGACTTAGAGGGGATATGATAGAGACTTATAAGATCATGAAGGGCATAGAGAGAGTAGAGAGGGACAGATTCTTCAAACTTTCGAATAATAAAAGAACAAGAGGGCATTCAGAAAAGTTGAAAGGGGACAGATTCAAAACGAATGCTAGGAAGTTCTTCTTTACCCAACATGTGGTGGACACCTGGAATGCGCTTCCAGAGGGCGTAATAGGGCAGAGTACGGTACTGGGGTTCAAGAAAGGATTGGACAATTTCCTGCTGGAAAAGGGGACAGAGGGGTATAGATAGAGGATTACTGCACAGGTCCTGGACCTGTTGGGCCGCCGCGTGAGCACACTGCTGGGCACGATGGACCTCAGGTCTGACCCAGCAGAGGCATTGCTTATGTTCTTATGGAATGAGAGTACCCAAGAAAGGGACTTGGGGGTAATGGTGGACATGACAATGAAGCCGACGGCACAGTGCACAGCGGTCGCTAAGAAGGCAAACAGAATGCTAGGCATAATCAAGAAGGGTAGTACAACCAGAACGACAGAAGTTATCCTGCCGTTGTATCGGGCGATGGTGCGTCCGCATCTGGAGTACTGCGTCCAATGTTGGTTGCCGTACCTTAAGAAGGATATGGCGATATTCAAGAGGGTTCAGAGGAGAGCGACACATCTGATAAAAGGTTTGGAAAACCTTTCATACGCTGAGAGATTGTGAAAACTGGGACTCTTTTCCCTGGAGAAGAGGAGACTTAGAGGGGATATGATAGAGACTTACAAGATCATGAAGGGCATAGAGAGAGTAGAGAGGGACAGATTCTTCAAACTTTCAGAAAATAAAAAAACAAGAGGGCATTCGGAAAAGTTGAAAGGGGACAGATTCAAAACGAATGCTAGGAAGTTCTTCTTTACCCAATATGTGGTGGACACCTGGAATGCGCTTCCAGAGGGCGTAATAGGGCAGAGTACGGTACTGGGGTTTAAGAAAGGATTGGACAATTTCCTGATGGAAAAGGGGATAGAGGGGTATAGAGGATTACTGCACAGGTCCTGGACCTGTTGGGCCGCCGTGTGAGTGGACTGCTGGGCACGATGGACCTCAGGTCTGACTCAGCAGAGGCATTGCTTATGTGGCCGGGGGTCCCTTTTGCCAAGTTTGGCAGGCAGCAGTAGTGTACCTGAGTCACAGAAGCTGGCACCTCAGTGGCTCAGGGATGCTGCCAGAGACTGCTGTGCTTGGTGGAGAGGAGTTCTGGCTCTTTTTGGAGGAGGTCCTCAGCTGACAGTATTTGAGGATCCTTCTATCACCCTTCCCCAGCATCATACCAAGGGTCAGCAAGTACTTCAGCACTGGAGAAATAAATCCAGAAATGCATTTCCTTTTCTTTTGAACACAATACAAAGATATCTGCTTAATGCATTTCCCAAAGCTAACATATTTCAGACAATAAATTCCTTTTTTACCTTTGTTGTCTGGAGATTTATTTTTTCCATCAAGTTGGTTCCAGTTTCTCTTTTTTTGTTTTCCCATCTTCTGCAAATTCTTCTGTTATCCCAGGCCAACAGGCAGCATATTCTCATGTATGGGTGATGTCATCCACAGATCCCCGATGCGGACAGCTGCAAAAGCGCTGTTGCTTTAAGAACTTTAGAAAGTTAGCGACTGACCACACCGCACATGCAAGAGTGCCTTCCCGCCCCACGTAGGCATACGTCTCCTCAGTTCTCTGTTTTCCATGGAGCTACAAAGCTGTGTTAGTACGTTCTGCATGTCTTTTTACCTTTCCACTTGTGAAAAACTTCTTATTTTTTCACCCCTTCAGGTTTTTTCCTTTTCCTTATTAATTTTTTAAAAAACAACTTTCTTTTCTTTACTCTTAGCTGTTTTTTCATGGCGGTGCCTTTACCTTGTAACAAACCCGTAGCCAGCTTTGTCCCTGTAATGGATAAAAGCAGAGCACGGTCCCTGGTCAGAAGAGCTGACCAGGTTAAAAGTAAGGATATGGAAATGGCTGACTACCCCTCAGACAGTGAGGTAGAGCAGGAAAGGTATGACCCTAAGAATATTCAGCAGAGAGTGTCATATCAGAATAAGTTCATCAGAAAGCCTGATAGGACTTTTACTGAGAAATCGATACCTAGTCCTGCAAGGTATGCACATTATCAGCGTAGGAGAAACCTTAGTTATTTCTCTAGGGATTTCTTGCCCAACCCCCCTGCTCCTAGGAGAGAGGGGTGGGGCTTTGACACACGTATAAGCAGAGCCCTAATCACAGAGGGGGAGAGCAGGAACGGAGGAGAAGCTGAAGAACCAAGGCAAAGGCTCGACCAGCAGCAGTGCAAACAGGCAGATGAGGAGAGAAGTCTTCCTCCTCAACCCCACAGTAGTGAGAACGTGGAGATGGCAGAGGACTTCCCAAGCTTGAGCCCAGCTGCTGGAAAAGAGGAGGCAATGGACACTGTTGAAGTGTGTCCAGAAGCTGACTATAACCCAGAGGGAATGGAGGTTAGTCCATAAGCTGAAGGGAAGCCGAGTATCTGTCTCACCAAGCTGCGTTTGAGTGCTGGCTCTCTGCAACCAGAGCCCAGGTGTCACTGATTAGGGAGAGAAGGAAAACCTCTCTGTTTCACTTTGGGACTGCCCAGAGGTTGTTGTTTGCTAAAGGAACTGTTTCTCTGATAGTGTGAAGCCTCTGTGTTAAAGCCTTTGTAAACCTAACAGCTTATCTAATGCCCTGCTGTGAGGCTGGGAAGCTCAGCTGATGCTAATGAGCCTAGGAGTCTGCTCTGAAAACTATACACGTTACCCAGCTAGGTTAGCTGAAAAGCCTGGAACTTTATTTCTAAAGTTTGCCACTTCATTTATCTGCTTTGTGATGCAGTTTGCTTTCATTGTTTGGAAGTTTATTTTCATGGCATTTCTGTTTATTTGAACCCTGATGAAGAGGACTATCTTTAAAGCAGAGAAAGTCCAGGGAACTGCAATTGTATGCCATATTTGAACTTTAAGCCATTCTGACAATTCTGACAGCTGTATGATATTTTTGTTTTATGCTTAATTTTTGCATTCTATGAGGGTGGCTGAAAGTGTTCAGACCCCCTGTTCAATAAAGCCTAAGCATGTGAATTTGAACAAACCTGAATCGTGTCTCCTTTTTGGCAAAGTATCTCAGTGTGGTCTGGCAGACTAGGCAGGTGCCTAGGTCTGTTGTACCTGAAAAGCCTTCCTCTTTCCTGGGGAAGCCACGCCAACAGGTCAGGATTCGGCACAGCTAAGCCGCCTGCCGGTCAGAGCAGGGGATAGCTGTGTGACAACCTCCACTTCAGCCTTCCCATTTTGATTTGGCTGAGGTGATTTTCCTTCCTGTGTCCCACCTGTTAACTGGCTTTAAAAAGTGTGGTAGGTGCCAGTGCACTATTTCTCTTACTGATCCCACAAGTGGTGTATCTAGTGCCTGGGCCCAGACCATTGAGTCATGTTCACGCTGCTCCACTTTTCAGAAGCATTCCATCAAAAATCATCTTCTTCAGCAGAAACTACTCTTCAGTACCATGGATGCTTCACCGGTACCTTTGACACCGACCAAGCCCTCAACATCTAAGGCATCACCATCATCAGAGGTACCTGCCTCCATGTTGGTGTCACAATCTATAGCTCCATCAGGTAAGCCAGCTAAGAAGTCGCCAGCTTCCCAGACGGGAGTCTCAGGCCACAAAGGTATAGAGTCAAGTCGTACCAGCCAGAGACCATTGATGCGGCTCAACCTCGAAGGGTGCATCTTCTTATCCCAGGACAAGCAGGTAGCATATTCTCAACATATGGGTGATATCATCCACAGAGCCCTGATGCAGACAGACTTGCCTGAAGAACTTTAGAAATTTCGTAACGGCCGCACTGCGCATGCATGAGTGCATTCCTGCCCGAGGTAGGGCGAGCATCTCCTCAGCATCTCCTCAGTTCTAAGTTTTCCGCAGAGCCGAGAAGCACACATTTCAAGGCTCTGCGCAAGAGTTAGTTCTAAACTCGTGCCTTCTCTCACCGTGGTTCGTGTATTTTCTTTACAGGGTCGCTGTGTTATTTGCACGCTTCATCTTTTTTTCAAAAACGTTTTGGGTTTTTTCGATCGTGTCATGGCGGGGCCTACTCCGCGTCTTCAGCCTGTGGGCTTCGATTTCGCCATGGCTGTGTTTCATTCCATGTCTCGGCCAGTCACAGGGTTCAAGAAGTGAAGCTGGTGTCAATGCGTGATCTCCATCACTGACCCACACAGGTGGTGTGTGCAGTATTTAGGACCTAATCATCGTCCGGAGTCATGCTGTGCTACACTTCAAAATTGAGCCCTTAAATGTCATCGAGTCCAGATTGAAAAAATATTTGGGGGAATGAATCGGCCTCTACCTAAGGCCTTGACCCCAATTCCGGCCCCAACCTTGACTCCAGCAAAACCTTCTATGGTGCAGAAACTTTTAACCTCAACCTCGGTCAAACCTTCCTCGATAAGGAAGTCTTCATCTTCGGGGAAGTCAGCTAAATCTTCTCCTGAGGCGCCGTTATCCTCACTGTCTTCCTCAGGTAAGATAGTTAAGCCAATCCCTCCGGACATACCACCCATAGAACCGGTAGTCCGAGGCTACCCAGGAAACATGTCTCAAAATCAAGGCAACACTCTTCCTCGAGGTCATCTTCCTCAGAGACCATAGCCACACCAATTGTACCAGATCCAGTGGTCTCAGTGCCAGCTTTGCAGAATATGTTGGAAATTATTCTGTATCAGGAGTTTGGTAACATGCTTGCCAAATTAATCCTGCCTCGATTCTGCTTCCTGCAGTCCAGCCTGATCACTCAGCAGTATTACACAGAGTCGAGTCCTTAAGAGTGCCTCCAGGTACCTTTACACAAGGATCTGAGTCCTTATCAATGTCTCAACGTCGTTCTGACTTCCAGTCCTACCTTTTCAAGGAACAGGACGAGGACTCCTCAACATTCATCTTCGAGGCTAGATCCAACTCAATCACGGGACGGTGATTCGAGGCATAGTTCTCCACATCATTTGTCGAGGCATTCATCGAGGCCCAGGTCTTCTTCTCAAGACAGGTCTCGTTATCGAGGCATTGAGACTCTTCTAGACCACCAACTCCTTTGTCAAGGGGATCTGTTGTAGAGCCTCACCATTCTCGTCTGTCAAGTTCTTCTGCGAGGATTTCTTTACATTCCAGAACTGGGTCATCTTTGCCTATGGACTCGTATCTCAGGTATCAATACTCCAGAGAGGCTTCACCTTCATTCTCTGCTATGAGAGGTACCTTGAGCGATTCCCATTCACCTTCTCCTCAACGGGGTCATACCTCTTCAGATCCGGTATCCTTCACCAAGTTTCTATGCCAAATGAGTAAAGATCTTAACATCACTTTGGAATCTGACTCAAAATATTCTGAGTATTTGGAAGAACTGGGTATGCCTCATCCTCCTAGGGAGTCTCTCAAGTTACCTATGAATGGCATTCTTTCTCAAACTTTCAAAAGAAATTTTGATACATCATATTCCGTTCCTGCTGTGCCAGCAAAGTTGGAATCTCGATATAAGATGGTCCACTGTAAGGAATTTGAGAAGTTTCAATTATCCCATCAATCTCTTCTCATGGAATCTTCTTTAAAAAAAACCAATCCTACCAAAGTTTATGCCACCATCCCTCCTGACCAAGAGGGCAGGACCATGGACAAGTTTGGTCCTCAGCTGTATCAAAATTTGATGATGACAAACCGAATTTGAACTATAACTTTGTCTTCACATCTTACCTGAAGCATTTCACCATGCCTGATTTTTTCAAATATCTTCCTCAACATCGACTTCCAGAGTTTCAACACATACATCACACTCTGGGTCAATTTCGCAAGCATTTGGTTCAAGCTGTATATGATGCGTTTGAAATGGCTTCTAGAGTCACTGTGTTCTCGGTGGCAATGTGCTGACTGGCCTGGCTCCGCACCATAGATATGGACCCGAATCTACAAAATTGACTGGCTAACATCCCATGCCAGGGCAATGAATTGTTTGATGACTCTACTGAGGCAGCTACAAAGCGCTTATCTGAGCATGAGAAGTCGTTTGCTTCCATAATCAAGCCAAAGCCGAAGCCTTCCACTGCTAAGGGTTATAGGCCTACTCCATCTTACCAGAGGCGTTTTCCTCAAAAGTCAGCACCTTATTCAAGGCTGCCTCCTAAGAAACAACAGCAGCAACAGCAACAGCAGCACAAACCTCAGACTCCTGCTGCACCCAAGGCCTCTCAGTCTTTTTGACCATCTAACTCAGAACATAACCTCAATCGTTCTGTCTCTGTCCTCTCCTCTCCCTATTGGGGGTCATCTCCATCATTTTTACCAACAATGGGAGCTCATTATATCTGACCTCTGGGTCCTCACTATCATCAGGGAAGATTACTCTCTTCACTTCATCCAGGTTCCACCAGATCTTCCCCCAAGAGAGTATCCTTCCAATTTGTCACAGATCACCCTTTTTCAGGAAGCTCAAGCTTTACTTCATATCTGTGCCATCAAGGAAGTTCCCCTGGAACAGCAGAGCAGGGGGGTTTTACTCCCATTACTTCCTTGTTCCGAAGAAGATGGGAGATCTGCAACCTATTTTGGACCTCAGAGCTCTCAACAAATTTCTTGTCAGAGAAAAATTTCATGTGCTGTTTCTAGCATCCTTATATCCCCTTCTAGATCACAATGATTGGTTATACTCTCTGGATCTCAAAGAGGCTTACACTTACATCCCCATTCATCCAGCCTCTCGCCAGTTTCTCAGATTTCAGGTGGGAAATCATTTTCAGTACAGAGTTCTACCCTTTGGCCTGGCATCATCTCCCAGAGTTTTCACCAAGTGCCTAGTGGTAGTAGCAGCATGGTCTTCAGGTTTTCCCATACCTGGACGACTGGCTCATCAAAGATTCAACATCTCAGAGGGTTACTGTAGGGTTACTGTAGCAACCCAACGGACTATTTGGTTCCTCCAAAGTTTGGGGTTCGAAGTGAATTTTCCAAAATCCCAGCTACAGCCCTTTCAGACTCTATAGTTCATTGGAGCTGTACTGGATACTGTGCAACTCAGAGCATTCTTTCCTCAACAACGTCAGGATGCTCTCATTCAACTTTATCAAAAAGTATCTTTCCTCACTTCCTTCACTCTCAGCGAGACACAAGATGGTTCGGCTAGGTCACATGGCCTCTACAGTTCACATGACTCTTTTTGCCAGATTATACCTCAGAATTCTTCAGTGGACCCTGGCATCTCAGTGGGCGCAGGCTTTCGACCCATTCTCTCAGCACATTACAGTGACTCCTTCGCTGAGACAGTCTCTCCACTGGTGGATGCTCTCTTCCAATCTCTCCAGAGGTTTACTGTTTCAAACGCCCCCTCATCAGATGGTCCTCAAGACAGATTCCTCGACCTACACTTGGAGGGGGGCTCATCTCGATGGTCTCCGTACTCAAGGGCATTGGTCCAGCACAAATATAACATTACTCGACTCCAGCAGCAGGGACTGCAAGAGTTGCTTAGTGAAGAGCAAATTATTATAATTAAAGCCGATAAGGGGGGTGCCACGGTAGTATTAAACAGACAAGATTATGAGGTTGAAGCTCATCGTCAGCTTACTAATATACAAGCATATTTGAAATTGGTTGGGGACCCCACAGAAGATCTAGGGAAAATGATATTGGAATTTCTTAATACACATCTGGAGGGGGGTATGATCACCCATAGGGAATATAGGTTCCTTTATGAGAAATTCCCTTCTGTCCCTAGAATATCTTTCGTACCTAAAATACTCAAAACTTTGAGTAACCCTCCTGGATGGCCTATAGTTAATACCCGTGAGTCTGTCCTGGAACCTCTCTCTAAGTTTATTGATTTTTTTCTAAGAAATTAGGTCCCTAAGATACGATCTTATATTCGGGACTCTTCAGATTTTCTTCGTAAGTTAGCAACAACTGAGATTAATATGGAGGGGAAATGGATGGTGACCCTGGATGTCGTTTCTCTCTATACCCAGATCCCCCAGGCAGAGGCACTTAATGTCATATCTGAGTCCCTGCACCGCCGAAACCCCCCCCCCCCCAACGTATATCAACCAGCTTCCTTATGCAACTTGCCAAATGGATTATACAGAGTAATTATTTTCAATACCAACAGGATTTTTACCAGCAGATCCAAGGGGTGGCTATGGGGGCCACTCTGGCCCCCTCGGTTGCAGCCCTCTTCATGGCTAAGTTTGAAGAGAAACATATATACTCGTCCCAATGGTTTTTACAGGTTGCATTCTGGAGCCGGTTCCTTGATGATATTTTTTTCATTTGGCAGGACACGAGAGAACAGCTAGACAGTTTTTTGCATCATTTGAATACGGTTGATGCTAACATTAAATTTACCATGACATGCCACCAAACTCAAATGGTGTTTTTGGATATCACTATTCAGGTTCAGGAAGGAAGACTGCAGACCTCTTTATATCGCAAGCCGGTGACGCGCAATACTATTCTTCATTTTGACAGCTTTAAGAACATAAGAACATAAGAACATAAGCAGTGCCTCCGCCGGGTCAGACCATAGGTCCATCCTGCCCAGCAGTCCGCTCCCGCGGCGGCCCAAACAGGTCACGACCTGTCTGTATCACCAGAAGGGGCTCCCTTGCCACCTTAGTTTCTCATTTAAGTCCTGTCTTCCTATCGAAGTCCTAACCCTCCGGTCTTGCACATGCACGACCTGGTTTGGTTTCTATACTCATTACCTGGTTAGCTTTCTATACTTGTGTTACATCCCAGCTCCTCCCTCAGTATCCCATGATCCCTTTATCCTTCAGGAATCCGTCCAATCCCTGTTTGAATCCCTGTACCGTACTCTGCCTGATCACTTCCTCCGGTAGTGCATTCCAAGTGTCCACGACCCTTTGGGTGAAAAAAAACTTCCTTGCATTTGTTTTGAACCTATCTCCCTTCAGTTTCTCCGAATGCCCCCTCGTATTTGCTGTCCCCTTCAGTCTGAAGAATCTGTCCCTATCCACCCTCTCTATGCCCCTCATGATCTTGAAGGTCTCTATCATATCTCCCCTGAGCCTCCTTTTCTCCAGAGAGAAGAGCCCCAGCCTATCCAACCTCTCGTCGTATGGGCAGTGTTCCAGCCCTTTTACCATTTTCGTTGCTCTCCTTTGGACTCTCTCAAGTACCGCCATGTCCTTCTTGAGGTGCGGCGACCAATACTGAACGCAGTATTCCAGATGTGGACGCACCATCGCTCGATACAATGGCATGATGACTTCCCGCGTCCTGGTTGTTATGCCCCTCTTTATGATGCCCAGCATCCTGTTGGCTTTTTTCGAGGCTGCTGCGCACTGTGCAGATGGCTTCAGTGATGCATCCACCAGCACACCCAAGTCTCTCTCAAGTCTGCTGTCTCCCAACAATGCCCCCCCCCCCCCAATTTGTAGTTGAACAACGGGTTCTTTTTCCCTATATGCATGACCTTGCATTTTTCCACGTTAAAGCGCATTTGCCATTTGTTTGCCCAGTCTTCCAGCTTGTCCAGGTCTCTTTGTAGGTCCTCACACTCCTCCCTGGTCCTTTCATCCATATAAGCTCAGGTTCAACCTTCCTATAGCCCAATTTTTACGGGCCCGTAGGATCTGCTCCTCGTTGAGTGAGTATAAAAAACAGGCCAGATCTATTAGCTGACAGGTTTCGTAAGAGAGGCTACCCAGCGAAATCTATTCGCCAAGCATATTTGAGAGCCAGGTTTGCCCAGCGGGACCTTCTTTTAGACAAGCCAGAGGGATCTGATAAGGATGTTAACGAGCCACTGACCTGTGTGCTCCCTTATTCTAAGGCTACTAAACAAATGGTGGGCTATCTAAGACAATACTGGCATATAGTATAACTCCATTCATCTTTGGGCGATTTTCCTCGGATAGCTTACTCAAGGGGAAAAACTTTAGGACAGAGATGTGATCCTTTGAAGTATAGTAAGAGGGAAGAGAGGGCGAGAGGCCACCACATTCCATGTGGTAAATGTCAGTGGTGTTCCTCCACCATCATAGGTGATTCGTGGAGGGTCCCGGGAAAAGCATTGAGCCTTTATTTGAACATGGTTACAGACTGCGCTTCGCAGGATGTAGTATACGCGATTGTATGCCCATGTGAGTTGGTATACATAGGTAGGACTAATCGCAAGATTAAAACCAGACTCAATGAACACAAATCGCGTATTATTAACAACATTACTCAGGCTCCTCTAGTTGCTCACTGGCAGAGATACAATCATGGGGTCGATCAAATTAGATGGCGAGTGATTAAAAGGGTCACGGGGAGGGATGGTGGGAAAGATTTACGGAGGCTAAATGAGGCAGAACAAAGGCTGATTTTTACTCTTGATACGGTAGAACCACGGGGATTGAATGGAGAGATTGACTGGGTCACGCTGATTGGTGGATGAATGGTCCAATGGAATCCCTGGGGGGAGTGGTTATTACCTGATTTGAATTTAAATGAGGGTCGAGAACGCCGGCGCCATCTTTCACAGAATCTGTACTTGTGAGTCGGATGACAACGGCGGCCTCGGTAAGCATTCATTGAAGATGGGACCAATTGGTTGTAAACTTACTCTGCAGGGGGAGGTAAACTAAACTAAACTAAACCTTGGGTTTATATACCGCACCATCTCCACGAATGCGGAGCTCGGCACGGTTTACAGGAAGAAAGATGAGAGAGGAACTACAGTGGAGAGATTAAAGAGTTAGGTGTAAAGGGGGAAGGTGAGAGGCCTAAGAGGGGGGAAGTGTTACAGTTTTGAGAATAGCCAGGTTTTTAGGTGTTTGCGGAAGAGTTGGAGGGAGCTTGAGGTTCGGAGAGGGGAGGTGAGGTTATTCCAGATCTCAGTGATTCTAAAGGGGAGGGATGACCCAAGTTTGCCTACATGGGAAATACCTTTTATGGAAGGGAAGGATAGTTTAAAAATTTGTGAGGATCTGGAGGAAGTAGGGGTTGGGGAGTTCCAGGATAGAGGGATAACGGCAGGAAGGATGCCATGTAGGATCTTGTAGGCCAGACACGCACATTTGAAGTGGATCCTGGGGATTACTGGGAGCCAATGGAGCTTAGACAGGAGTGGTGAGACGTGATCAAATTTGCTTTTCGCGAAAACAAGCTTAGCTGCAGCGTTCTGAATCCGCTGAAGTCTGTGGAGGCTTTTCTTGGTTAGGCTGAGGTAGATAGAATTGCAATAATCCAATCTGGAGAGGTTGATGGATTGTACTAGGACTGCGAAGTGTTTTTGATGAAAATAGGGTCTGACTTTCCTTAGCATGTGAAGGCTGAAGTAAAATGTGAAGGTAGTGTGTAAAATATTCCACTGCAGCTTCCCTAAGTATTGTTGTTTTGTTTTTTGACATAGGGAGACCCTTGAGACAGCACTGTGTGTGCGAAACATGTCGGGTCAGACTCCCAGGTTCAGCTGTGTATAAAAGCTAAGTATATACTCTTAAAAAATTTCTTGACACTATTTTAGTTTGGAAAAAAAAGGCACTTTTATGAACATGTTAGAATTGCCACAGCATTTAGAAAACGAATTACCTATGATGAGTTACCACGTAAATCTCCCGCTTTTTTGAAATTCAACATAGCGGTGGAGTGGTGGGACTGAGGTATTTCAGAGAAGACACTTATATGCAAAGTACGCCAACCTAGCTTTTCACTCATTTATCTTGGTAGAGAGGGTTGGTGCTAGACCTATAAATATACTGGTATCACATTAAAGCTATCAGCGCATTAGCCTGGCATCACTGAATCAGTTCTTAGGTTCCCAGATGGAGTGTCTTTGTTGACTGGCATTTTTCTTTCAGCACTGTTAGCTCATTGTCTTTCTAGCACTGGTTGGTGTCCTTGAGAAACTTCACAGCAAGAAATCCACACACTCACATGCCACACATTAGCATCTCAGCATCTGAACTGAAACCAGTTTGCACAAGCCCTTGACTTCAGCAACTTCAGCAAAATGCAGGAATAGGTCTCAACCTGTAAAAGTTTCCCATAGTTTAGTTTAGTATACCTTCTTCATGATCAAGTAGTCCTTATTCGTACAATCAAGTAGCCATTGTGACAAATCTACTGTAGACCCGAGGTTTATCACAGGAAAATATAGGAAAACATACATACCCCGGTGCAGCAAAAAGGGCAAAGGGTGCCAACAAATCCCAGTTTTTCGGTTCCTTTCATAGTAACATAGTAGATGACGGCAGATAAAGACCTGAATAGTCCATCCAGTCTGCCCAACCTGATTCAATTTAAATTTTTTAATTTTTTTCTTCTTAGCTGTTTCAGGGCAAGAATCCAAAGCTCTACCCGGTACTGTGCTTGGGTTCCAACTGCCAAAATCTCCATCAAAACCTACTCCAGCGCATCTACACCCTCCCAGCCATTGAAGCTCTCTCCAGCCCATCCTCCCCCAAACGGCCATATACAGACCATGCAAGTCTGCCCAGTACTGGCCTTTGTTCAATATTTAATATTATTTTCTGATTCTAGATCCTCTGTGTTCATCCCACGCTTTTTTGAACTCCTTCACCATTTTCATCTCCACCACCTCTCTCGGGAATGCATTCCAGGCATTCACCACCCTCTCCGTAAAGTAGAATTTCCTAACATTGCTCTTGAATCTACCACACCTCAACTTCAAATTATGTCTTTTGGTTTTACCATTTTCCTTTCTCTGGAAAAATTTTGTTCTATGTTAATACCCTTCAAGTATTTGAACATCTGAATCATATCTCCCCTGTCCCTCCTTTCCTCTAGGGTATACATATTCAGGGCTTCCAGTCTCTCCTCATATGTCTTCTGGTGCAAGCCTCCTATCATTTTTATCGCCCTCCTCTGGACCGCTTCAAGTCTTCTTAGGTCCTTCGCCAGATACAGTCTCCAAAACTGAACACAATACTCTAAGTGGGGCCTCACCAATGACCTGTACAGGGGCATCAACACCTTCTTCCTTCTACTGGCTACGCCTCTCTTTATACAGCCCAGCATCCTTCTGGAAGCAGCCACCGCCTTGTTACACTGTTTTCTTGCCTTTAGAGCTTCGGACACTATCACCCCAAGGTCTTTCTCCCTGTCCGTGCATATCAGCTTCTCACCTACAAGCATATATGGTTCCTTCCGATTATTAATCCCCAAATGCATTACTCTGCATTTCTTTGCACTGAATTTTAGTTGCCAGGCATTAGACCATTCCTCTAACTTTTGCAGATCCTTTTTCATATTTTCCACTCTTCGTTGTCTAATGTTAGAAATCTTGATATCATCTGCAAAAAGGCGATACCAAGGAATTATCTTGGTTACCCAGTGATGTCATGGAAACCTTCCTGACTTTTAAGGCCGAACAGAAGGCTGACCCCACTTTGAAGGAGGAATGGCAGCAAGCAGTAGGCAGACAAGAGGGGGGCGAACCAGTGGGTTACAAAGCAGGGACTACTATATAAAGAAGGTCCTGGGAGCTCTGCAGGAAGTAGAGAACAGAAATCACAGTTACTTACCATAACAGTTATTATCCAGGGACAGCAGGCAGCTATTCTCAACATATGGGTGATGTCATCCACCAAGTTCGGATGCGGACAGCCTCGCAAGAAGACTTGCTTGTAGAAACGTAGATGTTTCGAGTCAGTCGCACCGCACATGCATGAGTGCCTTCCCACCCAGCACAGGGCTAGTCTCCTCAGTTCTCAGTTTTCCGCAGAGCCGAGAAGTCCATCTTTGACTCTCTGCATTTAACTTTGTTACTTTGTGTCTTCTCTCACTGCGGTTTGTGTTTATTTTCTTCACAAATCACTGTGTTAATTTCTTTCTTTATAGTTTAACAAAAAAGACTTATTTTAATTTTTCTTCAGTGACTGACTAGCGGGCCAGGCCGCGCGACCGCAGCCTGTGAGCTTCAACTTCACAGCGACTCTCTTCCCTCCTATGTCCCGGACGGTCACAGGCTTCAAGAAGCGTAGCCACTGCCAGCGTGTGATTTCTCTCACGGATTGGACCTACCCAAAATCCAAAGTCGTGTGAGCACTGGGCTACTCTTCAACCTTGAACCCTTAAACATCATCGAGTTTTCTTGTAGAAATTCTTCAACATGAACTCCTTGATGACACCCTCGACCTCGAGTGCTACCTCAGTCCCGCCTTCCAGCGAGGGTCCTCCTGCTTCCACCGACCTCGAGCCTCATCAGACCGTCCTCGTTTGGATCATATTTAGCCTCGAGTACACCTGCTTTATCTTCTCCTAAGCTCCCCTCAGATCAGACACTTCAGTAGAAGGTTCCTGCGGTGGTCCTCAAGCTTTCCAAGACCTTAAAGTCCAAGCACATCTCCACTGCCACCATGGAGCCTTTTGCCTCAGCAAGTGGTCCGGTTTCAGACGCGGATCCACCTTTGCAGGCTTCTCTCCAGACCATGTTGGAGCAGCAATTTGTTCAATTATTGAGCAAATATGGTTCTGCCTCGACAATGTCTCCTGTAATCCAGCCTGGGCAATCAGCAGTCTCCCGTGAGGTCGAGTCCCTGCTTGTGCCTCAAGCTGAAGCTTCACACTCTATGCAAGGAGCAGAGTCTTTGTGAGTGTCTGGTCTGGCATCTTCATACTCAATGCAAGGAATAGATTATTTGCGAGTGTCTCAATTGGAACCTTCACACTCTACGCAAGGAGCAGAGTCTTTGCGAGTGTCTGGTTTGGCATCTACACACTTGATGCAAGGAGTAGATTCTTTGCGAGTGTCTCGATTGGAACCTTCACACTCTATACAAGGAGTAGATTCTTTGTGAGTGTCTCAATGGGAATCCGCACACTCCATACAAGGAGAAGAGTCTTTGGGACTTCTTCGAGATTTCTCGATCCAAACCACTGAGTTTCGATCTACAGCTTCGAGCCCTATCCATTCACCAGCAGTGTTGCCTGTTTTCATACATAGGGAGAAGTTTCTTCGATCCTCGAGACCTGCTTCCAAGCACCACTCTCATTGCCGATCAAGGCCTTCATTGAGACATCCATCTAGGCGCAGATCTTCTAAAGAGCAGCCTTTTTCATCTGGGCCTCATTCCAGACCTTCCAGTTTTTCGAGGCCCCCAACTCCTCACTCCAGGTCACTGCTTCCGGACCCTGAGGAATCAGCTGCTTTCATTGCCTCCTCCAAGTCTCCATATTCTTTGGATTGTCACTTCTCCAGAGAGGCTTCACCTTCGATCTCCGCTCGAGGCACCTCGAGGTCATCGAGCCTTTCTCGAGGCAAGGCCTTGGTGGATCAGCTGATGATTTGGAAATTCAGTTCGATGTTGGTTCTAAATATTCTAAGGAGTATTTTGAGCTCATGCATCTACCTCAACCTCCTGCAGAGTCACTTAAGCTTCCTCTTAACAAGCTTTTATCTCAAGCTTTTAAATGTTGTTCCAGGCAAATTGGTCTCGAGGTATAGATCTCTGCATTGCAAAGGGTTTGAGAATTCACAATTATCTCTCCAATCCCTCCTTCTGGAGTCCTTTTTGAAAAGAATCCATCATTCCAAGGTCTATGCTACTGTTCCTTCTGGAAGGGAGGTTAAGACTATGGATAAGGTTGGACGCCATCTATATCAAGTTCCTTATTGATCTTCTTCCAGGTTTTCTGAAGAACCTGGATTTACATAGATATTTTGAGTTCCAAGACATCACTACTACTCTGTCACAACTCAGATTGCATCTTCTCCAGTCATCTTATGATGCCTTTGAACTGTCGGCTAGGGCCACTGTTTTTCTGTAGTACTGCACCGCTTGGCCTTGCTTCGCACCATTACCATGGATCCTAATCTTCAGGACCGTCTGGCTAACATTCTTTGCCAGGGCAATGGCCTCTTTGATGAATCCATAGAGGCTGCCACTAAGAAGTTGTCAGAAAATAAAAACTCTTTTGCTTCCATTGTCAGACCATAGCCAATGTCAGCTCCTACAAAACCTTCACGCCCTACTCCAGTTTTCTAGAGGCGTTATGCTCCTTACACTCGAGCCCCATCCAAGGAACTGCAGCAACAGAAGCAACAGAAACCTCAGCCTTTTTGACTGTCTAAACAGAGCATAACCTCCATCGTTCTGTCTCTGTCCTTCCATTCCACAATAATCTGGGATGGACACTCTCTTCTTTTCACTCAGGTTCCACCATAGCTTCCTCCAAGAGAGTATCCTTCCAATCCATCCAGATCGCCCTTCTTCTTCAGGAAGCTAAAGCTCTGCTTCATCTCCATGCCATCGAGGAAGTTCCCCTGGAACAGCAGAGCAGGGGGTTTTTACTTCCGTTACTTCCTAGTTCCAAAGAAGACAAGCGATCTGAGACCCATTTTAAATATAGATCAGAACGATTTGTTATGTTCTCTGGATCTCAAGGAGGTTTCTACTCACATCCCATTCATCCGACCTCCCATCAGTATCTCAGTATCTCAGATTTTGGGTGGGGAATCTGCATTATCAATACAGAGTGCTACCCTTTGGCCTGGATTCATTTCCCAGAGTATTCACCAAGTGCCTGGTGGTGGTAGCAGCAGCTCTAAGAACCATAGTCTCCAGGTGTTTTCCTACCTAGACGACTGGCTCATCACAGATTCAACATCTCAGGGGGTTATTGTAGCGACCCAACGGACTATGTGGTTCCTACAAAGTTTGGAATTCAAAATCAACTTTCCCAAATCCCAACTTCAGCCCTCTCACAATCTTCAATTCATCGGAGCTGTTCTGGACACTATCCAACTCAGAGCATTCTTTCCGCAATGACGTCTGGAAGCTCTTCTTCAACTCTGTCATGCAGTGTCTTCTCGCTCTTCAGTCTCTGCAAGACACATGATGATACTACTAGGTCACATGGTCTCCACAGTACACGTGACTCCTTTTGCCAGACTTCACCTCAGCATTCCTCAGTGGACACTGGCATCTCAGTGGATGCAGGCTTGCGACCCACTCTCTCGACACATTGCAGTCACTCCTTCCTTGAGACAATCTCTCCACTGGTGGATGCACTCTTCCAATCTCTCCAGAGGCTTGCTGTTTCAAACGCCCCCTCATCAAAAGGTCCTCACAACAGATTCCTCTCCCTACGCTTGGGGGGGGCTCATCTCGATGGTCCTCGTACTCAAGGCCACTGGACCAGAACGGATCGTCACTGTCACATCAATCTCTTGGAACTCAGAGCGATCTTCAATGCTCTCAAAGCTTTTCAACATCTTCTTCACGACCACATAGTCCTCATTCGGAGGGCAAACAAGTCACCATTTACTATGTCAAACATAGTAAACATAGTAACATAGTAGATGATGGCAGATAAAGACCCGAATGGTCCATCCAGTCTACCCAACCTGATTCAATTTAAATTTTTTTTTTTTCTTCTTCTTAGCTATTTCTGGGCTAGAATCCAAAGCTTTACCCGGTACTGTGCTTGGGTTCCAACTGCCAAAATCTCTGTTAAGACTTACTCCAGCCCATCTACACCCTCCCAGCCATTGAAGCCCTCCCCTGCCCATCCTCCTCCAAACGGCCATACACAGACGCAGACCGTACAAGTCTGCCCAGTAACTGGCCTAGTTCAATCTTTAATATTATTTTCTGATTCTAAATCTTCTGTGTTCATCCCACGCTTCTTTGAACTCAGTCACAGTTTTACTCTCCACTACCTCTCTCGGGAGCGCATTCCAGGCATCCACCACCCTCTCCGTAAAGTAGAATTTCCTAACATTGCCCCTGAATCTACCACCTCTCAACCTCAAATTATGTCCTCTGGTTTTACCATTTTCCTTTCTCTGGAAAAGATTTTGTTCTACGTTAATACCCTTTAAGTATTTGAACGTCTGAATCATATCTCCCCTGTCTCTCCTTTCCTCTAGGGTATACATATTCAGGGCTTCCAGTCTCTCCTCATACGTCTTCTGGCGCAAGCCTCCTATCATTTTCGTCGCCCTCCTCTGGACCGCCTCAAGTCTTCTTACGTCTTTCGCCAGATACGGTCTCCAAAACTGAACACAATACTCCAAGTGGGGCCTCACCAATGACCTGTACAGGGGCATCAACACCTTCTTTCTTCTACTGACTATGCCTCTCTTTATACAGCCCAGAATCCTTCTGGCAGCAGCCACTGCCTTGTCACACTGTTTTTTCGCCTTTAGATCTTCGGACACTATCACCCCAAGGTCCCTCTCCCCGTCTGTGCATATCAGCTTCTCTCCTCCCAGCATATACGGTTCCTTCCTATTATTAATCCCCAAATGCATTACTCTGCATTTCTTTGCATTGAATTTTAGTTGCCAGGCATTAGACCATTCCTCTAACTTTTGCAGATCCTTTTTCATATTTTCCACTCCCTCTTCGGTGTCTACTCTGTTACAAATCTTGGTATCATCTGCAAAAAAGCACACTTTTCCTTCTAACCCTTCAGCAATGTCACTTACATACATATTGAACAGGATTGGCCCCAGCACCGAACCCTGAGGGACTCCACTAGTCACCTTTCCTTCCTTCGAGCGACTTCCCTTAACCACCACCCTCTGGCATCTGTCCGACAGCCAGTTTCTGACCCAGTTCACCACTTTGGGTCCTAACTTCAGCCCTTCAAGTTTGTTCAACAGCCTCCTATGAGGAACTGTATCAAAAGCTTTGCTGAAATCCAAGTAAATTACATCTAGCATATGTCCTCGATCCAGCTCTCTGGTCACCCAATCAAAAAATTCAATCAGGTTCGTTTGGCATGATTTACCTTTTGTAAAGCCATGTTGCCTCGGATCCTGTAACCCATTAGATTAGTTTCTTTCAGCAACACTTCCATTATTTTTCCAACAACTGAAGTGAGGCTCACCGGCCTGTAGTTTCCTGCTTCATCCCTGTGACCACTTTTATGAATAGGGACCACATCCGCTCTCCTCCAATGGTGGTATAGAGCCTATATTTCTGACTCACTAGTTTTTAGCCATTGTGTCTGATTAGGTGGAGAAGGGAGGGGCTCTGTTTTACTTCTAAGGTTAATTGCATTATCTTTGGGACATTGCTGAAACAAGGCTGCCCTGTGAACTTCTAAAAGCTAAGTTACTCAGCATTTCATATTCTGCTCTTTTCACTGGTTTTCAGCATTATATCTGCTTAATTACTCTTCTCCTCCCTGTTTCTTACTAAAAAAAAATATAAAAAAGCACAAAAAAATAAATCCTTCTCTTTGCTCTGTTAAATCTTATTTCCTCTTCCTGCATTTTTGTTTAAAATACTGTGTTTTAGGTTGTATAGAGCCTATATTTCTGGTGCCTGTGGCTCAGGGTGACTAAAGTAGGGAAAATCCTGTTATAAATCCTGTGTTTTAGGGTAGCACTGATAGAACCTGCATTTTTGTTTAAAATACTGTGTTTTAGATTGTATAAAGCCTATATTTCTGGTGCCTGTGGCTCAGGGTGACTAAAGTAGGGAAAATCCTGTTATAAATCCTGTGTTTTAGGGTAGCATTGATAGAACCTGCATTTTTGTTTAAAATACTGCGTTTTAGGTGGTATAGAGCCTATATTTCTGGTGCCTGTGGCTCAGGGTGACTAAAGTAGGGAAAATCCTGTTATAAATCCTGTGTTTTAGGGTAGCACTGATAGAACCTGCATTTTTGTTTAAAATACTGTGTTTTAGGTGGTATAGAGCCTATATTTCTGACTCACTAGTTTTTAGCCATTGTGTCTGATTAGGTGGAGAAGGGAGGGGCTCTGTTTTACTTCTAAGGTTAATTGCATTATCTTTGGGACATTGCTGAAACAAGGCTGCCCTGTGAACTTCTAAAAGCTAAGTTACTCAACATTTCATATTCTGCTCTTTTCACTGGTTTTCAGCATTATATCTGCTTAATTTCTCTTCTCCTCCCTGTTTCTTACTAAAAAAAAAAAAAAAAAGCACAAAAAAATAAATCCTTCTCTTTCCTCTGTTAAATCTTATTTCCTCTTCCTGCATTTTTGTTTAAAATACTGTGTTTTAGGTGGTATAGAGCCTATATTTCTGGTGCCTGTGGCTCAGGGTGACTAAAGTAGGGAAAATCCTGTTATAAATCCTGTGTTTTAGGGTAGCACTGATAGAACCTGCAGTTTTGTTTAGGTGGTATAGAGCCTATATTTCTGGTGCCTGTGGCTCAGGGTGACTAAAGTAGGGAAAATCTGTTATAAATCCTGTGTTTTAGGGTAGCACTGATAGAACCTGCATTTTTGTTTAGGTGGTATAGAGCCTATATT
This sequence comes from Geotrypetes seraphini, assembly GCF_902459505.1. Lineage (NCBI taxonomy): Eukaryota > Metazoa > Chordata > Amphibia > Gymnophiona > Dermophiidae > Geotrypetes > Geotrypetes seraphini. The sequence continues at coordinate 116,679,020 of NC_047094.1, forward strand.
TCTGGTGCCTGTGGCTCAGGGTGACTAAAGTAGGGAAAATCTGTTATAAATCCTGTGTTTTAGGGTAGCACTGATGGAACCTGCAGTTTTGTTTAAAATACTGTGTTTTAGGTGGTATAGAGCCTATATTTCTGCCTTACTTGTAGTCTTACTTATAGTCCCACCAACCCCAGGAACCACTATTCATATATAGAGACCCATATAATCAGGACTACTCAAATCAAGTCACTTCACAACCAATCAAGATGACCTTTATTCTATGCAATCACTGTGGTGCTTTAATTCCAAGACATACTATTTGGAGGCTTAAGGCTTGCCCCATCTGTCTTCAACTTGCCAGTATTAAGGAGGAGCTCTGCAAACTTAAACAGGAATTGAATACAATTAAAGCAGCTTCCATCACTCCACAAAATCATACCAACTTACCACCTCTACCTCAAAGAATAAAACAGCCCAGGAATAAATGGGTCACAGTAGGCTCAGGAAGACTGCGACATATAACACAGAAACATCCACCTTCACTAATATTACCTCTACAGAATTCCTTCGCTCCACTAGTGCACTGCGATACTCAGGAAAACAGAAGGGAGGTGGGACTTGAACCAATGAAGGAAACTCAAGAGAACAAGAGCACCCTAAGTACAAATAAAAAAGCCAAAAACAGAAAACTATTACTGTTGGGGGATTCCATCATCAGAGGCATTAACCTTGGAACACAGGGCGAGGAGACCAAAATAGTGAAATGTCTTCCAGGATCCTCAGCTACCAGGAGTTCCAGGCAAATACTGACTATAATTAAGGAAGAAACTAAGGATTTTAACACTGATGTTGTTATCCATCTGGGAACAAATGACCTGGCCAACAACTCCACACTTGCAGCACAGAAAGCTTTTCGGGAGCTTGGTGAGGGCGTGAAACCTTTTGTAAAGACTTTAGCTTTTTCTGAAATACTGCCTGCATATGGAAAAAGAGAGCAAAGAGTGAAAAAACACAGAGGACTTTAATAGATGGCTCAGAGCCTGGTGTCATCAAGAAGGCTTCAGGTACATAGGAGGATGGGGAAATACATGGAAGGACAAGAAGCTATATTGCACTGATGGGCTACATATTACTACAGCAGGAAAAAGAAACCTTGCAGAGAAATTTAGACAATATTTTTCTAGGCATTTAAACTAGAAGGTGGGGGTGGTGTATGTACGAAGGACAATTATAGAGACCACCCCCGGCAAAAGAAAAGATGTGATAGTAGTAAAGGCTGCAACATAAGCAATATCAGCAACTCATTTCTTAGTATTGCAACGGAAAGTGAAACGACACAAAAATCCATACGAAAAAGGAGATTATCGCTGAAAAATAGCTGGAAAGCGATGACCACAAATCCTCGCAGTCTAAGCAACAAAGTTCATGATCTGCAAGCCCTGATATTAGAGGCAGATCTAGATATTGTTGCTATCACAGAGACATGGTTCAGTGAATCACATGGATGGGATGCAAACATACCGGGATATAATCTTTTTAGGAAGGACAGAGATGGTCATAAAGGTGGAGGAGTAGCTCTCTATGTAAAGATCAATATCCAAGCGACCGAAATGCAAGGGACCTGGGGAGAGGAAGAAGCGATATGGATTGCTCTGAAAAGAGAAGATGGAACTTCTATCTACGTGGGTGTAGTCTACAGACCTCCGACTCAATCGCAGCAAATTGATAAGGATCTGATTGTGGATATCCAAAAGTTTGGAAGGAAAGAGGAGGTTCTGCTGTTGGGAGATTTCAACCTGCCGGATGCGGACTGGAATGTTCCGTCTGCGGAATCGGAAAGAAGTAGGGAGATTGTGGATGCCTTTCAAGAAGCTCTGCTCAGACAAATGGTGACGGAACCCACAAGGGAAAAAGCGATATTGGATCTGGTCCTCACAAATGGAGAGAGTATCTCTAATGTTCGAGTGGGTGCTCACCTGGGTAGTAGCGATCATCAAACGGTTTGGTTTGATATAACGGCTAAAGTGGAGAGCGGCCGCACGATACTTAAAGTCCTAGATTTCAAACGTACGGACTTTAATGCAATGGGAAAGTACCTGAAGAAAGAGCTGTTAGGATGGGAGGACATAAGAGAAGTGGAAAGACAGTGGTCTAAGCTGAAAGGAGCGATAAAAATGGCTACGGACCTTTATGTGAAGAAAATCAATAAAAACAAGAGAAAAAGGAAGCCGATATGGTTCTCCAACCTAGTGGCTGAGAAAATAAAGGCAAAAGAGTTGGCATTCATGAAATATAAAAAAACCCAAGAAGAGGAGAGCAGAAAGGACTACAGGGTGAAACTGAAAGAAGCCAAGAGAGAGATACGTTTGGCGAAGGCACAGGCGGAAGAACAAATGGCTAAAAATGTAAAAAAGGGAGATAAAAATTTTTTCAGATATATTAGTGAAAGGAGGAAGATAAAAAATGGAATTGCTAGGCTAAAAGATGCTGGGAACAAATATGTGTGGAGAGTGATGAGGAGAAAGCAAATGTGCTAAACAAATACTTCTGTTCTGTGTTCACAGAAGAAAATCCTGGAGAAGGACCAAGATTGTCTGGCAAAGTTACACGAGAAAATGGAGTAGATTCTGCGCCGTTCACGGAGGAGGGTGTTTATGAGCAACTTGAAAAACTGAAGGTGGACAAAGCGATGGGACCAGACGGGATCCATCCCAGGATACTAAGGGAGCTCAGAGAGGTTCTGGCGAGTCCTATTAAAGACTTGTTCAACAAATCTCTGGAGACGGGAGTGATTCCTGGGGATTGGAGGAGAGCGGATGTGTCCCAACCCACAGGGGGGACAGGATCTCCCTCCCTTTATCAAGAAGTCTGAAGGTTTAGAGGTGGGCAATCCTCCACAACCCTTCCTCAAAGCTGTCTACAGTCAAGGGGCGAAAAACTGTTTGGCGGACAAATTGAGTCATCTTATGCAACCTCACAAATGGACACTCAATTCCTTGCTTCTTCATCACATTTTTTCACAGTGGGGAATGCCTCAGATAGATCTCTTTGCAGCTCCCCACAACCACAAACTGCCCCAGTTCTACTCCAGGATATATTCTCCTCATTGCCTCAAGGCACATGCTTTCCTCCTGGAATGGACGAATCTCTTCCTGTATTCATTCCCTCTCATTCTCAAGACTCTTGTCAAGTTGAAGAACGATCATGCCACCATGATTCTGATAACTCAGCAGAAGGGACCCATACATTCTACCAGTTTTTCTGTCTCTGCTTTCACAGAGTCACGAATCTCTACTTCATCCCAACCAGCAGTTTCTGCACCTGACAGCTTAGGTCCTCTCAACACAACTCCTCTTCAGTTTTTTCAATCTGTAAGAGACACTTTAGAAGCTTCTAGAAAGCCTGCCACTAGACAATTCTACCACCAAAAATGGACTAGATTTTCTATGTGGTGCATCTCTCATGATCAAGAGCCTCAAGATTCCTCCTTATTTTCTGTTCTAGATTCTCTTTTGCACTTATACATAGATCCGAGTCCATCTCAGTACAATTGCTACTTTCCATCAGCCTTTTGAAGGAAAACCCTTCTCTGCTCATCCGGTGGTTTCCAGATTCATGAAAGGACTTTTTCATGTCAACCCTCCTCTCAAACTGCCTCTAGTGGTTTGAGACCTCAATGTTGTTCTTGCTCAATTGATGAAGCCTCCATTTGAACCAATATCTACGGCTCATCTGAAGTATCTCACTTGGAAAGTGGTGTTTCTCATTGCCCTCACATCTGCTCGAAGAGTCAGTGAGCTGCAAGCGTTAATTGCTGATCTACCTTTCACAGTTTTCTATCATGATAAGGTGGTTCTCCGTACTTATCCTAAATTCTTACCTAAAGTGATTTCAGAATTTCATCTCAATCAATCTATTGTACTTCCAGTGTTTTTTCCAAGACCTCATTCTCATCCTGGAGAATCAGCTCTTCATACTCTGCACTGTAAACGTGATTTGGCCTTGTACTTGGAATGCACCAAACCACACAGAACTACTCAACTCCTTCAATCCAAACAAGTTGGGACATCCAATCCAACTGGATGGCTGCTTGTGTCTCTTTCTGCTATGCCCAGGCTGAATTACAACTACAGAGTCAAGTCACAGCCCACAAAGTTAGAGCAATGGCAGCTTCAGTGGCTTTCCTCAGATGTACACCTATTGAGGAAATTTGCAAAGCTGCTACCTGGTCCTCGGTTCATACTTTCACCTCTCACTATTGTCTGGATGTTTTCTCCAGACGGGATGGCCATTTTGGCCAGAGAGTATTGCAAGATTTATTCTCCTAAGTTGCCAACACTCCCACCATCCCATTCTAGTTAGCTTGGAGGTCACCCATATGTTGAGAATAGGCTGCCTGCTTGTCCTGGGATAAAGCACAGTTAGAAACATAGAAACATAGAAGATGACGGCAGATAAGGACCATAGCCCATCAGATCTGCCCACTCTACTGACCCACCCCCAAGTCTACTATCCTAGGGATCCCACTCCTGGTGACAGGTTCCCTTGGCTTAACCCTCTAAGGGATCCCACTGGGCATCCCATTTGCTCTTAAATTCTTGCACACTGTTTGCCTCGATCACCTGCACCGGGAGCTCGTTCCAAGGATCAACCACTCTCTCGGTGAAGAAACATTTCCTGGTGTCGCCATGAAATTTCCCACCCCTGAGTTTGAGCGGATGCCCTCTTGTGGCTGAGGGTCCTTTGAGAAAGAGAATCTCTTCTTCCATCTCGATACGGCCGGTAATATACTTAAAAGTCTTGATCATGTCTCCTCTCTCCCTACGTTCCTCGAGTGAGTTCAGCCGCAAATTTTTCAGCCTTTCCTCGTACGATAGATCCTTGAGCCCCGAGACCATCCTGGTGGCCATCCGTTGCACTGACTCTACTCTCAGCACATCTTTTCGGTAGTGTGGCCTCCAGAATTGCACACAGTATTCCAAATGAGGTCTCACCATGGTTCTGTATAATGGCATTATGACTTCAGGCTTCCGGCTGACGAAACTCCTGCGGATGCAACCTAACAACTGTCTTGCCTTAGATCAGCAGTTTTCATGTCTGCGCTGATGTTACCGTAACAGTTGTTATCCAGGGACAGCAGGCAGCTATTCTCACAACCCACCCACCTACCCTGGTTGGCTTCTCTGCTAACTATCTGAACTAGCCCTGTGCTGGGCGTGAAGGCACTCGCACATGCGCTGTGCAGCTGACTCGAAACTTCTATGTTTCTACAAGCAAGTCTGCTTGCGAGGCTGTCCGCATCCGGGCTCCGTGGATGATGTCACCCATATGTTGAGAATAGCTGCCTGCTGTCCCTGGGTAATTCCTTGGTATCGCCGGCCTATACCATAGCCTGACCCCTCCTTTGCTGTTGCTTCCTCCTCTAGGTGCATGTCTTCCGTTCCCTTTTTTGTTGGGCTTTATGAAAGGCTCCCTCCATAAAAGGGAAGATCTTACCCAACTCTGGTTCTGGCTCCGCCCTTGGAGGTCCCTGAGAATGGGTATTAACCAGTCACTGTCTCCCCTCCATAGCCTCTGAGAACCCTTGCCAGTCATGTCCCAATATAATTTCAAAGGGGGCCTCAGGTACTATCGCCAGAGGGGTTCTATACACCCTATTTTTATACCGTATGAGGGTGGATCGTACCGGGTATTGCTTACTGTCCCCATGAATGCACTTGATTTTGACCTTGTTCCTATTCCCTCCTTCACTCTCCTTAGGGAACACCTCCTTCCAAAACTGATAGGCTATCATGGGCTGATCCACCCCAGAGTCCAAAAACGCCTGCCGTTCTTGCCCCCCTATGGATACTGTGAGCAAATACCCCCCTTTTGCCTGCGATTCTTCTTTATTGCCTCCCCAAGCTACCTTGGAAACCTGCTTTCTCTTACACTCACCCTGCCGATGTCCTTCCCCCCCACACACACAAAACATTGAATAGGGGTAGATGATGAGAACTTTTTATGGCTATTACCTTGGGCTCTAGAGAACCTATACCCTGTAGGTAATGGGTCCCCCGGTGTGTGTGGGCAGGGGTGGGTGTGTTCTACCTGCTGGCCTACCTATCTCCACAGGGCTTTGGGCATCTAAATATGCCTCTATCACTGTCAGGGATTGAGTCAAATCTTGGCATCCCTGCCAACGTACCCAACTTTTTATATCAGGTGGCATGGCTTCCAGAAACTGTTCTCTCACAATTTCCGTAAAAAGGGCTCTGAGGTCTGCCAGCACTGGTTGCAACCACCTCTACGCTACCTTTGTGAGGCGTTGAAGGAGTACTTTGGGCCTTTCTTTCTCCTGTGATTGCATATTACGGAAAGACTGCCTATAGTGTTCCCTAGTGTAACCCAGGATATCTAAAGTGTATGGTTTAATGGCTGGGTAATTATTGGCCTGTCCCGTGGCTACAGTTTGAAAGCTGCTAGGTACTCTCCTGCCAGACAAGGTAACAGCCGGTCAGCCCATTGCTCTACTGGCCAACCTGCTGCTGTGGCAATCCTCTCAAAAGAGCTCAAAAAATCGTCCGGAACATCTTTTGGTGTAATTTTACTCAAGTTTAACATGTTCAAAGAGCTTTGCCCTATCATATAGGCTGAGCAGAAATGACCCCCAGTAGTGGAGTGGCTGTTGGACCTCCTGTTGTAGACTTTAACAGTTGTAGACTGTAACAGTTGTCCCATCATTTGTGTTTGCGCCTCCATGACTGACAAAGTCCTCATGCTGACGCTCTGCTGCCTCTTGGCTAGCTTGCCAAAGTCCTTGGTTGGTTTCCAAGACTTTCTTGAGTTTGTCATTGACGCTCTCCAGCCACCACCGCTAATGCTGACACCTCCATCTTGAACCTGTAAAAATGTAAAAAACAAATACACGATCCACGTGCAGTATCACACTACAACAATGGCCTCCCAGCACCACCTTCACCAGACCCTGCGTCTAGTGCGCTTGCCATGATGCTGGCGAGTCTTTGCCTGCGCGTTCCTTATAGGGTGCACCTCCCTTCTTCCAGGACCACCAGGTACCCTTCTGGTACCTCAGGAACTCCCGACACCGTCTGAGTCCTGGCTCCTCTCCTGGATCACTCAACTGTGGAATCCTCCGCAGTTGACCAAGCCACTCCGTGCCAGATTCGGAAACTCTGTATCCTGCAGTTATCAGTCCCTTTTAGTATCCAATGGATAAGTCCAATCCAGTAGTAATAGGTTTGGAGAAAACTTCTCCTTCAGTAACACCAAAAAAAATTCCTCCAGGAACGTGACTAAGTAAAAGTTCCCAAAAAAATTTATCCTCTTGAGAAATAATAACTTTATTCATAATAATAATAATAACTTTATTCTTCTATACCACCACAATCTTCAACTTCTAGGCGGTTTACAATCAAGAGTGCTGGACATTCAGCGAAATACAATAAATAGATATTCAGAGGAAATACAGAGATCAGAGACCTCAGGAGGCAATAGTATAGAAATACAATTTGCTGAGCGAAAATGTAATATGTACATTTTAGTAGGTAATGTCTGACAGGACCTGTTGGGGATAAATAGCTTAGAGGAGGGCCTCAGATTCGGAGCATACGCGTAGTCCTATCACAGACTCAACTGTCAGCGTATTTCTATAGCTCCATGCTCCAGTCATAGGCCCATACCCCAATTGAGTTTTTAAATCTTTTTAATAAATAGACCTTAAGTGTAGTGACTAAAAATCCTAAACTCTTAAAGGTGAAGTTAAGATATTAAAATTCAGTCCTATTCACAGTATATTCTTATTCAGTAGGCAGCTAAATCACTTATCTCAATCTGCTTTTTCTTTTTCTTTTTTTCCTTTTTAAAGGCTTCCACGTCAAGTTCTTTGTTTAGCCTATTTAATGGCTAAGCCGACGCGGCCAGCGTTTCGTGGACACCGTTGCTAGTCCACTGCGTCAGGGCCAATAGCCAACAAACATCTATAATAAAATATAGGCATTAATACCACTTCAAAATATTATTTAAACAAGATATAGAACGGTACTTACTCAATGCTTTATAACTGCCCGGTTTTACAAACAGTAGCAAAATGGCACCGGCATCCATTTTATACGTCTCCGACGTTATGCTTTGACACGCGTTACCATGGTAACACGTGCCCACGCATTAAAGTGACAGAATGTATATCAAATTAGAGGAAGAGGAGTAAACAGTTCCCTAACGGGGAAAAAAGCCATCACTTTCAACTATCAACCAAACCTCACTTCTATAATGTTAATAAAAATGTTGCCACTCTAAACTACCATTTAAACCCTCAGGATCCACAGTATTTAAACGGTTTATCCAGCGTTGTTCATGCTGGGCTAAGTAGCGTTTAAAATCACCCCCTCTATTGTTTTGAGTAACGACCGCTATTACAATTGCTTTAAGCGAGAAAAAATCATGATTTTTCTCACAACAGTGCCGAGCTAAAGGAGCTCCTACTCTTAAATTTTTTATGTTGCTCTTATGTTCTGTTAGGAGGACATTAAATTTCCTGGAGGTTTGTCCTACATAAAGTAGGTTGCAGGGACATTGTAAAACATAGACTACCCCTTGCGTTTTACAGTTGGAGGTGTGTCTTAGATGGTAAATTTTTTCATCTTTAAGGTTAGTGAATACATCTGTACTCATCATAATGGCACACATTTGGCACCCTCCACATCTACTATGTCCTTGAAAGACTCTTTCCGTATGGTTAGTTTTAACAGAAAGGACAGAGGGGCAGAGAATTTCCCTAAGATTACGCTTCCTACAGTATGCTATATGCAAATGAAAATCTTGAAACACTCCTGAGATTTTTAGAATATTCCAGTGTCTTCTAAGGGAACGTACAGTCTGATAGCAATTATTAGAGTAGGTCAAAACACAGGTCATCACTCGTTCTTCATTACGCAAAGATTCTTGATTTTTTGGAAGTAACAAATGTTCACGATGATTATACAACGCCCTTTTATAGGCTGTAATTACAGTTTTTAAGGGATAACCACGTTGCAAAAATCTCTTCTTTAACATCTTTGCTTGCTGTTTAAATTCCGCAATAGAGGAGCAGATTCTCCTAATTCTCAAAAATTGAGAGAATGGCAAACTTTTCTTTAATGCAGGAGGATGAGCACTTGAAAAAAGGAGGGCAGAATTAGTCTGTAGGTTTAAAGTATACTTCCGTACAAAACTTCCCATCCTTTATTGTAATCTGAACATCAAGGAAGGAAATCACCTTATCACTATATGTATGTGTAAACTTCACTTTAGGGTGACATGAGTTGATGAATCCTAAGAATTGTAGCAGATCTTCTTCACCACCATCCCAGATTATGAATATGTCGTCTATATATCTTGTCCATATTTTAATTTTATCAAAAAATTTTGAAGGATATATCCATAGGCGTTCAAACCTATCCATAAAAAGGTTAGCCACTGAGGGGGCCATAGTGATTCCCATAGCTATACCTGATGTTTGCTGAAACAGGGAATCCTCAAACATAAAGAAACTCTCAGTCAGAACCGTATTAGCCTGTGTCTGTGATAGGACTACGCGTATGCTCCGAATCTGAGGCCCTCCTCTAAGTTCCTTACACAGTGAATATATTATGTTAAGTGGTATTTTTCTCTATACGAGTAAGTGATTTTCTGACCACTTGGGTTAAATATATTTAGGGGATAAATAGCAACATAAAGTTACGATAAAATGAAGATAACAGATTATATTTATAACAGTTCTGTAAGTTCAGGTGGAATAGGGAGGGGGAAGGGAGAGGGAGAGCAGGTCAATTGTTTAGGTATTTCTGGAACAGGTATGTTTTTAGGCGTTTCCTGAATTCCCCGTATGTAGTGGGCGAAAGCAGTTGGTCTAGGTCTTTGCCCCATAGGACTGCTTGGTGAGAGAGAAGGTGTTCGTGGTGTTTTTTCATTTTGCAGCCTCTAACTGGAGGGGAAATGAGTTTTGGGTGAGTGTTTCTCTTGAGTTTGTTATTAGAAAATGCGAAAAGGTTCGTTATGTACTTGGGGGTCAGGCCGTATAGTACTTTGAAGCAGAGGCAGGCAAATTTAAACCTTACTCGGGCTTCCATTGGTAGCCAGTGCAGCTGCTGATAGTAGGGTGTCATGTGGTCGAATTTCTTCAGCCCGAAAATAAGTCTGACCGTAGCATTTTGCATTATTTGGAGACGTCTCATATTCTTTTGTGAGATTGCTAGATAGGCGATGTTGCAGTAGTCAAGCTGACTCAGTATGAGGCATTCAAATCTCACTCTGATACCACTTATGTCACACCTGTGCCCTCAAGGAGCGTAACGGGTAGTTGGGTAGTGACACATTGCTCTAATATGGCGTGATCCCCCTGGAACTAGGGGAGCCTTTCAGGATTTTTACCATCGGTTCTTCAGGATGCCGTTCCTTCAGGATGGCCTGAGAAAGGGCCTCACTGTGGCTTGTCTTTGAGTCAAGATTGCCGGTCTTTCTAATGAGGGACTCCCTGACCTCACATCCGGATGTCCGTTTTCTGCGGGGCACTTTGAGGCTTTGGCCCCCATTGCAGTTTACTCTGTCAATCATGGAATCTCAAACTAGTTCTCCGGTCTCTGGCTTATCTGCCTTAGCCCCTGGAACAAACATCTTTAGTGGATCTTATGGTCAAGATTATCTGTTTGGTGGCCTTTACTATACTTATTGTAGTTCTTCCTATTTCCCTAGTCAGGCCTTTACTATACTTATTGTAGTTCTTCCTTTTTCCCTAATAAGTCATGTTCGTGTATTTCTGTTGTAGATAATAATTAAGACCCTGTTTTTAATTGTAAATCTCTTTGAATTAATGATATTGTGATACATCAAAATTTTAATGAAACTTGAAACTTCAGAGTTTCAGGCTGTCTCCTGCCAGGATCCCTTTCTATATATTACAGATTGCAGCATGGTACTGCACACTGTTACTTCCTTTCTTCCAAAAGTGATCTTGGCTTTCCACATTAACCAAGAAGTTCAACTTCCTGCCTTTGCTTTTCGTGTCTCCAACCATCTCTTTGTTCAGGCAGGTCCCACCCGCAAGGGTAGGCCAGCTTCCAGGGCCATTTCCAGATGAACCCATATGGCCATTTACTCTACTTACATAGAAGCTAGTAAGAAGCCCCCCTCTCAGTGAGGCTCATTCTACCAGAGGCATCTCGTCCTTCTGGACTGAGTCATTAATGATGTCATTTGTACCTAGCTCAATCTATTGTAAACCGCATAGAACTTAATGGTATTGCGGTATATAAACTGTTATTATTATTATTATTATTGGAGGAGATTTTCAAGCCTACAACATGGTCCTCCTTGCATACGTTCACCAAGTTTTACAGGATCAATGTGGCGGCCCAGAAGGATTCTGCTTTTGGCTCCTCTGTTTTGGCAGCGGGCTTATCAGTCCCACCTTGACTCTCTGGGCTTCTCTGTTGCATCACACTAGTCAAGGAATTGAGTGGAATTGTACAGGAATGAAAGATTAGGTTCTTACCTTTGCTAATCTTTTTGCTTGTAAATCTACACTCTACTCCTGGAACCCTCTCTAGGATTTGCTGATTCATCGATTCTGTCTTTACAAGTACTGGTAAACTGAATTATTGTTTTCTGACCAGCCTTTATAAGAGTGCCATCAGAATGGGTTTAGCACTTAGTTTTGGGGAGTCCCTAGTTCAGGTGCCCCCTTTTGACATTGCAGGCTGTGTCTCATAGCAGTGTTTTTTTGTCATTCAGGTTTCTAATGTTTAATGACCTATTTCAATTGTTGCTATTTGTTCTAAATTTCTTATGAGCAGATTAGACATATTTGTTGGGGAGTGTCCTCGTACCCCCTCTCTTTTCCCTTTGTCCTCTACAGATGTTCCTGGCTTCTTTGACACAAATTGGATTCCTGGGGGGATAGTCCTGAGGTAAGAGGGGAGGGGCTAAAGACTCTGAATAATGAGGTTTCCTACAAACTCTGGAGAGTAAGGGAAAATAACCCACTAGTCCAGGAATAGAGTGTGAATTTACAAGAAAGAAGATTAGCAAAGGTAAGAACCTAATATTTCATTGTGGGCTATGTCTAGGATAAGTTTAATGTAGAGATTAAATAACAGGGGGAATAATAGAGCCCCCTGTGTAACACCTTATTTGATCGGTTTTGGTTTTGAATCGTTGAGCAGTACGCTTTGGGATCTATTATTCAGGAAGGAGGTGAACCATCATAATGCAGTATCTCAGATTCCAATTTTAGAGAGCTGTGCAATGAAGAGGATGGTCAATAGTGCCGAATGCTGCACTGAGATCTATCAGCACCAGAACGATATCATTACCCTTATCCATGAGTTCCCAGCAGTCATTGATGATGTTGAGAAGGACAGTTTCAGTACTGTAGAATTTCCTGAATCCTAATTGGAAGGTGGATAAGGTTCGTTGTTTGTCAATAAAGGAGTATAATTGGTTTAACACTGTTTTTTCCAGGATCATGGAGATGAAGGGTAGGTTGGAGACATGACTAAAGTTGCTGGGCACATTAGGGTTGAGTGGGGGTGGGTCAAAATCAGTGATAATTGATGACTTCCAGTTTGTGGACACAGCTTTTCTCTTCAGGGCAGCCCCACTGAAACCGGGAGCTGCCCCAACGAAAAAACTGCTTCTCCTGCCGCAGGAAGGTACTTCGGGCCGCGTGGGAGTCCAGCTCCGCCTCCCGAAGCCCCCTGCAGAACAGCACACACAGCTTTTCTCTTCAGGGCAGCCCCACTGAAACCGGGAGCTGCCCCAACGAAAAAAACTGCTTCTCCTGCCGCAGGAAGGTACTTCGGGCCGCGTGGGAGTCCAGCTCCGCCTCCCGAAGCCCCCTGCAGAACAGCACACACAGCTTTTCTCTTCAGGGCAGCCCCACTGAAACCGGGAGCTGCCCCAACGAAAAAACTGCTTCTCCTGCCGCAGGAAGGTACTTCGGGCCGCGTGGGAGTCCAGCTCCGCCTCCCGAAGCCCCCTGCAGAACAGCACACACAGCTTTTCTCTTCAGGGCAGCCCCACTGAAACCGGGAGCTGCCCCAACGAAAAAACTGCTTCTCCTGCCGCAGGAAGGTACTTCGGGCCGCGTGGGAGTCCAGCTCCGCCTCCCGAAGCCCCCTGCAGAACAGCACACACAGCTTTTCTCTTCAGGGCAGCCCCACTGAAACCGGGAGCTGCCCCAACGAAAAAAACTGCTTCTCCTGCCGCAGGAAGGTACTTCGGGCCGCGTGGGAGTCCAGCTCCGCCTCCCGAAGCCCCCTGCAGAACAGCACACACAGCTTTTCTCTTCAGGGCAGCCCCACTGAAACCGGGAGCTGCCCCAACGAAAAAACTGCTTCTCCTGCCGCAGGAAGATACTTCGGGCCGCGTGGGAGTCCAGCTCCGCCTCCCGAAGCCCCCTGCAGAACAGCACACACAGCTTTTCTCTTCAGGGCAGCCCCACTGAAACCGGGAGCTGCCCCAACGAAAAAACTGCTTCTCCTGCCGCAGGAAGGTACTTCGGGCCGCGTGGGAGTCCAGCTCCGCCTCCCGAAGCCCCCTGCAGAACAGCACACACAGCTTTTCTCTTCAGGGCAGCCCCACTGAAACCGGGAGCTGCCCCAACGAAAAAACTGCTTCTCCTGCCGCAGGAAGGTACTTCGGGCCGCGTGGGAGTCCAGCTCCGCCTCCCGAAGCCCCCTGCAGAACAGCACACACAGCTTTTCTCTTCAGGGCAGCCCCACTGAAACCGGGAGCTGCCCCAACGAAAAAACTGCTTCTCCTGCCGCAGGAAGGTACTTCGGGCCGCGTGGGAGCCCAGCTCCGCCTCCCGAAGCCCCTGCCAAATTCAACTGATTTCTTCGGGAGCAGCCCTCTGCCTTCGGGTGCTGCTCCTCAATTCTCAACCCGGCTGCCTCTGCCAGTTTCCAGAACGACCGGGCCGGCGTGGGAGCCCTGCTCCGCCCCCCCGATCCCGCAGGAGGACAACTTACATAAAAAGACACAGCGCCAGCACTCGCCATTTTCCAGCACGACCGGGCCGGCGTGGGAGCCCTGCTCCGCCCCCCCGATCCCGCAGGAGGACAACTTACATAAAAAGACACAGCGCCAGCACTCGCCATTTTCCAGCACGACCGGGCCGGCGTGGGAGCCCTGCTCCACCCCCCCGATCCCGCAGGAGGACAACTTACATAAAAAGACACAGCGCCAGCACTCGCCATATCCCAGCACGACCGGGCCGGCGTGAGAGCCCTGCTCCGCCCCCCCGATCCCGCAGGAGGACAACTTACATAAAAAGACACAGCGCCAGCACTCGCCATTTTCCAGCACGACCGGGCCAGCGTGGGAGCCCTGCTCCACCCCCCCGATCCCGCAGGAGGACAACTTACATAAAAAGACACAGCGCCAGCACTCGCCATATCCCAGCACGACCGGGCCGGCGTGAGAGCCCTGCTCCGCCCCCCCGATCCCGCAGGAGGACAACTTACATAAAAAGACACAGCACCAGCACTCGCCATTTTCCAGCACGACCGGGCCGGCGTGAGAGCCCTGCTCCGCCCCCCCGATCCCGCAGGAGGACAACTTACATAAAAAGACACAGCGCCAGCACTCGCCTTTTTCCAGCACGACCGGGCCGGCGTGGGAGCCCTGCTCCGCCCCCCCGATCCCGCAGGAGGACAACTTACATAAAAAGACACAGCGCCAACAGCGCGCCGCTGTTCGGCGTGCCGACGAAGGCGCACGACAAAGGCGCCTGCGCCTTAGTGAGCGCCTTCGTGGAGCACCTGAGAGGAGCACCTGAGAGGAGCACCTGAGAGGAGCACCAGCGGACCTTGGAAACGGGAACACCAAAGCCCCAGAGACCACTCCACCAGACCTCCTGCCGACTTCCATTATAAGGTAAGGAGCGAAAGATCCCCGCTCCTCCCCCTCATCCAACCAGGACTCTAAGAGAGAACCATTCACTCTACCTAACACTCCGAACACTCCGAACCAGACATCAAACATGAAGCTCTCCCTGCATACACACAAACTAGCCACCCTCCTGATAATCCTCCTCATCTCTAGCTGGAAAACAACAGCAAACAACTTACCCACCACAACCCCAACCGCCAGTACAACCAACTTCCAAATTCCCAACAGAATACTCACATCAAGAAACCCGAGCCACCACACCAGCACTCAACACCCCATCAATGTAATCTGGAGAAGAAGATCAACACCTCCGAAAACAAAATCTCATCCAACTCCCACAACACTCATATACCCGGAAACAACTTACATTCCCCAGACCAACACGACCTCCCTTACTTGTGCCTATGTTAACATCAGATCTCTAGGACCCAAAACAGAAAACATAAAAAATTGGATAAAAACAGAAAAACTTGACTGCCTATTCCTCACTGAAACCTGGTTAACCTCAGACACAGACCCTAGAATAAAAGAAGTATGCCCGCCAGGATACAAAATAACAGTAACCTGCAGAGAGAAAAAAAGAGGAGGAGGACTAGCAATAATATTCAAGAACTCCCTAACTCTAAACATTCTTGAGAAAACATCCACTCCACAAATGGATTTCCTAGCGTGTCAACTCACAAACCCAACACTAAAAAACTCTCTAAACTGCTTGCTCTGCTACATAACACCAGGAAACTGGACCACAGTGAGACCTGAATTTGAAAACTTCATCTACCTAAACTCACTAACAGCTGAATATAACCTCATCCTAGGAGACCTAAACCTACACCTAGAAGACACAACCTCCACACCAGCAAATAACTGTCTATCCTTCCTCAATGCCTTATCCTTCCAGATCCTAAACCCACAAACCACTCATGAAAAAGGTCATCAACTGGACATTGCTGCCTTCATGTCTCACCAACCATCCAATCCAGCAATCCAAACTCCTAACGGAACATGGTCCCCATCCCTATGGTCAGACCACTACATTTATAACTTCAACATCAATTGGACCAAAACCAAACACACACCTCAATCAAAAAAAACCACATATACCTCACGCAAACATATCGACCCAACCATTTTCTGGTCAAATGTAGACGAAACTATCCAAGACTGCGACCCAAAAAACTTCATCTCCCACTGGAAAAATGTATCCACCAACATCCTGGATGATCTGGCACCCCTACAAACCAAAACCAGAACCAGCAGGAAATCAGACCAATGGTTTGATAATGAATTACTCCAACTCAAAAGACAGTGTAGAAGATTAGAAAGAAAATGGAGAAAAAAGAACCAAGATCAAACAAAAACCGACTGGAAAAAAATCAACAAACAATACAAAAATCTACTAAAAGATAAGAGGAAAAGCTACTATACTAATCTCATAGGCACGGAAACCCAAGATTCCAAAAAAATATTCCAAATCCTGAAAGAATTAACAGACACCAAACCATACACTACCACCACGAACACACCTCCACCATCACCCACCCTCTTAGCAGAACACTTCAAGAACAAAATCACCAACACCAGAGCCACACTCATCCTTAACCCATCCCATCAAAATCCAATCACAATCCACCCTACAGGAAAAGAGGCAATCGCAGCAGACAGAATTTGGACTCAATTCCCTAACATACAATGGTCAGAATTCAACAAATTCTACAAAAAATACAGCCATGCCTCCTGTGACCTCAACCATTGCCCCTCATATCTCCTTACCACCTCTAGTGTAAAATTCCGCACCATAACTCTACAATGGATCCAATTCACGCTCACAGAAGGCACATTCCCTGCTGACCTCAGCGAAATTGTCATCACCCCAATCCAAAAAGACCCAAAAGCACCACAAAACCTCCCATCTAACTTTAGACCTATAGCCTCAATTCCGCTATATGTCAAAATTATAGAAGGCCTAGTAGCCAAACTCCTCACCAATTACATAGAGGACCATAACCTACTCCACCCCATGCAATCAGGCTTCAGAACAAACTTCAGCACAGAGACACTACTAGGCTCCCTTATGGATACCGTCAGACAACAACTTAGTACAGGGAAAAAAAATGCTACTCATACAACTGGACCTATCGGCGGCATTCGACCTAGTAGACCACAACATCCTTCTACAGATCTTAGATGCAATAGGCATCTCAGACAAAGTATACTCCTGGTTTGAAGGATTCCTAAAACTCAGAACCTACAGTGTAAAATCAAACAAAGAAAAGTCAGAATCCTGGTCAAACCCCTGCGGCGTACCACAAGGATCTCCACTATCCCCTACCCTCTTCAATCTCTACACTGCTTCTCTAGGAACGCATCTGGATAATCTAGGCATAACCTCCTATAGTTATGCGGATGACATCACCATCCTCGTCCCATACGATCACTCTAAACCTACCATGACAGACAAACTTCACCAAACACTTGAAGCAGTCACAACCTGGATGGAAAATCAAAAACTTAAACTCAACCAAGACAAAACCAAATTCATCCTCCTAGAAAATGACAAGATCCAAACCACAACCATCCTAGACATAAACGCAACCAAATATCCCATCCAAACCACCATAAAACTACTAGGCATGACCATAGACAGATGCTGCACAATGCAACCGCAAATAAATAAAACAATTCAAAAATCATTCGCAATCATGAGAAACCTAAGACAAGTCCGAAAATTCTTTGAAAGAACACAATTCCAACTTATAGTACAATCCCTAATACTAGGTATATTGGACTACTGTAACATACTCTTCCTTCCATGTCCTGCAACCACGATAAGACAACTCCAAACAATCCAAAATACAGCTTTGAGACTCATCTACTCATTGAAAAAACATGACCACATCACTGAAGCCTTCATCAACTCACACTGGCTCCCAATCCAAGAAAGAATCCAATTCAAATTCTACTGCATATTATTTAAAACCCTACACGGAGACAGCCCATCATACCTGAACAATCGCCTCATCCAAGCACCCAGTACCAGACACAGAAAAACGCACTCCCCATTCATACCCCCCCCAATCAAAGAAGTAAAAAGAACAAAACTACACGACGGCCTCCTAGCCACTCAAGCCGCAAGACTGGACAACCAGATCTCCAACCTTCTGATGACCACCCCAGACTATAGGACGTTCAGAAAAGAAATAAAAACCACACTTTTCAAGAAATTCCTGAAACAGCAATAACAACACGACCTCTAAATGCTCTTAAGATCTACAACTTACCTCTCTAGCTAATCATTGTAATTATGTCTTTTTTAAATTAACCTTTTGTAATCCGCCTTGAACCGCAAGGTAATGGCGGAATAGAAATCCCTGATGTAATGTAATGTAATGTAATATGCCAATGACACCAAACTAAGTAATGTAGTGGGCAAATGCACAATAGATGATGTTTCAATGCCCGACAACATGATGCATGACCTACTCCTACTGGAGCGCTGGTCTAGGTCCTGGCAACTCAACTTCAATGCCAAAAAATGCACAGTTATGCACCTGGGCAGCCAAAATCCATGCAAAACTTATATCCTTAATGGCGAGATCCTTAAAAGAACGGTAGCAGAACGCGACTTAGGGGTGATCGTCAGCGAGGACATGAAGGCTGCCAATCAAGTGGAGCAAGCTTCGTCCAAAGCAAGACAAGTCATAGATTGCATACGCAGGGGTTTCGTCAGCTGTAAGCCGGAAGTCATTATGCCATTGTATAGATCCATGGTGAGGCCCCATCTGGAATACTGTGTGCAATTCTGGAGGCCGCATTATCGCAAGGATGTGCTGAGACTGGAGTCGGTTCAGAGAATGGCCACCCGGATGGTCTCAGGACTCAAGGATCTCCCATACGAGGAACGGCTAGACAAATTGCAGCTATACTCACTCGAGGAGCGCAGAGAGAGGGGGGACATGATCGAGACGTTCAAGTATCTCATGGGCCGCATAGAGGCGGAGGAAGATATCTTCCTTTTCAAGGGTCCCACGACAACAAGAGGGCATCCGTGGAAAATTAGGGGAGGGAAACTACGAGCTGACATCAGGAAATTCTTTTTCACAGAAAGGGTGGTTGATCGCTGGAATAGTCTTCCACTGCATGTGATCGAGGCCAGCAGCGTGCCTGATTTTAAGGCCAAATGGGATCGTCACATGGGATCTATTCACAGGGCGAAGGTAGGGGAGGGATATATTCACAGGGCAAAGGTAGGGGAGGGACATTAGGGTGGGCAGACTTGATGGGCCGTGGCCCTTATCTGCCGTCTATTTCTATGTTTCTATGTTTCTATGCCTGTATATAGAGAGGTGTTGATGTGAGGGACAGAATCTAGGAAGGTGTCTTTCACAGCCACTAGGAGGCATGTGGACAGGGGTCTAGGTTGGAGCTGGAAAGGTGAATAGGGTCTAGTATTATGGTGATTTTGGGTTTGCTTCCTGGTTGATTTGTTGTGTAGGTGTGGTTGAATGTGATCAAATGGTGATCAGACCAAGGTACTGGTTTGGTGGTGCAGCCAGGAGTTCCTGTAGTAAGTGGAGTATCTTATTGAATAAATATTAGGTCTAGAATGAGACCCGCAGAGTGAGTCAGTGATGGAAGCCTAGGTCCAATAGTGAAGTGATGAAGGGTGCTGGGGATCCGATCTCATTTGGGTAGCTTGCGAAGTTACAGTCTCCAAGTATGTCTTGGTTGTATGTGATAACCAGTTTGCCAAGGATGGATAACAGGTCATCTAAGATGATCTTTGGAGAGTGCAGTGCTCTGTATATTAAGGCGAAGTTTATCAGTGGGTTGGCAGTTGACTAGGGGGCAGTAGAAGTTGGTTATTCTTTTTTACCAAATTGGTGGTTACTAAACAAACATAGATTATTCCACCAAGCATGGTATTCAATTTTGGTTGAATCTTTCCAGCAATACAATACATTTTGGATCGCTAAAGACAGCATAATGATCAACAGTCTTGCCTTGTATTTATCTATAGTCACTGAAAGACCCTGTGACATCAATACAAGTATCTTAAAGGTAAAGGGTTCAGAAAGTGATAAAATGTCCTTTATTGTACACCAAACTCTATCCCAATAGAGCTCTAAATGCTTACAAGAAAATAATAAATGTTCCAGTGTACCGGCAGATAGGTTGCAAGACCAGCAGGAAGAGGTATTGGATGGGTCAATCTTGTTCGATAAAATAGGAGTCCAGACAGCCCTGTGTAACAAGAAGAAAATAGATTGTAATACTGAGGCGGATCTAATGGACTTGAAAATGATCAACCAAACAGAGTTCCAATCTATAGCATCAGAAGGAAGACTTAAAACCTCCTGCCACTTGAGATCTGGTATTACTGGTGCATGAGCCTTAGCCGTCTGAATCAATTTGTACCATAGGGATGCTTTACACTTTATCTTCGAGAACTGAAATAGTATCTCTCTTAAAGTTGGTGTGGTCATCATGGTCGATAGATCCGGTATAGAGGACCTCAAACAATGCATGAGTTGCAGCCAATGGAAGAGTTGATTGTTGGGAAGGCCCCATTTATCTGTCAGTTCGTGGAAGGTCATCCATCTGTCATCAGTCATCAGATCCTGTATGGACCATATACCTTTTTGTTGCCATAGAGGCCAGGAGATAGTTTCCACCTGAATTTGAAATCTCGTATTTTTCCAGATTGGTATGTATCTTGAATGCTCCCAGCGGTCAGTTAAGGTGGAATCAATTTCTGTCAGGGCTCTTTTATAGGCGGAGAGAATAAGATCACATTTATCAGTTTTAGATAGAATAAGTCCAGATAAGAATGACATCTGCTGGGAACCATAAAGCAAAACGCTCTATAAGAAGCCAAGAGGGTGCATCTAAAATCCTATCTCCATTGTGGCCCTGTGCCCACTGTCGTATTAAGAAGGTGGTGTGATATTGAAGGAAATCAGAGAAATTTACACCTCCATCACATCTCCTTGCTTTCAATTTAAACAATGCTATGCAAGATTGTTTCTTGTTCCATAAAAATTGGGTAAGTATAGTGTCTATACTTTTATAAAAGGAGTTCGGTAAATAAACTGGTAACATGTTCAGTACATAGTTAACTTTTGGCGTGATCATCATCCGTATAGTCTCCAATCTACCCCACCAAGACAGGGTTAAGGGTGTCCAGTTGTTCGTGGTAGATTTTATAATCTGGGTCAGATATTCAGTATTATGTTGTATCGTCTCCTCTATAGTCGGACCAAAGTATACCCCTAAGTATTTCAGTTTCGTGTCCGTCCACTGGACCCCATAAGATTCCACCTCAGATCTGACATCAGGACAGTTAATTGGCATGACTACCGTTTTACTCGTGTTCAGTTTATATCCAGATAGTTCCGAATACTCCTTGATCGTCGACAATAGATGAAAAATAGAAGAGGGAGTGATATAGAGTAGTATGTCATCGGCATACGCTGATATCTTTATCTCTTTGTCCTTATGTTTAAAACCTACAATTGAAGTATTACCTCGTATGGCCAATATGAGAGGTTCCAAGGCCAAGTTGAACAATAAAGGGGATAAGGGGCATTCCTGTCTGGTACCCCTTGAAGGATGGAAAGTGGGGGACATGGTCCCGTTTATGTATGTTTGAGTAGAAGGAGAAGAATACAAAACTCGTACTTTCTGTACAAAATCAGCGGAAATGCCAAACCAATGCATAGTCTTAAATAAAAAGGCCCACTCTACTCTATCAAAGGCCTTTTCGGCATCTAGCCCTACTGCGAGTAGGTCTTGCTCACGATTCTGTGCGTGTGCAATGATATTGGAGAAGGTTCTCGTGTTATCATTGGAGTAGCGGCCCGTAATGAAGCCACATTGATCAGGAGATATCAATTTAGAGATGACTGAATGCAATCTACTAGCAAGAAGTTTAGCAAAAATTTTAGCGTCCACATTTATCAGTGAAAGAGGTCTGTAATTAGAGACACAGCATGGGTCCTTATCAGGTTTAGGAAGGACAATTATAGTAGCTTCAGTAAAGGAGCCAGATACTTCACCCTTAGTAATAAGGTATTCAAGAAATTGTAGATAATGCGGGAACAGGACATCCTGAAACTCTTTGTAAAATTCTACGGTCAGCCCATCAGGTCCTGGAGATTTTTTAACATCCATGGAATTGATGATCTGAGATATTTCAAGAGAAGATAAAGGTCGGTCAAGCAGTTCATTATCTTTCTCACTCAATGTGGGGTGAGGGAGATTTTCTAGAAAAGATGGTTGCGGCTGTGTGCTATCCAATTCAGAGGTATATAGCTGTTCGTAGAAGGTCATAAAGGCCTGAGCTATATCTTTGTTGTTAGTCAAGGAAACCCCATTATCCAGCAATATGTTGGCTATATGTTTCTTATCCTCACGTTTTTTTAGGTATGTCGCAAGTAGGTGACCACATTTGTTGTTTTCAGCAAAGAATGAGGCTGATTGTTGGAATATGGTATTAGCCGCTTGATTACTTAGCACCAAATTATACTGGAAACGCTTTTTATTAAGCTGAAGCAAGATGTGTATATCGGTTGGGGTTTGTTGATGTTGATGCTCTAGTGCTTTTATCTCTTCCTCAAGTACGTATAGAGCCACTTTCCGTAGTTTGTGTTTGTTGGCAGTATAAGAGATAATAACACCTCTTATAAATGCTTTAAAAGCATCCCAGCAGCATGTCCATGAAGTATGTTCAGGCTTATTTAGTTGAAAATATTCACCAATGGCTGTTCGGACACACTCTTTGAACTGTGAATCTTGAAGAAGCAAGGAGTTGAAGCGCCATTGTCTCTGTTGGAATGTGGCTTGCTTAAGGGTAATCTGCATAGTGATGGCAGCATGATCAGAAATAGTAATTGGTAAAATATCTGTAACTGAAGTACATAACACTTTATTAATCAGAAAAAATTCAAAAAGAGAATAAGTCACATGAGGATTAGAATAGAACGTAAAGGCTTCCTCAGAACCATGCATAGATCTCCAAATGTCAGTCAATTGTATGTCATTAATCAGGTTTTGGAGTGCATACCAAGATTTCGATTTCTTATATTTACATGGAGATTTCCTATCACATGTAGGGTCTAATACCATATTATTAAATGGGACTCGATGTCATTTAATACGGAGGAAGCGATAGCATGAAAAAAACTCCGGGCTATCCGTGTTAGGACCATATAAGTTAAAAATAGTGACTCTCTGACCGGCATAAGTCAGAAGGACTTTCACCCATCTGCCATTTAGATCAGTAGAAGAGTCAATTACCTTAATATTTTGCGTTTTCCGAATTAGAGTCAGACCCCCCACCTTTTCTTTCAACTGCAGGGGAGTAGTATGGAGGCAGCGCCCATGCTGGGTGTACTTTACCAGATGCAGTTTTGTCCAAGTGCGATTCCTGTATCAGAATAATATCTGGATTGCGTTGTGCTAGATAAGACATAGTTGTTGTTTTTTTGTTTGATCATATTATTGAGCCCTTTAGCATTTAAAGAAATGATTTTAAGAGGCATTTATATAATTAGAATACAGTCAAACCTTGGTTTGCGAGCATAATTCGTTCCAGAAGCATGCTTGTAATCCAAAGCACTCGTATATCAAAGCAATTTGCCCCATAGGAAATAATGGAAACTCAAATGATTTGTTCCACAACCCAAAAACTTTAATACAAAATACTAAACGTACTTGTATTGCAAGACCTCACTCATTTAGAACAGTCACTACACTCCCGCAGCGCCAGAGAGAAAAGAACCATCGTCTCAATTGTGATGATGTGACGCGTGTATACTGTATGTACTCGTATTGCAAGACTTTGCTCGTTTAGAACAGTTACTATACTCCAGCAGCGTCAGAGAGAGAAGAACCATCGGCCCAGTTGTGATGATGTGACGCGTGTATACTGTATGTACTTGTATTGCACGACTTTGCTCGTTTAGAAGAGTCAGTACACTCTTGCAGCGTCAGAGAGAGAAGAACCATTGGCTCAGTTGTGATGTGTGTATACTGTATGTACTTGTATTACAAGACATTGCTTGTATATCAAGTTAAAATTTAATAAAATGTTTTGCTTGTCTTGCAAAACACTTGCAAACCAAGTTACTTGCAATCCAAGGTTTTACTGTATAATGAAAGCCTTAAGAAGAATACCCATATACATGAATTTGAAGGACCAAAAATGTACACTAGTATATGACTGAACTGTGTTGCAATATAACAAAGCAAAAGGACACCATAACTTAGAAACAGTGACCTAATGTCACATAGGTGGAAAACCATGTGGGTGCTCTGAGAGAGCTAGGAAAGCAGCTACAAAAAGCAGAGTACCCCTAACTTGAATTAACTCAGAACAGCTGAGCATATCAATGAAACTACTGCATCAGTAGGAACTTTGGAATAGATGCAGGCAGCATTCGGTACCATCACAGTATGATTAAACACAAAACTGAAATATGTAAACTGTCTTATGGAGTGTAAGATTCATATATAAACAGCAGAAAAAAGGTCTGAGGCTATACATCGCCCTGCTAGGAAGTCAAACCTGATGTATAGGCGTAGGAGATTGTTGTTCAATGTAAGCGGCCAGGTCTTCAGGGTTTGTATAGTCTTTAGTTTCATTGTTGAGAGTCACTCTCATTCTGGCCGGTTACAGCATGCCAAATTTGGCGCCCAGTTGTTTGAGTTGGGGCCTGTAAGAAAGCAGCTTCTTCCGTCAAGCAGCCGTCATCTTGCTGAGATCAGGGAGGAACAAAATGGTGGCGCCCTCATGTTTCATTGGTGCTCTAATCTTGGCACGCTGCATAATGTCCAGAACTTGCTGATATCTCAGTAATTTGAGCACCACAGGTCTGGGGTAGCAATGGTTAGAATTTCTGAAGGACGGAACTCTGTGAGCCCTTTTGATTTCAAACTCTCTGTGAAAGGTAATATCCAATAGTTTTGGAATTAGGGCTTCAAGATGCTTGACTAAGTCACGATCATGTGACCCTTCCTGTAAACGAGAGATCTCAAAGTCCCTCCTTGAGGGCCGCAATCCAGTCAGGTTTTCAGGATTTCCCCAATGAATATGCATTGAAAGCAGTGCATGCACATAGATCTCATGCATATTCATTGGGGAAATCCTGAAAACCCCACTGGATTGTAGCCCTCAAGGAGGGACTTTGAGATCCCTGCTGTAGACCCAGTATAGGTAAATTGCATCTTCGCAACCTGTTATTGCTATCCTCAAGCTCAGCCTCCAGCAGAGAAATGCGGCGCGTCTGGGTCGCAGCTCAGCCACGTTGTTAGTGGTCGCCTCCATCTTGCCCTCCAGAGTATGAACTCATGTCTGTAGCTGAGTAAAATCCGCCGACAGGTTTGAAAGATTCTCATTAATTTTGTCTGTGGCTGATTTAGTATCGGTGACCAATTCTTTTAATTCTCTCAGCTCCGCCAATATTTCCCGGTTACTTTCATTGTCCGTACTTGGCAACGGCACCTTCGATGGTGACGGAGGGTCAGGTTTGTGGCGTTTGTTAACCTTCTTATCAGACATGTCGGGCGAAGTGCGGATCGAACGAGGTTGAGTAAATCTTGAGCTATAGAATGCGTTACTAATAGCTGCTGCAGGAGTCTGTTTAAGCGCAGTGGTATGTGATTTTAAGAATGGGTGCAGGAGCTCCTCAATTAAGCCGTCATTCCACGCGGGCTCAGCAGCGCCCTCCTTCTAGCCCCCACTATTTCTATGCTCCTACATAAGGGCTCTCTATTTTCACAAACTTGCATGATTCTGTGCAAATTATTAGAGCTTCTTCTCCTCTGCTGGTTTTTTCTGTTAGCATGTAGGCTACAAAGCCACCAGTGTATATCTCGTTGATTACAACTAGGTCTGTGGATGGTAGCCAGGATTCTGTTATGCATAGTACTTCTAAGTTATGATTTATTGATCTTGCATTTATAAGAGCACAACACATCTTTCTTACCTGTGAGTTTGCTTTGGTATACTCACGAGGGACTGGCTTTAGGACTCTATGTGGGCTTTTGTTAGTAATTTTAAGTCTTAGATTGCCATATCTGTTTGCTCCCATTCATACAGGAATCAGGCAGATGGACATTTCAAGGGGTGACATGATGTCTTATAGGCTGATGAAGATACTACATGAACAAGTAATTTGTGTTAAGCAGTCATACTTTAATCTCTCACTTTGAAGGGAATCATGCAGAAAATGAGCTGTCTCATTAAGATTTGTTGAGGTTCCTTTCATGGCTTGCTCATAGCCCATTTAAAGGCTGCACAAAGGGCCCTTTGGCAGGGCCCACCAGTGAGAATGGCTTACCTGTTTGCTGGTCCTTTAAGAGCTGAAGATGGTATCAGGGGTTTGTTGGGCGGGACTTCCTCACAGCCAATGGGTCTTTGATGTGACAGCAGTTCTCTCTGGTTAGGTAAGGAGGGACATGTTGGGAAGTTCTTCCTCCTTAACCTGCTGGCTGGAGGTACAGGCTTCCTTGGCTGATGCTAGCTACCTGCCATTCACAATTTAGAAACTCCTCACTATACCTAAAGTGTAGCACCATGTATGACTTCTGTTTTATGAAGTTAGCTAAATCTATTTTTTAACCCTGCTAAGCTAACTGCTTTCACCACATTCCCTGGCAATAAATTCCAGAGTTTAATTACACATTGAGTGAAGAAATATTTTTCTCTGGTTTGTTCTAAATCTACTATGTAGTAGCTTCACCGCGTGCCCCCTAGTCTGTGTATTTTTGGAAAGAGTAAATAAATGACCTGCTTTACTCTATTCAGTATTTTATAGACCTCTATCATATCTCCCCTGAGCCATCTCTTCTCCAGGCTGAATAGCTCTAGTCCAGGGGTAGGCAATTCCGGTCTTCGAGAGCCACAGTCAGGTCGGGTTTTCAGGATATCCACAATGAATATATATGAGATACATTTGCATGCACTGCCTCCTTGAGATGCAAATCTATCTCATGCATATTTATTGTGGATTTCCTGAAAACCTGACCTGACTGTGGTTCTTGAGGACCGGAATTGCCTATCCCAGTTCTAGCCACTTTAGCCTTTCCTCATAGGAAAGTCATCCCATCCCTCTGATCATTTTCATCGCCCTTCTCTGTACCTTTTCTAATTCTGCTATATCCTTTTTGAGATGCAGCATCCAGAATTGCACACATTATTTCAGGTACACCCACACAAAAGCATTATAACATTCATCTTTGTTTTCCATTCCTTTTCTAACATCCTAAAATTCTATTTCCTTTCTTATTTTATTTTTCATAATCCTCCTGCAATTTAACAACTTTGAACTGCTTTGTGCCATCAGCAAATTAAATTATCTAGATCATTGATAAATATGTTAATAAACAGTGGTCACATCACATGCCCCTGGGACCTATTTACCCTGCTCCATTGAGAATACTGAGCATTTAAATCTATTCTCTGTTTTCTATCTTTTAATCAGGCTTTGAGCTAGGCTAATATTCTTATTTATGATATGCATGGAAGGGAGTGAGTAATACAGTAAATGATGGCAGATAAAGACCTTGCAGGGTCCATCCATCCCACCCAACAAAGTGGCAGAAACGCACCTGCCACTCTATGCAGGTTACATTCCTTTATGTCAAAACGCTGGCATCACAACCAGGGCAGTTGGCAATTTGGTGCCATGCCTGTAACACAAAGGCAGTTCTAAATGATGCCACAGCATACTTAAATTTTTTATTGATAATGTTGGGGTGAAAATAGGTGGAAGAACTATCAGCAATCTGAGATACGCAGATAATACTACCCTGCTGGTAGAGAGTGAGAAGAAGTTGATCCTGAAGCTGAAAGAAGAAAGCAAGAAGATGGGGCTTTACTTGAACATCAAGAAAACCAAAATCATGACTACCAATAACAAGAAAGTCCACATAAAGATCAACAATGAAGAAATAGAAGTGGTTGACAGCTTTGTTTTCCTTGGATCTCTCATTGATCACAGTGGCGGTTCAACAGCAGGGATCAAGTATCAATTAGCACTGGGGCGTGCAGCCATGGTGAGCATTGACCAAATATGGAAGTGCAAGGACATCTCAGTCACTAGCAAAAACCGGCACAGAAGGGCAAACAAAGACTGATCACTGCTATTGTGTTCCCAATCGTGACCTATAGCTGCGAGACATGGACACTCATGAAAGCAGATAGAAGAAAAATCAACGCCTTCGAGCTATGGTGCTGGAGAAGACGTCTATGAATACAATGGACAGTTAGGATCACCAACAAAGATGTTCTTGATCATATAAACTCATAGTTGTCCCTGGAAGGCAAGATTACCAGACAGAAACGGACCTATTTTGGACATGTGATGAGGGCGAATTCACTAGAAAAGGAGATGCTACTCAGAATGGTCAGTGATAAAAGGAAGCAGGGGAGACCAAAGGCCCATTGACTGTATACCATCAAGAATGACACAGGAATGAACATTAAGCAATTGAAAGAAGCCGCAGAAAACGGAAGCATGTCAAGGACTAGCCTATAGAGCAGGGGTGTCAAAGTCGATCCTCGAGGGCCGCAATCCAGTCGGGTTTTCAAGATTTCCCCAATGAATATGCATGAGATCTATGTGCATGCACTGCTTTCAATGCATATTCATTGGGGAAATTCTGAAAACCCGACTGGATTGCGGCCCTCGAGGACCGACTTCGACACCTGTGCTATAGAGTATCCAAGAGTCAGACATGACTGAATGGATAGTAGTAATAGTAATGATTAAACCAACAATCTAACCATATTGCTCTTTAACAGCATTGTACTCTCATTTCAACCTGCAGAAATCATCCCCTCCCTCACGGAGATGCATACCTTCTCTCATAGCATATAATATAAATGTGATATATAAACATGTTTGATCTTGACCTGTCTTTTGCCATTTTTGGAACAGACCATAGAAGTCTGCCTGATACTAGCCATACTTGCCAACTGTCCAACTACTGGTGTTGCCGTTGAAGCCACTCCAGCCCATCCTGATCTGCCTTTGCTACTTTTGGGACACAGATCATAGAAGGCTCTCCCCTTACATCCAACTTTTGGAGTAGCCACCAAAGCACCATTCCTGTCCATCATGACACATCAATAGCCATGAGGTCATTTAAGTTTTGTTTTGACTTTATCCTCTTCCCATGCATTTTTTAATTCTGTCACTCTTTTTGTCTCTCACACCTCCACTAGGAGGCTGTTCCAGGCTTCAACCATCTGTGAAAAGTGAAATAGTATTTTGTTAGTATTTTATTTCAGTAGGAAACAGAGAGTAGGGGTGAAGAGCCACTACTCGGACTGGGGGAAGGTCATGAGTGGTGTTCCGCAGGGCTCGGTGCTCGGTGCTTAAGAACATAAGAAATGCCTCTGCTGGGTCAGACCCGAGGTCCATCGTGCCCAGCAGTCCGCTCACGCGGCAGCCCAACAGGTCCAGGACCTGTGCAGTAATCTTCTATCTATACCCCTCTATCCCCATTTCCAGTAGGAATTTGTCCAATCCTTTCTTGAACCCCAGTACCGTACTCTGCCTTATAACGTCCTCTGGAAGCGCATTCCAGGTGTCCACCACACGTTGGGTAAAGAAGAACTTCCTAGCATTTGTTTTGAATCTGTCCCCTTTCAACTTTTCCGAATGCCCTCTTGTTCTCTTATTTTTCGAAAGTTCGAAGAATCTGTCCCTCTCTACTCTCTCTATGCCCTTCATGATCTTGTAAGTCTCTATCATATCCCCTCTAAGTCTCCTCTTCTCCAGGGAAAAGAGACCCAGCTTCTCCAATCTCTCAGAATATGACAGGTTTTCCATACCTATTATCAGATGTGTTGCTCTCCTTTGAACCCTCTCGACTAATGCCATATCCTTCTTAAGATACGGCGACCAATATTGGACGCAGTACTCCAAATGCGGGCGCACCATCGCCCGATACAACGGCAGGATAACTTCTTTCGTTCTGGCTGTAATACCCTTTTTGATTATACCAAGCATTCTATTCGCTCTCTTAGCGGCCGCTGCTTTTTAATATATACATAAATGATCTAGAAACAGGAACGAAGTGTGAGATAATAAAATTTGTGGACGACACCAAACTATTTAATGGAGCTCGGACAAAGGAGGACTGCGAATAATTACAAAGGGATTTGGACAAACTAGAGGAATGGGCAGAGAGATGGCAGATGAAGTTCAATGTTGAGAAGTGTAAAGTATTGCATGTGGGAAGCAGAAACCCGAGGTACAATTATACGATGGGAGGGATGTTATTGAATGAGAGTACCCAAGAAAGGGATTTGGGGGTAATGGTGGACATGACAATGAAGCCGACGGCACAGTGCGCAGCGGCCACTAAGAGAGCGAATAGAATGCTAGGTATAATCAAGAAGGGTATTACAACCAGAACAAAAGAAGTTATCCTGCCACTGTACCAGGCAATCCGCATCTTGAGTACTGCGTCCAGTATTGGTCACTGTACCTTAAGAAGGATATGGCGTTACTTGAGAGAGTTCAGAGGAGAGCGACACGACTGATTAAGGGGATGGAAAGCCTTTCATACGCTGAGAGATTGGAGAAACTGGGTCTCTTTTCCCTGGAGAAGAGGAGACTTAGATGATAGAGACTTACAAGATCATGAAGGGCATAGAGAGAGTAGAGAGGGACAGATTCTTCAAACTTTCAGAAAATAAAAAAACAAGAGGGCATTCGGAAAAATTGAAAGGGGACAGATTCAAAACGAATGCTAGGAAGTTCTTCTTTACCCAACGTGTGGTGGACACCTGGAATGCACTTCCAGAGGACGTTATAGGGCAGAGTACAGTACTGGGGTTTAAGAAAGGATTGGACAATTTCCTGCTGGAAAAGGGGATAAAAGGGTATCGATAGAGGTTTACTGCACAGGTCCTGGACCTGTTGGGCCGCCGCGTGAGCGGACTGCTGGGCGCGATGGACCTCAGGTCTGACCCAGTAGAGGCATTGCTTATGTTCTTATGTTATTTTATTTTGTATATGCTGTGTGCTATCTATCATTCTAACCCTATATCCTGTGATAAATGCTCAAACATTCCATACATGAATTAATAAATAAATAAATAAATATAAGTGTAAAGTGCTCAGTTACCACCACCCAGTCATTGATAATGCAGTTGTGACCACGATAGCTTAGGAACCATCATAGCACTATACCGTTCCTTTCCTGCCATTTAATTTGTACACAAAAAACCTTGGCACAGTGCAAAAAATGTCCTATGAAGTTTTATCCCTCACTGCAGGATCAAATTACTGCTATAACAATTCTTGCAATTGAACCTATAATATTCAACATTCAAAAATACAAAAAAATGCAAAGAAATGCCAAAGCATCCAAGCAAAGTACTTATCTTGTTAACGATATCTACTTGCTATCATGGCTCATGAACTCCATCGCTGTTCAACGTGATAAAGTGCATCCAGTGCTCATTTAAGGTGTCCATCCAGTGCAAATTTAAAATAACTGCCATTACATTGCCATTGTTTTAATCAGTCTTCATAAATTAAATGTATTTCGTTACTGCCCTCCAAATCTACTCCAAAGAACAAGGCAAGAAATCCCACGGTGAATATATTATGGAGAGAAAGTGGGGAAGGAACTTGTACACATCAACCTGAGATAAAGAAGAGTTTATTTAATACAATCAACTATTATAAAGTAAAACATGCTATATATTGCCATAGGACCAGTGGTATACCAAGGGAGGGGGGCGGACCACCCCAGGTGCACGCCCTAGGGGGGGGCACAGCAGGCTGGGTCCAGAACCTCCCGCCCTACTCTTTAATGGGATCTGCACCTCAGCATGACTGCTGTATTTATTCTGGAGTAGAGTCGGCAGCTGCGCTGAATTGCAGGAAGGTCCCGCGATGACTACATCTGCCAGCTCTACTCCGAAAGAAGTATGTAACGTCAGAGGGGATGGACTGGCAGCCACAGTCATCGTGGGATCTTGCCGCAACTCCCTGCGTCTGCTTGCCCCCCCTCCGACATCACGTACTTCTCCCAGAGCAAAGCCAGTAGACTCAGTCTTCATGAGATCTTGCTGGTTTGGAGGGAGAGAGAAAGGAGCATAGAAGTGTGGTGGAGGAACAGTGAAAGGAGCATAGAAGGGTGGTGGAGGGAGAGAAAGGGGGCAGATGCTGATGGAAGTGGGGGGAGAGAAGAGAGTGAAATTCCAGACCATGAGGATGTGGGAGAGGGAAGGGAAGAACAGATGAGGAGAGAGATGCCAGATCATTGGATGAGGGAAGGGAAGAAGATGGACGCCAGACCAATGGGGGCGAAGGGAGAGATAGAAGGAGGAGGCATACAGTTTCTGGAATGGACATAGAAGTAGAGAAAGATGCATATAGAAGGGGCAGAGAGAGGGTAGACAGTGGATGAAAGGAAAAGAGTGACAAGAAGGTAAGGAAAGCAGAAACCAGAGAAGACAAGGTAGAAAAAAATTTTCTATATATTTTTTTGCTTTAGGGGAGATGCATCGCTGTTTCTGTGGTGTTGCATTGTATGCAGTGTCCAGCTTCTTTGTGGTTCAATTTAACCTTTGTCTACTTATTTCTATTTTATCCCCCCTTTTACAAAACTGTAGAGCGTTTTTTAGCACTGGCCATGGTGGTAACAGCTCTAATACTCAGAATTCTATGAGCATCAGAGCTGTTACCACCGTGGCTAAAAACCACATTACAATTTTATAAAAGGGGGAGGGGTTAGTTTGTGATTACATATTCCATACTAAGCAAAGGTGTTTTCTGTGTTCTGTGTGTTCGAAAGACATGGTTTTCTGTTAGGATTGACTGTGCAGGCTTGATCTGTACTAGTTTGGCTTGTTTAGTTTTACAATGGGTGTATTGATGTTGTACTGCTCATTGCAGTATGTAAGATGGTGCCATTTCCTAGGTACAGTCTTGTGTGACATGTGAATTATTACTAAAAATCATGTTTTCATACAGATGGGGGGTGTCAAAAAATGATGGGTCCTGGGTGTCACATATGCTAGGTACGCCACTGCATAGGATGGTATATCAGAATCAATCTATCTTTCAAATCTGACTAAGTCCATGTTTCGGCTTTATAGAAAAGCCTTTAATGATCCGATAGATGGTACTCAAGAACTTCAAAATAATAACCATCTGATAAAGCATGGCCATGCAGCTTTGAGTGAAACGATAATTTAAATTTTTCCTACTATAGAGACTTTGTTCTATACATAACTCTCTATCTTTATCTTAGGTTGTTGTGTACAAGTTCCTTCACCACTCTCTCTATAGTATTTTATTTGATGCATTCATTGTATGTGGTGTTTAATGTTACAGGGTGATGGAGGGGATGTACATTAGTGGGCTATTTTAAATTGCCTCAGATTCTTGGAAGCGGGAAATAGACACAGTGGTTACTCTGAACACCAGGTTGGTTTGAGTACGAGGACTGGAGTTTAAAATGTCTAATTAAAGTGAATGAAGTGCTTAGAAACTATCATTTTGGAATAGTTAATTCAAAGTTATACAAATACAGTTCTAAATAGAGTTAGGGATAAATGGAAGAAAAACAAAAGAGACTGGACTCTATTGGAAGATTAGGTTTTTACCTTCGATTATCTTCTGTTAGTCCCTGTAGGATTCCATACACTACGCGTTCAACCCCCAACCCATACTCCAGGAGTAGCAGAAATCCAACACTTTTCTGAGCAATGCTCCTCCCCCTTAGCCTGAGAGCTAGAGCCATATCCAGTTGAGTCCCAAAGCCAAGCAATATACCTGAACAAATCTATGACAAGGGGGTATGGGGGAAGATCCCCAGCAAAAAAAATTCTGAACTGGTTTGCTCTGCATAACATGAAACAAGTAATAAACAGGCACAAAGGCATTCCAGCAAAACATTGAGGAACAATATAGAACTAACCTGCTGTGTGCAACGAGGACCCACATGAGATGGCCTTCAGGGAAACATACTCACAGAAATGGAACCTGCCCACAAGATCTGTCAACTGGCTGGAAAGTGTTAAAGCCTGTAAGGAGAATAACTGAAGCAGAAAGAAGCAGGCTATTCCAAACTACTGATTGTACACAGAGGGTGGGTCATATGAAATCCTACAGGGACTAACAGAAAGAAGATTATCGAAGGTAAACCTAATCTATTCTGTTACGTCCCTTCTGGATTCCATACGCTAGGTGACGTACCAAAGCAATGATAGCATCTAGGGAGGGACAGAAGAGCCTGCCCCCAAATCGAGGTCCCAAAAGTGGCATCAGACCAAGTCGCCATATCAACTCAGTAAAACTGGGAAAGTAAGAAGAAAGTACCAAATAGCCGCCCTGCAAATTTCATCTGGATGAAATGCATGACACTCAGCCCATGACACAGCAACACTTCTAGTCGAGTGGGCTTAAATTTGCCTGCAATGTAAGTCATGGAAATAGCTATTCAGATCCATCGAGTGCTCAAGGACTTGGATGTCTGCCAACCACAGCGAGGCACAGCAGTCAGGACAAACAGGAGATCATACAGCTTGAAACCTTAGTCCTCTCCAAATAGTGGAGCAAGACTCTCTTGACATCCAACTTGTGCATGATCTGATCCTTTCAATCTGAGCCTGTGGAATGAAATGCAGGCAAACAAACCTCCTGGTTGACATGGAAGGCAAAACCACCTTTGCTAGAAAGGAGGGTACAGTTCAGAGAACAACTCCCACATCCGTACTACGGAGAAAGGGCTCCCTGCGTGACCGAATCTGAAGCTATGAAATACGCCGTGCTGAGACAACGGTGACCAGAAAGACAATCTTGATCGACAGATCCAGAAGAGAAGCCTCCTTGAATGGCTCGAATGGGGCTTCTCCAAGGCCTTGAAGAACAAAATTGTAAGGGAGGATGCAAAGTGTCCCTCTCATAAACCTGGTCACGTCTGGAAAAGCAGAAAGTGAACCAGTGCCTCTGCATGCTCTAAAGCACGAAGGCCTGCAAATGGTACTTTAAGGGAGGCCACCACTAAACCCTTCTGTAGGCCCACCTGAAGAAAGCTAGAACCACCAAAATGGGAGCCCTCTCAGGCTCCACCTATTCTTTAGCACACTACTATTGGAAAGCCTTCCAGGCTGTGGCATAAGAAGCCATAGTAGAAGGTTTCTTCGAGTGCATGAGAGTCAAATTAGCCTCATCTGAATAACTGTGCTGCATCAAGGCTGAGCGCTCAAGGGCCATGGGTTCTCCTTGGGTACCGGCCCCCAACTGAGAAGGTAGCGATGAAGATGGAGCTGAAGTCTTGTCCCACTGAAGATGGACAAGATCTGCATACCACAGAGGATGAGACCAATACGGAGCTACTAGAAACACAAGGCCAGGATGCATCACTATATGGCAGATGACTCAACTGACCAGAAGCTATGGAAAGAACACATACAGGAGCTTGTGAGCCAGCCAGGGCTGAACCAAGGCATCCAGCCTTCCATGCTGTGTTCGTCGACTACAAAGGTGCCTTGTCATAGAGTTCTCTGCTGAAGCCATCAAGCCCATCTGGGCCTGACCCCAGCGCTGTACAATCGGAAGGAATGCCTGTTGTGAGAGAGGTTACTCTCCTGGGTCCAGGACCTGTTGGCTGAGGAAGTCTGTGTGAACATTGAAGACTCCAACCACATGGTCTGCCGAGAAAGACAGAAGATATACTTCCGCCAAGTGGAACAGCATGCGAGCTGTGGCATTGCTGGAGAATGCTTGCACTGCTTTCCATTCCAGAAGAGTCTGGAGAGCGAGTAGTGCCAGGAGAATTCCCTGAAGCTCCAGATAATTGATTGACCAACGTTTCTGATGAGGAATCCACAGCCATTGAGTGGAGCGGTCCCCTCATTGAGCACCCCAACCCAATAGGCTGGCATCCGTCAAAAGAGTCATCCAGTTGGAAATCCAAAGAAGCCAGCACTGGCAGAGAGCCTCCCCCTGAAGCCACCAGCTCAAGCTGCTGCGAGCTGGCATCATCCAGGGGAGCGGCATCTGAAGATGATGCTGCAGAGACCACCAAGAGAGGAGGGACTAATGTAAAGGGTGCATGTGCCATTGACCCCAGAACCTGCAGATAATGCCAGACTGTGGGAGTCGGACGGCCCAGATGTTTATGTTTATTTAAGATATGATATACCGTTCCTGCATTTTACTGACCTAAGCGGTTTACAATGTATCAAAACTAAAATGAAATTAGGTACTTGAGAAAAACTACCTCTGATCTGTTGTTGAAGTTTCTGTTTAAATGCTTCAGGAAGAAACATATGACCCTGGCTGGTGTCGAAGAGAAGGCACAGATACTCCAGGGACTGGGAGGGCATCAAGCGGCTCTTCCTGAAGTTGCCAACACCTGCAGCAGAAACCCCTATCTCTATCACACTGTCGAACTCCTGATGAGACAGATCCCTGGATCAACCATTTGTCCAAGAAAGAATGGAATTGGACTCCTGCCAGGGGAGAAAAGCCACCACAACTACCATCACCTTGGTGAAAGTGCGGGGCACCATTGCCAAAGGGCAGAACTGCGAAATGGAAATGCTCTTACAGAACATGGAAAAACGCAGAAACTCTCCTGGAGAAACAGCATGTGGAAATTAGGAATCCGCAAGAAGCAATTGACCAACATTAGATCCAGAATGGATCTCCAATCCTCTGAGCCTTTCTGTGGCACAATATCGTTTCATTTGCTGGAACGGGTTCCATCACTCTGATGTCTAAGAGATGTTGCAGAGTATTGCAGACCCTGGATTTCTTTTCTAACCAACCTGTCGCAGTTTGGAAACAAATCTAAAGGCAGTAAAAAGAGGTCTAACTTGTGCCTCTCCCAAAAGAGGGCCAGCACCCATTTATCCGAGAAAAATTCAGTCCAGTCCTGATAAAATTGAAACGTCAATCTCCGATATGAGGAAGCCCCACCTGAGCCCTGGCGTTATCAGTGCATTTTAGGTGCATCTGTTGCATGGGAACCTGAGGCCTGAGGATGCCTGGAATTGGAACTGTTGTAACAGGACATAGCCCTGGGAAGATCTCTGTGAGGAAGAATCTGTGGATCCCTGATGACACCTGCCAGACAAAAAACACTATGATCCTCTCCCGACATCACAGGGGCACTTAGGGCGGCACTCGACAACACCAGTGATGAGGTCATCTAGACCTTTACCAAAAAGAATCTAGCCCTTGAAAGGAAATTTGCATAAAGTGGCCTTTGAGGTAGCGTCCCCAGTCCAAAGACTAATCCAATGAGTCCGGCACGCAGACACTGCAGAAACAGAGACTTTACTAAGAACTCGAATGAGGTTATAAAGGGCCACATAATCCACACCATCCATCACCAGCAGAGGACAGGCATGCACCTCCACAGAGGACACACTGTGCATTTTGGCCTGTCAGGCTTGTGCCGTAAAGGAAGCAGCCACCGCTGCTTTGATACCTATACACACCACTACAAAAAGCTTTTTTCCCCCCAACATAATATCCGCCCTGCGATCCTGACAGTCCTTAAGCATCACTCCTCCATCATTTGAGAGGGCTGTGTGCTAGATATTCTGTGCCACGGCAGAATCTATCTTAGGTTATACAAAAACCTGTGAAATCAGGATGGAGCCAGGGGATAGAGCTTAGACAAAGCATTAGAAGGTCGAAAAGAGCTGCCTGGGGTATCACATTGTTCAGTAACCAGACCAAGTAGCTGTGGATGAGATGGAAAAAGGCACATGAGAACGGTCCCTGACTGAAGTCTGAGAAGTGGAAGGCGGAGAATCCAAATTGGGCTTTCAGAACAGCAGCAATAAAAAGGTGAATAGAACATTACTTAAAAAGTCTGTGGATAGAAGGATCAGCACCCAATTCCAGACTCTCAAAGTGGCCAAGGTGACTAGCCCTGGCAAGGTTTTCAGCCCTATCCAATATAGAAATGGCAACTACTGCAACTGAGGTCTGCCACAGCCGGATGAGAGAGCTCCCGAATAGGAAGCTCCGCTACCAGCACAACAGGCTGAGAAAGACTTGATGCTCCTTCCAGCTGCGTCAAATGAGCAGGGGTTTTAAGAACACACTTTCCAGAGAAGCCAAATAAAATTCAGTGAAAAGGCACACTTAGCAACCATGGCAGGACTCTGTTGAGACACATGTGCTGCGCCTAAAAAGTCCACAGACTCAGAACACAGGCATTTTGCGCCAGACTCCAGAATGGCCTCTGGGTGAAAAATATTTCTGAAGTCATGGACCCAGGCTGTCTCCCTAGCCGGAGGAGGTGAAGTCCAAAGCTCTCATCCCCTCCCCCAGCACGCTACAGCACGCAGTACATGGTCACTGATCCGGCACCAATCAAACAAAATTAATGTACACATACATCAGATTAGGGACTGGGGAGTCCATCCCAAACAATTGTTATGCAAATCAGGAGGTATTGAGGCAGAAATAAAACTTTTAAAAATAAAAATATCTTTTAAAATCCAAGATGGCCACTGCCAGCGACTTTGTGCCAAAAACGGCAAAAATAAACAAACCCCCAAAATAAAAAATAGCGATTTGGGGTCTAGGGAGGTGGGAGGACCTGAACCCTACTCACAGAAACTATGAAAAATGACTTTTAAATTGTTTCTCAGTCCACCCCCAAAGTTCCCATAGGAAATAATGGAGGTTTACTTACACTTCTGCAGTGCCTTGCCTATCAGCATTTTTAACAGCAGCTGAATGGAGAGAGAGGATTTTCTGCCTCAGACTCTTCTCCAAATAACCAGAGATGAAGATCTTCTGACTGCTAGTTGGCCTGACACTGACCATGACCTCCGCTCCCACGGATCCTCGCCACGCTGTCAGGGGCAGGAAAGGCAGCCTGAATCTTGAAACATAAGTGGGTTTCCCTCCAGACACATACAGCCTGCACATAAAACCCATGACATGGTCAGCAGGCAAGCTAACTCCCAGGGGAATGGTCCCCGAGTTTAGGAAGGGTGGCACACAGTAGGATGAGTCCACAGATCCACCAGTTTCTCTGTGAAGCAACTGTCCAGCACTGTGGAACTGTGTCCTTTCCTCCGACAGGGGACTACCAGAAAGGGGCATCAAGGCACTGAAGCCACCAAGAACGTGATCGTTAAGCAAAAAAAACAAGAAAAAGAAGCAGAACAACTGCAAAAGACTTCTGCACGGATTGCTTGCAGAAATTGTAACTGGATATGTTTTCTAGATCTTAAGCTAAGGGGGTGGAGCACGTGCTCAGAAAAGTGGTGGATTTATGCAACTCCCATATTGCGGGTTGGGATTGAACACCTAGCGTATGGAATCTGGAAGAGATGTAACAGAATATGTGCCTATAGAGAAAATGAAATACCAAGGGCTAGATTCACTGAGGGCACCGATTGTGTCCCAACCAGTTAGCAACCACTTTGCCTCCCGATTCACTAACCTCTGTGCCGATCATCCTCCGATCCGATCTGTGAATTCAAATGAGGGGAAACGGCATGTAAAGTAGGCAGGCAGTGATTCACTAACAAAAAATTGGAACATCGACTGGGCTGGCCAATCAAGAAACAAGCGACTGCTGGGGACCAGTCACTCACATCCTTTCCTGCTCTCTGCCCCGACTCTCCTGCTCTCTGTCCCAATTGCCGCTCTGCTTCTGCCCCGCCTCTCCTTGCCTGCCCCGCAGTGTGTGCCCATGGTTTTAAATTGTGGGTTTAAAGCGGAATAAAACCACAGGCTCATGAAGTAAAGAAAAAGGTCATTGCTCTGTATTCAGCAATCCATGCAGTCAGATGGGGGCGTGATTCCGATTGTCCCCGTTTGCATGAGGACGCATCATGAATCAACCCCCTGGCCACAGATCGGATCGGTAGGGGAGTTTAGTGAATCTGCCCCCAAGTCCTTTATTCCTTAATCTGAACTGAGAAAAGAAAGAAGCAATCCTTAAGGGACCATTTAATGAAAGATTATTGGAGGAACTGTAATAGTTAATAACATTTGAGCCAGGGTGACTATCACTTTGTTTTCAGTAACAGATAATTTGCAAGCTTATTTATGCATGTTATGTGTCTTAACACAAGAGCCACCTTCTATTACAGGATGACATTACTCTGGGAAAGCCGCATGCTAGAGATTCTTCAGCTATTGCACACTCCACCTACTCTCTTCCAGTTTCTTCATACACCCAGGACCCTGTTTACATCAATGGCAACCTGAACTATAGTTATCGTGGCTATGGGGCCCTAGGAGGCAGCATGCAACCTCCCAACACAGTCCAAACAGGCAACCACAGTAATGGTAAGGAGTAGTCATGTAGGAACCACACAATCTTCAGACTTGTAAATTTACCTGGCACTGCCTTCCTATCCCTTAATTTCCTGCCTGGATAAGTGGCACATAATACTGTATAATACGTCCTGACATATGTGCCCTTAACATTGCCTATTGAAGTTATTTGCTGCTGCTTCTATTCTGATAGAAAACTCTGCCTCTTTTTGATCTCTGCTCTATATACATTATTTTCCCAACATTTGATACATGTTTCTTGAACATTGGCTTAGTGTCATTTTTTTCAGATTCCTCTTTTATATTAGTTTTCTGAAATGTTTGTTTGTGCTTTTCAGGACCTACTGATCTTAGCATGAAAAGTGTAACATCCAGTGCTACTACTTCTAACAGTGGAAGCAGCAGAGGAATCTCAACAGCTCAGCTGAATCCCACAGAAATTACTGCTGTACGGCAACTGATTGCTGGCTACCGTGAATCTGCTGCATTTTTGCTGCGCTCTGCAGATGAACTGGAGAGTCTTATATTACAGCAAAACTGACTCAGGAAACCTCTCTAGTCTTCTAGAGCAAACTTGCCCAACTCTTCAGCTCAGGATCCATTATTTTCCCATTTCCAAGTTGGAATTGGACATACTTGATGTTAATGAGCACCTGGGACTTTGGACCTAGTCACATTTGGAATCTTTTGTATAGGTGTTGGGAAGAAACCATGGAGCTGTGGCATTGACAGCTTGGGTTGCAGAGCTGCTGATGTATGTAGAATACCTATTGTGAACTCTGGCATTAGAACCTAATCACCTTAGGTGGCAGAATCCTATATTTATTGCAACATGAAAATTTTTCCCTTAGTAATTTATTTTATATCTGTCTGATCGGAGGCATTTTGTTCACTTGAAATGTAACATTCCTTCTCAGTCAAACACAGGAGCATGTGGAAGAGAAACAGGACAGCACAGCACTGATAGCAGCTGAATAAAAAGGCAGCTTGCTTGATCTTGAACAATATGGATGTTTGTATTATTCAAATATGTACTTTGACCAAAAGTTGTTCTTTCAACTGGACTTCTTTCTCCCCACAGATTGAGTCATTGGAGTCCTGATAATTTGTGACTGTATAAGCATATGCCCTCAAACACTGAACCTCAGTCACTGCAGAGATCTCAGCTTAGCATCACACTTCTTTAGATTGAAAACAGGACAAGTGCAGGCACATTGTGATGGGTTATATACAGAAATATGCAAAAGCTTCTTAAATGTGAAAACCTGAGTGTGCCATTTTTGAGAGTCAGACGAGAGGCTTTATCACAAGAGTCCTGTAGTCTCAGAATGGTAGGTGGTAGAGGGTGGGAAAGGGAGCATCTTCATATAGACTAAGACAAGGAGCTTCACTAATAATAGGAAGAAGTCAGAAAAGCTGATTACAGAACTTAAACTCATTCAGTTGGGATCAGATTTTGCTGGGATACTTTAAGCCTCATGAGTAGAAATGCTGCTTTTTGAATTTTACCAAACATTAGATTCCTATCCATTTAGATTGATGTATATGCTATATTAGGAATCATGAAGTTTGTTGCAGAAATGGCAAATTCAGTGCCTGAGTCCTATGGTACATTGTTATTTGACTAAGCCCTTGATTCCTACACTGTTGATTGTTGCTCAGCTTAGTGAAACACCTTATAATGCTGCTAGAACCAGGCCTCAAAAGGAAGACTTGCTCTTTAGTCATAAAATTTTAGATGTTTTTCCATGCAGGAGATGGTGAACTGTATGATTTCCTCCTCTAGATAACTGATGTGTAGGATCTTGTACTAAAAGATGGAGTCTGGTTTTTTTTTCTAGATGTTGATAATCTCTTCTTTCATAAAAGATATGGAAGTATACCTGGAAACTTATAAACCTTTATTTAATAGTACAGTGTCTGCTGCAAATTTTTGTCTTGAAGGATTTTCTGCTTTGGAAAAGAACTGTAAAAAAAAATAATAATAATAATTCCAATAACTGCTCAGTGTTGTACTTATTTTGTTCAAGCTTTTGTTCTTTGTATTTACCTGCTCATTCCCATTGCCAGCCTCTATGTTGAGGTTCCTCTGTAATCATCTTACATGAACATAAGAACTTTACTGCTTTACTTTACAGCGTCCTGAGTTTTGATATTATAAGTGGAGCAAATATTGCAGACCAAGATTTTGGAAAAGTGTAGCACCCTATCCAGGTGCAGGGGAAGGGATGAAAATATACCCCAATATGACTTTTACCCTACAGCTGAGGGGTTAAAAACGGATGATTTGGAATAAACAAGAATTGTACAGTTGTTTGCTGTGTGATGAAGCTAGAAAAGATGCCCTGATGTGCCCTGGTGTGTACTAGAGGTAGGAGTTGAATGAAATTGGAAAAGATCAGAAGGATCTTTTCTTCCGAACTTCAGATCAGAGAGTGAAAATTACAGCTAGAAGTGAGAATGTTCTAAATGTAAAACAAATTTCTTCAAAACAAAGGAATCCCCTCAGGAATAAATTTAACTTGAGAGATTCTATCAAAACTCCTGTTATAAACTCAAATGGAAAGACACTGAAAAAAACTAAAATTTATTGTGTCTGTTATAATGCAATGAGAGAGAACTTCAATAACTTTGGCAGTGTATGCCGCTTACTGAAAGCTACATCCCAGAGACTAGCTAATGCTCTAGTTAGATCACCAATACTCTCTCTTACACATTTGCATTAAACGCCAAAACATGTTCTTTAAATAATTTCTTAAAATTGTAACTGTCTTTCCATATAAATGTACCAAGTTCAATCCCCACAAGGATGCAAAATTTTAACTTATAGTGCCCAAATTTTCAAATGTACAAATTAAGCCTATAAAATAAATCCAAGTACTTATTTAGCTACTGGCTTCTCATAAAGTCCGACAAGAGTCTTGTTTCGATTTCTGCCTTAGGGACATTGTAGAACTTAAGCAGGCCACATTAACCTGAATATTTATTTAAAAAAAAAAAAAAAGGCTGCATAATTATTCTGGTAGCGCTATAAAAATAATAGCAGTAGTAGTAATTAAAGGGCTTATCGGACTTGACTGATATTCCTCCTCCTTATAGAACTGAAACCCCAAAAAAGATGTTATGATTACAGAACTTAAACTCATTCAGTTGGGATCAGATTTTGCTGGGATACTTTTAACACCATGATGTCATTTTCAACAAATTCCCCCCCCCCCTTTTTATCAAGCTAAACTAGGGTTTTTTGTGCAGGCTGGCGAGGTAAGTGCTCTAACTCTCATAGGAATTCTCTGAGCATCAAAGCACTTACCACACTGGCTCACGCTAAAAACCTCTACAATACCTTGATAAAAGGGGCCCTTTATGTATAAATTTCTAACATCAGGCTTAAACCAAATTCATTTACATTTAACTATGTGGACATTGTGATTTTTGTGCAACAACGTTTTGAATGTCTGAATGGACTCACCCCTGTGAGTGGTAAACAGTATAAATTAAGATGCCACATGACATGTAAATCAAAAGGGGTTATATACATCCTAATAAGTCCATGTCAGAAACTTTTGATTGAATTTTCCTACTTTTACATCCAACATTGTTTAATTTACTTCAGTGTTCTACAAGACTGCCATACTATTACAGCTCCTTTGGTCAATCATTTTGTACAAAACAGACATTCATTTTCAGAGATTCAGTAGTTTCTCATCAAGTTAATCATACCTTCAGTTAGAGGGGATGATTCTAATCAATGTTTAACATACAGAGAACAGTTCTGGATACATACTTTTAGTTAGTAAAACCTAAAGGTTTGAATGATTTTGTGGAGTGGAATTCCATTATCTGAGAAGAGGATGGTATGGGGGGGAGAAATCATAGTTACTTGTAAATAAATTTGGTTTAAGCCTAAAGCCTGCTGTTCAGAAATACCTTGTAGATATTTCTAGTCATGGAGCTAATTTGTTCAGTGACAAGGTTGAAGAGGTGGTTGACCTGATTTTAAAAATCCATACAGACACTGTTAAAACACTTCTTCTTTTAGAAGACACTCAGGCCCATCATGATGATCTTATTCCTATTTATTACTTAAGCCGCTCCTCCTGCTCATCTCAAGGACAGAAAGTCACAAACTTTGACTCAGCCTAAGCAACAGTCAACATTTTGACTCCTACCTAGAGAGCATTGCAACCATACAGCTGTCTCTACTAAACATCTTTATGCTGGGTGGCAGGGTACTACTGTTTCAGGAGCATTGGCCCTTCAAAACCGCTAATGTGTGTGTGTGTGTGTGTGTGTGTGTGTGTGTGTGTGTGTGAAGGGGGGTTAATCATTCAGCAGGCATTGTTTTGCATTGGGACAGAAGACCTCCAAAAAGTCCACCAAAAGAGTTTAATTTCAACTTGTTCCTCAAGATTGTATTTTAGCTGGAACTCTTGACCCTCATTCAACAAAATGCCATAAAATTAGTTCTTCTGCTGGAGAGGGGTCCAGGTTCTTTTGTATATCAAAAAAAGACCGGAGGTGTTTGACTGGTTCTCGATCTTTGAGAACTGAACAAATATTGCTGAAAGAGAAATTATGCATGGTCTCTCTGGGATCCCTTC
This sequence comes from Geotrypetes seraphini, assembly GCF_902459505.1. NCBI lineage: Eukaryota > Metazoa > Chordata > Amphibia > Gymnophiona > Dermophiidae > Geotrypetes > Geotrypetes seraphini. Next base: position 116,723,823 of record NC_047094.1, read on the forward strand.
TCCCCATGCTGAAGCTCAATGATTGGTTTTGTTTCCATATATCCATTCTCCCTGCTCTCAGGAAGTATCTTTGCTTCCATTTCAGAACTCTACATTTTCAGTAGAAAGTCTTGCCTTTCATCTTGGCCTTAGCTCCTGTGTGTTCACGATATGCTTAGTAGTTGTAGCTGAACATTGCTCAAGTGAGGTATACATGTCTACCCTTAGCTTGACAACTGGTTAACCAAAGCATCTTCACAGCAGGTGGTGCAGACTGATATTATCTCTGACATTGTCTCCTTGAGCTCCTGGGATTTGTACTATCCAAAATCTCATCTTCCACCAGTTAAGTGTAGAGCTCTCCTAGACACTGTTCAGGGCTGAGCTTTTCTACCACAGCAGAGAATGGACAATATAGTACAACTGCCTTTGAAAATCTCAAATGCCAACCATGTTTCTGCTCATCAAATGTGCTTCCTCAGTCATATGGCTTCAGTCGTCCATGTAACACCATTGGCTCAGATTCACTTTCAGGTGCTTTAGTGGACTCCTTTCCTCTCAGTGGTCTCAAACTATAAGGATGCTCTTAGCACATTCATGTTACCCCAGGTCTGTGCCACTCTTTCCAGTGGTAGATTTTTCATACAATCTAAATAAAGGGATTTATTTTCAGCCCCTTACACATCAAAATGTTCTCACCATGGATGCCTCCATATGCAGGGTTCTTGGTCCCCATAAGAAATAACTCTTCACTTCAACCTCTTAGAATTAGGAGCAACCTGGAATGCCCTCAAGACATTTGCTTGAGAAATATTGCTCAGGGTTCTTTACTTGGCTAGAAAACATAATGTTTTTGCAGACAAATTGAGCAAAGTTCTCTAGCCCCATGAATGGTCCCTCAAAACCCTGTGTTTCAACAAATCTTCCAGCTATGGGGAACCCCAACAATAGATCTCTCCGCCTATCCAGAGAACAAAAACTTCCCTGTTTCTGCTCCAGGCTCTACTGTATGTACCCAACTGGGTAGCTCTGCATATGTTAATTTGCACCCTTCTTTCACCAAATTTGGTTCTCTCTCTTAGAGCTATTTGTCCAAAGAACCCTGGAAATAGATCCTTTTCCAACTCTAATCACACAGAATAAGGGGTCCCTCTTTCACCCAAACCCCTACTTCCTTGCCTTGACTACAATAAGTAGTATAATGGGTACATCTCATGTCAAAATGATTGACAGCTGTTAAGATAAGGATCAACCAATCAACGTTCACTTCTGGGTTAAGTCACATCCACTCTCAGCCCATACCCCACCCACACTCTGCCCACACCCCACCTACTTTTACCCATGCTCTGCCCACACCACACCCACTTTTGCATAATCCCTGCCCAAGCCCCACCTACACCACGCCCACTTCATCCATGCCCCTCCCCCTCTCATAAGAATGAATAGTGGTAGCTCCGCCCATGCCCTGCCCCCTGCCTACATCACTGGCAATGCACTTTCTGACGTTGGTGGAAACAGGGTAAATGAAGCACCGGAAATGCGTTTTTCTGATGAGACGGAAATGCATTTTCTGATGATGTTAGTGGAAACAGATGTAGTCGAACCCCTGGAAAGGATGTGGCCAGAAAAAAAATTTTTAATAGCCTTTTAGTTAAAAGACAGGTTTTAAGATCTAATTGTTAGAGCAATGCACACACAGCTCACAAAAGAGAAATGCCTTTTTTTCTTTTCTGGTTAAAAAACCCCACTTCAGAAGGAAACCTTAGTTAATGTTTGTAGGAAGGGTAACATCCTGATTGTCATGGTGACAACTGATAAGCTGATTAATCATAAAGTTTCTTGCAGCCCCTGATAATGCCGAGGGGGGAGGGGGAGGTGTGTTTAAACCTGTCTGAACATGTCCCTGCCTACTGGTGTTGTCATACTGATGTATGCCTTAGCTCTTTAACAAGCAGAAATAAAAGTTCTCATGCTGGGGAAACCTCACCCCCCTAACTACCTCTGTTAAAAGGCAGAGTTTTAAGGCATAAATTTTTATTTAGAGTGAGGTTAGCAGCGTTGACTGGAACAGGATACAGATGAAGGAATCTTTATTGAAGCATACTTATTATGATCCAAAAGCAGCAGGCAGCTATGGCAGCATTAACCCTCTACTTCAAGCGGCTAAAAAGAACAATATTACAGTCTGAAGAAAAGACGTGGTGGACTGGGTCACCAGTCAAAATGCATACAATTTTCACAGAGCTGCTAGAATCCATTTTAAAAGAAATAAAACTATTGTGTCAGAAGTTGACAGCCAGTGGCAAAGTGGACATGTCGGCCCTGACCCGTTATAACAACGGTTAACAATACATCTTAACAGTAATAGATATCCTGTCAAAATATGATGGGCCATGAGTTTAAAAACAAAAACCGGTCACAAAGTTACCAAAGCCAACAATATTTAACTTAGGGCATATACCTGAAAACTACAAACAGACAAGAGTAAAGAATTTTTAAATAAGTCTCTGAAGAATTTAATAAAACAAAAAGGTGTTTGCCATTTTGTGACCCATAACGAAGTTAAAGCAGTTGTGGAAAGATTTAACAGGATTTTTAAATCCAAAATGTGGTGCTATTTAATGGCTCACAATACCTTTACTTATCAAGATGTGCTGCAGGCTGTAGTGCACAGCTATAATTATAGTTTTCACAGAATGATACAGGTGAGGCCTGTAGATGTGACACACTCAAACACTTTGCAGATTTGGAAAACAGTCTAAGGCAGTAACATCAAACGCGACCCCTGTCAAGGGTCTCTTAAAGAAAGGAGACCATCTGAGGCTTATCAAAAGTTAAATGAAAATTTGAGAATGGTTATGAGCAAACATGGATGGATGAGAGATTTATATTAAAAAATGTTTTAAACAGGGGTCAGAGAACAACATAAAAGAAAGGATTATGATAGTGAACCTATACAAGGTTCTTTATATCCTGAAGAATTACTAAAAGTCATGCCTCTACAGGACAGAATATACCGTAACAAAAAGGTTCTAAAGGTAAAAGAAGGCGGTAAGAACAAAATTTGTTTTGTGAAATTGAAGGGGTGGCCTGAAAAAAATTTAACAGTTGGGTGAATTTCAGAAGGAGCCATGGCTAAGACTTGGTTAATGTTTGTGGGAGTGTAACAGCCCTATTCTCATGGTGACAACTGATAAAGCCAGGGATGTTTAAATATGAAAAAAAACCTGTCTGAACATGTCCCTGCCTCCTGGTGTTGTCATAGTGACATATGCCTTAGCTCTTTAACAATCAGCAGTTAACAAGCAGAAATAAAAGTTCGCAAGCCATCGATCAAAATGACTTCCACAAAGGCTCGTAGATTGAGTTACTTTCTTAAGGACCATGATGCAGAAAAAGATGGTCACCCTTTGACAGAAAAACTGTATGAATCAGACAAAAAAACATGGACCTCTTTAACACACAGGTAGCTGAAAAAAGGCCTACCAAGAGGCCTCGTGACTTTCTTAAAGACTATGATGCAGAGAAAGAGGGTTACCCACCGGCTGAAAAACCGATTGACACAACGGCAGATACCGGGAAGCATATGCGAAAATTAACAGACTCTGAAATTCAAGAGCTTCCAGACGTCCAAAAGCTATATGATTTGGACACAGAAATTGAAGATGCAACCTTTGAACTACCAGATTATAATGCTTCTGATATTGAACTATATGAGGCAACGGCAGCCATCGAAGCAGCGTACATGTTGGAAAAGCCAGGATCTTCCACGGTGAGAGAGAGAGAGTCAGACAGACAGACATTTTCCATTGTCAGGGGTCGGTGTTGATGGGTTTATGAAGCTGGATCTGTTCATGTGTTTTAAAAGGAACATTTATTTCTGTATGTGGTTTTTTTTTTGTAGGGAAGTGGCAGATCTTCACGATCACAGGAACCTGAGGACAGGGTGTACATACCGGTGATAAATCTATCCTGCTTGTGTTTTTTCTGCTCGTTTCAAAGAGAACCAGTAGTTGTTGAACGTAAACTAAAGGACAACAATAAACAAGGCCTGAAGATGTTTGTGATTATGGTTGGTGGTCTGACATAGGACTTTCCAAAACACCGCCAGCACTTAAATCAGTTATAAGGGTATCTGTATTCTGCATTATAAAGAAATGTCTGCAAGGTGTGAAGGATGAAGACTGTGAAGCCTGTTTAGTACAGGCTGGGGGCAAAAACACCATGATTGCTTGATGTGGAGGCAAAAGGATATACAATAGAAACTCAGGAAGACTTGTGACATGCTGTGCCTGGAACTTGTGGTAAATGTCACTTTTGTAGGCTATAAAATGAAAACAAACAGCAAAAGGCTTCCGAAAAAGCCCACCAAGAAAAGAAATGACAGCTCCTTTCAAGTACATCACATCACAATAAGATAATATATCGGTAACAGACATGGAAACATCAAACAATACAGTTTTCTAGCCGCAATGAGTAGCAAAACAGAGAAGTTGATGAGGCATTGGATTCTGCATTTTACACCATAAGTTAGGCGAAAATATAATGCCAAAAAGATATAAAAGCTAAGCAAAACCAGATATTATAAATGTTGAAAGGGTCGTTGTTGAGTCCTGAAAATTCAGTAGAGAAGAATCACCAATGAGAAATGCAAATGAATCAAGCCATTAGAGAAGAGATATTACGTAGGAAGAAATCTAACAAATATATATTCAAAGGTCTTGAGCACAATAGTCTACTAGTATCGACCATATTTTATCATAAGTGGATAGTGATTTAGCACGTTCTGCCATATATCGTTCATATTTAACATGGAGGCATACCGAATTCCACCACTGAGTGAAGCTGAGTTTTGAGAAGTCTTTCCAATTGTGCAAGATTAATTGAAGTGCTAGAAAAATTAAAAGAGTCAGAAGGCGATCATGATACAAAGATAAAGGTGAAGATAGTGCCAAGGATCCCAAAATTAACACATCTAAGGTAAAGGGGTCATTAATACGGAAAATTTTGGTAATCATATTCCAAATAGAGGACCAAAAAGTCTGTAAATGGGGACAATCATATATCATATGTCTTAGGGATCCGTCGGAGGATTTACAAGTCCAACAGGAGCTATCCGAGGACCTCTTAATTTTAGCTGTTCTGGATGGAGTCCAGAAGGCTCGATGATATAGGAAAATCGCGGTTTGTCTATGAGAGGCAGAGTGAAGCGACTTAAAAATTCTGACCCACAGTGCCTGCCAAACACGATCCGTCAATGGAGACTGCAACACCATATCCCATTTAGTTAGGGAAGTTGGGAGTACAGAGAAACATTTAGAATGAATATATTTATACCAATTAGATGATTAGCCTTTGGAGGCAGTGAAAGAAAGAGCCATAGAGTGTAAGTCTGAGGTGGTGTGAAGAGATGTTGGGGAAGGGTACCTCGCAGCAAGACAATGGTGGAGTTGGATCCATTTGAAATATTGAGAAGGAGGAATATTAAATTTGGCCAAGATATCTGATGATTTGTAATGAAAGCATTAATATAATCATTGATTTAATCAGAGATATTATGACATCTATAAACGGGACACGACTACTCAATAGATTGGTCAATTTCATGAGAGATGGTGCATATGTAGAGATTGTAAATGATTTAATCCATAACACCGATTATAAATCATTCTTCAAAAGAAATGCTTTTTAAAACATGTTTTATTCTTGGGTTGAGGGAAATACAGAATGTAATTGCTTGGTTTTTGTATAAAGGTTTAAACATGTAATGTTGAACTAAAATGTTTATTGATGTAAAATAAAGATTTTTTAAATTACAAATATGTGTGGTATGTTTTAAGAATTGCTAGCCACGTGAATTAACAACCCAAACTAAAATAATAGAAGGTGTTGCAGGTTATAAGAAACAATGCTCTAGACATGTAGGGGTCATTTTGATATCTAAAATGATTAACCAGGACAAACAAGATCTATCTGTAAATGTAGCAGGGGCCATAGACACACAATAAAGCCTCTGTGAATGGATAACTTCTGTAGAGAGTTATAAGTGTAAAAAAATATGCCGTGACAAGACCAATGAGCGTTTTGGTTTTTGTAGATGTTACACCGGACCCCCGGATACATCAACCGCTAACATGGTGAGTAGAAAAGGGGTTTTTTTTTATTTTTGTTTTTTTTAGGGATATCATTTTTTCTGTCTCTGAATCTATCATTGTGTTTAAAAACAGGAGCGGGAATCTGATTGTAGAAATAAACTATCTCTTACCAGAAAAAGACAACAGAGATTGTTAAAAAGTAAGTAACAGTTGTATTTTCTGACACGTATGTTGTTTTTTTTAAAAAAGCAGAATCTACAAAACATTCTTCTTATGTTTTGATTAGACCAAGAAACAGCTGGAAAACCGACATCTTCTACATCAACAAGTTCTAGCCAACAGCTGATTCCTTACCGTAAGCCAAAAGATAAACAAAATAGTAGGTTTCCTGGTTTTGTAAGACTAGTGTTAAAAGGAAAATTTCTATACTTTTATAATTGTTAATCAAGAAAATGTTATGCACAGTCAGAACCCCAAAGAAAATGTGTATTAACAGTTATGCTATGTTATAAATTGTAGATCGGGAAAATGTTAGAAAGTCGCAAGCAGATACCGTGAACCCAACAGAAAAGTATAACAGGAAAAGGTCACATAGTAAAAGCTTCTTAGACGGCGAACCATAGCTCTAAGGTGCTTACCGGAAACCGAAAGATAAATGAAATAGTAAAGTATTCTGGTTTTGTAAAAAGAAAATGTCATTACTTTTAAAATTGTTGATGAAGAAAATGTTAGGCAGTCAGATTCCCCAAAGAAAAAAAAATGTGTATTAACAGTGATGCTGTTTTGTAAATTGTAGATCAAGAAAATATAAGAAAGTCGCAAGCAGAGACTGTGAACCCGACAGAAAAGTCTAACAGGAAAAAGGCACACAGCAAAAGCGTCTCAGAGCTTGCCTGCACAGAAGATTGAGAACGTTATGAAGTTGATAATTATTCTGATAGCAACAATGTGTCAGAGGACGGGTCAAATAATGATGCATTAAGCTCTTCTGAAGATTCAGAACCAATTAGCTATGTCCAGTTTGTGAAAAGATGGGATTGTAAACTGGACAAGTTTCATGGTGTACTTTATTCAGAAGAATTTCGTTTCATTAATTTAGACAGGATAACTTCATTACGTGAGGCTCAAAATGCCATACGCCAAGGCATTCAACATATCCTGGGGATAAACTGGAACCTAGGAATCTCAAACTGCGGCAAGGAAACAAAGTTCCTGGAAATGATAGGAGACTGCTTCCTAGAACAATTGGTGGGAGAACTGACAAGAGGAACCGCAACCTTGGACTTGATCCTAAATGGCATAACTGGAAGGACTTCAGATGTAGAAGTAACAGTCCCGCTGGGGACGAGCGATCATAGCATGATCAATTTTAAAATTGGCATCGGGAAGAGGAAACGAACCAAGACCCTAACCACAACCTTTAACTTCAGAAAAGGGAAATATGACAGCATGAGAGCCATGGTTAAAAAAAGGCTCATGAAAAGGGCAGCGGACATCACAACGGTCGAACAAGCATGGTCCCTACTAAAAAATACCATCACTGAAGCACAGAATCTCTACATTCCACAAATATCAAAAGGAAGGAAGAATAAGAGCAAAGGAGAACCAGCTTGGCTAACTAAAGAGGTGAAGGAGGTGGTAAGGGAAAAGAGGAACTCGTTTAAAAAATGGAAACGTGAACAAACAACGGAGGCCTGGAAGAGCCACAAGATTGACCAGAAGAAATGTCACAAGGTGGTAAGAGAAGCCAAAAAAGGTCTATGAGGAAAAGATAGCGCATGAAGCCAAACACTTCAAGCCCTTTTTTAGATACATTAAAGGAAAAAAGCCAGCAAAAGAGGCAGTGGGCCCTCTCGATGACCAAGGAAGAAAAGGGTGCATCAAGGAAGATAAACAGATTGCAGATAGGCTAAATTCATTCTTTGCGTCTGTCTTTACCAAGGAGCACACTGCATCAATGCCTGAAACAGGGAGAGTATTCAAGGGAAAAGTTGAGGATAGCCTTACCACAGTGAATGTGGATCTGGACATGATATACTATCAGATCGACAAACTAAAAAGTGACAAAACCCCGGACCAGATGGAATTCACCCAAGAGTGCTAAAGAGCTTAAGGTAGAAATCAGAGAACTGTTACAATCCCTAGCTAACTTGACAATTAGAAACGGGCGAATACTAGATGACTGGAAGATAGCGAATATCATCCCAATCTTCAAAAAGGGATCCAGGGGAGAACCGGGAAACTATAGACCTGTGAATCTTATGTCAGTTCCTGGGAAGATGGTTGAAGCACTGATTAAGGATAGCATAGTGCAACACCTGGAAAATCACGACCTGATGAGAGCAAGTCAACACGGCTTTCACCTGGAAAATCACAACCTGATGAGAGCAAGTCAACACGGCTTTAGGAAGGGGAAGTCATGTTTGACGAATTTGCTTCAATTTTTTGAGAAGGTGAACAAACAAATGGACAGCGAAGAACCGGTCGACATAATATACTTGGACTTCCAGAAAGCGTTCGACAAGGTTCCGCACGCACGGCTTCTGAGGAAACTACAAAGCCATGGAATAGAAGGGGATATACTAAGATGGATAGGCAAATGGCTGGAGAACAGATTACAGAGGGTGGGCATAAATGGAAAGTTCTCGGACTGGGAGAATGTGACAAGCTGCGTGCCCCAGGGCTCGGTTCTTGGGCCCATCTTATTCAATATCTAGATAAATGACCTGGAAGAGGAAACAACAAGTAACATAATCAAGTTTGCAGATGACACAAAACTATGTCGGGCAGTTGGGTCGAAAAAGGACAACGAAGAACTCCAGAGAGATTTGAACTACCTAGAGAAATGGACGGAAAAGTGGCAGATGAATTTTAATCTAGCAAAATGAAAAGTGATGCACTTGGGCAGGAATAACAAAGAACATGAATATAAAATGTTAGGTGTAGCATTGGGCAAGAGCGAACAAGAAAGGGACTTGGGGGTACTGATAGACAGGACCCAGAAGCCGTCGGCTCAATGCGCAGTGGCGGCAAAGAAAGCAAACAGGATGCTGGGCATGATAAAGAAGGGAATCACGAGTAGATCGGACCACACTTGGAATACTGTGTCCAACACTGGTCTCCCTACCTAAAGAAGGATATAACCCTGTTGGAAAGGGTGCAGAGACGAGCCACGAAGATAGTAAAAGGAGTGGAGAATTTGGACTACAAAGAACGCCTCGAAAAACTGAGTTTGTTCACCCTCGAGAAGAGAAGACTGAGAGGGGATATGATAGAGACTTTTAAAATACTAAAAGGTTTTGACAAGATAGAGCAAGAAACACCGTTGTTCACATTGTCAAATGTGACTCGGACAAGAGGACATGGGCTGAAACTGAGGGGCAACAGGCCCAAGACAAATGTCAGGAAGTTTTGTTTCACACAGCGAGTGGTGAACGCTTGGAATGCTCTCCCGGAGGAGGTTGTAACGGAGACCACCATTCTGGGATTCAAGGGCAAATTGGACGCACACCTTCTTGCGAATCACATTGAAGGATACGGGTAAACAGGGTCTCCATCAGGTAGCACCTAGTTTGGCCTCCGCGTGTGCGGGTCGCCGGACTAGATGGACCTAAGGTCTGATCCGGTGAAGGCATTTCTTATGTTCTTATGATATTAGCAACAGTGTTTCACATGGTGACTACGTACAGGTGCATCTACATTCATCGCTTTTTCACAGCTCCTTGTTTTCTGGTAAATTACATCCCGAATTGCTAGATGCTGATGATGTCTTAGACCAGGTTACTAAACTCCTTCAAAGTCACAGAGAAAAACAGGTCTGTGATTTATTCTGTGTTGTGCTTGTAATAAGAAACAAGGCGAAATCTATATTGTTTAGCCAGATTTTGCAGAAAAAAGGATGTATTTAATAGATTTGAATAACACAGGCAATAACTTGTGTTTTGCTGGTAGGCTTGCAGCACTTATGTCTCCGGTAAAACTCAGAATGCTGAGCTATTAACAGGTGCTGAAAAGCTACATAATGATTTGGGGTGGTCGGTACATAAAAAAGTCATGCTCAATGATGTAGCAACAATTGATCAACATTTAAAGATAAATATAAGAGTTGTGTTTTATACAAACTCGTGGTGTTGCTTTAAAACATCAGATCAACCTGTGTATCCTAAAATTGTTTACTTGTTGCTACACGATGACCATTTCTACGGCATAACCGATGTAAAAAAATTCTACAGGGAGCATAACTTCTGTACTTTTTGCCAGAAGCCTTATAGTCATGACCATTCTTGTACATTATGCTGTCATCTTTGTTTGACACAGACGTGTTTGAACAATGTTGGTGTACAGCAGAAATGTCCTAAATGCAAGTTGTGTTATCGCTCTAAAGACTGTTTAGATAGACATATGCAGCTGGCACAGAAAAAAAGAAGTGGTGTGTTTATCTAAAACACTGTCAAAAATGTGAGTCCTATGTGAACAAGAAACATAAATGTAAGGCGGGATGTGTAAACTATCAAAATAGAAAAATTGGTAACCAAAATTATTTCTCCTAACCCAATACTGGAGTAATGGATGCACCACCAGCTTAGGCCCTTAAAAGAAGGACTCAAAATCAAAAAAGGTGGTATTCGCTACAGGCTAAGCTTTCCCCTCGAGTAACCAAAGGCCCCGGGCAGGAAATCATGAAGTGACAAGCACGTAGACAAAAAGTCTAAATGAATCCTGCCCCGTACATCATAGTACCATTATATTATGTATATTATAAATAAGCTGATAAATATAAGGTGTAACCATGCATCCAGTCCGGACACAAAGGAAAAATATAAGGATATAAAACAGAAGTTAGAAAAAGCCCTTCCCCAAAAATATATCACAAAAAAGAAAAAAGAAAAACCAACAAATACAAAACTACAAAATAACAACCAAAATCCAAAAACCCAATAAATACAAAATTATTAAAGTGTCTCAAAAAGTGAACAAAACATATCAAAATTCATAACAAAAGTCAATTTAGAAAGTCCATATCAAAGTCCATGTCAGAGTTCCTGATTCAAACCTTGTTCATATCGAAGTCCATATCAGAGTACCTGTTTCAAACCTTATAAGTTGATTCTTGTCTAAATACAAAATATTTCAAATGGTGATGAAAATAGTGCATCAGTAAATACCTAAATGAGTGCAAAACCTAATGCGCCAAAAATAATTAATTAATACCTTCAGCTGTGAGAACCAAAAATGTTGTTCATGGTCCTGCTCGAAGCCAAGACTGAGCAGTAACCTCCTAAGCGGTGATGATATACACGTGGAAGGGCAAAATCGATAAGTCATATAAATGCTCTATGCGTCGGCGGCGTAAGACGTCCAGGGAAATGTGTCGATAATGGAAAGATGTCCAAGTCAATCGATTATCAGCACAAAATACGTCCAGCATAAACATGTCCACAGACGCTATACTGAAGCGTCCAACTTTTCCTACCAAAATGAGGCCCGTCCAAACAGGGCCGCCATCAGAAATTTCTGGGCCCCTTACTGAGCAATCCTATTGGGCCCCCCACGCACCCCTTCCCCCCCAACCCCCCCCCTTCTTCCATGGGCCGAATACACACATACTTTTCTGCTAATGCTCCACCTAAGCCAGTCCCTTAAAATCTTCTCACGTCCATTGGGTGATTTGGCATAGAGGAGATATTCATAAAAAGAACGTCCGTCAAGATCTTTACTCATAGACTGTGCCATTTGCTTTAAATCATCTTCCATCATTAATCCAAATTGCACAATTCTTTCTCTGTCTTTGTCCTGAATGACATCTGGCCACATTGCTGGATCCTTCCAGTCAACAAATTTATGAGCAGGCGCGGAGAACGCATTTTTAAACAAATGTAGTTTATCTTTGTACTCCTTATGTAATTTTAATCATCTATGGATATGTTTGTATGTTTATTGTTCAAATGGTTTTATTTATTTCCCCAAATTTATTTTTGTTATACGCATTGAAAATATTTGATATTGCGTTTAAATCAAAATCTCAATAAACTTGAAACTTGAAACGAGTGCCCGTGAGATTGTGGGAGGGTTAAATACTCAAAACTTAGAAGAATAACAATTTACTTAAAGTTTTTGCTACGCCAGCTTTCTGGTATCTTTACATACAGTGGCGTACGTAGCATATGTAACACCCAGGGCCCATCATTTTTTGGCACCCCCCCATCTGTAAGAAAAACATGATTTTTAGTAACAAACCACACGTCACACATGAGTACCTAGGAAAAGGCAGCATCTAACATATTGCAGTGAGCAGTACATCAATACACCCATTGTAAAACTAAACAAGCCAGACCAGCACAGATCAATCCTACACCGTCAATCCTAACAGAAAACCATGTCTTTTGAACAAACAGAACACAGAAAACACCTTCACCTTGTATGGAATATGTCATCACAAACTAACCCCTCACCCTTTTACAAAACTGTAGTGAGGATTTTAGCCACAGTGGTAACAGCCCTGACGCTCATAGAATTCTGAGCATCAGAGCTGCTACCACCACGGCTGGTGCTAAAAAACGCTCCACAGTTTTGTAAAAGGGGGGATAAAATAGAAATGCACAGTTTCAACGCTCTAGCTCAGAGGTGCCAAACTTTTTGAGCTTGTGAGCTACTTTAAAATGACCAAGTCAAAATGATCTACCAACAATAAAATTAAAAAACACAAAGCACACTATACGCTGAGAAAATGTTAATTATCATTCCTATTCTGGGTTTTTTTCAAAGAGGTCAAGGGAGATGACTCTATGCATTGTCACCTCAGTAACAACCATACAAAAACAGACAAATATACCCCCCATTCTTTTTATTAAACCACAATAGCAGTTTTTAGCGCAGGGAGCTGCGCTGAATGCCCAGCGCTGCTCTTGACGCTCATAGGCTCCCTGCACTAAAAAACACTATTGCGGTTTAGTAAAAGGGGACCATATTGTAAAATATAGACAGCAGATATAAATTCAGAACTGTGCATAGTAAGTGAAGGGAAGTTTTCATCTCTGGGAATTTACCCAGTTAACTATTAAGTTATTTGGGCAAATTCCTTTGAAAACTGTGGTAATACTGCCTCCACTTTGCTAAATTTAAAATAAAATCATTTTTCCTACCTTTGGTGATTTCATGAGTCTCTGCACTTTCTTCTTCTGACTGTGCATCCAATCTTTCTTCCCTTTTCAGCCTATATGCTTCCTCTCCTCCACACCTCATTCCCTCCCCCAACTTTTTCTTTCTCTCTTCATGCCCCCTTTCTTTTTTTCTGTTTCTCTTCTTTCCTTCTGTCTCCCTGCTTGCCCCCTTTCTTTCTTTCTCCCTGCCGTTCCCCAAGCCACTGCCACTGCCGCTGCCATCGGGGAACAGGACCCACCAATGGATAACAGGCCCCAAAGCCGACGCGATGCATGCTCTCCCTGCTTCGGGCCGACCAGCATTCCTCTCCCTGACGTCAATTCTGCTGTCGGAGAGGAAGTTCCGTCCAGCCAGGCAGCGATTGGCTGGCCCGAACTTCCTCTCCGACTGCAGAATTGACGTCGGGGAGAGGAAGACTGATCGGCCCGATAGATCACCAAGGCAAAGTGAGTCCTGGGTGATCGACTCACTTTGCCTTGGCGAGCTACTGGCGCCCCTGCCTTAGAACACTGCCTAGGACCCTGGGGGAGCCCGGGCCCCCTGTCAGCTCCGGGCCCCTGAATGCAGGACCGGTAGTACTGCCCTGATGGCGGCCCTGCGTCCAAACAAGATGTATATCTATTGTTGCCGCGATCCGCTGGATGACTTGCTAGTCGTATAGCGCTCCTTATCTATTAGTAGTCCTGGCACATGTCCCACTGATGTCACACTGTCCTCAGCAATGTCCTGCATGCACATATATAAACCACCACGTGGAAGTGCGACCCTTGTGGGTGTAGTGGGCGTTTAGTTTGGAGTAAGAAGAGTGGTTGGAGTTTGGTAGAGGATAGGATAGTTAATATTGATTTCTGAGTGGGATCGAGTGATTGGAGAGTATTTCTGTGAGTGTGTATGTGAGAGCAAGTGAGAGAGAGTGTAAGAGTGACAGACAAGAGAGACAGTGTGAGCAATTGTGGGAGTGAGAGACCATGTAGTGAGGAAGGGCGTGCCAGGAAGAGTGTGTGGCCACCAGGGTGAGTGTGGGAGAGGGTGTGTGAGTGAGTGCAGGTGTGAAGGTAGAGCGAAGGGAGCCGAACTACTCCCTAGGGGAGACCAAGTCCCTAGTGGAGCTCTGCCTCCAGTATGAGACACGGGTATTTGGCCATAATAGTAGGAGAATTCAAAAAAATTGAAGAAAAACTGGAATTGTCCAAAGATAAAAATCAAATGCAAGCAGAGGACAAAACATATCAAGTATAAATTGACTACCAGACCTTAAATTTCCCATCTGGTATTTTTTGTGCTGTTGGTATGTTCTTCATTGGCATTAATGCCTCATTCCTGTTATTGTTTTATGTTGATTGCTATTTGTTTATGAAAATCCAATAAACATATTTGAAATCAAAATTTCCCAAGGCATTGTTTTATTCAAAATTTACTTCGTCCATATTGAGAAAAACAATCAACATTTGCTGTGCGGGTGCTAATTTTACAGTTTGTTGTGGACACATTTCAAATTAGTAAATTAATGTGTAATAAGTATATGGAAGCACAGCCCCTGATGAAAAATGTGAAATGGTTGGGTAGCCGTCGGGCATGAAAGATAAGTGCTTTCCATTTCTAGGCACTTTATGCACTCTAAGCGCTTTATTGATTTAAATATTTTTTGCACAGCATAAGTCACTTTACCTAATGACCTGTGATTGATTGTTTTTCCCAATAAGGACGAAGTAAATTTTGAATAAAACAATGCCTTGGGAAATTTAAGGTCTGGTAGTCAATTTATGCTTGATACGTTTTGTCCTCTGCTTGCACATAATGGTAGGAGACCACCCCGCAACGTCGCCATGAGGGCCTGGTCCAGAATATGTGACACCCTGCATAGGTGAGAACTCCCACAGTACCTATCACTATGTAGCCAGTGTGTCCTGAGGGGCAAGCTGACAATGGGCCATTGAGGCCCCAATCATGTTACCAACAGTGTCCCTGACAGCTCACAAGTAGCTGGCAGATATCCAATTACTGAAAGGACATCACATGGCCTCTCCTTCACATATTGGAGATGTTACCTACTGTATCTCATTGGGACATATTTGGATGTGAACCTACTTGATGTTACTGGCTGTCGTGTACAATGCTGTTACCATATGCTCTGCCAATGATTGCAAGTGTTGAGATGTGATGTACAGATGCAAACTGTACAGTGATGGTTAAGGTGTGCCATAGTTGCACTAAAGGTGTGTTCCATTCCCATGACTAGGGTAGGAAGACATGCATATGGTGGGACAGTGTTAAGCGCAATAAGGGCTACCCTCCCCATATCAGTGGAAAACAGATAGCCAGTAAAATGAAAAAACCCTACCATCAGATGGGATGTGGTGAGGAGGCCATAAAGATTGACACTGAGAAAGTGGGATTATGCTAGGCTGCATTTCTGAGGTCACAAATAGCTTCTATGACCTGTGGGCCAATGGATGATGATGTAACCAGGCCAGGGGTACAGGGAGACCATTGAGATTAGAAGCCGCAACCTCTGGAGACAGAGGCTGCTGCAGCAGCACAGCCCTCAAAGATATTTGCTGACCCTTACAAATGAAAAGGTATGTGAGGCTCAGAACTGCTCGCTTACTTTGCACAGGTTGGAGCAGTGTTAGGTATGTTGGGCCAATTGGACAGGGGTGTGCCATGTTGTTACCATAAGTATGATATTGTATGTTCTCATAATGCGTACATATTTGTCTACCTCAGCAAAGGTGTATGCATTTATATTTGAATCTTGACTACACAAACAGACCAAAATAAATACCAGATATCTACCTCTAAACTGGGAGTCATGTGTGATCCCTTGATATCATATCACTGACCTGCACCTAACAAAAGGGCAGGCAGCCAGCCAACTGAAAGTGGGAACGTGGCCATCTTATAAGTAAGATCTGGCTGAGACCAAGACCATGTCACATGCAGGACCTGAGACAGAGGTGGTGTTAGTCACAGTTCAAGAAAAAGGGGAGAGATGTAGACTTGTGAGTTCCATGATTTGCAATGGATGTAACAGCTGACTGAATAGGTCCCCCCCCCCCCCCCCCCCCCCGTTTCTAGAGGCCTGTGCTAACCCTCGACTGAAGGGACATATTATGATTGAGGATTCATGTCAAAGGGAGTTGTTGACTGCTGTGCGATGCTGCCGTTCATATGCAATCAGTTAGATCCCATAAGAGCTACACATGTGCCAGGTGAAGCACTAGGAAGCTGACCAGTGTCAACTTAGAGGGTATTCCCCCCTTCCCTCCCAATGACACCAAAGAGCTGTAACAGCTGAGCCACCAACAGGGCTACACATACACCTGTGGGCAGGAATCCCAGGGGAGGGGGGTAAGGTGAAGCAATCATTGGAGGAAGGGGGTGGCATTGTGGGATAAGGAGCCCCCCTAGGCAGGGATGGGGGACGGGGAGAGTGAAGAGGTGTGTTCCAGGAAGCTCACACAGTTGTTGCCCTTACCCTATTATGGCCCCTATACAGATTGCTTCTCTCCCTCCCCCCCCGTTCGTCTATAGGCTGTTTCAAACAGCCTTTCCAGAGGGTGACCAGCAACGTGAGCCCCACACATATTTATAAGCATTGAGAACATCATAGGTGAAGCAGGAATACTTGCGTACCTGAATACAGCCTGAAAAGGCACACCATGTAATCTGTAACATGCAGCAAACGAGTTCGGATAGCATCAGTAGATAGGACAGTGTTTCCGAACAGAAAGGAGATGGAAGTTCATGCTGATGTAGATGTATCCCGGCCCCCCGGCTTTAAACGTACCAATAAACGTAGCCTAGACGTATTTCGGATTTGTCCATAACCAACCAGATGGACGTATTACGCAAAGACGTCCAGCTGACGGCTTGTTGGACGTGCTTAATTGCCAATAAATACGTCTAACGTCATATTTTCGAAACTGTGGGTAATTTGACACAATGGCTTCCAAACCGGCCAAAGCTCTGTCCCGGAAGCCTAACTTCACCCAGGCTGAGACCGAGATGTTGGTGCAGGAGGTACACACACACCACCAGCAGCTCTTCTCACCCCAAGGTGAGAGACTCGGGGCATACTCTAAGAGCAAGGTGTGGACGGCCATAGCTCAGCGCCTGAATGCAGTCCACCACCACAAGCGAGATGTGGAGGACTGCAAGAAGAAATGGAGAGCCATCAAGAGGGAGGTCCGAGTTAAGGTGGGCAACCGGCCTCCAGATGCCGACATGGCAGACCTCAGCCCCATGGACCAGCTGGTGCTAACCTTTGTCTCAGCAACCTCCACCTATGGTGTGGGCACACAGGACACATCAGCTGCCGCACCTGCACTGCCTTACGGTATGTACATGTCTTAATCCCCAGTCTCACAGCTATGTCCCCTATTCTGAGAGACCTCTCTTTCATCCTCCTTCTTCTACTCCTCTAATGGGCCAGTGAGTACACTTGCTCTTCAGACCTTTCCATAACACCCTCCATGTGCTGATGGCAGAGCATGGAATGAGATTCCTACACCCTTGTACTGACTAAGTGGAACCATTGCTATGATTAGCAGGTGTGCTCACAAAAGGTGTCTGCACATACACTGCTTTCACCCCCTTCATAATGTCACCACCACACCGCCCTATGGTAGCTGGGTATGTAGTCACACACCTTTGGGATGCACGTTACCTGTGGTATGCTGTGACATCCATATGTACTTTTCTCCTATGTAGATGCCAGCTCTGATGAGGATCAGCCGGGATGCAGTGGCATCGACACACTCACTGTGCTGGGACAGCAGGATGACACAGCTGCAACACTCAGCCAGCAGGGGCCATACGAGTCCCAGGACACCCAACCCCAGGAGCCTGCCAATGGGGATGAGGAGCTGCCAATTCTCCCACCGTCTGAGCAGTTTGCCAATGTGGCGGCCAATACCGAGAAGGGCAGTGAGGCCGCACAGCCTGGCCGCTGGAGGGCACCCAGTCGCCAGCATCGCCACCTGCTGAGACTGGCCCAGAGGCTACTGGGCCACAATCTCACCCTGGAGGGATATCACCAGCAGAAGCTCCAGCTGCTGAGAGAGGGTGTGGAAGCAAGACAGCAGTCACTGGAGGCAAGATGCCAGTCACTGTTGGTAAAACAGCAGTCACTGGAGGCCCAACGGGAGACGAATGAACTGCTGAGGCAGCTCTTGCATGCCAACACTGCCATCAGAAAGCTGGAAGGCCTCCAGAGTGAGTTGAGAGCTACCAACCGTCCTCCCTCCACAAGCTAGCACGCTGATGAGGTGCCTGCACCACCCTCCACCACTGGCTCAGTGGCGACAGGACGCAAAGCCACACAGAAACAAAAGCACCCCCAGCTGTTGGGGCCTATTCCACACCTGCCTTCCTCCACTCAGGTTACATGGCCAGCTTTTCCACAGCAGAACACTGACTCCAGCAGTGCTAGTGGCAGCTCAGACACTGATGTGGCCCCAGTTGGTTCAGAAGCTTCATCTGTACCTAGAGGTGGAGCTGGGAGGGCTTTCAGGGGCCGTGGGAGACCACGTGGGCGAGGGAAGGGGACGGGAGGGAGGTAAGGGGCTGATGTTGGTCGTGTATATGGGTGGGGGTGGGGTTGGTGATGATGTCTATATGTAAGGGTGGTGGTTTGCACACAATGTGGGAAAATAAAGGTGTTGCTTTAACAGAACCTATTGTCCGTGCTGTTTACATGCTTCAGCTTATGTACACTGAAGCTGACTATTGTCAGGGTGTACAAGCTTCAGCTTATCTGCACTGAAGCTGACATTAGCCTGGGTTGGTTGTGCAGTCCAGTTAAATGGCACTAGACTGATAAAGTGTCAGGTGGCTAGGGTACAGCGTCCATTTCACAGGAAATGGGTCTGTATGAGATGGTGCCTGGCGTTGAACCCTTCCTGGCTGGCACTGTGCTCGGCTCTGTGCTGTGAGACTGGGGGAAGCTCGTCATCATTGGCATCAGGTGGCTGCTGCAGTTGTTGCTGTGGGGGATCCGGCAGTGGCTGGTGTTTGCGTACTGCAAGGTTATGCAACATGCAGCATGCCACAAAGATCTGAGCCACCTTCTCAGGTCTGTACAGCAGCTGGCCCCCAGAGCGATCCAGGCATCAAAAACAGTTTTTTAACTGCCCAAATGTTCTTTCGATGATGCTCCTGGTGGCTCTGTGACGCCAGTTGTATTCCTCCTCAGCTGCGGTGAGGGTGGACAATCGGAGTCATCAGCCAGACTCGCTGAGGATACCCCCTGTCACCTATGAAACATAGAGAAACAGAGAGAGAGAGAGAAAACAATGATGGATGGCAGTGATTTGCAGGTGCGGGAAGAGAGTGTTGGGATGGGGGGGAATAGGGTAGCTGTGTCCCTGAGGTTCTTACCAAGAAGCCAAGCGCCATTGAAGTGCCCCTGGGTTGCTCTCCTGTGGAGTCCACAATGCTGCACCATGTAGGCATCGTGTGTGGAGCCAGGGTATCTGGCACACACATCCAGGATCTCTCCCTGGGCATTGCACACTACCTGCATGTTCATGGAGTGGAACACTTTCCTATTCCAGTAACTGGCCTCATCTGCCCGAGGGGGTTTGAGGGCAATATAAGTGCAGTCTCCCACTCTGATGACGGAGGGGAATTGTGCCACATTGTAGAACTGCCTCATACTGTCCTGTAGGGCCTGGGGAGTGGTGGGGAGGGAGATGTAGTCACGGGTGTGGGTTAGGAAGGCATTAAGAAATTGGGTGAGGCAGTTGGAAATGGCAGGTTGAGTGAGCCCAGTGCTGGATGCCAATACAGACTGGAAGCTCCCAGTTGCCAGGAAAGCGAGGGCTGTTGTTACTTTTAGATGCACTGGCATTGGATAATTACGGCGGGTGCGGGCCTCTAGCAGGGGCTGCAATTGGAGGCAGAGATCCTGGATGGTGGCCTTGTTAAATCGGTATCGCTCCACACACTGCTGGTCGGTGAGCTCAAGGAAGCTGGAGTGAGGCCTAAACAGCCTCCTACGGTGAACTCGATGATGGGGCCTGTCATTCTCCATCTCCTCCTGCAGAAGGAGTTCAACAGCAACCAGCACATTGACCCCTTCCATGGCCCACAAAGAAGGCACCTGGCAAAGAAAGCAGAGCTCATTACAGTCTAAACAGGCCCCAGCCAAGCAGTCCCCCGACACCCCCCTCCCCCCAGGGATTGAGGCAGGTGGTGAAAGAGAACACTCACTCATGCCACACGATAGAGACCACAGTGCATGAGTAAGCTGTAATAGATGTAATAGAAAGAGCTGGTGATAGGAGGTAGGTGGGATGAGAAAGGGGTGTTTGCAGAGGTGAATGAAATGTGGGGAGACACACAGCAGTGACAACATAAGTGGGGAGGTGGAGATAGAGATGGTCAGAGTGAGGGGGTACAAACACATGTACTTACACACCCTTCCCTTACCTATACACAGGACGCCACACACTCAAGAACAGCTTACACGTTCTGAAAGCAGGTTTAAGTCAGAACGCTACTTTGAACGCACAGAGCAAACTGATTTACCTTTGGTTATCGTATTTGTACGTTTGGGGCCTAAACCCGCCCTCGGAACGCTCCCATTTTGTACAACTTATGTTGGACGTTTTGCGGTGTAGGACATGCAGCTGGCCGACCTTTGATTATGGTCGTTTGAACATTTTGCCGTTTTTATTTTCGGCGCTTGGACGTTTTTGAGAAATGTTCATCCAAGTGCCGACTTAGGCGGTTTTTTAGACGTTTTTGTGTTTTGATTATGAACCCCTTATATTTTATAAACCCTATCGGTAAACTTGAAACATCTGAAAAGTATATTTTTTTTACAATTGTGAATGTATGCAGGAAACGGGGTGGCATGTTCCTAATCACATATATGCGGAGGACTTGTACGAAACTGGGAATTCAAGGGTCTTGAGTGTATTTCTGCCTTTATATAGATTTTTGTGACAAAAAATTTAAAGACTATGGGGCTCATAATCGAAAGAGAAAAACATCCAAAAACCGGCCTAAGTCGGCACTTGGATGAACATTTCTCAAAAACGTCCAAGCGCCGAAAATAAAAACGGGTTTTGGACGAATTTCTAAACAACCTAGTCCTTCATAATGCCGCTCAACGTCCAAAGATAAACGGGGCGTTTCGGGAGGTGTGTCGAGGGCAGGAGTTGGGCGGGATGTGGGCTGGCTTAGACTTAGTCGTACAGCATGTATAACCGAAAGTTATACAGCCCAGGATCGATGGAACTTGGACATTGTGACTTAGACCATGTAAAACATGGTCTAAGTCACAAAAACCAACTTAAACTCACCAGATAAGCACTGCAAGCACATAACACAGACCCCATACACTACCCCAGTGATCACCAACTCCCCCCCCCCACCCCCATAAAAATTTTATTCACAACTTTAAATTTCAGCCTCCATCATCACCTGGCCGCCTGGCATAGGAAAGCCTAGTCGTCCAGCCCAGAGGCAGCTTAAGTCATCTTGGGGGTGAGTTAGGGACCCATAGAGAGGAGGACCCGTGCCTATAAGCCCCTGTAATCACTGCATTGATACTTAAACATGTGCACTGCCCTATACACCCCCAAAAACCTTTTTGACTAGCATATAAGTGGCTCCTGCAGCCATAAGGGCTATTGGAGTGGTAGATAAGTGGGTCTAGGGGATTCTGGAGGTGGTTTGGGGGGCTCACCGTCACCTATAAGGGAGCTGTAGTGAGGAGAAGCCATGGCACCCTTTTTGTGAAGTACACAGCAGTGCCCTGTAAGGTACCCCACTATTTAGGTGACATGTCTGGTGTGCAGTCCATCACTTTGCAGACCCCTCCCACGTCCAACAGGGCTTGTTCTAGGCGTTTTGGACTTGGACGGAAAGTTGGACGAAATTGTGGTATTAAGATGGACGATTTAGTGGTTTGGACGATCAGATCGGCAGGACGTATAATTAGACGATTTTCGAAAGTTAAAAGAAGTTGGACGTATCTTTCGAAAATGTGTCTTAGGCTCTTTTTAATTTTGGACGACTTGCGATATGGACGTAAACAGACTTAGACGTCCCTTTCAATTATGCCCCTCCACACCTCCATAGCACATAAGAACAAAATACCCGTCATAGCATTTGCCATTATGTGCTATGTCTTTAAATTTTTTATCAAAAAATCTGTATAAAGGCGGAAATACACTCAAGACCCTTGAATTCCCATTTTCTTGTTTCGTACAAGTCCTCCGCATATATGTAATTAGGAGCATGCCACTCCGTTTTCTGCATACATTCACAATCGTAAAAAATATGCTTTTCAGATGTTTCAAGTTTACCAATAGGGTTTATAATATAAGTGTATGTCATTACTGCTTAGGGGTTCAAGGCATTCCACCCTTACATTTATGTTTCTCATTCACATAGGACTCACATTTCAAGTTTAAAGTTTATTAAAAATATTTTATACCGCTTAATCAAATTTCTAAGTGTTGTACAAAGTACAAAATTCCATAAAAATAAATTAAAATTAGAAATACTAAACAAGACCAGGGTAGGTTAATAAGACACATAACAAGACATATAAACTTACTTCATACAAATGGGAAAAAACTACAATCTTTAAAGAAAAGAGCACAATAAGAGGGGAAGAGAATAGGTGAGGGTAAAAAGCTATAAATCTTTGTTGTGGTCCTTAATAGGACAGTTATTGTCCAAAAGCATCCTGGAACAAAAATGTTTTAAATTTTGATTTAAATTGATTTAATACGGATTTGATGCGTAAATGATTAGGCAGTAAATTCCAGAGAGAAGGTGGAGTGACAGCGAAATTATTAGATCTCAGCATGTTGATTGATTTTAGTGATGGTACGACAAGGAGATTCTGTGACGTTGAACAAAGCGATTTAGAAGGACTGTAAGGAATTAAGAGTCTATCAATGAACTCTGGTTGATTATTAGAACATATTGTAAAAATTAAAAGTAAGATTTTGTAACTAATTCTATGTTCAATGGGTAGCCAGTGTGCGTTGAACAAGAGAGGTGAAACATGATCATATTTCATAGCACTATAGATAAGCGTGATAGTTGTATTCTGCACTATCTGAAAGCGTCTTATTTCCTTTTTAGTAATACCCTTATTAAGGGTATTACAATAGTCTAGACAAGAAATTACCAGAGAGTGGATCAATATATTCAAAGAAGCTGGTTCTAGTAATTTTGAGAGAGAACGGATCATTCTAAGACGATGAAAACATTTCTGGACAGCAGAACTAATATGATAGTGGTAAGAAAATTTACTGTCAAAGGTGACTCCTAACAGCTTTAAGGTGGGTACAACTTTGATTGGTAGAGATTCAAATTATAAGGGGGCCTGAAGAGTTGGTTATCCCATCTTTGAAGGGAAAGATCATTATTTTTGATTTATTGATGTTAAGGGACAGCCTGTTTGAATCTAACCATGTTTTAATTTTTTCTAGTTTTTGGTTAATGGATGCTACATCCTCTGTTATTAAGATCAGTGGGATGGATTAACTGCACATCGTCAGCATACGCAAATGTGGTAAAGCCAATAGATTGAAGAGGGGACATGAAGATGTTAAAAAGCAATGGTAATAAGATGGAACCCTGCGGAATTTCGTGCTTCTTTGTGAAAGGCTCCAACAATGTACTGCTGAAAGTGACCTTAGATGATCTTTCTGAGAAATAATTTTTTTTTTTCAAAGTTTTTATTAGGATTTTATATACCGCCTATCAAGGTTATCTAAGTGGTTTTTACAGTCAGGCACTCAAGTATTTTCCATCTCTGTCCCGGTGAGCTCACAATCTATCTAATGTACCTGGGGCTATGGAGGATTAAGTGATTTGCCCAGGGTCACAAGGAGCAGCGCGGGGTTTGAACCCACAACCCCAGGGTGCTGAAGCTGTAGATCCAACCACTGCGCCACACACTCCTTGACCTGTTATACCAATTTCATGAAGGCGTGTTAATAACAAATTATGATCAATGGTATCAAAAGCAGAGGAAAGATCCAAGGAAATGAGAAGTACTAACTGATGATGGTCAAGGTGGTAGAGTATTTTTGTAGTTAGATCTATCAGAGAAAGTTCAGTAGAATGGTGATGACAACAACTGGTTTGGTTAGGATGTAAAACCTTTGTTTTCTCAATGAAATCAGAAATATGTTGAAAAACAATTTTTTCAGTGAGTTTAGCCATGAAAGGTATGTTAGCTATAGGTCGATAATTTGACACATCTTGAGTACTAGTTTTATGGTCCTTGATGATTGGATAAATAATTGTTTCTAGATTTTGGGTAAGGACATAAGAACATAATCAGTGCCTCTGCTGGGTCAGACTAGAGGTCCATCATGCCCAGCAGTCCGCTCACACGGCGGCCCATCAGGTCCAGACCTGTATAGTAATCCTCTATTTATACCCTTCTATCCCTTTTTCCTTCAGGAAATCATCCAATCCCTTCTTGAACCCCGATACCGTACACTGTTCTATCACACCCTCTGGAAGCACATTCCAGGCATCCACCACCCTTTGTGTGAAGAAGAACTTCCAAGCATTGGTTCTGAATCTGTCCCCTCTTAATTTTTCCGAATGCCCTCTCGTTCTTGTAGTTTTTGAAAGTTTGAAAAACCTGTCCCTCTCCACTTTCTCTATGCCCTTCATGATCTTGTAAGTCTCTATCATGTCCCCTCTAAGCCTCCGCTTTTCCATGGAAAAGAGCCCCAGTTTCTCTAATCTTTCAGCATATGAAAGGTTTTCCATACCTTTTATCAATCGCGTCGCTCTTTTCTGAACCCTCTCGAGTATCGCCATAGCCTTCTTAAGGTACGGCGACCAATATTGGACACAGTACTCCAGATGCGGGCGCACCATCGTCCAATACAAAGGCAGGATGACCTCTTTCGTTCTGGTTGTAATACATAAGAACATAAGCAATGCCTCCACTGGGTCAGACCTGGGGTCCATTGTGCCCAGCAGCCAGCTCACGCGGCGGCCCAACAGGTCCAGGACCTGTGTAGTAATCCTCTATCTATACCCTTCTATCCCCTTTTTCAGCAGGAAATTGTCCAATCCTTTCTTAAACCCCGGTACCGTAATCTGCCCTATTACATCCTCTGGAAGCGCATTCCAGGTGTCCACCACACGTTGGGTAAAGAAGAACTTCCTTGCATTCATTTTAAATCTGTCCCCTTTCAATTTTTCCGAATGCCCTCTTGTTCTTTTATTATTTGAAAGTTTGAAGAAAGAATCTGTCCCTCTCCACTCTCTCTATGCCCTTGATGATTTTGTAAGTCTCTATCATATCGCCTCTAAGTCTCCTCTTCTCCAGGGAAAAGAGACCCAGTTTCTCCAATCTCTCAGCGTAAGAAGGATTTTCCATTCCATTAATCAGACGTGTCGCTCTCCTCTGAACTCTCTCGAGTAACGCCATGTCCTTTTTAAGGTATGGCAACCAATATTGGACGCAGTACTCCAGGTGCGGACGCACCATCGCCCGATACAATGGCAGGATGACTTCTTTCGTCCTGGTTGTAATACCCTTCTTGATTATACCTAGTATTCTATTTGCTCTCTTAGCAGCCGCTCCACACTGTGCCGTCAGCTTCATTGTCATGTCCACCATTACCCCCAAGTCCCTTTCTTGGGTACTCTCATTCAATAACATCCCTCCCATCGTGTAATTGAACCTCGGGTTTCTGTTTCCTACATGCAATACTTTACACTTCTCAACGTTGAACTTCATCTGCCATCTCGTCGCCCATTCCTCTAGTTTGTCCAAGTCCCTTTGCAATAACACGCAGTCCTCCTTTGTCCAAGCTCAATTAAATAGTTTAGTGTCATCTGCAAATTTTATTATCTCACACTTCGTCCCTGTTTCTAGATCATTTATGAATATATTAAATAGCATCGGCCCGAGCACCGAGCCCTGCGGAACACCACTCGTGACCTTCCTCCAGTCCGAGTAGTGGCCCTTCACCCCTACCCTCTGTTTCCTACCCTCTAACCAGTTCCTGATCCTTCTATGCACGTCTCCGTCTACTCCATGATTCTTCAGTTTCCGGAGTAGACGTTCATGAGGCACCTTATCAAAGGCTTTCTGGAAATCTAGGTATATGATGTCTATGGGGTCTCCTCTGTCCATCTGTTTGTTAATTCCCTCGAAGAAGTGCAATAAGTTAGTCATGCACGATCTCCCCTTGCAGAATCCATGGTTATCAAAAGTTTATTATTTTCAAAATGTTCATCGATGTTTTCTTTTATCAATGCTTCCGCCATTTTGCCTGGAACCGAGGTCAGACTCACCGGTCTGTAGTTTCCCGGATTACCTCTTGATCCCTTTTTAAAGATGGACGTAACGTTGGCTATCTTCCAATCCTCTGGGATCTCGCCTGTTTTCAGGGATAGATTGCAAATTTGCTGTAGTAGTTCCGCTATTTCCCCCTTTAGTTCCTTCAGAACCTTTGGATGGATTCCGTCTGGACCCGGGGATTTGTCAGTTTTTAGTTTTTCTATCTGCCTGCGCACATCTTCAAGGCTCACTTCCATGGATGTTAACTTTTGTCCTTGATTTCCATTGAAGATTTGCTCCGGTTCCGATATGTTTGTTGTGTCCTCGCTCGTAAATACAGACGAAAAGAACATGTTAAGTCTTTCTGCGACCTCTTTTTCCTCCTTCACCACTCCCTTCCTGTCTCCGTCGTCTAGCGGTCCCACCTCCTCCCTAGCTGGCTGCTTCCCTTTAACATATCTAAAGAACGGTTTGAAATTTCGTGCTTCCCTGGCTAGTCTCTCTTCATATTCTTTCTTGGCTTTTCGAACCACACGGTGACATTCTTTTTGATACCTCCTGTGCTCTTCCCAGTTTTCCTCAGTTTTGTCTTTTTTCCATTTTCTGAATGAATTTCTCTTATTGCCTATCGCTTCCTTCACTATTTTAGTTATCCATGCTGGGTCTTTTGTTCGACTCTTTTTGCACCCTTTTCTGAATCTAGAAATATACAGATTTTGTGCCTCGCTCACCGTGTCCTTGAAAAAAGACCAAGCATGTTCTACCGTTTGCCATTTTTTGGAAGTGTTCCTAAGTTTCTTCTTTACCATTCCCCTCATTGCTTCATAGTTTCCTTTCCTGAAATTAAAAGTTGTTGCTATTGTTCTCTTTCTTTTCAGCATTCCTACCTCAACCTTGAACTTGATCATATTATGATTGCTGTTTCCCAATGGTCCCACTTCTTCCACTTCCTTTGCAGGCCCCTTTAGTCCATTTAGGATTAGATCCAGAGTGGCATTTCCTCTCGTTGGTTCCCTAACAAGTTGCTCCATGAAGCAATCTTGTATAGTCTCCAGGAATTCAGTCTCCCTAGCGCATCTTGAGCTTCCAAGACTCCGGTCTATCCCGGGGTAGTTGAAGTCCCCCATAATAACCATGTTACCACTTTTGCATTCTCGCTTCATCTCGGCTTCCATTTCCTCTGGTTTGTCCGGGTGGACGATAGTATAGGCCTATCTTTATTTCAGGCCCTTTCCTTCCTGATATTTTAACCCATAGCGATTCTAGCTTGTTGGTCGTCTCTGTTGTGTCCATTCTTGTCGATTGTATGCTTTCTTTTATGTATAGTGCTATTCCACCGCCTTTCTGTCCTGACCTGTCCTGGCGATAGAGCATGTACCCTGGCAGTGATGTATCCCATATGCTTTCCTCATTCCACCATGTTCCAGAGATTCCAATGATGTCTATGTCCTCCGAATTGGCCATGGCTTCTAATTCGCCCATTTTGTTTCTTAGGCTCCTTGCATTAGTATATGTGCAATTTAGCTCCTGGTATTTTATTGCCTTCATTTCCTTTCCCTGTGCTTCGGTCTTTAGTTTCTTCTCTTTTATTATATTCCTTCTAACCTCCTCTTCTGGGTTAGTCGACCCCTGTAGTTTGTCTATTGCTTCTTCCCAGCCTTTTTTCCCCTCGGTATCTACATGGGATACCTTCTTCCGAATCATCGACGCTTGGTCGACTGTCGGCTTTCCCCTTCTTCTTAGTTTAAAGCCTGTTCTATTCCCCTCCTGACATTATTTGCTAGAAGTCTTGTTCCCGCCGTGCTCAGATGCAGTCCATCTCTCCTGTAGAGCTTGCTCTTGCCCCAGAACGTTGTCCAGTTCCTCACGAAGTAGAACCCTTCTTCCTCACACCATCTCCTCATCCACGCATTTATTGATTGTAGTTCCTCCTGCCCTTTCACGTCTGTCCTCAGTACTGGTAGGATATCTGAAAATGCTATCTTCTGGGTCCTCATCTTCAGCTTCCTTCCCAGCATCTTGAACTGTTCTATCAGCATGCTTCTTCTGTAGTCCCTTCTGCTGACATCGTTCGTCCCAATGTAGATCATTACTGCAGTCTCTTCCATCTCCGTTCCTTCCAGGATCTTTCCAATTTTGTCCAAGATGTCCTTGGTTCTCGCTCCTGGCAGGCAGGTCACCAGTCGATCCTCTCTCCCTCCTGCTATGTGGCTCAAGATCAAGTCTCCCACTAGGATCGCTGACTTTCCCTTCTTCAAATTTCGCTTTGGTCTCAGGTCAATGTCCTCCGTGTGCTTCGCTCCTTCCTCTGGGCATCGACTAGCCGATTCTTCCCCCTCGTGTGGTGTTCCTCTGTGGGTGTCTTCTTTGAGGTCATCTGTTACTTGTTCACCCTTCCATGCTGGTGTTGGTATAACTTCATCATTTCACTGATGTTCGTTATCTTCCACCCTCCTCCTGTATGCTTCCTCAATGAAGTTCTCGAGTTCCC
Organism: Geotrypetes seraphini; assembly: GCF_902459505.1. Lineage (NCBI taxonomy): Eukaryota > Metazoa > Chordata > Amphibia > Gymnophiona > Dermophiidae > Geotrypetes > Geotrypetes seraphini. The sequence goes on from NC_047094.1 coordinate 116,752,837, forward strand.
TGACTTCCTCCTCGATGTGTCTCTCATTCATGAAGTCATCAGCTGTCTTGATTGGGTCCTCCTTTCTTGATAATACCTAGTAATCTATTCGCATTCTTAGAGGCCGCTGCGCACTGTGCTGACGGCTTCATTGTGTTGTCCACTATTACCCCCAAGTCTTTTTCTTGGGTATTTTCCCCCCTTACCAGCCCTCCCATCGTATAGCTGTACTTCAGGTTTCCATTTCCTACATGCAAGGCTTTACATTTCTCTACATTAAACTTCATCTGCCATCTCGTCGCCCACTCTTCTAGTTTGTTCAAGTCCCTTTGTAAATCTTCACAGTCTTCTTTAGTCCCAACTTCACTAAATAGTTTGGTGTCTGCAAATTTTATTACTTCGCACTTCATCCCTGTTTCTAGATCATTTATAAATACATTGAACAGCAGCGGCCCGAGTACCGACCCCCTGCGGAACACCACTCATGACCCTTCTCCAGTCAGAGTAGTGGCCCTTCACTCCTACCCTTTGCTTCCTACCCGCCAACCAATTTTTGATCCATCTGTGTACGTCTCCTTCCACCCCGTGGTTCTTCAGTTTCTGTAGTAGGCGTTCATGGGGTACCTTGTCAAAGGCTTTTTGGAAATCTAAGTAAACGATGTCTATGGGGTCCCCTTTGTCCATTTGTTTGTTAATTCCTTCGAAGAAGTGCAATAAGTTCGTTAGACATGATCTTCCCTTGCAGAAGCCATGCTGGCTTATTTTCATTAGTTTATTTCTTTCTAGATGCTCATCGATGCTGTCTTTTATCAGCGTTACCACCATCTTCCCCGGAACCAAAGTCAGACTTACCGGTCTGTAGTTCCCTGGGTCACCTCTTGATCCTTTTTTAAAAAAGGGCATAACATTAGCTATCTTCCAATCCTCCGGGATCACGCCTGTATTCAGGGAAAGGTTAGAAACCTGCTGTAGTAGTTCCGCTATTTCCTCCTTTAGTTCCTTCAAAACCCTAGGGTGGATTCCGTCCGAGGCCGGAGATTTGTCACTTGTTAATCTAATCTATCTATTTGCTCATGCAACCTGATGATAGACTAGAACTGACCAAGTCTTTGATGTAGGGACCGAAAATAGAAAAGAATCGTTTTAAGAGAAAAGGAGGAATAACTTCTGTGCCGGTCCCTTTTATATTAAGTGAGTTAATACATCTTTGAATTTCCTGAAGAGTTGGGAGAGTGAACCAAGAGCATTTAGAGAAGGACAAATTTGTAGAAGTATTTGTATCAGTGAAATCTTTAGAGTAGGAAGAGATAGGAATTTGCAAAAAGGAGTCTCTAATTCTTTGAACTTTATCAAGAAAGTAAGTGGCGAGGGCTTGAGCTGATGGTGATTGATTGATTTTGTTTCTTTTTTCTTTGTTGTAAGAGATTTAACTATTGCATATAATGCAGAAGTATTTTTTTGCCTTCTTAATTTGTTTAGAATAGTATTTTTGGGTTCTGTTGATTTCAGACCTATAGTATTCAGCGTGTTCCTTGAACTTATTGAGATTAATAAGCGTTTTGTTGTGCCTCCAATTTCGCTCAAGAGATCATAGTTGTTTTTTGATTAGGGTCAGATTTGCTGAGTATCAAGGATTTTTAAGTTTACGGGATGAAATCATGAGAGTGGTAACAGGAGCTAAGGAATCTAGAAGTTTGGTAATGGCCTGGTTCCAAACAGAGGTTTTATCATCAATAGTAAGACTGGACATGTCTTCTAATATAAAGCCGAAGTTAGACAGAATAGCTGCGGCTTCTAATATAATTCCTAGTAGTAATTATTTTAGGCGATGAATGTAGGTGAAAAAGCGATGAATGTAGATGCACCTGTATGTAGTCACCGTGCAAAACTCTGTTACTAACATCGTCCAGGATATGTTGAATGCCTTGGCGTATGGCATTTTGAGCCTCACGTAATGAAGTTATCCTGTCTAAATTAATGAAATGAAATTCTTCTGAATAAAGTATACCATGAAACTTGTCCAGTATAAACAAACTGGACATAACTAATTGGTTTTGAATCTTCAGAAGGGCCTAATGCACCATTATTTGACCTGTCCTCTGACACATTGTTGCTATCAGAATAATTATCAACTTCATAACGCTCTCCATCTTCTGTGCAGGCAGGCTCTGAGACGCTTTCGCTGTGTGCTTTTTTCCTGTTAGATAGACTTTTCTGTCGGCTTCACGGTATCTGCTTGCGACTTTCTTACATTTTTTTGATCTAAAATTTACACTTTTTTTTCCTTTGGGGATCTGACTGCCTAATATTTTCTTGATCAACAATTATAAAAGTAATGACATTTTCTTTTTACACTAGTCTCCTTACAAAACCAGAATACTTACTATTTTGTTTATCTTTCGATTTTCAGTAAGCACCTTTGGGCTCTGGTTCACCGTTTAAGAAGCTTTCACTATGTGACCTATTCCTGTTAGACTTTTCTGTCGGGTTCATGGTATCTGCTTGCGATTTTCTAACATTTTCCCAATCTAGAATTTATAACATAGCATAACCGTTAATACATATTTTCTTTGGGGTTCTGACTGTGCTTAACATTTTCTTGATTAACAATTATAAAAGTATAGAAATTTTTCTTTTAACACTAGTTTCTTTACAAAACTAGGATACCTACTATTTCGTTTATCTTTTGGCTTCCGGTAAGGAATCGGCTATTGGTTAGAACTTGTTGATGTAGAGGGTGTCGGTTCTCCAGCTGTTTCTTCATCTAATCATAACATAAAAAGAATGTTTTGTAGATGCTGCTTTAAAAAAAACAACAAAAAATCATACGTGCCAGAAAATACAACTGTTACTTACTTTTTAACAATCTCTGTTGTCTTTTTCTGGTAAGAGATGGTTTATTTCTATAATCAGATTCCCACTCCTGTTTTTACTTTAAATCATTTTTATTGAACATGAAGTACAACTAGAATTAGATATAAAAGAAATTTGTAAATGTAAACATCAAAGATCAGATTTAAATAATTTCAATTTCAACCACCAACCCATTTCCCACCCATCCCATTACCCACCCAATTTATAGAGCAATAAATATGTAAATATAATAATTGAAAAATAAACAAATATATAAATGAGTAAATAAATAATCAATATATCTATCCATATCCCCTTCCAGAACTGCATAAATATGTAAATATAATAATTTTTTTAAAAAATTAAGGTCTTCCTGACAAAACATGACTACGAGCAACTGGAATCAATGTTTCTAAAAATGGTTTCCAAATAATAAGTAAATTTCTACCTTGCTTCATATCCCAGTCAGAAACGGACATAGCTTCCATGAGTACTAGATACAACATTTGTGCTCTCCAATGACCATAATTCAGTCCTGTAGGTCCTATCCATGAATAAAGAATTGCTTTCAACCCTGAAAGAATCACCCTTTTAAAAAAATCTTTAAGACCCTTAGGTACTGGATGCTGTATATCAAAAAGCCAAAATAAGCTGTAACTATTATAATGCCATTTAACATGCCACATGCTACTAACCTTGGAAAAAATCTCTGACCAAAATTTACAAATCAAAGGACATTCCCAAAACATATGTGATAATGATGCCTTAGGATGATCACATTTTAAACAAGAACCTACAGAAACAATTGTCGCTCTATAGGCTAGCCAAGGTACTATATACATAAGACAAAAAAATTTATAACCCATCTCAAAATAAGATAAAAATCTTTCGAGATGAGTACCTTGTAAATTTATCTTCAATTCAACATTCCAATCTTGGGCTACTTTGTCATAATCCATAATCGGAGAAAATTCTAGCATTGAGTATCTAAAATATTTTAAAGGTACCATTTGTTGGGCCTCTAAGCAAAATACCTCTGACAGTCTCATAAATTTTTGAATTTAAAACTTTGGAGGATATATAAAATTTTAATTGAAAATATGAATAAATATCTATATGGGGCCATCCATAATCAGTGCGTAATTGAGAACAAGTTGGTAAAGTTCCATCATCTCTAAGGATTTGATATAAGTAAATTAGAGTCCCTCTTTTATCTGCCCTAAAACCAGATGAAGATCCATTACCACATATTGACAACAAAGGGGTAATTTGAAAATTAAGAGATAATTTTTTACAAATGTGACGCCAAGTAGCTCTTAAAGGGGCAAGCAAAAAATAATGATTCTTCAGGACAGCAGACTTTACCCTATACCAATGAAGAAGATAGCTAAAATGATAAGGCTTTCAGAAATGAAGTTCTACTGAAGTCCAAGAAAAATATGATTTGGAAAGAAACCAGTCAGGAATATGCCTCATATAGCAAGAATCCACAAATTGACGCACAGATAGAAGACCTAGACCACCTTTATCAATCTTTAACACCAACTTGTGCAATGGAAAATGAGGTTGACTCCCTTTCCAAAGGAATCCTTTAATAAATTTATCTAATTGAAATCCAACTCTCCGGTAAAAAATAAGAGGGAGCATCTGGTAAATGTACAACCATTGAGGCAAAATAATCATATTGTAAAGTGCAATACGTTCTATCAAAGAGATCGGAAAATGACGCCATGTTAATAGGCGAGACTTAGTTTTATCTAACAAAGGTTGTATATTAATATCATGAAGTTGATTAAGATCTTGTGGAATCAATATACCAAGATATATTATTTTTTCAGACGCCCAGGTCAATGGAAAAGTGCCATTCCATTTAGAAGACTTCTGAAGACTTGGCTCTTCTCCAAAACGTAACCCGTCCCCTCCCCATTATTATCACACTTAACCTCTCTCTTACTTACTTTTATAAACCCACTGGAGTTCCGCTGCTTCCTAACCATGTAAACCGTGTCGAGCTCCACCAGTTGGAGATGATGCGGTATATAAACCCAAGATTAGATTAGAAGGTAAAGATGAATGGAATGGAAGAGCCATTGATTTCTGATAATTTAACTGAAAGCCAGAGTGAAAACCAAATTCTGCCAATGCATCAAGTAAATGTATTATAGACCTTTCAGAAATGGTTAATATAAGCATAAGATCATCTGCAAATGCTAATACTTTCAAACCTTGACCCGCAATGGAAAGGCCTGGGATATGAATATCACTTTGTAGAGTAAATAATTTTTTTTTTTAAGTTCAATCAGTTTTATTATGACGTTACAAAATGTAGATACAGGTGGTCTATGACATATCAACAAAAACAGTATACAAAAAATAATAACATAACCCAACTAACAAGCTATCAGCTGTGTGTACAAGTCTGAGATAAATGCACAAGTATAATAAGACATAATAATGTAAGGTGTGACACTTAAGATTATAAGGTAGTTCATACATTCATATATGTCAATAAGATGATACAGTAAAGCAATCCTTATAATCATAATTCTGGCTCACCAGGACGGTCATGGGGCAACTCAAATGCTACTTCACCGGACAGTGGGGCCCATATTTTTGTGAACTTCCGGAGCAAATTATTATGTTCCGCAGCAACCCTTTCATAGCGGGCATACAGGCAAACAATGTTCCACCACTCATTATATGAGACATTGGAATAATCCTTCCAATTGGCTAAAATGAGTCGAATTGCAATTAATAAAAGTAGTTGTATTAATTGGAACATCTCTTGCATAGAGGAGTCCTGTGTGAAGTGCAGAGTAGATATCAAGCATGAATATGTGAATGGAGTAGTACTACCTGTCAGATAGGTAATATGAGACCAGATCTTGGCCCAAAAGTCCTTCAACATATGGCACTCAAAGATCATGTGTTTCAAAGAACCCATGGAAAGTTTGCAAGACCAGCAAAGACCCTTGTTATCCTAATGATGTAATTTTGATAACTTTTGTGGTGTCCAATACACCCTGTGTAGCAAGAAATACCAAGGTTAGTATAGAGCAGCCGATCTAGTAATTTTATATGGCAGTGCCCATATATCTTCCCAATCCTCCAACTCAAGGACTAAATCCGACTCAATATGCCAGACATTCATCAGTTTATCTGGAATGTGTACTTGATGAGATCTTAATTCTTTATACCAGTTGGAGGCCTCCTTTTTATGACAGGTAATTTTGCCACAGAGGGTTAAAAGGTCTGGTATCAGCCATTTATTATCTTTCGAGTGTATGATATCATGAAGTGCATGTTTGAGTTGTAGCCATAGGAGAAAAGCCAAAGGTGGTAGTTTATACAAAGAACACAATTTGTCATAGGGTATCCAACCATGTCCATCAAAGATATGATGTAGTGTCCAAATGCCAGAGGACGTCCAAGTTTTTCAGTTAACAACATGTTGTTGTATTTTAATGTCCGGGTTGCACCATAAAGGTAGATACATGGATCTGTTCCATTTGGTGTTCAGAAAATTTTCTAATGTTTGGATAGCTAGTTTATATGAATCTAATACATACTATTTATTCTGTAATCTCCCAGTAGATGTTACATAAGGTAAATAAGACAATTTTGTCCACTGATACAATTCCCGATCTAGCACCATCCAGGATGCAAGACCTTCAGTTTGATCTGAGTGAAGAATCCACCATAAGCACTGTCTAAGAAGGAAAGCATAGTGATAATCCTGAAACTCCGGGAAGTTCACACCCCCATTCTGACGTAACTGTTTCAATTTATATAGAGCTATTCTGGGTACTTTGCTATTCCATAGAAACTTAGACAATAATTGACCAATTTTATTATAGAATGTTTTCGGGAAACAGATTGGTAACATACCTAATAGGTAAAGGATTTTAGGTGTAATAACCATTTTAATTGACTCCAATCTCCCCCACCATGTAAGATTCAACGGTGTCCATCTTTTCGTCAATCTGGTAATGTTATCTATATCATCAGTGGATATATATACATTATTGTATCTTCAATTGTATTTCCAGAATTTAAACCCAGATATTTCAATTTGGTAGTAGTCCATTGAAAGTCATATTCCACCATATCATTCTTGATGACAAATTTATTGAGTGGCACTAATTCTGTTTTGGAAGTATTTAATTTATAACCAGAGTATTTTGAATACTCTGATATAGTTCCTATTAACTCCAGTAGGGATTGTGGATTGATATAAATTAATATATCGTCAGCATACGCAGATATCTTAAATTCAAGTTTGCCACACAATATCCCAGAAATCTGAGAGTTCTGTCGTATGGCTAACAGCAAGGGTTCTAAGGCAATGTTAAACAAGAGAGGGGAAAGAGGACACCCCTGTCTCGTTTCTCTGGAAGGGCGGAATGAAGCGGATTGAATATTGTTGATTTTAAGTACCGTGGTCGGTGAGCAATATAGTACTTTGATCATTGCTATAATCTGATCATTAAAGCCAAACCAAGACAGAGCTTTAAATAAGAAGCTCCACTCCACACGATCAAATGCTTTGTCCGCATCTAATGCTAACGCTATATATGGATGAGTTGAATGCTTTGCGTGCTGTATAAGGGAGGTAAATATCCTAGAGTTATCACTAGCCAAACGGCCCGGCATAAACCCATTTTGTTCTGGGCCTATAATTGTAGGAATACCTGCTGTACTCTATTGGCTATAAGTTTGGCATATATTTTGGCGTCAGTGTTAATCAATGACAACGGCCTATAGTTTTTACTAATAAGAGATCCTTTCCGGGCTTAGGCAAAACTATTATACTTGCTTCCGTGAAAGTCCCTGAGACATTTCCAGTATTAAGGAAGTAATTGTACAATTCTAGTAGGGCAGGGACAAGTATCTCCTGAAAGGTACAGTAAAACTCAACCGTAAAACCGTCCGGTCCCGGCGCTTTCTTTTTAGCCATAGCGTGTAAAGAATTTAAAATATTCTCATGTGTAAATGGGACTGAGAGCATCTCATTATTGTCCTGGGATATAATAGGATGCAAGATAGAGTCATTCAGGAATGTCTCTGATTGTTGTGTAGGTAGTTCTGTCTTATACAGCGTATCATAGAATTGTTTAAATTCATTAATAATCTCTTCAGGTTCTGTTAGGACAGTCCCTTGACTATCTTTAATAGCATTGATAGTCGTTCTTTCTTCCTGAATTTTTAAATAATTAGCGAGAAGATGTCCGCTCCTATTATTATTGCTGTGATAAGTCGCCGCTTGCATAAATACGGAATTACCAGCTTGAGTACTAAGTAGTAGGTTATATTTGAGTCGAACGTCGTGAAGCTCTTTAAATGTTTTCATATCATCTGGGTGTTGTTGATGCGCTATTTCTAAATCTTCTATTGCCCGTTCTAACTCTAACAATTGTTTCATATTGTTTTTCTTTTTGTTTGCCTGATACGCTATGATAATGCCTCGAAGGTAAGCCTTACATGCATCCCATATATGGATCCAACTAGTTTGATCATCCTTATTATTAAGAAAGTATTCCTGTAAAGCGGATGTGACATAGTCCTTGAACTCAGTGTCTTCAAGCAACGTATTATTAAATCTCCAGGAAGATATGGTGACACCTTGTCCTATATCAATTAAGTGTAATTCTATTGCCGCATGGTCCAAAATAGAAATTTCATTGATTTTAGCCATTGAAATGTTTTTCGTTAGGGTTTTACTAATGAGAAAGTAGTCTAGCCGGGAGTACGAATTATGTGGCGGTGAGTAGAACATATATTGTGATTCATTAAGATGAGATATCCTCCAAGAATCAGCTAAGTTAAGCGTAGATATCATATTATGTAGAGAATGCCACGCTTTTGTGGTTTTATATTTAACAGAAGATTTCCTATCTATTGATGGTTCTAGTACCAAATTAAAATCTCCTGCAATTATATGTGAGTGTGAAGAATCGGCTAACACTGTGGACAGGACTACATCAATGAACTCGGGATCATCTATGTTCGGGGCATATACATTCATTAACGTTATAATATGTTCCTTAATTTGTATTTGTAATGCAATCCATCTACCCATTGTGTCATATTTTTGGTTTATAACTTTCAAATTAGGTCTATTTCTTACAATAATGGCAGTGCCATTCTTTCCTTTATGTGCAGATGAGTAATAAACTGGTAGCGACCAAGGTGTTTTTAGTTTAATGGATTCCAAATTAGATAGGCGAGTTTCTTGGAAGAAAACTACATCTGGTGTTTTACGTGATATGTAAGTTAATATCTTCTTTCTTTTAATCGGATTGTTGAAACCCTTGACATTGAGAGAAATAAATTTTAAAGACATGTTATCGATATAAGAGGATGTTCCAACCCCATGCAGTCCCAGCAAGCCAGAAGATGACAATCAAGTACAGTGACATATATTTAGACAGTACTATTAAGCTGAGTATACACACAACTGAAAACAATTGCTTCACCTCTCTCTGCTCTAAACTGCAGAGAAAGACTGAAGCAAACATACTCTACGGGTAGCGAGGAGATAAGGACAGCACAGCCGCGGTCCAGCAGTCATTATAACAAGATGGATGTAAAGTATTCATCCGAACACTTCCCAGCATCTTCTGCGGATACCATCAAACTGGTTAACAATAAATTCTTGAAACATTGACCTCATAACCATGAACTCATACCACTGCTCCCATAGTATACCAATCATAAATCCATATTCACTTTCAAGTGGGAGATCTAAACTGAGTTGATCTATTTACTTGGTTATATAGCTATACCATCAATGGTAATATCGGAGTGTTAACCAAGCAGTGACATTTAGATATGCATCCCATGTTGTAGTAGATAATGTAGTGCTCTATAGAAATTGACAGCTTGGAAAATATAGAGTCACAATGCCATAGCACTCCCTGTCAACCTAGAATCAAGCACTTTAACAGTGTATCATGGGTACTTACAGCATTTAACATAGGAGTATTTAAGGCTCATTGGTGATATAAAGTGAATAATGCCCGGAAATAGTATCAGCCGTATTTCATATGAATGAATACTGATATGGCATTTAAGGTAATTAAAAGCATAATAATTAAGATATGATATAATGTGAATAAGAGTCACAATTAATAGCTGCGGATTAATACTGTAACTTCCAATTAAGAATATATCATATCAAACGGTATAAATAGCATACGTAACAGATCAGTAGTAGAAAATTAATAGTGCTAGCCAAAATTCATATGCAATGGTGATGAGATTCCCTGCAGCAATGCTAAAAACATAAAGATTAATATATGATATAAGTAAAAGCATAAAAAAAGCAGAGTCACATTTGGTTGCTGCTGAGTAAAATTATGATTCTCCAACTAATATCTGATTACATCATACAATAATTTAAAACTCACAGCATTACAGTATAAAAAAATTAGGAGGGCTAAAAAACGATATTGGCCAAAATTCATAGGCATGAGTGCTGATAAGACATTAAGTCGAATTAAATTAAAAGCAGAGCAATTAATATAAAATATACTTAAAAGCAGAACAAGTATAGTCACATTTAATTTCCGCTGAGTGATATGGTGAAACTCCAATTAAGATCATAGCATAGCATACTAAAGTAAAAACTCGAAACACCCCTGTGTTAGCAATTTAATCATGTTTAGGAGCAGTACTAGTCTGAATTCAGATGCATGGGTGCAGCGAAAAAATTCAATTAGGTTAAAAGCAGAAAAGGTAATTTATAGTATAGGTAAAACCAGACCAGGCATAAGCACAATTGATTCCTGCTGAATAAGGTTGGAAAACCTAACTAATTCACAGTATATCTCAATGAATCTGGAAAACTCACAGCACACCTATGCTAGAAACTCAATAGTGCTAGAGATCAGCACTGGTCAAATTCATATGTACACGCGCTGGGAGGACATTAATTACGTTAAAAGCAGAAAATTAGTATAAGATATAATGAAAAGCAGTTCATACTCAATCACATTTGATTGTCGCCGAATAAATGGTGAAACTCTAACTAAGATCATAGCTTTCATATTAAATTTACAACTCGCAGCCTATCTGCGGTAGCAAATTAATGATGTTTGAGAACCACACTAGCCAAAATTCATATGCAGGGAAGCTGAAAAGAATTATAATTAGGTTGGAAGCATAAAAATTAATACATAAAATAATTAAAAGCGAACTAAGCATAAACACATTTGATTCCTGCTGATGAAATTGTGAAGATCCCATCTGATCCATAATACGACTTAATGAGTTTAAAAATTTAAAATCACGCATCCCAACTGTACTAGAAAATGAATAGCGCTCAGAATTCATAGGCACTCGTGCTGAAAAGACAATTACATTTTAAAAAAATCAGAAAAACAGAAATAGTAAAATAAAAAGCAGTCCAAGCATATTCACATTCGAGTGCTGCTGAATAAAATAGAGGAACTCCAACTAAGATCTTATAACACACTAAATTTAAAACTTGCAATACATCTGTGTTAAAAATTAATAATGTTGAGAACATCACTAGCCGAAATTCATATGTATGAGTACTAAGAAGGTTAAAAACAGGAAAATTAATATTGAAGAAAAATAAAATCAGACCATGCCTAAGCACATTTGATTCCTGTTGATTTAAAAAAAAAAAAAAAGAGCTCTATCTATAGCATAACATTTCATATTACATTAAAAGCACTGGAGACCATTACTAACCAAAATTCAAATGCAAAAATATAGGTAAAACAGAGAACACAAGTAAAAGCATAATATAGTAATAAAGTACAGCATTAAATACATATAAAGCCCAGGTATGTGTAATTGCTGCAGAGTAATACCGACAAGCTGCGATTAGTAGCCCATACAGTAGGATTCATATATCACATGCCAATGATCAGCCTTGCATCGTGTCATATATTGCAACGCATTGGAAAACAAGTAAATTAGACTGTTAGATGATAAAGTGCCTGGAACAAAACCTGTACTCAGCATGAAAAATTAAACCACAAAAAACAAAAAACCCAAAAACAATGTCCTCTGCACTCTGAGACACAGACTGTCCACGTGGCAACAGTCAATACCCTACGATGACAGGAAGAGAGACGATTTAAAACATATAAAGAAATAAATGAGATATTCAGTGTTGTAACAGGAGCAGAACCAGCAGAATAACATCGTTGTCAGTTTATTTCCAACATCAAATTGAACTATCAGCAGATCTTTGCCACGATATTCAGTGGGAAAGTTGTTCAAGGAGGTGGAATTATATATGGCATAGCCGCTGTACAAGGAATCAGACTGCATGGTGTCCGCCATTACTCCACTGTGAGAAAAAGAGCAGAGCCACGTGGCAGCAATGAATCTTTAACCAACAACTCCATCGTGCTTTATTAACCACAAGGCTCAAGTAGAATATTGAGGGTGCAGGAGATACGAGAAAAATAAAATAAAAAAGGAAAAAATGAATAATGGCTGGATTTTGAAGTGATATGTAGATCAGGCAGTCACGGACAATACCGGTGAGATTAATTCCAATGAGACTCAGTACCAAAGAAAAGTATAAATCAGAAGAGTTAGAAAACTCACAGTAGGTGCTTCACAGTCACACAAATAGAGGACGCAGAGCAAACAGGAAACCGTAGCCAACTGGTATATGTTATACAGGAGAGTGGAGAGATATAGAGACACAGGTCAATGCAGCACAGGATTGATTCAGTTAACGGTGGTTCCCTCACACTTCATCAATATTAGATGGCTGAAGTTCTTCTAGGTACTCAGCCAGAGCAGTGGGATCCATGAAGTCCTTTGTAGAATTGTTAACTGTGACCCGCATTGTCGCAGGATACAGGAGCCCATATTTTGCATTCAGGGCTTTCAGCTTTGGTCTATAAGCCAGCAGTTGTTTTCTCAGTTGAGCAGTACGTTTGCTAAGGTCCAGAACGAAGAGTATATTAAAGCCCTCGTATTTCAGTGGTGCCTTTGCTTTCATCATGATTTCAGGAACCTGACTGTATCTAAGTAAACAAAGTACAATAGGTCTTGGATAGCGAGAATTAGTGAGCATGTGCGATGGGACTCTGTGTGCTCTATCAATCTCAAATTCTTTAGTGAATTTAAGGTCCAGTATTTCGGTATAAAGTTCTCCATAAATTGGATCATATCAGAACCTTCCTGACCTTCCGGTACCCCTAAAATTCTCACGGGACCTCAAATTAGCTTCCTCAAGGTCTCTTTCCAGCTGAGTGATCTTTTTAACTTGTGCTTGAAGCGATTTTATATTTTCCTGGTGCACTAACTGTTTAGCTTCCACTGACTCAAAGCAAGATTGAAATTGAGCCAAGTCTTCCTTCATATCAGCTACATCCGTTTTGATTTCAGTGATATCTTCCGCAGGGCCTTGAATTCAGCCATGATGTTATCATCCTCTTTGCCTTACTCCGACGGTTTTTTAGGAGATGGTGGGTCCAGTTTGTGCCTTTTTCCCACCTTTGATGTAGCCATAAGTGCTATCTCCTTACAGGTGCAGGAACCGCAAAAGTTGGATTTTATTTTATGGATGAATATTTGATTTGTAGGAAAAGACTGCAGGAGCTCAGCAACTATGTTGCCATTCCTTATGCTGCTCGCTAGCGCCCCCACTAGAGTAAATAATAAAGGTTCTAAATAAAAAAGAAAAAGTAATTGAGACAAAAGGACAGCCTTGACAAGTCATAGAAACATAGAAAAAAGCAGCAGAAAAGGGCTATAGCCCACCAAGTCTGTCTGTCTCCCCTGAATTTACTCCCTTAAAGATCCCACGTGAGTATCCCATTTTCTCTTAAAATCCGTCACGCTGTTGGCCTTTATCACCTGGAGTGGGAGTCTGTTCCAATGATCCACTACTCTTTCGGTGAAGAAGTACTTCCTGGAGTCGCCATGAAACTTCCCTCCCCTGATTTTCAGCGGATGCCCTCTGGTGGTCGAGGGTCCCATGAGCCAGAAGATATCATCTTCTGACTCGATGCGTCCCGTGATGTACTTATATGTTTCAATCATATCTCCCCTTCTCTTCTTTCCTCAAGTGAGTACAGCCGCAATTTTTTAAATCTTTCTTCATACGTGAGATCCTTGAGCCCCAAGACCATCCTGGTGGCCGTTCGCTGAACTGACTCGATCCTCAGCACGTCCTTTCGGTAGTGTGGTCTCCAAAACTGAACACAGTACTCCAAGTGAGGCCTCACCATGGCTCTGTACAACGGCATCATAACTTCAGGTCTCCTGCTGACGAAACCTCTGCGGATACACTCCATCATTTGTCTTGCCCTGGAGGAAGCCTTCTCCACTTGATTGGCAACCTTCATGTCCTCACTAATGATCACCCCTAGGTCGCATTCCGCCGTGGTCCTAACCAAGGTCTCACCATTTAGTACATAAGTTCTACGCGGGTTTCTCTTACCCAGGTGCATTATCTTGCATTTTTTAGCATTGAAGTCTAGCTGCCAAGTAGTTGACCATTGTTCCAGCAACAGTAGGTCGTGTGTCATATTCTCAGGTAATAAGCTTTTGCCTACTATGTTGCAAAGTTTGGCGTTGTCAGCGAACAGTGATACCCTTCCTCTAAGTCCTTGCGTCATATCTCTTATGAATAAGTTAAATAGAATCGGGCCCAGGACCGAGCCCTGCGGCACTCCACTGATCACGTCCGATGCTTCGGATGGGGTACCGTTCACCACCACCTTCTGAAGTCTACCGCTCAGCCAATCCCCAACCCATGTAGTTAGAGTGTCTCCTAATCCTATCGATTTCAGCTTGTTCAGTAATCTTCGATGAGGGACGCTATCAAATGCTTTACTGAAGTCCAAATATACCACGTCCAGTGACTCTCCGGCGTCCAGTTGTCTAGTAACCCAGTCAAAAAAGCTAATCAGATTAGATTGGCAGGATCTACCCTGGGTGAACCCGTGTTGGTGTGGATCACACAGTTTTTCTTCGTCTAGGATTGTGTCAAGATTCTGTTTGATCAGTGTTTCCATGAGTTTATACACTATTGACGTGAGACTCACCGGTCTGTAGTTTGCTGTCTCTGTCCTGCAGCCCTTTTTGTGGAGTGGGATTACGTTGGCGGTTTTCCAGTCCAAGGGGACCCTTCCTGTGCTTAGGGAAAGATTGAAAAGAACAGATAATGGTTCTGCCAGGACTTCCCTTAACTCCCTGAGCATTCTGGGGTGTAGGTTATCCGGTCCCATGGCTTTGTTTACTTTGAGTCTTGATAGTTCGTCATAGATGCTACTGGGCGTAAATTTGAAATCTTGAAACGGGTCTTTCTGGTTATCTCCCGTCTGCAGCTGTGGACCAGCTCCCGGCGCTTTGCGGGTGAACACTGAACAGAAGTATTTGTTTAGTAGTTCTGCCTTCTCAGAATCTGATTCCGCAAAGTTACCATCCGATTGCTTCAGGCGTACTATCCCATCTTTGTTTCTTTTCCTGTCACTAATATAGCTGAAGAAAGATTTATCCCCTTTCTTAATTTTCAGTGCTAGCTCTTCCTCCATTCGGAGTTAGCTTCTCTGACTGCTGTTTTGACAGCTTTAGATCTGTCTAGATAGTCCTCTTTTACCCCCTCTCTGCCTAAATGTTTGTAGGTGATAAATGCGTCTTTTTTCTGTTTAACTAGGTCTGAAATTTCTTTACTGAACCATTGGGATCTTTTGTTTCTCCTGTGTTTACTTACTGTCTTTATGTATCGGTCTGTTGCTTCGTGTAGGATGGACTTCAGAGACGACCACATATCCTCCACATTGTCAGATATTGCTTGTTTATGTAGCTCCTGATGGACAAAATCTCCCATGTGGTTGAAGTCTGTGCCTCTAAAGTTGAGAACCCTTGTTGCTGTGTTTGTCTTAGGGAAACCTTTCTTGAGGTTGAGCCATACCATATTATGGTCGCTGGAGGCCAGTGTGTCTCCTACTGAGACTTCCGTGACGCTATCTCCGTTGGTGAGAACTAGGTCTAGTAACGCCTGGTCCCTGGTGGGCTCCAATACCAATTGCTTGAGACGTGCACCCTTTATGGAGGTTAATATTCTTTTGCTGCTACCCGTAGTCGCGGAGAGTGTGTTCCAATCTGCATCTGGCATGTTGAAGTCTCCTAGCATTACTGTGTCCCCGCGCAGTGTGATGTTCTCTATGTCCTCGATTAATTCCATGTCTTTGTCCTCCTGTTGCCTGGGAGATCTATATATCAGCCCAAGATAGAGGCATTTTTCATTCCCTCTGGCAAGGTTCACCCAGAGGGATTCCCCGGTGTATCTATCATCTGTGATTCTGGTGGTTTTGATGCTTTCCTTAGTGTATAGCGCTACTCCTCCTCCCAATTTACCCTCTCGGTCGCAACGAAGTAGGTTGTACCCTGGTATAACCATATCCCACCCATGCGATTCCGTGAACCAGGTTTCGGATATCGCTATCACGTCAAGATCGGCGTTTGTTATCTCAGTTTGTTATCTCAGAATGCTAGAATTTTATTGCCCAAGCTGTGTGCATTAACATACATAGCCCTCCATATCTGTGAAGAGATTCCTTTACGAGCTAGTGTGGCTCCTAAATTATCAGTGATATTTCTCCCTGAATTATTGTGGATATCATTGGTACTTACCTTAGACTTGGTAGTGTGAGTGCGACTTGCCTCCTCAGGGTGGTTTCTTACTGCTCTGGGATATAAGTATGTACCCTCCCCCAACTTACCTAGTTTAAAACCCTATGGAGTAGGCGGGCCAATCGATGTCCAAATACGTTTCTACCTCTTCTGGTTAGGTGGAGTCCGTCTGGTCCTTGTAGTCCCTGGAGCGTCTCGCCGTGGTTTAGGAATCCAAAGTTCATTTCTATGCACCATTCTCGGAGCCATTCGTTAGTCCGTTGAATACGCTCTTCTCTAGCTCTGCCTTTGTTTCTTACTGGAAGAATTGATGAAAAGCCCACCTGTGCTCCTATCTGCTTCAACTTCTTTCCCAGCGCTCCAAAATCTCTGGGGATGTTCTCTGTGGCATTCCTAGCAGTGTCGTTTGTGCCTACATGGATGAGAAACATGGGAAAATGATCATTAGGTTTTAGAATTTTGTCTAGGCTAGTGGTAATATCCTGGATCCTGGCTCCAGGGAGACAGCAGACCTCTCTTGACTGCAAATTAGGCCTGCAAATTGGTCCCTCAGTGCCCCTTAGCATGGAGTCACCAATGACTACCACTCTTCGTTCCTTCCGAGGGGGCCGGTCTGCGTGCTCTGGATTTGACGTTGTGAGCTGGGTATCCTCATGAGTCCCTTCTGCTATTTCCTCGGTGGTTCCATCCTGTAAAATCTGAAATCTATTTCTGAGAGTTAGCTGTGGTATTGATGAACGGCTATCCTGTTGAAGAGAAAAAGAAGAAGAAGAGAGTGAGAATGAGGTGGGTTTAATTCGCTTGCCCGTAGAGGATGTTACTAGTTGCCAGGGGCCAGCATTTCCAATCATCTCCTTTACTCCTTTACTAATGCTGTAGGTTTGGGCGTGTCGAGGGTGGACCTGTCGTGGGTTCTCTCTGTGATGTGTGACAGTTCCAGGATGGCGTCATCGATAAAGGCCTCGTCATCCCTGATGCTCCTCAGGCGCTTTACCTCCTCCCTGAGGCTCAGTAGTTCCTGCAAGATATCCTCGCCTCCTAGCTCCTCTGTCTGCGTAGAGACTGTAGTGCACTTTGGGAGGGGGGGGAAGGTCTCGGTCTGCACTGAGACCTCTGCCCTCTGATCCATGTCGCCCTCTGCCTTTTGTGTACAGACCTTGACCATCCCCTGGGTCCCTCCAGATGCTGGACTGTCGATCTTGATAGTAGCTTTGGTACTCCGTGTCCTCCTTGCCATTTCCAAGTTAGAGGGATTTATTTCTGTAAAGAGAAAGGTTGAGAGTATGCAAGTTAGAGAGATTTATTTCTGTAAAGAGAAAGGTTGAGATGTCAGAGAGTATGCAAGGAGAAAGAGGAAGATAGAGATACTAGAGAGTTTGGGAGTGTGTTTGGTTGTATATGAGAATGAAAAGTTTAGATTAGGCCTTGTGTTGGTTGTATATGAGAATGAAAAGTTTAGATTAGGCCTTGTACAAGGCCCTTCTCAAGGCTCTTCGCAAAGGGGCTCTCGCTAAGGCGAACGGCTGCGCGCCGTTGGCTCGTCCCCTTTTATGGGGGGAGTTTGGCTGGTGACGTCAGGGGTGGGCGGAGTTAGCTCTCGCCTCTTCCCCTGCTAGCACCGCCTTCTCTGCTCCTCTCTCTGCTTCCCTCGAGAAATATTGAAAAAAGGAGAACGAGTTCCATTAGGATAGACGTAAGAGGCCTAGTATAAAGAACATGTAAACAGTCAAGAAACCAACCAGAGAAACCCATATGTAAAAGCGTTGGAAAAAGGAAAGACCACTCCACTCGGTCAAAGGCTTTCTGAGCATCTAAACTAGCTAAAAATCTGGGGATCCCCTGCACTTGACCAGTCACCAATGCCATTAAAACCTTGTGAACATATAAAACAGATTGCCTGCCAAGAACAAATCCAACTTGTTCTTGACCAATAAGTGTAGGTAGCATAAAGCAAGCCTATCCGCTAAAACCCAAGCAAAAATTTTTAGATCAACATTTAGTAAGGAGATTGGCCGATATGAATCAACATTATAAGGATCTTTCCCAGGTTTTGGTATTAATGTAATCAACGCATCTGTAACACCAAGGGGAAATGAAGCCACATCAACACATGAGTTAAAATACCTCACCAACAATCCTGGAAGATGATAATTAAAAAAAACCATCAGGTCCAAGTGCTTTGCAAGTAATTAAAGATTTAATAACTTGCTGAACTTCTACCGCACGTAATGGAGCATTTAAAGAATCTCTCATTTTAGGAGTTAAATGAGGCAAAACCAAATCTTCCAAATACATCTGTACTAGAGAAGGTTGCGATGAAGAATTAGCTGTATATAAGCAGGAGAAATAATCACAAAACATCTGAGAAATTTGAGAGGAGTCCCATCTGAAAGTTGAATAGAATGAATTAAGCGATGACCACTCAAAGCCTTAGTAAGATGGGCAAGGTAACGACCCGGGTGATTACCAAAAGGAAAGAAACAAAACTTACGATAAAGGGTACTACATTTTGACTTTTCATGAAGAAGAGTATTCAAAGCTACCTTTGCTGCCAACATACTCTCTTTATGAACCAAAGTAGGACATCGTAAATAGGTTTTCTTTGCAGTTTGATATTGGCGTTAAAGCGAGATAATCTTGGAAGCAACACAACGATTACGTTTCGCAACATAAGCTATAACATCTCCATGTAGCACAGCCTTGGAAGATTCCCAGTAAAGAATCAGATCACTCTTATGCTCTGAATTAAAATGAGCATAATCTGCCCATCGTTCCATAAGAAATTGTTGGAAATGAGGGTCATCATATAAATAAGCTGGAAATCACTCCTGTTTTTAAACGCAATGATAGATTCAGAGACAGAAAAAATGATATCCCTAAAAAAATTTAAGAACCCTTTTCTACTCACCATGTTAGCGGTTGATGTATCCGGGGATCCGGTGTAACATCCACAAAAACCAGAACGCTCGTTGGTCTTGTCACAGCGTATTTTTATACACTTACAACTCTCTACAGAAGTTTTCCATTCACAGAGACTTTATTGTGTGTCTATGGCCACTGCTACATCTACATATAGATCTTGTTTGTCTTGGTTAGTCATTTTAGATATCAAAATGACCCCTACATGTCTAGAGCATTGTTTCTTATAACCTGTCATACCTTCTATTGTTTTAATTTGGGTTGATAAAACAAATCACACATATTTGTAATTAAAAAAATCTTTATTTTATATCAATAAACGTTTTAGTTGAATGTTACATATTTAAACTTTTATACAAAAAACAAACAATTACATTCTGTATTTCCCTCAACTCCAAGAATAAAACATGTTTTAAAAGCATTTCTTTTGAAAAATGATTTATAATCGGTATCACGGATTAAATCATTTACAATCTCTACATATACACCATCTCTCATGAAATTGACCAATCTACTGAATAGTCATGTCCCGTTTACAGATGTCTTAATATCTCTGATTAAATCAATGATTATATTAATGCTTTCATTACAAATAATCAGTATTTTTATTTTATAGCCTACAAAAGTGACATTTACCACAAGTTCCAGGCACAGCATGTCACAAGTCTTCCTGAGTTTTGCCTCCAATCAAGCAATCATAGTGGTTTTGCCACTATGTGTAATTTACATGTGTAAGTTACATGTGTAAGTGTAACTTAAACATGTAAGTTAAGTGTTTAACTTACACATATAACTGACATGTGTATGTTACATGTGTAACGTACACATGTAAGTTACACGTGTAAGTTACACACTTAACTTACATGTGTAAATTACACGTGTAAGTTACACACTTAACTTACATGTGTAAATTACACGTGTAAGTTACACACAACTTACACATGTAAGTTAAGTGTAACTTAACATACATGTACACGTATTTACAAGTGCGTACTTACAAGTACGTATTTACAAGTGTGTATTTATAAGTGCGTATTTACAAGTTCGTACTTATAAATACGTATTTACAAGTGCATACTTATAAGTATGTATTTACAAGTGCGTACTTATAAGTGCGTATTTACAAATGCGTACTTATAAGTTCGTATTTACAAGTGCATACTTATAAGTACGTATTTACAAGTGCGTTACTTACAAGTACGTATTTACAAGTACGTATTTACAAGTTCGTACTTATAAGTACGTATTTACAAGTGCGTACTTATAAGTACATATTTACAAGTGCGTATTTATAAGTGCGTACTTATAAATATGTATTTACAAGTGCGTACTTATAAGTACGTATGTACAAGTGCGTACTTATAAGTGCGTATTTACAGTTTAAGTTACACATGTAAGAAGTGTGTAACTTACACGTGTAAGTTAAGTGTGTAACTTACACGTGTAACTTAAATGTGTACGTTACATATGTAAGTTACACGTTTAAGTTACACATATAAGTTAAGTGTGTAATTTAGATGTGTAAGTTACACATGTAAGTTAAGTGTGTAACTTACACATGTAACTTACATGTGTAACTTAGACATGTAAGTTACACGTGTAAGTTAAGTGTGTAGCTTATACATGTAAGTTACACACTTAACTTACACATGTAACTTACATGTGTAAGTTACACACTTAAGTTACATGTATAACTTACACATGTAACTTACTTGTGTACGGTACACATGTAACTTACACATGAAACTTACACATGTAACTTACACACTTAACTTACATGTGTAAGTTACACATGTAAATACGTACTTATAAGTACGCACTTGTAAATACGTACATGTAAGTTAAGTGTGCAACTTACAAGTTACACGTGTAAGTTACACACTTAAGTTACATGTGTAATTTACATGTGTAAGTTACATGTGTAAGTGTAACTTAAACATGTAAGTTAAGTGTGTAACTTACACATATAACTGACATGTGTAAGTTACATGTGTAACGTACACATGTAAGTTACACGTGTAAGTTACACACTTAACTTACATGTGTAAATTACATGTGTAAGTTACACACTGTGTAACTTACACGTCTAAGTTACACACTTAACTTACACATGTAAGTTAAGTGTAACTTAACATACATGTACACGTATTTACAAGTGTGTATTTATAAGTGCGTATTTACAAGTGCGTACTTATAAATACGTATTTACAAGTGCGTACTTATAAGTATGTATTTACAAGTGCGTACTTATAAGTGCGTATTTACAAGTGCGTACTTATAAGTTTGTATTTACAAGTGCGTACTTATAAATACGTATTTACAAGTGCGTACTTATAAGTTCGTATTTACAAGTGCGTATTTATAAGTACGTATTTACAAGAGCGTCCTTATAAGTGTGTATTTACAAGTGCGTCCTTATAAGTGCGTATTTACAAGTGCGTCCTTATAAGTACGTATTTACAAGTGCGTCCTTATAAGTACGTATTTACAAGTGCGTTACTTACAAGTACGTATTGTAGCGTGGCCGGTCCTCAAGGCTCACAGTAACCGGCCCACGCTTACAATATTCTCCCCAGCGTGCTTCCTCAAGATGGAGGAAGTCCCTGTTGTGCAAAACTTATCCTATGTGTATGACAGAATGGCCTCACACAGGTAAGTAAGGAATAACAAAAATCAAATTTATTGTTCAACTCACAAGTCCAAGAAAAATGCATCAAAAGAAAAATGTATTCCAAAAGGTCTTTGGCAAAATTAGGAAGAACAACATAATATGCTAGTAACCAGCCTGGTCTGGAAATTTGTCTCAAAGTTCTTTATCAATGTCCCAGGTGTAGCAGAGTCTCTGGCAGTCCTTGACTCTCAAACAAAGAAAACTCTGAACAGTCAAAATGTAGCCGTGCTTCTCCCTTCTCCTCAGGCATACAAGAGCAAAAGGATATGAGCTTTACCAATATAGCTCCTTGGTACAGCAAAGCACAAATGAAAACAATATAATCCCCAAACATCCTATGCTGCAGTCATGCAAACTGACTCCCACCTTCTGGGTTTTCACAGTTCTCCTCAGTAATGCTTCGCTCATGTGGCTTAATTGTCTTTAAGCCCAGTTCCTGCAGCAAGCCACCCAGCATACAAAAAGTCCATAACAAAACCCAATTTTGAAAAACACACACCCAGCCAGTTCAGCTTATTTCCATGCCTTCCGGACATTCCAGCTCTGGAAGAGAACTGCAATCCATGTCCTCTGGTACCTGGGTCTCCGGTGCTTGCTGGTCTGCCTCTGGGTCAAACATTTCCACGTCTGTGGGCTCGGGAGAAGGTGGAGGTTCCTTCCACCTGGGAACTTCTCCTATCTCCCCCTTCCTCTTGGTCAGCCAGTTCTCTAAATGCTGCCAAGCTGCTGTACCACGCCCAGCCCTACTCCGGGGCTGAACTTCCTTCAGCTGTGGTTGCCTTTTCCCCTGCTTAGCCAGCTTTCCACAAAATGGAGGATTTAAAGGGGCCTTACCAGATTTCATCAGGCTGTGTTCTGCATTAGGTTTAAACACAGCTTGTGCTTCCTGTTCTTGTTCTTGCCTAACAGGGATAACATGGTTAGCCCGGACTAGTTTCAGGGGGTGTTTTTTATCATTCTTCTCTGGCACAAGGCCGGCATTGGACTCGGGCTTGTGACAGTATTTACAAGTACGTATTTACAAGTTTGTACTTATAAGTATGTATTTACAAGTGCGTACTTATAAGTACGTATTTACAAGTGCGTATTTATAAGTGCGTACTTATAAATATGTATTTACAAGTGCGTACTTGTAAGTACGTATGTACAAGTGCGTACTTATAAGTGCGTATTTACAGTTTAAGTTACACATGTAAGTTAAGTGTGTAACTTACACGTGTAAGTTAAGTGTAACTTACACGTGTAACTTAAATGTGTACGTTACATATGTAAGTTACACGTTTAAGTTACACATATAAGTTAAGTGTGTAATTTAGATGTTGTAAGTTACACATGTAAGTTAAGTGTGTAACTTACAAGTGTAAGTTACACATGTAAGTTAAGTATGTAACTTACACATGTAACTTAATTGTGCAACTTACACATGTAACTTACACGTGTAAGTTACACGTGCAAGTTAACTGTGTAACTTACATGTGTAAGTTAGAAGTGTATGTTACACATGTAAGTTACACACTTAAGTTACATGTGTAAGTTACATATGTAAGTTACATGTGTAAGTAACATGTAAGTTAAGTATGTAAGTTACACATGTAAGTTACATGAGTACGTTACATGTGTAGGTTACTCATGTAAGTTAATTGTGTAACTTACACGTGTAACTTACATGTTACTTACACTTAACTTACATGTGTAACATACATGTGCAAGTTACACGTTTAAGTTACATGTGTAAGTTACACACTTAACTTACATGTGTAACTTACATGTGCAAGTTACACGTTTAAGTTACACAGTATACGTACATGTGTATGTTAAACACTTAACTTACATGTGTAACTTACACGTATAAGTTACACACTTAACTTACATGTGTAAATTACACGTGTAAGTTACACACTTAACTTACATATGTAACTTACACGTCTAAGTTACACACTTAACTTACATGTATAACTTAAAAGTGTAACTTACAAGTGCGTACTTACAAGTGAGTACTTATAAATACGTATTTACAAGTGCGTACTTATAAGTACGTATTTACAAGTGCGTACTTATAAGTACGTATTTACATGTGTAAGATACACATGTAAGTTAAGTGTGTAACTTACACGTGTATGTTACATGTGTAACGTACACATGTAAGTTACACGTAAGTTATACATGTAAATTAAGTGTGTAACTTAGACATGCAAGTTAAGTGTGTAACTTACACGTGTGTATTTATAAGTGCGTATTTACAAGTGTGTACTTATAAATACGTATTTACAAGTGCGTACTTATAAATACGTATTTACAAGTGTGTATTTATAAGTGCGTATTTACAAGTGCGTACTTATAAATACGTATTTACAAGTGCGTAATTATAAATACGTATTTAGAAGTGCGTACTTATAAGTACGTATTTATAAGTGCGTATTTACAAGTGTGTACTTATAAGTACGTATTTACAAGTGTGTACTTATAAATGTGTATTTACAGTTTAAGTTACACATGTAAGTTAAGTGTGTAACTTACACGTGTAACCTACAAATGTAAGTTAAGTGTGTAACTTACACGTGTAACTTAAATGTGTACGTTACACATGTAAGTTACACGTGTAAGTTATACATGTAAATTAAGTGTGTAACTTAGACATGTAAGTTAAGTGTGTAACTTACACGTGTGTATTTATAAGTGCGTATTTACAAGTGTGTACTTATAAATACGTATTTACAAGTGCGTACTTATAAATTTGTATTTACAAGTGTGTATTTATAAGTGCGTATTTACAAGTGCGTACTTATAAATACGTATTTACAAGTGCGTAATTATAAATACGTATTTAGAAGTGTGTACTTATAAGTATGTATTTACAAGTGTGTACTTATAAATGCGTATTTACAGTTTAAGTTACACATGTAAGTTAAGTGTGTAACTTACACGTGTAACTTACACATG
The DNA here is from genome assembly GCF_902459505.1 of Geotrypetes seraphini. Lineage (NCBI taxonomy): Eukaryota > Metazoa > Chordata > Amphibia > Gymnophiona > Dermophiidae > Geotrypetes > Geotrypetes seraphini. Next base: position 116,777,834 of record NC_047094.1, read on the forward strand.
TAAGTTAAGTGTGTAACTTACACGTGTAACTTATATGTGTACGTTACACATGTAAGTTACACGTGTAAGTTACACATGTAAGTTAAGTATGTAACTTACACATGTAACTTAAGTGTGCAACTTACACATGTAACTTACATGTATAAGTTACACGTGTAATTTAACTGTAACTTACATGTGAAAGTTACACGTGTAAGTTACACACTTAAGTTACATGTGTAAGTTACATGTGTAAGTAACATGTAAGTTAAGTGTGTAACTTACACATGTAAGTTAAGTGTGTAACTTACACGTGTAACTTACACGTGTAACTTACACATGTAAGTTACACGAGTACGTTACATGAGTACGTTACATGTGTAGGTTACACATGTAATTTAAGTGTGTAACTTACATGTGTAACTAACACATGTAAGTTAAGTGTGTAACTTACACGTGTAACTTACATGTGTATGTTACACATGTAAGTTACACGTGTAAGTTACACATGTAAGTTAAGTGTGCAACTTACACGTGTAAGTTACACATGTAAGTTAAGTATGTAACTTACACAGGTAACTTAAGTGTGCAACTTACACAAGTAACTTACATGTATAAGTTACACATGTAAGTTAAGTGTATAACTTACACGTGTAACTTACACATGTAAGTTAAGTGTGTAACTTACACATGTATGTTAAGTGTGTAACTTACACGTGTAACTTACACATGGAAGTTAAGTGGAAGTTAAGTGTGTAACTTACACGTGTAACTTACACATGGATGTTAAGTGTGTAACTTACACATGTAAGTTAAGTGTGTAACTTACACGTATAAGTTACACACTTAACTTACACGTGAAAGTTACATGTGTAAGTTACACACTTAACTTACATGGGTAACTTACTCATGTAAGTTACATACTTAACTTACATGTGTATGTTACACACTTAATTTACATGTGTAACTTACACATGTGACATACACATGTAACTTACATGTGTAACTTACAGGTGTAAGTTACACACTTAACTTACACGTGTAAGTTACACATTTAGTTAAGTGTGTAACTTATATGTGTAAGTTACACAGGTAAGTTAAGTGTGTAACTTACATGTGTAAGTTATACTTATAAGTTCGTATTTACAAGTGCGTACTTATAAGAATGTATTTACAAGTGCGTACTTATAAGTACGTATTTACACGTGTAAGTTACATGTAAGTTACACACTTATATGTGTAAGTTACACTTGTAAGTTATACACCTTAACTTACATGTGTAAATTTTACACGTGTAACTTACATGTGTAACGTACACGTAAAAGTTACACGTGTATGTTACACTTAACTTACACGTGTAAGTTACACACTTAACTTATATGTGTAAGTTACATGTGTAAGTTATACACTTAACTTACACGTGTAACTTACACATGTAAGTTACACATGTAAGTTGTGTGTAATTTACATGAGTGAGTCACACCTGTAAGTTACACACTTAACTTATATGTGTAAGTTACACACTTTACTTACATGTGTAACTTACACGTGTAAGTTACATGTGCAAGTTACACAATTAACTTACATGTGTGTAAGTGTGTAACTTACACGTGTAAGCTACATGTGTAAGTTACACATGTAAGTAAAGTGTGTAACTTACACATGTAACTTACTCGTGTAAGTTACACATGTAAGTTAAGTGTGTAACTTACACTTGTAAGTTACACATGTAAGTTAAGTGTGTAATTTACACGTGTTACTTATAAGTACACACTTGTAAATACGGACTTATAAGTACACACTTGTAAGTTACACATGTAAGTGAAGTGTGTAACATACACATGTAAGTTAAGTATGTAACTTACATGAGTAAGTTACCCATGTAAGTTAAGTGTGTAACTTACACATGTAACTTTCACCTGGGAAGATGATTGTGGTTCGGCTATTACCTGGGATACTTGGGGTGACATATGGTCGGAAATCTCCTCGGCGGGGATTTCTGCTTTGCTGATCGAGAATGGCTACAAGGTTCTCTTTAGGTGGTACTATACCCCTCAGGTTGTGGCCCGTTGGTGGGGAGGAGCGAGTGTTCTGTGTTGGAGGGGCTGTGGGGAAGTGGGTACCTATTTTCATATGTGGTGGCAGTGCGGACAGGTGTGTGGATTCTGGACTGAGGTCTTTGATAGGGTGTCTCGGATCTTAGATGTCCAGATACCGGCCGATTGGCGACACGCCTTGCTGTTTTGGCATCAATTGGAACTGGCTGGGGGTGACTCTTTGTTTTGTAGGTTGGCATTCACTGCTGCTCGATTGGCCATTGCCTCTTTGTGGAAACAGGCGCTCTCTCCCACGTGGGCCCTGGTGGAGCAACGTTTACTGACTTGGCAGAACCTATATCACTTAACGGCCTTACGGCATGGTAAACTACATGGCTATGCTCATGTATGGCGCAAGTTTCGGGCTTCTGTGGGGGTCTGTGGTAGGGGTGGTCAGGGGCTTTGAGTTGGCCTTGGAATAGATGGGTGATGATTGGGGGGGATCTCGTAACCATATTCCTTTTCAATTTTTGGTATCTGTTTGGAATTGACTATCTCTCAACCACATTGAGAGCTGTAGGTATTGTGTTTTGTCCCTGGGGGGAGGGAGGGGGGATATTGGCTGTGCTTAGTGGGCATTCTAGATTGTTCGTATTAGATTGTAGGACTTGTACATGTTTATGCTGTTGATTTTAATTCTGTGTGCTATTGTGGAGTGTGGTATTAAGCTCTATGTATTTTTGTTCTTGCATTTCATGTGCACTTGTTCTGTACTGTTTGAAGTGTTTTTTCAATAAAAGCTTTTCAATTGAAAAAAAAAAATTTACACATGTAAGTTAAGTAACTTCCACGTGTAACTTAAGTGTGTAACTTACACAGAGGTGCAAATCATATGCATGCAAATTCCCCGACTCAATTGCTCAGTTAACGATTGAGTCACGGAAGCCCTGACAGTAGTGACAAGAGAAGCAGCCTCTTGTCACTGCTGTCAGGGCTTCTGCTGTTGGTTTTTTTTTCATTTTTTTTAAAATGGCAAACTCTCCGAAGTGGGAGCGCACTCCACCCCTCCCCCCGACCAGACTGCACTGAGCCTGCTGAAAGGCTCAACAGAAACCTTGTTTAAATTTAATTTACTTTCAGTTAGTTCTACCTTTTTCTTTGGCCCTGCCATCTTCTCCGGTCCGGGAGCTGAGTACAAGCAACTCTCCGGCGTGAGAGCGCACTCCGCCCCTCCCCCTCCCAGACTACACCAAGCCTATAATAGGCCCAGCGCCTAACGGCGCGCCATCTAAGGCGCGAAGCGACCAAGAAGCGACCCAAATCCCAACTAAATAAGACCACAATCTCTTCTAAATGCATTCAAACCCAATTTCTTCAAAACTCATTCATATTCACAACCCCCTCTCCCAAACTAATATTCCCACAGCACTACCATAAAAACTTCTACCTCCTACCACCCAGATACAACGCAAGGATAACAACCTCATCATCAAGAGCACCACCTCCTCAAGTACCTTCCCCCAACCACCAAAATGAAGCTACTATCACAAGCCCAGAACACCATACTGATACTCCTTCTTATAACCAGCTGGGAAGCAGTAGCAAACAACATCCTCCCAAAACCCCTCACTACGACAAACAAAATCCATCACCCTAACAGAAGAATCTCAATAGACAGAAACTCAAACCAACAACACAGCATTCAACATCCTATCACTCAAGTATGGGGAAGAAGACCAACAAACCCTAAGACCAAACCTCACTCTCACCCTAAATCACTCATCTACCCTAAAACAACTCACAATTATCATTCAGAAACCACTACACTTATATGCGTCTACCTAAACATCAGAGCCCTAGGCCCAAAAAAAGAACTTATTAAAAACTGGATAATAAACGAAAACCTGGACTGACTTTTCCTCACAGAAACCTGGCTAACTTCAGACACAGATCCCAGAATAATGGAAGCCTGCCCACAGGGATACAAAATAGCAGTGGTCTGCAGAGAGAAAAAAAGAGGAGGCCTAGCAATCCTAATCAAAGACACCCTAATCCTAAATGTAATTGAAAAAACATTCACCCCATATATGGACCTTCTAGCATGTCAACTCTCAGGCACCACACTAAAAGACACACTAAACTGCATGCTCTGTTACATAACACTGGAAAACTGGACTACAGCAAAACCTGAATTTACCAAAACTCACTAACAGCAACCTACAACCTTATCCTAGAAGATCTAAACCTACACCTTGAAGATCATTCATCTAAACAAGTAGATAACTTTCTCTCATTTTTCAATGCCTTATCCTTCCAAATGTTAAATCCACAAACCACTCATGAGAAAGGTAGCCAACTTGATATCGCAGCCTTCATGACCCATCAACCTTCTCTAATAGAAATTCATACATCTAATGGAACATGGACATGAACCCTCTGGTCAAACCACTACACATACACCTCAACATCAACTGGACCAAAAACAAAACTTTACTAAAATAAAAAAAAATAACTTACACCTCATGCAAACACATTGAAACCTCCAAATTCTGGTCTAAAATAGATGAAACAATCCAAGAAAGCAACCCCCTAGACTTCATTTCACAATGGGATAAATTGAGCACCAACACCCTTGATGAACTAGCACCAGTACAAACCAAAACCAGAATCAGCAGATGATCAGACAAATGGTTTGACAACGATCTACTACTACTCAAAAGACAATGTAGATAACTAGAAAGAAAATGGAGAAAAACTAACCTAGATCATACAAAAACAGCCTGAAAAAAAGTTAACAAACAATACAAACTTCAACTAAAGGACAAGAGAAAAGCACATTACACCAGTCTGATAGGCATAGAAACCCAGGACACCAAAAAACTATTTCAAATAGTAAAAGACCTAACAGACACCAAACCCTACCTAATCTCAATCAATATCCCCCCACCCTATTAGCAGAACACTTCCAGAACAAAATTAAAAATGCCAGAGCTACCCTCAATGACGCCCCAACCCACAATATGGAATTCACAATACATCCCACAGATAAAGACTCAACTGCAGCAGACAGAACATGGTCCCAATTCCCCAACATAAAATGGCCTGAATTCAACAAACTCTACAAAAAGTACAGCCATGCTTCATGTGATCTCAATCACTGTCCTCCATATCTCTGAAAAACCTCCAGCACTAAATACCGAGCTCTTCTCCTACATTGGATACAAACCATGCTCACAAACGGCATCTTCACAACTGAACTCAGCGAAATCATCATTACCCCGGTCCTAAAAGACCCTAAAGGACCAACGGACCAACCATCCAACTACAGACCCATTGCCTCCATATCGCTATATGTCAAAATAATAGAAGGGCTAGTAGCCAAACTCCTTTCCAATTATCTAGAAGACAACATACTCCACCCCACGCAATCCGGTTTCAGAACCAAGTTCAGCACAGAGACGCTACTAGGATCCCTCGAGGACATTGCTAGACAACACCTCGGTACAGGGAAAAAAATGATGCTCATACAACTGGACCTGACCGCTGCATTCGACCTGGTGGACCATAACACCCTACTACAAATTTTGGACACAATAGGTATCACAGATAAAGTATACTCATGGTTCGAAGGATTCCTAAAATCCAGAACCTACAGAGTAAAATCAGATAAAGAAAAATCTGAAACTTGGTCAAACCCCTGCGGCATACCCCAAGGATCACCACTATCCCCTACTCTTTTCAACCTCTACACTGCCTCCCTTGGTGCCCACCTGGACAAACTAGGCCTATCTTCCTACAGGTATGCAGATGACATCACCATTCTCATAACTTTTGATCAACCAAAGCCCTCCATGACAGACGCACTACACCAAACACTTGAAACAGTAACGACTTGGATGAAAGATCACAAACTGAAACTGAATCCACACAAAACAAAATTCATCCTCCTCAAAAATAACAAAACCCCAACCATAACCAACATAGAAATCAACACAATTAACTACCCCATACAACCTACCCTAAAACTACTAGGAATAACAAGACAGATGCTGCACCATGCAACCGCAAATCAATAAAATACAAAAATCATTCGCAGTTATGAGAAACTTAAGTCAGAAAATTCTTCCAGAAAACACAAATTCAGCTCATAGTACAATCACTAATACTAGGACTACTAGATTATTGCAACATCCTCTATCTCCCGTGCCCTGCTACAATAACAAAACAACTACAAACAATTCAAAACACAGCTCTACGACTCATCTACTCATTGAGGAAATACGACCACATCACAGAGGCATACCTCAACTCTCACTGGCTTCCAATTCCAGCAAAAATACTATTCAAATTCTACTGTCTACTATTTAAAACTTTAAATGGAGATAGCCCAACCTATTTGAACAACTGCCTCATCCAAACCACCTCAACTAGACATAGGAAAACTCACACCCCATTCACACACCCGCCAATCAAAGAAGTTAAACGGAAAAAACTATATGATAGCCTCCTAGCCACTCAAGCAGCAAAAATAAACAACCAAATCGCCAACCTTCTGATAACGACCCCAGATTACAAAACTTTCAGAAAAGAAATAAAGACTATACTTTTCAAAAAATCCCTGAAAAAGTCCTAACCTTTTAAGCTTCCTTCTTTCATCCCTCTAATCCCCCCGAACTCCCAAATCAACCTGCTCTACTCTTTTTTTCCCCAAAAAGGACCAGAAATCTTTTTGTAAAACACTCTCTCTAACTCTTTTGTAATCCACCTTGAACCGCAATGGCGGAATAGAAATTCCTAATGTAATGTAATGTATCACACACAAAAAAATATCTTGCCAGTTAAAAAAAAGAAAAGCCCCCCCCCCCCGACAGCGCCCCAACCCCCCCAAAATAGCAGGAGGAATGCCCACTCCCTCTTGCCACCAGCTGCTACACCTGAAGCTGCCCTCCCCGCCTGCGTGAATATGGCAGAAGGGATGCCAACTCCCTTCTGCCGTCGGAAACCCCCCCCCACGCCTCCTTCTGCTTCCTTTACCTTTAAACATTGGGAGCAGGAGCGGTGCTCAGTCCCTCCTGCTGCTCCGCCGGCCATGATGCAATGCCGGCCTTAGGCCATGCCCCGGTGCATCATGTTATGCACATGGAGGGGCCTAAGGCTCTGATTGGCTCAGGCACCTCGGGCTCAATTGAAAAGAGCCTGAGCCAATCAGGGACTGCCGTACGGCTGAACTTAAGGAAGTCCCTGATTGCCCATTTGTTTAGCTAGTAAAACCCGATTCAAAATAGCCAAGCAATTATTAGTGAATCAATCGCTTGGCTATTTTGTATGGGGTTTTACTAATTTGCATGGGTGGATCAGATCGGGTCGGAGATTCATCGCACAGTAGTTTAGTGAATCAGGTTGGGGAACAATCGCAAAACAAGTAAAACTGGTTTTGCGGTTGTCGATACAGGATCGGAAGTTTTGGTGAATCTAGGCCATAGTGCTCATGTAGAGAATTGGGGGAAGGGGAGGGGCTGAAGAGATGGAATCACATAGGACAAAGGAGAATCTGAGCTTAGTGCTCATGAAGGGAATTAGAGGGGACTGGAAAGGTGGTAGGGGACTATTGAGGGTATGACAGACAAATATATTGGTAGGATTAGGATTTAAACGCAGCTTCAAATAAGTGAGCTTTCAGTCTGGAACTGAATACTGCCAAAAAGAGTCTGACGCAACAAGCCAGGCAGGTTGTTCCAGACATACGGCACAGCAAGGTAGAAGAAATGGAGATGTGAGTTGGCAGTAGAGAAGAAATACTGAGGAGCTGCAAAGCAAATACACTTGAATGTCATTAAGAGGAGTTCGAATTGTATATGGAGATGACCTTGACGGACACGATCTAATGAGGACCAGCCAGCACGCTTTCAGTAAAGGCAGATCTTGCCTGACAAACTTGCTGCACTTTTTCCGAGGGCGTAAACAGGCAGATAGACAAGGGTGGCCTGGTCGACATTGTATATCTGAATTTTCAGAAGGTATTCGACAAAGTTCCACATGAACGACTACTTCGGAAAATTGCATGCCATGGAATCGAGTGTGAAATACTCATGTTGATTAAAAACTGGCTGGATCATAGTGAGTGGGAGTAAATCTCAGACTGGAAGAGCGTCACCAGCGGGGTGCTGCAGGGCTCGGTGCTTGAACCTGTGCTCTTCAACATCTTTATAAACGATCTGGACATTGGTACGACGAATGAGGTGATTAAATTTGCGGACGATATGAAGTTATACAGATTAGTGAAGACACAGGGGGATTGCGAAGATCTGCAACGTGACAATTAAGCTCAAGAAATGGGCATCGACATGGCAGATAAGGTTCAATGTGGATAAATGCAGTGATGCATGTCGGGAACAAAAATCTCATGCATGAATACAGGATGTCCGGGGCGGTGCTTGGAGAGACCTCCCAGGAAAGGGACTTGAGAGTTCTGATTGACAAGTCAATGAAGCCATCTGCACAATGTGTTTTGGCGGCGAAAAGGGCGAACAGAATGCTAGAAATGATCAAAAAGGGAATCACGAACAGATCAGAGAAGGTTATCATGCCGCTGTACCAGGCCATGGTGTGCCCTCACCTGGAGTACTCCGTCCAGCACTGGTCGCCGTATATGAAAAAGGACACAGTACTACTCAAAAGGGTCCAGAGAACAGCGACTAAAATAGTTAAGGGGATGGAGGAGTTGCCGTACAGTGAGAGATTGGAGAAGCTGGGCCTCTTCTCTCTTGAAAAGAGGAGACTGCAAGGGGACATGATAGAAACATTCAAAATACTGAAGGGAATAGACTTAGAAGAGAAAGACAGACTGTTTACCCTTTCCAAGGTAGGGAGAACGAGAGGGCACTCTCTAAAGTTGAAAGGGGATAGATTCCGTACAAACATAAGGAAATTCTTCTTCACCCAGAGAGTGGTAGAAAACTGGAATGCTCTTCTGGAGTCTGTTATAGGGGAAATCACCCTCAGGGTTTCAAGACAAAGTTGGACAAGTTCATACTAAACTGGTGAGACTGGACTCATTTGGAACACTGGTCTTGACCTTGGGGCTGCCGCGTGAGCAGACTTCTGGGCAGGATGGCTCATTGGTCTGACCCAGCAGTGGCAATTCTTATGTTCTTACATAATGTAGGTATAACTTCCACACATCCTGAAATTCTATGCGGATTACAAATTATTCAGGTACTCAAGCATTATGAGACGTTACGAAAGCTTGGATGAGGGTCTTGGCAGCATGCTCAGAAAGGAAAGGATGGATTTTAGCATTATACAGAAACAACAAGTTTTGGCAGTCTGTTTGATCTGCAAGGAGAAGGAGAGCGACGAGTCAAAGATGACCCCGAAGTTGTGAGCTGATAAGACAGGGAGGATGAGAGTGTTATCCACCGCTATAGAGCAATGGAACAAACTGTGCTACAGCCATGAAGGAGAGGACTGTGAATCCAGTGTATCCATGAACTGATACTGGTCTATTAACTAATATTGACAGCTCAAAATAGTTCAAGAATTTGTAAAAGAAAGCCTCAAAAATTTTGTCTTCAATAGCTAACACTGTAGTTAAGATTCTCACCAAGGTCCCTGGTAGAGGAATCAGTCATTGGCACCAAAAGCTTTTTCCTTCTACCAGAGTTCCAGTGGTCCTGACTATACATCAGTGAAGGTAGCAAAGTCTTAAGCAATTGTTTTCATTTATACTGAAGTGGTGGAGAACATAAGATTTGCCGCTGCTGAGTCAAACCAGTGGTCCATCGTGCCCAGCAGTCTGCTCCCGCGGCGGCCCTTAGGTCAAAGACCAGTGACCTAATTGAGTCTAACCTTACCTGCGTAGGTTCTGGTTCATCAGGAACTTGTCTGTCTTGAATCCCTGGAGGGTGCTTTCCCCTCTAACAGCCTTCGGAAGAGCAATCCAGATTTCTACCACTCTCTAAATGAAGATCGTCCTTATGTTTGTATGGAATCTATCCCCTTTTAACTTTAATAGTAATAATAATAATAACTTTATTTTTTCTATACCGCCATAACCTTGCAACTTCTAGGCGGTTCACAGTAAAGATTAGCTGCACAGTCAGCGAATTACAGTGTACAGATGAAGAAGAGGTCACTGGGCGGTCAGTGGTTACGTGGTGCAAATTGGCAAGAGGAAAAATATACATAGGTTACAATATAATTTTGACATGTTACATTGAAATGGTTAAAAAGCCAGCGAATAACTGGATACAAATTGTGAAGAAGACATTGAACGGTCAGTGAGTACAGGATGCCGTTAATGAGGAAAATTGGATTCGGTATGATGAACAGTAGCTTTGAAAAGGGAGGGGAAGTCTGGCTAGGAAATGAATTTATTGAATAGAGCGGTCTTTATTTCTTTCCGAAAGATGCCGTATGTCAACCTGGCACCATCAATGAAGTAGCCTAGCCAAGTTTGCTGCCTACCAGCTTGAAACTTGAATGTTCTATCCAGAAAGGTTCAGTATCTGCAACCTGCGATTTTCGGGTAGGCAAAGAGGCTGTGATTTCTGGTTGTCCTTGTGGGGGAGTAAAATTCAAAGTAAATAGTTGGGGGCCATTCCCCACACCAGTTTATAGCAGAAGCAAGAGAATTTGAATAGGATTTGTGCCTCAATTGGCAACCAGTGCAGCAGTCTGTAGAAGGGACTAACGTGGTCACTTTTCTTTAGTCCGAATATTAAGCGGACGGCAGTGTTTTGAACTATTCTTAATTTTCTCACAGTTTTTTTAGGTATACCCACATAAATGATGTTGCAGTAGTCCAGGGTGGATAGAATCAATGACTGTACCAATAGTCTGAAAGATAGCGGATCAAAATATTTTTTTATGGTTTTTAGTTTCCAAAGTATGGAGAAGCACTTTTTAGTCACCGAATTTGTGTGTTCAATCAAGGTCAAGTGGGTATCTAAGGTGACTCCTAGTATTTTTATCGTTTTAGATATTGGGTGCTCGTGACCGTTTAGATGTATTGTTTGTTGTAGTGATTTTGTCCTTTGGCCTTGCCAAGAAAATTTTCATCTTTTCTGAATTCAGTTTCAGTTTAAAATTGATAGTCCATTGCTCAATTTCAGTCATGATATGGGAGATGTGATTTAAGGTGGCACTGGTCACTGGAATTAGAACAGAGATGTAATCTGCATATATGTAATATGTTAGGTTTAGCTTTTGGAGTAGGTGACCTAAGGAAGAGGTATAGATGTTAAACAAGATGGGAGATAGAGGGGAACCTTGAGGAACTCCCGAAGGGCTTTTCCAAGAGTTAGAGTAGTTCCCAAAGGACAAAATCACTACAACAAACAATACATCTAAAAGGTCACGAGCACCCAATATCTAAAACGATAAAAATACTAGGAGTCACCTTAGATACCCACTTGACCTTGATTGAACACACAAATTCGCTGACTAAAAAATACTTCTCCATACTTTGGAAACTAAAATCCATAAAAAAATATTTCGATCCGCTATCTTTCAGACTACTGGTAGTCATTGATTCTATCCACCCTGGACTACAGCAACATCAGAGATCATCCATGTTTCAGTTAGGAATAGGAGGTCAGGGTTCGTATGTTCGATCCAATCGTGTATAACTTGTCTTGTTTCTCACCGACCGGGCGTTCAGATAATATCGCTTGAAGTTCCTATGTTGTGTAGCGACAGGGGTTTTGATGTATTTCAATTTTTTAAATTACTTCTATTTTTGGTCTTGGTTCTGTGCTGTTTGGAAGATTTGTGAATGGGGTTTGCTATGGGGATTTGTAATGGGCCAAGTTCTGAACAGTTGTATAGGAATTGGGGTGAGCCAGTTGGTTTGCTCAACTTAAGTGGCCTATGCCAAGAGATATGGACTGGTATTGGTTCTGGGGGCCTTTCATTGTTACACCGGCTTCTGTAGCAGATTAAGTAAATTATGCACAATGTTATCTGTATATTATTTGCAGCCTTCATTTTGGCTGAGTTAACAAATCTGGTTAGTTTTACCTAGTGGAGGCCTTAAGGTAGTTCGGTATCAGATGGTCTTGCCCCTAGGGGTATTTTATAACTGTTGAGATTCTGTATAGTTTGAAGATTAATCTAGTCTCAATGCGTAATATCTTGATTCTAGTCTACTAAGATACTTTCAGTGATTGTCGCATAACCCATTTGGGGTACAAACATGTATATCAAAATTAAAATGTAGCTGTTCTAATCTAATAAGATTTTTTTCCTTGTTTGTTAAATATAGCACAGGTTGCGGTACAAATAAGTATAGAACAATTTGCAGTACAAATAAGTATAGCACAGATTGAGGTACAAATAAGTATAGCACAGTTTGCGGTACAAATAAGTATAGCACAGATTGAGGTACAAATAAGTATAGCACAGTTATCATGCAAGCTGTTGCGGTTATTAGTTATTATACTTATCAAGTGGACTCGGACTCAGGCTCTCCGCTCTGGCTCTTCCTATTCTCCGGACAGTTTCGGACTCTTTGCTTGGTCTCTCGCAAAGGCGCAAGCCGGGGCAGGGCCGTTGGCGCCGCTGTCCTTTTTCAATCTTATCCCCTCTGGGTCGGGAGGTGTGGTGGCGCACAAACGCTCGCATGCCCTGCTGGATCGGGGCTCTGGTTCCTGCAGTCCTGCCTGCTGGCCTCCCAGGATATTTTGGAGTCAGATATGTTTGTCAGATGTGCCCTCTCATTCTCTCCACCTTGGAGAGGTTGAACAACCTGTCTTTATCTACTAAGTCTATTCCCTTCATTATCTTGAATGTTTCGATCATGTCCCCTCTCGGTCTCCCTTTTTTCAAGGGAGAAGAGGCCCAGTTTTTCTAATCTCTCACTGTACGGCAACTCTTCCAGCCCCTTAACTATATCCCTAAGGGAATCCAGACAATTGGTAGGAAGACAATTCCTAGGATACGACAATTGATAAGAAAATTCTACCAATTGTCTTCCTATCAATTATCGCCCTACCTATTACAGGTATCTCTTTATTCCTCCCTCCCACTTTTTTTCGTACCTCTCCATGTAGGCCTACTGTGTCGGAATGTGAGGCCCTCCCATTGTATGTACCTCTTCGTGTCCCCCTCCCATGGGTTTTTTGTACCTCTTCACCTCTTCATGCCCCCTCCCATTGGTATTTTTTACCTCTCTGTGTAGGCCTACTGCATCGGAACTGGAGGCCCTCCCATAGGGGGGGCCTCTCCCATGATATGTACCTCTTTGTGTCATAAAAACATAAGAATTGCCTTACTGGGACAGACCGAAGGACCATTAAGCCCAGTATCCTGTTTCCAACAGTGGCCATCACAGATCCCAAGTAGTAAAACAGATTTTATGCTGCATATCCTAGGAATAAGCAGTGTATTTCCCCAAGTCATATCAATAATGGCCTATAGACTTCTCTTTTAGGAAAGTATCCAAGCCTTTTTTAAACCCCGCTAAGCTGATTTCACCACATTTGTCGACAACAAATTCCAGAGTTTAATTACAGGTTGTGTGAAGAAATATTTTCTCCGGTTTGTTTTAACTCTACTACTTAGTGACTTCATTGCATGTCCCCTATTCCTAGTATTTTTTAAGAGAGCCCCCCTCCCATGGATTGTTGTACCTCTCCACAAAGATCTACTCCTTCTCTTCCTTGCTGGTTATAAGGTCCATGTAGAAATCCGTGAGCAGCGACTGACCCAGCATTCCCGCTGAAGTCAGAGGCTCACTCTGCATGGAGGGAGATTCCTTTTAATGTCAGAGGGAATGATTCCAGGTCAGTCATTGCTTGTTGATATGTGAACAACTCTACAGGAGGAGGAAGAAAAGGAGTAGGCCTACGCACTACTTCTTCCAAAGTGGGGTGAGATTCTTTTCTTCTGGGAGGATGGGGGTCTTCCGGAGGGGTTGCCGCCGAGCTATTTGTTCTGGGGGGGTTGGGAGCATTGCCCCCATACTGGCAAGCTGCTGATTCTTGCGCGGGGGGAGAGTGGGGGTAGGACAACAATTGGTAGGGTAACAGTTAGTAAAATCTTCCTACCAATTGTCATAGATCCGACCGTAAGAGATTAACATAGGTATCTGATTTTGGGGTAATGTTTCTAAAGGTCTCTTCTGAGAGGTCTCATCTGTGGCAGGAGAGCTTCTGTATTTCTCTTAGTGTGATTCATTTATTTACATTGAATCCAGTTTCATATGCGCTTTCGGAGGTTGTGATATGCCAGAGCACATTACAGGGGTTCAAGGAAGGTTTAGATAGGTTCTTAAAGGATAAGGGGATTGAGGGGTACAGATAGAAGTAGAGGTAGATTATAGAAATGGTCAGGAACCACTTCACAGGTCATGGACCTGATGGGCCGCCGCGGGAGCGGACCGCTGGGCGCGATGGACCTCTGGTCTGACCCAGTGGAGGCAACTTCATATGTTCTTATATCAAGTCCATCTTCTTCCTAAAATAAGTTGTTTGTGAGAACAGGAAGTCCTGCAGTTTGCAATTCTCCATTTTCTTCACCTACAAATACATTTTGATAGATATCATTTGGGGCCTACAGCACATACTATAATATGCCCATTCTATCAAAGATCGGTGAGACTTTTCATCCACATACAAGACTTCTTTAAAACCTTCTTACCTATCTGATTTTGAGAGAAACAGGGCCACCAAATACAATTCATAATAAAAAAAAATAGGAATGAGAAAAAGCAAAACTCAGCAAATGAAAACCCCTGTGCTGAAAATAAAAACCGAGGGGTTCATAATCAAAACTTAAAAATGTCCAAAAACCAGCCTAAGTCGGCACTGGACGTGCAGCAGAACTTCTAAGCTGCTGTGCGTCCAGAGAACAAAGGAGCGTGTTGGGAGGTGTGTTATGGGTGGGAATTGGGCGGGCTTCAACCTGGATGCACCCCAGCCATAATCAAAGCTTTCCTAGAGGGAACTTTAGAAGCTGGCAGTTAGGCCTGTTTTGAGTTGTGTCTAAGTTCCACAAAGGTGTCCAAATTGACAAGACCACTGGAGGATTTAAGATGACCTCCCCTTATTCTGCCAGTGGTCACGATCCCTTCTCACCACCCAAAGAGCAACCCCCCCAAAACTCCAAAATGTAGGCTTCCCATCAGCTGATTGTGGCAGAAGGTATCCCTATCAGCTGAGCCAGTTTTGGGGATTCCTGGGGGCTCAGCTGATGGGTATTCCCCCTGCCAGGATCAACTGAGGCGCTGAGCCCTATACCCCTCCTCCTGGACCTCCCCCACATCCTCCTCCTGACATCCCGGATCTCCAACATGACCCGACATCTCCACCCCCCATATTCCTGGGCCCCCTCTCACATTCCCAGAATCTCTCCCCCATACCTTCGGAAGAAAAAACACAGGAGGGAAGCTCAATCCTTCCTGCCTACAGGGCCCACATGCTGCAAATGATGGGGTTTCCCCCTCCCAATTCATCTTGGGATGCAGTAGGAAGGGGAAAAAACCCTGATTGGAAAGGGGCCCAGGAATGTTAGGGTGATGTGGAGGGGGACAGATGTCAGGCTATGTCAGGGGAGGTCTGGGATGTCATGGGATGTTGGGGGGAGGGGTGTAGGGCTCAGCTGATCTTGGTAGGGGGAATCTCCATCAGCTGAACAGCCAGGAATCCCGAAACTGGCTCAACTGATGGGGATTCCTACTACTGTGATCAGACAAGATAGTTTGGTGGGTATGTCTACAAAACTTACTTTTGTATGTTTTTTTTGCGTGGACTTTTTATTTTTTTAAAATGGGCAAAAAAGGTAGAAATCCTAAGGACCAAAACTTATACCTAGCTCATTTAAAAAAATAAAAGATAGACATTTAGCAGCTTTGAAAATGGACATTTTTCCTGTTAGGTTTGATGACGTCTTGCAGAAAACATTCAACCTCAGACCTAGGCACATTTTTGATTATGCCCCCTCTGAGTGTTCCAGGGAAAAAATCCCTTAGGGGTTAGGTATGGGAAAGTAGGGAAATTAATTAAGTGGTTAGTAAGCTAGGTGTATTTGAGGCAGCACAAAAGTGAGGTAAGGTAAAGAAGCCAACATGAATTTTCCAGTCATAGTAATTGACGGCAGATAAAGATCTGAACGGTCCATCCAGTCTGCCTCTTGGTTATTCTCATTAAAAATACATGATTAAATTAACTTGTCTCTTCTTTGATATTTCTGGGCCATACCTGGTATTGTTCTAGGTTCCAACTGCTGAAGTTGCCATCTAAACTCACTTCATCCTATCCAACCACCCTGTTGTTTGTAGGATATCTACTGTAAAGTCTGGCCAGCAAAGTCCTCATGTTTCAAGTTAGTGGAGTTCCCATTGATATTTATTTCTTCATGTCATCAAAATTTTCATTTGGCACAAATATGTTGACTCAACAAGGCTGTTTTGGCAAAACACTGACTGCATGAGGAGTCCAAACATTTAATAAATGTATCACTTTGCACGTAGATATATATAATAAGTGTAAAAAAAAATAAAAAAGCTAAGGAGCTATGACCATTAGGTTTCAGCTGTCTGATAACCAAGCTGCTTTGGGAAAACCCACCAATGTTCAGCAAAAAAAAACCAAAATGGGTTCTCCCACAGCAGCTTGTTTGCTCAGAAAAGATGGTTGATGATCAGACTACTGAAAACAATAGTCACTGTTCCTTAGTTTTTTCACTTGTCAAATGCAAAATGATACATTTATTGCATATTTGGACTCCTGGCATATGCAATGTTTTGTTGAAACACGGCCAAGTCAAGTTTTCATATTTGTGCAACATGAACACTTTGATGAAGTGCAGAAACAAATATCACTGGTTGGAAGGTCCACAGTGGTTCCTTTTCCTTACCTCACTTTTGTGATCAATGTGGGGTATTTCCTTCTTTTGGTTTTGCTTCCAGGTGTATATGAGGATCATACTGAGCAGCCAAGAGTTTGTTAGCATGAATTGACCTTTTTCCTACTCAACTGCCTGTAGAATCATTTGTTGGCTTTAGACAAGAGACTTTCTACTGTGTTCAGTGTGGATTAAAACAGCACAAGATAAAGGAGATGGATATGGTTGTATATTATATCTGGCTATTCTTCACTGCACTGAAACTAACATCAACATAACTGTACTACAAATAAACAAAATAAAAATAAGTGGCAGATATAGTATGTATTTATGAAACTATGCAATATTATACATGATAAATACACAGAAAATAGAATGCACAAGGTACTTGCAGTAAGGATTTAACTTTTTATATATCTGAAAATGAACAGGGTTGAAATAGAAACTTATACAGCTAAGGCAGCTCTTATTTAAGTGTTTTTAGGTAAAGTGTGAAAAGATGCAAAATGCCTATATCCAAGTAAATTAAACATAACATACTGATTGCCTGAATAGTTGTGTTGGCAGAATCTCCTACACTCCTCCTCCCTTTTCATCTCAATTTATAAAATGTCTCAATTCCTCTTTATGAACCACTTCTTTCCAAATAACAGATACAGTATATAGAAGCTGTGGTATATGCATCTACAAACTTCATTTTATGCAAGGGTTTTTCCAACAGATTATCATATTCAGCTTGAGATCTCTCCACAATTTCACTAAAAGGCAGTGAAAAACAATCTGTGCTCTAGTCTCTCAGCTTTCACCTAAGCAGAGAAAGTTTGCCTAAGGCTTACAAAAACTCAAATGCTCTTCTCCATTATAAAATTCCTTGCACAAATTGTCTTTGACTTGTCAAATGTAACACTGCAAGGTTAATCTATCAAACCCATTACACATGGTAAAATTCTACTTCAAACCCCCAGAACAATGCATATAAACTTATTTGAAATTAGAAAGATTTTGATTAGGAAAACAGACAGACTTTCCCATCAGCAATCAGAACAGTATATTAGAGTCCACACATAAAATATAGACATTATTTATTATCTTACCATAAGGCTTACACAAAGCTTGGAGGGTCCTATACAATTGTTATGGCAGAATGCCCCACATCTAATACACACAATCATGACTTTCAAGATGCAAGAGGACTGCATCGAGATCTGCTTCACACCACTGTTTTTAACAAACACTTGGACTGAATAGGGGGCATTGGTAGCTGTAAATTTTGCTTTATGGCCAAGCTCTTTCACACTCCAAGCAAAGTTCTTATGGAATCTTTCAACAGGATTATCAGCTGCATAATTATAACCTGTGGAGTTAAGATGCAGTTTCCAGAGCTTTCTGTACAAAATTTCTTTGATATTCATCTTAAGTACAAATGAAGGTGACAGTGGGTGTTGGAGTTTTTTAGCAGTGGATCTGGATCGTTTGAAAAGTGGCAAGTTCAAAATCAAGGGCATACTTTGAAAGTTTTCTCTTAGCTTAAAGATCTCATCTATCATCTCCTTCCAACTCACCATGTTAATTTGGACTGAACCTTGACAACCAGGAATCACCTTACTTTTTCTCGAGTCTAGGCAATTTAGGTATGGCTTTAGCAACAATTCTTCTTGTGTTGGTTGGCCTTCTTTCTGACATACTAGCCTGCTACCTGACAAAACTTGTTTTGTAGGGCAAGAAACTGTTTCCTGCACTGATTGTGAAACTTCCTTGTTAAATGCTGGACTTGAAGTACTACCAGAGTAGACCATGGTGATAATTTTTTCCTCTAGTATCACAGAGTAGCTTTTATCAATTGAGGTCTCACTGCTCAAATTAGGAATAGAAGTTATGCTTAGAGGCACACCACTGGAAATTGTTAATTCTCCAGCATTAACAGGACTTTTACCCTTTTCTCTATCATAAGGTAGCTGTTGAATACATGCTAAAGGAGGTGAGAAAATTTCTTGAACTTCAAAGTTGAAAGAACACAATAATAATTCTTGTGAACAGAGACTTGAACTTATATGGGGAATAATTCCTGAAACCCCAGACTGGTTCATAAACCCTTCCAATTCAAGAAATACTTTTATTACATCATAGTAGTTTTTTTGAGCCGAGTCTGTTGAAGACTGTAGGCAGCAGTAGAGATCAAGATGAATTCCTCCAAAATTACATTTGTTTGCTTGCCCTAATCCCCATGAGGGTACTTTTACTCTGGTGCCACTGTTGTGTCTCTTGTTTTTTACACTGTAGCTGTCCACAGCCAAACAGAGAGAAAATGGAGGCATTTCTTGCCTTGTTCTAGAGGATATTTGAGGTAAAACATTATCTGGATAAAGGCTGCCTTGTAGAAAAGGTGCAAATAATGGGCTCCTACTTTCAACTGATGAACACAACTTGACAGAATGTGCAGACTTTGGCTGGTTTGCAGTATTAGTATGGTTTAGAGGATTTACAATTCTCTGAGGAATAAACAAATTAATCATCCATCTCAGAGATTCCTCTCTATTTTCTAGTATTCGCATTGAAACCAACTGAGTAAGATGTACTAGGCAGGCTTGTTTCATTTCATCTATTTGTATAAAAGGTTTGAAATGATTTACATTTACTATATTTCTGATAGGGTTCTTCAAGTCAGAGGTTTCATAACACACATCAACCGCTACATTTCCCGATGGACTATCCATTGTGTCATTTGCCATACCCCAAGTCTCTAAGCATCCGTGTCTACTCATTTCCCTCAATACCTGTTGACTAACACATTTCCCTTCTTCCAGGGGTGAATCTTCAAATTGTAACACAAAGTCTTTTGAGGTATCTGTAACATCCCAAATACTAACAGTATTAATGACATAATATAATGAACTGGACTCCATTTGAAAGGCACCAGCATTTCTTTTCCTAATTTGTACATTAGCAGGCACCATCTTTTCCTTACAATCACATTTTGGCCAGTTCTTTAGTATTTTTGTTAATATTGCATCATCACCATCATTATCATTAGCAATTGAGTCTTTGATAGCTAGATACACAACAGCTGTAAAGTCAAATTCAGTAAGTTGGACTTCATTAAATGGCTCCCAGTGTTTAGTATCTGGCATAGAACCAAAGATAGTTGCAAAGCCAGTGCAACCAACAAGTGAGGCATATTTTCCATAAAATATATGGCTATGCTTGAAAGTTGAAATTTTCTTCTTTGTTGATACAACACTGATATGTCCCACAAGACTACTTATTGATCTCCCATTTATATAGCAATTATAGATACTTCCCTGGTTTATAGTTACTGTAATGTAATGTACTTGCTCTTCTTGGGAAACAGTATCTGGCATGGAGGGATATCTACTGGTCAGAAGGAAAGAAGATAGTGTTTCAGGATTATAGATTTCTTTTGCAACTTCGTTCTCTTTACCAGATATTTCTCTTGATGCAAACAATTGACTAGTGACAAACAAAACAATAAACAGTACATCTGTGTTTGTTTCTACCCTCAATTCAACAAGGCTTGTAGCTTTCCCCAGTGTGAATTTATCCTCATTAACAGAATAATGGTTTTCATGCACAGTCCAGTTGATTTTTAGTGGTTTTATAATTGTTCTTCTATTAGTTTTTTCTGTAGCTATGCAATAGGACGACAATAATTGTGTTCGCTTAAAATTTGGTTCACACGTTCCATACGTTCTCTTTGATGCTCCTGTTTTTGTAAGATTAGAGAACTGTTGCAATCCTCCCCCTCCATTTGTGCTGCCGCCTCCTCCCGAACCATCACCTCCTCCAATGGTAGAGGCTGCTGCCCCTGTCTGAGTTTCAGCTTTAATGTTGGTAAAGGTCCTGGCTCCAGTCTGTCCCCATCTTGTGGGCTTATGGTTTGAGATGATTCTGGGGTACATCTGATATGCTGGCTGTCCCTTAACCACCCAAGGTGGTTTGATTCGTGAAAGTTGAATCTGGAAAAAAGACAAAACTACTAAAACATTTGACACACATTAAAGGTCTACAAGTACAATGGAGATCACAACTTAAAGGTTACGCCAGTCTGAAATTTTTATTATACAATTTCAGGATTCTCCAGTCACCAATCGAATGTAATACAGCTGCACTGAAATCTAACATTAGAATTTTTTAAACATTCTTGTACTTCCACATTTTACCTTTATCTCCTGATGTATTAAGCTAGGGCTACCAGATTTTGCATATGTAAAATCCGGACCCATAGACCTGCCCCCAGGTCTGCCCAGTTCTACCCATCCCCGCCCCGTTACGCCCACACCATGCCCCAACCTTGCCCCCCTCAGCCTGCTCATCTTGGTCGGGAGGGCATGCGCGGATGCCTCTCCTGGCACAATCTGCTTTTCAAAACCCGGATAAAGTGCCGGGTTTGAAAAGCTGTCTATACGTCTGGACATGCCCTCTAAAAAAAGGACATATCCGGGTAAATCCGGATGACCCTATATTAAGCTAATTATAAGCAAAATGAAACAAAGTAAAAATCTGCACTAAAAATAATGAGGGTCATTCCACATCAAATGGGCAAGGGGTCCATGCTTGATCTCCTCCAAATTGAACAAAATTTTATGTTGATGTTCCCTAGGGTGTCAAACAAAACCATGCAGAATTTTTTAGCTAGCTCTCTATTGGTTCGAGGCTTACCGGCATCAGAATAGATGTCACCTTCAGAGTATCATGCTCTGCATTGGAAGATTAGATTTATACCTTCGATAATCTTTTGTTAGTCCGTGGAGGATTCCATATGCTAGGTGTTCCATATGCTAGGTGTTCAATCCCAACCCGCAGTCTGGGTATTGCAGAAATCCACAACTTTTCTGAGCACATACTACATACTCCACCCCCTTAGCCTAAGAGCTGGTAAACAAATCCAGTTAAGTTCCAAAGCCAAGCAACATACCTGTACAAATCCATGACAAGGACACAGGAGAATCCTCATCAACAGAAGAAATTCATGAACTGGTTTGCTCTAAAAAATATTAACAAGTGATAACGGGCACATAGGCAGAAAAACATTAAGGAACAATGTAGTACTGACCTGCAGTGTGCAGTAAGCACCCTAAGAAAAGTCTTCGGTACTGTGCATACTCACAGAAATTCCCCACTGGATCTGGCAACTGGCTGGAAAATCTTCAAGCCTGTAATGAGAGTAACTGAGGCAGAAAGGAGCAGGCTACTCCAAACAACTGAGTGAATACAGAGAGGGCGGATCTTATGGAATCCTCCAGGGACTAACAGAAAGAAGATTATGGAATGCATAAACTTAATCTTCCATATGCTACCAAAGCTATATTAGCTAGTGAGGGACAGAAGAGCCTGCCCTCAAACCCGAGGTCCTGAAAAATGGCATCAGAATGCGCTGCCACAACCACTCGGTAAAACTGGGTATAAGTATGAAGAGAGGCTCAAGTAGCCGCCCTGCAAAGTTCATCAGTATAAATCATGCGAGATTCCGCCCATGATGCAGTCACACTTCTCGTCAAGAGTACTTTAAGCAAAATTGGCTCCTGCATGTTGCAGGCGATGTAAGTCACAGAAATGGCCATTCAAATACATCGAGTGATTGAGGACCTGAGACACCAGCCTACCACAGCAAAGCGCAGAAGTTAGAATAAAAAGGAGATCAGACAGCCTGAACTCATTAGTCCTCTCCAAATAATGGAGCAAGACCCTCCAGACATCCAATTTGCATAAGATTTGATCTTTGCACTCTGAACCTGTTGGATGAAAAGCAGGCAAACTAACCTCCTGGTTGACATGAAAGACCGAGACTACTCAGTGTTCTCCCCAGAAATTTTTTCCAGCCGGGTGGCATGAAAAAGTAGCCGGGTAGGGCGGGATGGGGAAAATGAAAAGGTCCTTTTACTAAGGCTTGCTAGCCATTTTAACACACGCTAAACGCTAACGTGTCCATTATAGTTTATGGATGCATTAACGTTTAGTGTGCGCTAAAACAGCTAGCACGCCTTAGTAAAAAGATCACTAAATGTGCACTATTTTTATTAGTTAATTGTTATTAATTATTTTCCAATGCTCAATATGACTTTCTTTTTTAAGGTTTGACACTTAAGCAGTGTTCCAGTAATGAAGATCCTCTTATTCTGAATAACTGCTGGCCAGTATCAAACCTTCCATTTCTTTCAAAACTACCATACTTGAGAGTGGTATTCAACCAACTTCAAACTCATGTTGAATCAGTTAATGCTTTTAATCCCCAGCAATCTGTGTTTTAAGACAAAGCACAGAGACAGTAGTTCCTGCCTTAGGGCTCCTTATACAAAGCTGCAATAGCAATTCTGCCACAGCAAATGCACTGAAGCCTATAGGAATTGAATGGACTTTGGTGCATTTGCCATGGGAGAATTGCTACTATGGCTTTGTAAAAGGGACCCTTACTGAGTGAACTCCATACTAATCACCTAGAGACCAATGTTTCTCAACTTCTTCAAGCCAAGTACCCCCCTAAGTCTAACAAATACCAACTGAGTACCTCAGTCCAAGCTCCGTCCCTGACCCCACTCCCATTATAATAGTACTAATTGTAATGCAATTTCTTCCATTCATTTTTCATGTACACACAACCCTACTGTACAACCATTAAAATACTCCTCCCCAATGTCAAAATTATAAAAATCCTATTAATACAAAAATAATAATAATACAGAATACATTTATAAGTCCAACTTTAAAAGCAAGGATAAGCCTCCCCCAATACACACCCAAACAATAAGATGTATAATCTAGAAAAGTGTTTCTCTACAGCACTGCAACTGCATCATACTAGGAAAACAATACCTTTCTTGAATATTCAAAGGATATTAAGGAGAAAACATGTTCATTCAGGTGCAGCAGAGCACTAGTTCTATTCATGGTACTCAGAAAACCCCCCAACAAAACATATTCTTCAAAAAACGTGCTCAGGGTTTAGTTTTTCCTCTATCTCCCTAAACAGCCCATCCTTCCACGTTACAACTTTGTACACCATTCAAAACACAGATGTCATAGTCTAATGCACTTGTCTACGCCAGGCATCCTTGTCCATGCTGTACCAACCTGCCACAGATAAACTATAAAACTAAGCACAGAAACATTTTCCCATTCCTTGCCTCCAACATATCAGCATATCTAAGACCATAATGCCTTAAAACCTCATATCGCCTATACACTGTTTACAGCCCACACTGGGCAGTTAAAAATTATCACATTCTTCAAGCATCCAATCCCTGCTCTATTAAATAACACCAGTTACGACCCTCCCACTGCAGAATCTTTTTTTCGGGAGGGGGAGGGCAAGGTCACAACAGGTCATAGTCATTCACGCGCAGGACTTCAGCGCGCCATCATTTCCATGCAGACAAATCAGCACAAGACTCCAGCACGCCGCCTAAAAAGTTACAGTGGTACCTTGGATTACGAGCATAATCCGTTCCAGGAGAATGCTCGTAATCCAAAATGCTTGTTTTATCAAAGCGAGTTTCCCCATAGGAAATAATGGAAACTCGCTTTGATGCGTTCCCCCCCCCCCCGAGAACCGGCATTGCTCCCCTGCGATCCGGCACCCCTCTGCGATCCGGCACCCCCCCCGACGCGATAGGGCACCCCCCCCCCCCGACACGATCCGGCACACACACCCACCCCCCCCCCCCGACACGATTGGGCACCCTCCCGCCACTTCTTCCCCTCATCTGGGAACCCTGAAGATCGGCCTCCTCGTCTGCTGGGCCTTGAGCATCTGCGCATGCTCAAGGCCTGCGAGTTCACGTTCAGAACGTGGCGGGGGTGCCCAATTGCATTGGGGGGGGTGCCGGATCGCGGGGGGAGGGTGCCAGATCGCTGGGGGGGGGGGCTCGTAAATCGAGCCATGCTCGGTTTCCGAGGCACCAATTTTGCAAATGTTTGCCCGTCTTGCAAAACACTCGCAAACCGGTGCACTCGTAAACCGAGGTACCACTGTACTTTTAAGGAGCTATGACGTGGGGTGTGAGTGGGAAACCCCCCTAGTTTACTTCATACTGTTTGCGCTACCATTGGGGGGGGTTATGGAGTTGGAACCCTCCATTATAGAGTAAACTTAATTTTTTCCTGATTTTTTAAGGAAAAAGTTCAGTTTTCTCTATGACACCCCCCCAACAGCAGCGCGAAAAGTATGAAGTAAAGTGGGGATGTTCCCCCCCCTACACCCCCGTCAGAGCTCTTTAAAAGTAACTTTTTAGGCGGCACACTGGGGTCTAGCACCGATTTGTCTATGCTGAAATGTGGGCGCGCCGAAGTCTCACGCGCTTTTGTCCTATCACCGGTCGGAAGTAGCTTTTACTATGTTTTATGTTCCCAAATGCCTGTAAACATAAATAAATAAATAAATGTGCTTAGACTTCCAGACTTGTGTGTTTAAAGTCAAGGGTTGAATGGAAAGAGTTAATCCTAAATACCAGAAAGTCACAGGCAAATAATGAATCAGTTTAGTCACAGTGTCACTCGGCGTCTCACCTCCTGGGGCTCCAGCTGTAATGGCCTTGGGATAGTTGTGACTGGTTAGCAGTTCGGGGCTTGTGGGCGCTACCAGATCCAAGCTGCTGTGGGCAACAGGAGCCGGGCAGCCAGAGCCATGGCTGCCGTGGTGCCAGCCCCGATGCCAGGCATCTTCCTCCTCCTCTTCCCCCGGTAGCCACTTGACTTGCCCCAAACTGATGCTACGCAGGAGCTGCTGAAAGCCTTGCACCGTCAGCGAGATGTCACCGTAGCATGTGAAAAGCACGTGCAGCTGGCGCCGCTCAGCCAGCAACGCCCGCCCCCGGCCGCGCAACGATAACAATTGCGGCAAGATGAGCCACACTACGCATGTGCGAATGCCTTCCTGCCCGAAGTAGGCATGCAACTCCTCAGTTCAGTAAGCCAGCTAAGAAGTCAACCACAGAAGGTGGGTGGGTTGTGTGAATATCTGCCTTCTGTCCCTGGATAACACCTGTTATAGTAAGTAACTGTGCTTTATCCCAGGACAAGCAGGCAGCATATTTTCACATATGGGTGACCTCCATGCTAACCAGAATGGGATGGGGGGAAGGTTGGCCTTTAGGAAAACAAATTTTGCAATACTGCTTGGTCGAAGTGCCCATCCCATCTGGAAAAAGATTCCAGATAGTAATGAGAGGTGAAAGTATGAACCGAGGACCAAGTAGCAGCTTTACAGATATCATCAATAGGGGTAGAGCAGAGAATAATAACAACTACTTTATTTTTATATATCGCTATACCACAAACAGTTCAAAGCAGTTTACAGAGGAAAAAGCTGTATACAAACAGCGATATGACATAAAGCTTTTCAAATTTACATTAGTATGTTAGGATGCATTAGTATGTTAAGATTGGTCAAATTTATCTGGAAGTGGTCTAGAAGTACATCAAGGTAGGAGTGGGGTCAGAGAAACTTATCAAAGAGATAAGTTTTGATTGACTTCCTGAAAGTTTGATAAGAAAGTGCATTTGAGATAAAGTTGGTTAAACATTTGTTCTATTTGCCTGCTTGGAATGATAATGTTCCGTCAAGGAATCTCTTGTAGATACAGCCCTTCAAGGATGGAAAAGCGAACATACTGCATATACAGGTTGTGCCTGGAAATTCGAAATGATGAGACAGATAGATTGGGGATGATCCTGTTTTGGTTTTGAAGCAAAGGCAAGCAAACTTAAAAATAACCCTTGCTTCCACAGGCAGCCAGTGTAGTTTTTTGTAGTATGGGCTTACATCAGGGGTCTCAAAGTCCCTCATTGAAGGTCACAATCCAGGCGGGTTTTCAGGATTTCCCCAATGAATATGCATGAGATCTATGTGCATGCACTGCTTTCAATGCATATTCATTGGGGAAATCCTGAAAATCCGATTGGATTGCGGCCCTCAAGGAGGGACTTTGAGATCTCTGGCTTACATGGTCTGATTTCTTGAGGCCATAAATGAGACGAACTGCAGCGTTTTGAATGATTTTCAGTTGTTTAATGGTTTTCTTGAAAGATCCCAAGTATATAATATTACAGTAGTCTAAGGTACTTAAGATCAGAGATTGGACCAGCAACCGAAAAGAGAAGAAATTAAAATATTTGATGATAAGAAGTTTCCATAGAGTGAAAAAACATTTTTTAACCTGAGCATTAGTGTGGTTTTCAAAAGTCAAGCTTCGGTCAAAGGTGACGCCAATGATTTTGATTGTAGGGTTAATTCGGTAATCTGACCCATTTAGTCTCAGAGAGGTATTCGTGATCTTATTATTGGGACTTGCCAGGAAAATCTTAGTTTTTTCTGGATTTAATTTAGTTTGAATTTTGTGGTCTATTGTTCTACCTTGGTGAGGACAGATGAGATGAATTGTTCTATTTCTTGGGTCAGTGAGGTTATGGGAATGATAATTGTAATGTCAACCGCGTATATGTACAATTTCAGTTTTAAGTCGGATAACATATTTCCCAATGATGCTATGTAGATATTGAAAAGTGAAGGGGATAGTGGGGAGCCCTGTGGCACTCCACAGGGATTACACCAAGCCTGTGAGAAAGTTCCTTCACTGTAAACTTGGTAGCTACGATGTTGTAGGAAACCTGTGAACCAATTTAGTACCTGTCCAGAAATGCCGATGGAATCAAGGCAGCTGAGCAAAATGTCATGATCGACGAGGTCAAAGGCGCTGCTCAAGTCGAATTGC
Organism: Geotrypetes seraphini; assembly: GCF_902459505.1. Classification (NCBI taxonomy): domain Eukaryota; kingdom Metazoa; phylum Chordata; class Amphibia; order Gymnophiona; family Dermophiidae; genus Geotrypetes; species Geotrypetes seraphini. The sequence continues at coordinate 116,805,417 of NC_047094.1, forward strand.
AGTGCCTGGGAGAACAAATGGAAAAGGTGGTCAGTCATGGAAGCTAAAACTGTTTCGGTACTGTAATTTGATGAAAGAAAGACTGAGTCGTGAAGAATGCTGAACTTCTCTAAGTATTGCATAGGATCATTGTTAATCAGTCCTTCCATTAGCTTAATAAAAAATGGTATGTTGGCAATAGGTCTGTAGTTGGCAGTCAAGGAAAACCGACTCTTTAGAGTTTTTGATAATGGGAGTCACAAGGATATGATCAAGTTCCACCAGAAATTTGCCAGTACACATACATGAAGAAACCCACTTAAAAAGTTCCGCTTTGAAGGAGATGGGAGTAGATTTCATAATAGATGGTGGACAGTTAAGAACATAAGAATTGACACTGCTGGGTCAGACCAGTGGTCCATCGTGCCCAGCAGACTGCTCACGCGGCAGCCTTTAGGTCAAAGACCAGTGCCCTAACTGAGACTAGTCTTACCTGCATACGTTCTGGTTCAGCAGGAACTTGTCTAACTTTATCTTGAATCCCTGGAGGGTATTTCCCCCTATAACAGCCTCCAGAAGAGCATTCCAGTTTTCCACCACTCTCTGGGTGAAGAAGAACTTCCTTACGTTTGTAGCTTTAGAGAGTGTCCTCTCGTTCTCTCTACCTTGGAGAGGGTGAACAACCTGTCTCTATCTACTAAGTTTATTCCCTTCATTATCTTGAATGTTTCGATCATGTCCCCTCACAATCGCCTCTTCTCAAGGGAGAAGAGGCCCAGTTTCTCTAATCTCTCACTATACGGCAACTCCTCCAGCCCCTTAATCATTTTAGTAACTCTTCTCTGGACCCTTTAGAGCTGTACAGTGTCCTATTTCATGTACGGTGACCAGTGCTGGATGCAGTATTCCAGGTGGGAGTGTACCATGGCCCGGTACAGCGGCATGATAATCTTCTCCAATCTGTTCGTGATCCCCTTTTTAATCATTCCTAGCATTCTGTTTGCTCTTTTCGTAGCCGCCATGCATTGCGCGGACGGCTTCATCGACTTGTCGACCAGTACTTCCAAGACTCTTTCCTGGGGGGTAAGTCTGAATACCGCACCAGACATCCTGTATTCGTGTATAAGATTTTTGTTACCGACATGCATCACCTTACACTTATCCATGTTAAACCTCATTTGCCATATCACGGCCCATTTCTTGAGCGTGTTTATGTCACGTTGCAGGTCTTCGCAATCCTTCTGCGTCTTCACTACTCTGAATAACTTTGGATCGTCCGCAAATTTAATCACTTCGCTAGTCGTACCAATTTCCAGGTCATTTATAAATATATTGAAGAGTACGGGTCCAAGCACCGAACCCTGCAGAACTCCACTCATGACGCTTTTCCAGTCCCAGTATTGTCCATTTACCCCCAATCTCTGTTTCCTATCCGCCAACCAGTTTTTAATCCACATGAATATTTCACCCTCGATTCCATGGCTCGCAATTTTTCGAAGCAGTCGTTCATGCGGGACCTTGTCGAACGCCTTCTGAAAATCCAGATATAGAATGACGACCGGCTCGCCCTTTTCTATCTGCCTGTTTATTCCCTCGAAGAAGTGCAGCAAGTTCGTCAAGCAAGATTTTCCCTTGCTGAAGCCGTGCTGGCTGGTCCTCATCAGATCATATCTGTCAAGGTGATCAATGATGTGTTTCTTTATCAGCGTCTCTACCATCTTTCCCAGTACTGAGGTCAGACTCACCGGTTTGTAGTATCCCGGATCTCCCCTTGAGCTTTTCTTGAAGATTGGCGTGACATTAACCACTTTCCAGTCTTCTGGAATCCTTCCCATTTGATCGACAGTTTGGCTATTAGTTGAAGCAGTTCCTTGATTACTCTCGGATGGATGCCATCTGGTCCCGGGAATTTATCATTTTTAAGCCTATCAGTCTGCCTGCATACCTCTTCTAGACTGACCGTCAACCCTGTCAGTTTCCCGTCCTCATTTCCTGTGTATAGTCTACCAGCCTCCGATATGTTGTGTATACCCTCTTCGGTAAATACAGACGCAAAAAATGTGTTCAGTTTGTCAGCGATGGCTTTGTTCTCCTTTAGCACTCCCTTTATTCCATGGTCATCCAATGGCCCCACCGTTTCCTTTGCGGGTTATTTCCCCTTAATATATCGAAAGAATGGCTTGAAGTTTTTTGCCTCCTTGGCTATTTTTTCCTTATAGTCTCTTCTGGCACTTCTTACCACCTTGTGGCATCTGCTTTGATGTTGTTTGTGCTTTTTCCAGTTTTCATCCGTTTTTGACCTTTTCCATTCCTTAAACGAAGTCTTGTCTCTGATCGCTTCCTTCATATATACAGTGAGCCACACCGGTTCCTTGTTCTTTTTCCTCTTGGATCCCTTGTTGATATGCGGTATATATATATATATTTTGCTCCTCGGTGACTGTGTCCTTTAAAAGGGACCATGCTTGCTCTAGTGTTTTTACAGTGCTTATCTTCTTCTTAATCTTCCCCACCATGAGTTTCATCCCTTCGTAATTCCATTTTCGGAAGTTCAGTGCCGTGGCCGACGTTCTGGATCGATGTTTTGCCCCTGTGTCCAGGTCAAAGCAGATGATATTGTGATCACTGCTTCCCAGCATCCCTTCTACTTCTACACCTTGCGCCAGTCCTCGCAGTCCATTTAGAATTAAGTCCAGAATTGCATTTCCTCTCATATTTTCCTCGACAAGTTGTTCCAGGAAGCAATCGCCTACAGGAACTTGGACTCCCTACCACAGCCGGAGGTGCCTAGGTTCCAGTCTATCCCCGGATAATTGAAGTCATCCATGATAACTGTGTTGCCTCCCTTGCAGTTCTGTTTAATCTCGTCCGTCATCTCTCCATCAATTTCTTTGGACTGTCCTGGGGTCAGTAGTAGATGCCTACCTTCGTTTCCGTTCCTTTTGTTCCCGGAATTTTGGCCCATAGAGACTCTACTTTATGTTTCATTTCTGGCGTGTTCTCTCCAGTAGACTCAATTTCTTCTTTGATGTATAGGACAATACCCCCACCTTTTTGAGCTACTCTGTCTCTGCGGTATAGCTTGTATCCCGGTAGCACAGTGTCCCAGGCGTTTTCCTCGTTCCACCATGTTTCCATGACGCTGATGGTGTCAAGGTTATTTTTTTGTGCCATAGCTTCCAATTCTCCTATCTTATTTCTTAGTCTTCTTGCATTTGTGTACATACACTTGAGTTTGCGGCCTGTTAATTTCTTGCAATTTCTTCCCTCTTGTGTCCTTTTTGATCCATCAGGATTTCTATCTTGCCTATGATCCGGTGAGTCTTCCCTGCTATCTTCCTGCACGGTATCCTCTAGCTATACCGGTTCCCGAACCATCAACTCTCGGTCGACTGTCGGCTTTCCCCTTCTTCCAATAGGTAGTTGGATTTTACATATTTTGAGTAAAGCTTGAGAAATTGGTTCCAATCTGGATTTTCAAAATGGTTACATATCATGTCATTGGCTGAACCTTCTTTTTCTAAGGCAATTAGAGTGGTTGGTGGGTCTGTGCTTGAATCTACAAGAGATGATTTCAATTTGTGGATTTTGTACCAAAAAAGTCAGCTAAATTCGTAGCAGTGGTTTGAAAGTCTCTGGGTGAATCAATATCAAACAAGGAATTGACTATTCTGAAAAGTTCTTTACTATTTAAAGTGGGAGAATTAATTTTTTGAGAATAGTGTTTGCAATGCTTTTTTTAATCATTCTTTTGTATTCTTTAACCTTTAGTATTCTTTAACCTTTCCCTGATTTGTACCATGTTCTTTCCAATTTACGTAGTTCTTGCTTTAAAACCATTAAATCAGAATCATACCAGCTGTCAGATAAACATTGTCTTTTCTTTCAGAGATGTAATATCATTTAAAACCTGATTGATAAAGTTTTCCATCCTAAAATGAAGTTTGGATCAAAAACTGAGTTAGATATTAAGCTATAATGTGACCAAAATTTTACTGGGTTCAGTTGTCCTCTTGTGCAAATAGTTTTTCTTTAAAATTGTTCAGCATCTATGAGACAAACTTGGTTTTTCTTGTTATATAGAATTTTTTGGATCCCAGTTAGTTTACAAAAGTTAGATAGTTCAAAGTCAAATAGATGCTGGCACTGTCATCTTGAAATAGGGACACTGGATAATTTGTTATTTTATTGTGCCTTGATACTCAATTTTTGGAAATCAATATGGGGAAAAATTAATATGATACTTGGTGTCTCTGTACCATTGTCTTACGACGTGGTTCTTTTTGGGACATTGTTGAAATCTAAGTGTCCAGTTGATACACATAAATGTAGATTTCTTCAGATTATGACGGGGTGGCCATGCAAATGATAACAAGAAATTGGAAGAATTGGGATAGATTAATTTTTTTTTTTTGGTGGGAAACACTTTGTATTACAGATATGAAAGAATGAATGCAGAACAATTGGGAAAAAAATAAAAGGTTTAGAGAAATATGGGGTCCATTAGAGGCATTTGTTAAACAAAAGACTAACTAATTGATTAATCCCCTAATTCCTAGATGATTTTTACACACATCCAGAGAGGGAGAGAGGGAGGAAGGAGGGATATTTGTTTGACTATAAGTGCTGTTTTATGTTTCATCTGAATGTATATTGTTTGCACTTTGTATCAGTTCTGAAATTAATAAAGATTTTATAAAAAAATAAAAAATAAAATTGTTCCTGGGTTTCATTTTTGGTTGTTTTTTGATCCAGTATAATTCAATATTACATAGAAGATGGTCCAATGAACTAGAGCTTCTGAAACGGATGAAGCTGGGACTTGTGAAAGTTGATTTCGAACCCCAAGCTCTGGAGAAAGAGCATGGTGCAATTCGTCGCTAGAAGCACAGCTTGACATGAAGGGCCTTTCATGAGCCAGTCGTCTAGATAGGGGAAGACTTGAAGACCCTGAGATTTCAGGGCCGGCAGCCACTACCACCAGGCACTTGGTAAAGACTCTGGGAGATGATGCCAGACCAAAGGGAGAACCTTGTATTGATAGTGGTGATGGGCCACTTGAAATCTAAGGTATTTCCTGGAAGCCAGGTGAATCGGGATATGAGTGAAGTCTTCCTTGAGATCCAGAGAGCATAGCCAATCATTGTGATCCAAGAGGGGATATAGAGTGGCTAGAGACATCATGCAAAACTTCTCTTGACAAGAAACTTACTGAGGTCTCTAAAATCTAAAATAGGTCAGAGACTAGAAAATAACAGGAGTAAAACCCCTGATGTTGCTGATCCACAGGAACCCTCCTCAATGGCATTTAGGAGTAGTAGGGATCAATCTGAAGAAGAAGGGAGGACTGGTGAGGGTTGGAAGCAGACTCTTTTGGAGGATGATCTGGAGGGACAGTTAGAAAATGAAAAGAGTAACCCTCTCGAATGATCTGCAGAACCCATAGATCAGAGGTGATTACCTCCTAACGATGAACAATTGGCTGAGGAAGAGACTGACGTATTGGGATTGCAACTATGCGCTTGATTAGTTGGTCAAAAAGACTGAGTAGATTTAGCAGCAGCAGACATCTGAGAATTTTTAGGATGTTGCTGTTTTTGTTTCTTCTGTTTTGGCCTGGCAGGAGCAAAAGATTTTGCTGAAAAACGACACTGATATTTAACCAAGGTATCTCATTGTGTTTCATGCGTAATGAGCTTTTGAGTAGCGGTATTGATGGAATCCCCCAAAAGCTCATCTCCCTAGCAAGGGACATTTGCTAATCTGTCTTGAATGTTAACATCCATATCTGAAACCCTGAGCCATGACAAATCTTCTCATGGCCACAGACATAGAAGAGGCCCTGGAAGTGAGTTTGAAAACATCATAAGCTGAGCGAACCATATACTTCATCAACTGAGTGACAGTGCTAACAAAGTGCTGAAAATCTTTCCATTTATGAGAAGGAAGATATTTTTTTAAAACCAGGAAATTGCTTCACGAGATGTTTCAAATAGCAAGAAAAATAGAAGTTGTAATTGGCTCAATTGGCTAACATAGAATTTTGCTAGAGCCTTCTGCCAAATCTGTCCATAGTCCATCCCTCCTGGCCTGGGGGACTGAAGCACAGATCTTGGATGGAGTGGATTTCTTTAAAGTGGACTCCACAACCAAGGATTGATGAAGCAGTTGAGGTTTGTCAAACCCTGGAATTGTAATAATTTTATAGAGAGTCCAATTTCCGAATAAGGGAAAACCTCTCTGTAGAAGACGCTCTAACTGGAGAGTGTTTAGGAGACCTCGATGCAGGAGAGTCATTGGCTTCGGTAGTTGAAGGAGAAGGATCCGGATTTGAGTCATCCTGTAGATCAAAATCAACAAGGACAGAAGGAGAATGATGCTTGGACCGGTGCCGGTCCTGTATTGAGTATTCCTTAGAATGCTTATGTTTATGAGAAACATAAGCATGGATTTATAGGAACTCCTGCTAGACTGTCTCAAAGATGAAGAATGAGGCTTTGAGGAGGTGGAACGATGTCTGGAGGAACGATGCTTCGATGCAGGACTAGATGAATTTGAGCGGTGTCGAGATCCATTGCATTGCATCGATGGAGCATCGATTGTGCCAGAAGACCTTCAGTGTTAGGCTCAGGCTGGGCTGATACCGGAAGAGTCGGTGTCAGGGTCAAAAGATTAAACTTATCTCCAAACTCCTCATGAAACAGAGCATCGAGCTTCTGTTGAAAAGAAGGCACTGGTACCTTTGGCTTAGTCGCTGGTACCAACGGTGCTGTGACTCGTTCCGGAGAGGATGACTCAGATAATAATGCACCTCTCAATGTTGGAACAAGTCACATAAGGGGTTTTCACTTGGAAGGCATGAATTGACTCAATGCCTTAGTGACCTGCAACCCCGTCTGGGAAAGCTGTTAGCTTTTTAGCTGGTTTACCAGATGAAGTGATGACCTGTGACACCGGGGTCGATGATGCATCGGATATTGTTGTCTTCATCATTGCGGCCTTTGATGTAGATGGTGTCGATGATAAATCTCCCTCCCTGCCAACACCTAACAACTTTTCTTGCTGCAAAATGCAGCTTCGAATGGTGCCCTTCTGTAGAGATGAAAAACGCACGCAAGATTTAACCCGGTGCTCTGGACCCAGACACTGTAGACACCAGTTGTGAGGGTCCGTGATTGAAATAATCTGAGAACATTGGTCGCACTTTTTAAAACCGATCACCGGGTGTGTCATCGACGGGAAGACCACTTCCGCCAAATTAAACTGGCTGAAGTGTGGAAAAGGCCCCGCTGGTCAAACCTCCAGACGGCTGACAAAAGGGAATTAAAACTCCCGAAACTTTTTTTTTTTTAAAACTGAGGGTAAAATTAACTAAATAATAAAAAAATAAAATAAAGCGCGAGCGGGAAGGCAAGGCGAAACGAAGAACTTTTGAAGAACACATAAGCACATAAGCATGGCCTCTGCCGAGTCAGACCATAGGTCCATCATGCCCAGCAGTCCGCTCCCGCGGCGGCCCCCCAGGTCAATGACCTGTAGTGATCTATTACTCAAGAGCATTTTGTCTTGTATAGTAACCCTCTAATTGTACCCCTGGATTCCCTTACCCCTCAGGAATTCGTCCAATCCCTTTTTGAAACCCAAAACCGTACTCTGCTCAACCACCCCCTCTGGAAGCGCATTCCAGGTGTCCACCACCCTCTGGGTAAAGAAGCTCCATGGAAAAAACAGAACTGAGGAGCCGCACGCTTACGTCCGGTGGGAAGGCACTCGTGCATGTGCAGTAGGGGCTATCACAAACTTTCTAAATTTCTTAAAGTGGCAATGCATTTTTAAAGTGTCAGTACTGGTGCTCGGTGGATGATGTCACCCACATGTGAGAATATGCTGCCTGCTTGTTCTGGGATAAAAATTTATTCAGTTTCTCAACACCACGTGCTTAGACTACTGCAACTCACTACTCTTAAGGCTTCCGCTTAGCAATCTCGCTCCCCTCCAATCCATCCAGAATTCAGCTGCACAATTCATATTCTGGGAGAGCCATTTTACTCACGTTACTCCTCTCTTAAAGTCACTTCATTGGCTTCCCATCTGTTTCAGACTACAATTCAAACTCCTCTTACTGATCTACAAATGAACTCACTCAGCTGCCCCTCACTATCTCTCTTCACTTTATGACAAACCTACTGCAGACCCGAGGTTTATCACAGGAAAATATAGGAAAACATACAAACCACGGTGCAGAAGGGCAGACCAGGTCAGAGCCCATGACAGTAATTTAGCTGACTACCCTATGTGCAGTGAAGATGAGGCTGAGACAAAACAGGAAAGGTTTGCCTTACGTAAGGCAAAGCAAAGCAGGAAATCTCTGCCATACTATTATCCAGTTCCTGTAAGGCAGAAAACAGAAAGACAGTTCTCCCTCAGAAAAACGTCCCAGGCAGAGGAAGATGAAGCCAAGGGGATGTGTTTTTTTTTTCCTCAGCTTAAAGCAAGGCTCAGCAAAGAGCAGAGGAAGGCAGGACAGGAGGAGAGACAGGAAGCTCAGAATGGGACTGACCAGACCAGGCAGGCAGCCCTGACTAGGAAATGAGAGATGAGCAAGGTGAAGGAAACCTTCCTTCAGGAGTCTGTTCCTCAGAGCTGAGTGAGGATATGATATGGGAAGACAGCAATGCTACAGCTGAGGTTTGGCCAGAGCAAATGGAAGTGGCTTGAAACAAACGTGAGTCTATTGGATGTTTTCCATGGCTGTTTTTTTTCCTCTGGTAAGCAGACTGTGTGGGCTACCAGAGAGGGTAATTTTGGACTGTAAAGTTTTCTGCACTTTTCCTCTATGCTCTAAGCAAAGGGACAGTATCCTTCACTGTACAAAACAGTGACTAAATTGAGCCAAATGCTGAGCAGGAAGCAGCCTGTTTGTTTCTCTGATTCACTGTGCACAGATCTCCGTGTGAAAACATCATCTGATAGTGGTTACTATAGCAGCCTATTAATTGCATTTAGCCTGCATGCTTCTCAGAAACATATTGAAATCTCTGGGTTTAAAACTGCTAAGTTTTCTTTGTTAAACACCAGCACAGTTTGGACTGAAATCAGCTTTGCGAACCAGTATTTACTGTCTCCTGCCTAATGCTGTAAAACTGTCCGTGTACCTTGCTAAAGAACTTGCTGCACAAAAGTATAAATTGTTCTGTCTCATCCTCATGGTTACCTGTGCCAGCAGCCCAGTAGTGCTGGCTCATTCACCACTGCCATAGACTCCCATCCTGTAGCTCAGGAATAGGGAGCTGCTTATTATAACTGTTGTAAAACAGTGAAGCAAGTAAACTATATGACTATGGGGCTCATAATTGAAAGAGCAAAAACCGGCCTAAGTCAGCACTTGGACGATCATAAGTCAAAAACGTCCAAGTGCCAATAATAAAATTGGGTTTTGGACATATTTAAAAACGACCTAGGCTGAACGACCAAAGCTAAACAGGGCATTTCAGGAGGAGTGTCGAGGGCGGGAGTTGGGCGGGACGTGGGCCAGCTTAGACTTAGTCGTAGAGCATGTATAACCGAAAGTTTTACAACAGAGCCTAGACAGAACTTGGACGTTGTGACAAACCTTGTACAACATGATCTAAGTCACATAAACCCACCTAAAGTCACCAGATAAGCACTTGCTCCCTCCGATAATGAAGGCCCCCCCTGCTGATCCGCCATCCCCCCTGCTCGTGTGCCCCCCCCCCCCCCGCCGCGATCCAGCATTCTCCAGGCACCCAAGATCACATTCCTTACCCCCATTTGGAGCCGGTACCAACGCACAGGACAAGCCGGTGCACGAAGAATGGCCTTCTTCTTTGCGCTGGGCCTTGAGCATCTGCACATGCTCAAGGCCTTTGGGTTCCCGTTCTCTCTGAGATTCTTGGAGAGAACGGGAACCCGAAGGCCTTGAGCATGCGCAGATGCTCAAGGCCCAGCGCAAAGAAGAAGGCAGATCTTCGGGCACCGGCACCGGTATGTCCTGTTCATTGGTGCCGGTGCCAAATGGGGTAAGGAATGTGATTGGGTGGGTGCCTGGGGGATGCCAGATCGCGGTGGGGGGGGGAGGTGCCGGATCGCGGGGGGGCGCTCATAAAATCGAGGCACGCTCTGTTTCTGAGGTGCTGATTTTGCAAATGTTTTGCTCGTCTTGCAAAACACTCGTAAACCGAGGTATCACTGTATAGCGGTGAAAGGCGTACACAGTTGTGTACATTCTGACATTTATAAACAGTCCCTTCTCAGAAGAACTTACAATCTAAATTGGACAGGCTGACATGACATATAGGGTTGGGGGTGTAGAAACCAAGGTGAAAAGAGTTAGGAGTCGAAAGCACTCTCAAAGAGGTGGGCTTTTAACTAGTCCTTGAACACCCCTTGCAGACCAACAGATGTGCTACTAGAATGGGGGAGGCGAAAAATGCAGCCGACATCCTGCAAGACACTGCTGAGTCTCCTACAGATGCCTAATAGACTGCGCTCGAACCCCTGCTAAGAAGTAGGTAAGGGACTGAAAGTGGATATGGCCCCGAGCTCCAAAAATACTTGTGCAGGCTGGCTAACAGGTACCACCAGGGATTGGTCTGTCAGCTGCAGACCTTGGAGGAGGCATAATCTGAAGCTCCCGCCCCTTCTCCAGTGCACTACGGCACAAAGAACACAATCGCTGATCTGGCGCCAATCCAGTGCAATCAATGAATGTGGACATTGATTGCAGAGCCGAAACTAAAGGCGATAAGCTCAGAACACTGAATAAAAGGTAAAAAGCACCAAATAAGATAAGGAGGGCTCCCGAACAGGAAGCTTTGCCACATTCACAACAGACTGAAAAAGCCCCGACGCGCCCGCCGGCTGCGTCAAACAAGCGACATATGAGAAATACACTTTCAGAAGAGCCAAATAAAATCCAGTGATAAGGTCCACTCTCCGAAACCATGGCAGGGTTGAGATACATGCGCTACACCAAAAGAGCCCCAAGACACGAACGCAGGTGTTTTTGCGCCACACTCCAGGACGGCCTCTGGGTAAGATTTTATTCGGAAAGCATGGACCTAGGCTGGCTCACTAGCCCAAGATTACTTGGAGGAGGCATAATCTGAAGCTCCCGCCCCTTCCCTAGTGCACTACGGCACAAAGAACACAATCGCTGATCTGGCGCCAATCCAGTGCAATCAATGTCCACATTCAACAGATTAGAGGCTGGGGAACCCATCCCAAATGATTTTGTGTCAAATCTAGGGGTTTCTGAGGCATAAATAAAAATTAGAAAAAAAAAATTGCTTTTTTAATCCAAAAATAAACAAAAACTGAAAATAAAAAATAGAGATTTGGTGTCTGGGGAGGTGAGGGACCTGATCCCTACCCTCAGAAACTGTGAAAAATTATTTTAAAATTGTTTTACAAGCCATCCCCAAAGTTACCAAAGGAGATAATGGAGATTTACTCACAGTATGCAGTGCCAGACTGTCATTAGCTGTAAATAGCAGAGTGGAAGAAAAGTATTTCCTGATTCAGAAACAGCTCCAAATGGTTCCAGACTTGAGATATTAAGACTGCCAGCTGTCCAGACACCGAATATGACATCCACCTCATCCACGTGGTTGGGGCGGGAAAGGCAGCAAGCGCCTTGAAACTCGGTGGGTTTTGCTCCAGATGCATACAGCTTGCGCTTGAAAGCTGCGACAAGATTACCGACAAGCAGACTCCCAGGGGAAGAGACCCAGATTCTATAAATGGTGACATACAGCAGGCTGGCTCCACAGATCCACCAGAGCTTCTCTGTGAAGCAGCAGTCTGGCACTGCAGGACTGCGTGCTTTCCTCCAAAAAGGGAACACCAGGAAGGGGCCTCAAGACACTGAAGCCACTGAGAAAAGAACTTTAAGCGAAAAAATAAGAAATAGAAGCAGAGCAACTGCAAAAGACTTCTGCATGGACTGCTTGCAGAAATTGTAACTGGATATGTTTACTAGCTCTCAGGCTAAGGGGTGGAGCATTTGCTCAGAAAAGTTGTGGATTTCTGCAACTCCCGGAATGCAAGTTGGGATTGAACACCTAGCATATGGAATCTGGAAGGGACATAACATATAGCAGAAAACACCAAATAAAATAAGAAAAGGGAAGAACATAACAGATACACTCCTTCCAGCTTGCATGCACAAGGAAAAACTGCAGGAGGCAGTAGAGCTCCTGGTAAAGGAGGAGAATCACAGAAAAAATCCAGATGTGGATTCCTTCTACATATAGCTCACGGCCATGGTGAGATAAGACACTTATTCAGAATGACATACCTATTGTACTGTAAAGGTATATTACTTATTTTCCCCCACCACAGCTCCTTGTGACTCTGGGCAATGAAGGGTTAGGGTCAGTGTTTTAACTTCTTCAAGCCAAGTACCCCCTAAGTCTAACAAATATCAATCCCCATCCAAGCTCCGCCTGACCCCACCCCCATAATAATAGTACTAATTGTAATGTAATTTCTTCTATCCACTTTTTCATATACATGCAATATACACTTCTCCCTCGGTATTCACAGGGGTTAGGTCTTGAGACTACAACGGGAAACCCAGGCAGCCATTCTGATGATGGCTCTGCACGAGGCAGGAGCATAGGAAGATCGCTCCTGCCCCGCTTCTTTGCTAGACCACCAAGTAAGGTTCTGGGGAGGCTTGGATGGCTTAAAAATAGCCCAAAAATGAAAATAGGTTGTTTGTAAAAAAAATCGCGAATAACCGAATCCACGGATTCAGAGGGAGAAGTGTAATCTTATTAATACATAATGGCAACCACAAAATTAACCCCCCCCCCCCTCAAAAAACAGTGTACGCAGAGAAAATCTTAATTGTCATTTATATTTGGGAGGGTTTTCAAAGAGGTCAAGGCAGATGACTTTAAAACTTGCAATGTCATCTCAGTAACAACTAAAGAAAAATAGAGAAATATATTGCAAAATATAGACAGCAGATATAAATTCTCAAAACTGACATTTTGATCACTAAATTGAAAATAAAATCATTTTTCCTACCTTTGTTGTCTGGTGATTTCATGAGTCTCTGGTTGCACTTCTTTCTGATTGTGCAGCCAATATTTATTTCTCTCTGCCTCCTGCATGCTTCCTCTCCTCCAGTCTTCATTCTCTCTCCCCTCCATGAGTCCAACTTTTTACTCTCTGCCCTCATCCCCCTTCCCGAGTGTGACATTTTTCCTTCCCTTCTTTCTGCCCACCCTGTTCATCTCTCCCTCTCTCCATGAGTCCAAAATTTCTGCCTTCTGCACGCTTTTTCTCTTTCTCCTCGCCCCTTCCCGCAAGTGTGATATACCTCTTTTCCCACCCACAGTCCATCTCTCCCCCAACCCTCCCTCACATGTTCTCTCCCGAGATGGAAACATTGGTAGAAGGAAGGGCTCCCTGCTGCTCAGCTGAAGTAGAAGGGAGTACCAAGGTTGTTTGGGCATCCGAGGAACAATCAGAATCATGGTGGCCCGATCAGACTTGAGCTTGACCAGAGTCTTTTGAATGAGAGGAAATGGAGGAAACGCATACAGAAAGAGATTCCTCCAGTCCAGAAGAAAAGCATCTGCCTCGAGGCGGTGAGGAGTGTAGATCCTGGAGCAGAACTGAGGCAGTTTGAAGTTGTGAGGGGCTGCAAAGAGGTCTATCTGAGGCGTTCCCCACAGAGAGAAGATGTGATGAAGGGGCGTGGAATGGAGAGTCCATTCGTGAGGCTGTAGAAGACGATTCAAGTTGTCCGCTAAGGCATTGTCCGCCCCCTGAATGTAAACAGCTTTGAGGAAGGTGTTATGGCGAATTGCCCAATCCCAGACCTTCAGAGCTTCCTGACAGAGGGAGGCCGATCCCGTGCCTCCCTGTTTGTTGACATAATACATGGCGACCTGGTTGTCTGTGCGAATGAGAACCACCATGTCGTGGAGGAGATGCTGAAAAGCATTGAGAGCATTGAAAATCGCTCTGAGTTCCAGTAGATTGATGTGACACAGGCGATCCGCACTGGTCCAATAGCCCTGAGTGCATAGATCATCCAGATGAGCCCCCCCAAGCATAGGTCGAGGAGTCGGTCGTGAGAACCTTTTGATGGGGAGGCATGTGAAACAGCAAACCTCTGGAGAGATTAGAAGAGAGCATCCACCAGCGAAGAGACTGTATCAGAGCAGGAGTGACCTGAATGTGGCGAGTCAGAGGGTCGGATACCTGCGTCCATTGAGATGCCAGGGTCCACTGAGGAATTCTGAGGTGAAGTCTGGCAAAAGGAGTCACGTGTACTGTAGAGGCCATGTGGCCTAGAACAGCGTTTTTCAACCGCTGTTCCGCGGCACACTAGTGTGCCGCGAGATGTTGCCTGGTGTGCCGTACGGTCAGGGCCGCCATCAGGGCAGTACCACCAGTCTAGGGAGAGGGGCGATCCGCCCCACGTGGACAGGAGAGAGCTGGACGGGGGACCCGCGGAGTTCAATACATCTCGAGCCGCGAGGCTCGTCTTCTGTTCCTGCCTGCCCTGCAGCTAACATATAGCCGATCGCAAGCGTTCCCTGATGTCAGCGCTAACGTCGGAGGGAGGGCTTAAGCAAAGCCTGCCCTCCGACGTCAGCGCTGACGTCGGAGAATACTTCCGTTCGGCTATTGGTGCGCGGCAGGGCAGGCAGGAAGCAGAAGACAAGCCTTGCGGCTTGAGCTTCGTTTTGCTGAGAAAGTTGCAAAGATGGGCTGGGAGGCAAACACGGAACACAAAAGGGGGAAGGGAGTGCGTTTTGGACACAAGGCATGAACTTGGGAGAGAGGAAGGGAGGGAAAGAGATGCTGAGGTGGGGGAGGGAATGCGTTTTTGAACACAGAAGAAATGGACTTGGGAGAGAGGAAGGGAGGGAAAGAGATGCTGAGGTGGGGGAGGGAATGCGTTTTTGGACACAGAAGGCATGGACTTTGGAGAGAGGAAGGGAGGGAAAGAGATGGTTGTGTACACGGGGAATAGAAGAAAGGAGAATTTTTGGTCATAGAGAGGGAGTGAGGTACAGATAGTGGCATACCAGGGTGGGGGGGGGGCGGTCTGCCCCACCCCGGGTTTACGTCCCAAGGGGGTGCACAGCTGGCCACCCTCCAGTGTTGTCCCTAGGCCGGCAAACTGCGGCTCTTTAGCCACTTGAGTGCCACCGCCGCCAACGGTGTTGTTGGCGGTGGCAGCATTATAAAATACTTTCTTTGTGTTTATTTGATTCCTATTCAAGAGAATTACTTTATATATAGTCAATATAGGCACAGAGTTAAATTTTTAAACATTTTCTAATGGTGGTGTGCCTCGTGATTTTTTTCATGAAACAAGTGTGCCTTTGCCCAAAAAAGGTTGAAAAACACTGGCCTAGAAGAACAATCATGTGTCTCGCCGAGACGGACGAGCAAGAGGACACTGAATGACAAAGACGAAGAAGGGCATCCAGGCATTGCGGAGGAAGGAAAGTCTGGAGTTGAATGGTATCCAGAACAGCTCCAATGAAGGGAAGAGTCTGGGAAGGTTGCAGATGGGATTTAGTAAAGTTGATTTCGAACCCCAGACTCTGCAGGAACCAGATCGTCCTTTGGGTTGCCTGGACGACTCCCGGAGATGTGGAATCCTTGATGAGCCAGTCGTCGAGGTAGGGAAACACCTGGAGACCGTGGGTCCTGAGTGCTGCGGCCACCACAACCAGGCACTTGGTGAAGACTCTGGGAGACGAAGCCAGGCCGCAAGGAAGCACTCGGTATTGAAGATGAAGATGTCCCACCCGAAATCTGAGGTATTGACGGGAGGCCGGATGGATGGGAATATGAGTGTAAGCCTCCTTGAGATCCAGAGAGCATAATCAGTCATTCTGCTCGAGGAGGGGATAGAGAGAAGCCAAAGTTAACATGCAAAACTTCTCTTCGACCAGAAACTTGTTGAGTACCCTGAGGTCCAAAATAGGACGCAGATCGCCCGTCTTCTTCGGAACAAGGAAGTACCGGGAGGAAAAACTTTTGTTCCGTTGGTCCAAAGGGACCGGCTCAACAGCCCGAAGCCGGAGCAAAGCCTGAGCTTCCTGAAGAAGAAGGGCGGTCTAGGTTAAGTTGGAAGGATACTCTCTTGGAGAATGTTCCAGAGAAACTTGATGGAACTGAAGAGAGTATCCCTCCCTTACGATGGAAAGGACCCAGAGGTCGGTGGTGATAGTCATCCATCGATGGTAAAAATGATGGAGACGACCTCCGATGGGAAAAACAGGGGAGGGCAGAACGATGGTAGTTATGCTCTCTATGAGACAACCAAAAAGGCCGAGGAGCCTTGGGTACAGCAGACATGGAAGTTTTTTTCTGCTGCTTTGGCGTGTGCTGTCTCTTAACAGGCTGACGGATGGTAGGTGCCTGTTTCGGTGGGTAACGCCGCTGATAGATCATAGGCGGGCGTGATAGAAGAGGAGGAGCAGGCTTGGGCTTCGGACGGAGAATGGACTGGAAAGACTTCTCATTGTCCGACAGCTTCCAGTGCAGGTGGTCGAGGCCACTAGCGTGCCTGACTTTAAGAATAAATGGGACACCTACGTGGGATCACTACGAAGGTCGAGTTAAAGAGTTGGGTCATTAGCACACAGACTAAATTGGGTGGGTCAGTAGAGTGGGCAGACTTGATGGGCTATAGCTCTTTTCTGCCGTCATCTTTCTATGTTTCTAGCTTCTTGGTCGCCGCTTCGATGGACTCATCGAAGAGGTCGGCTCCAGCACATGGGACGTTAGCCAGCCTGTCCTGAAGATTCGGGTCCATATCGATGGTTCGAAGCCACGCCAGGCATTGCATGGCCACCGAACAAACAGCAGCCCTCGCTGAGAGCTCAAAAGCGTCGTAAGAAGACTGCATCATCTGGAGCCTCAGTTGGGATAACGAAGCCAGAACCTCCGAGTACTCGAAGCGAGTTTGGGAGTCCAAATATGGCAGAAACTTTTGCAGAACTGAGAGGAAAAACTCGAAGTAGGTGGCAAAATGAAAACTGTAATTGAGGACTCGAGAGGCCATCATCGAGTTCTGGTAGATGCGCCTGCCAAATCTGTCCATGGTCTTGCCCTCCCGGCCAGGTGGAACGATGGCATAGACCTGGGAAGGGCGAGACCGCTTCAGGGAAGATTCCACCAGCATAGACTGATGAGAGAGCAGAGCCCCATCGAATCCCTTGTTGTGAACCGTGCGGTATCTGGCATCCAATTTACCCAGAACAGCTGGGATGGAGTAAGGAGTCTCAAAGCAGCGCATGAAGGTCTGGTCCAGCAGCTTATGCAAAGGAAGCCGGAGGGATTCCGCAGGTGGTTGAGGGAGATGCATCGTCTCCAAATATTCCTTTGAAAATTTGGACCCCGTGTCCAGGGTAATGTCCAAATCTACAGCCATCTGTCGCAGGAAAGAGGAAAACGACAGCTGGTCAGCAGCACCGGGCCTCGAGAAGAACTCGAGGATGATGAGGCCTCCAGGTCCAATGAGGCTGGGGATCGGCAGGGAGAAAAAGATCCCAAAGTGTCTTCGAGCTCCGGCATAGGAGGAGGTGAAGACTCCTGAGGCAAATATTCGATGAAAGGCTGCTTCCATCGAGGCGAGCCACGGCTCGATGAATGCCTCGAGCTACAACCCAAACTGTGCCTGGAAGTCGGCCTCGACCGTCGAGGCGAACGAGGCACCGACAAGGCTTCCAGCGAATGAATGGGACTGGAGGCGGTGGATCGAAGCAGAGGTGGCTGAGTAGACGCATCTCGAGGCATTCGCCAAGCCTCGAGGCTCGGCATCGAGGGCATCGGGTCCGGAGGAGGCCCTCGCAGAGACTCGGCTCCCGGCATTGAGGGAATCGGTTCCAACTGAGGCATTTCCAAGGAAGGCATGGGCAAAGACTCTGCTTCTTGCGATGCATGCATCGATGCCAGACCAGACACTCGCAGAGATTCGGCTCCCTGCAGCGAGAGTGTACGAGGAGGCACCGGAGGCGGCTTGACCTCGCGGGAGGCCCCCGCGTGCCCAGGCTAGATTTGGGAAAGAAGCTTCGGCCCCATGGTAGTAAAGAGCTCAATGAACTGCTTCTCCAGCAAGGTCTGGAACGACGCCGGCAAGGAGGGATCCGCATCCGAGATGGGACCTCCTGCACGGACATCGGGATCCCTGCCACCCGGGTGCTTGGACTTAGAAGCCTTGGGCACCTTGAGCACCACAGGGGGAATGGGCTGCTTAGCTACCTGATCTGAGGAGGCAGAGGAAGACGCTGCAGCCGGCGGCGAAGTCGAAGCTGGCACAAACAAAGCAGGCTTGAGGAGACTCGGGGCCGCAGAGGTGGAAGATGGAAGAGTCGAGGCGGAAGTCGAAGGCTTGGCGCTCTTCGATGAGGTCAGCTCCAACGTTTAAATGCACGTGGTGTAAGTGTGGAGCAAGGCCGGCACGATTTCGGAAGGTGTTGAGGCCCGAGACACTGCAGACAGCATCGATGAGGGTCCGTCAGCGAAATTGCGCGCTGGCCGAAAAAGCTCCGCCGCTAGGTCGAAGCCGCGGGGCTGCGACCACATGGCCTGCCTAGTCGAACAGAAGGAAAAAAAAATTTTATTTTATTTTATTTTTTTTGAAAAACAATAAAATACGACGAAAATCAACAATTCTGAGGTAAAAGAACCCAAAACCGCGGACTTAGAAGGCACAAGGGAAGTTACTTCATGCAGAGAGTCGAAGACTGACTTCTCGGCTCCACGGAAAAGTAAGAACTGAGGAGACACGCCCGGTGCATCGAGCGGGAAGGCACTCGCGCATGCGCGGTGTGGGCGACTCGAAACTTCTAAAGTTTCTACAAGCAAGTATGCTTGTGAGACGTCCGCATCAGGGCTTCGTCGGATGACATCATCCACTAGTGAGAATACCTGCCTGCTTGTCCTGGGATAAAGAACGTAATCTAGATAGATGCAGAAAATAAATTGAAAAGGAAAATGAGGGAAAAAAGGGGTTGCAGAAGAGAGGTATGGGAGAGGGAAGGAGAGGAGAGAGATGCCAGACCAATGGGGGTGAAAGGCGAGATGGAAGGGGGAGGCATAGTTTCTGGACGGGGCATAGGAGAGAAGATGCCATATAGGTGAAGAGAGACGGCAGACAGTGGATGGAAGGAAGAGAGTTACAAGAAGATGAGGAAAGCAGAAACCACAGAAGACAAAGGTAGAAAAAAATTTTCTATTTATTTATTGCTTTAGGAGACATGTGTCACTGTTTCTGTGGTGCATTGTATGCAGAGTCCAGCTTCTTGCTGGTTCAATTTAACCTTTGTCTATGTATTTCTATTTTATCTCCCCTTTTTACAAAACTGTGGAGCGTTTTTTAGCACCAGCCGTGGTAGTAGCAGCTCTGATGCTCAGAATTCTATGAGTGTCAGAGTTGTTACCTCCGTGGCTAAAATCCACACTACAGTTTTGTAAAAGAGGGAGGGGTTAGTTTGTGATTACATATTCCATACTAGGCGAAGGTGTTTTGTGTGTTCGAAAGACATGGTTTTTTGTTAGGATTGACTGCAGGATTGATCTGTACTAGTCTGGCTTGTTTAGTTTTACAAAGGGTGTATTGATGTACTGCTCATTGCAGTATGTAAGATGCTCCCTTTTCTTAGGTACTCATGTATTATGTGTGGATTGTTACTAAAAATCATGTTTTCATACAGTTGGGGGGGTCAATAAATGATGGGCCCCGGGTGTCACATATGCTAGGTACGCCATTGCCACCGCGTGAGCGGATTGCTGGGCAAGATAGACCACTGTAATCTCTGTCTAACCAATGTGAACAGCCTAGAACTCTTCAGGGTATGGCGGTATACAAAAATAAAGTTATTATTATTATTATTGCTGGGCAAGATAGACCACTAGTCTGACTCAGCAGCGGCAGTTCTTATGTTCCCCGTGCCCCATTTCTCCCTCTCCTCCACACCATGCCCATTTCTCCCTCTCTCATCACTCTCACTCATCCTGCAATAATTTTCTTTCCTTCCCTCCCCCATTCCCACTCACAACTAATATGCTCTCTCCCCATGCACCATCTCACTCTCCCCTCCAGCATGCAGTACATTTCCTTTCCCTCCCCTTCTCCTTCAAGTCCTGCAACACCGTCATCTTCCCCTCCCTTTCTGCCAGGTCCAGCAGCACCTCTTCTTCCTTCCCTTTCCCTCCCCCTTGTCCAGCAGCACCTCTCTTTCTCCCCATGTCCAGCAGTTCCCCTTCTCCATTCCCCATGTCCAGCAGTACCTCTCCTCAGCGGCAGCTCACTGTGTGCTTCTACCTTCCCTATGCAGCTGCCGCTAGCGTTTAACCATGGTTCCATCAGGCAGCCTCATGGACCTTTGCTAGGCCAGCCTGCCTCCAATGATGCAACTTCCTCTTTTGCCGGAGGCAGTCCAGCCTAGCAAAGGCCCCAAGGCTGCCTGATGGAACCGCAGCTAAACTAAAGCCAGCAGCAGCTGTGTAAGTTAAAAGCATGCAGTGAGCTGCCGCTAAGGAGAGGAGAAGTACTGCTGAGCCAGCGAGTCCATCAGGCAGACTTGGGGCCTTTGCTAGTCAGGCTCACCTCCAATGTTGCAACTTCCTCTTTTGTTGGCGGCAGGCTAGCCTAGCAAAGGTCACACAGTGAGCTGTTGCTGCTCGGGGGAGGAGGGAGACTGGGGAGAGAAGACGGGAGACACGCGACGACAGGAGGGAGACATACAGTGCCGGCGCTGCATATACACGATGAGAAGGAAGTTGGGAGACATAAAGCGTCAGCACCGCGTACCCCCTACAAGCAGCTTGCATACCCCTACGGGTATTCGTACTGCGTGTTACATAGAAACATAGAAAAATGACGGCAGAAAAGGGCCAAAGCCCATCAAGTCTGCCCACTCCAGTGACCCTTCCCCCATGAGTTTGCTCACCAACCTCCTGCCCTTACCTCATTAGAGATCCCACATGAATATCCCATTTATTTTTGAAATCTGCCACGCTGTTGGCCTCAATCACCTGCCGTGGGAGTTCATTCCAATGATCGACCACCTTCTCAGTGAAGAAATACTTTCTGGAGTCCCCATGAAATTTCCCTCCCCTGATTTTCAGCGGATGCCCTCTGGTGGACGAAGGTCCCATAAGACGAAAGATATCCTCTTCCACCTCGATACGACCCGTGATATATTTAAATGTCTCAATCATGTCTCCTCTCTCTCTTCGTTCTTCAAGTGAGTACAGCTGCAATTTATTCAGCCTTACTTCATATGGAAGATCCTTGAGCCCCGAGACCATCCTGGTGGCCATCCGCTGAACTGACTCAACTCTCAGCACATCTTTCTGGTAATGTGGTCTCCAGAATTGAACACAATATTCCAAATGAGGTCTCACCATGGACCTGTACAGTGGCATTATGACCTCTGGCATCCTGCTGATAAAACCTCTACGGATACAACCCATCATTTGCCTTGCCTTGGAGGAAGCCTTTTCCACTTGATTGGCAGTTTTCATGTCATCACTAATGATTACTCCTAAATCCCGTTCTTCCGTTCCCGTTCTTCCTAAATAAGGTCTCACCATTTAACGTGTAAGTCCTGCACAGATTTCTTTTACCCAGGTGCATCACTTTGCATTTTTTAGCATTGAAGTTGAGCTGCCAAGTCGATGACCATTGTTCTAATAGTAGTAGGTCCTGCGTCATACTGTCAGGCATAGTGCTTTTACCTACTATGTTGCACAGTTTGGCGTCATCGGCGAACAATGATATTTTTCCTCTGAGCCCTTGGGTCATATTACTTATGAATATGTTGAATAGGATTGGACCTAAGACCGAGCCTTGTGGCACTCCACTGGTCACATCTGATGTTTTGGATGGGGTACCATGTACCATCACCCTCTGAATTCTACCGCTCAGCCAATCCTTAACCCATGCAGCTAGTGTTTCCCCTAATCCCAGCGATTTCAACTTGTTCAATAACCTGCGGTGTGGGACGCTATCAAAAGCTTTGCTGAAGTCCAAATACACTACGTCCAGGGACTCCCCGGCATCCAGTTGTCTTGTTACCCAGTTGAAGAAGCTAATCAGATTTGATTGGTAGGACCTGCCCTTGGTAAATCCATGTTGATGGGGATCACGTAGATTTTCTTCATCCAGTATTGTATCAAGTTTCTGTTTGATCAGTGTTTCCATGAGCTTGCATACTATGGATGTGAGACTTACCGGTCTGTAATTTGCCGTCTCTGTCCTGCAGCCCTTTTTGTGGAGTGGAATAACGTTAGCTGTTTTCCAGTCCAAGGGGACTCTTCCCGTGCTTAGGGAGAGATTGAAGAGCACAGACAATGGTTCCGCCAGGACTTCACTCAACTCTCTGAGCACCCTGGGGTGTAGGTTGTCTGGTCCCATGGCTTTGTTCACTTTGAGTCTTGAAAGTTCGCAGTAGACGCTACTGGGCGTAAACTTGAAGTCTTGAAACGGGTCTTTCTGGCTTTCCCTTGTCTGTAAAAGTGGACCGGATCCCGGTGCCTCAAAGGTGAAAACCGAGCAGAAGTATTCATTTAGTAGCTCGGCCTTAGTGGAATCCGATTCTGCATAATTCCCGTCCGATTTCCTGAGTCGTTCTATCCCATCTTTGTTTCTTTTCCTATCACTAATATACCTAAAGAAGGATTTATCCCCTTTCTTAATGTTCCGTGCTAGATTCTCCTCTATTTGGAGCTTGGCCTCTCTGACTGCCTTCTTGAGAGCTTTAGACCTGTCCTGATAGTCTTCTTTTGCCTCCTGCTTTCCTAAATGTTTGTAGGCGATAAATGCTTTTTTCTTCTCCTTAACGAGGTCCGAAATTTCAGTACTGAACCACTGGGGTCTCTTGTTTCTCCGACTTTTGCTGACCGTTTTTACATAGCGATTTGTTGCTTCATGCAGGGTGGATTTCAGAGTCGACCACATATTCTCCACGTTGTCGGTTTGTGCTTGGTTTTGCTGCTCCCGGTGGACAAAATCTCCCATGTGTTCGAAGTCTGTGCCTTTAAAGTTGAGGACTCTCGTCACTGTATTTGATCTAGAGAAACCCCATCTGAGGTTAAGCCATACCATGTTATGGTCGCTGGAGGCCAGCGTATCTCCTACCAATACTTCTGTGACGCTGTCTCCGTTGGTGAGTACCAGGTCTAGTATCGCCTGGTTTCTAGTGGGCTCCAGTACCATTTGTTTGAGTCGTGCTGCCTTTATGGAGGTTAATATTCTTCTGCTGCCAGAGGTAGTCGCAGAGAGTGTGTTCCAATCTGCATCGGGCATGTTGAAGTCTCCTAGCAGAACTGTGTCCCCGCGCAAAGTGATGTTCTCTATATCCTCGATCAGTTCTATGTCCTTGTCTTCCTGTTGTCTAGGAGGTCTATATACCACACCAAGGTATAAGCAATTTTTGTTCCCTCTGGCCAGGTTCACCCAGAGGGATTCCCCGGAGTATCTAACATCTGTGATTCTGGTAGTCTGGTGTTGAGAAACACTTGTTTAGGTGACTTGCTCAGAGTCACAAGGAGTTGTAGTGCGGGTGGAAAGGACAACTCCATCCAAAAAATTGTTTATGTTTATTTAAATTTGATATCCTGCAATTTACAACAGATCAATATGGCTTACAAAATTTAAAAAAATAATTAAGAACAAGAAAAGAATACCATTATCAAAAAAAAAAAAGACTTAACCTTACATTAAAAAAAAAAAAGAAAACCCCTTTATTTTTTGCTATGATCTCCTGTCAATAGCCTTCTCATCTTCACCAACAAAATGAAATTTAATCTAATCTAATCTAAACCAAACCTTAAGTTTATATACCGCATCATCTCCACGAATATGAAGCTCGACACGATTTACAAGAACTTAAAAATATAGGTAGAGAAGGAAAAGGTTTACATGAACTTATATGTAGAAGGGAAGAAAAAGGGGGGAGGATAGAATTACAATTTGGTGAAAAGCCAAGTTTTCAGTTGTTTGCGGAAAAATTGGAGGGAGCCCAGGTTCCACAGCGGGATGGTGAGGTCGTTCCAAAGTCCTGTGATTTTGAAGAGAAGGGAATAGTGAATGCTGAGTAGAGGGGAAGGCTAGTTTATACTTTTGGGCGGTTCTGGAGGAGTTGGGACTTGAGGAGTGGTAAGATAGTGGGATAAGGGGAGGAAGGATGTTGTGAATGATCTTAAAAGCCAGGCAGGAACATTTGAAATGGATTCTGGAGATCATTGGGAGCCAATTAAGTTTGGCAAGGAGTGGGGAGACATGGTCAGATTTGCGTTTTGTAAAGATCAATTTGGCTGCAGTATTCTGAATTAGCTGGAGTCTTTGAAGACTTTTTTTGATAGGCTTAAGTAGATGGCATTGTAGTAATCTAGTTTGGAGAGGATGATGGATTGGACAAGGACGGCAAAATGTTGTTGGCAGAAGTAGGATCTTACTTTTCTTAGCATGTGGAGGCTGAAAAAGCATGATTTTGCCAAGGAGTTGAGATGGTCATTGATGGAGAGAGAAGAATCGATAATGATGCCAAGGACCTTGCATGAGAATTCAAGCTGCAGTGCATCGCCTGAGGGTAATGCAAAGAGAGTGGGCAGGTGTTCTAATTTTGGGCCGAGCCAGAGTAATTTTGTTTTTGATTCATTTAGTTTCATCTGTACCGAGAGGGACCAGGAGCGGAGTCTCATTATGCAAGCTGTAATGTTCTCATGGAGGTTGGTGAGGTTCTGGTCTGTCTCGCGTATGTGTAGATTGTTTCAAGGGGGGATAGTTGAAGGAGTTTCAGGGAGGATATATAGATGTTAAAGAGAATAGGGGATAGGGGTGATCCCTGAGGGACACCGCAAGATGGTGTCCAAGCAGTGGACATGGTGCCATTTGTGTTGACGATGTAGGAGCGAGAGCGTAAGAAGTCTGGGAACCACTTTAAGGACGGTGGAGTCAATTCCTATCTCGGAAAGTTGGTAAAGTAGTATGTCGTGGTGGACGACATCAAAAGCAGCAGAAAGATCGAATTGTAATAGGACAGCAAATTTGTTACGCGAATGTAATTGTTGCACCTTTGAAATTAGGGAAATTAGGAGGGATTCGGTGCTGAAGCTGGGTCTGGGCCATATTGGTAGGGATGGAGAATGGAAAATCTCTCGAGGTAGGAAGAGAGCTGGGTAGCAACTATGGCTTCTAGAAGTTTAGTAAGTAGAGGGATATGGGGTAGTAGTTAGATGGTAAGGAAGGGTCGAGGTTGGCTTTTTTCAGAATAGGTGACAAGGCAATGTGTCCCATTTCTGTGGAGAACAGGCCTGATAGTAAAGCAGAATTAATAAGTCTAGTAAGGGAGGAGATGGCCTGCGCAGGAATGTTTTCGTAAAGGTGGGAGGGGAAAGGATCTAGGATGCATTTGCAGGATTTCAGTTTGAGACAGAGTTTAGAGATCTGGGGATCAGATACGAGTTCAAAGGTAGTCCAGGATCTATCAGCGGGGATAGGGTTGGAATCGTTGGGAGGTAGAAAGTTGTAAGAGACTACTGGGAGGAAAGAACTCCTTATGGTGGAAATCTTTTCATTGAAAAATTCGGCTAAGTCGTTTGCGGATGGGGGGGGGGGAAGAGGGAAATTTAACTCAAACTAAGTGCCAAATTAAACTAAGTGCCAAATTAAAAAAAAAATTCAACAAAGACATTTTGGAAATGAAAGTTCATTACAGATATCTTGTGGAATATTATTCCATAAAAATGGTGATAAAAAGAAAAATGCAGATTTTACAAGATGATTCATAATGAGACATTTTTGGTGAAGTAAGTACCAACCTATGATCATATGCTTTAGCCCTAAAAAGAAGCCTCACTGCTGAATTTTGCAGTGTCTGTAATCTACACAGTAATACCACATTAACTCCACAGTATATTGAATTACAATAATCTAACCTTGAGATCATAAAGGCATGGATTAAAGTATGGATAGAATCAAAATTTAAGGTCTTACTGTCTAAACAAATACCTCTAAGCCAGTAATAGCCTCTCTTTAGTACTTAGCCTATCTAAAGTTCAAAAGAAAGAGCATCATCAAATAAAATTCCTAAATTGTAATCACCTAATGAATTACAAATAAAATTTTAAGAAAATGCAGTCCCTCAGATGATATCACCACATCCTGCTTGTCCTCAGAGAATCATTGGATAACTTCACTATAACAAGCACTTTACTAGGCAAGAGGCTATACTAATACAGTATATTACACTTACTATCCTGTCTCCTGGCATAAAGTCTCCCATAAAATATTGTCTTACCCTGATAGGTGGAACTCGGGGCTCCTCTTTAGTAGGCTGCAGCTTTTCTGTGTATACGCTCTTAATTGTGTTACGAAAGGACTGACGATCTTCAAGCCGTGGCTTCTTTTCAGGGAAGGAAGAGGAAGCTGTTTGCTCAAAGCATCCTCTCTTCTGGTCTTTGGATTCTAGCTTCAAATTCTCTTGAGAGATGCAGGAAATATTACATCCACATTCAAAGGATGAGGAAGTAATGGCAAGTCTTTCTAGCTCATGTGAGGACCTCTTTAAAATATCAGAATTTTCAAATTTGGGTACTGCAGATTTTAGGCAAGAACTACTACAAAATTCTTCCTTACTCTCCTTAGGTTGGGCATTGTCCAAACGAAAATATATTTGATCTGCTAATGTTTCTGACTCTTCAGATTTTTCCACTTTATCCAAGTTCTTCCCAGCTTTGCTCCCAAGTTCTGGCCAGGAATATTTCATGAAGTGATCCTCTCGCAGTCTCCCAGATGAAGCATGTGAATGCCTCAGTGCTTCTGCTTCGATGCACAACTCAGATACATTTTCAGTATCATCTGAAGGATGCTGCATCTCCTCTTTAGTCAAACCCAACCTGCAAAGGAACAAAAAACAAAGTTATATATGAGGAACCTTGAAAGGTCCCATTAAGCTGGAACAAAACTATGTGAAACAGAAGAGTTCTAGTAAGAATACTATTTTATGCTTTACAAAATCTCTACAAGCATTGATACTAATGGAAAAAGCAGGTATAAATTTTCTCATATGGATGTCATCCACAGAACCCAGTACAGACACTGCCAAGTGCATTGTCACTTTAAATCTTTAGGCAGTGCCCACACTGTACGTGCAGTGTCTTCTCACTCAACATTGGCATTTGGGACCAACAGTTTACTAAAAAGCTAAGAAGCCAACTAGGGGAGGTGGGCAGGTTGTGGGAATTTATGTCTGCTGTCCTCAGAGAACACCTGCTATAGGTAAATATCTTTGCTTTGTCCAAGGACAAACAAGCCTAATGTTTCCACATGTGGGATTCCCAAGCCGCCAGGTTCATGTCTCTTGAAGTGGCTTAATACTGAATAAACATGAGCCCGGTGAAACCCAACAGAGCTGGAAGGAAAGCTGGTAGAACTGACTCTCTTTTGGAGTTGTGTTCTAAATAATAATGAGAAGTAAAGGTATAGACTGAGGACCAAGTAGACACTTTGCAGATGTCAATAGATGTAGAGTGGAAATGAGCTACTGAGGCAGCCATAGCTCAGATGTTGTCCTTTGGAAAAGAAGATAGCTCTCCCCTGTTGATTTCATGATTTTAGTTTGTCATAATTATTATGTTTGTTTTAACTCGTGTGAACCGTTCAGTTCTTAAGCAATATAGAAAATTTTTAAATACCGTATTTTTCACTCCATAAGATGCACTTTTTCCACCCCCAAAAAAGGGGTGGAAAGGGGGGTGCATCTTATGGAGCGAATACACCTCTGTCCCCCTCGCCGTTCTGCTGCTGCTCGTGCCCCCCTCCCCCCTTTGCAGCTAGTGCTGCTCACTGCCCTCTTACCTGTTGCAGGAAAGGAAGAGAAAAGCCGGCAGTGTGCAATCAGGCCCACAAATCTTGACTCAACATCAATTCTGATGGCGGAGAGAAGGTCCGGGCCAGCCAATTGCTGGGCCGGACCTTATCTCCGACGTCAGAATTGACGTCGAAGGAAGGCTTGTGGGTCCGATTGCACGCCGCCAGCCCTTTGTGGAGTTGTGGCAGCAGGAGTCAACTGTTTTACTGCGTAGGCAGCTGCTTCGGAGTTGGGTGCGTGCTGCGGTTCAGGAGTACAGGAGCTGTGGCCTTGAGGATCATGACAGCCCGTTCCTTGGCAAGTTCGGTGGGGGTGTTTGTTAGTTGCACTGGTGGCGCATGGCCTTGGAGGTGAGCTTCTGGTTATTTGGGGTAATGGGGTGTTGGTAGGTTGGGGTTTGGTGAAGGGTTTTTTTGTGCTCCTTATGGCGCCTGCTAAAAAGTCTAGTTCCAGGGGAGGGAGAGGTGGTGGAGCTCAGAGGGGTCATTCTGCAGTGGTGGCAGTGCCTGTTGGCGGACCAGGGAGGAGGAATCGGCGCAGCAGGGAGGAAGGAAGGCTTCAAGGAGTTGTGGGCAGCAGTGGGCGAGCGGCAGACCAGGGAGGAGGAATCCCCTTCTCTGCCCTCCTCTTACCTCCTCCCTTCCCATGCTTCCCTTGCTCCTTTCTCCCCCTTCTCTCTCTACGTTTTCCCAACTGACTCTTCTTCAAATGCCTATAATTTTTTTGTCCTGTAACTTTATTGTGAATGTCAATTGTAACCCGTTCTGAGCTCCCAGGAGAATGGGATAGAAATCAAAATAAATAAATAAATAGTAGGGTCAAAAGCTATAAAGAGCTGGGAGAATTTCCTATGAGGCTAAGTCCACTCCAGGTAGTAGGTTAAAGCATGTATGCAGTGTAAGGTATACAAGTGCTGCTTCTCCAGAATGGGAATGTGGCTTAAGAAAGAAAACAGGCAGAAATATGACTTGGTTGAGAAGGAATTCTGAAACAACTTTAGGGTAGAATTTTGAATGTGTTTGGAGAACTATTCTATCATGATAGAATCTTGTGTAGGGAGAATCTGAAACAAGAACTTGAAGTTCACTTATATGGCAAGCAGATGTGAAGGTGCTAAGCAAAACAACCTTCCAAGTGAGAAGTTTCAAAGAACAAGATACAAGTGGGTCAAAAGGAGATTTCATGAGAATAGAAAGAACCACATTGAGATCCAAAGCAAAAGGTGGAGATTTTAGATGTGGTTTTGTGTGAAATAGGCTTTTCATGAATCAAACTATTAAGGGATGAACAGATAAAGGTTTCTTGTTGAGGAGTGAGTAGAATGGAAGATTAGGGTTTTACCTTTGTCTTCTTTCTGTTAGTCCCTGTAGGATTCCATAATTCTAGATATTCAATCCTTTCCCGCAATACGGGAATTGCAGAAATACAAACACTTTTCTGCATATGTGCTCCTCCTATCTTAGAGAGTTAGAGCCCCCTAAAATTCAGTCCCAAAGCCAAGCAACTATACTGGAACCAATCCGGCAACATAAACAATTTCTGGTATGGTCTGCTCTGCAAAATATAAAAACAAGTAATAAACATGCAAAAGACAACACAGATAGCACAGTTATTTACTGTAACAGGTGTTATCCGGGGACAGTAGGTAGATATTCTCCCATGTGGGTGATGTCATCCACAAAGCCCGGTACAAACAGTGTAAAAATGTACTGTCACTTTAAGTTTTAGAAGCTTTAGGACTGCCCGCACCATGCATGCACGAGTGCTTTCCTGCTTATGAGGTCTTCAATCCTATGTCCAAGTGAAGAAGCAAACCAAGGGAGGTGGGTGGGATGTGAGAATATCTGCCTGCTGTCCTGGATAACACCTCTTATGGTAAAGTAACTGTGCTTTATCTCAGGACAAGCAGGAAGCATATTCTCACATGTGGGAATCCCTAGCTTATGAAATGGGATGGAGAGAGTGTTGGCCTCTAAATAAAACACTAATAGGAAGGTCTCCGCTCAAAAGGTATATATATATATATATATATATATTGTCTTATGCGAGCAGGCAGGGCAAGGGAAGAAAAGGAAGAGAGAAATAAGAGGCATACTACCCGTCCTCCGATAATAAGAAGCATACTACCCATCCTCCGAAAGAGGAAAGGGTAATAAGATAAGAACAGCAACGTGTAGGGAGGCTCTAAAAAACGAAGACGACCTAAGAACGGCAGCCGACTGAATATAATTCAGGAAGACATTAGAAGGACTCAAGGAGAAAAGAATAGCACATAAAGGAGTGCCAGAAAGCCATATGTTTCCTCTTGAGAAGACAGAAAATGAGAGGGGAAAAAGTAAATGAGAAAATGAGAGGGAAAAAGAAAAGAAAGAATGATTCCCATTGAATAGACAAATGTGGATGAAACCGGGAAGAAAAGCATAGAAAGGAGAGAAATTTTGTACTATGGGCTTTAGCAGAGAACTGAAAAGAAAGACTATCTGACTAAGGATTAAGCACATATGAACAGTTCTGCCAGGAAGCTGTGTGAGAGCTCTGGAATATCTTGTAAGGTTCAAAAATTAAGAGAGAAGAACATGTGATTATTTGTGAAAAATCTGGCTACAGGCTGTACTGAGAGAAACAGTACAGAGCTTAGACATCAAAATGAGAATGAGGAAAATAAGACCTTTTCCCATTCAAAGAATCAGTAGGAAAGGTGCAATGAAGAGAGCAACCAAAAATGTGGATGCAATTAGAAGAGGAGTAAAGGCAAAAAGAAAAGTGGTCCAATGGAAGCAAAGTTCGGAGTGATTGGATGGCTGGGAAAAATAGTTATGAAGATAATCAAGACAGAAAAGACATAGCCTTTAGTATGGGAAAAATTATGTATTTACCAGAAGTGACCTGGAACCTGAATCTTGGCGGTTTAATCCAAATACCAGAACTGTATATCTGAGTGAAGTTTTAGAAACAGAAAGAGTCAAGAAACCCCATGTGACTTGTAAATGGTCACAGGGAAAGCTCAGGGCCCAAACTCACAATACAAGGTGTCGAGGTTGGAGCCCACAGAAGTGCACCATATGTCATTATGTGCTCGTGCATTAGAGGAGTTTCGCATCTTTACTACATAGAGACCAAAATGGGTTTACTATCAATAGATATCCCTGTGATAATTCTCATCTCTTATGGAATACTAGTGTTTAAGCCGGTTACATTAACGGATGCTAGAATATATGTCTGTCTGTCTTTCTTTCTTACTTTCTGTGTCTCTCCCTGCCTCTGTCTCTCTCTTCCTTTCTTTCTGTCTGTCTTTCTCCCTCCCGCTGTCTGTCCTTCTTTCTTTCTGGTTCTCTCTCTGGCACCCTGTCTGTCTTTCTTTCTTTCTTTCTGTCTCTCTCCCTGCCTGCTGTCTTTCTGTGTGTCTGTCTTTTGTTCTAATGTGCTGCCTGCCTGCCTGTCTTTCTATCTCTCCATGGCCCCCCTTCTGTCTCCCCTCCCCCAAAGCAAACCAAGATTGCTCCCAGGCCCCCTTTCCCTTTCCGTCCCCTCCACTTCCCTGTGCAGCAGCAGCATTTCCCTCCCACCCTTCCCTGTGCAGCAGCAGCATTTCCCGGCCTTCCCTGTGCAGCAGCAGCATTTCCCGCCGCCCCCTTCCCAGCCGCCGCGTTTAAATTCAGAGAAAAGTGCTGCACCGCGCTACCGCTGGCTTCAGCGTCTTCTATCCACTCCGGCCAACCCTAGCGGAAACAGGAAGTAGTCAGAGAGTGGACAGAAGACGGCGAGGCCAGCGGTAGCACGGTGCAGTGCTTTTCTCTGAATTTAAACGTGGGTGAGCCGGGAAGGAGGAGGCTTAAAAGTAGCTGGTTTGGGCAGTGAGTGAGGGCGTGAGGGCTGTGCTGTGTTTCTTCGCTTTCCGATTTGTCTGGCCGCCACATATGCACTCCTGCTGGCCACGGACTTACTGATCACAGATCACGGAAGCACGCAGGTAAGAATGCGCATGCGCGGCTAGGGTTTTATTATATAGGATAATAGCTCAAGTTACTAATTCTAGGGATTCTTTGGTAGCACTTTCATTAGACACCGAAAAGGCCTTTGACAGGATCAATTGGGATTACCTTTTTAATGTCTTGGTATGGTTTGGCTTTAGACAAAATTTTATTCGTATAATTAGGGTTCTATACAATAATCCCCAAGCCTCCATCTTAATTAATGGCTCTGAAAAGAGGTACCAAACAAGGCTGTCCACTCTCTCCTCTTTTGTTTAATTTAGCTCTCAAACCCTCAGCAATTGCTATTAGGGAAAAATCACGCTATTAGAAGTATTTCCATCAATGATTCCTCCTTTAAATTTTCAATATATGCAGATGACATAATAATATACATCTTTGTAGACTCAATGTCTCATTTATTATCTTGTATTAATGAGTTTTCAATTTTCTCTGGATATAAAATGAACTGCAGTAAATCATCGCTATTGCCCTTGACTCCTCATGTACTAAAACATCATATCTCTTATTTCTCTTTTAAATGGGAGCCTGATAAGATCAAATATCTGGGCATATGTTATAGTTCTACGGTTCATAGAACAATGCCTCTAAATTTATAATAGAATGACAAATATGCTAAAGTCCTGGCCTCCCCTTTTTCTTTCTTGGTGGGGTAGAGCTGAGGCTATTAAAATGGTACTAGCTCCAAAACGTAATTATATTTTTTATTATGAAACAGTTTCCATTCTCAGCTGGTTTATTATTATTATTTATTGATTGATTTTAAATTTTTCCAAGAAAACTTCTTGTACAGAATATTGAGAAAGAAACAGAAATAATTTTAAACAAAATATAGAGAGCAATTAGAAAATACAAATCTTAAATCAATACTTTAAATCCCAAATATTAGATCCAAGATTCTTATTGAGTGAACAAATATATACGTAACATTTAATAGGAATTTCGAGTATCTAACTGCAGTAATAGGAGTCTTCTATTAACTTAGTTAGAGATGTTATTCTTTCCCCCCTTTAAAGCGTTTCATAGACAGGAAGCTTGTTAACTGAGACGGTTCGAAGAATACATATGTATTAGTTTTATATTTAACAATACATTTACAGGGATATCGCAAAATACAAACAACCCCCATCATTGTTACTCCTGGCTTAAGAAGAAATTGTTGTCTACGTTTTTGGGTGTCCTTAGTCACATCCGGGAACATTTGTATTTTTAATCCCATAAATTCTTTATGTCTATTTTTGAAAAACATCTTCAATAACCAGTCTTTATCAGGCAATAAAGCCACTGTTATTATAAGTGTTGCAGGTTTTACTATATCCTTCAATGATGTTTCCAAGATTGCAGTAGTATCCATTTGCAAATCCTGTTTTTGAGGAATATCTTCTTGTTCTTTCGTTGGTATATAAAATATTTGTACAAAAGGAGGAAGTATATCTTCCGAGATATTAAATATTTCCATAAGATATTTTTTCAACATTTCTTTCGGGGAAATAGTTGGAACTTTAGGAAAATTTAATAGTCTCAAATTAGCGGAGCGTGAATTATTTTCCAAATTTTCAATTTTCCTTCTCATATTAGTGTTATCCCTAATAAGGGTAGTTTATACTTGTTTCGCTTCCATAAGCTCTTTCTCCATTTTATCTACTTTATTTTTCGTTATAAGGGTATCTTGTTTGAAGTTTATAAATTCTTCCTTCTGTTCTGACATTCTTTTTCCAGTTCCCTTATTTGTGGAGATAGTGATTGTCCCAAAGTTATGACTAAGTCCCACAATGAATCCAGGGTTACATTGGTGGGTTTAGGATAACAAAAATATAAAGTACCTGAATGTATTGGCTGAATTCCTTCAGTCACAGGGTTCCTATCTATTCCACTTTGTCTCTCTGCTTGCTCCAATGGTGTTCCTGCTGCGGATTCGATGTCTTCTGTTGCCTGGCTCAGCAAAGCCTCCTGGGAGAGCAAGTCTAGCTCTTCGGCCATACTGTCTTCCTTTGGTGAGCTGGATCCCTGCGGCTATGGAGGCGGGGCTCTCGCGTCAGGGCTCAGGGTTGCATCTAGCCCATGGAGGTGTACAACGGCTTCACTCCCAGCCGGAACCTCCCGCAGGCGATTCCCCGGCGTTATTCACTCCTGCTGCAGACGCCTCAACAGTTCATCAATGGTCACCGAAGGAGAGGTCTCCGGACGCCATGAGGCTCCACCGGCGCTCTTGCCTCTTCTCTTCGGCATCAAGATCGAAGTAGAACGCGCTAAAACGCGTCAAGTAGAGGAAAACTGTTGATAGTGTCTTCCCGCAGTCAAACCATTGCGGCCATCTTGGATCTGCTAAGTTCCCTCAGCTGGTTTATATAAGAGAATGGATTTTAAAAGGTATCACTTAGCATTCAGGCTTGCTCAGGGATTATTTTGGTTTCAGAACTTTGATAATTGGAATGTCCCCAGATGGCTAACATTTGAAAAAATGTTAATCTTTCCAAAACCCATACATTTGTTGCCATTCATGGACAAATATCCATTTAATGCTACTTTAAGAATACTTAAATCTTCAGCCCTCAATATTTTCTCATTCTACAAATCTATTAATGGAGATTTCAGGGAGGAACCACATCCCTCTGTGGTTCAGCAGTATCTTTGATTATCGAATTCTATCAGATATAAAGGAGGTATGTCAATCTAAGAACATTTGGGCTTTTTCTCACTTAACCATCGAAGGTAGATTATTTTCAGTAAATGAATTAGAACTTATTTTGGAGTATACTGGTTTAGATTATAATTATTGGCACAATGTCTCAATACCTCTTAATTCTTTATTATTTACATATATGGAGGCAACTGGTCTCCCCAACTTCTCTAAGTTTATAGGATCTTTAAGGTTAGGTAAAAAAAAAAAAAAGCATCAAAACTTTATAAAATCTTGAGAGAGGTTGATAGAGAGAAAGACGTCCCCCTCTTTGATGATATATGGTCAGTAGATCTAAATATAAATCCTGGGGAAATGGACTAGAAATCATTTTGGACACACTTAGCTAGACCCACTATGTCGGCTTCTATTTGCCAATCCACCTATTTTACCTTACTTAAAGCTTATTGGACTCCTACTAAAATGGCAAGAGTATTACATTCATCTTCGGAAATGTGTTGGTCTTGTCGTCAGCAACCTGGGACTCTCTTTTATTTCTTTATACATGTCCTAACATGCAAATTTACTGGTCGGGAATTTGGTCCAGAATTCAAGCCATAATGCATATGAATGATATGTTATTTTTGTCTTATAAATCTATCATGCTACATTCATCAAACCCAGATATCTCGCTACCAACATCATTCAAAAAACTCTTTGATTCTATGATTGCGTTAACCATTCGTCACATTATATGTAATTGGAAAGATAATTCTAAGCTTAACTTTCTTGAATGGTGGAATCATCTCTGATAAGAAATAATAGCATTCCAGCAAAATAATATTTCTAATTTTACTCAAATGTGGGCCCACTTAGATGAGTTTTGTAAGGATTCAAATGATTACCTTAATTGACTATTATGTTTTGAGAATATGCAGCTTAATTTATTGTAGTAATATATTATTGTAGTAAGAACATAAGATTTGCCGCTGCTGGGTCAAACCTGTGGTCCATCGTTCCCAGCAGTCTGCTCACGCGGCGGCACTTAGGTCAAAGACCAGTGCCCTATTTGAGTATAGCCTTACCTGCGTATGTTCTGGTCCAGCAGGAACTTATTTAACCTTTTCTTGAATCCCTGAAGGGTGCTTTCCCCTATAACAGCCTCTGGAAGAGCGTTCAAGATTTCTACCACTCTCTGGGTGAAGAAGAACTTCCTTACGTTTGTATGGAATCTATCCCCTTTTAACTTTAGCGATTGCCCTCTCATTCTCTTGGAGAGGGTGAACAATCTCTCTTTCTCTACTAAGTCAATTCCCTTCAATATCTTGAATGTTTTGATAATGTCCCCTCTCAGTCTCCTCTTTTCAAGGGAGAAGAAGCCCAGTTTCGCTAGCCTCTCATTGTATGGCAACTCCTCCAGTCCCTTATCCATTTTTGTCGCTCTTCTCTGGACCCTTTCAAGTAGTACTGTGTCCTTCTTAAGAACATAAGCAGTGCCTCTGCTGGGTCAGACCCGAGGTCCATCGTGCCCAGCAGTCTGCTCACGCGGCGGCCCAACAGGTCCAGGACCTGTATAATAATCCTTTATCTATACCCCTCTATCCCCTTTTCTAGCAGAAAATTGTCCAATCCCTTCTTGAACACCAATACCGTACTCTGTTCTATCACGCCCTCCAGAAGCTCATTCAAGAAGCTTCATGTACGGTGACCAGTGCTGGATGCAGTATTCCAGGCGGGGCATACCATGGCCTGGTACAACGGCATGATAACCTCAGATCTGTTTGTGATCCCCTTCTTAATCATTACTAGCATTCAGCTTGCTCTTTTCGCCGCCACCGTCACACATTACGCAGACGATTTCATTGACTTGTCTACAAGTACTCCCAAGTCTCTTTCCTGGGGGCTCTCTCTGAGTATAGCACCGGACATCCTGTATTCGTGCATATGATTTTTGTTACCGACATGCATCACCTTGCACTTATCCACGTTGAACCTCATTTGCCATTTCGCGGTCCATTTCTCCAGTGTGTTTATGTCTCATTGTAGATTTTTGCAATCCTTCTTTGTCCTCACTGCTCTGAATAACTTTGTATTGTCCATGAATTTAATCACCTTATTCGTGCCAATTTCTAGGTCGTTTCTAAACATGTTGAAGAGCACAGGCCCAAACACCGAACCCTGCAGCACTCCACTTGTGACGCTTTTCCAGTCCGAGTATTGTCCATTTACCCCACTCTAGTTTCCTATCCGCCAACCAGTTTTTAATCACCCTCGATTCCATGGCTTGCAACTTTTTGAAGTAGACGTTCATGCGAGACTTTGTCTAACGCCTTCTGAAAATCTAGATATACGATGTCGACTGGGTCACCCTTATCTATCTGCCTATTTACTCCCTCGAAGAAGTGCAGTAAGTTTGTTAAGAAAGATCTTCCTTTGCTGAAGCTGTGCTGGCTGGTCCTCATCAGTTTGTGTCCGTCAAGGTGATCGATGACGTGGTCCTTTATCA
The DNA here is from genome assembly GCF_902459505.1 of Geotrypetes seraphini. Taxonomy (NCBI): domain Eukaryota; kingdom Metazoa; phylum Chordata; class Amphibia; order Gymnophiona; family Dermophiidae; genus Geotrypetes; species Geotrypetes seraphini. The sequence continues at coordinate 116,842,401 of NC_047094.1, forward strand.
GCGCCTCTACCATCTTTCCCGGCACCAAAGTCAGACTCACTGGTTTATAGTTTCCCGGATCTCCCCTCGAACCTTTCTCGGCGTTTTAATTGTACATTTTTGTATTTGAAAAATCCAATAAAATATTGTAAAAAAAAAAAAAAAAAAAAAGCGCATTTTGCAAATGGCTATGTAGAAACAGGAGAAGAGATCAAGGCCATGAAAGAATGGAGGTGGCCATGAAGAATTAGAAAAATCAGAAAAACCTTACAATCCTAAGGGAAATTTAAAATACTAGGAGTGGGGCTCAAACCCAAGGAAGCACATTTCTATGAGATAAGTTCAACACTTAAACCACTTTGCCATGAGTGGCTGTGGTGATGAGAGAATGTGGGTATACCCTCAAATGTAGGAGACAGAATAGTAGTGGGGAACATGAAGGCCAATAGTGGAAAGAAAGTATGTTGTGTTTGAAAAATAGAAAAACAGCACTACAGAAATTAAAATCCAATATAGCAGTGCGTAGGGATAACTATCTGGGCAGTGAAATGTTAAGTGACCTGCCCAGAGGTACAAGCAGCTGCACTGGGAGTTGAACTCAGAACCTCAGGGTGCTGAGACAGCTGCCCCAAGCTCCAGACCACTCTTCCACTGAATGCATGAAAGGTTGTAAGCATGAAAGAGGACATACAGAGAGGTTAGAGAAAAGCCAGAGGCCCAAAGAGCCACAACAGGGAAAAAAACCCTCTAGTACCCTAGAGTGTAAAACCTCCCCAAAATCTAACAAGTACTGGGTTAGTCTGAAATTTCCAGAGAATGGAGTGCCATAAGCGAAAATAACGGAGGGGTCAGAAAGAAAAAAAGAATAGAAAGCATTATTGTTAGAAAATACAATGGAGAAAAACTCGACTGACCCAAAGGGAATAAAGGAAAATGAGCCATTGAGGGCATTCTGTCATTTGAATGAAGTAACCTGCGTAGAGTCACAAGGAGCATTACTGAGAAACACTGGCACAACCTTTGGCATAGGGGCAGCAGCTCCACCAGTGAGGCATACCATCCTCCTGGGGTGAACTTTTTTTTGTTTTTTTTAACAATGTAGTAAAAAGAAAAATTTGGGAAATGCTAGCTATACTTATTAGCGAGCCATGAAGTTGAGAAATATATGACAGACATTTAGAGAAATAAAGTAAGACTTTATAAAAGAGAAAAAAAAGGCACTGGTAATAACGGAGTTTCCTTTCCTGATACAAACAGAAGAGGAATGGAGAAACTGTGAAGAGAGCATATGACATGCTACATAATAGATGCAAGTTAGTACAAAGGAATAATCAGAGGAGAATACAAGGTCTAGAAATTTTGCTGCTAGACAAGAAAAAAATACCAGTTAGACTTAAAAGGTGTAATATCATCCTTAATAGGATATGTTAGTGACCTCCTCCTCCCTTACAGCTAGTCCCAGTCCTCTAAGCCACTGTTCTTCAACCACCGGTCCGTGGACCGGTGCCGGTCCACAGGGCCAGCACATGCATCCGCCCAAAACAGTGTTCTTCATCCACCGGTCCACAGTGCGACTGATGCGGCAATATCTTTGAGCCAGCTCCCTCTTCCTCACTGATTCAGTGCACAAAGCCATGGGCAGTGGCTTCTACATGCGTCCTGCGCATGAACTGGAAGCTTTCTTTCTGACGTTGCAACATCAGAGGGAAGGCTTCCAGATGAGGCACGGGACGCGCAAGTTGCCGCTGTCTACAGCTTTGTGCATTGCATCAGTGAGGAAGAGGGAGCCGGCCTGAAGATAACACCGGAGGTGGCATAAAATTGCCAGGCAGGAGCAGGCCAAAAGGTAAGGCATAGCATGGAGGGAGGGAGAGAACAAAGGTGAGGGGGGAATGATTTTATTTTTTTATTTAGTAATTGAATTATGTCAATTTTGAGAATTTACATCTGCTGTCAGTGTGCTTTGTGTAGTTTAATTTTGTGGTTAACCATTATGTGTTGTTAATAAGATTATATTGTGTATCTGTGAAAAATGAATGGAAAAAATAGTGTTACAATTAGTACTATTATGGGGGACGGGGTCTGGCCCACGACTTAGCCCAGCATTCTTGAACTGCCGGTCCACAGACCGATGCTGGTCCACAAAATAATTCTTTTATTTCTGCCGGTCCATAGGTGTAAAAAGGTTGAAGGACACTGCTCTAAGCTCATTAGAATAATGAAGGAATTGAAGTTTTCTTCATATATTCTTTAAGGGAAGTATGGAAACCTCAAGAAAGAATGGAGAACATCCTGCAGTCTATTTGACAGGGATAGCAACACTGATGGTAGAACGGTAGTTCAAATTTTGAAGAGTAGAAATCTTCAGTGTAGGTATGGCGATAGGGAGAGATATCTGCCAGCTGTGAAACTGAACATCTTTGACAGATTGTGAAGACGCGATGTAAGAATCTACTGGGGAGGTTCATCACAGACTAAAAGCTGAATGAGGTGTGTTTTAAGCGCAATAGAAGACTAATGAAAAGATCTGCGAATATCATAGAATAAAAAGTATCCAGATGTGGAACATAATGGAGAGTGTAATCTGTTGTAGCAGAACATAAGCAGTGCCTCTGCTGGGTCAGACCGGAGGTCCATCGCGCCCAGCAGTCTGCTCACGCGGCGGCCCATCAGGTCCAGGATCTGTATAATCCTCTATCTATACTCTTCTATCCCCTTTTCCTTCAGGAAATCATCTAATCCCTTCTTGAAACCCAATAGCGTACTCTGTCCTATCACACCATCTGGAAGCACATTCTAGGTGTCCACCACCCTTTGGTGAAGAAGAACTTCCTAGAATTGGTTCTGAATCTGTCCCCTTTTCATTTTTCCAAATCCCTCTCATTTTTGTAGTTTTCAAAAGTTTGAAGAATCTATCCCTCTCCACTTTCTCTATGCCCTTCATGATCTTGTAAGTCTCTATTACGTCCCCTCTAAGTCTCCGCTTTTCTAGGGAAAAGAGCCCCAGTTTCTCCAATCTTTCAGCATATGAAAGGTTTTCCATACCTTTTATCAAGCGCGTCGCTCTTTCCTGAACCCTCTCGAGCATCGCCATATCTTTCTTAAGGTACGGCGACCAATATTGGACACAGTACTCCAGATGCGAGTACACCATCGTCCGATACAACGGCAGGATAACGTCCTTCGTTTTGGTTGTAATACCTTTCTTGATAATACCTAGCATTCTGTTCGCCTACTTAGAGGCCACTGCGCACTGTTCCGATGGCTTCATTGTTTTGTCCACAAGTATCCTTAAGTCCTTCTCTAGGCTACTTTCACCCATTACCAGCCCTCCCATCGTATAGCTGTACATCGGGTTTCTGTTTCCTACATGTAAGACTTTACATTTCTCTACATTAAAGTTCATCTGCCATTTATTCACCCACTCTCCCAGTTTGTTCAGGTCTCTTTGTAAATCTTCACATTCCTCCTTAGTCCTAACCCCACTAAAAAGTTTGTGTCGTCTGTGAATTTTATAACTTCGCACTTCGTCCCTGTGTCTAGGTCATTAATAAATATATTGAACAGCAGTGGTCCCCTGCGGAACACCTCTCGTGGCCCTTCTCCAGTCCGAGTAGTAGCTCTTCACTCCTACCCGCCAATCAATTTTTGATCCTTCTATGTACGTCTCCTTCCACCCCATGGTACTCTAGTTTCCGTAGTAGGCTTTCACGGGTACCTTGTCGAAGGCTTTTTGTAAATCCAAGTATACGATGTCTATGGGGGCCCTTTCATCCATTTGTTTGTTAATTCTTTCGAAGAAGTGCAGTAAGTTCCTGAGGCACGATCTTCCCTTGCAGAAGCCATGTTGGCTTGTTTTCATCAGTTTGTTCCTTTCTAGATGCTCATTGATGCTGTCTTTTATCAGCGCTTCCGCCATCTTCCCCGGGACCAAAGTCAGACTTACCGGTCTGTAGTTCCCCAGGTCACCTCTCGATCCTTTTTTAAAGATGGGTGTAACATCTGCTATCTTCCAATCCTCTGGGATCACCCCTGTTTTTAGGGATAGATTACAAACCTGCTGTAGTAATTCCGCTACTTCTTCCTTTAGTTCTTTTAATACTCTAGGGTGGATTCCGTCCGGGCCTGGAGATTTGTCAGTTTTTAATCTATCTATCTGCTTGTGTACGTCTTCAAGGCTTACCTCCATAGATGTTAATTTTTCTGCTTGTTCTCCTTTGAAGATTTTTTCAGGCTCCGGCACGTTGGATGTGTCCTCTCTTATAAATACTGACGAAAAGAACCTGTTTAGTCTATCCGCCACTTCTTTTTCCTCCTTCACCACTCCCTTCCTATCCAGCAGTCCCACCTCCTCCCTTGCCGGCTGCTTCCCTTTAACTATCTGAAGAACGGTTTGAAATGTCATGCTTTCCTGGCTAGCCTCTTTTCATATTCTCTTTTTGCTCTTCTAATCACTCGGTGACATTCTTTTTGATGCTTCCTGTGCTCTTTCCAGTTCTCTCTGGTTTTGTCCTTTTTCCACCTCCAGAATTAATTTTTCTTATCTCCTATTGCTTTCTTCACTTCTTTAGTTATCCACGCTGAGTCTTTTGTTTGGTTCTTTTTGCATCCTTTTCAAAATCTGGGGATATACAGATTTTGCGCTTCGCTCACCAAGTCCTTAAATAAAGACCAGGCTTGCTCCACAGTCTGCAATTTCTTTGAGTTGTTTCTAAGTTTCTTTCTTACCATTACTCTCAATGCTTCGTAGTTTCCTTTCTTGAAGTTAAAAGTGGTCACTGTGGTTCTCTTCCCCTTTGATGTTCCTACTTCGACTTTGAACTGGATCATATTGTGATCGCAGTTTCCTAATGGTCCCACTACTTCCACTTCCTTTGCAGGTCCTCTTAGCCCATTGAGGATTAGGTCCAGAGTGGCATTCCTTCTCATCGGTTCTCTGACAAACTGCTCCATGAAGCAGTCCTGTATAGCCTCCAGGAATCCGTTTTCCCTAGCGCATTTTGAGTATCCAAGACTCCTGTCTATCCCGGGATAGTTGAAGTCTCCCATAACAATGGTGTTACCATTTTTGCATTCCCGCCTCATCTCAGCTTCCATTTCTTCATCGTTTACTTCGGTTTGCCCAGGTAGACGATAGTACAGACCCTTCTTTATCTTGGGCCCATTCCCTCCTGGTATTTTAACCCATAGTGATTCCAATTTGTCAGCTGTCGCTGCTGTGTCCACTCTGATCGACAACTGCGAAAGACAAATTAATCCACTGTAGAGGCTGTATACCCAGGTGGCATCCATTGTCAACAGAGATGGAGTCAATGATGAAGAAAAATGTTTCCAAAGAGGAGGAGATCAAAGTCTACACCTCGAGTGGAGCCCTCTGTTCAAAAACTTGCAAGAAATCAAGTTGTTATGATGGGTAGAATAGGACATCCATCTGTACACCATCCTTGGATGCACAAAGACAGAAAGAAAATAAAAAAACAAACAATGCGACAAAGATGGCATCAAGATTTATCCACAGTCCAGCCATCATGTCCTGGTGGTACAATGGCATAGACTCTGGAGCGGGAGGCTTTCAAGGGTAGATTTAACCAGAAAAGACTAATGTGACCATTGCAGTTTATCAAGACCAAGACAGGCTTGTATTCTGGTACGGTCAGAACGGTACTGAGGAAGACATGGAAATACCGGTACCAATCACTGAGTGTAAGATACATGAGCAGCAATTGTACTGAGGAAAACATACCAGTGGTACAGAATCTCGATGCAGGTAAATAACAGAGCAAGATGGATCGGTACCAAGCAGAGTCCAATTCTAAAGCTGTGTCGGTACCAAAGGTAAAGTAGAGGCATCGAGGTCAAAATTATTTTAAGCCGATGGTCAGTCATTCGCCATACGGTGGGAAATTGTACCGGTACTAAGGGCTATGAAGCAGGTACCCTAGGTGCTACAGGTGTTGAAGCCTGAAGCATTGAAAACCCCAGTGAGCCAGCACTTCAAAATTGACAACCTGCATTGATGATAGATGATGTCAATGATAGGCATGCATCAAGTAACTCAATGCTGAAAATGCCAATAACGCTGGTGATGAGATCGATCAACTGTCGATGCTCCCATGAACTAAAGGGAATCGATACCGCTCAGAAGACTGGAGAAGGGCAGGTGTGATTCCTCTCCACGAAAGTGGAAGTAAGGAAGAAGTAAGGAATTACAGGCCAGTAAGTCTGACTTCTGTGGTAAGCAAATTAATGGAAACGCTTTTAAAGCAGAGAATGGTGAAGTTTCTAGAATCCTGTGGATTACAAGAATGGAGGCAACATGGATTCATTAGAGGTAGGTCTTGCCAGACAAATCTGATCAATTTCTTTGACTTGGTGACCAGAGAATTGGATAGATGGGGTGCACTAGATGTGGTGTATTTAGATTTTAGCAAACCACTTCTGATACATGTTCTTTAAATTGCTCTCCCTTGCTGCACACGCTTGACAACTCATTGCTGCACAGCTCTAGAGCACTCTGCCTCACTCTCCACGTTGAATACCAATTTGTATTTTACTTTGTTCATATTGTTGTTTTATTAATGTTTTGTATCCCCTTCTAACCTTTTCTTTTCAGATCTTTCCAAGCCTCCCTTTGATCTGCTGCTGCGAAGAGCTGAACTCTCCTGCAAACCACTTCTGGTACATGTTCTTTAAATTGCTCTCCTTAATGCACTCCTTTGTGCACTCCTTAAGTGCGCAACCCTACTGAAAGCAAGCCCCTTCCTTTTTACCCTTATACCCCTTATTCTTGTGTTACACTTCAGCATGGATCATCCATCATCTCAGATCCTTGTAATTTAGGGTAATAGACCTCCAACAGTGGTAAGTTAACATCTCATTGTCCATCAAATTATACTGAAATTCCCAGGGCTACACTAAATTCATACTATATATAATAACTCTCTGTTGTACACTCAAATTATTGAAATAAGGACCATTGGTTAGTGTTCCACTCACCAGACCCGATCTCTGTGTTTTTTCTATACAGGAGTCCACGCCCTGACGCAGCCATATAGCGAAACGTCAGCTAGCTATACGTTGGCGAGAGCGGACCAGTCAGGACAGCAATATTTCCACTGAAACAACTCAGTTTTTTGGACTATCCCTGCCTAAGCTAAGTTTAAAGATTTTTTGACTACTAACTATTGGAGATTAATATATTAGACAGGAGGAGGAGGGAGGCCGATGAGGTTGTTTCCCTTTCCAGTGCAGCTGATAAGTTTACTGCTGGCAGCGCACAGGGATCTAAGGCCCCTCCTCTTCAAAAGCAAAATTAGATTAATATTGATTAGCGATCGGGTCTGGTGAGTTGAACACTGACCACTGGTCCTTATTTCAATAATTTGAGTGTACAACAGAGTTATTATATATAGTGTGTAGATTTTTCTCTCTGGTTCCTACATATCTAATATTGATCTACACTAAATTCATCCGAGCCTAGGAATATTACCTTAGGACTAATAAATGCCAGATCTATTAAAAGTAAGTTTCATATCATAAAGGTTGCCATCACTCAGAATTCTTCTTTGTATAATCAAAACCGGGCTCACTAAAGGAGATGAGGCATATCTTTGCTTGCACTTTTGTTTTTTCTTATATTTTCAACCATCGTTTAGGTAAAAAAGGAGGAGGATTAGCTGTAATCTATAGACACTTTGCTATCTAAAGAAGAACTCTCCCCTTCAGACTCTCCGATTGAATACTTACACTTCAAGGTTAACACTTCCCCCCAGACCGACATCTTGCTTCTCTACATTCCTCCTCCGGTAAGTTGTGGAATCTTTGATTGTTTGCAAGCTCTGATTTTTTACTTCACCTCTTCTTCCTCTAATACTATGCTACTCGGAGACTTCAACATCCACCTAGAAGACAAGGGGAATCCACTTACCTCTGAACTCCTACATCTAGTTGCAAATGTCAATTTCACCTCCTTGATTACAGACCTAACTCATATAGCAGGTCATACTTCAGATACGATTTTGGTCCCTAAACTTCAAACTTATAGCTTTTCAAAACCTTTGATTAATCCAGTTCCCTGGTCAGACCACTCATTGACTATTCTTAAATATTGCCTGAAACCCACAATAGCCAGCAATTCTTCAAAAAGTTTCATACCGAGATTTTAGTATGTTCAATCTTCCAGATATCACTTCATGTTTCTCATTAAAAATGGAAGATTTTAATCATTTATCACTAAAAAAACAAAAAGGAAGCATGAAACGTCACATCTAAAAACTTACTAGATAATCTTGCCCCACTTTGTGTTAAGACAATCAGCCCTAAAAGACTTAGGAATCCCTGGTTCACGGCCGAACTCGTGTTAATTAAAAAACAACTTAAAGCCTTAGAATGAAAACGGAGAAAAATGAAAACTACTGAAAATCTAAATAAATATAGAGAGCAGATGCACTACTATAATGCAAAATAAACCAAGCAAAAAAAAAAAACCTACTACTTTAAACCCATCTCTAAGGCCAAAGACTCCTCCACTCTTTTCTCTATTATAAAATCCATAACAGCCCCTAAAGTTAATGATGAATCATCCCCGGTCTCCAAACCTACGGGCACAAAATCTAGCAAATTATTTTGTTAAAAAGTCAACAAAATAAGACAGAATTTAAAAAAAAAACAAAAAAACTTCTTACAAGGCTCCACTCTCCCTGTGTCAAAATGTACCAACTTTAATATTCCATCCTTTTTTTTTTTTCCCAATTCTTTATTCATTTTCAAATTTACAATAAGTGTAATATATTCAAACAAATTAACAATAATTATATCACTTAACTAGTCTTTAAGCCCGTTACATTAACGGGTGCTAGAATACTGTTCACCCTCTATGTTGCCCCTTCCATTCACTGCCCTCTCTTCTCTTTCCATCTCTCTCTTTCTCTCCCATATGGCCTCTCTCCATCTCCTCCTTCCTTTTGCCTTGGTCTGGCATACCTTCCTCCTTCCCTCCAAGCCATTCTCTCCCCCTCTGCTCCCTTTCCTCATTTAACTACTTCATTGGTCAGCAGCAGCATTCACAATTCATTGCTGTTGCTGGCTTCAGGTCTTTCTCTCTGGCCGGTCCTGTCTTCATGAAAACAGGAATTAGGCAGGACCGGCCAGAGAGGAAGGCCTGAAGCCAGCAACAGCAGCGAATTGTAAACGCTGCTGCTGCCTGAAGCACCCGAGGCAGACGCTTCTCTCCCCTCCCAGCCCAACCCCCGCTGACTCTGCGACCCTCCCAGCAAGATGACTTTAATATCAAACCTTCCTCCAGCGTTGACAGCCGCAGCACGTTAAACAGGCTGCTTCGGCTTTCTTCTGCCGTTGAGTCTCTCTGTTGCGTCATTGATGACGTCATCAGTGATGCGGCAAAGGGACTCAACTGCAGGAGAAAGCCCGAAGCAGCCTGTTTAACGTGCAGCGACTGCCAACGCTGGAGGGATGTTTGTACCGGTGCAGAAGCGATATGTCTCTCCCCCTCCAGTACCTGTGCAGCACTTTGCTGTGGCGCATCCTCCCATGGGGGGGGGGGGTTTGCACAGTGGGAGCGGATGAGAGCGCCGATCTCCAGTTGGGTTTCTTTTTTTTGTTTGTTTTAAGTTGAAAGCCGGCGCTGCAGCTCCTCTCTCGATCCTGGTGCAGTTCGAGAGAGGAGCCGTTACCATTCACGGTGAGGAAGGCCGCCGCAGCTCTGTAATTTTTTTTTATTATTTGAAAGCCGCCGCGAGCAAGTGGTGACGTAAAACCCGCGCATGCGCAATCGTGTTTTCGCGATGGATCAGGGAACACGATTTTTTTAGTGCGCATGCGCGTCCTACCATTTTATTATATTAGATAATAATCAATGGTACAAATGATATGTTCTTAACTCCAACCCTTCCCAACCTTTCTTATCATATAATCAATACCTTATACAATATGTAACATAAATTTACCCTTCCATCCCCCCTCACAATCGAACTTGTAAATTTAAGTGGGAAAAAAATAAATAAATAAATAAAATGCCATCTAATCGGTACAATACTTTATAAATGGCTCCCACACATCCTGAAATTTCCTGAAAGAATCACTCTGTATTGCTATAAATCTCTCCATTTTATAAACCTGACATAAGGAATTCCACCAGAAATTATAATTTAATTTAATTCCATCCTTGCAAGATCATAAAAGATTGCTTCAGAATTTCAACACCAAGGGGATGAACTCGGATTCAATCCCCCCTTTTCTCCTAAAGTGTCATTACTCTTTCTTCCGCCCATTTATCCAAACTTTGATTAAAATTAGTCTAAAAGTCTTTGGTTCCATTCCTCAGGAATGGAAAGAATTACTAATCCGCCCCATCATTAAGAATCATGGTGAGTCGGCTGCAAATGAAGCTAACTACCGTCCAATACTAACATTCCCTTTCTTGCTAAGCTAACAGAGAAGGTAGTTTTTAACCAAATAACTAACTTAATTAAAAAAACACACGTTCTACACCCCAACCAGACTGGTTTTCGGATCAATCACTTACATAAGAACATAAGAAACGCCTTCACCGAATCAGACCACTGGTCCATCCAGTCCGGTGACCCGCACACACGGAGGCCAAGCCAGATGTTCCCCGATGAAGACCTGTTTATCCGTATCCATCAATGTGATTTGCAAGAAGGTGTGCATCCAACTTGCCCTTAAAACCCAGAATGGTTGTTTCTGTCACAACCTCCTCCGGGAGAGCATTCCAAGTGTCCACCACACGCTGCGTGAAACAGAACTTCCTGGTATTTGTCCTGAGCCTGTCGCCTCTCAACTTCAGTCCATGGCCTCTTGTCTGATTCACATTTGACAACTTGAATAAAGATGCTTCTCACTCTATTTTGTCGAATCCTTTTATTATTTTATAAATCTCTATCATATCCCCTCGCAGTCTTCTCTTCTCAAGGGTGAATAAGCCCAGTTTAATGAGGCATTCTTTGTAGCTCAAATTTTCCATACCTTCTACTAGCTTCGTACTCGCCTCTGCACTCTTTGCTAGGCTTAGCCACCACCATTCAATATTTCCTAGACCATCACAAGTCTGTTCTGATCGCTCTAGATTTATCCTCGACCTGTGATACGATTGACCATCATTAGTAGATTAGCTTCTATTGGTATCTCTGATCAGGTATTATGTTGGTTCCATTCATACTCCTCAGATTGTTTTGCAAAAGTCACATTTAACAATTCCACCTCAAGCTTCCATGCTTGTGTTTTTACGCTGTTGCTTACTATGTTTATTATACATTCTTGTTATCTTCGCAGAGATGTGCATTCTTGTTGCTCCAATAAAAACATTTTTCAAAATAATAAAATTAAAAATAGCATTACTAATTTTCAAAATTCGACTTACAAAGTCTCTGATATTTCTCGACCGCTTTCTCATACCTTATACGTCGAGAACACTAAGATCGACAGAACATCATCTGCTTACCGTTCTTTCTCTGAAAATTATTGGCACAAGGTGGTCAACAATTTTCTCTGTGACAGGACTGCAGCTGTGGAACGCCCTACCGGGATATCTACATAATGAAACATTGGATAGATTCAAAGGCTCCCTAAAATGTTTTTTAAAATAGGGTTGCCTTTGAGACTTAATTTCGTTGAACAAGAGCATATTTCCACTCAAATCATTTTTAGCCTCAAAGATCAAGTCCCTTTTTAGAGGCTCTTTAACTTCTTTTTTTTCCTCTTTTATCATTATTAGTCTCCCAAACCTGCCCCGTTGTGCTTATCCTTATTTGTTCTCTCTTTACTATAACATTTGTAGTTCCTCCCCTCCTCCTTTTGTATCAGTCCTGTTATTTATGTTTGTTCAAATTTTGTCCATGTATATTATTGTTCCCCTGATTTTATAGATTTGTAATAAACTTTGAAATTATGACAATGCGCGTATATCAAATTTTAAATAAAACTTGAAACTTCTAAAGGAGTGGAACGGAGAAAAGCTACTGAAGCTACCATAGCTCAAACTTTATGGGCTGTTACCCGACTCTCCAGTTGCAGCCCAGCCTGAGCATAACAGAATGAGATGCATGCAGCTAACCAGTTGGAAATATTCTCTTGGAAACAGGATGCCCCAACTTGTTAGGATCAAAATTGACAAAAAGCTGGGGAGATGATCTATGTGATTTAGTCATTTACAAATAGTAAGTTAAGGCTCATTTGTAGTCCAGAGTATGAAGAGTTGAGCCACCAGTCCAGGATGAGAATGAGGCTTTGGAAAAAATACTGGAAGCACAATCAACTGATTGAGATGAGATTCAGTAAAAACCTTTGGTAAGAACTTTGGATAAGTGCGAAGTACAACCTTGTCATGGTGGAACACTGTGAATGGTGGATCCACCACCAAAGCTTGAAGTTCACTCACCCTTCTGGCAGAAGTGAGAGAAATGAGGAAGATGACTTTCCATGCAAGGTATTTAAGATGAGCCATAGACATTGGTTCAAATGGAGGCTTCATCAATTTAGCAATAACCACATTGAGACCCCATACCACTGGAGGTGGTTTGACATTGAAAAGCCCTTTCATGAATCTGGAAATGAGAGGATGGGCAGTGAGATGTTTACCGTCCACTGACTGATGAAAGGCTGTAATTGCACTGAGATGAACTCTAATAGATGTAGATTTGAATCCAGAGTCAGACAAATGAAGAAGATAATCCAAGATTCGAGAAACCGAGATGGAGTTCGGTTGTTCATGATGAAGACGACACCACGAAGAAAACTTTGTCCGCTTTTGATGTGATAATATTGTTGAATGGACTGTTTTCTGGAAGCTTCTAAGATTAGTCGAAAAGGCGGAGAGAGGTGAAGATCAGCAGAAGTCAGCCCGAGAGGTACCAAGCGGCAGCGGTGAAAAGGGCAAATAAATGCTAGGAATGATTAAGAAGAGGATCACAAACAGATCAGAGAAGGTTATCATGCCGCTGAACCGGGCCATGGTATGCCTTCACCTGGAATACTGTGTCCAAAACTGGTTGCCATACATGAAAAAGGACTCAAAAGGGTCCAGAGAAGAGTGACAAAAATGGTTAAGGGACTGGAGGAGATGCCGTTCAATGAGAGACTAGAGAAACTGGGCCTCTTCTCCCTCCCCTGCTTGAGCTTGACAAGTGTTCTGAGAACAAGAGGAAAAGGTGGAAACGCATAAAGGAATTTGTTTGTCCAATCTAGGAGTAAAGCGTCCGCTTCTAGGCAATGAGATGAGTAGAGCCGGGAGCAAAAGCGGGGTAGCTTGTGATTGTGGGGAGACGCAAAAAGATAAACTTGAGGTGTTCCCCAATGGGAGAAAATGGAATGGAGAGATGCTGAATTCAGAGTCCATTCGTGTGGTTGAAGAATGTGACTGAGCTTGTCTACAAGAGAATTCTTTTCCCCTTGAATGTAAACAGCTTTGAGAAAGATGTGAGGAATTGCCCAATTCCAAATCTTTTGAGCCTCCTGACAGAGAAAGAGAGACCATGTTCCTCCCTGCTTGTTTACATAGTACATTGCTACTTGATTGTCTGTCCGGACAAGAAGAACTTGAACTTGTATGAGATGCTGAAAAGCTTTGAGAGTATTGAAAATTGCTCTGAGTTACAATAGATTTATATGATGGTGCCGATCTATGGAGGTCCAGAGACCTTGAGTGCACAGGCCATCCAGATGAGCCCAAGCACAAGTTGATGAATCTGTAGTGAGAACTTTCTGATGGGGAGGCAGACTATTAGCCACCAGAGCAGCAAAACTAGACCTCTCCAATCTGCTGACTATAACGCCCAACTACAAAACATTTAGGAAAGAACTTAAAACGTTTCTATTAAAGAAATTTATAAAATGATCTAACTAAACCTAATCGACCCTCCACAGATCCCGACGCATACTACATCTATTAACCATGTATTCTCCCTGGAAATGCCCAGGCCAACTCTTGTTGTAAACCACTTAGAACTGAAAGGTATTGGCGGGATAGAAGACACCAATGTAATGTGCATTAGGATCCCCCAGATCACGGTCAGGCAGAGCAAGCACAATGGCAGGGTGAACTGAAGACATTTCCAAAGGAGCAATGCCACTGAGAGATGCCATGGAGATGGATTGGGACTGCGCAGGGAGAGAACACCGGTTCTGAGATGCAGACCACAAAATTTCAAAAATTCAGAAAATTATCCAGCTCCTGGGGCACAGTCACTCTAAGGTGACTAAAATTTGCGTTTCCTAAGCTGCGAAAGATTAGCAGCCTGGCGGTTGGAATTGCTTTTTCCATTGCAAATGCAAGCAGTGTCTCACTTCCGGTTCACCACTCAATTGTTTCCCACGTACATACCTTTATAGGACCCCCAGGGACTCCTGAAGAAGACTTTTTGTCGAAACGCGGACCGTATTGGGTCCTGTATCCCTAGCGGACTAGGTCCTTTAAGGCTTTTATGTGGATGATTTACTTTTATGTGGATGGAATTATTTTATGTGGATGATTTTAGTGTACCTTTGGAACTTTGATACTTTCAAATAAAGTCCATTTAGGAACATCGTCACTCCACAGAGTTTTTTTTGGGTTTTTTTTGGTTTTCTTTTTTTTTTGGATGGAATTACCAGCCTTGTCAAGCCCAGAAAGTCATGAAGGCCACCGTGCCGGGCTAGATGAGCATTTGGTAAACTACTTCAGAAGGGGAGGGGCTAAGCTGGATGCTGCTGCTCCCCCACCCCCCTATCTGTGCCATGTGGACCAACAAATGTGCACTGGGACGGGCGGAGGTACGATGACACAACCAGCTTTCTGTGAGACCTCGCTGAGCCTCCTAAGGGTGCCTAACAGCCTGTGTTCGACTTCTGATTAACAGGAAGTGAGACCACCTTAGTGACAGCCCTGAGCTCCATAGAAACTATGCATGCTGGCTACCAGGTACCCAGAGGGATTGGCCTGTCAGCTACAGACCAAAATCTGTAAATTCTCAAGAAGGCAGAGCTTCAAATTGCTCCAAGCACCAATTTACCTGAAAAGGGGACAAAATTACATCAAATTAAACTAATATAATGGGGAGAGCAGAAGGAAAAATTATGTTCTTACCTGTTAATTTTCTTTCCTTTAGATGCAGCAGATGAATCCAGAGACCAGTGGGATAGCAGACATCTACCAGCAGGTGGAGATAGAGAAACTGATTAACAGGTGGTCCTATTGGTTGGCATGCCTCCTGTATCTTCAGTATCGCTCCCAGGGCTGTGGAGTCGGAGTCGAGGAGTCGGAGTCAATTTTGGGTACTGGAGTCGGAGTCGGAGTCAGAAGTACAAAAAACTGAGGAGTCGGAGTCGAAACATTTATCTACCGACTCCATTTTTGAACTTGGCATACCAATCACGAGCGATTCTTTCAGCTATAGCACCCACTATATACACAGCACAAATGTTGCGAGCAGCTTCTGTGGCCTTAGAACCTTGATTAAAAGCAAAAAGAAGGTGGTGTCGAAAATGCTCATTTCTCTCAACTTGACATTCCATTCGATCTGAAAATTAACCAGTGCTGTGGAGTCGGAGGAAATTTTGGGTACCTGGAGTTGGAGTCTGAAGTACAAAAAACTGAGGAGTCAGAGTCGGAACATTTATCTACCGACTCCACAGCCCTGATCGCTCCTTGCCCAAGCATTCGGAACTAGGAATTATTGAGCATGTAAAAAACTTCTTTCCATTAACAAACTGCAAAGGAGGCGACTTCCTCAGACTCTTATCGCCCTATTTCCCTTTTGAACGTAGACATTAAAATCTTGGCTAAACTCCTAGCGGATAGATTAGCTAATATTCTTCCAAGACTTATTGGTCAGGAGCAGGTGGGCTTTGTGAAGGGCCGCCAGGTGGCCCAAAATGTTCGTAGGGCCCTTTTGTCGCTGGCGCACGCTCAGACCAAAGAAATGCCCATGATACTTCTTAGCTTAGATGCGGTGAAAGCCTTTGATCAAGTAGATTGGGTAGCGTTCTCGGAGATCCTGCCTGTACCCAGGGCTGATGAGAAAAGGCAGATGGAGCTGCAAGCAGTCAACGCGTGGATGAGGCGCTGGTGTGAGGAAGAAGGATTCCACTTTGTATGCAACTGGACGATGTTCTGGGGGTAGACCAAGCTATACAGGAAGGATGGACTCCATCTCAGCAGAGATGGAACAAGGCTACTTGCAAGCAACATCAAGAGAGAAATTGAGAAGTTTTTAAACTAGGAAAAAGGGGAAAGCCGACAGTCGACCAAGAGAGAGAGTCGATGATTCGGGAACCGGTATACCCAGAGGATACCGTGCAGGAAGATAGTCGGGATGATTCACCGGATCTCAGGCAAGACAGATCTAAAGAGACGCAAGGGTATAGGAAATGCAATAAAGGAACAGGCCACAAACTCAAGTGTATGTACACGAACGCAAGGAGCCTAAGAAACAAGATGGGTGAATTAGAAGCTGTGGCACAAAATGGTAATATTGACATCATCGGCATCACGGAAACATGGTGGACTGAAGAAAACGTCTGGGACACTGTGCTACCAGGATACAAACTATACCGCAGAGACAGAGTGGGACAAAAAGGTGGGGGTGTTGCCCTATATGTCAAAGAAGGAATCAAATCTACTGGAGAGAACACGCCTGAAATGACGAGTAAGTTAGAGTCTCTATGGGTCAAAATTCCGGGAGCCAATGGATTGGAAATGAAGATCGGCATCTACTATCGACCCCCAGGGCAGTCCGAAGAAATTGATGGAGAAATGATAGATGAGATCAAACGCAACTGCAGGGGAGGCAATGCAGTTATCATGGGGGATTTCAACTATCCGGGAATAGACTGGAACCTAGGTACCTCCGGCTATGGTAGGGAGACCAAGTTCCTGGATGCTGTAGGCGATTGTTTCCTGGAACAACTTGTCAAGGAAAATACAAGAGGAAATGCAATTCTGGACTTGATTCTAAATGGACTACGAGGACAGGCGCAAGATGTAGAAGTAGAGGGGATTCTGGGAACCAGTGATCACAATATGATCCACTTCAACATAGATGCAGGGACAAGACATCGATCCAGAACAACTGCCACGGCACTTAACTTTCGAAAAGGGAACTACGAAGGATGAGACTCATGGTGGGGAAGAAGATCAAGAAGAGGATAAGTGCTGTTAAAACGCTAGAGCAGGCATGGTCCCTTTTTAAAGGCACAATCACCGAGGCACAAAATCAATATATACCGCGTATCAATAAGGGATCCAAGAGCAAAAAGAACAAAGAACCGGCGTGGCTCACTGTTGTGGTGAAGGAAGCGATCAGAGAAAAGAAGACTTAATTTAATGAATGGAAAAGGTCAAAAACGGACTAAAACTGGAAAAAGCACAAACAGCATCAACGCAAGTGCCATAAAGCGGTAAAAGGGGCCAAAAAAGACTACGAGGAAAAAATAGCCAAGGAGGCAAAAAACTTCAAGCCATTCTTTCGATATATTAAGGGGAAACGACCCGTAAAGGAAGCGGTGGGACCGTTGGATGATAATGGAATAAACGGAGTGCTAAAGGAGGACAAAGCCATTGCTGATAAACTGAACACATTTTTTGCGTCTGTGTTTACCAAAGAAGATATACACAACATACCGGAACCCAACAGACTATATGCTGGAGCTGAAGACGGGAAACTGACAAGGATGACGGTCAGTCTAGAATAAGTATGCAGGCAGATTGATAGGCTTAAGAGCGACAAATCTCCGGGACCGGATGGCATCCATCCTAGTGTCATTAAGGAACTGAAAGGGACAATAGCTGAACTACTTCAACTAATAGCCAACCTGTTGATCAAATCGGGAAAGATTCCGGAAGACTGGAAGGTGGCGAATGTTACGCCAATCTTCAAAAAAGGTTCAAGGGGAGATCCGGGAAACTACAGACCGGTAAGTCTGACCTCGGTACCGGGAAAGATGATAGAGGCGCTGATAAAAGACCGCATCATTGATCACCTAGACGGACACAATCTGATGAAGACCAGTCAGCACTGCTTCAGCAAAGGACGATCTTGCTTGACGAACCTGCTGCACTTCTTCGAGGGAGTCAATAAGGAGATAGACAAGGGTGACCCAGTCGACATTATATATCTGGATTTTCAGAAGGCGTTCGACAAGGTTCCGCATGAACGACTTCTTCGGAAAATTAAGAGCCATGGAATAGAGGGTGAACTACTCACGTGGATTAGAAACTGGCTAACGGATAGGAAACAGAGAGTGGGGGTAAATGGACAATACTCGGACTGGAAGAACATCACCAGTGGGGTGCCGCAGGGCTCTGTGCTTAGACCTGTACTCTTCAACATCTTTACAATTGATCTGGACCCGTGCTCTTCAACATATTCATAAATGATCTGGAAATAGGTACGATGAGTGAGGTGATTAAATTTGCGGATGATACGAAGTTATTCAGAGTAGTGAAGACGCAGGGGGACTGTGAAGATCTGCAACATGACATAACCATGCTCGAGAAATGGGCAACAACATGGCAAATGAGGTTCAACATGGATAAGTGTAAAGTAATGCATGTTGGTATCAAAAATCCCATGCACAAATACAGGATGTCCGGGGCGGTACTTGGGGAGACCCCCCAGGAAAGGGACTTGGGAGTACTGATTGACAAGTCGATGAAGCCATCTGCACAATGTGCGGTGGCAGCGAAAAGGGCGAACAGAATGCTAGGAATGATTAAGAAGGGAATCACGAATAGATCGGAGAAGGTAATCATGCCGCTGTACCGGGCCATGGTACGCCCTCACCTGGAATACTGCGTCCAGCACTGGTCGCCGTACATGAAGAAGGACATGGCACTACTCGAAAGGGTCCAGAGAAGAGCAACTAAAATGGTTAAGGGGTTGGAGGAGCTGCCGTACAATGAGAGATTAGAGAAGCTGGGCCTATTCTCCCTTGAAAAGAGGAGATTTGAGAGGGGACATGATCGAAACATTCAAGATAATGAAGGGATTAGATTCAGTAGATAAAGACAGATTGTTCACCCTCTCCAAGGTAGAGAGGACGAGAGGGCACTCTCTAAAGTTAAAAGGAGATAGATTCCGTACAAACGTAAGGAAGTTCTTCTTCACCCAGAGAGTGGTGGAGAGCTGGAATGCTCTTCCAGAGGCTGTTATAGGGGAAAACACCCTCCAGGGATTCAAGACAAGGTTGGACAAGTTCTTGCTGAACCAGAACGAACGCAGGTAGGGCTGGTCTCGGTTAGGGCACAGGTCTTTGACCTGGGGGCCGCCGCGTGAGCGGACTGCTGGGCGCGATGGACCGCTGGTCTGACCCAGCTGCGGCAATTCTTATGTTCTTCTTTATTTGGGGTGCTGGACTATATGGGGATGACGGGGTGGTATGCACAGGCAATACCAACGTTGTATGCGTCCCCAGGGCTTGTTTACTAGTCAATGATGTTATCATTGAGGCCTTCCCCATCGAACGGAGAACCAGACAGGGCTGCCCCTTATCGCCCCTTCTCTTTTTGTTATACTTAAAATCATTCTTACGAACGGTTCTCAGAGACCCTGGGATATAATGATAGCCTTTCCAGATCTTGCAATAAAAGTCTTGGCTTTTGCGGACAATTTACTTTTTACTCTAGCACACCCACGTACCTCTATCACTTATCTTCTACAATCACTTGAGGAATTTCATTTTTACTCGGGTTTCTCCCTAAATTTCCAAAAATCCACAGCTTTGGCGATCCCGTCTTCCCTGCAGGAAACCTGGGCTGGTGATTTTCCATTCACATGGGCGACAACATCGATGTGGATACCACGTGATCTCACTACTTTATATAAGCGTAACATAGCTCCATTATTGGATGACACTTTGAGGCATCTTCAGTTCTGGGCCACATTCCCACTGTCAGTAGCGGGACGCGTGGCTTTGTTTAACATGGTATTCTCAAAATGGTTTTATAGGTTCCATGTACTTCCTCTTTTATTATCTCATACTCACATCCTCCAACTTACTAGAGGGCTTCAATGCTATATATGGGGAGGCAAACAACCCCGCATGACTCACTCTAGGATGTGCCTTCCATGGGATAGGGGTGGCTATGGATTATCGAATATATTATGGTATGCTCTGGCTTAGACTGGTTTAGAGAAACCTCTTATTTTACTGCCACTCGATTAGAATTGTCTTTGTTAGCTCCTTATCATATTAGTTGTTTTTTACACTCTTCTGCTGCAGTTTTTCATTCCCTGGTGGTACATTATCCTGTTTTCACCCTGGCAAGGAGGGCGTGGTGCTGGGTGTGCAAATGTGCTAAGATATCATCTGTATATTCTTCATACTTACCGATTCAAGGCAATTGTGACTTTTTACCGGGCCTTCAAAATGAGACTTTCAGACGCTGGTCCACTCAGGGACTACAGTACATATTTCAGCTATTCAATGAAGCGGGTCGTCTGGCTTCTTTTGCTTCCTTACAAAACACATTCGACTTGCCAGCTATGAATATTTTTGCTTACTACCAAGTTCGACACTATGTTCACTCCTTACCAGCATGCCATTTGGTGGGGGATTGCCGAGAGACCCTCTCTGAACTTTTTAGTCTCTCCGCACAACTGATCCCATTGCGATTTCATCGTGGGCTTATGGGACGCTCAACCAGGCCCTAATTTAGACATTGTAGCAGCTTTGTGGGCAGAGAATTTGCAGTGTTCCTTGACGGCACTGCAAGTACAAACAGTGCTCAAAAACATGAGACGGATATCTGCTAACGTACTACATTGGGAACTCCAACTAAAGTTCATATTACGTGTTTTTATATCTCCCATGCGAGCCTATCTGATGGGTATCACTCCAGTTCATACTTTCCCTAAATGTAGTGGTGCCACTGCCTCTTTGGGGCACATGTTCTGGTCTTGTGCACATATTTTTCAGTTCTGGCTACGCTTGGATAACTATACTACATCCCTGTGGGGCCGGCAATGGACACCAGCCCCGAGAGCACTCTTTGGACATTATATTATCACAACACCGAAACCTAAAGGAACATCAGCTTTTATTGCCAGGGTGATGCTTCCTGGTAAGAAAGTTATTTTGACTAACTGGTTGTCAGATGAACCACCCACTTATGCCCAATGGAGATCGCTGATGATTGTACAAGCTTCCCTAGAGCGTGGGCAAATTGGTGTATACCGGGGAGTCCCTCTGGGTTAACCTGGCACGAGGTAGTAAAAAATGCCTGTATCTTGGTGTGGTATACAGACCTCCAAGACAACCGGAAAACATGGACGCAGAATTAATTGAAGACATAGAGAATATAACTCTACGGGGTGACACTGTGCTGCTAGGGGACTTCAACATGCCTGACGCAGACTGGAACACATTTTCAGCAGCAACCAGCAGCAGCAGGAGGCTTCTGAACTCCATAAAAGGAGTACATCTCAGACAGATGGTAACGGAGCCCACTAGGGCCCAGACGATCCTAGACCTGGTACTCACAAACGGGGAAAGCATCTCAGAGGTCTCGGTAGGAGATACGCTAGCCTCCAGCGACCATAACATGGTATGGTTCAACATTGGGAAAGGATCCCCTAAATCAATTACAAAAACAAAGGTGCTCAACTTTCGGGGCGCCGACTTCGCACGTATGGGAGATCACGTTCATCAGACGTTACAGGACCAAGCAGAGACCGGCAATGTGGAAACTATGTGGTCGTACCTGAAATCATCCATACACGAAGCAACTAATCGCTACATAAAATCAGTAGATAAACGGCAAAGAAACAACAAACCCCAATGGTTCACTGAAGAGATCTCACTCCTCATTAAGGAGAAGAAAAAAGCATTTCTTTCCTACAAACGCACCCAGAGAGGAGAAACTAAAGTAGAATATAAGACCAGATCGGCAGTGGTCAAAACAGCAGTTAGGGAGGCCAAACGTTGAGTGGAAGAAACTCTGGCAAAAAACATTAAAAAAGGGGACAAATCCTTTTTTAGGTATATCAGCGATAGGAAAAGGAACACAGACGGTATAGTACGCCTTAGACAACCGGACGGAAACTACGCGGTGGCGGATTCAGAAAAAGCAGAACTACTAAATGAATATTTCTGCTCAGTCTTCACCTGCGAAGCACCGGGACACGGACCACAGTTGATGATAATACAAGACGTGGATGACCCGTTTCAGAACTTTGAGTTCACTCCTGGGGACGTCTACAACGAACTGGCAAGGCTAAAGGTAAACAAGGCCATGGGACCGGACAATTTACACCCAAGAGTGCTCAGAGAATTGAGAGATGTCCTGGCAGAACCGTTGGCGGTGCTCTTCAATCTCTCACTAAGTACGGGGAAAGTTCCGTTGGACTGGAAAACAGCCAACGTCGTTCCTCTACATAAAAGGGTTGCAAGGCTGAGGCTGCGAACTATAGACCGGTAAGCCTCACCTCAATAGTGTGCAAACTCATGGAAACACTAATTAAGTATAAATTAGATACGATCCTGAACGAGGGAAATCTCCGGGATCCCAGCCAACATGGATTCACCAAGGGTAGGTCATGCCAGTCCAATCTAATAAGCTTCTTTGACTGGGTAACAAGAAGACTAGACTCAGGAGAGTCCCTGGACGTCGTGTACCTGGACTTCAGCAAAGCGTTTGACAGCGTCCCACACCGCAGGCTGCTGAACAAGATGAAATCTATGGGATTAGGAGAGACTAACTGCATGGGTTAAAGATTGGCTTAGTGGCAGACTTCAGAGGGTGGTGGTCAACGGTACCCTTTCTAAAATGTCAGAGGTGACCAGCGGAGTGCCACAGGGTTCGGTCCTGGGCCCACTCCTCTTCAACATATTCATTAGGGATCTGACTCAAGGGCTCCAAGGCAAGGTAACCTTATTCGCTGATGACGCCAAACTATGCAATGTAGTAAACGGCTATAATCTTCAGGATGCTATGGAGCAAGACCTGCGCACTTTAGAAAGTTGGTCCTTGATCTGGCAGCTGGGCTTCAATGCCAAGAAATGTAAGGTCATGCATCTCGGCAACGGAAATCCTTGCAGAACTTACACCCTGAATGGAGAAACTTTAGCCAGGACTACGGCAGAACGAGACTTAGGAGTAATCATCAGTGCTGACATGAAAGCATCCACTCAAGTGGAGAAGGCTTCATCTAAAGCACGGCAAATGATAGGCTGTATCAAGAGAAGCTTCGTCAACAGGAAACCTGAAGTCATGATGCCACTGTACAGAGCCATGGTGAGACCGCATCTGGAATACTGTGTTCAATTCTGGAGGCCACATTACCGTAAGGATGTGCTCAGAGTTGAATCGGTTCAGCGGATGGCCACCAGGATGGTCTCGGGGCTAAAGGGTCTCCCGTACGAAGAAAGACTGAGCAAATTGCAGCTCTACACTCTCGAGGAGCGTAGGGAGAGGGGAGACATGATTGAGACATTTAAGTACATCACGGGACGGGTAGAGGTGGAAGATGATATCTTTCTTCTCAGGGGACCCTCGACCACAAGAGGACATCCGCTCAAGCTCAGGGGAGGGAAGTTCCGTGGAGACACCAGGAAATACTTCTTCACGGAGAGAGTGATTGAGCATTGGAACGAGCTTCCAGTGCAGGTGGTCGAGGCGCGCAGCATCTCAGACTTCAAGAACAAATGGGATACCTATGTGGGATCCCTACGAGGTCATGCCAAGGGATAGGGTCACTAGGACTGAATGAGCGGGTCAGTAGAGTGACAGTATAATTACAATTATTCTTTAGGGGGTCAGTAGATTTAAGAGGGTGGGTAAATAGTGTGGGCAGACTTGATGGGCTATGGCCCTTATCTGCCGTCATCTTTCTATATTTCTATGACCTGGATTCCAATCTAGGACGTCGTTTTTGCTCTATTTGGGAACACTTTTGGATGGACCTTACTCCTCATGCCCGTGGTAGACTTTTGAACTTATGATTTTCTCGTCTCGCTTTTTGGTGCTCATGACATGCAAATAATGTGTGGGTTTGTGGGACTGGGGGGAGGTCGGGGGTACAGGTGTATTTTGTGCACAATTAAAAGAATTCAGTTAATAGCTTCCGTTCTGTTTGCTGGCACAAAATTGAAAACTAATAAATATATTTAAACATTACAAACTGCAAAGGCTAAAATCCAGAATACAACTACCAACAATAACAAAACTTAAACTTGTAATAGAGAAACTGACAGACCATATTCAGAAGGGTGGGGCTTTGGATTCATCTGCTGCGTCTAAAGGAAAGAAAATTAACAGGTAAGAACATAATTTTTCCTTCCTTAGCAACAGCAGCAGATGAATCCAGAGACCAGTGGGATGTAGCAAAGCAATCCTCAATCTGGGTGGGAAGCAAAGGAAGCCTCCGCAATGACCGAAGCCCCAAATCCAGTCTCCGCACGTGCTGCCACATCCAACCAGTAATGCTTAGAAAAGGTATTCTTAGAAGAACAAGTAGCCACATGACAAATCTCCTCCAAGGAAAGACCCCTGGATTCGGCCTAAGAGGTAGCCATTGCTCTGGTTGAATGGGCATGAAGCTCTTCTGGCAACCGCTTCCCTGCCAGCAAGTAAGCAGAAAAAATGGTCTCTTTGACCCAACGAGCGATGAAAGCTTTGGACACTGCCATACCTTTGTTGCGTCCCGCGAATAACACAAAGAGGTAGTCCGAATGACAAAAATCATTAGTCACCTGTAAATAATGTAGAATAATTCTACGCACATCTAGGAAACGCAAAGAAGAGAATCACTCCCCCCAGTCCTCCTTCCAAAAAGCAGGAAGGAAGAGATACTGGTTCACATGAAAGGAAGATACCACCTTAGGAAGAAACAACGGTACCATCTGAACAAACACCCCTGAATCTGAAATGCGCAAAAAAGGGTTCATAGTCGTGCACGAGACACCAGCGCGCCGACAATCGAGTGCTGACAATTCAGCGCAAGAAAGAAGCGCGCCGTGGGAAAACTTGAGTTTTAAAGAGCTCCGAAAGCGGGGTGAGTGGGGACCCCTCCCGCACACTTTACTGTATAGTGTTCGCGCTGCTGTTGGGGGGGGGGGGGAAGTGCATGTTGGAACCCTCCATTATAGAGAAAATGGAACTTTTTCTGATTTTTTTCAGGAAAAGTTCCGTTTTCTCCATAATGTAGGGAGTTGCACACCCCACACCCCCCCCAACGGCAGCGCAAACACTATGCAGTAAAGTGTGGAGGGGTTCCTCCCACCCCCCATCGGAGCTCTTTCAAACTAAGTTTTCCCGTGGCGCGCTTCTTTCTTGCACCGAATTGTCAGCGCTCGATTGTCGGCGTGCTGGTGTCTGGCTGAAGCCATTGCCATTAGAAACACCGTTTTCAACGTTACATCCTTTAGAGTTGCTTTGGATAACGGTTCAAACGGGGATTTCTGTAAACCCCCAAGGACAATTTTAAGACTCCACTCTGGACAGGTCTTCTTAACAGGTGGCCGAATATGGTGTACACCTTTCAGGAATCGAACTACATCAGGCTGAGATGCCAGAGTAGAATGAGATACCTGGCCTCTGTAACAAGCAATGGCCGCCACCTGAACCTTAAATGAATTATAGGCCAACCCTTTGGCTACGCCATCCTGCAAAAAGGAAAGAATATTAGACAGAGAAGCCTGGAAGGGCGAAAGACCCCGAGTAGCATTCCAAGAATTGAAAACCAGCCAGACTCTAGCATACGAGGCAGAGGTAGATCTCTTTTTGGCTCGAAGAGTGGAAATAACCTGCTCTGAATATCCCCTATGTCTCAGCCACGCCCTTAAGAGCCAGGCCGTAAGATCAAAGTGGGATGGATTTTCCATGCAAATTGGACCCTGAGTTAATAAGTCCTGAGTCACCAGAAATGTCAACCCGACACATCATGTCCGCATACCATGGATGACACGGCCAATCCGGAGCTACCAGGATCACTGTGCCCGGAAAGCGAGTTATGTGATGTAACACCCGACCTATCATCGGCCAAGGAGGAAACACATAAAGTAGACAACTCGGAGGACATGCAAGACCCAATGCGTCTATCCCCTCAGACGCCTGCTCCCTGCGTCTGCTGAAGAACCGAGGAATCTTCGCATTTTGAGATGAGGCCATGAGATCTATCTCTGAAGACCCCACCTCTGAACTAGCAGGTCGAATGCCTGAGTGGAGAGTTCCCATTCCATGGGATCTAGAAGATTTCTGTGAGTAAGTCTGTCTGAACATTTGCCTTTCCCGCAATGTGTGCCGCCGAGAGAAGAGGAAGATGAACTTCCGCCCATCAAAGCAGTACCACTGTCTCGCTGGCTAATTGAGGACTTCGTGTACCTCCTTGTCGGTTGATATAAGCCACCGCCGTGACACTGTCCGAAAAGACCCTTGTCGGTCGGTCCTGAATCATGGACTGAAACGCTTGAAGTACTAGCCTGATCGCTCTCAACTCTAACATATTGATCGACCACTGAGCCTCCTCCTGAGACCAGACTCCCTGCGCTGAAGATTGAAGGCACTGAGTTCCCCATCCCAGCAGACAGGCATCTGTCGTGACTATGATCTAGTCCGGTGTTGCAAGTGGCATTCCTTTGAACAGATTGATCTCGCTGAGCCACCAACGCATTCCGAGCGACACTTGAGAAGTCCACTGAAGACGATTGTAGTCCTGAGACACTGGGGACCATCGTGAGAGAATGGATTGCTGCAACGGTCTCATGTGTAAGCGGGCACCACCTCCAGAGCCACTACCATTGATCCCAGAACTTGCACATAATCCCAATCCCTCGGTCTGGGTGACTGGAGAAGCCGACGAACTTGAGACTGCAACTTCTCTCGCCAGCGAACTTGACCCCGGTCTCTGGGTTGACCTTTAAAAGAGAGCTTTACGAGCCTAAGTTTGGAAGCCACATCCACCGCCCAGTTATAGAGCCACAAAGATCTGCGAGAAACCACTGAAAGAGACATCTGTTTCGCAGAAGCCAGAATAATATCATATAAGGCATCCACCAAATACGCTAAACTCGATTCCACAATATCAGTATTTTGCATAAAGTATTTTGCACTAAAGTTTTTGGGTTACAGAGTTTCCATTATTTCTTATGGGGAAATTCGCTTTGATATACAAGTGTTTTGGATTACAAGCATGTTTTCAGAACAAATTATGCTCACAAACCAAGGTTTTACTGTACTTGAAGGTGACCATATGAAACTTTGAAGGACATTTTCTGACCATGGTCCAAGAACTTCATATAACTGATCATGCCCTCAAGTCATGTCAGAAAAAAAATCAAAAGAAGTCAGAACAGCCCCAGAAGAAAAGAGGGACCGAATAAAAAGGCTCACAAAATTAGGAAATCTGAGTTTGACATGGGAATGACAATGAAACTTTGTAACTAAAAAAATTAAACTAGAAGGGGGAAAAAAAATAATCACATAAGACACACAAACAAAGCCAGTGAAACACTACATAATTTAGAAAGTTGCTCTTAGTTTAAAGAAAGTTGTCTAGGGATTACCAAAAATAAAAACAAAACAAACAAAACATGCAGAACTATGGTGGGTGCCCAGTGTAACTCTACTAGAAATCTTTGAAAGTGAAAATCTGAATCAGTGCCATCAGGATATGTGATGAGAAAGTTCCTTAAATGAAGGGAAAACTGAAGATTGAAAATTTCTAGTGTAGATGGAAATGTTTTCAGATATAAATGCTTTTGCTTCCACTTGACTTTATAATGCTTAAAAGAAAAATTAATAAATCTCTTACTTTTGGCCATAGTAATCTTCAAAAAACTTCCCTTTCCAGGCTTCAACCTTCTTCTCTTTCTCCATTTCCTGACGTAACCGAACCTGCATTTCATGAGTGAACTCGCCTACAAAAGAAATCAGTGTAATTGTAGATTTAGATTTTACATTTAGTTGCCTTTTCAAATCCAAGTTCAAAACAAGTAACAATCAGGTAGAGTGGCTAGTTCCCTTCTCAAGGGGGGTCTTACTGTATATGGGGCTTATCATATATACCCAAATATAAACCAAGGTAATCTTTTTCACCCAAAAAAAGGGGAAAGAAAGGATGAATCAAATAGAAACTGAACTCATGTCAGTCTTGGGAGCGAGTGGCCTAGTGGTTAATCCCTTCATTGTCCCAGGCACCACAGTTAGAATATGAGTCTGCAGAACAGATAAAAAAGTATCTGATTACTATTCGGTGTATTTAACTGCTTTGAGTGAATCTCTTCATGAAAAGGCAGTAAATACAGTGGTGCCTCGCATAACGAACGCCTCGCACAGCGAACGCTGCGCACAACGAACTTCATGTCTTGCTTCCTACAACGAACTTCGTTTCACACAACGAAGTCGCCCGAGCTGCATCCTTCCGCGCAGGCACTGCGCTTAACTGCCCTCTCTCCGCCTGGCTCCCTGTGCAGTGGCGGACCGTCGGCTCGCAGGGGCCCGGCGCCTACTGCTGATGCGTTGGGGGGGGACAGAGCTACTCTCGCCAGCTTCCCCGATGCTAGAAAAAAAAAAAAAATGAACAGTTAAGTCCCAGTTTTTGCCGCTGAGACTCTGCCCTCTCTCACTGTAAAATTATTGTTTATACAGTATATCATGGCTTCTAAAAAAAGCAGGAAGGTGATTTCTGTTGAAATTAAACGGGAAATAATTAGAAGGAGTGAATGTGGGGTAAAACAGTGTGACCTCGTCAAAGAGTTTGGCCTCAGCAAAACCACCATTTTCACCATTTTGACAAATAAGGATGCAATAAAATCAGCCAAAGTAGCCAAAGGAGTATCAAAACTATTTCATGAAAAACATAGGTCTTCAATCCACGAGGAAATGGAGAGGCTATTAGCAATTTGGATTAAGGACAGGCAGGTGAAAGGTGACGTAACAATCCAAGATATTATCTGTCACAAAGCCAAGAGAATTTATGACGATCTAAAGAAAAACGTCCCTGGAAGTAGCAGCAATCAAGCTAATGAAGAAGACTTCAAAGCCAGCAGGGGGTGGTTTTTTAGATTTAAGAAAAGGTGTGGAATCCACAGCGTTACTATGCATGGTGAGGCTGGCAGTGCTGACAAGAAAGAAGCAGAAAAGTTCTCTATTAACTTTCAAAAATGTATTAAGGATGAAGGATACTGCCCACAACAGGTGTTCAATGCCGATGAAACGGGTCTTTTCTGGAAAAGAATGCCGAGCAGAACCTTCATTACAAAAGAGGAGAAGAAATTGCCAGGACACAAAGCCATGAAGGACAGACTTACCCTTATGTTTTCGTCTAATGCTAGCGGAGACCTCAAGATCAAACCTCTATTGGTTTATCACTCTGAAAATCCAAGAATTTTCAAGAAAAATAACGTTATTAAGTCCAAACTGCCCGTCCATTGGAAGTCCAATCAAAAAGCATGGGTGACCCAAGTTATCTTCAACGAATGGATTCTGGAAACCTTTGCTCCTGCCGTGAAGAAATTCTTGCTGGAAAAAGAACTACCGCTCAAAGCCCTTCTGATACTTGACAATGCCCCTTCTCACCCAAAAGACCTAGAGGAAATATTGCAGGAAAATTATCCTTTTATCAAGGTGCAGTATTTGCCACCAAACACCACATCCATTATTCAGCCAATGGATCAGCAAGTTATTGCGAACTTTAAAAAACTCTACACTAGTGCCCTCTTTAATAAGGTGTTTGAAGAATGCGAGTTTGGTGGAGACAATATGACTGTCCGAAAGTTTTGGAAGGAGAAATTTGATGTCCTTATGGCAATATGACTTATACAGAAGGCCTGGGAAGAAGTGTCACAAAGGACCCTAATTTCTGCTTGGAAGATGCTTGTGCCTTCGTGGACCCAGGAAGAAGCAGTAGTTGATGACACAGAAGTGGTGAAGGTCATCATCACAGTGGCCCAAAGGTTGGAATTAGAGGTAGAGGAAGAGGATGTAGAGGAGCTTATTGAGGAACACAAAGAAGAGCTGACAACTGAAGAGCTCCAAGCACTTCTGGTCCAGCAACAGGACAATGCTCAAAGGGAAGCGTCATCTGATGACGAGGAGCAACAATCAAACAATCAACCAATCCCAACTGCTGACATCAAGAACATCCTGGTCAAATGGAAAGCAGTTCAGGAGTTTAACAATGCCCACTATCCTGATTCAGCTGAAGCAAACAGGATCAACGATCTTTACTCCGATACTCTTGTCCGTTATTTCCAGCAGATGTTGGAGAAAAGAGAAAAACAAACGACTTTGGACAGGTTTTTCATGAAACCATCGGCCAAAAAGCAGAAAATGGATGAAGATGTGCAAGATTCGGTAGACTCTACTTAGTCTGTCTTTAAATTTAAAAAATGTGTGTTAGTTTTAAAATAACAATTATGTTTTTAGATGTATCTAAATAAAAATAATAACAAAAAATTTATCTTTTTTTATGTCATCTTAGCATATTTTATGCTACAGAACGAATTATTTTTTTTAACATGTATTGTTATGGGAAAACGCGTTTCATATAATGAACTTTTCGCATAACAAACTTGCTCCTGGAACCAATTAAGTTCGTTGTGTGAGGCACCACTGTACTGTATATACTCAAATATAAACCAATCCGAATATAAACCGAGATAATCTTTCCCTCCCAAAAGGAGGAAAAAAGGTTCACTCTAATATAAACCAAGGTTAAAAATTTGGGATGTGAGTGTCATTTGTCATCCCCACCAGAATACCTGGCCTCAGTCACACATGCAAAAAAACAAAACCTTTTTCAAATACAAACCCACAAACTAATAGTATTATTTTCCCTTTTATGTTCTTTCCTATTATTATATTGTAGTTCTTCCCTATATTACCCCATTGTACCAGTAAGTCTCTAGTCACTGTTTAGTAAATCCCTAAATGTTGGTCTTTAAAAAATTGCAGCAACCGAGTGAGAGAGGCAGGAGAGAGACTCCGGAGCAGGGGAGAGGAGAGGAAGAGTAGCCAGGAGGGCACAGAGGAACAGAGTGAGGGGTAGTGGCGAGAGGTAGCTCCGTCCACCCCTCTGACGTCAGACCTAGAAGCTCCGCCTTAAAAGGGACAGAGCCAACGGCGCTTAGCCGTTCGGCGCATGTTGAAGGCGAGCGGCAAAGGTGTTCGCATTAGCGAGAGCGCCTTTGCGAAGGGCCTTAAGAAGGGGCGAGTCACTGCGCAACAAGCAGAACAACCGCGGCAGATGCAGAGGAAAGCCAGAGCAATCACAGAGGGAAGCCAGAGCAGACACAGAGGAAAGCCAGAGCAGACGCAAAGGAAAGCCAGAGCAGACGCAAAGGAAAGCCAGAGCAGAGGCAGAGGAAAGCCAGAGCAGACGCAGAGGTAAGCCAGAGCAAACGCAGAGGGAATAGGGAAGTAGCAAGCAGCAGGCACAGAAGAGAACACACACACACACAAGAAGACAATACACACACACACACAAGCAAAAAGGTACCAGTGCAATAATAGAAAGTACTCCAAAAAAGGCACGCAGCAATGGAAGCAGAGGGAATCCAGAAGATGAGCTTTCCAGTGTTCTGCACAGTCTGCCCTAAGTACGATTACCTCCCCTCGGGGAGGCAGTCATATGTATGCGGTCAGTGTTAGGAGCTGAAAAGCTTGAAGAAAGAAGTTAGGCAACTGAAGGACAGGATACATGAACTGGAAGACTTTACATCGCAGAAAACTCAATCAAGACAGCTGAAAACTTCATGAGAGAGAGAGACACATGAGGAAGAAGTCAGAGAGCTCGAGGAGTTCATTGAGGAGGCCTACAGGAGGAGGGTGGAAGAACACGAACATCAGAGGAAAGATAAAGATACACCCACATGGAATGGTGAACAAGAGGAAGATGATGCCAAGGAAGAAACCCACAGAGGAACCCCGCAGGAAGGGGAGGCAACATCTTGCCGATGCCTAGAAGAAGAAGCACCGAAGCACACAGAGGACATAGACCTGCAACCGAGCGAAAACTGAAGAAGGGAAAGTCTGCGATCCTAGTGGGAGACTCAATCCTAAGGCAAGTGGATAGCCATATAGCAGGAGGGAGAGAGGATCGACTAGTGACCTGCCTCCCAGGAGCAAGAACAAAAGACATCGTTGACAAAATTGAAAAGATCCTAGAAGGAACACAGACAGAAGAGACCACAGTGATGATCCACATCGGGACAAAGATGTCAGCAGGAGAGACTACAGTAGAAATGCACTGATCGAACAGTTTAAGACACTGGGAAGAAAGTTGAAGATGAGGACTCAGAAGATAACTTTTTCAGAGATCCTACCAGTACCGAGGGCAGATGTGAACAGGCAGACGGAACTACAGTCAATAAATGCATGGATGAGGAGATGGTGTGAGGAAGAGGGGTTCCACTTCATGAGGAACTGGACATCGTTTTGGGGCAAGAGCAAGCTCTTCAGGAGAGATGGACTGCACCTGAGCGCAGCGGGAACTAGACTTCTAGCAAACGACATCAGGAGAGGAATAGAGCAGGCTTTAAACTAAGAAGAAGGGGAAAGCCGACAGTAGACCAAGTGTCGACAATTCGGAAGAAGGTATCCCGAGAGGATACTGAGTGGGAAAATACTGGGAAGACACAATGGGCAAAAGACAAGAGTTGACAGATCAAGGAGAGTATGATAAGAAGATTGTAGCACTGGAAAAGAAAAAGAAGACAGAAAAATACCAGGACTTAAATTGCATGTATACTAACGCAAGGAGTCTAAGGAATAAAATGGGAGAATTAGAAGTCATGGTCAAAAAAGAGAACCTAGACATCATTGGGGTCTCTGAAACATGGTGGAATGAAGAAAACAAATGGGACATAGCACTGCCGGGGTACAAACTCTATCGCGCAGACAGGACAGGTCAGAAAGGAGGAGGAATAGCCCTATACATAAAGGATAACATACATTCAACCAGAGTGGACACAGCGGCGGCGACCAACAAATTGGAATCACTAAGGATTAAAATACCGGGAAGGAAAAGGGACCAATGTTCCCTCTAAGGATTGATGAGGTGTGTACAAAAAAAAAAAAATATGCATGAGCGACAAGTTACATATTCCACAAATTTATGAGCAGGCACGGAGGACGAGTGCCCGTGAGATTGTGGGAGGGTTAAATACTCAAAACTTAGAAGAATAACAATTTACTTAAAGTTTTTTTAATTATGTAATATCATCAGTTCTTCAATCTTCACAAATATTCTCTTTGATTCTTTTCAGTTTTCCAAACACTGTAGACCTTTTCAGCATTTACAGTTTGTCCATAATTTAAAAAGAGCTTTATTCTCATTAAATTGTCCAGATGCTCAACATCTAGTCTATTTCTGTCCTTTGTCTTTATGTTGATCATCAAACTGAATCCTCTTTCACAGTCAGCACTTGAAGCCTGGAATGTACCGCAGATATCCAGAAGCAAAAATAAGTCTTGAAGTTGATCCTGCTGTTTTGTGAATGCAACTAGATCTGCAAATGTCTTAACTGCTCCAGTTTGCAATTTCTCATTAACAATCAATTTAAATGCTGGAAACTGCTTACAAAGTTCTTTCTGGAATGCTTCGTTGTCTTTTTCCAGAAGAACATGGTATCGGTTTCCAAGCCTCTTCATCTGCTTAAGACCAAATGTAAAATCCTCTAAGTTCACAGCTGTTGAAAAACATTCTTTGTCAAATACTGCCCAATCTTGTAATTCCTCATCTGGAAATCTATTATCCAAATGTTCACATGTCTGCTGAATGAACTTAATTATTGACTTTGTGTTCACTGGGTGCTGAAATGACGAAAGCAAATGGCTGGCATTTTCGGTGTAGTGAGGTTTCTCTCAAAGATACTGTGATCTGAGTTTCTTTATTTTTGCCTTTGCAAACTGAAAGGCTTCCACAGTAGACAGCAAACTTTTTTGAAAAAGTTTACACAAGTCGCTTAATTCTGATAATACATCATTCAATATTGTAATTGCAACATGGTGTTCTGGATTCTGTAGTTTCTCTAGGCAGTATTTATGGACCGGGTCATTATTCTCATCAACCTGTTTTCTACAGTATTCCACTAAAATATCATAGTTCAAAACCAAAGCATTGACAACAAAATGCCTAGATAACCACCGAACTTTGTTGAGTGGTCTGAATGCAATCACTTCTGCTTCAGCAGCTTTGGCCAATGTCTTAAATTTATCCTTCTTGACAGATGATCTGCAGAAAATTGTGTAAACAGTTCTCAGCAGAGTTTCTATCTCCTTCATCAATGGTATATCTTTCCATGCATCATCTATTTCCAAATCCTCTCTGTGTGCCACACAGTGTTGTTCAGACAAATGTGGAATTAACTGGCGAAGAAATGCTTGCCTAGCATAACTGAGGCTCTATCAGAGGTAAACATAACCATCTTGTTCAAATCTAATTCGTTGTCTGTATAAAATTTCTGAATGGCTCCAAGGATTGACAAGCTATCACAAGCTGTTAATTTAACAATTCCAGCAAATTCAGTTTTATGGACTGAATTATTGGCATTTCTAAATTTCATGTACAGAACTAACATTTTGGAAACTGAGATATCAGTTGATTCGTCCATGATCAAGGTATGGTAAGCTGCATTTTTAATCTCCAATAATATTTCCGACCTAATGGTTGAATTTATACACTCAACAAATTCAAAGGCATAGTTTTTGCTTCGCCAGCTTTCTGGTATCTTTACATATTTCGCAACATGTCATGAAATGCTTGCACCGATAGCATTGAAGAATTTATTTTAACAGCAAGTAAAACGTTATCAATGAGTATCTTTACCACATCAGGAGTCGCTTGTTGCCGATTAACTAATTATTTTCTGTTTTCACGATGTTCTTTCGATTCTGTCAGCATGCTTTTCATCAGACTTCTGCTTTTCAGTTTTGTGACTGCTTCAATGTGCGATTTTTGCCTCAAATGCCATTTTAAATGATCAACTTTCCAATCGGTCCATGTTTCTCCTGATGTCCAGTCGCTATTGTATTCCGCTTTCATGCAAATTTTGCACTTAACACCATCAGTTTCTAAGTGATAAAAAATTTCCCCAAGTAGCACGTGCTGGGAGGTGCCATGCGGTAAATCCGTTTCAACATATCATTCAGTCAACCACTCTGTTTTAAAACCCAAGCATCTCTTCTTGCCTGTGTTACATAAACTTTCCTCAGCTCGCCGCTTAGACATGGCCATGAATTATTTAAAAATAATGAATTCTTTGATATTTAAAGTAATTCAATATAATCACTACCGAGTAAGTTGCTTTGACAAGAACTTTTATTGCGCAAGATTGTTATAGTGCAGTTTTAGAAGCCGCTCCGCGTATTTTACTGAGCGACACGAGAAAAATTATGAGTGACACCAATGAAAATAGTGAGCGATCGCTCATGCGCTCAGCTTAGAGGGAACATTGAAAGGGACCGAGATAAGGATGGGCCTGTACTATCGTCCACCTGGGCAAACTGAAGCAAACGATGAAGAAATGAAAGCCGAGATGAAGCGCGAATGCAAAAGCGGTAACATGATTGTTATGGGAGACTTCAACTACCCCGAGATAGACTGGAGTCTTGGAAACTCAAAATGCGCTAGGGAGACCGGATTCCTGGAGGCTATACAGGACTGCTTCATGGAGCAGCTTGTCAGAAAACCGACGAGAGGGAATACCACTCTGGATATAATCCTCAATGGGCTAAGAGGACATGCAAAGGAAGTGGAAGTAGTGGGACCGTTGGGAAACAGCGATCACAATATGATCAAGTTCAAGGTTGAAATAGGAATATCGAAGGGAAAGAGAACCACAGCGACAACGTTTAACTTCAAGAAAGAAAACTACAAAGCGATGAGAGTAATGGTAAGGAAGAAACTTAGGAACAGCACTAAGAAATCGCAGACTGTAGAGCAAGCCTGACCTTTATTCAAGGACACCGTGAGCAAGTCGCAAAATCTGTATATTCCCAGATTTAGAAAAGGATGCAAAAAGAGCCGAACAAAAGACCCGGCGTGGATAACTAAAGAAGTGAAGAAAGCGATAGGAGATAAGAATTCATTCTGGAAATAGAAAAAGGACAAAACCGAGGAGAACTGGAAAGAGCACAGGAAGCATCAAAAAGAATGTCACCTCGTGGTGAGAAAAGCAAAGAGAGAATATGAAGAGAGGCAAGCCAGGGAAGCATGAAATTTCAACCCGTTCTTCAGATATGTCAGACTGATTCTAACAAGATGGCAGCCGATTAAGTCACCATTTGTGCTGTCTCCCTTTGTTCTCTTTTATTTCTTTTTATTTTTGGTTTTCCTGCTGTTTTTGTTTATTTAATTGTTATTTTTATCTGTGTTATTTTTTAATCTTCTTTGATTTTTTTATACTGGTTGGGACTTCACTTGTGGACTTTGATCCGACGGTTCTGATTTGACCGTTGTTCTCGGTCTGTCAGAAAGGCCTTGTTCTCACCTGGTATTCCTGCACCTTTGGCGATCCTGAGCTGTGCCTGGCGGCTGGCCTCTTTCTCACCTGATATTTACTGCACAATGGAGATCCTGAGCTGTGCCTGGCGACCGATCCATGGCGAGTAGGGCTGATGGTGGAGAACTGGAGGGGGAGCGTTGCCGAGGATGACGGAGGATGACTGAGTCGTTGAGTGGAGGCGGTTGTCGAGGCGGATGCGCCATGTTTGAGGTGATCGGCGTGGACTCTGGCTTCCTGCAGCGATGCAGCTTCGGATTTTCTACTGACAGTGCGACATCAGTAGGACGGGAGATCCGGAGATTGGCTTTTCATCATGCCTGGAGTCTCACTGCGCCTGATGTCCCGCAGCCAGCTTGGAGTGCTGTTGTGAGGGACGGCGCCATCAAGTGTGAGGGCTGGTTGAGTGAGTTGCATAGTTCGGACTAAGGAGCGGAAAATTGGAGCTGGAAGATCTGAGAGCTGTTGAATGTAATGGACAGTAAGCCGGAAAATCGAGAGATGTTTCTCACTGTTTTGAAAAAGTGGACCCATCGCTGATGTGCCGAGGCCGATGATGGCGGTTGTCTGGCTGAAACGGCTAAAGCATTAGGGATGATGACATTGATGATCGATGGAAATGAAATTAAGTCCTTCCTAACTTTTATTCCATTGTGCATATTATATCTTTTTCTTTTTTTATTTAGTTGTTTAGTTTTCATTTAAATTTCCTCAGGATTCTATTGTTTAACGGTTTCTCATTCCATTCTATTCATATTCCTTCCTTTACCTTTTTTCCCTCACTTCTAATGTTTATTTTTCTTTTTACATTTCTATATTTTAATTCTTAAAATTATATTTTTATCTAATTTAGTTTTTTGTTTTTTTTTTCCCATTACGTTATTATTTTGGATTGTACATTTTGCTTTAAAAGTATGGTATTAAGAGTTCAAAGTATTCTTGTTAGGATGCTTCATATCTCATTTTTTTCCTCTATCTTTATTTACCTCTCTATTATTTACTAATTTGTTTGTTCTCAAGTACTTTAGTTAGATTGTGAGCCTTCGGGACAGTAAGGGAATTTCAAAGTACCTATCTTTACCTATCTTATCTTATTGCATCCTTTAATGTATATTTTCTGTAAACCACTTCGAACCTAACAGACTAGCGATATATAAGAAATTAAATTAAATTAAATATGTTAAAGGGAAGCAGCCGGCAAGGGAGGAGGTGGGACCGCTGGATGATGGAGATAGGAAAGGAGTGGTGAAGACTAAACATGTTCTTTTCGTCAGTATTTACAAAAAAAGACACATCCAATGTGCCGGAACCTGAAAAAATCTTCAAAGGAGATCAAGCAGAAAAATTAACATCCATGGAGGTAAGCCTTGAAGACGTACACAAGCAGATAGATAGATTAAAAACTGACAAATCTCCGGGCCTGGACGGAATCCACCCCAGGGTACTGAAAGAACTAAAGGAGGAAATAGTGGAACTACTACAGCAGATTTGTAATCTATCCCTGAAAAAAGGTGTGATCCCGGAGGATTGGAGGATAGCCAATGTTACGCCCATCTTTAAGAAAGGATCGCGAGGTGACCCGGGGAACTACAGACCGGTAAGTTTTACTTCGGCTCCGGGGAAGATGGCGGAAGCACTGATAAAAGACAGTATCGATGGGCATCTAGAAAGGAATAAACTGATGAAAACAAGCCAACATGGCTTCTGCAAGGGAAGATCATGCCTAACGAACTTACTGCACTTCTTCAAAGGAACAAACAAACGGATGGACAAAGGGGACCCCATAGACATCGTATACTTAGATTTCCAAAAAGCCTTTGACAAGGTACCCCATGAACGCCTACTATGGAAACTGAAAAACCATGGGGTGGAAGGAAAACTACACAGATGGATCAAAAATTGGTTGGAGGGTAGAAAGCAAAGCGTAGGAGTGAAGGGCCACTACTTGGACTGGAGGAGGGTCACGAGTGGTGTTCCACAGGGGTCGGTACTCCGACCACTGCTGTTCAATGTATTTATAAATGATCTAGAAATAGGGATGAAGTGCGAAGTAATAAAATTCGCAGACAACACCAAACTATTTAGTGGAGTTGGGACTAAAGAGAACTGTGAGGATTTACAAAGGGACCTGAACAAATTAGAAGAGTGGGCGACGAGATGACAGATGAAGTTTAATGTAGAGAAATATAAAGTTTTGCATGTAGGAAACAGTAACCCGAAGTACAGCTACACGGTGGGAGGGCTGGTAATGGATGAAAGTCCCCTAGAAATGGACCTGGGAGTAACAGTGGACAAGACAATGAAGCCATTGGCACAGTGCGCAGCTGCCTCTAAGAAGGCAAATAGAATGCTAGGTATTATCAAGAAAGGTATTACAACCAGAACGAAAGAAGTTATCCTGCCGTTGTATCAGGCGATGGTGCGCCCTCATCTGGAGTACTGCGTCCAATATTGGTCGCCATACCTTAAGAAGGATATGGCGATACTCGAGAGGGTCCAGTGAAGAGCAACACGATTGATAAAAGGTATGGAAAACCTTTCATAAGCTGAAAGGTTGGAGAAACTGGGGCTCTTTTCCCTGGAGAAGCAGAGACTTAGAGGGGACATGATAGAGACTTACAAGATCATAAAGAGCATAGAGAAAGTAGAGAGGGACAAATTCTTCAAACTTTCGAAAACTACAAGAACGAGAGGGCATTTAGAAAAATTAAGAGGGGACAGATTTAGAACCAATGCTAGGAAGTTACTCTTCTCCTAAAGGGTGGTGGACACCTGGAATGCGCTTCCAGAGGGTGTGATAGGACAGAGTACGGTATTGGGGTTCAAGAAAGGATTAGATGATTTCCTGAAGGAAAAGGGGATTGAAGGGTATAGATAGAGGATTACTATACCGGTCCTGAACCTGATGGGCTGCCGCGTGAGCGGACTGCTGGGCATGATGGACCTAGTCTGGTCTGACCCAGCAGAGGCACTGCTTATGTTCTTATGTTGGTTATATTTTATTGTTCATCGCCTTGAAACTTTGTTTAGGCGATTAATCAAATTTTGAATAAAACTTGAAACTACACAAATGAAACCCTAATATGCAATATTCTACACACAGTACACCACAAGAGAAATAGAAAGAAATGCATTTCTTCCTGAACAGTCCAAAATATAAAAACAACAGATGTAAGTTTTCAGTTAATATATTTCAATCACTAAATTGAAAATAAAAACCATTTTCCTATCTTTGTTATCTGATGATTTTATTTTTCTGGTCATCTTGTTCCATCTGTGCTCTTAACTCTGTTTCCAAGGCCGCCTAATGCACTTACAGTCCAGATGCTCCAGAAGCCAACGCCAATGCTCTGTGCCGGGCTGAAGGGCCTTGAGTGTCTGCGCATGCTCAAGGCTTGCTGGACTCCCTTCAAGAATCCCGGAGAGGGCGGGAGCCAGCAAGCTTTGAGCACGTGCAGACGCTCAAGGTCCTTCAGCCCAACACAGAGTATCGGCTTCTGGAGCATCTGGACTGTAAGTGCGATGTCAGACTGGGGCAGGAAGGAGCGGGTAGTGGAGGATAGGAGTGCTGGACAACAAGAGGTGAGGGGTGTGGGAGGAGGAGATAACAATAGTCATCAGTAGGAATAGCAGTGCTGGTCATCGGATGGGAAGGGTGGAGAATAGCAGTGCCGGCCATCTAGAGGGGTGGAAAATAGTACTGTTGGTCATCGGGTAGGAAGAGGAGGAAAAAAAGTATCTTCATCCAAAGGAGAATTGAACATAAACCGAGAACCCCATTTTTGGGCCCAAAAAATCTCGGTTTATATTCGAGTATATACGATAAACATAGCAACCACTGTGGGAACTTACTTCAGCCATTTGAATAGCGAGACTCCATGGGACAGAGCTCTTGCCCTGGCTCACCTCTGGACCTGCAGACCTAGGGAGTAATGGGTCTGAGTGGAGGAAGACTCAAATATAAACCAAAATCCACATTTTTGGGCCATTTCTTTGGCTCAAAAATCTAGTTTTATATTCAAGTATATACAGTAATATCTATAACTGTACCAGAGATAATGGAGAATACATCCTGGTATTTTCACAAAGGATGATCTTGGAGTTTCAATCCTTTGGGCCTCAAGATCAATAAAAACCAAAGTTGGAATCCCAGTGCTATGAGACTTCATTTGCAACTACCTTGAACTATATCCTCCAAATTACATGCCTGTATACAATGCAGTGATATTGCTCATCTAGGAATCATACAATCATGGATCCTTGAAACCAGCCATTAGATCTCACTTTTGAGCATTGACAGATCACTCCCTCCAGGGCTTCCCTAACTTACAAATAGCAGAATCACAATTCAAGGATCAATCTATGGACTTTTCACATGCTATACACCAATGTTTCTCAACTCACGGTACGTGTACCCTTGGGGATACTTGGGCCACTTGTTGGGAGTATGTGGCTTAGCTGTCAATTTCCACCTGTCCATAGAGGTGGCTGCCGGTGGGGATCCCGCATTCCTGCTTATTACCCCCACCCCCTGCTGAAGCTGCTTTCGGCGATCTCTGCCTCTCCACGGCCCCCCCCTGAAGCCCCACCTTCTTTGAGCTGTACTTGCTTCTTCAGTAACACTCCTTGCATGGATGGCGCAAGCAGCGATTCACAAGTTGCATGTAAGTAGCAGACCCAGAAATGTGAAGAGTGTGAATCGCTGCTTGCGCCTTCCTCACTGAAGACAGAAGGAGCGAGTGCAGCTCCAACAAGAACTGGGTCGGTTTTTGGGGGGGAGGATGGGTAGGCAGGCAGGGAGGGAGAGATATCCGGCTGCAGCAGAGGATGGGCAGGAAGGCGAGATCCTCAGAGGCAGCAGCGGCTTCTATTGACGGGCAGCTACTTATGTGCAGGGAGAGGGCACGAACTCGACACTGATGGGAGAGAGCATGAACATGGGACAAAGAAAAGAGGAAGGGGCATTAACTTGAGACATAGGAGGGAGGGAATAGAAAAGGAGAATTGTTGGGTATGAGTGTGTGAGTGAGAGGGAAAGATGGTGACACATAGGGAAAGGAAGAAAGGGAAATTGGTCATAGAGAGAGAAGAGGGAGATGCATGAGGGAGAGATGGATGAGATGGAGAAATGGTGGATATGGTGGTGGGAAGGGAACAGAGGGACAGATTGAAGAGGATTGAAAGGGGGAGGAATGTTGGGCATAGTGATGGAGGGAGAGATGTAGCATTGTGCTGGAGAGGGGTGATAGAAGGCAAAATGGGCATGGGGTTGGTGGGCAGTGGTGAAAAATGCTGCACATGATCTGGGGGATGAGAGAGGGAGAAATGTTGGATGTGATAGTAGAGGGGGGTGGGAGAGATGCCTGGATCTCTCAAGACAGATGGACAGTGAGATAGAGAGGGAGACTTGTTGCCAATAGAGGTGGAGGAGAAAGGAAGAAATGTTGTACTTATGGAGGGACAGAGAGAGATGTTAATTGCGGAAGGAAATGAGGTCCAGAAGAGAGGAAGTGTGCAGTAGACAGAAAGTGTTGGACATGGAGAGATGGATGGGGAGGGAAGAAAGGAGACATGTCACACTCAGGGGAAGGGGGAGATGGCAGAGAGTAAAAATTTGAACTCATGGAGGGAGAGAAAAAGATGTTGGTCGGGGGAGGGAATGAGGGCTGGAACACAGAGAAAGAGATGTTGGACTTGTAGAAAGAGATGTTGGACTTTTAGAATGGAGGAAGAAATGTTGGATGTGGCAATAGAGGGAGTGTGAGAGATGCATCCTGGATCGCTCTCACTTTCCCCAGGGGAGAGAATTAGAGAGAGAAGGAGAAGAGAGGAAGAAAAGTTGGACTCATGGAGAGATAGATATGTTGGTTGGGGAATGGAATGAGGTCTTGAGGAGAGGAAGCATACAGAAGGCAGAAAAAAAAGAAATATTGGATGCAGTCAGAAGGAAGTGCAACCAGAGACTCATTAAATCACCAGACAGCAAAGGTAGGAAAAATGATTTTATTTTCAATTTAGTGATCAAAATGTGTCAGTTTTGAGAATTTATATCTGCTGTCTATATTTTGTACTATATTTGTCTATTTTTCTATAGTTGTTACTGAGGTGACATTGCATATTTTAGTCATCTGCCTTGACCTCTGGAAAAAAAAACCCCAAAAACCCGAGTATAAATGATAATTAATATTTTCTCTGCGTACAGCGTGCTTTTTTTTTTAATTTTGTGGTTTCCATTATGTATTAAGATTATATTGTTTGTATATGAAAAATGGATGGAAGAAATTGCATTACAATTAGTACTATTATTATGGGGGTGGGGTCTGGGGTGGAGCTTGGGTGGGGATACTTGGTTGATATTTATTAGTCTTAGGGAGTACTTGGCTTGAAAAAGTTGAAAAACACTGCTATACACCACACTTTCATTGAGCCATCTCCTTTAATTCATTTTTTCAATTTACTTTTATAAAAACAAAGCAAGCACCCTAAAGATTTAATGGTGCTTCAAAAACTGTAGATCCAAGTAGCTGCCAGAAACCCAAAGATACATACCATCAGCTAAACGCTCTTGCCAGCTCTGAGCTGCATGTGTAAAGAACTCATTATTTAGTGCATTGCTACTTAAACGCAGCTGCCCATCATTTCCAATCTAGAAAAGAAAGCACAATGAATATACAAAAGTTATATATCTTGGAAGTAAATAATCTAGTATAGACTTCATTTCAACCCCATCTCCAACCCCTTCATCATTTCCTCCCCCCTCAACCCAAGCCCTGTACTCAGAATTCCCCAACTTACTCTGCTCTTTGCCATCTCCCTCAGTAAAAAAAAAGCCCCAACAATCTGTTCACCCCTGCTTCTAAGCTCAAGCCCATCATATTACTCTACCCCTCTACCCACCAACCATCACCATCGTTCCCCCTTTCTGCTTCCTATTTGTGAAAACTGTCTGTCCCATGTCTTTTGTTTGTTTGTTTTTAAGTTCATGAAATGTAGATTTACAAAGAGCATGTGTTAAAAATGGTTCTGCACATGCTCCTTGAAAAGTGTATACATTATAAAGCAAACAGTGTCCCTTCTTGCCCATTGTTAAAAAAATTCTAACAGCCACAGGGATACTAGAGAAATGTCCAACTGTATTATAAATATATCCCCAATATTCAGCATTATTTAACCAGTCAGGAACTGCCATAAATAGTGCTTTTGCGGATAACTGTGAATATAGAATGGAAAATAATGGTTATCTCCTGCTGAATTTTCAGTTAGTGGCTGTTGTTAAACCAGCTATATCTTGCAACATATCCGGTTAGGTGCAGATATTCAGCGCCAGTCAAGATAAGATTAGCAGTTAAAATCAGACATAATTTTCCAAGCTTCTAGAGTCTCCTACTGCTCTATGGCCAACAAGGTAATGTCTGGATGAAAGGGAAAAAAGGTGGTCCGAGCATTTGTGCTGCTCATGGCCGTGTACTGTGAGATGGAAGGCAGCTGAGGCTCCAACTTCAACTCCCTAAGCCAGGGGTGCCCACACTTTTTGGGCTTGCGAGCTACTTTTAAAATGACCAAGTCAAAATGATCTACCGACAATAAAAATGCTAAACATATATATATATATATATATATATACACACACACACCGAGTGTACTTTGTATTTATGTTCAAATATTTTTTTATTATACAGCCCCCCTCCCCCGAAGGCCTGACCCCCCCTGAAGGTCTGCACATTCCCCCTCAAAGGTTGACTCCCCCCCTGAAGGCCTGCACTACCCCTTGAAGGACTGCACTCCCCCCCCCCCCCCCACTACCCTCAGAAGATCATACAAGGTATTAGCCACATAGTCCACTCCCATCAGCAGCAGCTGGGAAGGAAGATCAGAAGGTACAGAGTCTGATCAAATAATCAAGAGTGGCACACTTGAGCCACAAAGGAGGCTACTGCAGTGACCCTCACAGTCAGAGACAAGGCATCAAACTACCTCTTGAGCAACATGTCCAGTTTGTAATCCTGTTGATCCTTAAGCACTATACTCCCCTCACTGGGAAGGGATGTGCACTTAGTCACCTGAGCCACCAGAGAGTCCACTTTAGGCATAACAAACATTTGCTGGAACTTCTGATCCATAGGAATTAGCTTGGACATTGGATCTCCCAGTGCTCAGAAATTAGGACTTTAATATCCAGGTGCCAGGAAAAGGCAGTAGGCTGAGAGAGGACCCCGCTCAACACAGAACAGTGGGAAGTTGAGCTCCTTCAGAGACTCAAAGAGCAGATCCATCAGAGCAGCAGACTTGAACAGCCTACAAACTGAGGGGTTCTTGCCCTGGATCCACACTGACCATTCTCGCATTGTCTCTAACCAAGTCATCTCCTTGGG
Source organism: Geotrypetes seraphini (assembly GCF_902459505.1). Taxonomy (NCBI): domain Eukaryota; kingdom Metazoa; phylum Chordata; class Amphibia; order Gymnophiona; family Dermophiidae; genus Geotrypetes; species Geotrypetes seraphini. Next base: position 116,887,205 of record NC_047094.1, read on the forward strand.
AAAGAGGATAAGCATCCAGATCATTCTCCTCAAGAATCCTGTCTGACCAGCTGTCGGTGTCCAGGGGAGACATGGGCCTCCATGGAAAAACAGATGCTAGAATACAGGGAGGCTGCAGAAGTGGTCACTCTCCAGCTAACCCAGAAGGTGCCATAACGCCGCCGATATAGGACTGCCAGAGCAAGTTCACAAAGTCAGGCGTAAAGAGCATAGAGGACCAAGAATCCACTTCAAGAGGAGGGTTAACATACGAACATAAGAATTGCCGCTGCTGGGTCAGACCAGTGGTCCATCGTGTCCAGCAGTCCACTCATGCGGCGGCCCTCAGGTCAAAGACCAATGCTCTAAATGAGTCCAGCCTCACCTGCGTACGTTCCAGATTAGCAGGAACTTGTCCAACTTTATCTTGAAACCATGGAGGCTGTTTTCCCCTATAACGGGCTCCAGAAGAGCATTCCAGTTTTCTACCACTCTCTGGGTGAAGAAGAACTTCCTTACATTTGTATGGAATCTATTGCCTTTCAACTTTAGAGAGTGCCCTCTTGTTCTCCCTACCTTGGAGAGGGTGAACAATCTGTCTTTATCTCCTAAGTCTATTCCCTTCAGTATTTTGAATGTTTTGATCATGTCCCCTCTCAGTCTCCTCTTTTCAAGAGAGAAGAGGCCCAGTTTCTCCATTCTCTCCCTGTACAGCAACTCCTCCAGCCTCTTAATCATTTTGGTCACTCTTCTCTGGACCCTTTCAAGTAGTACTGTGTCCTTCTTCATGTATGGCGAACAGTGCTGGATGCAGTACTCCAGGTGAGGGCACACCATGGTACAGCAGCATGATAACCTTCTCCGATCTGTTCGTGATCCCCTTCTTAATCATTCCTAGAATTCTGTTCGCCCTTTTCGCTGCCATCACACATTGTGCAGACAGCTTCATCGACTTGTCGATCAGAACTCCCAAGTCTCGGAGAAAACGTGAACTCGAAGGCCTTGAGCATGCGCAGATGCACAAGGCCCAGCAAAAAGAGGACGCAGATCTTCGGGCACTGGTATGTCCTGTGCGTTGGTGCCAGTGGCCAGATGGGGTAGGCAGCGTGTTCACGGGATTTCAGATCAAGGCAGGGGGATGCGACGCGAGCAGGGGGATGCTGGATCGCAGGGGGGAGGGTGCCGGATCGTGGGGGGCGCTGCTCGCAAATCAAGGCAAGCTTAGTTTCTGAGGTGCCGATTTTACAAATGTTTTGCTCGTCTTGCAAAACACTCGCAAACCGGTGCACTCATAAACCGAGGTACCACTGTATTTCGTAAATCATTTATTATAGATCAAAAATGTATTTTACAACATTGGTTGGAAGAAAGTCCACCCTCATTTTGGCATTGGAGGGCAGAATTTCATGCTCTTATGATTATGGAAGCTAGGGTGGCCGCCCCATCTTAAAATAAAACAGAGTAAATTTTGGATGATCTGGGACCCTTATATACAGCAATTATCAGTCAGAGCACGCAGTTTTGTAGTGAACTCATTACATTTGTAATCATAAAGTGAAGCACTATTTATTAGTAATATTTGGAAATGGGATGAGTGGAGAGGGGTTGGGAAGGGAGGAGGGAGTGTTGGGAGGTACTTTATCGTGTCTGTATTGTAATAATAATTGATTGATTTTTTTTATTTTATATATCTACAATGTATTAACTGAGTTGAGATGATATTCTTTGTAAGATTTTTGTTATGTATATTATATTTTTAAAACTCAATAAAAATTGTTGAACATTAAAAACAAGGCTTTTTGAAAAAGTTTGAGAATTTAGAAATCAAATCGGGAAAAATCAAAGATGCCTGCCGCCAGAATTTCCTGCTGAAAAAATGGCTATAACTCCATCGGAAGATCTAAAAAAAAAAAAAAAAAAAAACCAGTGATTTTAGGATTTTTGTGATAGGGGAACAAAGCTACATTAATATATAGCCTCATAAATCACAATTTTAGACATCCCCCGCAACTGTTTTTGGGCTGTGACAACCCTACTCACAGACCAGATGCTGGGAAGATTGTGCTGCAGCCTGCCACAACTCCTCTCATGGTAGCTGGAATAAGGAAAGGACCTCTGCCACCAGGAAAGCTGCCTCTTCTGACTCTTCAGCTGCCAGTCGGGCCACAGCTGGACTGAGCCTCAACCCTCGGGACCAGGATCCAAACGTCACAAAAAGGGGGAGGAAAGAGCAGCTGATACGGGTACATTCTGAAGAAATGCAATTGTTACCCGTACAGCCTGCACTACACTCAAGTCGAGGAGAGAGCAAACAGCAAGGGAAAACCGCTGAGCTCCATAGTTCCAGCAGGCTGGCTGAGCAGGTCACCTGCAGGATCTACCTGTGGACCAAAGGGCGGGGCAAACTGGTTGAGCTGATGCCTCTGCACCCAGAGGTTGTGAGATCAGATCCCAGTGCTGCTCCTTGTGACCCTGGGCAAGTCACTTAATCCTCCAGTGCCCACCGCTTTAGATTTGAAATGCCAAAGCAACAAAAAGGCAGTATACAAGTCCACCATTCTCATTCCCTTTCCTCTCATGCAGGCTAGGCAGGCACTGGAGTTGATTAGGAACACAAAATCACGCAAAAAAAAATGCAAAAATTACATGAAAAACAAAAAAGACTGAGCAGATCAAAGTTGCTTCTGCAGGCTCATGTGCAGAAGTAATAACTGACTGAGCGCAATGGAAAGAAGGAAGGAGGAGGAGGTACTGAAAACAGTGATCAGTATCTTCTGCAATGGATGGAAGCAAGACCTTTTGTTCAGCATACCATCCCTATTGCACTGGAATGGGTAGATGTGAATAACTAGTTTACTGTTTCCAAAGACACTAGGACTAGGGGGACATACAATGAAGCTGCTAAGTAGTAGATTTAAAACAAACCAGAGAAAATATTTCTTTCCACGTGTTATTAAACTCTGGAATCCATTGCCGAAGAATGTGATATGTAGAAATAAAACAAAAACAAAGGAAAAAAATACCTTTTTTTATTGGACTAAATTAATGTAGTCTATGTGGTGAAATCAGTTAGTGCAACAGAGTTTAAAAAAAGGTTTGGATAATTTCCTAAAAGAGAACTCCATAGGCCATTATTGAGATGGTTTGGGGAAATCCACTGCTTATTCCTAGGATAAGCAGAATAAAATCTGTTTTACTCCTTGGGATCTTGCCAGGTACCTGTGACCTGGGTTAGCCACTGTTAGAAACAGGGTACTGGGCTTAATAGACCTTAAGTCTGTCCCAGTAGGGCAATTCTTATGTTCTTCTACATGAAGTTGTTGAGAGAATATCTAACAAAATCACTACTAGAAAGAGGATTAAATGTGGAAGACCACGGGGTGGGCAGGAGGAAGGCAGGCAGGCTTGGAGGAGCACGATAAACTTAAGGAGGGAGGGCCAGCATGACCAATGCTGGGACTGTGCAAGGTAAGGAGGAAGGAGTGTGAGAGAGGTACCCAACGTTTGATGGCAAAATAAAAACAAAATTAAAAAGACTGCACAGGCCACCGTTGGCTAACGGTCCTTGCATTGAAGAGCACTGCAATAGGGTCATGTCACGGCTTAATTTGAGCCATGGCAGCACTGGTATCTCATTTGAGATCGGCCTCTTTAGAGGAGATATGCAGAACTGCAACATGGTCCTCAGTCTACACATTAACATCCAGACGCTGGGAAGATGTGATGAATTTATTCAAGGTCTAGAAACCAACACCACTCCCCTTGTCCCATTTGTTTCATTTTCAGGCTGTCCTCAAAAAAAATATTAGAACTATTATTTATAGTTCCTACATTGCTCTGTAGGCATTATTTGTTGCAGGCCATATCTTCCCCATTTTTTTCTTGTTGGATAACCTGATAGCTAGGGATTTCCATCAGTCAGAATACTGCATCCTGTCTGTCCTTGGAGAAAGCAAAGTTACTCACTTGTAGCAGGTCTCCAAGGACAGTAGGAAGCTTATACTGACTGCCCCACCCACCTCCCCTTGTAGTTGCATTCTATCCGCTATTATATAGATTGCCTGATCCAACGTGATGACAGTGAGTGGTACAATGTGTGCATGAGTGGTATGATGCTTCTAGAAACACAATGATGTGGAGCCTCTGTGTTGAGGCTCTGTTAGTGATGTCACCCCGTCAGTCAGAATAAGCATCCTATCATCCAGCAGAGAACACCTGCTATAGGTAGCATTGCTTTACCCCCATATCCTCGGTGCCAATATACATAAGCATGCATCCTTTACTTCCTAACTCCCCTTTCAGATGCACTCAAATTCATCCAGATTCTTTCAAAATCTATCTCTAGCTTATCCTAACTATTCTTTCCTCCAATACTCCTCATCTTTCGCTGCTGATCAGGCTAGCAAGAGCAGAAGGTCAAAAACGGATGAAAACTGGAATAAGCACAAACAACATCAACGCAGATGCCATAAGGGGGTAAAAGGGGCCAAAAGAGACTATGAGGAAAAAATAGCCAAGGAGGTGAAAAACTTCAAGCCATTCTTTCGATATATTAAGGGGAAATGACCCGCGAGGGAAGCGGTAGGGCCGTTGGATGACTGCGGAATAAAGGGAGTGGTAAAGGAGAAATCGCCGACAAACTGAACACATTTTTTGCGTCTGTATTTACCGAAGAGGATATACAAAGCATCAGGCTATATACTGGAAACAAAGATGGGAAACTGACAGGGTTGACGGTCAGTCTAGAAGAGGTATGCAAGCAGATTGATAGGCTTAAGAGCGATAAATCCCCGGGACCGGATGGCATCCATCCGAGGGTCGTCAAGGAACTGAAAGGGACTATAGCTGAACTGCTTCAGCTAACAGCCAATCTGTCGATCAAATCGGGAAAGATTCCAGAAGACTGGAAGGTGGCGAATGTTACGCCGATCTTCAAAAAAGGTTTGAGGGGAGATCCAGGAAACTACAGACCGGTGAGTCTGACCTCGGTACCGGGAAAGATGGTAGAGGCGCTGATAAAGGACCGCATCATTGATCACCTTGACGGACATGATCTGATGAGAACCAGCCAACATAGTTTCAGTAAAGGCAGATCTTGCCTGACAAACTTGCTGCACTTCTTCGAGGGAGTAAACAGGTGGGTAGACAAGGGCGACCCAGTCGACATTGTATATCTGGATTTTCAGAAGGTGTTCGACAAAGTTCCACATGAACGATTACTTCGGAAAATTGCATGCCATGGAATCGAAGGTGAAATACTCACGTGGATTAAAAACTGTCAGGAGCATAGGAAACAGAGAGCGGGGGTAAATGGACAATTCTCAGACTGGAAGAGTGTCACCAACGGAGTGCCGCAGGGCTCAGTGCTTGGACCTGTACTCTTCAACATCTTTACAATTGATCTGGACATTGGTATGACAAGTGAGGTGATTAAATTTGCGGACGATACAAAATTATACAGAGTAGTGAAGAGAGGGGGATTGTGAACATCTCCAACGTGACATAATCAAGCTTGAGAAATGGGCGACATGGCAAATGAGGTTCAATGAGTACCTGATTGTAAAACCGCTTAGATAACCTTGATAGGCGGTATATAAAATCCTAATAAAACTTGAATGTGGATAAGTGCAAAGTGATGCATGTCGGGAACAAAAATCTCATTCACGACTGATGGGGGATGAAAAAACTCGATCTTGTTTCCCTCCCAAATAATGTCCAGAACCAAATAATCTGATAAGATCTGTTCCCATTCCCTCCAAAAAGCCAACAGCCACCCGCCAATGTTGTGTGTAGGGGGGGGAGGAGGGTGACCAACGACCTGGCATCATTGTGGCTTTTTGTTGGCTGAACCACCAAGTGAATCCAAGGATTGCTAGTGCCTGTAATTTCCAACTCTGGCCAAATGAACTAATAACTACTCAATATACACAGCCGTCAGACTGATTTACTCACTGAAGAAGTACAACCACATCACTGCCGCCTATCAAAACACACACTGGCTACCTGTAGAAGCACAAATACTTTTAAAATTCTACTGTATGCTCTTCAAAACCCTGCATGGCAATGGACCATCCTACCTGAACACTCGCCCAACTTGGAACAAGTCTTCCAGACCAAGGAGAACTCAAGACACCCTTCACCCACCCCCCAATCAAAGGCATTCAGTGGAAAAATACACACAATGGACTACTCGTCACACAAGCAGCGAAACTAGACAGCCACATCTCCAATTTACTAATCCCAGCGCCAAACTACAAAACCTTTAGGAGGGAAATAAAAACCAGGTTATTCAAGAAATATATTAAGACATTCTTACGATAAAACCAAGAACCTCACTCCATCACCAGACTCTAAATGTTCTAACCAATAGCTTCCTTGTAATCTTCTGGATATGACCAGAATCTCATCCATTTGTAATCCGCCTAGAACCACAAGGCATTGGTGGAATAAAAGAAACTAATGTAATGTAATGTCTGCACCCCTGGAAGGACCTCTAGGAAGAGGAACCTGAGGAAAACTGGCGGGAATTCTGAGGGGTACGAAAATTGCCTCTGTCGCCTCTGGTAGGATGACGACCCCTACAGTTGGGGAGGGATTTTGAATGGTAATTCGCCACACTGACCATAAGGTTGTCCATGCCTTTGCCAAATAGCATCTGCCCCTTAAACGGTAATTTTGCCAAAAAGCATCTGCCCCTTAAAGTGCTGCTGAAAGTGGCCTTGAAAGCTGAATTGCCCGTCCACTGTCTGATCCAGAGCATTTGGCGGACAGAAATGGAATAAGCCAAAACTTTGCTCATGATAGCAATTATGTCATAGAGAGCATCACAGTCACATAGAATGCCTTAGATCAGTTCCCTCTTAGACCTCAGCGGTGCAGCCAGCATGATCATTAAACTTTATACATCTGGCATATCAGCACTAGAATCGTCATCTGTCTTTGTAATAAATATAATATCTTAAAATAATTTAAAGTAGAAAAGTATTATTAGAGTTAAGTTATACTTATCTTAGTCTACGTGGAAGGGGGTCAATTTGACATAGAACTGTGTTTTGCCTGCAATAGGCTTTATCAAGGACGTCCCCCTTTAGTTTAGCAGACACATATTCTCCGCATCAACCAGCTTTAGACCGCATCAGCTTTAGAGAGCATCAGCCATATAAATCCACTCCTTGCATAATCACGAGGGGATAGGTTTCCCCCAGTTTCGAAGGACTACTCAACAATATGTTATGACAGGTCACAAGGAAAGCAGCTGATATCATTTTGATGCACAAAGCTAGCGCATCAAACTGTTTTATAAGGACCATGTCCACCTTACAGTCTTGTGCTTCCTTTGTCATCACTCCTCCCTCATTATGGAGGTGCGGTTAGTCACTTGCTCTAAGGTGGAATCCACTTTGGGCTAAACTAAACTAAATTAAACCTTAGGTTTGTATACCACACCATCTCAGAAATTGTAGAGCTCGGCACGGTTTACAGGAGTTGGGATGGAAAGGAACTCCAATGGAGGGTTAAAGGATTAAGTGTAAAGAAGATTTAGATGGGTGTAAGATACCGGAAAGGGAGGAAGTGTTACATTTTTGAGAATAGCCAAGTTTTCAGATGTTTACGGAAAAGTTGGAGGGAGCTTGAGTTTCGGAGAGGGGAGGGGAGGTTATTCCAGAGCTCAGTGAATCTAAAGGGGAGGGATGTCCCTAGTTTTCCTGCATGGGATATACCTTTTATAGAAGGGAAGGATAGTTTTAATATTTGGGAGGATCTGGTGGAATTAGGAATTGAGGAATGTGAAAACAGTTGGCCACCTTCAGGTGACTCTCATTAGTACTGACTAAGGAGGTGATTTCTGGATGAGCTGGATTAAAAGATAGTCTGTGCAATAGTTCCACTCATAACAGAACACAGAGGAGGAAGGCTGCTGGGGTTCCAGGTTCAACGCATAGAGAGTGTCAGAAATGACATGTGAAATGGAAACCTATTTGAAAAGGAATCCCACTGAGGGAACATCTCCGTGATCAACAGCCATCACAGCCTCCTGACCTCCTGTCCCGAAAGGGACTGCAAATCATCCAAGAATGCAGCGGATCCTTGCAATAATAAAAGCACGGAAAAAGACTTCCAGTCCTCCCAATTCTGCTCTGAATGATCATCAACACTAGGAGTCAGCATGTTTTGAGGCAGAGAGATCCATTTAGGATGTGAATCCCCATGTATTGGTGCTGGCGTGCTCACAGGCAGTGCAGCGCTTCCCGGTCTTGTTAAGTAGGCTTTCCACAAGAGACTGACAATATTTGAGAATCCTTAGACTAGAGACCCCAAGGATCCCTGCAAAATCCCTGACTAGGGGGAACAATGCCTCCTCCGCGTGATTGCATTTCACCCCCTCTTTCTGTGCAGCCTCTGGACAGGATCTTTTCCCCAACAACTGAGCCTTTTGGGGTGCTAGCCTGGAGGAATTGAGAGGCTGAGCCCAAAGCTCCCACCCCTTCCTCCCAAACTCTGCAGCACTTAGAACTTGGCCACTCCTCATTCAGCAAATCTGCATTAAAAAAAGACATGCATTAGGGTTAGATTGGCCTAGGGAATCCATTACAGGTGATCCCTAGGCAAAACGAGGGATTTTGAGGAAGATAAAAGGGCACAAAAAAAAAGTCACTATAAATCCAGGATGGCTATTATAAGAAAAACTGTGCCAGCTGTGGGAGCTTATCTAAAAAAACATATGTCAAAAAAAGGGTTTTGGAAGTGGAGAAACCTAACTCTAACCCCAGAAACCCTCAAAACTGGCTTTTACAGACCCACCACCTTTCCCCCCAGTTTTCCCTATAGGGAATAATGAGTACTACTCACTGTGACTTCTAATGCCTGTTAGCTTGCAGCAGTCTGCCTACAGGGAAAGGATTTCTGCTTCAGAAAGTGCCAGGAACTAATCCATCACTGGAGATCTTCTGGCTGCTGGTCAGACAAACCCCAACCATGGACGCCCCCCCCCTCCTCCTCCAAAAAAAAAAAAAAAAAATCTATACGACATAATGGGAGAAAAATTCACAGCCAGCTCTCAGATACCATGAGGATTGTTACACAGGGGCCCCCACAGCCTACACTCAAGCCCCTGATAAATCAGCAGGCGAGCAAACTACCAGGGGAATGAACTCTGAGCTCCTGAAGGGACATAAAGCAGGCTGGCTCCACAGGTACTCAGCGTGAGACTGACTTGCAAGCAGTAGTCCTCCCATGTGGGACTGCGTCTTTTTCCCGACAGAGTAAGCTCAAGAATGGGACCTCTGAGTACTGAAGACATACAGTAAAATAGAAAACCGATGGCAAAAATAACAGAAAATAAGAAAAAGAACAGATCAGAACACACCTTCTGAGTTTGCTTGCAGAAGTTAAAACTGAAGGGGAGTTGTTGGAAGGAGAGGAGTTGGAAGATTTGATACTTTTCTGAAAAGATCGCAACTAAGGGAAAGGAACAGCTATAGTACAGAATCCTGTCTTTGCAACAGAACTACTGTTACAAACGGTACCCCCTCCAAAACGTCAGCAGTGATGAGTGGAGTACCTCAGGGCTCCGTCTTAGGGCCGATTCTATTCAATTTATTCATAGGAGATTTGACCCAAGGACTTAGAGGAAAAGTATCACTGTTTGCCGACGATGCCAAACTATGCAACATAGTTGGCAAAAGCAGTGTGCCTGACTTTATGACGCAGGACCTAAGACAGCTTGAACAGTGGTCATCAACTTGGCAGCTGGGCTTCAATGCTAAAAAATGTAAAGTAATGCACCTAGGCAAAAAAAATCCGCACAGAACTTACACACTAAATGGTGAAACCTTGTCCAGGACCACGGTGGAACGTGATTTAGGAGTGATCATTAGCGACGATATGAAGGCTGCCAATCAAGTAGAGAAGGCTTCATCCAAGGCAAGACAAATGATGGGATGTATTCGTAGGGGTTTTGTCAGCAGAAAGCCTGAAGTCATAATGCCACTGTACAGATCCATGGTGAGACCTCATCTCGAGTATTGTGTTCAATTCTGGAGACCGCACTACCGGAAAGATGTGTTGAGAATTGAGTCGGTTCAGTGAATGGCTACCAGGATGGTTTTGGGGCTCGGGGAACTCACGTATGAAGAAAGGTTGAGGAAACTGCGGATGTACTCACTGGAGGAGCGAAGAGAGAGAGGGGACATGATTGAGACCTTTAAATATATTACTGGGCGTATAGAGGTGAAAGATGATATCTTCAGTCTTACAGGGCCCTCGGTAACCAGAGGACACTCGCTGAAAATCAGGGGAGGGAAATTTCAGGGTGATGCTAGGAAGTACTTCTTCACTGAAAGGGTAGTAGATCATTGGAACGAGCTGCCTCAGCGGGTGATTGAGGCCAGCAGCGTGTTAGATTTCAAGAGAAAATGGGATATTCATGTGGGATCTCTAGAAGAGTAAGAATCAGGGAGTGGGTCATTGGTATGGGCAGACTCGATGGGCTATGGCCCTTTTCTGCCATCAATTTCTATGTTTCTATGTTTCTAATGTTCACTTTCCTTTGCTGGCCCTTGCAGCACAGAGAAATCTATAAAATCATATCCTTGTCAGGCTGCCCCCACCAACTCCCACATTCTTCTTGTACCCCAACAGGCAGTCTTCTTTTTTATTTCCTACCTGTCTATCAACCTCTGGTAGAAGCAACAGCAGCTGTTGCTGACAGTGGGATGGCAGAATACTGAAATTTCGAAGATTTAACAGTGCACGTAGATTTGTGTTCACAAGGATGGATCCTGGAGTTTCAAAATCAATCTCTTCCACTCTGCTTCGCTTCACTTGCCCTGTAAATTCAGAACAGAAAACCAAAATTGAATTTTCCTCTTTACGAATTCAGATCAAATCGGGCAACTGCACTTCATGACCCTCATCCAGATCAAAACACAGCAGATTTTCCTGTATTACATTATTTCTGTTTATACATATACTTTGAAGAAATAGCTGCTTCTACTCACTGCCAAATAACCAACTATTACTTCTGTAACATAATATTAGTCATCTTTCACTGAGCACTGGGGCATACCCGCTTACGACTGACAATTTATGACATCTATCTTTTGCTTCCCTTTAATTTAAAATCTTACCTCCTGAAGTTTTCTTTATGCTTTGCAAGTGAGGTAGAGGAGTACTGCTAAGCAAGCTGGAACTACACATTGGCAAAACATTATAGTTGATGCTTGATGTGCTGCTCATCCCATCAGCATGTATGCCTGTGAAAGCTAAAACACAAATAAAACAGAAATCTATCATATGAAGCATACAAGGCTCAATTATTACCTCCAAGAGTAACTTCAAAAGAAGAAACTACACATTGGTGAGAAGAAACCAAGTCACTTACCCATAGAGCAGGTATTCTCTATGGACAGCAGGGCTCAAGTCTTCACAGCATGGGTGATGTGATACTAATATTTTTGGGGGTTTTAAAAAAAATTCACATTTGATAGATCATCCTTAAAAATCAAAGGCTAGCATGGTGGTGTTCAATAAAGAGTCAGAAAGGGAAAGCTTGAAATTATATGTCCAGAGGAGGGCGACGAAAATGATAGGAGGCTTGCGCCAGAAGACGTATGAGGAGAGACTGGAAGCCCTGAATATGTATACCCTTGAGGAAAGGAGAGACAGGGGAGATATGATTCAGACGTTCAAATAGTTAAAGGGTATTAATGTAGAACAAAATCTTTTCCAGAGAAAGGAAAATGGTAAAACCAGAGGACATAATTTGAGGTTGAGGGGTGGTAGATTCAGGGGCAATGTTAGGAAATTCTACTTTACGGAGAGGGTGGTGGATGCCTGGAATGCGCTCCCGAGAGAGGTGGTGGAGAGTAAAACTGTGACTGAGTTCAAAGAAGCGTGGGATGAACACAGAAGATTTAGAATCAGAAAATAATATTAAATATTGAACTAGGCCAGTTACTGGGCAGACTTGTACGGTCTGTGTCTGTGTATGGCCGTTTGGTGGAGGATGGGCAGGGGAGGGCTTCAATGGCTGGGAGGGTGTAGATGGGCTGGAGTAAGTCTTAACAGAGATTTCGGCAGTTGGAACCCAAGCATAGTACCGGGTAAAGCTTTGGATTCTAGCCCAGAAATAGCTAAGAAGAAAAAAAATAAAAATAAAAAATTTAAATTGAATCAGGTTGGGCAGACTGGATGGACCATTCGGGTCTTTATCTGCCGTCATCTACTATGTTACTATGTATATAGTAAAAGGGAAAAGAAAAGAGCAGCATAGGTAATAGAGAAGTTGCACAAATAACACATCTAAAAACAAATTTCAAGTTTATTAATAATTTGATTAATCGCCTATCATGGGTTCCAGGTGATGTACATTAAAATACAGGAATATAAAAAAAACATGAACATATGAAACAAGTTACATGGACCAAGACAGACTCACAATGCACAGAAGGGAACAGGCTAGAACTACAATAAATTTAAGAAAAGTAAACAAACTGGTTAAAACAAAAGGGAGCGAGGAACCTAAGCAAACTCAAAAAGCCAGCCTTAATACACTCTTGAATTCTGAGGATGACAACTTGATGAAGGCATGGAAGAGAGTTCCATAGATAAGGGACACAATATGAAATGTTACACAGGACCAATCTCAATCTAATTATTAGTTAAGAATAGAATACAACTGCTTGGAGAGGCGAGTGGGTATATGAGGACTTGTACCATGAAAAATATCTGCTATAGGTAAGTAAATCAAAGTTGCTTACTGTAATGGGTGTTATCCAGAGACAGCAAGCAGATATTCTCACACATGGGTGACGTCACCGACGAAGCCCCAGTATGGACACTTCAAAAGTGTCTTGCAACTTAAATTTCTTAGAAAGTTAGCAATAGCCCGCACCACGCATGCACGAGTGCCTTCCTGCCCGATGTAGGTGCGCGGTCCCTCAGTTCAGATAAGCCAGCTAAGAAGCCAACCAGGGAATGTGGGTGGGTTGTGAGAATACCTGCCTGCTGTCCCTGGATAACATCCGTTACGGTAAGTAACTGTGCTTTATCCAGGACAAGCAGGCAGCATATTCTCACACATGGGTGACCTCCAAGCTAACTAGAATGAGATGATGGGAGTGTTGGCTTTTAAGAAAATAAATGTAATACTGACTGGCCAAAGTGCTTATCCCATCTGGAAAAAGATTCCAGAAAATAATGTGAGGTGAAGGTATGAACCGAGAACCAGGTGGCAGCTTTACAGAATTCCTCAATAGGAGTAGATCTAAGGAAAGCTACAGAAGCTGCCATAGCTCAAACCTTGTAGGCTATGACACGACTCTCCAGTTGCAGTCCAGCCTGAGCATAACGGAACAATATAAAGGCAGCCAGTTGGAAATCGTTCACTTGGAAATAGGATGCCTCAACGTATTAGGATCAAAAGAGACAAAGAATTGGGGAGATGTTCGATTTGGCTTTGTCCTGTCGATATAATAGGGAACCACCATGGGGTCAATTTGTATGTTGGCGCATTCGAGGAGATGTTTTTGCAGTCAACTCCATGGAAATCACATATATTATTTTGGAAACGGTTCATTGATGATGTTTTTATTGTATGGCAAGGCAGCAGCATTCAATTGAAGATGTTTTTTGAGTGGCTGAATCAATGTGATATTAACCTTAGGTTTACTTTTCAGACCCATCTGCAGCAAATCTTTTTTTTTTTTTTTTTAGATCTACTGATTATATGAAGTCCCAAAGGTTTTTCATATACTATCTTTAGAAAACCTACTGATAGAAACACTGTGCTCCACTATACAAGTCATCATCCTCTCCATCTCGGGCAAAATATCCCAGTTGGACAATTCCTTAGATTATGTAGAATCTGCTCTTCAACTGAAGAGTTTGAATTCCAAGCAGAGATTTTTGTTACGAGGGTATCCAAATTCTGTTACAAAAAGAGCATATAAATGAGCTAGATGGTCAGAAAGGACTTACCTTCTACATCCGCAACAAAGTTCTATGGCAAGTCGTGTCACTTGTGTTCTTCCATATGTGTCTGGTATTCAAACAATAAGGTGAAGTATACTAAAGTTTTGGCATATAGTACAACTCCATGGTATATTTCAGGAACCCTCCCCCCAATTTGCCTACACCAGGGGTAGGAATCTGAAAGAGATCCTATCACCCTCTTTTCTTCAAATTACATCAGATAGCATACATACCGACAGACCCTTGGGCCATTTCCCATGTGGACAGTGCGGTTTATGTAACTGTTCGTTCGCTGGCCACACATTACAACTAAATGGGCATACTATCACATCATCAGTCGACATGCTTAATGGTACAGGTTGTATATGCCATTTGGTGCCCGTGTGGGTTGGTGTATATAGGTAAAAATACACGTGTTCTTAAATTATGACTTATAGAGCACAGGTCCCATCTGAGACGCAGTGAGATTGCGGCCCCTTTGGTATTACATTGCCTAGAATTTAACCACGGTTTTGAAGACCTGAAATTTGTGGTTCTTGAGATCAGAACTCTATCCAAAAGGGGCAGAGATTTAAATGCTGCGCTTTTGAGAAAGGAAAAGTGGTGGATATTCACTTTAAATACTCTGTCTCCCGCAGGTTTGAATAGAGAATGGGATCTGTGATATAGCTTTATTAGGTTATATCATCATTATTAAGGGTCTCTAACAAGTTTGTAAAAGTCCTGGATTGGCCACCGTGAGAACGGGCTATTGGGCGTGATGGACCATTGGTCTGACCCAGTAAGGCTATTCTTATGTTCTTATGTCAATGCATTAACTGGTCAAATCATTATTTTGGTTTTGACTAAGCTTGCAACAGTCAATATGGGTTGCACACACATGCACGTGTGTTCCTTGAACTTTGAATTGTTTGGTACCGAATGTGTGATTCTGGATTGTTTCTTCACACTTGCACGTTTGGTGCATTAAAAGTTGCAACTGTGTTGAATCTGTTTTCACAGTAGGTTTCCAGATACTGTGGAAGCATTATTAAGTATGCATGAATTCTGTGTATGGCCCATGGTGAATGGATTATCAAGGTTCATGAAGTACGTAGTTGTGTCTATTTTGCAGCTCCTCCAACCAGTTCTGTTAATTGGTTTGGCCGACATCATGACACTGTGGCGTTGTGACGTTTCTCATTGGGCTGCCTCGAATGCATTTAAATGGCGTGGCACTGACGCCATGCTTTTGTATCCGCAGATTTATTGCAGCAGACAGCGCGTTGTGACATGGAATACGACGGTACAGTCCATGTTAGTCATTTGTTACTAGTAAGGTGCAGTCTGTTTAGTATTTAGCGTTTTAATTTCGGCGCACTTTGTAGCTTGACTGTAGCTGTATATCCATTATGGTTTGGTTGTATCTTGCTTGAGAGTTAGGCAATTTTTCTATGATTGGTACGCAGTTACCCATTATGTTTTTTCAACTAGGACTGGATGTTCTCACAATGTATGTTGACTCCGGAACTTGCGGTGTGTGTTATTTATTAAGGGCTTCTAACTAGGGTAAGTTTTGTTTTGCAAGGTCGAGTGTATGAGAATGTTGAGTGGTATTGTGAATAGGTGATTTTTTGTTGATATTTGTTTATCGATTGTTTGCAGTTCAGCAACATGGTATATAGCCCCCCGAAGAAGGATTTTGCATAGCTGAAACGTTCTGGACAAAACAGATCTTTGGGTATTTTTGGAGATACCTACCAACGCTGGCTCTGGCAAGTGGCCATCTAGATAAGTGTTGCTGCTTCTTTTACTGATTATATTGATTACATTTTGTCTACAGATACATTTTTCTAATATGTGCTCCAGTATTTTGAGGATTAAAAACAATAAAATATTAAATTTATACTTTTTAACCCTAGTTATAGTTAAATAAAACAGCAAGGGAGATTTAAGGGTAGGGTGGAGGATTGACGCAAATGATTATATGGCACTGATAAGGACTTGAAATAACATATACAGGTGTTATAAGAGGTTCTATGTACTGAGCTTAAAGCCTATTTATGATACTTCATCCTCCTAGTTTATTCATTACTTGGGAAAGTTGGTATGGGAAGTTGGATTACTATGTGACCAGCTTACATAATATATTAGCTATATCTGATAACAAGACATTCAGAGTTTGTGATACAGTAGGTGCGAAAAAAGTGGTTTGATTAATTTATTAGTTGTTCCCCAAAAAAGCCCTCTTTGTTTGATGACATAATAGGCCAAAGCACGCTTACAGTCCAGAGTTTGAAGTGCCGTTTCTCCTGCATGAGAATGAGTTTAGGGGAAAAAAAACTGGAAGAACAATTTACTGATCGAGATGAAACTCAGTAACAACTTTCAGCAGAAACTTGGGATGTGTGCGCAGAACCACTTTGTCATGGTAAAAAACTGTGAACGGTGGATCTGCCACTAACTCTTGCAGCTCACTGACTCTCCTAGCTGAAGTGACAGATATGAGAAAAACAACTTTCCAGGTGAGAAACTTGAGACGAGCTGTGGCCATTGGTATATGAGTATAGATTTCCTTGCAATCCAGAGAGCATAGCCAGTTATTTTGAGCCAAGAGGGGATAAAGAATGGCTAGAGAGAGTATGTGGAATTTTTCCTTGACCAGAAATTTGTTTAGGTCTCCGAGATCCAGAAATGGATGAAGTCCTCCTGTCTTTTTTTGGAACTAAGAAGTAGCAGGAATAAAATCCCCGAGTTTGCTGTAGGAGAGGAACATTCTCGATAGCATTGAGGAGAAGCAGGGATTGAACCTTCTGAAGAAGGAGAGAGGACTGCGAAGGATTGGAAGCAGATTCTCTTGGCGGATGATCTGGAGGGAGGGTGTGGAAGTGAAGAATATAGCCCTGGCGAATTATGTTTAACACCCAGAGATCGGAGGTGATAAGCTCCCAACAATTGATGTAATATTGAAGTTGTGGGAGAGGTTGCAGTAGTGCTCTGTAGGCTATGCTCTGTAGGAACAAGTCAAAAAGGCTGAGCAGGTTTTAGCTGAGCAGCCGGTTAGGGCTTAGCCTGACGTGGTTGTTGCTTTTGCCTCTTTGGTGGAGGTCGAGCAGGAGCAGAAGCCTTGGCAGAAAACCTGCGTTGGTATGAAGGAGTAGGTTTAAATTGTCAATAGGCAGGTGATTTCTTTTGAGGTTTGACCAAAGTGTTCCATCTGGTCTCATGAGCCAAAAGCTTCGGCGTAGCTGTGTCAGTGGAGTCTCTGAAAAGTTTGTCACCTAGACATGAAGCATTAGCAAGACGGTCCTGGTGGTTAATGTCGAGGTCAGACACTCGGAGCCAGGCAGATGTCTCATGACCACTGACATGGCAGCCGCTCTAGAAGTGAGCTCAAACGTGTCATAAGCTGAACGTACCATGTACTTCCACAACTGCAAGATGGTGGAGACAAAATGTTGGAAACCCCTGGTCCTGCGGGCAGGAATGTATTTCTTGTATGCTGAAAACTGCTTAACCAGGTGTTTCAAGTAATAGGAAAAATAAAAATTGTAATTTCCTGCTCTGTTGGCAAGCATTGAGTTTTGGTACAGACTTTTGCCAAATTTATCCATGGCATGGCCTTCTCTGCCAGGAGGGATGGAAGCATAGACACTAGTTGCAGATGATTTCTTGAGAGTGGACTCTACAACAAGGGATTCATGGGGCAATTGCTGTTTGTCAAGCCCCGGAAGAGCCACCACCTTATAAAGAGACTCAAGTTTTTTAGGTGCGACCGTTATAGAAAGAGGAGTCTCAAAATTCTAATAAAAAGTTTCCTGTAAGATGCCATGTAATGGTAATTTTAACATCTCTTTGGGAGGTTGGTCTCTAAATATTCTTTACTATATTTAGAATCGGCTTCCAAAGTAATGGAGAGATCTTTCCCCATCTGACGAATAGATTTTGAAAAATAAATTTTCTCCGATGGGGAAAACGCTCTAGTGGGAGATCTTCGTGGAGAACATGATGCAGAAGAATCAGCCTCAGTCGTGGACAGTCATAGAGGATCAGAATCTCCTAACAAATCCGAGTCTTGTAACATCAATGGGGACTGATGGCGAGATTGGTGCCAGTCTGGTGTGGGGGTGTAAGTATGCTTGTGCTTGCAAGACACCTTACCAGACTTGACAGGTATGGTAGCCCTCGATGACTGAGTAGATGAAGACTGGTGTCGAGATGATTTCTGCTTTGACACCCATGACAGAGACCTGGAACGGCAGGATGGATCTTGATGTCGTGGTCGGTGTCGTGATATGCTCAGACTGGACATGCACCAGAAGAGTCAGTGTCGACACCGTCAAAAGCTGTGTCAGAACTAGCATCCGGAAACGCTCACTGAGCTCTTCCCTAAGCAAAGCATAAATTTTTTGCTTAAGGGTTAGTACCGGTACGGGAGGTGTAGGCTTTTTTGCCGGTACCGAGGGTGCAGCGGCATGGTCCAGTGATGAGGAAGCCGATGTAGAGGCAACTCACCGAGATCAGGACCATGCGCTTATGGGACTTCTTCGAGGACAGCATGACTTGATTCAATGCAGCTTTGACCTGTGTCCCAGAAAGGGAAGGGGAAGGCTTCTTAGCTTACTTACCCAAAGAGATGGTATACTACGACACAGAGTCGACGTCGGTGATTCTGCTGGCATCGAAAGTTTTTGTGTCATCTTAGCCGGTGTGGTCGATGTCGACTCCCCTTCCATGGCATCACTGAAAAGCTGTCACAGCTGAAGAAGACAATTTTTCAAAGTTCTTTTCTATAAAGAAGTGCAGCACATGCAAGTTTCAGGACGGTGCTCGGGCTCCAAACACTGGAGACACCAATGGTGAGGGTCAGTCACAGAAATAGCCCGAGCACAGCAACTGCACTTTTTGAAACCCATAGACGAGAATACCGCCTCAGCCAAATTGAATAGGATGGTTGAGGTGGATGAAGAGGCCCCACCGGGCCAGAAACCCGCCAACGGTGAAAAAAGTAAGATTTTTACATTTATTTTTAATGAACTAAGTAAAAATAAAAAAGACTGAAAGTCATAAACCGTGAGAGTAGGAAGGCAGAAAAAATTTCAACGACCATTGAAACGCAACTTCTTAGCTCCGCGGAAACTAAGAAATTGAGGGATCGCGCATGCATGGCACTCGCGCATGCGTGGTGCGGGCTATTGCGAACTTTGTAAGAAATTAAAGTGGTGATGCACTTTTGAAGTGTCCGTACTGGGGCTCCGTCGGTGACGTCACCCATTTGTGAGAATATGCTGCCTGTTTGTACTGGGATAATGTAATTTTATCAAACAACCACCAAGACAGCAAGTTCTTATTCTACTACTACTATAAATTTACTACTATTAGTAATTATTTCTATAGAGCTACCAGATGTACGCAGTACTGTACAGAATCACAAAGAACTCAGTCCCTGTTCGAAAGAGCTTACAATCTAAAGACAAACAAGATGTCATGGAATACAGTTAAGAAGAATGGTTAATCTGCTGGCTGGGTTGGAGGGAAGTGGGGAGTAGTATTATAGATTGAAGGCTATATTAAAAAGGTGGGTTTTCAGGCTGTTTTTAAACAAGTAAAGCCTGTGTATTGTGCAAAAAAGATGAAACCACACACAGTCTTTTCTAAAATTTTGGCAAATGAATGGATCTCCACTGTCCTACCAATAAGCTCAATATTGTTTCTTAGAATACACACTTGTGACTCCAGTGTTGAAATGTGTCTGTGACTCCTCAGAATTCTAGGTTGCCTAAGACAGTGTCTCCTTCTAGTTGAGGAGAGACTAGATCCCTGGTCATAAAGATTTCCTTAATCTCCATAAGTGAAGAGATGTTTTAAGGTATTGTTAGTTATCAGAGTAACTGTGTTTTCCAGGATCCTGTTCATTTGGAAGACCTCTTCAGTGTTCTCCTTAGGGCCTTTTAGCTGGGCGGTCCACCCAGCTAATTTAGACAAGCGCCCGGCTATCATCTGCTGCTTCCGCCACTGCTGAACATTTAAAAAAAAACAAAAAAAAAAACGGCTTGGAGATTTCAGCCCGTAGCGAGCTTATGCTCCGGAGCTCTATTGGGGGAAATGCTGCCGGGTCCTGCCTTCGCAGAAACAGAAAGTAGGCAGGACCCGGCAGCAAGAAGAGCAAATGCTTCACTAACCTGTCTCCCGCCTTAGCCTGTAGCGAACGCTTGCTTCAGGGCTCTCAACATGTGCGTGCCGGCTTCCCTTCTCTTCCCTCTGAAACCGGAAGTTATGTACGGGGCGGGGAGGGGGGAAGAGAAGGGAAACCGGCACACATGTCAGAGCCCTGGAGCATGAGTTCGCTACGGGCTAAGGCGGGAAACTTACAATTTGTTGCTCTTGCTGCTGGGTCCTGCCTACTTTCTGTTTCCGCAAAGGCAGGACCCGGCAGCACTTCTCTACATCGCTCCTTAGTTTTTATGAAGTGGTGCAGTGAGGGGCCATCGGCTGTGGTTACCACAGCCAGCACTTTACTGGCGCAGGCAGTAGCAGCAGGAGGAGGATGATGGTGGCCTTATGTAATCAATGAGGTGAGCCCAGCGGTGGTGCTGCAGTGCCTGCGGGAGGCATGCGAGAGTGTGACAGCCGCCCTGGAGCTGCTGCACTTCAACAAACTGGACTTTGGTGAGACCGGCGAGCTCAATCACTTCTACAACGCATGTGCACGTGAAGCGCGAGAGTGGGGATAGAAAGTGGCCAGAGTGAGAAGGTATCAGGCCCCGTGGGGTTGTTGGGGTGTATATGGAGTTTTTATTACTTATAACTAGCTGAATTTCAAAATAAAAGTGTGAGCAGAGTGGCTGTACTGCTATAAATAATTCGTTTAAAAAGTGCACTAACGAATTGCCATCTTAATGGAAATTCTTGCAAGCCCCCTTGTTAATACTGCTGTTTTCTTGGTAGTTATTTCAGCTAGGGTTTTTATTTTATTTTTTTTTTTTTGACAGCTCAGAAGAGCCAAACTGAGCAATCTTTTACCTCTCCTTAACTGTCACTACAGAATTTACTTTATCTTCATTGTCATTTTCAGAGCCCCCCACTCCCTTTTTCCTGCTCCTCCTTTTCACAGCTGGGCCTTCCTCCCACAAACTGAGTGAGAAGTGTCACCATCACATTGTCCTGTCCAGAAGGCTGAGCCAATCTTCCATGTCTGCTTTCAAAGGCTGTTCAGAAAAATCTAAAGTTGGAAAAACTGAATTGAAGTTTTCCCCATGAATTTGATTGTACTTGATCAGAAAATAATTTTTTAAAAAAATTTGAAAGCCCTTCCTGGGGTCCCTCAAAGTCACTGATTACAAAGCTCCATTTTTCTTAAAATTTGCTATTATTTTTTATTAATGAAGCAATTTTCTTGGTATTATAGCTATAACTGTTTAGATTGCTGCAGCTGCCAATGCTCTTGGAGGGAGGTTTGTCGGTCATTTCACGGTGGGGTTCACATGGAAGGGAGAGATAGGAGGGTCAGCAGAGTGGGGGGGGGAGAAGTGGGCTGCTCTGGTTGATCCAAGGCCTAGCGTCATTAACTTCTTTGGGCAGTGTTTACAATTTGCTGCTGTTGCCAGCTTCAGGCCTTTTTCTCTGCCGAGTCCTGCCTAATTCCTGTTTCCATGAAGGTAGAATCCAACAGAGAAGGCTCGAAGCCGGCAACAGCAGCAAATTGTGAATGCTGCTGCCCGAAGAAGTTCATGACCGGGGATGGGGTGACAGAAGGAGGAAAGGGAGCAGAGGGTGGAGAGAATTGCTGCACGCAACTGGAGGGAGAAAGAAAGGGAGAAGGAAGATGGGGGAGGGTGGCAAAGGAAGGAATGAAAGGAGATGCCAGGGCATGGAGGGGGAGGGAGAGATGGAAGAAAAGGAGAGAGATGCCAGGGAATCAGGGAAGGAAGGAGACAGAGATGCCAGCCCGTGGGGTGGGAAGGAAAGAAAGGAGAAGAGAGAGATGCCAGAGCAGGTGGTGACAGAGAGAGAAAAATGGAGAGCTGGCAAAGCTGAAATCAATCATGTACAAAGGAGAGACGGGGCACAGGATAGAAAGTTTATGGAAGGAGCATAGAAAGAGGGAAGATACCATATGGAACAGGGAGAGGGCAGACAGTGAATGGAAAGGGCTGATGCTGCATGGAAGACAGAGAGAGGACAGATGCTGGCTAGAAAGAAGAAAGTGAAGACAAGATGATTAAAGCAGAAACGACAAAAGATAGAAAAAAGATTTTTTGGTTGCTTTAGAATAAAATAATATTGTAGTTGTATTGATAAAACTTTTAGAAACAGAAAATAAGGTAATCTTTTTACTGGACTTATTTTAATACATTTTTTACTAACTTTTAGAGACCAAAACCCCCTTTCTCAGATCAGGACAGTATAATGTAACGACAGTATACTATATTGACCTGAAGAAGGAGGCTGTGGCCTCTGAAAGTTAATTGAAAAATTGATTAGCCCAATAAAATGGTATATTCTTATCTTCAATTTATGTTTTATTTTTATTTGTTAATTTGTAAAGTGATTGCTATGTATCAGTTTTTTCAAATTTACATTTACTATCTTTATATTTTGCACAGTATTAGGGGACAAGTGTCACTGTTTCTGTGGTGGCAGATTCTGGTTTCTTGGTGGTTCAGTTTAATTTTTGTCTACATATTTTTATTTTTAGTTTGTGATTATTCCATATTGGGCAAGGGTGTATCTGTGTTCTATGTGTATGAAAAGGACATGGTTTTCTGTTCGCATCGACTGTACAGGATCAATTGATTGTGCAGGATCTGGTTTGTTTAGTTTTACAGTGTGTGTGTTGGTGTTCTAGTGCTCACTGCAGTGTTTAAGATGCTGCCTTGTCCTAGGTGTACCCTTGTTGTGTGACTCATGGATTATTACTAAAAAATAACTTTTTTATATAGAGGAGAGGGTTGTTAAAAATGATTAGCACTGGCTGTCATATATACTAGGTACGCCACTGGATTTAATGACCCTATTCTAACCACCAAATTTCCCCGTCCCACCCCATCAGGCGACTTTTTCATGCCACCCGGTTTTAAAAAATTTCTGAAGAGAACACTGCTCTTGTTTGTTAGGATAATGTAAGATATGAGAGGCTCAATGGGATGGTACTGAGCAGTAAAAAAGACTGATGATATGGAAAAAAATTTAAGTCTTTTCTTTCCTTATTTTATTGTTTATACTTGTGTAACAGCTGTTGCCCAGTTACCCAAACAAGAGTCACACAAATGTTAACAAGCAGCCTGGGAAGTAGGAGAATAAGCTTTTATTTACACAGAATTAGGGAGTCTGTTTTCCTCATATCTGTAGGCACAAAAGCTAGAATGCTCCAGGCCTCAAGAGGTCCGGGGCCTGTCATCGGGTAAGGACTTGGGTCTATGGTCTTGCATACTAGCCATGAGGTCGTCTAGACCTTTACTAAATAGCAATTGCACTCTGAAAGGGACAAAAATTAGGTTGCCCTGTACCCTTAGCAGTGCAAGGCTTGTTGCCTAGCAGGAGCTTAGGCTTACTGTTCTGTACACTGCCCTTAACAGAAGACCACCTAGAAAGGGCAGTCTGCTAAGAGTGGCCTTGGAGCAAGAATTCCCCGACCACTGACATATCCACAACATTCTTCTGGCGTGCACAGAATAAGCTCACAGTTTTTTAAAGACCTTCATTATGTCATATAAGGTGTCCGCCAGATAATCCACTCCAGAAATCTGAAAATCAAGATACCAGAGGACTACTTCATCAGGATCATGGCGAAGCTTAGAAGGACGAGCTTAGGTGATGGTAAGGATAAATCCACTCGCCTGTCCTGAACATCCTTCAGGACCACCCCTCCATCTGAGGGTAGAGAAGTGCGCACAGTGACCTGAGCTACGGCTGAATCTACCTACAGCGAAGTGAAACGTGTAGAAAACACTGGTGCCATGGGATACAACCTCGCTATGGCTCTAGCACATTTCAGGGGAACCTTCGGGTTATCCCAGACCTCTGTAAAGATCAGGACCAGATCCAAATTATCAGGAAAGGAGGCGGAGAGCGGACTTTGGTCACTCATCAGTGAACATTCCACATCGGCAGGTTGATCCGAATGCAGGTTCAAGTCCTGCAGAAATTCGGAAATGAAATTGGCAAGACGGCTTGACTGGAACAGTCTGCATACATACGGGTCCTCCGCCAGGTCTCGGGCCCACACTTATCTTGATCACGAAGGTTAGCTAGGTTAGCCACATTAGCTGACGCTGCCAAGATGTCCTGAGGCAACAGAGGGATGCAAAGAGCTGCGGACGTAATGGCAGGCATCGCCTGCCTATTCTCTGGGGTCTCCATCATAGTAACATAACATAGTAGATGATGGCAGATAAATGGTCCATCCAGTCTGTCCAACCTGATTCAATTTAAATTTTTGTAATTTTCTCTTCTTAGCTTTTTCTGGGCAAGAATCCAAAGCTCCACCCGGTACTGTGCTTGGGTTCCTACTGCTGAAATTTCCATTAAAACCTACTCTAGCCCTCCCAGCCATTGAAGCCCTCCCTAGCCCATCCTCCACCAAACAGCCATATACAGATACAGACCGTGCAAGTCTGCCCAGTACTGGCCTTAGTTCAATTTTTAATATTATTTTCTGATTCTAGATCTGTGTTCATCCCACACTTCTTTGAACTCAGTCACAGTTTTACTCTCCACCACCTCTCTCGGGAGCGCATTCCAGGCATCCCCCCACCCTCTCCGTAAAGTAGAATTTCCTAACATTGCCTTTGAATCTATCACCCCTCAACCTCAAATTATGTCCTCTGGTTTTACCATTTTCCTTTCTCTGGAAAAGATTTTGTTCTACGTTAATACCCTTCAAGTATTTGAACGTCTGAATTATATCTCCCCTGTCTCTCCTTTCCTCTAGGGTATAGATATTCAGGGCTTCCAGCCTCTCCTCATACGTCTTCTGGCGCAAGCCTCCTATCATTTTCGTCGCCCTCCTCTGGACCGCTTCAAGTATTCTTACATCCTTCGCCAGATACGGTCTCCAAAACTGAACACAATACTCCAAGTGGGGCCTTACCAATGACCTGTACAGGGGCATCAACACCTTCTTCCTTCTACTGGCTACGCCTCTCTTTATACAACCCAGCATCCTTCTCGCAGCAGCCACTGCCTTGTCACACTGTTTTTTCGCCTTTAGATCTTCGGACACTATCACCCCAAGGTCCCTCTCCCCTTCCGTGCATATCACCTTCTCTCCTCCCAGCATATACGGTTCCTTCCGATTATTAATCTCCAAATGCATTACTCTGCATTTCTTTGCATTAAATTTTAGTTGCCAGGCATTAGACCATTCCTCTAACTTTTGCAGATCCTTTTTCATATTTTCCACTCCCTCTTCGGTGTCTACTCTGTTACAAATCTTGGTATCATCTGCAAAAGGTACACTTTTCCTTCTAACCCTTCAGCAATGTCACTCACAAATATATTGAACAAGGATTGGCCCCAGCATCGAACCCTCTACTACTCACCTTTCCTTCCTCCGAGCGACTTCCATTAACCACCACCCTCTGGCGTCTGTCCGACAGCCAATTTCTAACCCAGCTCACCACTTTGGGTCCTAATTTCAGCCCTTCAAGTTGTTCAACAGCCTCCTATGAGGAACTGTATCAAAGGCTTTACTGAAATTTAAGTAAATTACATCTAGCATATGTCCTCAATCCAGCTCTCTGGTCACCCAATCAAAAAATTCTATCAGGTTCGTTTGGCACGATTTACTTTTTGTAAAGCCATGTTGCCTCGGATCCTGTAACCCATTAGATTCAAGGAAGTACACTATCCTTTCTTTCAGCAACACTTCCATTATTTTTCCAACAACTGAAGTGAGGCTCACCGGCCTGAAGTTTCCTGCTTCATCCCTGTGACCACTTTTATGAATAGGGACCACATCCGCTCTCCTCCAATCCCCAGGAATCACTCCCATCTCCAAAGATTTGTTAAACAAGTCTTTATAGGACTCACCAGAACCTCTCTGAGCTCCCTTAGGATCCTGAGATGGATCCCGTCTGGTCCCTTCGCTTTGTCCACCTTCAGTTTTTCAAGTTGCTCAAACACTCTCCTCTGTGAATGGCGCAGAATCTACTCCATTTTCTCGTGTAACTTTGCCAGACAATCTTGGTCTTTCTCCAGGATTTTCTTCTGTGAACACAGAACAAAAGTATTTGTTTAGAACATTTGCTTTTTCCTCATCATTCTCCACATATCAGTTCCCAGCATCTTTCAGTTTAGCAATTCCATTTTTCAACTTCCTCCTTTCACTAATATATCTGAAAAATTTTTGTCTCCTTTTTTACATTTTTAGCCATTTGTTCTTCCGCCTGTGCTTTCACCAGACGTATTTCTCTCTTGGCTTCATTCAGTTTCACCCTGTAGTCCTTTCTGCACTCCTCTTCTTGGGTTTTTTATATTCCACGAACACCAACTCTTTATTTTCTGCGCCACTAGTTTGGAGAACCATATCAGCTTCCTTTTTCTCTTGTTTTTATTGATTTTCTTCACATAAAGGGCCGTAGCCATTTTTATCGCTCCTTTCAGCTTAGACCACTTCTCTTATGTCCTCCCATCCTAACAGCTCTTTCTTCAGGTGCTCTCCCATTGCATTAAAGTCCATACGTTTGAAATCTAGGACTTTAAGTATCATGTGGCCACTCTCCACTTTAGCCGTTAAATCAAACCAAACCGTTTGATGATCGCTACTTCCCAGGTGCACACCCACTCAAACATTAGAGATACTCTCTCCATTTGTGAGGACCAGATCCAATATCGCTTTTTCCCTTGTGGGTTCCGTCACTATTTGTCTGAGCAGAGCCTCTTGAAAGGCATCCACAATCTCCCTACTTCTTTCCGATTCCGCAGACGGAACATTCCAGTCCGCATCCAGCAGGTTGAAATCTCCGAACAGCAGAATCTCCTCTTTCCTTCCAAACTTTTGGATATCCACAATCAGATCCTTATCAATTTGCTGCGACTGAGTCGGAGGTCTGTAGACTACACCCACGTAGATAGAAGTTCCATCTTCTCTTTTCAGAGCTACCCATATCGCTTCTTCCTCTCCCCAGGTCCCTTGCATTTCGGTCGCTTGGATATTGATCTTTACATAGAGAGCTACTCCTCCACCTTTTTGACCATCTCTGTCCTTCCTAAAAAGATTATATCCCGGTATGTTTGCATCCCATCCATGTGATTCACTGAACCATGTCTCTGTAATAGTGACGATATCTAGATCTGCCTCTAACATCAGGGCTTGCAGATCATGAACTTTGTTGCTTAGACTGTGAGCATTAGTGGTCATCGCTTTCCAGCTATTTTTCAGCGGTAATCTCATTTTTCGTATGGATTTTCGTTTCGTTTCACTTTCCGTTGCAATACTAAGAAATGAGTTGCTGATATTGTTTATGTTGCAATCTTTACTACTATCACATCTTTTCTTTTGCCGGGGGTGGTCTCTATAATTGTCCTTCATACATACATCACCCCCACCTTTAGTTTAAATACCTAGAAACATATTGTCTAAATTTCTCTGCAAGGTTTCTTTTTCCTGCTGTAGTAATATGTAGCCTATCAGTGCAATATAGCTTCTTGTCTTTCCTTGTATTTCCCCATCCTCCTTTGTACCTGAAGCCTTCTTGATGACACCAGGCTTTGAGCTACCTATTAAATTCCTCTGTGTTTTTCACTCTTTGCTTTCCCTTTCCATTTGCAGGCAGTATTTCAGAAAAAGCTAAAGTCTTTGCAAAAGGTTTCAAGCCCTCACCAAGCTCTCGAAAAGCTTTCTGTGCTGCAAGTGTGGAGTTGTTGGCCAGGTCATTTGTTCCCAGATGGATAACAACATCAGTGTTAAAATCCTTAGTTTCTTCCTTAATTATAATTTGTATTTGCCTGGAACTCCTGGTAGCTGAGGATCCTGGAAGACATTTCACTATTTTGGTCTCCTCGCCTTGTGTTCCAAGGTTAATGCCTCTGATGATGGAATCCCCCAACAGTAATAGTTTTCTGTTTTTGGCTTTTTTATTTGTGCTTAGGGTGCGCTTGTTCTCTTGAGTTACCTTCATTGGTTCCAGTCCCACTTCCCTTCTGTTTTCTTGAGTATCGCAGTGCACTAGTGGAGCGAAGGAATTCTGTAGAAGTAATATTAGTGAAGGTGGATATTTCTGTGTTACATGTCGCAATCTTCCTGAGCCTACTGTGACCCATTTATTCCTGGGCTGTTTTATTCTTTGAGGTAGAGGTGGTAAGTTGGTATGAATTTGTGGAGTGATGGAAGCTGCTTTAATTATATTCAATTCCTGTTTAAGTTTGCAGAGCTCCTTCTTAATACTAGCAAGTTGAAGACAGATGGGGCAAGCCTTAAGCCTCCAAATAGTGTGTCTTGGAATTAAAGCACCACAGTGATTGCTTAGAATAAAGGTCATCTTGATTGGTTGTGAAGAGACTTGATTTGAGTAGTCCTGATTATTTGGGTCTCTATATATGAAAAGTGGTCCCTGGGGTTGGTAGGACTATAAGTCTTACCCTTATTCATATGAAGGGAAAGCGGAAATAAGATTTAACAAAGGAAAGAGAAGGATTTATTTTTTGTGCTTTTTTTTGTTTTTTTATGTAAGAAACAGGGAGAAGAAGAGAAATTAAGCAGATATAATGCAGAAAAACAGTGAAAAGAGCAGAATATGAAATGCTGAGTAACTTAGCTTTTAGAAGTTCACAGGGCAGACTTTTTCACAGCACTTGACAAATTTGCTTCAATTTTTTGACAAGGTAAACAAACAAATCGATACTGGAGAACCAGTGGACATAATTTACTTGGACTTCCAGAAAGCGTTTGACAAGGTCCCGCACGCAAGGCTTATGAGTAAATTACTAAGTCATGGAATAGGAGGAGAAGTGCACAGATGGATTGGCAAATGGCTAGAGAACAGAAAACAGAGGGTGATCATAAATGGGAAATTCTCGGATTGGGAGAAGGTGACTAGCGGCGTGCCCCAGGGCTCAGTTTTGGGGCCCATCTTGTTCAATATTTTTATAAATGACCTTGAAGAGGAAACGACATGCAACATAATCAAGTTTGCAGATGATACAAAATTATGTCGGGGGGTTGGCTCTCCAAGGGAGTGCGAGGATCTTCAGAAGGATTTGAACCAGCTGGAAAAATGGGCGATAAAGTGGCAAATGAATTTCAATATAGACAAATGCAAGGTGATGCATTTGGGAAAGAAAAACAAAGAATATGAATATAGAATATTGGGTGTGACATTAGCCAAATGTGAACAAGAAAGGGACTTGGGGGTCCTGATAGATAAAACCCTAAAACCATCGGCTCAATGCGCGGCGGCAGCAAAGAAAGCAAACAGGATGTTGGGCATGATTAAAAAGGGGATCACGAGCAGGTCGGAGGACGTCATAATGCCACTTTACAGAGCAATGGTTAGACCACACTTGGAATACTGTGTCCAACACTGGTCTCCATATCTCAAGAAGGATATAACTCTGCTGGAGAGGGTGCAGAGGCGAGCCACGAAACTAGTCAAAGGTATGGAGAATTTGAGCTACCATGAACGCCTCAGAAAACTGAGACTGTTCACCCTCAAAAAGAGAAGATTGAGAGGGGATTTGATAGAGACTTTTAAAATATTAAAAGGATTTGACATAATAGACCAGGAAGAAGCATTACTGACATTTTCAGATGTGACACGGACAAGAGGTCACAGCCTGAAACTGTGTGGCAGCAGGTTCAGGACATATGTCAGGAAGTTCTGTTTCATACAGCGAGTGGTGAGCGCTTGGAATGCTCTCCCAGAGGAGCTTGTCGCAGAGACCAGTGTTCAAGGTTTCAAGCGCAAGTTGGATGCACACCTTCTTGCAAATCATATCCGGTGATACGGGAAATCCAGGTCTCCAACAGGGAGCACCTAACTGGGCCTCCGCGTGTGCGGATCGCTGGACTAGATGGACCTAGGTCTGATCCGGTGAGGGCGTTTCTTATGTTCTTATGTTCACTGTCCCAAAGATAATGCAGTTAACCTTAGTAGTAAATCAGAGCCCCTCCCTTCTCCACCTAATCAGCAGACACAATAGCTGAAAACTAGTAAGTCAGAAATACCACCCTAAACCACAGGATTTTAAACAAAAATGCGGGCTCTATACCAAATCAGTGGCTACCCTAAAACACAGGATTTTTATTAGGATTTTCCCTACTTTAGTCACCCTATGTCTTAGGCACCAGGATTTAATTAAAGTTAATATAAGTCTTACCCTTATTCCTATGAAAAGGAAGAGGAAATAAGATTTAGCGGCGTGCTGGAATCCAGTGAAGGAGGAGAGCCTACTTGCTGGGCTGGCTTCTGAGGGGAGTCACAGGCATGGACTATTTTTTAAAAACAAATATACCTGATACATCATAGTCACAATACCCGGGGGGGGGGGGGCGGAAATCCCCTGCAGCAAGGGCCGCTCTATGCATCAGCTTCCAGACGGTGAGGAGAGTAAAGGCTGGAGCAAAACTGGGGCAACTTGTGGCTGTGGGGAGCTGCAAATAAGTCCACTTGAGGAGTGCCCCACTGAGAGTCCATTCGTGAGGTTGAAGAATTCTGCTGAGGTTGTATGCTAGGGAATTCTTCTCCCCTTAAATGCAGACAGCCTTCAAGAAGAGGTTGCGAGCGGTCACCCAAGTCCAGATCTTTTAGGCCTCCTGACATAACAAGATTAAGCCCTTGCCTCCTTGCTTGTTTATGTAGTACATTGCTACTTGATTGTCTGTGCGAAGGAGGAGGACTTGAGGGCACAGACGATGCTGGAAAGCTTTGAGAGCCATTCGGTGTGCTGCTGAAGGCGCTCGTTAGCGAGCGCCTTTGCGAAGCGACCAAGAAACGACTCACCCCCACAACACTACCAAAAGTAAAACCTACTGTAAAACAACAGACAAATCACCAAAGATCCCCCCCACACCATCTATTACCTACCTCCAATCACCAAAAATGAAGCTAACATCACGTGCCCAGCACTTCCTACTGATAATCCTTCTTTTAACCAGCTGGAAGACAACAGCAAATAACCTCCCAACACCCGCTACAGATATAAACAAAACTCTCCTCCCAAATAGGAGAACTTCAATTGACAGAAATTCAAACCTACAATCTAACACTCAACATTCCATTACCACAGAATGGAGAAGAAGACCAACACACACTAAGACTAAACCACGCCAGCACCCTAAATCACTTATATACCCAAATACAACTCATAACTATCACACAGAGATAACCACACTCAAATGCACCTACTTAAACATCAGAGTGCTAGGTCCAAAAACAAACCTTATAAAAACCTAGATAACACACATAAACCTGGACTGTCTTTTCCTCAGAGAAACCTGGTTAACTTCCAACAAAGATCCCAGAATAACTGAAGTCTGCCCACAAGGATACAAAATAACGGTAGTCTAAAGAGAGAAAAAAAGAGGCGGAGGACTAGCAATCTTAATCAAATAAGAACTAACCTTTAATATAATTGAAAAAAACATCTAACCCATACATGGACCTATTAGCCTGCCAACTCTCAAGCACCACACTAAAAGACACACTAAACTGCATGCTCTGTTACATAGCCCCGGGAAACTAGTCTATAGCAAGAAGTGAAGTGGAAGACTTCATATACCAAAACTCACTAATAATAACCTATTCCTAGGAGACCTAAACTTACATCTTGAAGACCAATCATCCAAACAAGTAGACAACTTTCTCTCATTTCTCAAAGCCTTATCCTTCCAAATGCTAAATCCACAAACTACTCATGAAAAAGGCCACCAACTTGATATTGCAGCCTTTATGACCCACCAACCATCCCTAACAGAAATTCATACATCTATGGTCCAAATCCATCTGGTCAGACCACTACACTTATACCTTCAACATCAACTGGACCAAAAAAAAAAAAAAACCATAACAAAACTCAATAAAGTAACATACACCTCACGCAAACACATCGAACCCTCCAAATCTGGACTAAAATAGATGAAACAATTCAAGAAAATAACCCCGAGGACTTTATCTCACAATGGGAAAGATTATGCATCAACACCCTTGAAGAACTAGCCCCATTGCAAACCAAAACCAGAACCAGCAGAAGATCAGATCAATGGTTCGACTCTGAATTGCTACAACTCAAAAGACAATGTAGACGACTAGAAAGAAAATGGAGAAAATGAACTCAGATCATACAAAATCCGCCTGGAAAAAAAATCAGCAAACAATACAAATCACAATTAAAGGACAAGAGAAAAGCACACTACACCAACCTAATAGGCACTGAAACCCAAGACACCAAAAAACTATTCCAAATTCTAAAAAACCTAACAGACACCAAACCTTACCTGACCACTCACAATACCACTACTCCCTCAGCCACACTATTAGCAGAACAAAATAAAATTACAAATGCAAGAGCTACTCTCAATGATACCTCTACCCCTCTTACCGAACTCTCAATTCTCCCCACAGATAGATTCAACAACAGC
This sequence comes from Geotrypetes seraphini, assembly GCF_902459505.1. Classification (NCBI taxonomy): domain Eukaryota; kingdom Metazoa; phylum Chordata; class Amphibia; order Gymnophiona; family Dermophiidae; genus Geotrypetes; species Geotrypetes seraphini. The sequence continues at coordinate 116,919,717 of NC_047094.1, forward strand.
AGACAGAATATGGTCTCAATTCCCCAACATTCAATGGCCCAATTCAACAAAAAATACAGCCATGCATCCTGTGACCTCAACATCTGTCCACCATATCTCCTAAAAACATCCAGCACAAAATTCTGTGCTTTTCTTCTAAAATGAATGCAAATCACGCTCATAAGCGGCCATTACCCTACTAACCTCAGTGAAATCATCATCACCCCGATCCTCAAAGACCCTAAAGGACCAATAGACCAAACATCCAACTACAGACCCATTGCCTCTATTCCACTCTATGTCAAAATAATAGAAGGACTAGTTGCCAAATTCCTCCCCAATTACCTAGAAAACCAAAACATACTCCATCCCACCCGGCTTCAGAACCAACTTTAGCACAAAAACACTACTAGGATCTCTCTTAAGACACAGCCAGACAACATCTTAGCAGGAAAACAGGAAAAAAAATGATGCTCATACAACTAGACCTGACCGCTGCATTCGACCTGGTGGACCATAGCATCCTACTACAAATCTTAGATACAATAGGTATCACAGATAAAGTATACTCGTGGTTTGAAGGATTCCTAAAATCAAGAACCTATAGAGTAAAATCAGACAAAGAAAAATCAGAACCTTGGTCAAACCCCCTGTGGAGTTCCCCAGGGATCCCCTCTATCTCCTACACTCTTCAACCTCTATACATTCTCCCTTAGCTCCCACCTGGACAAACAAGGCATAACCTCATACAGCTATGCAGATGACATCACCATTCTCGTACCCTTCGATCAACCAAAACCCTCCATGACAGAAACAATACACCAAACACTAAAATCAGTAGTGACCTGGATGAAAGATCACAAACTGAAATTGAACCCAGACAAAACTAAATTCATCTTCCTTGAAAACAACAAAATACCAACCATAATCAACATTGAAATCAATGCAATCAACTACCCCATAAAACCCACTCTAAAATTAGTAGGAATTACAATCGACAGATGCTGCATCATGCAACCGCAAATCAATAAAACAATACAAAAATCATTCTCAATCATGAGAAACTTAAGACAAGTTCAGAAATTCTTCGACAAATCACCATTCTCGTACCCTTCGATCAACCAAAACCCTCCATGACAGAAACAATACACCAAACACTAAAATCAGTAGTGACCTGGATGAAAGATCACAAACTGAAATTGAACCCAGACAAAACTAAATTCATCTTCCTTGAAAACAACAAAATACCAACCATAATCAACATTGAAATCAATGCAATCAACTACCCCATAAAACCCACTCTAAAATTAGTAGGAATTACAATCGACAGATGCTGCATCATGCAACCGCAAATCAATAAAACAATACAAAAATCATTCTCAATCATGAGAAACTTAAGACAAGTTCAGAAATTCTTCGACAAATCACAATTCCAGCTCATAGTACAGTCCCTAATACTAGGCCTACTAGGCTACTGTAATATCCTCTATCTCTCCTGCCCTGAAACAATAACAAAACTACAAACATTCCAAAACACAGCACTAAGACTCATTTAAGAAACATGACCACATTACAGAAACATATCTCAAATCGCACTAGCTTCCAATCCCAGCAAGAATACAATTTAAATTCTACTGTCTACTATTTAAGACTTTATACGGAGACAGTCCAAACTACCTGAACAACCGCCTCATCCACAACACCTCAACCAGACATAGGAAAACTCACACCCCATTCTCATACCCCCCAATTAAGGAGATCAAACGGAAAAAACTATATGATGGCCTACTAGCCCCTCAAGCAGCCAAACTAGACAATCAAATCACCAATCTACTGACAGCATCCCTAGACTACAAAACTTTTAGAAAAGAAATGAAGACCATACTATTCAAGAAATCCCTGAAAAAGAAATAACACTGCAAGTATCAAACACCGCCTCTCACTAAAGCCAACTATCCTAAACAAATAACCAAACTCATTTCTTACTCTCTTTGAAAATGACCAAATCTCTTTTTGGTAAGATCTTTTTGTAATACTTCCTTGATAAATCTTTTGTAATCCGCCTTGAACTGCAAGGTAATGGTGGAATAGAAATCCCTAATGTAAAGTAATAATATATGGCTTGCAATTCTAGGAGATTGATGTTAAACTGTCGATCCTTGTGAGACCAGAGACCTTGTGTTTGTAGGCCTCCCATGTGAGCTCCCCATGCATACAGACACACATCTGTCGTTAGTACTTGATGATGATGAGGTAAATGAAAGAGGAGACCTCTGCATAGATTGGAAGAGGTCATCCACTATTGAAGCGACTACAGAAGAGATGATGTTACAGAGATATGCTGAGACAGGCGATCTGTCAATTGAGACCACTGGGATGCCAGGGTCCACTGATGAATGCGCATATGCAGTCGTGCCAAGGGTGTCACATGGACCGTGGAAGCCATGTGACCGAGAAGAATCATCATGTTTCTCGCCCAGAAAATTTGGCTTTGAAACATCCGTTGACAAAGGTGAAGAATAGAGTGCATATGATCCGGAGGAAGAAAAGCTCTGAGTTGTATTCAGGATTACTCAAATGAATTACAGATGTTGAGTAGGGAGCAAATAGGATTTTGGGAAATTGACTTCGAATCCCAGAAGCTGAAGGAAGGATATAGTCCAAGTTGTGTGCAGAGCCACCAGCTGGGATGACAGAGCTTTGATTAGCCAATCATCCAAGTAAGGGAAGACTTGCAGACTGTGTGATCAAAGAGACGCAGCAACTATGATGAGACACTTGGTGAAGACTCCAAGGGACGAAGCTAGGCTGAAAGGAAGGACCTTGTATTGATAATGTCGCTGATTGACTTGGAAGTAGAGATATGACGCAAAGCCTGATGAATTGGGATATGGGTATAGGCTTCCTTGAGATCTAGAGAGCATAGCCAGTCGTTGCGGTCGAGCAGAGGATAAAGAAGAGCCAGGGAGAGCATACGGAATTTCTCTTTGACTAGAGATCCAAAATGAGACACAGTCCTCCCGTCTTCTTGGGAATCAAGAAGTAGTGGGAGTAGAATCCCTGCCCCTGCTGAGATAGGGGAACTTCCTTGATGGCATTCAGCAGGAGAAGGGACTGAACCTCCTGAAGAAGGGAGGACTGGGCAAGGTTTGAAACAGACTCTCCTAACGGATGGTTTGGAGGCAGATGGTGGAAATGGAGGGTGTAACTCTGACGCGAATGATAGACAATACCCAGAGATTGGTCGTGATACGCTCCCAATGAGTGATGAAATGTTGGAGTCATCCTCCGATGGGCTGAGGCAACTGCTGAAGAACAGGAACCATGGCTGTGCTCTTGAGGAACATGTCAAAAAGGCTGCAAGGGTTTCTGCTGAGCAGCCTGTTGTTTAGGTTGTTGTTGACGTTGCTGTTATTTTTGCCTCCTAGGCTGAACAGCAGGTGAAGCAGGCTTGGCAGAGAATCTGAGCTGATAGGAAGAGCCTGATTTGAAACTGCAAGATGGTTGAGGTTTTTTCTTAGGTTTGACTATGACATCCCACCTGGTTTCATGGGTGGATAATTTTTGGGAGGCAGTATCCTTAGATGGGCCAAAAGGTTCATCCCCCAAGCACAGAGCATTTGCCAAACAGTCCTGATGGTTAACATCAAGCTCAGAGACCCTAAGCCAAGCAAGATGGTACATAGCTACTGACATGGTTGCTGTTCGAGAGTTTAGTTCGAATGTATCAGACTGATTGAACTATATACTTTCTTAGTTATAATACAGAAACTATCAGATTCTGAAATGCTGGAATTTACCAGATGTTTCAGGTAGCAAGAAAAATAGAAGGAATAATTTCCTGCTTGATTGGCAAGCATGGCATTTTGAAAGAGGTTCTTGCCAAATTTATCCATTGTCATACCCTCTCTGGTAGGAGGAACAGAAGCATAAAGACTGACCTGCTGACTTCTTTAAGGTTGACTCAACCACAAGGGACTCATGAGAAAGTTGTGGTTTGTCAAAACCAGGGATGGGTACTACTTTATATAATGAGTCCAGCTTTCTAGGAGCCACAAGGATGGAAAGCAGGGTCTCCAAGTTTTTGTAAAAATTCTCACGTAACATGTCATGAAGAAGGAGACGTAGCATCTCCTTGGGGGGATGCTCATAATCCAAGGTTTCCAAGAATTGTTTACTGAATCTGCAATCAGCTTGTAGAGGGATGGTGAGGTCCTCAGCCATCTTCCAGAGAAATCTGGAGAAAGTTGATCTTTCTGTGAACGCAGGAGTTTGAGTGGTATGCTGAGGAGAAGCTGAAGTGTCTGAGTCCTCATCATCAGATGTAAGTAGCTCCTGGTCCGAGTCTCCAAACAAGTCAGAGTCCTGAACAGAATGAAGTAGTTTCTGGTGACTCAGTGTCGAGGGCTCTATGTTCTTCAGTTTGAGAGAGGCCTTGCCAGACCATACCGGAGTCACCTCAAGAGAAGATGGAGCAGAAGACAGTTGGTATTGAGGAAGAGATATTGACTCTTTCGTCAAAGGCCTGCGTACCAAAGCAGTATGTATTTCAATCGGTAATGCTATAGGCTGAGATTGAACTGTCATTGGAAAAGCCAGTGTCGACTGACCTTGAGAAAGCGGTGTCGAGAGTGGCATGAATTGGGAGGGAACGAGCATGTGAAAATATTCACCCAATTCCTCCCAAAGCAAATTGTCTATTTTTTGTGTCAATGAGAGCACTGGTACCGTTTGCTTTTTAGCCGTTATCGATGGTGCTGCGCTCCGGTGATGAGGAGGCCAATGTTGAGGCATTCACCAAAATCGGCACTGGGTGCTTACGGGACTTTTTTAAGGTCGGCATGACTTGACTCAATGCCTGTTTGACCTTAGCCCCAGAGTCAGCAGAAGGAGGCTTCTTAGCCAGCTTACCTATAGCAGGTTGCGACACCAGAGAAGATTCCACCGGCATCTAAGATTGCAGTGTCTTCTTGGTCGGCACTGAGGGAGTTGTTAATTGTGCCTGCTCTCCTTCCATAGCGGCACCGAATAGGATTTTCTGTTGAAGGAGACGGTTTTTTAATGTCCACTTCTGAAGTGAAGAACATCGCGTACGTACAAGTCTCCGGGCGGTGCTCAGGCCCTAGGCACTAAAGGCACCCAGTGGTGTGAATCTGTAACCGAAATGGGCCGAGCACAACGAACGCACTTTTAAAATCCTGTCTGCGGGTGTGACATGGACAGAAAGATGGTGTCCACAAAATAGAAATCAGAGGCCAAGATGGGACAGGAGGCCCCACCAGCCGGAAGCTGCGACAGGGAAAAACAAAGTTTGATGTTTTCGGGTTTTGTTTTGTTTTTTTGTTTGTTTTTTTTCAACGGATGAAAATAATAAAGAAAAAAGTGACAAAAAGTCATATTCCGCGAGAGCGGGAAGGCAGCGAAAGACAAAAAATACCTGAACGGCCGTTGCGACGTGACTTCTTAGCTCCGCGGAGACTAAGAAACTGAAGGGACCGCACGCCTACATCGGGCGGGAAGGCACTCGTGCATACACGGTGCAGGCTATCGCAAACTTTCTAAAGTTTTAAAATGGCGATGCACTTTTGAAGTGGTCCGTGCTGGGGCTCCGTCAGTAACATCACCCATGTGTGAGAATATTGTGCCTGCTTGTCCTGGGATAACATGGAGGACTTTGTGCAACGGATATCCCAAGAGTAAGCAGCTTATACGACAGCCCTGGTGGACCTCAAGGCGAAGGTAGATGATCTTGAAAATAGGTCCCGGAGAAACAACCTTCAATTTGTGGGCCTTCCTGAGTTGGTGGAGGAGAGGGATCTGGGAGATTTTCTTTTGATTTCAGAATCCTTATTCTCCCGGGTAGCAGAGGCTACTATTGGACCCATGGAGGTGTCTGACCACTGCCTCATTTGGGTGGATATTTCCTAGGGTATTTCTCCTCGGGGGACCTATCATTGGCATTTCCCATCGTATTTGCAGGCTGATCCTGATTTTCTCGCTTACTTGCGTAAATGTTGGGATGATTATCTCTTGACTAATGGCCAATACCAATCTGACTCAGCCCTTTTCTGGGAAACGGCCAAGGTTGTTCTTCGAGGGCATATTATATCTTATATGGCAGCCCGTTGCAAACGTATTTCGAATGGTATTATTCGCTTGGAAAAACATTACTCTCAATTGAAAGCTAGATATTTACGACATTCTACTCCTGCTTTACGGGAAGAACTTCACTCGGCCAGGTTGCCCTAAATGCCTTGCTACATGATCGTACTAAGCGCTCGCTCTTATATCGGAAGTATAGGTATTATTGTTATGGGAACAAGATGGACAAAATGTTGGCCACTCTAACTAAGAATTGGCAGGATGATAGATATATCTCACGAATTCGAAAAGGCCAGAACTCTTACTACACGAAGCCGGAAGACATTGCGGAGGCTTTTTATTGCCATTTTTCGAAGTTTTACGCTAGTCCAGGCCCCTATTGTGGTCCCGATGTTCTGGATTACATAGAAGATGCGGGCATGTCAAAATTCACAGGCCTGCAGAGACAAGCTTTCAATCGGCCTATACAGGGCACGGAGATCCAAAAGACGATAAAGAACTTGCGCTCTTGTACGGCTCCGGGCCCTGATGGGTTTTCAATTGAATTTTTTGTTACGGCTTCAGAGACTGGGTCGTTTCCAGCTTACGCAAATGCCGCTACTATCACGTTGCTCCCCAAGCCTGGTAAGTCTAGAGATGAAGTCGAATCTTATCGTCCCATTTCCCTCAATAATGTAGATCTAAAAATTTTGGCTCATTTGTTAGCTTGTTAGTTTGACGCCTCTCTTGCCTCATGTTATATCTCCCGAGCAGGTTGGCTTTGTACAAGGCAGACATTCAGTAGTGAACGTTCGGAGAGTATTGTTGGCTATGTCTAGAGCCCAATCGAAATCAATCCCAGGAATTCTTGCGAGCTTGGATGCCGCCAAGGCGTTTGACCAGGTTCTCTGGCCTTATCTTTTCCGAGTCCTGGAGTATGTGGGCATAGGAGGCGGGTTCGATAACTCCCTACAGGCGTTATACTCAGCCCCACTGGCATCTAT